>NC_066845.1:20240306-22640306 GCF_001640805.2 Lates calcarifer
GGGGCCATTGCCTTCTTAAATGACTGGTCCACCTTCTTTTGATTCTGTCTTAAAACAATACCCACATGACCTTATTAACATTGAAAGAGTTGTAGGTGTCCTGACCACACTGGCTGTAAACCGATCACTTCCTTAAGCCATTTCAGTGAAGAGATGGATGAATATATTCCACACTCCTTGCTCTGTGCTAAAATCTTTTCATAAGTTCAGTTGAAGCTAAGCATGGACGATTTAACAATGAGGACTGTGGACTCTGTCCCTTATCACTTACACTGACATCATGTTAGTGACATCATTTGACACCCAGTATGGACAAAAGGAATGATTAAAGCTCTTTCAAAGTACATTTGGGAGTGTCACTATTGTTTTAAGTAGGGTATTAGTTTAGGAGAGAGAGGAAGTGTTTTTAAAGGACAATCGAATGCTGGATTCATGAAATATTCAAAGCCTCATTTCCTGTGTTTGTTTTGGGCCTGCTGTTTCTTTTTTTGCTGTTGGCCAACCAGACCAAGCTGAAAACTAAAAACTAACATCACTGTATAAAGTTATTCTGGCAAACATGTGAGCAAAGAGTTGCCTTTTTACAAATCCATCAGACACAGAGCTGCGTAATCTTTTATTTGTGTATTTCTGGCACCCTGACGTACGTAAGTCCAATATTCACGCTCCTGTCAGCTGTTTTGGTCTCTGGCTCTTTAGCTGCTAAATGCTCCCATATGTTCACCAGCTTGTCGATAACTTTGCCTGCCTGCTGCGTGGTCCTGGGCAGGTAGCAGTGTAAGGTCTGTTTATCAGAGCGTTCTTGCTGAACACAGTTGGTCGGATGATGAGAGCAGAGTTCAGTCCAGAAAACCAAAACACTGGGCTAAAAGATGCAAAAAACTGCATAGAAGTGAGGGGTTCTGCAGTGTTTGGTAATGAATTTGTGGGTTTGTCACTCACGCACATTTACACAGTTATTTTATTCACTGTCAGTATTAAAAAAATATAAAAGTTTGGTTTTATTCACTGATTGGCCACAGCTAATAGTTACTTTGTGAGATCAACCAAGTTTCCTGTTGCATTGTGTGCGTTTCTGTGTGCTCCAGACATGGTACCTGGCATGTATTGTGGCATTGTAGGGCATGATGTCTTTGTGGTGATATTTGTGTTGAGCACCATTCTTTTGCACAGTTGTGTTTTATATGACAGAAACTTGACTCTTACACCACAGATTTCGGTAACAGAATCTCTTTATTAACTATTGTGGATACAGAGTTAATACTAGTATTATTCATGCGTTACAAGACCACAAACTTGTTAACAAAGATATTCACAAATAAATACATTTAGATGCCTCATTACATAACTGGCAGTGTAACATGTGTAATGTGAAGAAATGATTCAACTGAGATGTTTTTTCTGTTTTGTGTGTGAATATGTGTGTTTCTCTTCCAGGTGATAGCCAATATGAATGCAGCCTACAAACAAGAGAAGAAGAAGAACGCCAAACGCAGGGCGCATAACATGCCCTCGATGACCTTTAAAATTGCAGATCCTCTGTTCGGTGCAGGAGATTCACCCTCACCCAAAAAATTGAAAGACAGTTTATATTTGTCTTTTCCTGTTGAGACGGTGCTGGCGACCGAGCAAAGCAACTCAGATGACATAAAGACTGACTTAGCGTATCACTTGGCCGAGTCTGATGTTCATTGAAAAGGATGTTTTGAAAAGAACTAGGAGATGACACACAGGCGGGGGAACGACTACATGTCATCACGAGCTGCCTGAAGTCTGGGACAGTAGACGGGAATCCAGATGAGTGTGATGATTAGTGCTACCAACACCTAGTCAGTTGAACACACTGTAGGTTGGTGTTTCACTCTTAGATGAATCTTGCACTTGGAAACTGGCCAAAGAAATGGCAGTAATCATTGACCCACATGAATTGTTGAGATTTTTTCCTCAATTTCCCTAAAATGTGTTGTTTCCTATGAAAATGGTGTTAACTTATTTGTTTTTACTTTGTTGTAGAATATATTTTTATGCTGCAATGCTTTGAAATAAAGGTATTGTTTCATTTGTGAAACCTTGGTGTAGAGCCATTAGTGGAGTCTCTTGGCCCTGCTGCCACCATTGCAGAATATAGACACTTAACACTCAAAAACCTGGTCTGAATGAGCTAATATCCAAATAATTTGTAGAATAAATAAGAAGCATTTGTAATGATGAATTTTTCGGTTTCAAATGTTTTCTTTGATTTTGGTCAGTTCTTAGAAGTAACAAATGTATGCAGATAAATGGGAGAGATGAGGCATTAATTTCACATTAAAGCTGTATTCATTCATTTTGTTGGCCACTTTAGAACAATGAAAAAGCTGAAAATTTCTGCCATTTTATAATGTGAAATTGTTATAGTAAACATGTTAGCAAATAGCTGCTTATTATCATATCCGACAGACACGGAGCAACATTAGCACTGATTTGGAGTCATGATTGTATTCACTTGATGAATTTAAGTCCTACATTCACTTTTCTTTCAGCTCTGTTTGGACTGTTAACTCCCAAAAATGCCCCACTCTATTCACCAACAACCACTGTCTGCTGTTTGGCGCTTGACAGGTTGTGTAGAATGAGTCTGCTGGAGCTCATTAGATGAAAACAGCTGCTTGCTGCTGATCAAAGCAGTGAGAGTGAAACACAACTGCAAAATTGCTGCTGTGAAACCAAAACAGTGAGCTGAAAGACAGTCCAGAGACCACAGGGCAATGCAGAGGTGTGAGTTAATTCTCTGTGGGCTTGTCAGTACAAGGGACCACTTTCACATTTTACATAGTCATTTGAGCCACTGCCAATATAAACAAATACTGATTATTGCTGCTTTTAATAAGGGTGAGTGAAAAGTGACACCTAGGGATAGATAGTCCGAATACATTCTACAAATTTTAATTAAAAATAACTTAATTATATAATTTAATCAAATTAAATTCATTTAATTAATCTGTTAGTCCTGTAGGAATTTAGCATACTATTTTTTTTAACCCCAATATGATTTTATCGTGACAAACTAGCTTCATGACTCGTGATCATTTCGAGACCGTTTTGAGATTTTATAATAAGATTAGGATTATGGCGTTTTACTGGGATTTTGCAAATAATCAAGTTCATAGAAACTGTGAAATCTTATCTTTCCAAAGAGGGGGGTCGCTGTTGTGTTTTAATCTGCTGCTCCATGCCTGGTGGGAGGAATCCCTGGATGGAGGGAACACACAACGTTCACTTCCGCAACAATGTTCTGCGTCAGATAGGTCAAAATAAAAAGAGGTATCACTCTTCCTTCTTTTCTGAGCTTATATAGCAGTTTCAATGTGTTCAGAACTCGCTGCCTTTTAGGTGCGTCAATAGTCTCATATATTTTTTCCATATAATACTGACGTAATTTTCAGTAACTCCTTAACAGTTGAAGGATACTGAGGGTGAGTGACTTCGAGCTGCCTTACTGGTCATTTCTTCACGGTAACATCAGATTTCTTTATCAGATTAAATTTTGTTTTTACGTGTTGTTTGGTTGTTGGCAGGTCAGCTAACCATCACCTAGTTGATTCACATCACACGAAAATCAAAACGCCTGAAGCTGTCATGGCAGCGTGTTTGCGTGTTTCTGCCGTGTGACTCCTCTGTGACATAGACGGTCTTTGATACCGGTGTCCACTTGGCTAGTGTTGGTTCATTCTCGTAACCCTACCTGACTCAGTGTGAGACGTGGATATTTGTCTTTTAACAAGTACACCATTCGTGCATCTGTGTATTTATTATGGATATAGCAAAACTATAGTAAATGATTTAAGGTTCTTGTGGACACCTGGTTGGACGTTAAGGGATTTATTGACATGGACGCATTTGTAACCCGACGCAACACGCCTCAAGGCTAATTGGTAACTTACATGGCTAGTAAATAATGTAGTGGTAATGTGACTGCAGAATGTTACCACCTTACTGGACAATTGTTTACAGCTTAGTTACGGCTTAAATTAAGCTAGTTATTCTGTACAACCTCATGTTTACTCTTTAAGCTACGGAAAACCGGAAGCAAATGTAGAGAAATTATTAAAATGTTCCTACTTGGTAGAGTCATTTTTGCTGAATTCCGAGTGATCTGAGAGCCCCATACACTGATTCTGCAGTATGTATGGTGTGTCTCTGAATGTAACACCTTGGTGTGACTGCTAACCACTTAGTGTTGTATTTTAAAAAGCCAGTTTTTGCTATTATAAGGGATAGTTTAATAGTAGTAGCATTTGACGTATTTCCCTATAACTCTGCCTTGATAATCAGCATGGATATCAAAGTAGGCGTGAGCTGCATTGTGTTATTCGTCCTACTGGACGTTGTCATCACAACTGTCCTATATACACATGGATCACACTTGATCATATTCAGAAAGGATGCTCTGGACTTTAACATTCTCAAGTCAGCACTGGACCTCTGGGGGACTGTGCTACTCCGAGCCTCCATTCTACTTGGAGCCTCCATAGGTGTATCATGGAACAAGGAGGATGGCCCACTGAGGGTCTCTTCACTCTCCACCCTCATTCTCCTCATCTGCTTGATCATCATCACCTACGCCCTGGCCAAACTGCTGATGCTGACTGAGCTGGAGCCTCTGACTCACAAGCCTTGGCTCCTGAGCCTGATATGCTGGACTTGTGTCTCCTCTCTGGGTGTCATGCTGCTCTGGAAGCTGCTGGGGAAGGAGCCCGGTTCGACGAGCAGTCAAAACAGCAGCATCAGCAGAGGAGGACGAGGCACTGAGGACACTGAGAAGCTGGTGGGGACAGCTGGTGAGGAGGAGCAGGAGGTGGGGTGTGAGAGGAAGCAGAACAGACAACAGAAGGAGGAGGGAAGCCAGGACAAGGAGAAGACCAGTTCTGGGGCTACACTGGGACGTTTGCTGACCTACTGCAGAAAGGATGGTGGGCTGCTGTTTGTAGCTGTCCTCTTTCTCCTCATCTCTGCTGTGTGTGAGTGGCCTTGACATAGTATTATAAACCTGTTTAGTGTTTAGTGACAGTGTTTAATCCTGTCTGTTACAAAGGATTGCAACACTTGTGTAATATATCAGAAGAACCTTACTTTGACAGTTGTGTTAAAGTACTGAGCCTGTAGGTTATGACTGTGTTACTCATTTCACATTACACAACCCTTACAGCTTTTGTTGTCATAAAAAGCGACATTAAAAAGTACAAAGGTCTTGGATTCCTTATCTTCCACCACTGGAGCCAATGCAGATGGACCTTATAACACTTTATTGAAGATGCAGTACACTTATGGATACAGTCTTTTTTTAAATCTCATATTACATATCAACTCTCGTAATAAGCTTCAAAACAGTGCTCCATTACGTGTAAACTGTATGGCAAAAACACCTCACCTTCATAACATACAAACAGTGTAAATTTAGACCTTTGGAACAAGGGCTGCAGTTAATGATTATTTCTATTACTGATTAGTCTGCTGAGAAAAATGTCCATCAAAATATCTCACAGCTCTGTGAGACTTAAAAAAATCACTTACTAACGATTCAAAATACAAAGATATTTTGTTTATTGTCACAGAAGACAAAGCAAAGCAGTAAATGTTCACACCCGAGAACCTGTTGTTTTAGCTCTACTTTTAAGCAAATTTTCTTCAATTTCTAAAGCAAATTTGAAAACAGATTTCTCATTGTTGTCCAAGAGTTCTCAGTATGTATCTTGCATTTGCTGATGATAATTAGGAGAACCTATTATGCATAAATAATCAATTCCACTGAGATCCAAAAATATGTGGACAGCCTTAACATTATACAATGTTCTCTGTCTTTACCTCCAGGTGAAGCCTTCATACCGTACTACTATGGGAAGGCCATAGACAGCATTGTTGTTCATCAGAGCATGGAGTACTTTGCTAAACCCGTCATCACTCTGGCTGTACTGGCCTTAGCCAGGTGAGTATATACAGTACACAGGTTGTCTTGTGCAGTACACTGACAGTTGTAATTATCTTTTTCTTTTGACATTATTGGTCACTACAGAGATCAGGAAATAGAGTTAGCTGCTATAGTGACACGTGACAAACCCGCTTGACAAGATGTAAAGCAGATTGTTATGTGTCCTGTCGAACCAGAAAAATGGCTGAGCTTCATGATGTTTGACAACATTTTCTTTCTCCTCAGTTCACTTGCAATGGGAGTGCGTGGGGGAGTCTTCACCCTCACATTTGCTCGACTAAACCTTCGGCTCAGGAACCATCTCTTCAGAACTCTGATGAGGCAGGAAATTGCCTTTTTTGATGAGAACCACACAGGTGATGTGGGAACGCAATCCATCCATCTATCCATCTTTGATCAACTTCCTCTATTTATGGATCTTATTTAACATTAAAGCAGTCACCTAATGCTGTTACATGCCTATATCACCCTGTAGGTGACATCATTTCACGTCTGTCAGCTGACACCACCCAAGTGAGTGATCTCATCTCTCAGAATGTCAACATCTTCCTGAGGAGCACCATCAAGGGCGCTGGCTTCTTCATCTTCATGTTTGGGATGTCCTGGAAGCTCACACTGGTGACCATCATGGGATTCCCTTTCGTTGCAGTTGTCTCCAAAGTTTATGGTGAATACTACAAGGTAAAGTAGTTTTGTGTCTGAGTTGATGATGTATTTTACAAGTAAGAGTAAAGTAACCTCTATGTTTTATTTTTACAGAAACTGACCAAAGAAGTGCAAACAACTCTTGCAGAGGCCAATAAAGTTGCAGAGGAAACCATTTCCTCCATGAGGACAGTGCGGAGCTTTGCCAACGAGTGTGGGGAGGCCGACTCCTACTACGCCAAGCTCTTAATCATGTTCCAGCTCAACAAAAAGCAAGCCTTGGCTTATGCTTGCTACATGTGGTCTAGTTGTGTAGGTGTCAACAGTTGCTTCTTCAAAAAATATGTAAAGCTCTGGATGTTTTTATCGATAACTGTTTGTTACAGTAGTTGTGTGGTTTTTCAGATTTCAGAGCTTGCTTTAGAGGTTGCCATCCTCTACTATGGTGGTCACCTTGTGGTTACTGGTCAGATGAGCAGTGGTGCCTTGATATCCTTTTTCATATACATGCTCGAGCTGGGAGAATGTCTAGAGGTATGTTGTCTGTTTTATTTTTTTACTCAGAGTGTTCAAAAACAACTAGCTTAGGCTAATGCTCTGAACCAATACCTTGTGTTATCCACCCCACAGAGCATTGCATCGGTGTACACAGGTCTCATGCAGGGAGTGGGAGCTGCTGAGAAAGTTTTTGAGTACCTGGACAGGAAACCCAAACACCCAGCTGATGGCACAGAGGCTCCAGACACATGTACTGGTCTGGTTGAATTTAAAGACATCACGTTTGCTTACCCAACACGCCCTGAGATTGATATTCTCAAGGTTGGTCCTGAGGGATCTTGCTCCCACGCTTTGTTGATAAACCTGTAAAAGCAGTATACTACTCACAGCTGGTCAGTTTGACTTTAAGTAGCAGAGTTGAGGGTCAGTTTGCTAAAATACTGGGCCAATCCAAGCCTTTTATTTAATTAAGTATCTCAGTCTAATAGCAACTACACATGGTTTTGCACCAAAATGATATAGTTCTAGGGAAAAAGGCAGGTGCACATTTTGCGATATTTTATATCTGTAATGTAAATCCCAAAATATCAGTAGCTCTTCAGCCTCGAAACCCATTCTTTTTTTACGTTGACTTTTTAAGTTGAAAGGAAATAACTTCCTGAATTGGTTCCTTTTGTAGGGAGTGTCATTTACCCTGCGGCCTGGAGAGGTCACAGCCCTCGTGGGACCCTCAGGCAGTGGAAAGAGCTCCTGTGTGAGTCTGCTGGAAAACTTTTACTCTCCTCAACAAGGCCAGGTGCTGCTGGATGGAAAACCTGTTCACACCTTCCAGCATGACTACCTCCACTCCAAGGTCTGTCTGAATCAGTGCAATAGGAATAGTTTTAGGGATATGACAGGGTGTTCTTTTGAAGTAGTAGTAGTCTGAAGACATACATTTTTTAAATGGGTGACATTTATGCCTTTTTCGTTTAAAAAAGGCTCAGTAATTTCCTAAAACAACTGGGCACGGCAGTTTAAGCAAACCTTACTCAAACTGGAGTAAATAGTGCATGCATTAGGGAGTATGTAGGTGCTGATTAATCCACATTTGGTGCTCTAGTGAATATTTACAGCAGCAGGAAGGTGTATGTAGGATTGAGTTAAAAATAAACTACAGTTACTAGGATCAAGTTACTTTTGGTTAAGGTCTTCCACACCACTTGGAATCATCAATCCAATTGTTATTTTGTTTCTGCAGGTAGCTCTTGTGGGCCAAGAGCCTGTGTTGTTTGCCCGCACGGTCAAGGAAAACATCACCTATGGCTTGAGTGACATCCCCATGGAGGCTGTGGTGCAGGCTGCCACCAAGGCTAATGCTCATGACTTTATCACCACCCTCCCCAAAGGCTATGACACAAGTAATTATGAGATCTGTTTATCTGTAAGTCAGCCACAGGTGTACTGCATTAGTAATTGAAAAGGTAGGAACATGTTACACTTGCGTGACTTACTTAAGCCTTAATACAAGTTACTGTTAGGGTTAGAATCTGATTGTAATGTATCACTGTCACACTGGATTTCCTGCACTGGTCTCCTGTGAGACAGTTCATGGTTAATTCAGGCTCAGTGGGATCTACTCTTAAGTTTTAATTCAATCATTACTTTGTTTTGAAAAGTACTATGTAAATTAAATTAGAACAGATATTTATTTTTTTATTACTGACATAAAACAGCAGTTTTAATCCAGGTATTATCAGTCACACCCCACTTATTCTGGTGTATATTCGAGCCTGGCTGGGGACAATTGTTACATGCTCTCATTACTCTCATATTTCCTGTCTCCACTGTCCAAATGCAAATGAAGTCAAACATGCCTCCAAAATATAAAAAAGCATAATGTGTGACTATATAATATTGTTTAATAAAATTATATTCAGCTAACTATTACCTCTGCTTCACAAAGTTTGCAAGGTCACCCCTTATTTTTTTCCCAGGTGTTGGAGAGAAGGGCACCCAGTTGTCAGGGGGGCAGAAACAAAGGGTGGCCATTGCAAGAGCTCTCATCCGCAACCCACGTGTTCTTATCCTGGATGAGGCGACCAGTGCTCTGGATGCAGAAAGTGAGCACATTGTAAGTAAACTGCTACATTTACCAAAGCCAAATGACATACAGGAGACGGACAAAATAAATGCAGCACCCATTACATGTAATGCAATCCTGTATTATAAATGCGGTAGTCAATAATACAATGTATCAGAGAGGTGTTGATTTATCTCACTGACTATCTACTACAGGTTCAGCAGGCTCTGAACAACATCATGCAGGAGCACACAGTGCTAGTGATCGCCCATCGACTCAGTACAGTGGAGAAGGCACACAGCGTCATAGTGATCGACAGGGGCAGTGTGGCTGAACAGGGCACTCACTGTCAGCTGATGGCCAGCGGGGGGCTCTACTGCAAGCTGGTGCAGAGGCAGGTCCTAGGCATCGAGACAGGGGCAGAGGTCCTAAACCCACCTGAAAACCTCAGCTGGAAGTCTGATGGAGGGCATCAGCGGAGAAGACAAAGCAGCAGCAGTGCCAGCGAGTCTGAAAGCAATGCTCGGTACTGAGAAAGAACTGCAGTGTGTGGAGATGGGATTGGACTGCTGCGAAAACCATATATATTGTAGAAGATATTTTGTGCAGATATTCTGTAGTTTAAACAGGATATAGACCACAGAACACTCAAAATGCTCCAGTGAAATACACAACCTTGATATATTTTAATGAGGAATTCAAATAAATCATCATGTCAGAATCAGGTTCAGGTGAAGATCCACTTATGGATGAACTGAGTAGTATTACTAGGTTAGTTGGATGTATTAAAAATATTTAAAAAGGGTTAACATTGCCACTGGATATAAAACTTGAATGAATGACCAATATAATCAGCAACCGATAGATAGCTTTAAGAATAAGCAATATTTTGCTGTTGTACTGTAAAAGATTGTGTTTGTTAGTATATTTTAATACCTCATCATAGCACTCCAGACAGAGAAATTGTTGTTTTATTGCAGTCTCCCTCGGGATGTGCTTTTGCTTATTTTGCCATAGTAAATACTGTGTGTAAATACTTGGTGTTTCTTTTCAAGGTGGTTAAATTATAATATTTTTGTTATTCCTCAAGCAAGGGTGGTAATGGTTGTGGTTACAAAGAAAAGATGCGTGCCTTTGACTGTGGAGCTCAATGCACTATAGGGATCTGATCTGTTAGTGATAAAATGAATTAATGGCGCTACACATACATAATATGATTGTATAGATGACTGTAAATAAACAATATATGTGATGAACACTGTGAAAATATACGAAATGTAATCCTTCATGCTTACAAATATGTTGGATTAATGCCATATGCTACATTCAGGTTCTCCTGGTAAAAACCCCCTTCAGTTTTCAGCCAATGGAAACGTGAGCATACTAGTGACTGTGAATAATATGCACACCGTAATGGCTCATGAATAGCGTTATGGCTGGAGTTGTATCACAATATTTTGACTTTCATTTTAATCGCGTGTTAAATTTATCATGTTGGTGCAATGTCATTGAAATTCAACTAAAGCTGAAACAATTGGTTGACAGTAAATTAATCTGCAACAATTTTGACAATTGATTCATAGCATAAGCTAATTTTATAGCAAGATTAGCAAATAGTCTCTGGTTCCAGCTACGCATATGTGAGCGTTAGCTGCTTTCCTCTGTTTTATGTGGTGGTAAACGGCTCACCAGGTTTTGGACTTTGGACAAAACAAATTTGAAGACCTAACCTTGGGCTTTATGAATTTGTGATGGGCGATTTTACAGTATTACAGTACAGTAACCAGCATGTATGTTGTTACAGTGTTGACAATTAGCTGACAAGGTCAACTTTAGTAAAAGGTTCAGCCAGTGCTAACTGCTACTGCAGTTGTATTGCCGGTAATTGTACTATTTCCGACAGCGCCTGAAGGCAGCACTGGGCCTGTATCCTCTCTAGTTCCTGTAAAGGAAGCTCAGTCAGCTGTCACAATTTGAGAGGCGAGAAGAGGGACCACTGACGAGGAGAAACGCACAACAAGAGCTAAAATGTCTAGTTTTTCTAACAAGTTCGGCGCCTACACGATGACACAGCTCAACGAAATTCTGGAGGACGACGAAAAACTCTCGAAAATGGTTCAAGAGATGGATGAGGTATGTTAAGCTAAAGGCTTTTGTAGTCCAGTGTTAGCTATTGACTCCTTTTTCTCGGTCACTGTTTTTCCTCAGCCCTTTGTTGTGCTTTTCCAACGTACACCCGAAAAGGTTACGGAAATGGTTGCTTCGAATCACATTTAGGATTTGACAAATGTATTGTCTACCGAAGTTAAATGTTCCGAAACCTAAAGTAGGTTACTAATCGTTAACCTTGGGACGGGGCAGAGGAAAGCATTGTCTCAAGTTTTAACACACGAGGATTCACAGTTTGCTACATTTGTGCTCCAAAACACCGTATTTCCCCAGACAACAAAAGCTCATCAATGTCAAATAACACTTATGAAAAAGACAACATTCTAATAACCATAGTAATGCTGAGTCATTTGCAGATAACTCTATTTAAGCAGTGGCCTACCGTCGACACTGTCAGGGACTGGTCGTCGTGACAAACTTCACTCGTATATCTGCCAATTTATGGTGAGCTCTTCCGTGGGCACAGATAGACCGATTATGAGGAAAACAATACTTACACCCTTATCTTAAACATGGCCTGTCCACTGGCTCAGTATGCATTCAGAACCTAAGGAGCACTGACAACATTATAACAAAGAGGATTTTATTTGCCCAAGTGCCGTTTTGTGGAATACGGGTATAAGCCATATTAACCACATTACATGAGACATGTTTTTGGCCAAGCGAGTTGCTCGTCCATACAGGCCAATTGTTCATATCTTGCTCCAGTAGCACAAGGTAATTCCCAATTAATATGTACCTGCTTTGCACTGTGGTATAAGTCATGATAAGCATCTGATAAGCCTCAGTTTTTCCATACAGGAGTGATTACAAGCCATAGTCCTTAGAAAGGTTTTACCACAGACATAAAATTTGGTATATCAAGACAGAGGGCTAACAGATTAGAGGGATTTTTATACAGGATTTGCGCTTTTGATTATTCCCCATGCTGCTGCTCCTTCCAAAAGTCATTTCCAGTGTGGGCTTTAATCTACCCTAATGTCCTGGTGAATCAGCCACACCATCCCACCATATTCAATCATATTGATACTAATATTGATATTGATACCCCCCCCCCCCCCCCCGCTACAGCTTTGACTTGATCAGTAATTACAATCATTAAACGCACATTGTCAGGACACAGGAATTTTTCTTGTCTGTTGTCATGGTGCTGTGGCTTTCACTCTGGCAGTCTAAGCTCACTTTGTAAGACTGAGGGGCGCACTGCCGAAAATGTGATAAAAAGCCTGTCTCTGCACACATGAGGTACTGTAAGCTACTGTATATCAGCTGAAGTGCACCAGATCCATTTCACCTTGCAAAAGCAATGAGTGAATGATACTGCATGGTATTATTAGCAGTTTGGATGGATTTTGTGCTGTGAGCCGCCCTTTTGTGTCTGTTTTTGATCCACACCCTGTCTGATTATCTCCATGGTTTCATTTTCCTCTTCCCATAGGTTACAGAGAGGGAGGGACTTGTTTACCCCAATGACACAGCAGTTGTTGACTTAAGCTTGTTACAAGATTATTGTAGAGATGGAAGAGAATCAGCCAAGTAAAGACATGCCTTAGCCAAAGGTGGAACTGTCTGGGGAATTCCTTCTTTGTGAAACACTGAATGGAAACAAAGGCAGTGGGTGTCATAAGGCAATGAGTGAAACCCGAGAGTGCTGAGAAGTTCTGAGTATACAGCTGTAGTAAATGGACACAAACTCTTCCATGTAGACACACATGCTTTGCTGTAGGCAGTAATTGTCTCATTTTGCAAAACACACCCTGGTGGCCGCACATGTGGTGCTTTTTGAATAATGCAAATAGCACTGTCATGAATTTGTTTAGATTCAGTACATCCTTATTTTTCCCAATGAATTGACCTTAAATGTGTCATGTATGTGTGTATATATATATATATATATACATATATATATATTTTTTTGATCAGTTACCTTTTGAGTGTCCTCTGAGCTGAAGCCAAATGATCTTGATTTGAAGATGACCCAGTTTTATAATGTGCCACATGATGTTTCAGCTCATTTAAGCTTTCTGTTATATTTAACATGTTGAAATGAGTTGAGATTAAGCTGAGCTCTGTGTCTAGCTTTTGCCTTCTTATCTTTCTGAGGTCTTCTCTAATCCAGGAATGGGTTTTACAGAGCATACACGCAAGTACTTCTCCTTCAGTTATAAGTCAATTTTGTAAGTGAAAAGATATTATAACATCATGGTGAACAAATTTGTCATGTGTTGGTTAACTGTGGTAGATTCAGACATTTACACTCTTTTCTAATGATTAAAATTATAGCCCTACCAATAGTGGACTTTTGAGGCTGATACTAATATTGATATTTGTGGAATTTTAAACTATGAACAAACACTACGACTACTGAGCCAGTTTTACATATGATTTGGGTGTGTGAGCAATTTGAACATGGTCTGTTCCAGTCTGGATCAGTTTTTTAGCGATGGTTGGCAGATAAAATCATATAGGTGATGAATGACTTCACTTAAATCTTGCCCAACGGAGACATACCAGTAAATGAGCAGCTCTAACTGAAGTTAGTGTCATTCTACAAAGTTCACTGATTTCCTGTTCCCTTTGCAGGCTGTACTATACATTCCACAATGCTTGCTGCGAGTTGCCATCCATGTTTGTTTTGGTAGAAGAAAATGTGACAGTTTGTGTGCTTGCAGAATTTGTTAGGGTGTCTGCTGCCATGACACTGCACTGGTTATTGCTGACCAGTCTTTCAGTGTATTGTTACTCAGTATTTGTGGGGGAAAAAAAAAAAAAAAAATCAGTGCAGGTTGAAGGTGTGGTTATCAATCAACATCTACACCATCTCTCCAAAAAGCTAAAACTAGCTGATATATTGGCCTGTCTAGTTTGTTAGTCTAGCTCCAAAATTTATGTGTAGATACTTTTCTGAAAGGAAATTTGATGGTTTTGGCCAAGAGCGAGGACACCTATACATGTTTGTAGTTCAGAGTCTTTTAGGTTCTTTCTGTTTCTGATTTGTTTTAGTTTTTAGTTTTTTTTGTAAATGGCATATTACAGCGACCTGTATATAATTGTGGGTCACTACACCAGCTCCCTAAAATTCAGGTCCATTCTGCTCTTAACCTACATTTCCTGTAATTATTCCAGCCTTTATGGAGAAAGTGGAACATTGGAGAGAATTTCTGCCAGCAAACAAATTATGTGTTTGGTTTGACAGAACAAGCCTGCAGTTATGGATGCTATTTAAAGGTCTGCTTCTTCAGCGCGCTACGATGAATGAGCCGTTCACCTCAGGATATGATGGTGCAAAGTGTAGTGGTAATAGACATAATTTAGCTGCTTTTCCTGCATGAAATGTTGTTTTCCCTGTCCTGTCCAACCACTGAATAAGGCCTGCCTTAGTCACTATTCCATAATCACCCTTTACGCTATAGTGTATTTTTAGAATTTCCTACATGTTCTCGCCCTATCTTGGTAATATTTGCACTAACAACATGCTGGTTGGTTGGTTGTGTGAAATGAGTCATTTGAGAAGTAGCAGGAGAGCCTCCACTGTTCTCACTGTACTGTGTTGTTATTTCCACTTGTCTTTATTGTCTCATTTTAAACTTGCATAAAAGTGCTGCACCACCAATTTTTATGTAAAATTCAATTAACACATCTAAGGGGGGTAATACTCAATTTAGGAGGGAGGTTTCTGAACTGTGAAAAAATAGCCATAATAATCATCAGGCTGATCTTGTAAAACTTGCATTATATACCGGATGTGTGGGGATTGAAAAAAGTTGGTGTTTAGGAGGCAAGGGAGAAAATGAAAGATGTTGTAGACTCGGATTATGGGAAATTTAGAATCCAGTGCAGCATGACCCATACTAGAGACTAAAAGTCAGGATATCTGAGTCTCCGCTGCTTTGATTTTAGATTTTAGAACCACGAAGTCTGTCAGGTTCCTCAACTTTATTTAGTATGTCTTTGTAGTGTAATTAATTAATTTATTAATTAAGTGTTTAGTCCTTTTTCTGAGTTGAACATTGAATTAAATGACTTGTGTAGTATGTCAAAGGGTCACTTACAGTACCAAATGCTCAAAAATAACTAGTTTTTAGCAAATAGTGAGTGAATGAGGGTATGAGTCAGCATGCACAATAGCAGGGTCCAGATACTGATAAAAAAAGATGATAGAAATTGTACAGAAAAGATGCACATTTAAAATGGCTCAATGAGACATTTGTGGTCATGATTTGCCTCTAAATATGGGAAGAGGATTGTGGGAGTTGTGTGAAAACTGGCAGTTTAAGTGTGATGATTCATAGTTATTCACTACAGTAACTTTTTCCTTTTTTCCTTATCTCTTAGATGCCTCTCAGCAAAGCGTCAATTATACAAAATGATTTCTTTGACATTATTAAATTTGACCTCAGTACATCAAAGAGAAGTTTTGTCTCTATCATAAAGGTAATGGTATATAGACATTACTGATGTCTTTGTTTTCTTTTGTAGATGCAGGAGGTCCAGCAGAGCAAGGAAAAGACACTGGTCAACAACCGAACCCTGGCTGAGCAAAACCTCGCCCTGCAGCCGAGACTGGAGCACAAGAAGGAGCAGCTCACCAAACGCTACAGCTGTCTTCAGGAGAGCTTTGAGTCCTACCAGCTTCGCAAGTCCACCCTAGGTACAGCAGCAGGGTAGCATCTATCGCAAGACTGAGAAATATTTTATATTGATTGGTCTGTCTCAGTGTCTTGAATTTTTAATGTTACCCAGCTCCTAAGAAATTTGAACACACTCTTATCTATGAAGTCATTGACAACTGATCCATAAACAAATGGATGCTGACAAACTTCAAACAGAGCACATGATACAACACACACAAAATACATAACCATTTACTACCTATTTTTTTTACATTGTGATACAGTTTCACCAAAACAGGTATTGTTAAGCTCATATGTTAGCTGACAACTCAACTGTAAATAACTTGCTAGATGCAGATTATTTTAAACATGCTAAAATCAGTGCCATTACACATTCACATCTATTCAAATATGGAGTACTGTCAACTGTACCATGTTTTCAATCAGTGGGTCATTTCTTAAAAGGAACCAATTAGCTTTTCCTTATTTTCTGTCACACATATAATGTCACAGTGTCAGATGTTCATATTAAATATGGTCAAAGTAGCAAGATAAAGATAGATGTAGATGTAATCCCTGTGAGCAAGGCCAGTACAGGATTTTTTTGTCAACTGTGATTACGTGATACAAAGCTAGTGTAATGGAGTCCGAGAATATATGAAAATATATTGAATATCAGTACTGTTAGTCAGACAAACCAAGCAAATTGAAGATATTCTTGTGGCTTCTGAGAAATTGCAAACAGTAGTTTTTTCACTTTTTTTGACTAAATGATTAATTAATTAATTGAGAAAGTAATCAGCAGGTTAATTGATACTGAAAATAATAAGTTGTTGCAACCCCACTATTCAGTTTACTATAAGGTATAATTGGGAAAAGCAGCCAATGTTAAATTTTGAGAAGGAGGGTCCATTTGAAAACATTTAAAATTTAAAATTGACTTGAATGATCGATAAACTTTCATAATAGTTGTCAATTCACATCAATTTAAATCCAAAGTAATTTTAGGTTTAATTTGTGTTTCTTGTGTATGCTGTTATAGTTAAAATTAAAATGAATCAGGACATGCATGATTAGGTGATTACAGTTATCTGCTTTCTGTTTAAAATGAATCTTTCCACACTGTCAGTTACAATCATCGGAAGCTATGGTGTTACGTAATGTTTTTTTTCCCACATTGTTTGTTCTTATTCTGTGTGAATACATGCTGAAGAGACCTGTTTCACCAGTTCCCACATTACCCATCAAAGGCTGTGGCAGCCCTTTTACCAGACGCCCTGTTGTCATGTTACTGCAGGAGTCGCTCAAATTGAACTCTGTTCTGGTTGAGCAAGTTCCACATCTGATTTAGATCTCCACTGCTGGATATGAAGGCTTACAGGGCTGTAATATCACTGACACACCTTCACAGTACTTCCTAGTGCGTGAAGAAGACGGAGTGACGATACTTCTGTCCTTGTTGACGCAGTGGTTGCCAAGCAGCCCTCTCAAAATAGCATGCCAGCTATTCACTACTCTGCTACACTGATAAAAGTTTGACTTTGCCTCTTTCTCTGCAAGGCATGCAGAGTCTGAAAGCTTGTTGTTGCAGTAGTAATGTATGCATACATATTTTGCTTGTTGTCTTGTCAATTAATGCCTCAAGGCAATAATATCAGTTTTAACTTTACTATCTGAAACAGTGCTATAGCATTCCAAACCCCTGTCTTAGTAGACAGCATCTCTTATACAGGAGAGATGATGCAGCAGTCTGTTTTGTTTGTTGTCAGCAAGTGATGGCTTTTGTCAAATGTAGGTTACCCGGTGTTCCCCCACCCCCCGCCTTCTATGCACCAGCCGTCCTAGTTGTGGATTTGCAGTAGAGCAGCTGGGGAAGGACAGCGATGCTCAGAGCTGAGAGAAACGTAGCCGTTTGACCCAGATGAAACATTTAACATAGAGTAGCTTTCTATGCTGTCATTTGCATATAGTTACACTATCAGCACCGCCCCCCTCCATCCTTTCTCTAGGAAATGTGTGGCCTCTGTATTACCCTTCACTGTCCATTAGGCTCTGGAGGCCAAAATAGCAGGGCTGCCGCCTTTCACCACCACTATCCACTGCCTCTGAGAACAGCAGCCCACAGTGGACCATTGTGCTGCCAGGCAAGCTGGTGTAAAACAGCCACAGTGGGTAGGAGGGAGGGGTGTTTGATGGGACCGGCAGGCAGGCAAGTTGGGAGGCTGGGAAAGAGAAGGGCAGTGAGGCAGGCCAAAAACTGCCCCTTAGACTCACAGCAGAGGTCGATGTGGATTCATTTACTAAATGGCCGTCTCATGATGTCCAGGCCCAGACTGTGTGTTGTGCACTTGGCAGACTCTGTGCTCGGCCAGAGAATCATAGCTTTGTGTGGAGGAGTGTTGCTGATATGCCTGAAAGTCTACCTTGTTATGGAAAGTGAACGAGACAGAAAGGGATGGGAATTCACTCTGGAAAATGGCTTTATGTCAAGAATGAAGCCTCTGTCTTTGAAGGTTTTCTGTTCAGTTTATACTGTGTCAGTAAAAAATTGGCAAACCAACTTGAGGTTTTGGGGTCAAGTGCCAACAAATCAGAGATAAAATTCTGGATTACTGGTAAATCGGCCAATTTGACAGAAATTTTGGTCTAGAAAATTGTTGTTTCTGGAATCTACCATAACTATTTTCTAGGCTCATTATACAGTAAGTTTGGCCGTTTCTTTTCCTGTTTGTCCCTCACAAGTCATCTTGCTTACACATTTAACAAGAAAAGTGTCTAGGCTGCTGCTTTCATGCAAATTTACTAATTCATGTTTTTCTAGTTTTTGCTTGCTGGTCTTTTTATGATTGCTTGTGCATCAGGCAAGCATGTGCCATCAGTGATCTTGCTCTAAAAGAGTGTGACAACCTAAGCACTACTGTGGTAGCCTGTTTGACAAGCTTGTTAACTAATCATTACAGCACTCAGATATGCGTGAAGTGACATCATCTAATTGCAGATTTATTATATTTTATCCCCAGTGAAAGAGCTGGAAGTGACACACGTGATAAAGGTTTGTTACACTGTGGTCTGGTACTCAATAGAATTCATTGCTGTTTGGCAGGAGGGAAATGTCTAGATAAGTACTGTGGGGAACGCTGCACCAGCGCAAGAAGAGGGTGGAGGCCACACCTTTTGTCAACACCTGACCTTGTTTTTTGTTCTTTATTTTCTTTTCCCTGTCACGCACTTAATCACCATCACTCATTTACCTGTTTTAACTCTTATCAAGCAGGGAAGCTGTTGAATTCAAGGTAACAGCATGAAGGAGAGTTGGGCAAACAGTGACATCACTTTGACTATGACTTTGGCTATACTTCTACTACCAAGTCATGATTAAGGGCCAGGCTGAAGGGCATACCAGTGACGGCTTTTTAACAGAACAAGTTACGTAACTTGCAACCACGGTTGCTGGTGAAGTCTCTTATGACCAGTTATTGTGTTTGTGTTATTCTACATTAACCTTGGCTGGCCTTTAATAACACTCAGTGTTCAGTGCAGAAATTAATTGGTCTAGAGCTTTGTTAACTCTGTTGCCATGTACAGCCAGAAGCCTGGAATAGCATATCAGGTTGAACTGCGAGTCTCTCGTGTAATTAGAGATCTTCTGTATTGTAGTACGGGCTTGGTGGATTGTAGGTGAGCTGACATTGCCATAGTGGAGATCAGTAACTAGTGATGTGTCGTTGATCTCATTTCCAGGGTGCCACGATGTGTGTATACAGTCCCAGCTCCAGTTGGTGTTGACTTTCAGTCCTGCTTAGGAACACAAACAAAACAGGCTTCCTCCTTAGAGACACCAATTGGTTTCAGTTGACTCTGTGGGGCCTTGCAAGTTCACAGCAAATAGAAAGGTGTTATGACTGTTTGGATGACTGGCAGATCTCACATATCCTGCCTCAGCATTGTGTGACAGGCTCATTTAAACCTGTTATTTCCAACACATTCATTTCAGAGTAGGGGAAATATGTATATTTTTTTCAAGCAAATGAGCTTCTTGGTTAATTTAGGCATGAAGCACACTTAATCTAGAATGCATCTGTGCTGCTTCAAGCAGTTTATAGACAGCACGAAAGAATCTTGTGACTCAAATGTTTTGAAAAGATTGTGTAAAGGAGGTGAGGAATTGCACTATTGTATTAGTGCCAAATTTGTTGTAGCTCTGGTTCACTGACAAAAGGGACTTTGTGACAAAAGCTACAGTTAATGCTATCAAAACAGAGTGAAAAAACACTAGGTTTAGTGTAGCATTCAGCACCTTTATTACAACTGAGTGTAGTAACATATTTTCACATTTTCTGTCATTTTAGTGACAAAAGGATTATTAGCAGTCTCACATCTGTCCAGCATTTGCTCATTGCTCATGCTAACACTATTTATATGTTTGGTAGATAATATGAAAAAAAAACAGAGTAAACAGTTGCTCTGGGTCTGCTACCAATCTTGCTGTCACACATTAAGTCTGTCTGGTAAAAAGACTGGACATGCCTTCGCTCAGTTCCACAGAATAATTTCATTTGTGTTCTTTTTCTGTCTTGTCATTTAACAGACCACAAGTCAGGAAACACCTCCCTGGACACTTTGCTGGCCCTACTGCAGGCAGAGGGAGCCAAAATAGAAGAGGAGACAGAGGTAAGCATTCTACTACTCCCTCCACGGATGACTTCATGTATCCCTCAGTGACATCAGTCAGTAATTCACGTACCTGCCTCTCCAGTTGCTGATGTCCTCTCCTACAGAGGCCTCATTGTTCATATCTAAGGCTAGTTGGCGAGCATGTGGGCAGCAGAATGGCTAATAAACCAGAGGTCACAGTTTTGATCTCTGTAACAGCTACTGGTCTTGTCAGTACATTTGAACCATCAGTCAACATATTAAGTTCCCTTTTCAGAAATGTTTAAGTAGAAGACGCTACCAGGGCAATACCTGGGTTTTTTGATGGGTCACAGCCACTTCAATCTAATCATTAAATTCTGGGATCACCAACAAGGAACAACAAAACTTATTATATAAAGAAAACCTCATACATTAACCATGCATATGCTCATTTCTACTCATAGAATTATATTGCTCACCACGAGGACCAAAACACTCCTTATGGGGCTTGGGCAGAACTGTGGGTAAATGGGTTCCATTTGTATAAAAACCAAACAAAAAACAATGTATTAATCTTTTTTCTTAACACCAGTGAGCACATTTGTAATTAAACTTGTGTTTTGGTTCTATTCATTTCAATTAGTTTAATTAAGGCAGGTATTTTGTGTTATGCTGTAACTGTTAAAAAGTGCAATCATCAAAGAGCAAATTGACAAGCTATGAATTACATTTAAGTGATAAAGTTGCCATTGCTGTGAACTGAAATTCATTATTTGACCACCACACAAAGGTTTTTTTTTATCTCTTCCCATATATATTCCCATCTTAATTTATTTATCTTCAGATATGCCACTTGTTGAAGTATCAAAACAATTTGGTTTAACTTAATTTCATTTAGCAACATTAGAAGCTAAAGTTTGCCATTATATAGTAATTGTAGGGTAGTAATGGCCCTAACAATTTTTCAGCTGAAATCAGCTGGTAGAGAGGTGTTGAGTTGAGTGTGGAAACACTAAAAATGTTTTAGAACTCAATGAGATTCACATCAGCAGCAGTAATAAAGCAGGAACACACATGAAATGAGAGACTCTCCCCTGGTGTATGCTAGGAAGCTTTCCCACATGGCCTGCTCCTGGGACATTACAATGTCCATTGTTTCTTGGTTGCTACTTTTGACCACAATAAGCAACTCTACATTAAGGCTACTGGGACCTTCAGTAGGATGTGATTTACCCTAAATGGCATCCTGGAGCCATTTCTGTATGTGAATGTATGTAAAATAGATCAGATTTATCATCACATTTAGCCCACAACTTTTTGTATGCATGCTTTGATAACTGAGGCCTCAGACAGTGTCACCCTCACATGAGTTTGACCACATAAGGACTTGGCTGTAAAGCTGGTGTGGCACTGGTAATTGACATTGTGCTAATGTAGCAGAAATATTCAGATTTTAAATCAAACTTCAAATGATCTCACTTGTGTAGTGCTAAATTTCTTAAAATTATTAGAATGAAATATTAATTTAGTCCCGTGATGGCAATTTTATCATCGTTTACCGAATACGAGAATAGAAATAATCATTAGATGAAGTGTTTTAAAATATTAAATCCCACAGCAGTTTATCTGAGTGACTGGCTTTGTTTTTTGTGATTTTTCAATGGATGCTATTTCTATCTTCGTGACTCAGGTTGGCAAACAACTTGGTGCTGAATAAGAGTCAGAAGGGACTTCTCTATTCTCTCTCTAAAACTGTCCCAAATCTCTTCATTTCTGTCTATAGAATATGGCTGACTCTTTCCTGGATGGTGACATGACCCTGGATTCCTTCATTGATGCATATCAGAGCAAGAGGAAGCTAGCCCACTTGAGAAGGGTTAAAATTGAGAAGCTGCAGGAGATGGTGCTGAAGGGCCAGCGGCTCCCTCAGGTGTCAGTCCCTACCTCTCGATCTCAGGATGTGTCAGCAGCTGGCTCCCTCCTCACTGAGGGCAGCAACAGTTCCTCCCCTGTTCCCCAGCCCAGGCGGAAACCCCCACCTCCTCCATCCCAGCCAGCCCCAATTCTAAATCCAAATCCAGCTCCAACTGCTGCCCCCCAGCCTCCTGTCTTCTACTCAGCATCACCATACCCGCCAATTCCTCCCAGAACAGGCCAACCATTCCCCAATGTCTCCTCTGGCTACCCCAGCCATTTCCTATCTCAGTACCCCCCTGCTTTACCACAGAGGCCCCCACCGCGTATGGCCCCGCAGCCTGGCTTCATCATGCAGTAAATAAAAGCAGTTGCCACTCAGAGGATGCAGTGTGTGTCATGGACTTTCCACCACTGGAACACGTCTGAGAACTATTTTTCTAAGTCGTCTGCCTTCTTGGATTACGACCAATTACAACACAAGAAGGCAGACCTGCGCTGGCTGGTCTGGTCACGTTCAGCTGAAGCAGATTTCCAATAATCTCTGTGGATTCGTGCTCACCTCTCACTCCCATGAACACTCCAAACTAACAAAAAGACGTGACGAGATCGGCCTTAACTCTCGCTAGCCTGAGTCCCTTCAGCAGAAGGGCCCACAGCCGGCTGTAGTGAAGCAAGTGTCAGTCTATAGGTCACTGAGCTGGGATTTGTCCTTTATCAGCACTTTCTGTCGCCAGGCAGTGCCCTCAGCTCTGCTGGCCCATTAGTATTCAGTCTCTCACCTACCTTCAAACATGTCCCTCAAGCTTTTATGAAACACTAAAGTCATTCAAAAAAGGGTTCAATTTGTCATTTCCATCTGCAGCATACTAATATACTGATATTGTATATGCAAACAAAGAGAGACCCTAATTACTGTGCAGTTCTGATGAAAATCTCACTTCCCAGAATATATTCAGGCGAAACTGCATTTATGCTGTGATTATTTTTTTTTTTAATATAAAAATTCACAAGGTACAGAGAAATATTTGAATTTCAGCATCTTTTTATGATATAGTACTAATGGAGTTATGTTAATAATAGCCAGGATAGACTGATTAACGTGTAATGGAGGGTCTTGGTTGATGTATCTCTTCTTCAGTATGTGCGTGTGTCTAAAGAGAGTCCAGACCTGCCTGGTTCACGATGGCTGACTCTTGCACTTGGTCCATCTCAGGGCAGAAGTCAAAAGGGAGCTGAAGGAGAGGATTAGTGGCTGAACTATTGTAACAAATCACTGAGCCTTCAGAGCCTTGCTTGAAATGAAGGATTTATGTATAGCCATACAGTACACTCCAGGTGTATGTTGTTTTCTGCGGGTTCCTGTTGTAATGCAACACTCCTTTATGATGTCCATTGTCTTCAACACCGTCAGTTGAAATTGGAAATTATGCCAACTGTTCTTTGGATCTGATACATATGGTTCTGTTCAGTTTTCTGACACTGAGCACCAAAGACTTCCCCACATCACCCAGTTTTTTTTTCTACATAAAAAAAAAATATATATATATATATATATATATACACACGCACACACACACACACACACACACACATATATATATGAAAGTGAGCCATTTAGTGAGATACTCTACCATTGTTCCCAACATATCTGTTTGTGATGTTGAGCTGAAACACTCTTTTGTAACCATGCAAACCAGAGTTCTTCAAGAGGAACTTGCAAAGTCAGTCTTGCTTTGGGAGGAATCTTTTTCTGGTGCGATAAAAATTCACTTTTTTTCCTCCCAACTGCTGTCGCTGTGCACTGTTGAAGAGCCACGAGTGCCTACACTTGAAGTGACGTTAATTACGTCCTGCTGATGACTTCATTTTTCTCTATGCTCAGCTGTACAGGTTGGACACCCCCGCCCCCTCCCAAAACCACCAACCCTGTTATTGGTCTCCTCCTGCTACAGATTTCATGTTCCACCAGAGGGCAGAAAAAGGCAGTGTCTGAGGGTTGATCTAACAGGTTTTGCTTTCTCACTAGAAACAGGAGGCCAGAATAGAGTGATACTGTACATGTGCCAGAGAGACAAGAGACCCCCTCAGGCTGTGTGCCAAGGGTGCTAGTGCTTCTCTTCCATTCTTCCTCCATTGTATTGAGGTTTGCCTGGGGTGAATTCAGAGATTTTTGCATGTGGTGATGTTGCAGTTTTCTTTTTTTTTTTTTAATTGGTAAAATAACAGGGCTCTGAAATGTTTTGTGTCATATCTTGGTGATAGTAGTTCACTTCAAGGCAAAGAAATGAACCATAGAATGGACAAAGCATACTTATCAGCAGGCAAAACACCAGAACGAGCAGAAGCTAAAGCATCAATGTCTTGATGAACCAGCATTTCTAACAACTAACAATGGATACTTCTTTTGTGCATGGCCTTTGCTCTTTGTGTTCAGTCTGAAGATTCCTCTTCAGTTCTTCTTCTTTTTTTTTTTAGCTGTTGAGCTGCTTTTTACATTTGAACTGATCCACTGTATCCATGGTTTTATATGTGGTTGGTGATATTTTCAGTGTAATGTTGTAGGTATTTACTTATAATGAATGTTTAAGTGGAATTTTATGCTATTTTCAAGTTCAATAAATCTCAATTTTTTTGTATTAGTTTGTATCCAGTTGCTTTATTATTACACACTGAACACACCTGATTTCTCACTGAATGTCTCACAAGTCTTCACTAGGCTTGTTTTACATAAGAATAGGTTTTTTTTTTTTTTTTTTTTTTTTTTTTTTTTTTTTTTGTTTGTTTAGTTTTTTTGAAAGTGGAACAAGACAGCCATCTAGTGTTCCTTGGTTGGTAATGAATGAACTTTTTCACTTGCTGTGAAAGAAACCTGAAAATCATTTCATAGTGCCCTGAAGGGTTGCTGGCCATCCCTTTCATTGCAAAAAGAGATGCATTACTCATGATATAATTGTATCTATAAATATATCTCCTTTCTGTTTATATCATATGTTAACAGTTCAAGATGGTGGGTATTATTATTAGTATTAGTATTAGTATTAGTGTTTATTTATTTATTTGTTATTTTTTTACTATCAAAGTTCCAACCTTGGCAACATTTCCAGGACCACACATAGGCCCATATGTGCAGGAGTGCAAAGTACTTGAGTACCTGCTTAATTTGGCGTGTCTCTTCTGTATAATTTTAAAGCAACATCTCACACTAAATCTCCATTTCAGATTTACTATTATTAGGCATTATGACACTACTACTACTATGTTGCAGAATGGTTACTTACTTGAATATGACTTAGTTTAATCAATGTAGTGAGGACAGTACATCAACAATGTGGAAACAACGTGTGGTTTTGAATGCGCCCCTACTACTGTTGCATTCACGTCCCATATAAATAACGGAAGTTGACTTATTGACACGGAGAAAAATACTGGTGACACATTGACTGTCGACATCGCTTTTAATTTTCGTATCATTTTTATTATTCTCATTATCTATCAACTCAAATAAACAACAATTCGAATAATCTGAACTCATTTTCCAGGCCGTTATCAACATCATTTGCAACACAAAGACTTTAGAGATACTTCTGAGGCACACCCACCTCAGCCGGGGCATTGTTTGAGAATGGGCGTGCCCTGTAGTGGTTGTGCGTTATGGCTGGTACACAAGCTTCAGGAAAACCACTTGCAGGATATTTTTTCTTCATCATCAGCTGTCACTTTTGACTGGATTGGTCAAATCGAATCGCGTTAAACACAATTATTACACTGTGTGCTTAATTGTTAAAACTTTCAGATGAATTGAGTTGGGTTAAATCAGGAAAATTCATGATACGTTCAAATACAATTAGGTTATGTTATAAATGACAGTTAAAGCTAATACTACATACAGTAATTCATTAGTTCGACACTTACTTCAAAAGTCTTTTGTCCAGTGCAGCAGTATTTAGGGGTATTTACCATCTTTTATGTTCTCTCATGAGCAGACACCACCACCAGAGACCCACTGGTCACTCTGAAGGTTTGTGTTTTTGAACAACCCCCTAACCCACGTGTTACGTTTCCATAGTCACGTCACATCGACTCCACCATGTTGTAGGAAATCCACAGCTGCTCCTCACTCACTGTCAGATTAGAGTTTAATCCGAGGAGGAGGATACTCTGTCAAGACGCTGTCTGCATCTTGGAAGGATTCTTGGTGTTTATGCATACTAAATAAACGCGACTTTACGCGCTGCTGTCATTTTGCCCACGGTACTCGGCTTGTACATAGAAGATGAAACGCCAGTCTTCCGTTGCCTGTCCGCCGACTTGCCAATACGTTAAGATGTTAGCTGGCTAACTAGCTGAAAAAGAGCAACTAAATCGGATTAGCTGCTAACGGCAGCCTCCCTCTAGGTAATATCCAGGTATTATTTGCTGTACTTGGCAAGTGTTACAGAGCAAGCGGTCGCCTGTTTTTATTTATTTTTTAATCACGTTTCTACGACTGTGTCAAGATTGCTACTTCAATAATTTGCTAGTATTAATGTTGCTTCAAGCAAGCTAGGTCACTAGCCAGTCAAACCACAACAATAGCTGGAGCTCCTTCGCTAGCTAATCCTTACTGTGTGTTGGAAAGAGCAAACCTAAAACTAGTGCCTCCGAACCCAACTGAAAGTCAAAACGGAGCTGACGGCCAGACCGAGGTGCTAGCTTGTCCTCAGGCTAGGGGGCAAGAAAGCTATACAAGATCTGATCCTCGAAATTAGCATCCAGTCGAAGCAAGAATGTCAGGAAAGGACAAAGACAAACAGGAGAAACAGTCTACAACAGAGCGGCTGATAAAAGGTGAGTGTGTCTTCAGTGATATGTCTGTACAGTACTTACATCTTAACGCACATCTCAACGCATGAATTGAAAACCACCTGTAGCGTTTAGAATAACTTCTAAAGTCTAAACCCCTTCCTCACCGAGAGGCGTATGTATGTGTGTGTTTTCTACAGTAGTCACATTCGTAGGGTCTTTAAAGCCATTCCCTTTTTACCAGACGATGCTCCATTACCTGCGGATATGGTTGAATCAGGGTATCTTTTTGTGATTGCTAAGGATAGAGCTTCTTAAAGGTATCATCTCCAGTTGTCCACTGGTGATACACCGCCACACAGCAGAAATCAAAGGCGAGAAGTCGTCCTATGTCGGTGCTCAATCTCCTTGACATTTAGGATGGCTGAAATCTCAATTCATGAGGCAGTTGCTCACTCACAGGAATACTCTAGGTCTGCTCAGGTTACCAGCAGAGCTTGACAAGATGGATTCCTTCACACTGAGATCGTGGCTCATTGGACATACAGGACACCATTTGTTGTGTCTACCCAAGACAGGACAGGCAGAGCCAAATCTGAGGTAGCTCCTGAGAGAGAGAACCCAACCCTACCCCTGCCACCCGCCTCTACTACTTAATGCCAACACAGACCACATCCCTGTCTGTCTGCAAGGGCACTGGGAGAGTGTCCTGCCAGTTGACTGGAATGCTGAAGTGTGAGCCAGAAAGGAGAGGGTGAGTTAATTGTGGAAAGAATCTTCCCAGTGATGTTCCCAACATGGTCAGCCACATGGTGGAGAGAGAATAAGAATATGACAAGGAAAAAGACAAAGAAATATAAACAACTGTAAAGGCAACTATGTGCTGGCAGTGAGCAGCAGTGATGTTTCCAGTGTAACTGGTGATTGTAAGAGGGCTTAACTGGTAGACTACCTAAGACTAATGCTGCTCTGGTTGTGTAAGTCAACAGTTAAGCTCTCTCACTGCAGAGTATTTGCGGTCGACCCGGTTAGCTCAATCATTTGGTCATTTGATCTGATATGTTCTCCCCAGGCTGTGTGCGATTATATTGCAGACTGATTTGTGAATGGTGCCACCTGTACTTGTTGAAGACAAGACATGGCCCTGCTACATTTGGATTTTGAAACCATTGTTGCTTGCCGCCATTGTGACAAAGATTCACTGTGACTGATTGTGTTGTAAATTTCAGCCACTGTTGCAGTGTTTTAGAGCTGACCCTCTGTGTTCGAAATAAAACCACAGGGAGATGTATGGTAGTACTACCACACCACACGAGTGACTGATGGAGATGACGAATAAACCTGAGGCCTGGCTATTTAGCTTGTGAGGATAATGCATTCACTGATAATTAGAGCAATCTGAAGTGGACTTCATGATTCATCTAGCCAGAGTCTGCTCCATTCATCTCTACCCAGCCGCATCTTTGTAATTCAATCCTGATCTATTGTGTTGTTTTTGAAACAATAGTGAACATATTCTAGACGCTGGCTCATATCACTGTCCAAAACATTATCCTCGGTGGGCAGGATGGTAGATAGTAGTGTCTTTGTTTCTTGAGTCGTTTGTTGTCATGCCAGACAGCGTGGGTGTTGATGCAGTGCAGCAGTGGCCCACTGTGTGTCTGTGGTTTTGAAGAGTTCATCAAACATTAATGCTAATTAGGCCAGGCAGTCTCTAATAAGAAGCCAGTGTCAGGGATGTGACAGCTTATCATTTATAACAAAACATTTTTCTTCATCGGGTTATGTGTTGAAAAAAAGAGCATCTCACTTTGTCTGTCCTGTTGTTTTCGCTCGCCGCACAGCGTAGTCTGTTTGGATTGAGTGATGCTGTTTATTGACAGTTAGAGATTCATTCGTATCTGTATTTGAACAGACTGGTCCAGCCTTGATTGTACAGGCAAACAAATGCAGAATTTGTTGTTACTGTAATTATTATTACGGGGGAGGGGGAGTGATGGTGTCATTCCTGGAGTGTTCATTTTTTGCTATTGAGACCAGCTATTATTGTCCAGCATGAGTAATTACTGCCAGCCTCCAGGTAAATACTTATACTACTGGCTTTTTCCCGAAATGTTTAACGGTCTGGTTATCTCTCCTACTCTGTGTCATCATGTTTTCATAGAGTCTGCTTTGTTCGTACCGAAGCCTTCCTTCAGTGTGACGAGGCTTTTAAGTAAACAGCCCCTGAATCTGGAAGCCCTTGCTAATAGAGGCTTTACCTAATCTGTTCTTAAGGCTCGTACCTCACCTTACAGCTCTCTTTGCGGCCGTGCCTCGTAGGCCTGGGAGCACTTACTGTTTATTTATATCACACTGGTCAACGCATGACAGCTTGTTCTCGGCACAGGCGAGCCAAGTTGGAACTGTGCTCTGGCTTTTCCACTGCAGGCCAGACTATAGTCTGTGGCCTAACATGAGTTACCTTCATCACCTACACTGAGTCAAACACCACCTGCAGTTCCATTTTCACAGCCTTTGCTTTATTGTCATATATTTCGTTTAAAATCTAAAACATAAGAAAACCTGCCTCTGAGCTCTAATATGATCCTCAAGGCCAGATTTAAGTACAGTCCTGAGTGAGAAATACATTTGGCTACCGCTGCACTCAGGCACAGCATCACTGATTAGCAAACGCACCCACACTAAAAACTCATTAACGCCTTTTTTCATAGTGCACTTGGATTTGCTCTGTGTGGGTGTGACACCATTCTCAGAATGCCTGTCTCTCTCTTTCTTGTTCATTGCTACTGGCGCTGCTTATCACACAAGTACTGCTGATCTACACAAGCTAATATAGGTATTTATGTCACATTTGATGGCACAGGGTATCCTGTGCACTGACCTGTGAATGGATTTGGATGATATCTCAGGAATCCAGGATGAAATCATTAGTAAAAGTGTGTACTTTGGAAAGGTTTTCTCGTTTTTTTTTTTTTTTTTTTGGCCCTGGAAGTGAGAGGGCTTGGATCACACTCTACTCTCTACTCTAGGCTAGCCGCCCCCACCCACACACCCACCCACACACAGACTGTCATAGACTCCAATCCTGCCCCCCACCCATTACACGTCACATTAACGTTAAACACACATTCATGCGTTACATTAATGCACATCTCTCTGGACAATCACTGCCACCGTCACACATTTGCACTCTACACTTTTACATTTAAATTAGTATAAATAAGTATATTTTTGTTCCTTGTAAATATAGTATTTGCTTTTTGCTCTTTACCCCTTACTCTTACTTCTACTTTTCTGTCTTTGTTTACTATATCTGTTTTTTAGTGCCAATATACCAAGACAAATTCTTTGTATGTGCAAACTTACTTGGCAATAAAGTCTGATTCTGATTCTGAATTGTTTTGAACAAGCACAGCTTAGCTTGCAGCTATCTGCTGCTGGAGTTGTATGAACTGATGATGCTGCTGTGAGTGTTACAGCACTAATCTGCACAGTAGACAATTTGGTACAAAGTTAAAATTGAGCCTTTTTAATAGTGTGTGGTATGAATGAAAAGGAGTATTTATACATGCTGCTGAGTTTGTATTAAATGGTACTATGTTCCTTTTTTGGGTAAAGAATAGCTGTCCTCATTTCATCTGTAGTTGCTGTGTTCTCAGTAAGCTAATGTCTTAACTGCACTTCAGTTTTACTGCTGGATCTTCTGTTAGACAGTGATAAATTTTGCAGTTTTACTTGTTGCATACTTGACAGTGTTTTGATCATGAAGCTTTCAGGTCTCAGCCTCGGAAGCACTGACCTTTTGTGATGACAGTAAAAGGATTGTGTAGGTGGTGTGGAGCAGATTACTGAGGGAGGGAGGGTCATGTGAGGTGTGGGGCTTCTTACTGTCTGTCTTAGGCATCTCTGGCATAGCATTATCTTGTAGGTGTATGTGTCCCTCCTTGTGTGCCAGTAACTTCATCTTAGCTCAGTCACTGAAAATGTCACCTGTCATGATTACAACTTAAGTAAATGCAGTCTGAGATGCAGCACATTTATTCTGGTTCATGTTTCTCTCTGGGCTGATATCATCTGATATTTTACTGGTATGAAATAGAAATCTTGTCTTCCAGTGATAGTGATTTTCTGAGCCTTACTGTCAGAAGTGCAACATGAAAATTAATGGATTTTGTAACTTCTGTTATTCTTTTACTTTTTTGATTTGAAGTATACACATCATGTGTGTATTCAGTTATAGATATGTGTTATGTCTGTGTGAAATCCAAACACACAGATTTGACTGAGGTGTTAATCCAAGAAGTGTGAATTTTGATGAAAACTGTGTCTCATGCTTCACATCTGCTCTAGCCTGTTTATCATAACAGACAATGTTGCTTCCCCCCCCAGCTGTGCCATACCCTCCGCAGCATAAGCTGACTATGAAAGAGCTCTTTGAAGATGGCAAGCCCAATGCAGAGCTGCTCCGCAATCACCTTGTCAAGGAGGGCAGGGTTGAAGAAGATGTGGCTCTAAAGATCATCAATGATGGGGCCAACATCCTCCGCCAAGAGAAGTGCATGTTGGAAGTGGAAGCGCCTATAACAGGTAGGCTGGCAGATGCCCACTGAGAGCCCAGAAGGGACCCTGTTGTATATGTATTGTACATTTAATTATGTTATTCCTTTTTTTATTATGTGAGTTAGTATGACATAACAAAGATTGAGACCATTCTTCAACCGGAAGTCCAGGGTTCAAACTCCCTATAATATTGGCCATCCACCTGTCCTGTATCTGTAAGCAAGACAGTGCCAGTCTGTTGCTGACCCTCATTTCTGAGCACCTTGGGAACATAAATGTCTTAGTATATGCTCATACTGTGTAAGATCTTCTGTGCAGGATGGTCCAGTGGAGATACCTCCATTGCTGACCTGATAAGTAGTGTTAGTAGTAGTAGTAGTAGTAGTAGTAGTAGTGTTGTGAACACAGAGTAACTACAGCACCAACCAAGGCATTATGTCATAGCAACAATGTGTTTGTACATCGGCATATGCCTACTTCTGTGCCAGATCCAAGGACCTTGCAGACTGTCAGAGTCAGCTCAGTCATCTCAGTTCTTAAAAATATCTGCTCCCTCTTAGTTGCATGGCATCAGTCCAACAAGCTCATTCAAAACACACTCAGAAACTAGAAAATGGAATGTTTTATTTCATTTAGCTCAAAGAAACAAACTGAAACTTTAAAAAGTCATTTACACAGATTTAAACTTGAATATTATTTTTGTTTTGGACAAGTGAGAACTGGATTTATAAAATACTCAATGTATTCTGTATTTTGAGGAAATGTCACTTCCTTCCGTTGTATCCTATCAGGAGAGATGGCACTTGAAACACAGCCTTTAATACTTATTGTCTGTATGGTTAAATCTGGGTAGAGCCAGTGTGACAGTGTCTTTGCATGGTTATATTACTACAGTAACAGTAGATAGTACAAGCTTTACAGCTAACAGTTGTTAGTTAACAGAGATAATAACCATCCATTCATCCATTATCTATACTGCTTATCCTTAAGGGTCATGGGGGCTGGAACCAGTCCCAGCTGACACTAGGCAAGAGGTGTTGTACATCCTGGACAGATCGCTTGTCTACAGGGATTATATGAAGATGCTAATTGTTTTGACACCAAAAAGTATTTATAGTTGTTTGCATATTTCACACAAACATAAATCTTTGTTTTAAATGCTGCATCTGTAAATATCTGAAACTAGTGTTGGCATTTGTGTTGAATATTTACCATAATTGCATTGCTATAATGTCTTGCACAGAAGGTCAGATTTCAGAAGAATATATTATATAATTATAATGATTATTGTAGTGTGACCATTCAGTCCTTACATCTATGTATCAGTACTGTTATTTGATACATACATTGGCTTCAATTCAGTCACATTGATGGAATGGAGTCAAAGCTATTCCCTCTTCTGCTGTGATTATTGAGATAAAAACTGGTTGCTATCATTCCTGCTGCCACTGTTAGGATTTTTTTAGTATCATTGCTATTATTGCTAATGTCACTCATAATCAACTTCAGTAAACACACTTCAAAAAATGTGGAGTCTTTTAATATTTGTTAGAAAACTGTCGTCCAGTTTGACAAAACTGTTTAATAAAAAACTGTCTGACATTTCCAGTGTTCAGCTCTACATCACAATATTTATTAAAATAACAAACATTATTCTTTGTCTTTTAGAGTAATGTTTAAAGCAAAACTGTGTTGTCTCTGTGTCAGCTTGTAAGAGATGGATATAATGGATACATAGCTTTGGCTAATCATCATCTGAATATACATTCTGTATATCCAGACTGAGATTTTTATTATTTTTTTTAAACTAACTGTATGCCTTGTTGTTGATATTGTGTAACAGCAGTGTGTTTGTCTTTTGGCAGTATGTGGTGATGTCCATGGACAATTCTTTGACCTTATGAAGTTGTTTGAAGTGGGGGGATCACCCAGTAACACACGGTATCTCTTCCTCGGTGACTACGTAGATCGAGGATACTTCAGTATTGAGGTAAGTTATTGTCTCCTCACATTTCCTTGATTTGTTGATATTTATTTTACAGTTAAATAAAAACCATTTGGGTTGTGTGTGAAGGCAGCAGTCATTGTGTTGTCAGTAAGGACACTTTGATACATTGGTTGACAGCTGATTTCACAAATATGTAGATGTCATTGTTTTCTTTAGAATTTCTTTATTCAAGGATAATAGACTGTGGAATTCTGCTGTCTTAAAAGTGTCAACAATCCATATTCAGACTTGTTTGTTAGACGATATATTGTGGGTATGTAACAATGCGCAGTGCTCACAGTTTCATTCAGTCTTGCTAACATTACAATGTAACTCCATTATAGCTTTTGCCTTACATTATAGTTTTGTATTTCTAAAAATATTTTATAAAATTTGATTTTATAGGAAAAGGAATTATGTAGTGAATTGTGACACAACAGTAAATTAAACTCAGTATTATATCAGTATTGTACACTGACGTGTTTTCTGTATATTATTACAACGCCTCAGTATTAGTGTGTGATGGCTTATTAAGCCTTGGACTTATTGTTGGCTTCTGACACTCTGACACTGCTACTTGTATCCTGAATCAAGACTACTTGTTGCAACTTAAGTTGAAAAGAGATGATATAATGGAGACAAACCGGATAGCGGTGTGCTCCATATTGATTCTCAGCATGGTTAACATGGTGATCAATGGTGAGATTAGCTACTAGAGCTGAAGTCCCACTGATGTGCTACTTTGAAGATCTTGCTTCACTGCTTCTTGAGCAAATATATTTTGCTATCTGAAATTCTATTTCAGTGACAACTCCAAAGAGCACAGTTCATACATGCTGATGAACACTTAAAAATAAGACAGAGGATTGGAACGGAGAGCTGGAGTTTATAAAATGAAACTGCTGTGCTCTTACTGAGACCCCTGACTGGAGGGTGGCAGCCATTGTAAGCTTAGAATCATGGCACTTACAGTGGTGACCCAGTTTCATGGGGAAAACAGAATTAAAACATCCTTAGAAAATACTACTGCTGTATGATAATCTCCTCTGCTGTCCACCTGTATTGGCATAAGTCATACACTTGGAATGATTTGTATACGTATAAAATATTTTTTGGTTACGGGTCTCTGTGAGTGTCAAACATTACCTGTAAGTAGCTAAAACAAGAGAGAGACCATTGGAATCAGCTTATCAAAATGAAAAATATAGTAATAAAAGTTTTGTGTAAGTTGGTAGCATGCTGACAAAAAATTGCCAGAAATTGTGCAAGATGACATGAACTAGCTTTGGTCTTGATCTAGATAAATGATATCTAGGTATATTGTGGGAGTAGTGTGAACCTCAAAACTCTATCATTTATTGGTTGTGACCTAACATCAGTATTTTTCAATGTGCATCAATCTCAAATTTTTACATATTTCAAAGTGTGTGTGATCATATTTTAGCACTTGTTGTGGAGCAAGAGGCCTTGTAGCATACACGACAGTGCAGAACAGAAGTACAGACATGGAATTTTAAGGGGGATAAGGCCTGTATAAAGCCTTTTGTGGTTGTAGAGCTGTGTGAAGTCTGATAAATTGCCTCAAGTGATTTAACGCAAGTCAGTGTCAGTTGGAGTTGAAGAATACAAGTTTGAAAAGGAAAAAATCGAGAGGTGTGGACCGTCTGGAATATTTGTAAAGGAGAAGCAGAAAATAAAGTGTATTTCAGAAAGATGGTGTGGAGCAACAAGGCAGTATGCTAACATTTTGACCACCCTGTGGGGCCTTTTGATGGATACTGGGTAATACACTGAGGTGGGTGAAATGTCACAGATGAAAGGAGGAGACTGAAACAGCATAGAGAATGATAGGCTGATGCTGATTTAAGGTTTGTGTCAGCTGAAGACCTCAGAAATTGCCACTGGGCTTATTTTCCCCTTGTATTTCTACAGAAAAGTCACAATGTAAATGCTGCCAAGCCAAAGGACAGGGATGACCTCTTCTCCACTTGAAAAACACTTCTGAGCTACAGCGCTTATCAGTGTCACACCAGTGCTCCTCCACCCTGCTGCTGAAGCATGAGTGTGATCACAGAGGAGTGCCTAGAGTGTACATCCTGCTGTCAACACTGTGTCAGAACTATCGTGGAGCCACTAATTAAAAGTAATTGAAGACATGTATATTTACCTGATATGCAGTCAAGCAGTCACTCAAATATAATTTAAAAACAGGGCCTCCAGGAGGGATGGGCCATTTAGCTTGTGAAGACACTATCTGGTTATTGTGGCATTGGTTGGACCTGGGTTTGGCTTTTTGCAGCTTATTGTAAGCAGTGTTGACCAGGCTGCAATCTCAATCAGTCTACCCAGTTTTTAAGCAAAAATAACACAAGCCCTCCAACTTTTATTGCTTTTTTCTATCATTTATGACCGTAAGGTCTGTATCTTTAGGCTTTGGGCTGATGTTGAAATTTCAAGATGCCACCTTTAGCTCTAGAAAGTTATACTAGGCATTTTTCATTACTTTAATTTCATAGACTAAATGGTCGATCCGTTAAGGGAAAAAAATAATTGTTCGATTAATCAGAAATGACAACAGTCAGTGGTTGCAGTCCTAGACTGGTGCTCATGCTCTGATATAGGTAATGAGTATAGTCACGTAGCTACAATATGAAGTGGTTGGTTTGAAATGTATGGGCCATTCTCTCTACACATCAGAGGAAGAGGCTTTGTCTGTTTTGCTGATGTTAAGTTGCCACAAAACAAAGCAAAAGAGCTGAGAAGAGAGATTCTCAGCTATTTGCTCTCACTAGCTGGCCTGAAAATTCTCCTCATTTTTATAGAGGCTCACAGAGCTCACTTCACATAAGACAGATGTAGGAGAATGGATATTAGGATGTGGTTACCTAGGTAACATAAAGACTCACTGTAGCCTCTTGAAGTAGCGTATTACCTTTGCAGGCCAGCAATTTGCCAAAGTCTAAATTCAGTGCATGTGAGCAATCCATGTCATTCTCTGAGCTCTTCTTTATCTACTTAGAAATGTCTCTTTGATCCAAGAGAGTGTGTCTGTGTACTAACCGTCCAGCCTCCGTACACACCAGGCACAGACTTAAGTGTGTGTGCACCTATCTACATATGTGTGTGTGCGTGGGCTAGAGGTGATGTTAGCCAGTGTTCATGTCTGTCACACAAAGCTTTGTGCCATTTCCTTTGTCTGCCTCCCCCACCTTAGGCTCGAACACAGAGTGGCTGGCTAAAAGAGAGCAGAGGGCTCTCATTAAAACCCATGTCAGCTTCCAGCCGCTCCAAGCCATGTCCCTTTCTCCGCCTCTGCACATGAGAGATCAAGTCACACCGACAGCCCCTTCTACACATTTACTTACTCTTCACAGTTCACTGTTCCTCCCAACAATTGACCAATTGACATGAACAAGACTGGGTAGTCCTGGCTCCCCCACTCCATTTTTGTTTTCTTTTTCAACATTGTCAGTTATGTGAATACACATCTGCTGGCTGTGGTTACCTTGGCATCTTGTTCCAGTGACTTAATAGCAGGCCATGGTTAGTGCATGTTAAAAGAGTGGGCTGAGAGTGGCAAGTGGCAGCTATTGAGCAGTGCTTTGTCTGAGTACAGAAAAGAAAGCAAGTTGATTTGGATTGTAAATGCTGGTCTGCTTTTCATAATGTGTCTCTTTTTAAATTAGAGCCTCTGATACAGCCAGAGGAAAACATGCTTCTCATATGAGATGAGTTTGTGAAGGAAAAACAAATCTTTCCCTGGAACTCTACAGTTATCAAACCTATTCCTGTTGCAGTAGTTATGTTGATGACTTATTGTACCTCCAAAGTTTTTACTGACTTCGATATTGCCCATTTTGTTTACATGCTCTTTTGTTTACACAAATGTCATCAACATTTTAGCCAACAGGATACCAAAGTAAACAGCAGTGTTTTCTCTACCATTATAGGCCTTGGGCACAGAGTCTTTTTACAACACGTAACTCTATGAAATGAAATGAATAAAAAAAAAATGCTGAGACACATTTTTTTGTTGTCATTTCTGGTCACGCTGCTTCTGTCTTCTTGTCTGTGTCTGATTTTTTACCGTGGGTACAGTTTGATAGCTCCTCCATCCACACACACACACTAACAGTCACCACCAGGTGAAGTGATGATAAAAAATTACTTGAGACTAACAGGCACTCCACAGCTCAAGTGTGGAAACATTTTGGGTTTAAACCATATCTACCGACTACAGTCTTCACGCCAGGTGCTCAGGGGACATTGGTGAATTGCCTGGGTTACTCTCTCACCCTTTAAACTGCACAAGTCTCTCCATTCACATCACTCACATGCTGCGCCACCCACCACCACCAGTAAATTCAGTAAAGTTAAATTTAATGCAATATGAAGCACAGCAGGCAGTTAGGTTAACTTGATCAAGGTGTGGCAGAAACATAGAACATGTAAATGTTCTATATACGCTTTTCTGGAAAATATTCATAGAATTGTCAGTCACAGTCCTCTGCTATAATGTGAACAGTGCAGCCCTGAAACAACTTGCACTGGTAGCTGAATTTCTTGGTGGGGAAATGTACTAGAGTCCTGTAGCACCTTCCAATAAATAGTTAGACTGACAAAAAATAGCAAAACCTGCAATCGCTCTCTGGTTACTGCATGTTGACTGCAAGAATTCACTGCTTTTCTCTGTTTTATATCATTTCTATCTGAACATCTTTTGAGTTTTGGACAGAACAAGACATTCACTTTAGGCTTTAGAAAGTTTAATGAACATATTTACCTATTTTCTGCCTTTTTGTAGAAAAAGCAATTAATCAGTTAATCAAGGAAATAACAGGTAAATTGATCAATAATGGAAATAAATAATCATCACTTGTAGCCCCAGTCCATGATAATAGTATAAGCAAGGAGGTATCTGAGACAGGTATGTTCACATCTTCTGTAATTCCCATAATGCTGAGATGTGGTCAAGAGCTGACTGAACACTGAAAATTCATCCATTATCTATACCGCTTACCCGTTAAGGGTCGTGGGGTGTCTGGATCCTATCCCAGCTGTCATTGGGCGAGATGCAGCACCAACATATATATAAATAAACAACCATTCACACTCACACCTACGGGCAATTTAGAGTCATGTCTTTGGACTGTGGGAGGAAGCCAGAGTACTCGGAGAGAACCCACACAGACACAGGGAGAACACAGAAAAGCCCCGGGCCTGAACCAGGCTAACCAGTGCACCACTATGCTGCCCTGAATGCTGAAAATGAATTATACAATCACTTTTCAAGCTTATATTTTCAAGGTCTGTGCATCATTGACAGTATACATCTCTGACTTCTCCTACTCCTCCCCTCTTCCTATATTTTCTATCTCACTGTCTGTCCTCCCAGTGTGTTCTCTACCTCTGGTCGCTCAAGATCAACCACCCCACCACACTCTTCCTCCTGCGTGGGAACCACGAGTGCCGGCACCTCACAGAGTACTTCACCTTCAAACAGGAATGTAAGTGCAGCACTTCTCTCAGCCATGTGAAGGCCAATCTAATGTACTCTTATGCTGTCTGTACCACTTCAGAGTGGCCTGTATCAATCATGTTTAAGATTTCAGACAAAGCCAAAGGCACTCACAGTATGAGTGCACGATTGCTTGGACAGTCAGTTCTGAAGTTTAGACAGTTTGTTGCTTTTGTCAGTTTTTGCAAGAGGAGCAGTAACTATGACATGACTAAATCATCTTAATAAATTGACCAGCCTTCCCACAAGTAGGATATGTTTGTCAGAAAGTGTGTGTGAGATCAGGAAGTCCAGGCACAAAATGTGGCAGTTCATCAGCATTACTCCACAAAGGAGATGAAGCCTTTTCCTTTTCATGTTGCAGATGATGAACTGCTGGAGCATGGAGAGCAGCCAAGCATGCTGTTGATGCTTTTCAGACAGTTACACACGCACTGATTTCAATCTGTGACAGCTGAGTGTGTGAATCCGTCCGTGTGTTATTATATGAGTGCGTGTTTGAAGCAGGTGTGGAGGCATTAGTATGCACACTCAGAAACAAAGACATTTTGGTAGACAGCAAAGACAACCTTGCCAGCTGCAAATAGATTTCACTCACTACATCCCTGTCCCGTCACCTCATTTACACACACACACACACACACACACACACACACACACACACACAGATATGCACACACATGCTGTATCATTACACACTGAACATATATATATGTCTCAGTCTGTAGATATTACTTAGAGTAATTAGAATGATAGCAGTCAGTAGCATATATGTAAACTAAATGTGCAGATAAAGTAGTAGGGGTCAGGAAAATATTCATTTCTAAAATTAATTGGTTGATGCTCAGAGCTCTTGATTGTGAGTTTAGAGGGTTTCACCATTAGTGGCCGCTGGCTGACTGACAGACCACTCACCTCTGTATACCATTTATTTCATTGTACAACAGCAAAATCACATTCAGGGGGAGGAGAGAAGAGTTTAAAAGCTTATTGACTGAATGCGATGAACGTTAATCAATATAAGACATTCTGCTTCTTGATACTGTATAATTTGTTGAGTTGGTGTCAACCCACCCCAAGCTTTTTAATTTGGGCCAGTTGTTGCTCTGCAGAGTTGCATTAGTGATGTAACAGTCAACAGAAACAAGTGTTACTTCATACTTGTTAAAAGTCCTCAAGATTCAATGATTGAGACTACGGATGCGTCTATCATTTCCATTATCTATTAATCCTTCTATTATTTCCTCAGTTAATTGAGTATTTGTTTGGTCTTCTTAACGTCAGAAAATAGTTAAAATGCCCATCACAATTTCCTTTAGGCCACGATGATGTCATTCAATTAAATAGTTTTATTCAACCAACTGTCAAAATTGTTTCCTTATAGCTCAATTAATTTTCTGTCAATTGACTAATCGATTGACTGTAGGTCACACCCGTCTTCTATAAAAACAGTTGATCCCCTAAGAGTAAATATAATTTTCTCTAACTACAAAAACTGCATCATATATCTCACACAGTGAGTATACAATGAGTATATTCATGATGTTTTTTTTATTCATATGAATCTGTACAGACATGTAACCACAGATACAGTATTTTGTTGTTGGTGTTGTCTGAATTAAGAAAGTTAAAAAAAGTAGTCATCATTAATTTCTATAGGTTAAATGCAAGTAGCATGAACAGACTTGAATCTGCAGTCTTTACCACACACATTGTGCTGCCCTGTCTGTGTCCTGTGGGTATATACTGCAGAAGAATTACAGACTATTGTTGTGTGTGATGAGCTTCAAAAATGAACCATATGTTGTGTTGCTGGCATGTGTTTGCTGTAGGTAAAATTAAATACTCTGAACGGGTGTATGATGCCTGTATGGAGGCCTTTGACTGCTTGCCCCTCGCTGCCCTGCTCAATCAACAGTTCCTGTGTGTACATGGCGGACTCTCACCAGAAATCAACTGCCTAGATGACATAAGGAAAGTAAGTGAACAATGACTGACACATGAAGTTGTGTTAGAATACTGAAATAGCATAATTCTGATTTTTTACTATCTTGGAATTGAAGATCTGTAAAATTGATGAAAAGTTGATTTTATTTGTTTGAATTGCTTTTTTGTACACGTTTTCCTTTATGTAAGAAGTCAGTGTAAACCATACAGTGTGTCTGTGTTTTGTGCTCAACAGTTAGACAGGTTTAAAGAGCCTCCAGCATTTGGGCCAATGTGTGACCTGATTTGGGCTGACCCTGGCGAGGACTACGGCAGTGAAAAGACATCTGAACACTTCAACCATAACTCAGTCAGAGGCTGCTCCTACTTTTTCAGGTACTTGATTAAATTGCTGCATTCATCAGTCCCGCTGCAGCTTCACTTCACTCTTTGGGGATACTAATGCCAAACTGTCAGAATAGATCATTTTCAACACTTTATTATATTATCAATTGATTTTTATCAAATTGTGGGCTGTGTTTTATTTGTAGAGAAATGTTAGACAAATGCAAAAATAATGACAAATGATAGTATAATAGTAAACAGGCTGCATCACACAGGCCAGTGGAGGTAGCTTCACTTTTTAGTAGGTCAAACAGCTTATTGAGGCACTTTCAAAATGGCCCTGTCACAACAGGATAAAAACAGCTTGTTGAAAATAGGTTAACACAATAAATATGCATCTAACAAACTGGTTTAGAATATATTGATTAAAATATGTTCAGAAATGGTTAAAAGCAGACAAACAACTAATAGAACATTAAAATTGCTTTTATGGAATTCTGTAGGTGGTATGACACAGCTCATTCAGAAAAGGAAAAAAGGTATTGATATTGGGACAGCTTCAATTTTTGTACTTAAGAACTGGGCTAGCACTAGTCCTGATACGACATGACATCATGAGTCCTACAGCAAAATGACTTCTATGACCAAATACCTGCAGAATGAATGACTGTGTCAGCTGTACATTATGTACATTATATGTATTAAGCAGCAAATGTTAGCATGCTAACATTCTAAATTACAATGGTGGTAAACATTATACCTGTGAAACATCTGCATGTTTGTATTCTCCTTATAAGCATGTTAGCAAGTTAGCATTTAGCTCAAAGCATGGCAATGCCAAAGTACACCTTAACAGAGCTGCTGTTGTGCAGTAGACTCTTGTTACACAACTTCCTAGTGTAACTGTTGCATTAGTGTGCATTATCTTTCTAATGTAGTAGCTTGCTGTTTACAACAGAAAGTAAAAGAGGTAATGGGTTATAATCGATGCTCAATCAAAATGCTGTTTAATAACAAAAAAACACAGAATATCTCAAATGACAAAATGTTTTCCCGGAAGCCAAATGACAGCTTGTGATGCTACAGTGACTTCCTGTTGTTACAGATGTTTCCTCAGAGGTGATTTACACATTATGAGTTTATAAGTTTTGATGATTAACCTGATTATTATGATTACAATGATTATGATTTAGATTTAGAAAATCACTGGTTTAAATCACCCTGTAGTTAGAACCAAATGTATGGATTTACAGGGAGGTAGTTCAACTAAATCCTGTCCTTGTCTGAAATCCACTGTAGTGGTAAATATCAGAAACCATTAATCTTTGCCTGATGTTGATATAATGAAATGTCAATCGCCCACTCATTTTTCCTGAGCATTACCAGTGGATTAGTTGGGTGGTGAAAGGAAAAAAAGGCAGTAAAAACCCTCAAGTACCCTCACCCAGCTGAGCTCCTCTGCTCTCTTGCTTTCTTCCCTCAGCTCTGGCTGTAGTTCTCAGCCTCTGGAGAGGCCAGCAGAGCCCATAAATACCAGAGTCTTGGCTCTGGGTGTTCAGCATCTTTAAACCCCTTGCTCAACAGGCCAGAGGGCACGGCATGCTGAAAATGAATATCAGTTAGTGAATTGGTCATAAGTGGTCCCGTGCTGTTCCTTTAATGGTTTAAGTTTAGAATATGCTTTGATAAGTGTTTTAACAGGTCTCTCTCCTTATCTGGCTTTCTTTCTCTTTGCAGTTATTCAGCAGTCTGTGACTTTTTGGTAAATAATAACTTGCTGTCGGTAATAAGAGCCCACGAAGCACAGGATGCAGGGTAAGTAGGGTTTCATTTCATTCATTTCCAGCATATTATAATAAAGAATATGTTTGATGAGTCTTTTTTTTTGTGGTTGTACAGGTATCGGATGTACAGAAAAAGCCAGACCACAGGCTTTCCTTCATTAATCACAATCTTTTCAGCTCCAAATTACCTAGATGTCTACAACAACAAAGGTTTCTGTCTTTTTCTCACTCTCACTGCTGTTGTATTTTTTTTTCCTGCATTTACCAGGCTTGAGTCCTTGAATCTATCCTCCCATCTCTTTCCCTCTGTCAATCCTAGCTGCTGTATTAAAATATGAGAACAATGTGATGAACATCCGACAGTTCAACTGCTCCCCCCACCCTTACTGGTTGCCCAATTTTATGGATGTCTTCACATGGTCTTTGCCTTTTGTTGGAGAGAAAGGTATGTTTGTTGTTTAATTGGGGAAAATGTGAGTGGAAAGCCAGAAATAAAGCCCTTTTATTGACTCATTGATGATTCATGAACTTTGTGGAATATCCTGACTGTCCCAGAAACTGTGAGATTATTTTTCCTCTATTAAGTCATGGGATGGGGTGAATTTTAAAATGGGCTAGATTATGATATATTATGCTTTTCATCAAGGTTTTCTATCTTCAATTATAACTGAACACAGCTGGTAGAATTTAAGACTAATGCAGAGGAACATATTACAAAGTTTAGTATTAAATAGTATAAGATTTCTTCTAACTTAAAAATCACTCAGGTGTTCAGGAGTTACTAAAATCATGGATGATGTTTTTGTTCTTGCATGTTAACCCACTAACTAAATTGGAAAAGTTTGCCAGTGTGTTCTTTTTAAACATCCACATCTAAAACTGAAAATGCTGTATGCCCAGATAGCAGTCTTTATATATATATATATATATATATATATATATAGGGAGAGAGAGAGAGAGAGAGAGAGAGTTTTTTGAGGTATTTTAACAAGTAGTTTAACAAGCAGCAATAGAACCAAAGGAAATAACAGAGTTCATATTTGGAGAGGACAGTAAGGTGTAATTATAGACATGTTCATTTAGCAGATGGAAGTGCTCTCCTCCATTTATACCTGCAGAAATCCATACAGAAGTCACACAGTGTCATATAAACCTTTCTTCAAACATGGGTTTGGCACCAGTCGAAATTTTTAAAGTGGCTTCTCTCCCACAGTGACGGAGATGCTGGTGAATGTACTGAACATTTGTTCTGATGATGAGCTCATGTCCGAGGGAGATGACCTGTATGAAGGTAAGGAGAGTTAGAATATTGTTGTTGAAGAACCATGCACAAAGTTCACCCTCTTGATTTTAGTGTGTAGTATAGACTGGTGTTCATCTACCGTTACAAAATGGAAATTGGCCAGTTAATACCTTCATCTTCTGATATATTGAATATGATGCAGACTGCAAGGTATGTATTGTTTGGTGATAAGCACTATGCATGTTGTTTCATTGAAATTCTTTATTTTTTATTGATTCTACAAAAGTTAGCATGAATTGCTTTGTTGTAAGGTTTTGTTGTAAACATACTGTCTCTGTTTCTTAGACATTGCCATCCTGGAAAATAAGTGTTAACTATTACATTTTGAAATTTAAAGATGTATATTAGCACAGAATATAGGTTACTGGTTTCTTTTGACTAAACATACATAGACCCTAGTAAGTCTGCACATGTGCTTGGGCTGTATATTTTCTCTAAATCCTTTCTGCATCTGCTCTCTTGTTCTGCAAATTGTATTTTCAGTTTACTTTTTAAATTAGATCAATTGTAAATGAGTTCTGGCACACACTTAATTGACATAGAATGCTGGGAGGTGACTTCTACACACCACTTCATCATAATTCAGCCTATGTCCCACATGTCTGATGTTGATGATGGAGTTCTGCTCCTTGGAGGATGGCTGCTATGCTTGAAACACACCATTAAACCCTCAATTTATCTCTCAAATGTATCAAATGTATTGTTCTCTTCCCACAAGTCTTTTACGCAACATATTGTTAATTTTAAGCAAGTGACAAAAAGATCAGTAGCAAAGGATGGAAGCAGCAGTATTGAATACTCAGAGTGGTGTACCTGTGTGTTAACCCTTCATTCTGGACTTGTTCCAGGTGGCACCTCAGCGATGCGAAAGGAGGTCATCCGAAACAAGATTCGTGCTGTGGGGAAAATGGCCCGAGTCTTCTCAGTCCTCAGGTCTGACCCTGTCATTAATACTCTCCCTTTGATGTTCCTCTTCCTTTCTCATGATAACACTCCTCTGGACATGTATATATAGAGCTACAGTGAGCTCAGTGGGGTTGGGGTCAAAATTACCAAATTGAATCATAGGTCACCACAGGGCAGGGGAGAGGCCAGAGTGTCAGTGAAATGAATGGAATCAGTTGAGTGCACAATGAAGTTGTGTTTGAAAACCCAATGTTGCCCTGCTAGGATTAATGAGCTGGCATGAGATTAGTCACGATGCACCTAGACTGCATAATGACATTAGACATTATTCCAGATTAATGCTGCTGCCTCTAGGTTGTCACACTGCTCCGAGTGGGCAAGATGGGGAGCAGCCTGTCTTTCAGACCAGTACATATGGGTCAGCAGCTTAAAGGGTGTTTCAGAAACAGATAAATTAGGAAATAAAAATGTACAATTCCAGATGTTACTTGGTCAGACATGTTTTCATAGATTCTTAACCGTTTTGACTTTATTCTAGTTTATAAAACTTTCAAGATGAACACATTGCTTTGCAGGATGAATATAATGTGAAATGTACATTTCAGATACATTTTAAAAGTGATGGGAAAGTCCCATTTCAATTGTAAACTCCCGTTTCTTTTGACTCAGTGGAGGAGAAAAAAATAAAAATGTGAAAATTCAAGTGTGTTGATATAAAAGTGTGACAAATCTTAACACTTCAAAATAATGCCTCAGCTATTAAAATTGACACAAGTCATCAGTGACCCACTTACAAAACCAGGACAAATGTTAGTGGCTTGGCTGGAGGCATTTAGAGTCGTCAGTCTACCAGTCTATCAAGAAGAGAGTTGGCACAGATTAAATATCGAGTGATGACTGAACTTAAGATCTCTTGGTTACTAAACAGTTTCATAACCACCACGTATCTGCCGGCCTGCCAGCTGAAATGTAATCCATATGTGTGTGCCTGTGTTTTGTTTGTGCACTAGGGAGGAAAGCGAGAGTGTGTTAACACTCAAAGGCCTGACCCCGACTGGAACTCTTCCACTGGGAGTGTTGTCAGGGGGAAAGCAGACCTTACAGACCGGTAAGTGTGTTTTATATTCAGTCACCCTGTTCTTTGACTCCTCTTTGCTAGCTGCCACTTTAACTCAACCTGCTCTTCCAGGGACATTTCCGTACCCCTTGTCACCAAGTGTGTGTGTGTGTGTGTGTGTGTGTGTGTGTGTGTGTGTGTGTGTGTGTGTGTGTTTTTCTTTTTAACTCAGAGTATTTGCTGTAGGCAAACCTTTTTTTCCATCATGGCAAGTGGTGGTGTTAAAATACACAAGATACTAAGTAACTGCAACACATTTTCCTGTATTAGCCATACCTGCAAGGAGGAATACTTGCTTTGCAAGGTAGTATACAGTCACAGAGCAGAAAATATGAATATGAATATTTTCATGCTGAGGGTAAGATGAAAAGATTGATGCTGCTCTCATGTGTGTACAGTTAATATGTTGCAAGAGCCAGCACCCAAAACAATATCACTAAAGTTTGTATAGAAAATATGAGTTGGCGCTGGCAGCTGGTCAGTGTACCTTAGCATAAAACTAAAGGTTATGTTACATTATGACATTACAGTTGGAAACAGCTAAACTGCCACGATCTAAATGTAACAAAATGTGCCAGCCAGCACCTCTAATGCTCACTAATATGTTATATCTTGTTTGTGCAATCCATACAAAAACCAAAGTATTAAAATGACAATTTGCCCTTTTTCTGTGCTGGACTATTTCTTGGCTGGAAGCACTATCTCTCTTTACACTGGTTTTATTGCAACTGCTTTCAGCCAGTAGGTGGATTTTGTTAGCACTGGACAGCCAGGCTAGCTGTTTACTCCTGTTCTTAGTCTTACTGCTAAGCTAAGCTAATCAGCTGCTTACTCCAGCTCACATTTTCCATACAGGAATAAGTAGTACGCTCTATCATAAAGCAAATAAGCATATTTAACTGTTCCTTTAAGGAGAAGATAAGGTGGACATATCTTCTGCTGTAAAGTTGAGGTCAACAACAACAGAGGTCAAAATTTATACTAGAACCCTTAGATATTGTTGAAAGCAAAAATACCAATTAACAGATTTTTGATGGCAAAAAGTGTTATGTAATGTCTTTCAATCAATGAGCAGGGCTTCTGATGTGACTCAAGATTCTTCCGTGTCCAAAATATAGAGACAAATCCAACTCCAAAAAAGCAGATATTACAGTGTTCCAAGAGTTCCTGATACAATGCATAATCAGGATCCACAAATTCTGTATTTTAGGATCTGTCATCACCAATGTAAAATTCAACTTCTGTTTTTTTGTGACCAAAAGGACACACTGTCATTGTTCATTCCATGACTGATTAGGATAGTGTGCTTGAACTTTTGATTTTTACAGTTACAAAGATACACCCTTTAAGCATCACTAAATATTGGTTATTTCCTTATTGATGGTGGAGCTAAAGCTGTCTGTCCTGACATCCAGTTTGGGGAAACCAGCCTCCATGTCTTATTAGTCCCTTTGAAGGGTTCAAGATCAATGGCACCATGCCCACCACAGGAGGCACTGGCTAGACTTTGACTCGAGCCCTCCCTCTATGCAGCAGAAAGTTTTGGGGCTGAGCTGTGGGCTGGGTGGTTGGGGAGGTCAGCCTGTCACCTGGAAGTGGCTACTGACCCTCTGATCTAAAGGTCAGCGACTGGCCTCATCCGCTAGAGGACATGCTGGGAGTCACGCTTTGCTATGCTGGAGGCTTACAGAAGCTGCGGAGCAATCGAAGAAGAAACCACATGTTGTGACCTTTTGGAGAATGTCATTGTCCATGTCCTCTCCCTTAGCCACAGGTTTCAGATCAGCAAGGCTGGTTCAAACAAAGGGACAGCCAGTAATTGTGTATTTTTGTCCATCCTTCTTGATTGTTCACTTTGTTTTTCCAAGCCCTAGCTGTAGTTTTTGAAGCTACTGTACTACTGGTGACATTTTGGGGGGTGGTGGTGCTCATTGATCTTTGAATGGCGGTTCCTTCTGAGAGACTATGATAAGAGGAAAGAACCCAGTCCATGAGGATTTGGTACAGATTTGCAGACAGCTACAAAGTTGAGATTCAAATATTCTACACAGCTGCACATTCAGCAAGAGGTGAATATGGTTGTTTGTGTATTCAAATATCAGGTACTCCAAAATGCCAAACTTTTAACACTTTTTAAAGGAGAGATTTTAATCATTTAAAGTTCACCACTGAATATTTCTAAATTCTTAGCTCTGAATATTTTTTTCACATTTTGGATTGAAGCTGTTTCCACATGTGTGTGAGTGAATAAGTGTGTGCGTCTGTGTGTACGTATCTATCTGAATAAACATGTGACTGCATGTGTACTGCAGCTTTACCTTCATGTAAGGCTGCACTGTACAAATGCGTCTTCCTGCCTGGTCATTGTTGTGCATCTTGCCCCGGTCTTAGACTCTTAGTGCTCAGCCAAATCCCCCCTCAGCTCTCCATACCTAAGTCCTTGTGACCCTTTAACACCAGCACCATCTTAAATCTCCAACAGGCTTCTTCTCTCTAACCTTACCGCCCACCCACTCACTAACCTATATGTTTTGATGACATTTTTACAGCTGCTATGAATTTTGCTTCCATATTGACTGTGCCATGGGTGTTGGCCTATATTCTGCCATCTGTTTCCCGTGTTTATTGCACCAGGCTTTGCAGTTTGATATTACTGTTTTATTTGCTGTCTCTGGCCGCCTTTGATGACTCAATTTTTTCCCCTCCTTCCTCAACTCCTATTAACATAGCTACCATTGAGGCAGCTAAAGCAAAAGGTACGCATGGCTGTGTGGTTCATATCTCATGTCTTTGTTTTGTGTGTGTTGTTCACATTTTAAACACAGCCCCACCCTTAAAATTTGAAAGTTTTTGTCTTGGTTTTCTTGTCTCTTACTCTCCTCACTGTTTTTAAAACACTGATTATTGTATTATTGTATACTACTTCAGTTTGGGTTTCTCTTGCATTACCAGCATCTGTTGGATTATACTGGTTCCATCATTGCATAAAGGTTTATGTAACATTATTCATTTACAGGTTGACAGTCAATCAGTAGCAGAATCATAGATATTGTAAGCTATCATGTGACATGAATTGAAAAGAAGCTTCCGTAAGAAGACAACTACTAAAACCATTATTACTGTTATATGAAAAAAAATCACTTAAGGAAGTACTTGCAAACAAAATTCTTTTCATCTGCCTTTGTTGAATCAGGCTTGCCAGGCTTGTATACATCAGAGAAATAAAGCCCGTGCTACAAAAGGGCTTGTTATGTATATCAGGTTTAGGACCTGATTTGTCCTTTGTTGACAAGAAGTTCCTGACCCTGGGCACAAAGGCTTTTCTTGCCAAGTGTGGCTCTCCACACACAGAAAAGCCTGCTAAGACCTAGCTAAGATAAGACCAGGGACATCCCTGCATGGGATATTTTCAGAAGCTAATCCTGTTACACCATTTGGCTGTTGCTACACTTTCTGCCCCCTCTGATTGATAGTGGCATTTAGTGGTTCAGCAGGCACCACTCCTGAGACTCATGATTTTTTTTAATTTATCAAACATTCTACATGTAACAGATTTAATGTTTGTGGCTCTGTTGTAGAGCACATCAAGAAATGGGCCAGTATACCATCACAAAGATTTCAGGCAGCATAATTTAAAGCAGTAGTTCCCAACCATTTGGTCTGATGTACCCCCACATTCCTGTCAAATAAGCTCAAATACTCCTTCATAGACACCAGCTATCATGTTCCAAATATGTTCATTTCAGCTGATTAAAAAGTTGACATTAAGTAACACTAAGATCACTAAGACTAAGCTAAATAGATATTAGTTTTAGCGAATTACTTAGACATCAATGGTCACTTGCTAATTAGTTTTCATGCACCTGCAATAGCCACACTTTGATGAGTATTAGAACTGCAGCATAACTGGTGACAGTAAACTCCTCTATCTTTCTACGTATTCCTTTGTAACTGCAGAAGTACTCCACTGGGTACAAATGCTCCTGGTTGGGAATCACTTATTCAAAGTATGGCTAATTCAAGAGAGCACAAGTCGTTCATTATCATAGATATCTGGTTGTGCAAGAGAACCCTTGAGAACCTTGTTTGTATGGCTGTAAATCCACCTATAAAACCTTCACCCCTGAGTGTTCACTCTCTGTTTAACTTGATAATTTCAATGACTGAAGAGAATGTCTGAACAGTCTTTACAAGTTTGCTTTTCGTTTGCACACGTTTCTGTCTGGTTTCCTTGGCTGTTTCGGGACGTTACCGTAAGTCTACAAAGTGTGAGGTGTTATTGTTGTAGCTTGTCCCACTGGTGTGTGAAGACTAGGAGTCATTGTTTACCTGTGCATGTGTTGTATTCACTGATCATCTGTACTGTGCAAGGCTGATACTGTGTTTTGTGCTTATCAAGTGTAATTACACAAAGAATCCACATTGATTTAGGCTGCTTAAAAAGCTAAAGAATCTGGTTTATAGCAGATATGTACAGTAACATGAGTAGGGAAGTTACTCAAGTGTTTCTGGCTTTTCATAATTTTATACCTTCTGTCTCTTCTGTCCTTCAGCCATTCAAGGCTTCTCTCCAACAAGGAAGATCCGCAACTTCGAAGAGGCACGTGGCCTGGACAGGATAAATGAGAGGATGCCACCTCGCAAAGATGGCCAGCAGCCAGATGGTACCACGATCAACACCAACACCCCCAACAAGAATGGCACTGGATAGAAATGCAACCCTCCCATTTTCACACAACCCACACCACCTGACTCATTGCCCCTAACCTCTCTCTCTCTCCCCCCTTCTCTCTCTTTTTGTCTCTCTCCGTCTGTCGCCTCTACTGAAACTGCATATCCATCTTCTACTCGCCTGCAGTTGGGCGGGGAAAGGAAGCGGACACATCAGTAAATTAAAAACAAAAGGAGGCCACAGCGCTGGGAAAACACTTCCAGCTGCTGAAAAAAGACAAACATATGATATGTTATCTGGGGAAAAATCTAATCTTATTTATGAAAGATTAATTATATTAGATATATTGTGTGATAGCAACAATCATTGAATGAAGACATTTTGCAGTTGTTCAAATGTATACTGTACACTGAGGTCCTAACTTATACATGTCAAAGGTATAAAAAAAGGTAAATTTTATAAATTTGAGTTGCTACAGATAGATGAATCCCTTTTATCCAGGAGTTTTAGTCACTTTAAAGTTTTTTGTGGTCTCCATGTGTTTGGTAAGGGAAATATGAAGTATGAATACTGTGGCCTCAACCGCCTCATTTGGATCTTGCAAGGTTCTTTGTCAAGATATTGTAGGCACTCAAGGGTTCACATACAGTGCAGTGTTTGCTTATATGTGTGTCAGTTGACAGATAAATTATATTATTATATATAATGTATTGAAAGGTGAAAAAAGAAGGGAAGTAAATTATGTAAGAATAATTATTACAATTTCATATTTTATATTCAAAGCATAATTTTAATGAAGACTTAAAATCCTATTCATTTTCCATAAAACTTTGATGAACCCCCAAAGATGCTGAATGGATTTTTGTTCAGTATTTTCACTTCCAGAGTAACAACAATTTCTTCCTGTATTATTATTTGTGAATGAAACAGTGAAGGTGAAGGATTAATGCTTTGTGTGTTGCTGGCAGTCCTGTGCTGGTATGACTTGTATTCACTTGATGGCAGCTAGGATGTTCTTGCTCCGCTAAACCAAAAAAGGGATATACAGTACAGCATGTCTTACTCTATCACCACAACCAGATCTGTCAGTACTCTCACATAATGGTTGGAAAGCACTTCTTCTTCTTCTTCTTCTTCTCAAGTACTGAAGTTAAGCTGACCTTTCTGGGGTTGAGCACTGTGTATGAAGATTACAGCATGAGAAACCAACTGACACAAAAGGACACATTTTCTCTGCGATCATCCCTTTGGACTAAAGAGGACATATTTGCTTACAAAGCAGAGGAACTGCTGGCCATACTGTCCTCATAATAGACTGATATTCATCGTTGCTTAGGAAATTTCAGTGTATTTAACAGAATCATGGCAGTTTGATTTGATGTTTTATTGTCAGACACTAAAAAAACGGTGTGTTTTTGGGGCTTTTCTTTGTTTCTAAAGCTGTATTAGTGTCTCCATCTACTGTTGATTATACAGTATGCAGATGTTTTTTGAATTGTGATAAACATACGTATCAAATAAGGGAAACATTTGACATTCATTGAAGTGACAGCATTTTGACGATGCTGTGCCCAGACACAATGGACTGAGTCATTCCTCTCAGCAGGGATGATACTATAAAAGGTACCACCACCACACTAATAGCTGTCTATCAAGGCCTAACAGTACTGTAATCATCTCAACCATGGCTGACTCATATATACAGTATATTTTTACAGCGCGTGGTCATACCAAGATGGGGACCATTAACACTTGCTGAGGTTGCTGGTGTGTATATGTTTTTCTGCTCTGAAGTATTCAGACATTGAGCTCTCTTTTGGTCTGAACACCTCCACTCCTCTTTCACAGGCACTCCCAACCCTTTAAGACCTGCTTCTTCAAGGACATAAGACCAACTCAACTGGTGCTTCGACACACCTGACTGTAATTCTGTTGTCTTTTGTCAATCAAGAAAGGAGGAGGAAATAAGCTTTAAGATTTGCTATTCTCTTGTGATTTTTTTTCTTTTTTCTTTTTTTTTTTTTTAATGAGGTGTTTGCGCTCATGTGCCATGCCACCTTGGCCACACATGTCAAGATCCATATGTGTGTGTGTGTGTGGATGGTGAACAGAGTCAATCCGGGAGACTTTCAATCACACATTATTGAAGATTAAGTGTCAGTAATATTAATCTCAAGCTCCTTAAAATTCCCAAAATGTTGTTTGCCGTTATGTTCAGTAGACTTCTGGGAAAGCTTCCTAAAGATGAAATATTTCGGTTTACATTCATAACTGTGATATTAAAATTTCTTTTAAAGGTAAGGCTTTATTGGGCGAGCCGTACCGTATACTGACCTCCTGTTAGGTCCTATACATCTTGAAGAATGTAAAAAAAAATATTGTTCATCAAAAATCTTAAAATAGCTGTAAAAAGGGGTGAAAAAAAACTGTACCGTACTTGTCATGCGAGGCCATGAAATCTTTTATGTAGATGTATCACTTGAAAGAAAATAATAAAATTCAAATACAGTGTTTTATTTGACTTGTCTTGGATGTCGGTTCTTGTTATTTCATATAAAGCTGAATTTTAGTCACTCCAAACCAAGTTCACTGAATTTTCTGACATGAGTTATCCTTTAATGATGCATTTATAGCTTGTTTTGCTGCCCCCAATAGGCCAAAATACATATATAAAAATAACATATACATATACAGCTTTAAAATAAGAATGTATTTTCTCATGAAAATGTTTCAAAGTGTAGTTTTTTTGCACACAATTCATTTGTAGAACTTGTATGAAATACACATGTATTTCTCTGCATTAATTTACATGAATTCATTCATTATTTACAAACTTTCTCAATGACAGATCAAGACATTCTGGCTTTGAACTGCCAACCTCTTCAGTGGGAGAGTGGGATTAATGCCTTGCTCAAGAGGAAGCTGTGGGGGATATTAATTTAGTCACAGGCCTTCTAATATCACTACCACCTGGATTATGACCTCCTTTAATGCAGTACAGGCCAAGAACATAGTGTTTTGTTTTTAAGACATTTGTTAAATTGGAACATTTACAGTAATATGAAATCTTGCTGCTTGTTGCATCTTCACTGCTGATAAGATTTTGGTTAGTGATGCTTTCACATTTAGGCTGCTGTTTTTAGCCTTGCAGCACAAAAAAAAAAAAAAACAATTAACAATTATTGAGCTCATATAATGTTTTTTTTACATCATGTACATGTTCACTTAGTGAACTCATTTGAGAGAAGCAGCAGTATAACAAAGGTGCATGGCAAAAATCTATTCACATAAACCAAATTAGTAATAATAATTAGAAACAACTGTTACAAGTTAAATGTGGTGGTTAAATCTCAAGCATTGAGCTAAGTGTAAATACCCTCACAATCAGAACATCAGTGTCATGATGACATTTAATTTCACTGGGAATAAACTGGATCTTGAACATGTAGCAGACAACGTGCTGTATATTCAGTTTCTGACATGTCTATTTTATAGTTAACTGGACCTTTTTTCTTTTGAAAATATATCTAAAAACATCAATCCACTTATCTCTTGTGTTCCCTCATTTTACAGTATTTTGAATGAAGACATTGCTTGAGATTTAACAGAAAATGCTACATAGAGCCTAATACAAATCTTTTCAGTGGCAGAGTAAAGACAATTATTAAGATCAGTGTTTCTGAGTCTGAAATCTACAAATTAGTTTTTTCTATTACACTACGCTACAATGGACCAGAAATTTTAGACCATCATTTGAAAGATTATCAGGACAACATACAGAACAATAACATAAAATATTAACCTACTGCAGTTTAGTTTTGTGCAATACTCTGCACCATACAAAATAAAAGAACATGTAAAATCACATGGCTCACATTCAGGGTCAGAGCTGCACTAACCCTAACCCTATAGTAAAAAAAAAAGTGCCTTAAAAAAAATTCATCCCTGTAATAACAAGTCCTAAGTGCATGGCATTCGAGTAAGAATAGTCCAGTTTGTCCCTCCTTAGTCTGCATGTCACTGGTGTAAACACACTGGGTGCTTCTGACAGCACTGCAGTGAGAAGACTGCAGAGGAAACCATCATGACAGGAAGCCTTTGATGAAAACTTGTCTCTGTTTCTCTGGATTACCAGTAGCTTCTTGTTGACGACAGAGAAAGGTGAGTCTCCTCCAGGTTTACTCAGGAGATGGCACTGTGTCAGACATCAGACCTTTGGTGGAGGTACTGGCCTCAGAGCCTACAAGAAAAATGAATCACAAAAAGTTTGTGTGCATTACAATGACTAAGTGAAAAAGTCCAGTTTCTGTTACAGGTCTGTGCTGTAAGTTCTCATGTGGTGTGTTTATTGGACACAGTCTCATCATCCAATCAGGTCTGATTAATAAAAGTTTCTAACACATGGAAAAATACTGTAGCTGTAGATGAGCATCAGTGCAGTTTACATTTTGCATCTTCTTCAATCGAATTGGTTCAGACTATGTTCTCACTCAGTAAACTAAAATCCACATTTTCGAGCTGTGCCAGTTTGAAGTATGGGTTAGTTTGTTTGAGTCACATCAAAGTTGTGGTGTTTGACACAGTATCAGAAGCCTATTAAGAGGCAATGTAATGAGGCAGTTAAACTCTTCAAATAAATCAGTTACCTGTCGTGCAGCTATGTAGTTCTGGCTTGGGGGTTTAGGTCTGTTCCCCGCTGGAGGTGGTGGAGGTGGAGCTCCTTTGGGCTTTGGCCCTGCAATCTAAAATTTCAGGTATTGTTAGGGCATGCAGTGAATAGTTATTCTTCACATCTTAACACAGTATATTTCCACACCTTACCTTTGGGTTGGGGTGACGAGGAGCTTGCCCTTGGTTAAAGCGGGTAGCGGACCTGTCCACTGCTGGCTGCTTCCTCTGGGTGTGTGTGCTGTTACAAAAAGAAGGATTCAATCTGCTGGTTCTCAGCCCTCACAAAGGGGAGTTTACAGTTTACAGTAACATAGCCACACCAAGACCTGCAACAGTGTCCATTACTTACGTTGCAAACATGGGGCTTTGTCGTTTTTTCCAGATGTACCCTACCACACCAGCAATGATACCGAGAGTCACTAGTATAACTGTCATTGCGATGGCAACAGCTGCTCCTGTAGAAATTGAACAAAAGTCAGTTTTGTTTGGATGCCGCTGTGCGATATCAGTGATTCAAATTCTGTTTTCATTAAGTTGGGCAGAAAGTACACATTTATATACTGTATGTATATTTTTTACAGGTACCGGTAGAAAGATTAGTAAAAGCTCCATCCTCTGAATTGCAGTAAGGAGGCATCCATCCAGGCTCACACTGACACTCACTTCTGTGATTGCACACCTAAACGACACAAAGGAGATCACATGATTATCAGATGCTTTGCCTAATGGCACCATGCAGCATCAGTACCTCTGTCAACACAGGTTGTTACACAACATCCAAACTAAACTAAGCTCAGCTCAACTCAACTTAACTTTGAGCAGTGGTGGCATGTACTTACAGCATGGCCTGGGCATTTTGCAGAGCAGTTTGTGTTTCTGTAAGCTGTCTCAAGATCCACACACTCATTCTGGCTGCACACCTTGAAAAAACACAGGACAGTCAGCAACATCTAATAGGCTCCACAGACATTGGTTACTGTGATACACACTGTGGATTTAGCACTGTAACTGTTGAACAGGTGGATTTTGACTTGACTTCTTGACTGTAACTGATCCAATGATCACACATTTACACAACACATAAAACAAGTCTCACAGACACTAACACAGCCTATTACCTTTCCATCCCCACATTTAGTCCCAGTGTCCACCTGGCCGTAGTCTTTAGTGTAGTCTTCAAAGAAAGCTGCCTTGCAGTCACTGACCCTCACCATGCGGCCATAGTTAGGGTTTTCATTACCATTATGGCAGAAGAGCTTCCCACAGTATATGTCTCTGCACAGGAAAGAGAGGGTCAGCATGTGTTTAAATTCACTTGGGAGCTAGCATTCCAATGTATTCTACAAATATGTGAATATTAAATCAAATGCAGATACTTTGATAAGTCTACATATTAGACTACCAAGACTATTAAGTGAAGGTCATTACAGACTAACTATCCAACCATATATTTTGCTGAGACTCACTCTCGCTGGCACGGGATGTACTGGTCATTTGCAGGACGGCGGCAGAAGGCATAGTAAGTTCCTCTGGTGTTCTGGTTGTAGCAGAATGCACGAGCCTCTATAGCACCTGATGACAAGGAAGGGTTTTAGATGGCAGAATAGCTAAGTGTGTGTGTGTGTGTGTGTGTGTTTTTATAACCCATGTAAATATTATAGCAGTCAAAAAGTCCTGTAAGAAAAGGACACACACCGGATCCATACATCTTGACACACTGGTTCGGCCTCTGTGGACACTGGCCGTTGTAGCAGTATCCCAGGCCTTTGTCACATGGGAGACCATTCACAGCAAACACATCCTCAGGACAGGTGGCGCTCTTCCCGTCGCAGTACTCTGCCAGATCACACTCATCCTGTGCTCTGCGGCACTCCCTGGAGCGAGACGAGATCTACATGGAGGTGAGAGTCACAGTCGATCAGATGACATATTATAGATTACTTTATTTTACAATGTTTCGCTAGTTTTACTACTAGTTTTTACAAGTGTACTATGAACCTGCCTCAGTACAATTGTGCCACATTAATAACCACACCATGCTTTGCCCTAGCTTTGGTGGTGGTGGACAAATGCACCTGCTCTCTTGTTGGCCACCATTTTATATATAACATAGTTATCCAAGCTTTTAAAGCCATCAAACAGTATCACATGTCTTTTGAGAAAATCTTTTTGACATTACACTTTTCTTTTTGATGTAGTTTCAGAAGGTGCTTGCCTACTGTTTTTTTGGCCACTTTGGAGCAGCGAGTTTCTATGGTGAACTTGTCATAACAGTTCCTTATCTACAAAGGACTAACTAGAATGCCACCTTGTAGAGCGCATTCCTCTGCCATGATAAAATGTTGAAAAATTCTTGCAGTTCTTGCAAGTTTGAAGAATTTTGTCCCTGGTCTATGCCCCATCCTTGGACCAAGTTTGGTGCAAATCAGTTAAATACTTTTTGCATAAAAGAAACAAGTAAACAAACAAACCGAGCCGTGGGTGAAAGCACAACTTCCTTAGTGTAGGTAACAAAACTGAGGAATTTAGTATTAATGTTCTCAAATTACAGAAATTCTTGAATATACTAATAAATGAATGTGGGCTATACTTAAGTCCAGTTACTTTGTTAAAAACACAAAAATTATTAAAAACTACATCTACTCCTTTCCCCTTACTGAAAAATACAGACTTACAAATAGGCATATTTTATATTTTTAAGTTTAACTGCTGGACACAAAATGTCTTCCACTTCACTGTGAAATTCATTCTCAATGTATGTGTATTGCTGGCTTCAAACTTTACATTTGTGGAAGTTACATACCGGACTAGTGTTTGGCTTTTAAAATAGTTGTGACATCACAAAATCCTGTTTAAAGAATATGCACGTCTAAAACTCTGATTTAAGGTTGTGCACAAAGCAACTTTCTACCTTTGGATGAAAACAACCCCTCAGTGTCAAACTTTTCACAAACATCATTCTGCACAGTGAAGCTTCCAAGTCAGAGGGGACTTTAAAAATGAAGAAGGCAGCATTTACTATTGTTCTTTGTGGAAGGAGGTCAGATATTTGTAATACTTCAAATTCCCACTAGAGGACTGTGGTGTATCAAATGATACAGTGTAAAAACAGGAAATAAAAGCCATTGAAACAAATACAACAGCATTTATTAATTCAGATTTACTCACCTTGCAGTTCTCACAGCACTCGCCCTCAGCACACTGTGAACCCTCCTTCAGATTGCAAGTGGTAGCATTGCAACATGGGTTGGTGCACTCCTGTAAAAACAATATTGAAGTCATTAGGCTCCTATCATGCTATGTAACTTCTTTATCATCCCCTCAGTAACATTCTTATATTTTTATGTTTACTTACTTCTGTGTGGTATTGTGTATTTGTCTATTCTTGTTGTATGTTTTTGTTATATATTGTTTTTTTCTTTCATTTTCTCGTGGTGATTCTACATTATTTTTTGTGGTATTGCAGCATAATGCCTCTGGTGTAAGAAAACAAGGTAATGTTACAGGCTGGGGTGCTTTAAATCTCCATACATCTTTTGAATGTTGTGGCAAGAGGCATCCAAGCATGTCCACTGCTTGTTTATAGCTTGTGCATCTGCTGAATACCAGCAGTACATAAACAGGTCTGAACACATACACAGCTCAGCATGATTCTCACTGGAATGTACTTCTGAATGGAAAAGTATATCTTGTTTTACTATTATCCTTAACTGATGTTAAGGTGGAAAGTGTAAAAGGCATCAGCTGAGAAGAATAAGAATAATACTGACGCCTGAAATGAGGGTTTGTAAACTGTGATGTTCATTGTAAATATTAAAATCAATCAATAGTGCAACTTGCTAAAAAGAATTTTTAAAGTATGTAATAAATGACTTTAAAGGTTATAAGCAACATAATTTAACTCATACTGATTCATAATGACACAGAAATCATGCACAGTGGTTGCTGTACACAGAGTGCAGTTAGTGCCCATCAGCTGAAATCTCAGGCTTTACTTAGAAATAAATGTGTTAGTACATGTCATGGAGCTTCATTCCCATAATACCCCTGGGCAAAAAAAAAAAAAAAAAAAAAAAAAAAAGGCCGACTGAAAGAGTCAAGATCAGACAAAGAAAATGGTGTTGACTCTTCCACTCAGAAAAGAACAGCCTCGAGGCAAATACTGCATCAGCAAAATAATACAGAATCACATTATGCTTGAATGAGTGCTTGTTTTCTTTACCTCCACAGTGCCACAGTCACACTGCTCTCCTTTTTCTACAAACCCATTCCCGCACACTGAGGGAGCCACCATACTCCTGTAGTCAGGTTTGTCCAGCATACAGCTGGGGGTGCGGGTCATCAGGTATTTCTCATAGTTATTGCTGCTGCAGCTGCTGAAAGTCCGAGGAATTTTCCAGCTGAGGAAAAACAACACATTTTCCTTGTTAACGCCACTGTCACATTCTTTGAACTACAGTTAGACACATGAAGTGTTTTGGATGCAGTGATGTCCTGTCTGCTTCTACTGCATTTATCCCTTCAACTAATCCTCCCAGATTTTTTCTATAGGTCCTTTTCACAGCAGACATATTGACTTGTAATACGAGGAAAAGCACAAGTGTAAGTAATAAGACTAATGGCTCCATCATTAAAATGTCCCTCTAAGTCATGACTGTGAAAACACATACACTCTGAAAACAAAGCCACTAAATGCTTTTATTATTTTCTTATTATTTACATCTGGGCTTTTTTTTAAACATGGTCCAATCTACCCACAATGCCATCAGACCAGTTCTGATGGAGAATCAAGTAATGATGAGAGTCAAGTAGCAGTTAATGTAGCCTCAAGCAAAGGGCTGGTAAACTCACTTCCATAAAGACTTTGTCATTACATGCTTGTTAAACAACACAGTCTTTTTACTGACAGTGCCTGATCTTCATGACTTTTCTTACCTGAGGGCTGCAGCCATGATGCAGCTATCCTCAGAACAAGCACAGCCACTGGAGTCGTCGTGGTCCATACCCAGGTTATGGCCCATCTCATGAGCCAGTGTAGCCCCCACTGCAATGGCTTGGTCACTGTGATCCTGAGAGGTTACAGACCACCAGTTACATGGGTTGAACCCCTTAAATCTAGTCACTTATATCAGCATTTTGTCTGTTTAAAACAAACATTCACTCAAAGATTATGCAGCTAACACATGATAAAAAAATCTGCTTCCTCAGTCTGCTTTATTTCCTGATTTTCTGACCACAGTAACATTGAGGCTTTTTGGATTTACTGACTTCCTCTATTCCTATGTCTATATGTGAGCTGCACTGCAGAGGAAGAGTTTCATTTCACCACGTGAAAATTATGATAACTGGAAATTTGGTTGTGACATTTTAAAGAATGAATTGTTGACACAATCACTGTCTGTCTTTCTGTCACTCATTGAGTAACAAGACTACAGCCATGCTAGTTGCTCTCTAAGGCTGACAGTGCTGCTTTGACCTGAATACTAACAATGCCAATGCTAAGACACAGTGTAGTGTGTTTGCATGCTAACATTTGTTGTTTAGTACTAAACACAATTGGACAAATTAATTTTTATTTTGACCTGATGTTGGTGCTAGATAGCTAAGGCGTCACCAAAGTTATTACAAGTCATCCTAAAGGGAACATAAATGTCTGTACCAAATATCACATCAATCTGTTCAATAGTTTTAGAGACATTTCTCTCCAAACCACAGATGTGCACATTATGGTGGAGCAGGGGTAAGTCAGTTGGATACCTCATCTGGTAAAACATGAATGCCTTAAAAAAAAATGTTCCTGTCTGGAAAGTAGATATATATTTCACACTGTACGCTGCTAGCATGGTGAATAATCCTTGTTTGCTAACATTACACTCAACCAATGATAAACAAGATACAATCTGAACAACAGAATGGAAACAGAATGTTCCTTCCTTTCAACCTGAAACATCTCACCTGAACCACTCCAACAGAGTGACCAGAGCAAAGAGTCCCAATAAAAGCCAGTCCTACAGTTGCTCCTTCAAAGTCAATACCACTGAAAGACAGGGAAAGACAATTAATTAATTAATTCAATTAATTGAATATTAATTGTGACAAAACCATGCTGTAAAATCCATCCATCCATCATCCAGCCATCCATTTCTCTATTTACACTCTAAACTTAGATATTAACTATTTGAAACAAACAAAAACACACCTCTCTATTCACAGGAAATGAGCTAAGTTGCTTGACATTAGCAGTTCTGTGTGTTCATTTTGTCTTGATTTCTTGGTATTTAATTAATTTCATTCGTATAATAATTAGTTTCACAAAGGATAAGCACATGAACACAAATAACACAGGCATGATGTGGAAATCTAAAACCTCCTGTACATTAAGAAGTGAGGCTTCAGAGCAGGTAATCTGGGAAACAAAACATGATTCGTTTTAAGAACAAACCAGAGCTTTTATTTAACAAAGGTTTGTGCTGACACAGAGATCACTGTATTTTATTATCTTTGCTGACAGCTTAATCTTGAATACTGAGTCTACATCAGTAAGAGTAGGAGTCAGTATGTAAGCAACAAAAGTCTGAAACAAACTCTTTATCCATTACATTTTCCACACTAAACCTAAGAGGTATTTTCTCACACTCGAGACTTGGGTTCTACTAGACTATTCAGACCTGATGAGATGCGCATTGTCATGTTTTTTCCTCTTGACCAGCTCAGTGTTCCTCCACTTCATGAATGCATCCAGGTTGGCCCCAGCTGGGGGGGTCACAGAGATCAAGTCACCATTGGACCAGACCTCTAGGCCCACCAGAGCAATAAAGGTCCTGAAGGGTTTATAGGCCTGCAAACAACACCAGATCACCAGAGAGACACCATGAGATAGGGAACAACTACACTGTTTATTTTAAAAGAAGAAGGAGACCAGACTCTCTGCAGAGCTACTGTTGCAAAAACGTAACAAGAATTGGAAATATGGCTCAAAGGTAACAAAATAAATATAGTCTCAAGACTGCATCATCAAAATACAAAACTTATATTGCTGACAAGCTCATAGTGGCAATATGCCATTTGTGCCCTGGAATTTTCCTATAAATATCGAAAGCACTGACTCACCATGTTGACAAAGTTGACGATTTCAAATATCTTCTTTCTCAGCTCTGTCTGATCCTGCTTCATCTTCACATACTGAAACACCATGTCATCATATTAGAGCAGGGTCACATCCTGTTTCTCAGCACTTGATTCATCACAGATTTGTCTCATGACTTATGATGATACACTGATGCTGACCAAAATGTCAGAGCTAGATAACAAGCGCGGTCATTTACAAAAAAGCACAACAGTTTATCCAGCAAATTATTGTTATTACTGTGAATTTTTCAGTATTTTAATGTATATTTAAAAATTCCATGTGCACACTATATATTACCTCACGGTGATCAGCAACAAGGAAGAGCTCAATGTATTTCTGTTGCTGGACAATACTTAAACCCTGGAGGAAAAAAATTAAAAAAGCAGGGTCAATGTCCTCTTCAAGATTTGAAGTGCTCAAATAAATGTAGATCAGATGGCCTGATAACCTAAAACAGTACTGAGTAATATGACGTTAATGATGTTACCGCTGATCTGGAACGGCTGCGGCTTGTTGGGGGTTCAAAGTCATCGCTCCAGCTGGTGTTGGTGACACCACACACTGCAGGTGTGAAGTTCTTCTCATTGAATGTCATTACTGCATGATCCCCCTCATCGCCACCAGACAGGGGCTCAATCAGGTATTTCTGGGCAGATGTTCTGAAGTAGCCCCTAAACCAAGATCATACCAGTTCTTTTAGTTTTACAAACATTGCTCTTAGGCAAAAAAAAATTCATTGGTTGAGACAGACTCTTTTTTTCCTCTCTTTTCTTTCGTTCAAGAACAGATAAGCTACCTGAAAAAAATACAGCACACTGCAAATGTATGTACTAACATGTGTGTGTACTAACTTAATTTTTTATACAAACTCAAAAACTGGTTCTTCAGCGTCTCTTGAGGTTAAATCCAACAAATAATTAGAGCTTTTGATCACACTTAAAAGTAAAGTTAGAGAGAGGAGGTTTGACAGCTCACCTGAGACCATCACAAGTGCTAATGCTAACAGACGACTTGCTGTCATTCACAATCCTCCCATGATAGTAGCAGTGATCCTGGTAAAGACATGAGAATGATGACTGTGTTATCACACAAGAAAATCCAAACTGTCCCTGTAATCTGTTTATTTTACAGTCAAAGAAATGTTTATTGAACTTGGTTTTAGAAGCATTTTAAAACCATCACAAATGTGGTTTAGAAAGCACAGCTGTCACATTGTACATGTGGAAGTGAAACCCACCTGCCAACGCAAACACTTACGATATCATTTGGAGTTGTGGTGACTCGAGTTCCATCTTCTTGGTAGTAGGTCTCTGTGTAGTCTTTGGTGAGTAATTCACTGATGATGACAAGATATAAAAATAAATGGCCATCAGGCCATGCTAAGCCACATCAACTTTTGTATTCTAATTAATTTCCAACAGAAGTAATGATCTCATTTTTTGAGACATCAAATGTTTAAATTGAAAATAACCAATTCAACATTTATTTTCACACATGCATGATATGGGAAATATGATTCTGAGGCTGTAAGGTTTGTGTTTCTAATAGATATGTTTGTGAGTGAAAAAAGAAGTAAAATCAGGAAGTTCCACTGAACCAGTGTTTAAAACATTAACTTGACTTTTGATCATATTCGGCTTTGTCTCAGGCATAAAAATTTTGTGAACCAACAACAATATCAACTGTTTCTGCTCAACAAACGATCACTATTATTGAAGTTCTTCAACAATGGATTATGTATAAGTATTTGTTGTGTCTTTTTGACGGTTCTCAGAAACATGCTGTTACAACAGTAAAAACTTACTCATTTTTTTCTAGTTGCATTTCGATGTCTTTTCCTCCCACGGTCATTGCATACTTAATAGTCTCTGGTCTGAGGTACTGTCGAAAAACAGGAGAAGTTGTGCTTTCAGTGAGTTTTAAGTTTCCCCTGACCAACATCACAATGGCAGCTTGACTCCTCATGCAAGAACAACACAAATAGATCTCTGTGGTATTAACACTCAGTTTGAAAAACAGATAAATGTACCTCTGCATGTCTTTTTCTGACTGTGTGAAGTCTGACGGGTCGAACCACCTCATAGTCCTTCACGTCCTCAAAATCATTCCCATGGCTTTCTGTGAAGATACAACACACATTATATTACTTCATTATAGAAAAGATTATTCTCAGTTGGTATGGTGTCTAACAAGGCTGTAGAGTTCAAAATTGTCTAGCAGTTAAGAGTAAACATGTCGTGTAAGTTCTCCAAATTAAAGAAAAATGCTAATCATCAAAATTCATGGTAGTTCCACTGCTGCTTGAAGTCATTGTCAGCAAACTATAAAAATAGGTCATATTGCTGTAGACATTTGAATATAACAAATGGAGTTAGTGTTGTAAGGACAGTCTGTACTGGATACAGATATTATATGTATTATCTTCATTTGACTTATTCTGTTCCTTGTTGAGACTTACACTGTAGAATTACACATCTGAAGAAATAAAGTACATACAGTAAATATCTTACATGTTAAGCCAGATAAATGGCTGATACAACAGACTGTCAATCTATTTTGTTTTCCACATTGATTTCTGTTTCCTGATTTAATCTATATTTTCCTTATACATGTGTTTTGCCTGTCCAAAAAAAAAACAAAAACAAAAAAAAAAAAAAAAAAAACCCACAGGTGAATGTGTCTCATTGACATGTATACATTTGCTTACATTAAAAAAAAAAGCATAATTCCACTTTTAAGATTGATACCTTCCTAATTTTTGCTGGTAAGCTCAAGGAAATGGAAGGAAGGAAATAGCAAACTTGGTTCTGTCCACAGGTAACAAAATCCACCACCCAGCACCTCTAAAGCTCATATTTAATGACCCCATATGGGACCCATATCCTAAGGTTAATAAACTCTGTTTCAGCTTCTGGTCTATGTAGAACGACACCTACTACATACATGCTTAAAGCAACATTATGTAACTATTTTGACTTAAAATCCCAGCCTCAGAATCATTTAATGGTACACTGACTTGTAACGGGGACAATGGTGCTCTGTAGATCAGTTGACTTGAAAGTCATTAAAACCCAGGTTTCATTTTCTCATATTCAACAAGAAAACTCATCAAACATCAAGAATGAAACAGAGTTTGATGCGGCTTGTTTGTCTCGTTTGGCTTGTTTGTTCAGCAAAGTTACATTTTGTTGCTTTAAGCAATACAAATTTAGCTGTAGGTGAGAATTGACAGCAGCTTTACTTGTCTAATTGTCAGATAATTAATTTATCTTATGCTTCACAGCAGATTAGTGATGAGATCAGAGTGGATTTGTGCAAAATTATTGCTCAACTGCTTGCATGCCCTCTAGTGTTTCTGGTTGACCTCAAAAACTTGGGTAATCAACCCTGTACTGTAATTACGGGATTTTCTATCATCCCTGTTTAACAGCCTATGACACATCAATATGATGTGTATACAGTATCAACACAGCACCTGAAACTCTGTCATAGAAACTAGTTATTAGTGAAGGAATCCTCTGATAACTTCAGGTGGAATACAAAGGGATGTGTGATCAGGAAAAAGTCTTTATGCCAGGGTCAACATGTTGTGTTTTGGTTGCATGATAACCAGATAAGGCTGTAATTTCAAAGTCAAGTCTTTGTCTCCTGTCAGTTTTGCACGCCAGGTTGATTTTCTTTTTAAAATATCTCTGACCATCACTCACACATGACCGTCAGGCTACACACACACTGCCCTACCTTGTTGGGTCTGTTAGCAACCTGAAAGGAATACCTATACCTAACCTAATTCAGGGCTGAAAAGGTATATTTGATTATGCCAGAGGTTCACATAGAATTTAAATGTTTTATGTCTAAATTTTTCTGTTACTAATTCTAATAACTAATCATAAGGAAAACACAATTCCTCATGATTTGTTATGTGCTAGATTCGCCAGGTGGTCATTTAAATTGTTTGCTATACAGAATGTTAGTTCACAGCATTAATCAGATGAAACCAATAAATAAGATCATTTAGTTGTGAGATTTTAGGGTTTTTTTTTTTTCATTATTTTTTGTATATTTGAGTCAAACTGTCCTTAGACAACTTTTAAACCTAAACCCTACTTCTTCTTTTGTGTTCCTTGGTTGTGACATCTGTTCACCAGAAAATTTTGTCTGATACATCACAGTCAGTGTCACAATGTCAGTTTCCGCAGTAGCAACTGTGCTGTTATTTTCCAAATTTGTTTGTGGCATCACATACCTCATCTTTACAGGATGTTGTTTCACCAAAGTAAAAAAAACAAAAAACAAAAAAAACCCTCCTGATCAACGAAAGCTGCTTGAAAGGAAATGACTAAGTCACTCTGAGTCATGCTTACCTGACTGCCAGGTACACACTAACACTTGAGTGGGTGGTGTCCAGCTCCGACAAGTGTCTCACAGTATCAACAGTGTGTTTAAAATAATTCCCACCTACTTTGCTTGGCTTATGGCGAATGGTAAAATGGTAACAAGTGTGGTAACAATGTAACAACAACTTTTAGGTTTCATTGCTCAGTAATATGTTACACCAGGCAAGCACATATTCATTGTGCTCGAGCATTTCCTTTCTAATCATATTTTGCACAAGGAAATGCATTTGGTCCACTGCCTATTTTGTCCCCTAACTTCCATTATCACTGATGACAGAGGTAACCCAGCTAGATCAACCACATTTTTAGGCAGAGACAAATATTGTTTATTAACTAAAACTAATGGAAGTTAGATTTGTACAGTGATGTGTACAGTGTCTTTAAGTCTTGAAAGAATATTCACATGTATTCTTTTTAGGAAACATTATATCATAATTTATCTAGTGTAATAGTTTAGGACAAATTTTACTTTAAGCCCAGGTAGAGAAACCTACATGATGCAAAAACAAAAGTTAAAGTGCTTTGAATAAATAGGATAGGATAAACCGGGGCTTTAGTTATTAATTAACCATTATGCTGAGTGGAGGTAACAGTATCCAATGACTTACCTGAGGGCTTGAGCGAGGCATTTAGGATGAGGATCCACAATAGGAGAGTTCGCGTCATTGTCCAAGTGTAGACAGTCACTGTAATAGAGCAGAGCAACGCTGTGATCAGGCTTTATGGTGTCACCTGCATGCTGTGTTTCTGTTCTTGCGTGGCCACACCTTCGTCAGCCCTCCTGGACCTGTCACAGCTACTTCCTCATTGACAACAAATAGACACCACACGCACAACCGGCCTGAACACGCCTCTGCTACTCTTAAGGAATGCAGGAAGAACACTGCAGATGCTGCTGTGGCAAGAGCTTAACTTAGAATGCAAGTTAAGCTTTGGCCACACCAGCCTCCTACATTATTTTTCATGGTACACTATTATTTTTATTTTATTTTACAGCACTTGGTTATTATCTGCTTTAACTTAGACAAAGACATGATGTACATTTTCAGAAAGTAATTCTCCTACCTTTTTGATGGATGAAATTTCAGCCGCTTCTTCCTTTTTTGCATAAAAGCCATAAATCAGCATCTTGACTCATTGTGTGTTGTGCTTGACTGACTCACTAATAGTACTTAAGCCATATGGTAATTTCCACATAGATCACTTGTCACGTTGCCGTCACTACATCATTAAGTTTCACAATATTTGCTAAATATGGACAGTAAAACTGAGCTCCATCCCTGCCCGTCTCTCCTTCACCCACTGAACACATGCTTGGAGTCACAGCAGAAACAAAGTGTCAGAAGACAATAAGGCCAATGTGCATGCTCTCTCTGTGGCAGACAGGGACAATTCAGGACACGGGGTCAGTGTGTGTGGCTCAGTAGGTGGAGCATGGTCGACTTAAAGAAACACCGTGGGACAGTTTGATGTAAGTTCAGTGTCAGTTTTGCTCTCTTTACATTGATATAACTTAACAGTCAGTTCACGCAGGTTTTCTTACACTTCACACTAAGTGTGTGGGAGATGTTTCCTGTGTGAAGCCACTGACACACAGAAAGTACAAATACAATATGTATACAGAAGGGGAATGATCAGAATTCTATTATTACCACTAGTCCTTGTGGTCAATAGACAAAGAAAAGAACAACACACTCAATTCAAAAGAAAAGCACATAATCACTCAACACTGACAGGATTAACAGATGATCTGTAGTTATACCAGTAGCACCTTAAATGTACATTTGGGCATGTGATATCATTACATTTATATGGAAATCTGCTCTCTGGTCAGAGACTTTTGTTTGTGCAGTTTCAGGATTTTATGATGCTCCATTCATAAAGGACATGACCTGACTGAACAGTTGCCTCACTGTAAATCTGGTGACCACTCAGCCCTCAAACCAGAAATCAGAATCTCTTGTTTTCTGGCTTTGTACTCTGCGTGAAAACAATGACTCTTTAAAAAGTAATCTGCACTGATACTGGTTCTTTATTATACAGTTATCTTAAAACAATACTCACATGTACATACACTGAACAAGGTATTCCTCACTGTAATCACCTTTTTTTAGTTTGTAATGACAAAACAAGAATCTACAGCTGTGCTATTGGCCGTGAAGCTGTATGTAGGTGCAGTGGTGCTTTCATTTAAAGACTAAGGAAACGGTGGCAAAATGCTCTCAGTGGGTCCATACCAATATCCACACAGTGGTTTTTGTGATTTGTCAAGAACCTGCTTGTGTAATGCACTGGCACTGCACAATAACAGTGCCTGCTAATACTGCAAGCATGTGGTGCTTAATCAGAGCTCACACAGACACATTATAACAGTAAGAACTTCCTGTCACTCATCCAAATACTGTAGATTGCTCAGTGAAGCTCAAAAATACAGTGTTCAGCTACAATCAAATGGCAGTGAAAATATTTAGTTAAGAAGACATTAAATCCAGTTATCTAGAACCATGTGGGTCTACTGTGTATAAAAGAGACCCAACATGATGTTGTTTTGAAGGTTTGTCTCTTAGAATGTTTTCACGAACATGTTTCTGCTATTAAACATATTGACATTATTCTTATCTGCCCCATCAAGAAGGACAGATATGGAAGATCTGCCATAAACACAGTGTATTATATAATAATATGTATTATAATAATATTGACAAACTCTTCATGTATGTTGATTATTGTCTGTCCTAAAACCAGCCTATAGACATTACCACCAACAACTGGACTGGTGTGGCACAGCAGACTGTGATGAACTGAAAGGTGCATTCTACTTACATCAGTGTGGGCTAATAGGTTGGCATATTTCAGACATGGGGCATACTTGTCTACCTGAACAGGCTTTCATCACTGCAAGTGTGTGCATTGGGACAAATCCACTGACAATATTAACAACCTTATGTTTGTTGGTTTAATGATTACCATGTTCACTATCTTAGTTTTGCATGTTAGCATGCAAACATTTGTTAAACACAAAGTGCAGCTAAGGTTGATGGGAATGTCAGTTGTACAAGTATTTAGTTAGAAACCAAAGCATTTGTCAAAGTTAAATTTTGACCCAATGATGAAAACAAAAGGATCAACAAAGTTATTACAGTTCATCCTGTGGGGGACATGGATGTCCACACCAAATTTGACAGCAATTCATCTAATAGTTACTGAGACGACCTCATGGCAGTGCAAGAACAAAAGTCTGAGGAGCACCAAAAAAGTACAATACATTGTCAGGGAACCATAAATGTATGTACCATTTTAATGGCAATCCATCCAATAGTTATTTCTTTCTGAACTGACTAAAAGACCAACTAATTGCCATCCATGGAACCATGCTGACTTACTGAGTGTTTGGGTGTTGTGTTCTTTGCTACCATTTCAGCAATCATCGGCACTTTCATTGTACATTTGAACATGTCAAGTCAATTTTATTTATACAATGCCAAAATATTAACAAATGTTGTTCCAGGGCCCTTTTCATATAGAGCACGTCTATAATATTATTTACACAGATTCCAACATTCCTCCATTAGCAAGCACTTGGTTACTGTGGCAACAGGTAGAAACCTTGTGAACCAGGATGTAGGTGGGCAGGAGGAAAGAGAATACATTCATCCATCCATCTATCCATTATCTGTACCATTTATCCTCTGAGGGTCGTGGGTGGCTGGAGCCAATCCAAAATGACACAGGACGAGAGTACCTGGAGAGAGCCCACACAGGCACAGGGAGAACAAAACTCCACACAGAAAAGCCCTGGGTGAAGAAGAGTTCATTCCTGGAATCCTTCTTGGGGTGAGGTGACAGTGCTAACCACTGCAACACCATAAAAAAGAAAAAAAAAAGTAATAATAATAATAATGACCTTATCCTTTAACTGCAAAGGTTATCAACCTCTCTGTGCTCACAGTGCAGCTTGTAAAACTGAAACGTCAGTGGTTTCACGAGCTGCTGAATTTTTCCATCCAACTTTAGAAAAAATTAGTTTTTAGTATAAGGTCTATGTTCCTGGAATTTCAAGTTTAATGTACCATTCAAGTATTGTAATGATTAATCTTTGCCAGCTAAGTTATTATTCAGCATTTATGTGATGTTTTATATTACATGACATTTTCTGCATCATTATCCCTCACAAACTTCTCATCAGTTTCATTTTATGAATCAATTTCACACATATATTTTTTTCATGATATCTCATGTGTCTGAGTCAGGGTTCTGCCAAGTGGCTCTGGTACTGTGATGCAACTTCCTGAATAGAGGAAGTGTTTTCATTTTAACTTCAAGGTCACAGCCAGTCACTGCAAGAATTAAAGGGGATTTTTTAAAAGTTGAATACAATTACAAATTCAGCCAATACTGAAAATGTTCCCAAAATATAACAAATAAAAGACTGGACTATCTTTTTGGCCTGATCTGGAAAAGTGTCCTCATACACTTTCTGGCCTATCACATGACTTATCAAGTTACCTCTTCCTGAAGCAGGATTAGAATGGCAGAAGAATAGGTTTTGAGCTGTACCACTCTGGGAAATACACCATATATCATATCACTAGATGTACAGATTCTTATCTTCTTTTTGCAGATGAGCAACATTTGCTGTTGACATATATGAAAAATATAAGCAGTGGAACAACAATGTGTTATTAGCGAGTTTTTCTGCAGTGGTGAAGGGACAGTCTGTTTTTTTCAGAAACATGATGAGGATAGAAATTGTGGTATTATCTCTTACCAAGGACACGGCCAATATCATTCGCTTTCTGACCTGCAGTTCTGGACTTACATAATCCATATGATACAGGGCTGACTGTATGTAGCTGATGCAGTTTTGACACTTGTGCCACCTGCAGGCAGTGAGGTCACAGTGTTGCTATTTTTACATCTGATATATACAGTGGTGGAAAAAAGTTTTTGGACACCCCATGCATTTGTGAAATATTGCATTAAGAATCACTCTTAGGTCTTCAAGTGCAATTTCTTTTAGTACAGTCACAGCCAAAGTACTAAACAGATCCTTAAAAAAAGCCATTAAAAACTTAAATTGATTGGTTTCATAAAAATACATAAGAAATTTTGACTATTGGGTCATTTTGTTACCAGTGATCCACTAATGAAGGTCGTGCTTTTTATTAAAAGACACAATTCTTGTTGCCACGCTTTGTGTCTATATAAAGCCAGCACATTTGAAAGTTCTTCAGAGACAAAAATGGCTAAAACAAGGAACCTAACGCAGGAAACAGGCCTGAAGATACAGATTCTCAGCCAGGAAGGGTACAGCTGCCGCCAGATAGCCAGGAAGCGCAGATGCAGTCCTTCAGCAGTTGGATACACTCTGCAGAAATACAGACGAACCAACAGCTTGGAAGACAAACCAAGATCTGGGCATCCAAGGGTTTCTTCAGCAAGAAATGATCACATCCTGATCCGCATGTGCAGGGAAAACCACCAAATGACATCACAGGAGCTTCAGCAGCAGTGGTCAAACCAAACTGGTGCATGGTGGAGGCAGTATCATGGTTTGGGGATGCATGAGTGCTGCTGGTGTTGGTCATCTCACTGAACTCTGCCAAGTATTGTGCCATTCTCAAAACCCACATGCTCCCCTCTGCACGTGCACTGTTCTGTCACGGTCAAAACTGGATGTTTCAACAAGATAATGCCCCTTGTCACACATCCAGGGCCAGGAGAACTTAGCTGCAGGAGCACTGTATCCAGGTCTTAGAGTGGCCATCTGTGGTGGATTATCAAAAGGTCTGTTTCAAAGCATAAAACAAAGAATTTAGAAGAATTAAAGGCAGTGATTCAAGAAGAATGGGACAAGATTACCCCTCAACAATGTGAAAGGCTTGTGGGGAACATGCCAGCCAGGATAGAGCTCTACTGCATGCTAATGGCAGGACTACTACATATTAATTTGATGATGTGATGGTTTATTTATTTTTTGTTCAATTTGAACACATTCACTGTTATTTGTTGACTTTGATACCAACAATGTTGAGAACTGACATATTGAAACTGTCAAGAATTTAGTTTTGTTAGTTTTTCTTCTAATGCAGACACACCTTTTGAAACAGAAAAAAAGATTTTCCCAAAATATTTCATGATAATATTTGAGATTGTATAAAATTTTAAGGGTGTCCGAAAACTTTTTTCCACCACTGTAGAACCCAAAGGATCTGTTGCCAATGTCCCAGTGCCAGACATTACAGGAGATCTTCAGAGATCCCATGTCCGAGCCTTATATTCTTGACTGTACGGCTGCAACTGTAGAAATAAACAGGTGCGCTGTTTCTTACATCCTCTACTTGCATCTGTTTCAGGTCAGTAAATTTATTTCTATGGTACACTAGAAGTTTTTCCAGTCTTCAAAGACATAAACTGCATCAGCTAGTTATTTCGGTGCAGACTGGTTATCAATAATATCAGTCTTCAAACAGGTATGGCCGTGTGGTATCTGACTTGGTGGAGGTTGGGAATGTGGAGTATGTAACGTGTTAATGTGTTATCAGTGTTTCATCAGGATATCTGTTAAACATTCACAAAGATAAAGTGCTTTAATCTTGGTCTGTTTTCTGTGAAGCTTGGTTAATGATTAAGCCTTTTAAAACCTTATTAAACCAAACCCCCCCAAAAACTAACACACACAAAAACAAAAACAAAGCTAAATGTCCCATATGACTGAGAATTCTTCAGTAACAGAAATATCTGTAATTACAATTCCTCTCTTTAACTCTATAATAATAACTAATAACTCTCAACCTTCACTTTGAATTCTCCCCACCCAAGCATAAAACACTTGCTCTTAGCAATATTAATTGATGACTTTATTATTGTAGTATATTTTTACTGTTTACAATAAGACAACAATTTTGACTCAATTCAACTACTGTATTAGGACCGTTTACCTACCTTTGATTCTGTTTTCATTTACAAATAGCAGTTCTATTATGTCTCATTAAAGTGAACCAAACTCATTCCAGCCACTCTGTTAAATGATTAGAGGCATTAACTACTCAGTGACCTTTACTGACTTTCACTGGTGACCATTCAGAACCAGGCAGAGACAGTGCAGGATATCTCATTGCTTGTTTACCATGATGATGATGATGATGATAATGATCAGTCAGGATGATAATGGTTATATATGATAATGAAAATTAACTTTGATTAACCCAAAAGGACAAAGTCATGCTGTCATATCACTTTCACATCATATTGCAATTTTATCTCCAGCTGATTGTAGAGGACAAGGCTGTGTGTCATCAGATTCCAGGGGAAAAGTTATTATTTTCTAAATTAGTTCCTTAAGCAGGTCAACCTAACAGAACTTTACATCCAAAATACAGAAACTGAACTATAGCAGAACAGAAAACTGACCTACAGTAACATGAGAAGAACAAAACACACTAACCACAAATAAGTCCTGGTTTGCTTCCAAAAATAACCAAAATAACTTTAAACTAAAATTGTAGAATTTACTGCAAACTTCACAAACCAGACTCTCCCCCCTTGCTGTGGCAGGTATTTGGTATAGTCCAGGACTGAAAACATTTGAAAGAGAATTCCATAATTCAGCATCACACGCCGATAACATTACTCACAATGGATGATTTAAAAGAATATCAAAATTGTTATAGCACCACCAGAGATATTGTCTGACATCATTTGAGGTAATTTATCAGACACATGCATACGTCCCTCTGGAGCCACAAAAGGCTTTGTACAACTTTTTACATGTACAGTAGCACTCCCCAACAGCTGGAAACAGACTTTGATGTGTAAAATCAGTGGAGTTCCCATCTTTTACAAAAACAAAGAAAATGTAATTAATGCAACTTAAAGATAACAGAACTAAAGTATTGACAATACAAATTAATCTAGAAATTATGTATGGCAGAACATACTTATAAACCTGAATGCAAACTTATACTGTGTTAGTTATTTAATGATATGAAAGTTATTATTAATTATTAACCAGTGGTAGAAAGTGACTAAGAACATTTACCCAAGTCCTGTGTTTAAATACACTTTTGAGCTACTTGTATTTTAAAGTTCAAAGTTTAATTATTTATTTTTAGTTAATTCAATTTATTGTTTCCCCGTACAATGAAATCTTTGAAACTTTGCTGTCCACAAAAAGATAAATAATTACAAAAAAATCAAAAAGATAATTACATAATATATGCAATTATAATATTATAAAGGCAGCACATGAAAATACAATATAAATATAAACTGCAAAATAAATATATAAATATAACTATGGAGATAATAAATCAGAGCTGCAATAAACTATGTAGATATTTGTGCAAATTAGTGAGCTGCATCATCTGTATGTGCAATAGACAGTGATGAGTGTGAAATTACACATGCAAACTGAAAATGTAAACAGTCAAGTGCAATTGCATGAGGCAGTCCATAATTACAATCTCCTGTCAGCTTGAATGGAGTCTGATGGCAGTGGGGAAGCTGAGTTCTTTAGTTTATTTTACTACTATGTACATATTATTCTGCTTTATACTCCACTACATTGCAGAGGGAAATATTGTACTTTTTACCTTATTACATATTATTAATATTAAATATAATCAACATTGATGCAACAATAATTATAATCAAATGGTATGATAAACATGATTCTGCATAGTGAGTACTTTTAGTATGTTTTATTGCTGCAACTTACAACTTCTCAGGATCTCAGTACTTCTTCCATCACTGTCTATAACTGAATGTAAACTGAACAAAATCTGTAGAATGCTGGTGCAGCTGTGGGTGCGGCCACCACAAACACATAGAGATCAATTTTATAACACGGCACTGTATGATAATGATATGTGTATACTAAAAAATACAATGATAGAAAAGAAAGTGATTGCAGGATCTCAGCTATATGTATTTTGCTGGTTGATTCTCATTCCCACTCACATTTCAGTTACACTTAATGAATGACTTATTCATCTGACAATTCAATTATGATTTAATTCAGCTTGACAGTAAGCATCTATGTTACGACTGACCACGGATGATGTGGCCTCTGACTCGGAGTCAGTGCCCACGAAGGAATCATTATTCCACTCTTCATGATCAGTAGTTTGCACTTTACAACATCACCACCAGAGAGCGATCTCTTCATTTCATAACCACCCGGCTGCAGTAAACCTGGATGACCTGTGGTGGGCTCTCGCAGAACACACAGACATCAAGTCCATCACAACAAGACATCTGGTCAGATATAGTGTGTTAAAATCATGTTAAATCATTTCATACTGTAGATAACAATTTTCTTGAAGCAGTGTTAATATATTGAATCATGTGAAGTCACTCCACCAGCATCAACAGGTCAGATCATGGAAGGTTTATTTGTTCTCTAGACGAGACAGATTCTCCTTTTCTTTGTGTACAGTATCTGCTCTGTCTACTGGCTGCTGATCCTTGGGGCTGATGGTGGTATTGGATGGCTGGACAGTGGGAGGACAGCAGGCTTGCGTGACCAGGCCTCTGTGGAAAATAAAGTGACTTTACTGATTGCACACACAGAAAGTACGACAATGTAAACTGTGTTGTCGATGGAGTCCTGCCAGGGACACTGCAGTCTGTTTCCACACTGCTGCTTTGACCTTGATGATCAGAGATGAATCAGGCAAGATTTTCCAATTTCCCCACAGGCCAAGATCCATATCTCATCACTGCTGTGGAACCAGGTCAAATCCATTTTCAAACTTGGCAGATGTGATCTTTTAGTTGTTACTTTTTAAAGAACAAAAGTTCCAGAGACTGTAACTTGTACCCACACTTTCAGTTGTTTTCTTTTGACTTTTATTAGAAGATTTTCTTTTGACCTTTATTAGAAGATCATACCACCACCATGCTGCACATATACAGGCCAGATTCCAGCTTCTTTTTGTTCAGTGCTGCTGGAACCCATCAGTGGATCCTTGATATAACAGGTGATACAAGTGATTTAGTGGAGCCTCTACATGTTTACCAGCTACCATCTGTTTCCCCTATTCATCTAAATGAATTGTTGCATCATGCAATGTAGACACTGTACATAATTCATAACAACATGTGTTACATACATACACATGAGAGTCATGTCTGTATAACCTGATGTTACATATTGATGTTGTATTGCTGATGTATGATGCATGAAATGAAATGCAATACTGCATTTTTCTGGTTCTCAAATCCTGTAAACAAAATTTTACTTTACACATACCATGAAGATGGTCAGATATGCTGATAAGTGGGCAATGGTGGAAGTACACAGATTCTTTACTGAGTTAAAAGTAGCAGCACCACATTGTGGAATGACTCTGTTAAAAGTAAAAGTCCTGCATTAAACATTCTTATTGAGTAAAGGGAAAGCAGCAACAAGTATTTGAAGTATCAGAAGTTAAAATGTGTGTATTCAAGTGTTGTTCTTTTTAAAATATTCTGCACAAATTATCATATTGCACAAGTTATTCTCCAGTACAATGAGGTAACAAAATTAATGTATTACATTACAGTTTATTATAATTATTATTATTCACTTGTTGTTATTGGTGTGTATCTTAATGTAGCTAGTTGAGGTGGAGTGTATTTTTAACTATTTTAACTATTGTGTTGTTGAAAGACCCTGCACTCCCATGGTCCATTGATCATTCTTACAAGTACACAGAGTCATGGTGACTACACATAAACCTCAGCATAGCTTTGCACAACTGCAACCTGACTCCAGCCAGATACAATAATTGCAAGCACCTGTGTGGGTGAGCAGGGCTTTTAATCTATCATAATACATCCTATTTTATTTGTTTTTCATGTAAAACTAAAGTAGTTATTCATCAGTAAACTAGTTACCAGTATAGCTGTTAAATAGTCATAGTGGTATTCATATTTCCCTCTGATGTGTAGTGCTGTAAAAGTGAAAAGTAGGACTGACTGAAAACACTCACTCCTCAGAATTATTCTTAAGAACAAATGCTATGTCATCAGTCACTGCACCACTGATGAAAGCTGCTCTGGACAGTTGAGCAGCAAATAACATGAAAAGCATGGACTTACAGCTTAGGCTTTGACAAAGTAATGCTCTGGGCGCTTGCAATCCAGCATTCAATTTACACTACAATACAGAGCCAGCAAAATTAATTGGAAAATGCTATTTTACATGTAAAAACACACTCCTAATGATGATCTAGTGCCGAATATTTTACATAAAACTCTCTTAAAACAGCATGTTCTGTTGCCAGGGGATATAGTAAACATGTTGTACACCACACATTCTGCATCCAGATAGATCTGTCTTTTTTGTTTTTCTTTGCTCTGTTATGCTCTTGTACAAACCATTCCATCTCTGCAACAAATCTCCCTCTTTGGATTAACTTCTCAATTGTTTGAAAGTCTATAAAATTAATTTCATGTCCATGAGCTATTCTTGACTTGTTTTGTATCCATTCTTTTTCTTTTGTGCAGTCTTTCCTGAAAAGCTGTGCAATAATTCAGCTGACAAAAGAAGTGTAGTAATGCACGTGATATTTTCTTTGCACGTCTACTGGATCTTGGCTGGAGAAATGTTGTTGACAGCTTGAAGATGAGGGAGTGAGCTGCATTAGCTTACACACACACGGGCTGTCATTTATTTACGCCACGTGCAGCTTCCCACAAACTGGAGCACAGGGGATGATGCCTGCCTGCTGTCCTTTCTGCTGCAAAACATGGACTTACACTCAGTGGTCCCTTCATCTAATGCTACATTCTGAACCTTATAAATCCATTAGTATTGCTGTATACATGCTGAGTGGTTCCCTAATGCTTGAGATGGAGTGACTGTTGACCTAATTTTAGTGTTTCCCTCTTTATCGCTCACTCCCACTCTCACTCTCTCTCTGCCTTTCTCCTCTTTGTTGATGTTGTCACATATTTTATGATGGGTTTCACGTGTGGTCAAGAGGCCTGAGCTCAGATAAGAAATTTGTATTTTTTTCTCCCCGATATTTACTCTCTCACTAGCTTTCTCTATTATCCTCCTTGGGTATAGATACAGCAGACCCTAGTGGTGAGTTAAGTCTTCCACAAGATTGATTTCTTTTACCAAGTAACCGGTTTGAACCAGCCTGAAGCTGAAACTAGCAGTCGCTCTCAGTTCCACATCCAGGCTACCACACTAAGCACTTTTAAACCTCCCTGAGCTCATAGAATTTCTTAAAAGACCAGCTTCCTCTAAATCTGTCTAATTTCACACCTAATGCATTTTACAGACAGGGAACTTACTTTATTGAATGTTCTGCTGCTTCATTTAATTTACAGATATGTTTTACTAAACAGATCCCAGATGCTGGAACTGTCTGGCAGGAAGTCCCTCTCAAAGCTTCTCCCTGCCTTCTGATCAATATCGCTCCAGTCTACTAAATGTCTAATGATGGTAAATAAGGGGTGCTTTATGTTTCATAAGTGATGTTTTCCTCTCTGTCTCGGCAGCAGTCTATCCAATTGTGTTACTGAAAGTGTCTGTCATGCCTAGACTCTTAAATGAGGATGAGTCATTTTCATGGTTTCCATGTGTTGTGATTGGGATGAGAGAAGTGCAGGCAAATGAAAAAAGGAAAGGGTCACACTTCCTTAGCCTTGGCATTACTTTTCAAAATAACACAGATGGCAGCAGACTGACCCAAAAGTAAAACAAGCACCTTACAAATCAACTGGAATTTAGGGTTTAAAAGTGCTTAGCATATAAAAATCTAATTAAAGAAAAACAGAGCTAAAAATAAATATATAAATAAATAAATACTGGACTAACTTTCACCAGGTCAACAGACACATGACTTATAATTAGTTTCTCAAGTTTGTCATATTGACCAGTTATTGACTAGCTAAGCTAATAGGCTGCTGGCTGTAGTTTTATATTTAGAGTATAGTCATGAGACTGGTATTGATCTTCTCATCTAACTCTTGGCAAGAAAGTGAATGAGCATAAAATTCAAAAATGTCAGACTGTGCTCTTAATTTTTTTTCATCTGTGTGTGTGTGTAAAATGGATTATGTACATTCGGTCCCTAAACTTCTGTTAGTATAGTTTTCTTTAAGTGTTTAACTACAAAGCAATACAAACTCTAGACTGGACACACGATCACGCTGTGTGACACTTCCTATCAAAGGGCGTATTTTCTCAGATTTATCAAGACTCCTGCCACAGATGACTTGTTAATCAATTCAGACTTGCGTGTTTCTCCCTCCGGTCTCTCCAATATGACCTTGCCCTCCCGCCATGACAAACAATGGGCTGACTGTCGACCGGCTCCAGCACTTTCCTTTACCTGGCGCTGGCCCAAACCCCATCAGTTCATGTGGTTCTCTGTTGTACTGTTAACTTAATACGGGGTCAGCACATTTGGCCTCTCACATCCGTCCATTTATGCGCTGTGGTGGTGGAGAGGTAGATGGATACAGACTGTGGTTGCTCCTTGTGTCGGTGTGTGAGTCAGCAGATTCAATTCTAGCCTGACTGGGTAAAATAATAATAAAAGAAGGGTTAGGAAGGGTGAAATGCTCTTATTAGGGGATATGGACTGATGATTAACATTGGTAATTTCAGCAAATGCCAACAGTGTGTAGAAAAAAAGACACTCACACAAATTACCACCTACACACTTTATTCAGGAATATCAGGCTCAAAATTATTACACATGAACTTTTTCCAGTTTACTCAGCAGAGCGTGAGAAGCTCCACAGAGAGTGTTTCTGCCCCCACTACATAACAGGACATTACAGTTTGTCAAATGCACTGAGTCACTGCTTGTTTGCTGCTGCAGTGTTATGGTGACCCAGTCAAACCCCAGCAGTATCCTCCCTGTCTCTCCACCTCCCTCCACCCACTGACTCTCCTGTTGCCTTACTGTCTCCTTACTGCCATGGAGACAGTAAGGCATCTGAGCTCATGCTGGGCTGTCAGCAGCAGGGCTTCCAGGATTACCTAACCCAGGGGTGAAGAGCACTTTACTGTGCTATCCTGCTCAGCGCCTTCTGCTAATGATAAACAGAAACTGTAACAGTGTATGTGGGCGTGTGTGTTTTATAATTGTTTTGGCCCCCATGTTGACTTGAGCTTTGAACTGTAATGAGATGGTGGTATTCCTATTGTGCAGATAGCACCTGTGCATAACTATCAAGCCTCCATAACCTTGATTGTTATCATGGGTTTTGTGTGTATCTATATTAGATTAAAACACACAACACACTTATAAAAGGTTTAGTATAAAACTGGGGGATTCACAAGAGTCATATTAAAGACAAGTAGTCAGTCATACTGGGAGCTAGCTGAAGCTGTAGGCTGCTTAGGGACAGAGGTGCTATTAGCTAAATGCTAATGTCAAGCAAGTAGTATTTACCAGATTCACTCTCTTAGGTTAGCTGCCATGCTAACATTTGCTAATTAACAATGAACACAAAGTATAGATAAGGCTAATTTTTGCAATTACACCAAAGTATTGGACAAAGACCCAAAGATAAATGATGATGAAATAGATGAAAAGTGATTAGAATATATCATCTAGGGATCTTGTATATCTGTAGCAAATCATATGGTAGTCCATCTAACAGCTGTCCACCAATTTCACTCAGATCCAAACAACACAACCTCATTGTGGTGCTAAATGCTAAAATCAGGGGATCACCAAGGGCAGCAGGAACATGAATGTCTGGGCAAAATGTTACGCCAATCAATAGTGTAGCTGTTGTTGTGGAAATTTTCTCAGCTGCTGGATTGTTAAGCTATCTCACTGAGTAAGTGAAAACTTCACTGCTGTGATTCATCTTCTGTGGAACATGAATGTCCAGTAGCTGTTGAAATATTTCATTCCAGACTTCAATGGTGGACTGACACACATTGCCATACATAGTTATGTTCTAACACCCATTGTTAAAATTTTATGTTGACGTTATGAAGATATCATCTATGTATGTAAACAGTGCTCATATGTGCAAAGATAATAACAAACAGTTATGGGTGCATTAAGGGTAGCATCAGAACTTTTAACTATCCATCAACCTGGTAACTGTAAAGGAGATCCTAATATTCTGTACTGTTAGAATGTCCACTTGAGACCCCCCCTACTGCCATCCTTCAGCAGCCACCCTGTAGAATAGTGACCTTAATATGATCCACCTGATCCAGTGGAGCCTAGACATGCAGGCATAGTTCAGGATTCTGACTGAGGAGCATCACATGGACAGATGTACAGTAGTGTTGCCCTGGGGCCTCTGTAGCGCAGCCAGCCGTGAACCGAGCAGTAGCCAGATTGAACCGGTTCAGTGTAATGGTACCTTGCATTGCCTTGGTGTCCATACCGGCTCAGTGCTAGGTCATTTAATCTGCATGCACAGGCTGGTCCCTGAGCGGGGGGTAGATCAGGAGGGAGGGAGGAGCTGAGGAAAGAGGAAACATGAACTCTGCTTTGCGTGCAAATGTTACCGCCTGGTCTATTGTGGCTCTGATACTGCTCACCCCAGCAGGTTGTGAAACATGTTCACTCCACCCTGCCTCAGTGAAGCCCTTGTGCAGGTTTCAGAATACTTAACTTAAGGCAGTGCTCATTTTAATCATAGCTGCACTGCATGTAGGTGCATGTGACTAAGGAATGAGCGAGACATAAAAACAGAGGAAGACTTTATGAGGCACCTGTATAACTCACGCATCATGTTCAATTAAGTGTATTTTTTAGGTTTGTCTGATGATTAATCGTAAGAAAGTCCAAGCCATGCTGGGTTTATTGTCTGCTTGCAGTGTCTCACTGTGTACTTCAAGTAAAATGTTTCCCATTTTGCCTCTTTCTGGGAAATCCAACACTGATTAGCATTTTGCAACCGTTATTTCAAACTTTTATTTACCATAATTAGTTCACTTTTTATTGTCTCAACTGGGCCCCCTGCCTGCACAATGTTCTTGCATCTACAAAACATTCCCTAATGATACTGCTGTCTCCAGTGGGTCAGAGTTCACCTGTGTTACCGTCAAGCAATCAGACGACACCCACAGTTCCAGTTAAATTTGAGTAATATTTACACTCTCCTAGAGCCTGCCGTTTTTCTTTGGAGATGCACCATGAGAAGCTGTGTTCACCATCCCTGTTATTCACACACAAAAACACTAGTCCCCTAGATACTCCCACTCTCCCCAGATGTCCGTCCTTTCCTGTGCTAATGTTACATAAAAAGCCACTCGCTAAACAGACATGCTGGGTGTTTGCTGCCAGCGACAAATTCCAGTAAGGTCCTTCAGTCAGATATAAACACAGACCCAAATGAATACATCTATTCTCTTACTGTAATTACAAAGCCTCTGAGGATTTATTATTCTTCATTATTTCTTGGGTATGTTATCGTACTACATCCACTATGACGCTATGGGTCATTTAATTCCGTTTACTGCCCCTGAACGATGAAACAGCTGTTTGTTCCCATGTCATACCACCAACATTACATTTTACTTTTTTTTTTTAAATAACTACTTAATTGGAATATTATGATTCATAGACTAGTAGATTTCATTCTCATGAATTAAATCAGTATTTATATCTTTCTCATATTCCTAATAAGGCCATATCAGTATTTTTCTGTTGGGTTTTAAATACAGAATTGAATGATTGACTGTGAACTCAAGGGCCAAAGTCCCACCAAAACTGTGAACCATCTTCTGATAAAACTGTTTCTGCTTGCCTCATGTGCTCAACACTGAAACAGTCTGGGATATCTGGGACATGTGCAGATTACACAAGAAGAACAGCAAACAACTGAGGCATTTCCAAAACACTGCGTGTAAATATTAGAGAAAGGCAAACACCTTAGAACCTGACATTGGTAATTCAGTGTTTCTCAATTAGAGAGAATTATGTAAATGGTAAATGGACTGCAGGTTTCTGGTCATACTAACCACTCAAAGCGCTTTACACTTCAAGTCACATTCACCTCTTCACTCATACATTCATACAGTGCTTGTTTCACATAGAAAGCACTTCAACACAAAATGTAAAGATTTCTGCTGCCTTTAAAGGACTAGTACAACTATGGATATTTCTCTGTTTGTTAAATATGAAGCTATGAGGAGACAGCTACACTTGCTCTGTCCAATACACTGATAACCTAATAAACACAGAGTAGAAGTCAAAGAGATCGCTGATCCAAACCATCAAACCAGGACTCACATAACTTTGACCCAGAATACACATGATATACATGTTCTAAATACAATGTGGGGAACCAAGGACTTCCATTTTACATTCTGGCTCACTGTCCGATGTCGGGCTCCATATCAAGAGGCAGAGGCTGTAAAACATTTTATGTCAGATGACCTGCTGCGTTATGTAACCTCCCAAGGTGCGAGGTCAGTTTAGAGCATTTCAAAATCCATTCTTTAAGCAGAGAGATTGTCTTGCAGCTCAAGAAGTCTCATGCCAGGTTTTTTTTTTTCAAATTATTCTAGATGCCATATCAGAGGGACTCACTATCACATTTTACTGCCAGTAGAACAGTACAACCATAAACAAAGACAGAGCAGACAGAGCAGGGAAACAGAAAAATTGGTCTAGATAGATAAAGCTGAACATTGACTGTGTTATTTCATAGAGAGGACTCAAACTTCTGACACTCTGAAAGTCTCAACTTGCTGCCTCCTTTTCCATAAGCAGCCTTATCGGTACCTGGATTCTATTTGAAGGATATTTGGGAGAGTGATTATCCATTTTGAGCCAAAGTGGGATGTTCAACATCAGTGAAGGGCCTTATCTTTAAGGGGTATATGAGGGAGTAAACCAACTGTCTCCTGAGCATCCCTCCCCATGGGGAAAAAAATAACAAATCTTTGACCCCGTGTTAAAGTTAGTGTCTCTTTTGTTATGATGAAGCATGAATGCTTGGTGTGGACAGGAGAATAGGGTCAGCAGCTCAAGGCTCCAGTTTCCGTCTATCTGCTGAAATCTCATTGTGCAGCGCTTGTCTCTTGTGCCTCTGGGACAACTTTGGGGTCATAAATATGCCATTTCCACCCACTGACACTTTTTTGTGCGGAAGTACAGTGACATTCTTTGTCTCCAGTTATAACTGTCATGCCAGCTCGAGACAAGACAGGTATCCTGTGGCGACACATTGTTCGGACAGACCTGGAAAACAAAGCTGTCAGCAAGGATCTGGGTATTGTTTCACCTCGGGCTCAGCAAAGATCTTTGCCTTATTGTTTGAGTCAGCCTACAAAGTCGGTGCCACATGCCGAGCATACCATGTATGAGCTTCATTCTGCAGACAACTAGAGGAAAAAATACACTTCCTGAAGCACTTGTGGCCTTTTGCCATATAAGGCACTAGTCTGTGTCACATTTTGTTGAAGGGACGTTTTTGGGGAAATGCAAGTTTTTTAAAGAAAACATGAGAGTCACACCAGTATGAGAGTGACTCTGGCAGTTGTTTATGAGGGGCGCTGTGTCTCAGGGGGGAACGCCTTGCAGCCTTATCAGCTCAGATCAGCAGGCTGCATGGGCCATGGGTCAACTCCACTTGTAAACACAACTCACTAACCCTCCTGAGCGCCAAAATGTAAGCCAAATATTTTTAGCCCAGCTAACTGGAAAAGGATGATATGATCTTCTGTAGCAGTTTTTGGCAACAGTTAAAAAAAAACCTTTTAGTGTGAATTTTGCTTCTAAAAATACCCAAAAAGTTTGTTTGTAAACAGTTTTTGTTAACTTGTTATATTACTGTAGGCGTTGTTTATACAAAACACTATATTATTTCAGTAGCTGAACTACAGTTACACCAGATATCAAGCCAGCTTAAAGGAAGTATGTCCTAACAGGAGAGGAACACTCACTCAGTTAACACATCTTTCTGTAAGAGACAACAATAACAATTGTATTTAGCTTAATCCTGGTTTATAAACGGGTTCATCAACCTGCTACAATAACAAGTGAAAAGACACAGATGACTCAGATGAGCCGAGAAATGATGCCTCAAATATATCTCAAAATAATAAAATACCACACAAAATATACCATTCATCATCATGCACCTTTATAGTGCATGTTTTCTTTATACACACACACACTCACACACACATATTAATAACTTATATAATATATAACTACTAGAATAATTAGATATAAATAATAGTAATAAATCTAAATGACAGTATGTCCACAATATGTCACTTGTGTATTTGTATTAGAGGGATGGAGTGATATTTTGCACAGTGGTTTCATCATCACTCAGTCTGGAGCGCTGCAGCGGACTCCCCAGTGTGCTGCGCTCCGAGAGGCGGCGCCTCCGTCTGCTTCACGACTGCTGATGTCACCACTGGAAGTCAGTTCAGAGCAAACCTCCCACAGCAGCTCTATAAATACCCACAGGCTGAGCTCTCCAGCGCTCACTCATTCACTCAAGCTACAAGCCGCTCCGGCGAAGCAGTGCGCACCTAACAACTCACCCTCACCGAGTTGAAGGGCCACTCTTGGAGCAGAAACGAGACATCCACCGGAGAAACAAAGAGACAAAATGTCGACCTACGTGTCCTCTGAATGCCGCCGGGTCAGCCCCTCTGTCCACGGCAACAAGTTTGACACGGCGCATCGTAAGAAGGCCGTGGCCAACATCTTCGAGAACGTCAACCAGGACGCGCTGATGAGACTCTTCCAGAAAACGGGCGACATGAAGGCGGAGGAGCGAGTGAGGAGCATCTTCTCCTACACCCAGGACCCAGAGGAGACAGCCCGGGCCCTGATGGCTCTGAAGCAGCGAAAGAAGGACAAGTTCCTTCAGATCGCGGGTATGGTCCGACAGCTGCTCAACCTGCGATGACTGTTCTATGCCAGTGTTTGACCGCCTATATCTCTCTGTCGGCTCCTGTGTGAGCCGAATGTGAAAACACTCCCAACCCTGGGTTACAGCCGTAGGTGCGGCTCACCTGTCGCCTCTGCAGACGCGTCAGGTGCGGGGAGTGTGCGGCCAGCCGCCTAGAGGGCATCATGCAGCAGCTGTGGCCTCATGGATGGAGGTGACAGCGGTGAGTCCTGCCTGGACCGGATGGAGCAAGATGAACTAACTGGGAATATGAAGGGCATACACGTCTAATTTGAGACTTGAATTCACGAATGCATTCTTGTGGATGCTTGACTGTGAAGCAGCTTCTTGCACAGTTGCACATCACTGTGTTGATGCTGGTGCGCAGCTGCAGTAAGAGACTTTATCGTGCCGAAGAACCTGCCTACATGAATGCCTGTCCTGAACACATGCCTTGTCTCTCAGCTTCACTGTGTAATAAGAACACTGTCATTAGTGGCCACTAATGTCTTATTGTCACAAATATGCTATAGCAATGATTTGCATTTATTACGTTCCTTTTTGTGTCATTTTTAATAAATTATTGGATTGTATACAAAAGTTGAACCCTTGTTTGTCCTTATTATTCATATTTAATGTGCTTTTAATCTGTGTGCCATTCATGCTATCATTGGTCATCACATCAGGTCACAGAAGGTTAATGCATCCTGTTTGGGTATGGTAGACCACCTTATATTACTGGTATCTGAGCTTTAAATGCGGCTCTGTTATAATGTTGTAAAAAACCCTTCCAAGCAAACAAGCCATAGGGATATCACAGTGGTGCTGACCTTTATCATCTGATAATTAGTGAGGAGTCAGACCATTAGTAAAGAAAAGCCACGTTAAGACAAGAAATGACACAGCAGTGTGAGAGTATAGTGATAAGTGCGGATCCAAGATTAGATGTCAACAGGATTTTTTTTTTGGCAATTCAGCACAAAATGCATCTTTGCCATCTGCTATTCAACAGCTGTGACCGCTGCATTGCTCATAAACAGGGAAACGCCTCGGGTCAAACAATCCAAATCACCGTGGAAAAAGGAAACTGATGTGTTTTCATGCCTTTGACATCAGTGTAGATGGATACATCACAAAGCAATGTAACAGCTCATGTGTCAAATTTTGAGTCATGTAATCTAGTATTCATTTAACATTTATTTCTTGGTAAAAAAAAAAAAAGAAAAAAAAAGAGGCACATGTTGAGATCATTTTTCTGCCTGTGTTGTTCATCATTGTGACGCAGCAGAGGGCATTTGAAGGGAATAGAGTTACTCATGAGAGGATGTGGTTAACCTTCACTGGGTTTCCCCCACAGTGCTGTATGTCTCAACCAGACCGGCGTGAACCAGTTTGGCTCAGGGAGGGAGGGGGGTGGGGTTGGGACGGCTTTCTCTGCGCAGCGTGTTGTCGTGTTGGAGTCTATTTAATCATCCCTGCTCTCTAGATAAGAGCCTGTCTAAGTAGCATTACAGGGTTTAGACGAGTGGAGGCTTCGCTTCCTGACCCTCTGATTCTTTACCTTCAAGTAGAGGATAAATGATCCCCTCTATCACTACAACCATCTACTACATTTACACCCCACTTCAGACCATTTTGTTGTATTTGACAGTATTTCATCAGTGACAGGGTGTGTATGCTGTACTAGCTACAGACACACAGATCACTTGAGTGGATGCCAGCTAATCTGCTTGCTTTGATAGTCCCTCTACCGGCTCAAACCAGTTCCCTGGGTTGTTGTGCATGACGACATCAGACTGTAGGCGCTTCTCGCATGTGCTGAGAGATATGGGAGCTCAAGTATCAGTTGCTCTAAGGTGTGGAACTCCCTGGTGAATAATCACCTGTGACTAGTAAAAGAAGTGTTTGTCGATGCCAGATACGAATTTCTCCATGTCACAGTCAGATGCTCACACTGTAATTTAACTTTCATCTGTTTCCACTTTCAAAGATGACTTAGAGAGGGATTTTCTGTAGGCTGCAGGATAAATGAAATTGGAGACAAAGTGAAGAAGTATAAAATTATCAAAGTAACAATATATACAAGATGGCTATCCAATTCAAGCCGGAGCAAAGCCGGGTGCGTCTATTTTCTTCCCGTACACAATTGTTTACATCATTAAATTTGATGCTTAAATGACAAGGCGTTTTACAGATTTTATAATGCTGAGTGAAAATTTACACGCAAAATTTGTTATTGACAGGGTTTTAGTAGGCTACACACTTACATTAAGGCAGATATGAATGACAAAAAGTGGTCGTGGTTGCTACTCACACAACCGCTGTCAAACCATAACTCTATGGTTTAGAAAGGAAGATTGATAGCACATACTAAATATGCTAATACAGATACAGATAGCCTGACTGAGGAATGTTGCTAAGCTAAATTAACCAGCTACTGTAGCTTCATATTTAACGTACAGACATGGCAGTGTTATCAATCCTCTCATCTACAGCTCTCAGCATGGAGGTGAATAAACATATTTTCCAATGTGTTAAACTATTAATTTAAAGGAAAACAAGTATTAAATGCCATTAATACTAAAATACATTTTTATTATAATATATATATATGTTTTATTTTATTTAAATAATAATCTTCAGGTGAGGTTACAGAGGTCACAGTTCACTCAGCTTTTAATGTAGAACTTTATCACAGTCTGTTAATCCTGCTGTCTATTTTTGCTCTTTTATCTTGCAGCTGTCTCTTTTGTTTGGCTCGTGTATCTCACACCAGGCAGCTTTTTTTATTGGCCCCCTTTTCCCTTTTAGGACTATCCAATTGTTAAGGAAAAGAAAGCTAAATATTCAAGGCAATTGTCTTGGCTGTCTTTGCTCTGTTGGCAGTGGTGTGCAGTGGTTGGACCTGGGCCTGTGCTCTCCCACCCTCTTCCTGCCTTTCATCAGCCTTAGAAACGGTGAATGCTTTGATGTCAACAGACACTGTGGCAGACAGCCTTCAAGCCTGGAGGACAGTAACCACAGAGAGAGGAAGATATAGGGCGGAGGTGTGTGCATGTGGAGCAGGGGTACAGTAAAATTATAAGTGAGAAATATGTGTGTGTATGTGAGACATAGCTACTGTAAGGTTAAAAGAACAGATTCATGATTGAAACCTAGGAAAAATGTGAATATCAGAGGCATGATGGTACACAAAAATATGAGACAATAAACATGAATTTCTTTGACACAAATAAATTAAATAAAGCAAATTAAAAATTGTGACATACAGTATATAATTGATACAGTGAAATGTATGTTTATTTATATCATAGGTGTTTGAGATTTAGATGAAAGAGCAGAATATTTAAATTCCTTCAAGTCCTAATGCTCTCCAACTTCTGAGAAACATGCATATTTAATATAAGGCTACATGGCTACAAAAGGATCTTGTTCAGTCTTTTACCTGAACAAAGAATGGTTACAGCATGTTTTTTCCTTGTTTGGGCAGCTAAAACAAGATCTAGCCTGCTCCCTGAAAAGTTAAATATTAGTCTTTTTCTTATAAATGTAGCCAGTTGAGGTTAGATAAAGAAAGAGAAAGATGGATGGCAGAATGGAGAGGTGCTAGATTAGTGATTGCAGAGCAGGGAGTGGCAGTCAACCCGATTCCAGAGCGAACTGGTTCAAACCGAGGTCTGTGATGAGGAACTAAGCATGAGCTGTACACAGGCTTAGGATTAGTCAGTGTTCGGCTGGGAAATCCTGCCATAAAATCAACAGCTTTCAGTCACTGTCTTGTTTGATGAAACGGTGTGGGCTGTGAGACTTGGCCAGCTCCACATTAACAAAGGACTCTTCTTGACTCTATATTTAGTTTGTTTAAGAAATTTGGCCAATATTCTGAATCTTTCCTGAAAAAGGCATCAGAGAGTGTGAGAGAGTCTGTGACTAAATGATTATATTTCCATTTATCAGATAGCAAAACAGACTTTTGTCCACACTGCTTATTTTAAGAAGCTTTTTAAAACAAGTGGGGGAGGTTACCATCAGCCACGTAGCTGCTAAAATGTCATCGGAAATATCTTGCACAACATTTGGATTGATTAACAGTGACAGTAATTTATTGTGAAGTGTCTAATTATTACCACAAGATGTTTGTAGGTGATATCTGAGGTGATACCTTGAGATAAAATCAAGATTGGGGTTAAGACTTGGGTTTAGGGTTAAAATGGATTTATGATTATGCCAATATCGATCTGCTGGACAGTCCAACATTTTGGTTTATGCTGAAATATCTCTCAGAAACTCTATGTGGATGTAAGACAGTGAATGTAGCATGTGGCTTTTATGAGTAAACACTAACCTCATGAGTTGTCCTATGATAATAATCAATAGGAAAAAGCATCAAACATGCAGTTTTTGGGTTAGAACCCAGTGAACTTTATATTTGCTGAGCAACATGTCTCATTTAGGTAGTTCTGTTTAATCATCAGTTACAGACTTCGTCTCCTTGATCCTGTCATTACAGCCGAGGGAAAACAGAGCTCGTTTTGAATGACTGTTTAGTGTGTCAAATTCAGATCCTTTATAATCCTCAAGCACCCTTCTCCTTAACTGACTGACAAAGTTGCCTCCTCCAGTGCAGTGTGTTTGATGGTGTTTTTGATGGTTCAGTTCTATTTTCTCCACCACGTGTCAAAAGCAGCTGGTTGACTGAACAGAGCAAAGTTCACAGGGTCATGGTGATGTAAGATCCATACAGGAAGAGGGTCAAATGGGCAAGAAGAAGGAGAATGCAGGAAAAGAATGGGTACTGACTGTCCAAGAGTTTTCCTTGAAGCGCCGGTCTGTCTGACTCACGGCTTTTCAAAGGGGCCCCATGTGTGTAGTGGCATCATCCGGATTAGCTCATGATGGGAATACAAAAAAGACAGACAGAAAATGAAACACGTGCCCACACATCAAAGATTCCTGGAATTTGTCACATTTGCAGTCTCTGATTGTCTTTGTGCAGATGTCATTTGCTTGGGAGCAGACCGGCACAGTCCAAAGTGCCCTCTTTGTTGTTTTTGGATGACTCAGTGTATAGTACATACTTGTCCTCACTTTCGTGCGTAATTTACTCCGGCCTCGCATTATCACTGTTGTACATGTTGCGTCAGTGATCTTCATTGAGGATGACCCCTGCCAGCTGGACGGCACCCACAGAGGGACCATGCAAACGTCCTGGCGCTTCATTCACTTCCCAAACAAAACATTCAAAACATCATGGCTGCTCAGGATTGCAGTGTGGTTTGTGACATTGAACCCTCCTGTCACTGTGGCTGCTTGTTGATTTGACAAACATGAGGCGGATGGTGGCCACAGAGTAGTGGATAAAAAATATGACTGTTTATGGCAGAGGTGCTGTTGTTCCAAGGAAATGAGAGTTTCCATGTGTTTGGAAGATCAAATTCTTTCCCCTGACAACTGGTTATGCTTCCTCATTCTGTATCTGTATTTGATGTTGTTGAGGATAAGCCTAACATTAAAGTCCTGTTAGATAAGTGTTGTATAAGACAGACCCACTTTTGATGAAAAAGTATCATAATATCACATTCTTTTGGATTGTGACACTTCTAATTCCCACTTTGTCCAGAGTGAGTTTCCGTGTTTCCAAGTTTTCCACCCACACAGAGTGACAAATCAAAGCTTATACTGGGCAGTACACATGTAATCTAAATAAACCTGCATCTGGCATATTATTCAAAATGCTGTCAGATACTATGCTATGAGTCTGTTTATTAATGGCCAGATGGAGCTCGGGCGTTCTTCAAAACAAAAAGTAAACATGCTAGAACTAGTTCAACAGGATGGAAGTAAACCAAAAGGATTTCACATACAGATGCTTAGCAGGTAATGTTGAACATGTTCAGTGTCTTAATTTACTGTGGTAGCATGTTAACACACAGGCTGTTTTTTAAATTCTTTTTTTCTTTTTGACATTTTATGCTTTTATTACATAGCAATCAGTAGAGAGATAACAGGAAAAGAGGAGGGAGTGAGATGAGGAAAAACATGCAAAGGTGTCTGGCTGGACACAAATCAGGGAGGTTAGAGTGCATGGTCAGCTTCCCAACTGACCAGAATGTCGCCAGAATGTGCCAACATGTGCTAGCACAGAATGCCAAATACAGTACTGAGGTTGTGAATGTCATTCGTTTTGAAAACATACTGGTCAAAAACCAAATGACTGAACAAATGTAAATGTTTAGTTGTTTGTAGTCAAAGTTATTACAATTCATATTGTAGGAGACATCTGTACCAAATTTTATAGTTCAGATGTGTATAAAGGAAAAGTAAGGGGATCGCTAAATGAGTCATATGGGAGCAATGAATATCTTTGCAAAATTCCATCGTATTACATCAGACATTTTTCACAATAAAAGCCTGGCTAAAAATAACATGACGTTGTTGGCCAGGTGTTGGCAATTGTATATTGGGAAGTGGACTGCAGCCCACAGTATTTTGCTTATGCAAATATACCAAGTTAGTTTTTCCAACCTTTCTGCACTGAAATTCATGAACGGCCTTAAATACAGCATGCCCTGTTAGAGAGCACTTCCTGACTAGATTTAGATGCAGTGAAGCATGATACATAACATAATAGTTTGTTGATAACTGAAAGTGATGCCTTGTCAACACCACCAACAGGTCATACTGGCTGTGCAGCTTCATGTTTCAGACAAATACTGGCCTCAGTAATAACGTGACTACCTTGGAAAGATGTGCTGTGTAAGCAGAGAGTGAGTATACCCGAGGGCTCCATCCTCCATGAAATTCTTTGACCTTTAATAACCTCTGCCTTTGTAACTCTGTCTCCTTCACAGGACAGTCTGTTCTATCAGTTTGTGTGAGATGAGTCCCTGGAGTTACAGCAGAGTCATGTCCAAGGCTTGGTCAGGATGGGGGCCTCTATTGTTCGCATTTGTCTGTATCAGTGTGTGTTTGTATGTTGTGTAGGTATGTGTGTGTGTGTTTTAGGCAGCTCTGGAGAAAGCCCTTTCCTGTGTGGCGCTGGAGGTTCCTTCTGGGGCTGGGCGGCCGGCGGCCCTGCAGACATGCTGTCTCGCTCCAGTTCCACCACAAGGCCTTACTATTGTTCTGCCCCTCACTCCCTTTGTCCTCTTCAGTCTGCCACCCCCCCCCACCCACCCTCTTACACCTCCACCCTCTCCTCCTGTCTCTTGCCCTGCAGGTGCAGCTGATCTGCAGCCCAGAGAAGGAGGAAGCAAAGACCTAGAAACAATAGCAGACCTCAGTTCCTATTTATATATTAAGTCTTTGTTATATCTATGCATTTGACTGCTTATTTGGGGGGTTTGACATCAGTCTGTACAGTTTTGTTACCATACTGGATTGTAAAACTCCGTGTGTCAGCATTCAAGCATGTTCATCATGTTGATGGCCAACAGGGTTACGGGATTCCCCCTTTGACCTGGGTGTAAAGTCCATTTTATATGGTACTTGCAGTGGTACTAGAGGTGCTTCACATTTATTATCCACTAGAAGTACAGTGTATCGACTGATTTTATAATGTTAATATGTGTATGGAAATCACCCATATCTCCTGTAGGGATTATTTTATATTACAATAGCACGATTCAACAGATAGCTGCAGCCTGTCGCACACACTGGGCGATAAGCAGGGAAACACCATGACTAGGCTGCCAGCTGAACACAGGAAGGAATGAATAGATTCTGGTGCAGTGCAAAGGGTCCACATTATCTCTGTCAGTCAAGTGCAATCTGCCAATGATAACATCCCAATGAGTGTTCCGAGAGTGCTTAAGGAATACTGCAGGTGAACACCTATGTTATAATACGGATCAAAGTGCTTGGCTGGTGAAATGTGGCAGACAGATAATGTGTAACAGGGCAGTGAGTGCATGCCCTGGGTGCAGTACTTGTCATTTTGAATTTTGAATGCTTTATCAGACTGAACACACTCCAGAGTGTGAGTCACTGATAGTGGGAAGCATTATTGCTGTGCATTCACACCTCCACCAACAACAGCACACACATCAGCCAGTCTTGGACACCTTACCTAACATTTTTCCAGTATAACTAACATTGTCCTATTGTTGACTTAAATTTAGAACATTGGTCATTTTGTCTCACAAATGAGTATGGCAGCCGGGGGGTGCTAAACAATACAATTTGCACTAAGCAAAACAATGAATTTATGTGTCCATGGTGCATCTAGTTGCAATATTTTCAGAACATGTTCACTGTAAGGGGACATGATAAGGCACAGATGGAGACTTAACATACTCTCAAGTGAAATGAATTTGAATGAAATGTGAGCTTATCAAAGCTATGCAGCAGAGAGGGAAAACATCATGTGTACTATTGAGGAAACAGGAACTGTGCACACTGCAACCCTTAAATGTACCAACGCACAAACAAGTCCTTGTGTACTGTAGATGGTACACTAGGTCATTCTCTACTGACTGACATGTAAAACAACAACATCTCCCAACTACAAGGCTGTACATCTAATCACAAAAATATGACATAACATTTTACACACAATATTTTGTATCGCATAAAATGCAGTGAATAGTGTGCAGTAAAACACTGGCAACATCAACCACACTCTCAACAAGCAGACAGCCTGCAAGGGTTCAAAACATTCCAGACAAATGTCCAAAAGTAATTCTGTTTTTAGCTGTTGAGATCTGCCGGTGAAAAGTCTGTTGACATAGAGAAGGCAGAAACACAATGAGTAGCACAAATGGTGCACACACTTCTGAACATCCTCCGTAGAGTTTAGGGAAAGAAATTGTTGGACAATGCTGGAATTTGTTGGCCGAGCAGTAAATTTGTGGTAACTTCATTTAAAATTCATACAGTGTAGCGAGGTGTGTTCAGAGTTTAATTCTGGGAAAATTAAACATCCCCTGAGCAAGCACATGGCCTGGTATGTGGGCCTCAGCAGTCTTCCGTATTTATACAGATTTGAGTATAAAAGTGTGCATATTTCAGATATGTAATGCTGGAGTACGCTGCAATATCACCTATACCCCACCTATAAAACCATCACAAGATCATTATGTAACTAGAAATTCTCACATAAATGTGTGTCTCATTTCTTTGCAGGTGTCAATGCTGGGTAACATAGTCTTTTAGTTAAACTGTCTTCTTATCTCGAAAATCAGGTTCAACAAAGACTGCATGACAACTTGTAAAATGTATTCAAAATAAGAATTACAAAAGAAAATTAAAAACTAAAATAGGACAATTTCTTGTATCAAGAAAGTTAGAGTTTCTAACAATGGCTTTGTCAACCACAAAGGGAAAAATGCTTATGGAAAGTACATAGCTGATGAACGCTACAGCTGTAGTCAAGATCATGTGAACAGTGCCATACCCACTGACAAATAATAAAGACAGCCTTTGTTTGTTTACATCCTCTGCTACTCTGGATGTCGTGCTAGGACAAATGCCCATTTTCACAAATCCAGTGTAAAATGCATATAACAATAGCTGTTTCAAAACACACAGCCCTGCCCAGCATCCATTAGCTGAGACAGGAACCTGATTAAGAGAGGGGAAGCTGATAAGGCTCTATTGCGCTATTGCTGATCCATATCTGAGCGGGCAAACGTCAGGCACTACGCCACTGGGAGGGCAGATATGTAGTCCGTCTGCCACAGTCACGCTTTAGTGTGGGCTGGGTTTTACGTCTACGGACTACATTAGTGCTAATGTATTAAACAGCTGCTCAGGTCAGTTCATTAGGGCAGGCAGTACAATAGACATGCCAGTGATTTTCAAAGGAACAAAGCACTTTGTCATGTCATGTTTCTACAGAATAGATTTGTATTTGTAAAATAAATAAATAAAAGAATGCATGAATAAAATAAAAAGTGCTGTTGTGAACATGCGTGCACAGATACACAACAGAAAACTGTACATACCACACTCTATGTCACTGAAGTTCTGAGTAAGAATTCCAACCCTGTCTTTACTCCTGAATCTGACTGGACAATGACAGTAGAATCACAGAGTAGAGTCCAGTCAGGGTGGATGGCTCTGTTGCCTAGGGGTTGTAGTGTCTATACATAGAAAGCACTTCTTTTTTCACATTAGCATGCTAGCATCTTAATATTGGTAATTAGACCTAACATAAAGTATGGCTCAGGCTGATGGGAATGCAATTAGTTCTGCAGATATTTGGTATTCACAACAAATTTTAATTTTGACCTGATGATGGTGTTAGATGAAAGATCAGGCTTCACATTTAATTTCCCTGAGGGAGTCATCCCAAGGGATCAATAAAGTCTAGTCTAAGTCATTTCATCTTCTGAGTGCACCCATTCATCCGATAGTTGTAGAAATATTTCACTCTGAACTATAAATCAACCTCATTGTGGTGCTAGAGATTAAGAGCAGACTGACATTACTATCCCCACATTCAATCAGCTGGCTTTACACTCTGTAAAATTACTTGTTGAATATGGCCACAGATGGAAAGCAGAAGAATTTTCTTTTGTCTTCTGCAGTTGAGCACTGAAAAACATGTTAACCATGAGTTCTGTGCAGCATTGCTCAACCAGCGTTACATCTCAGAACTCTGCTCAAATATGTATTTTATCCTCCCTCCCCTGCTCTGTTCTTCAACTGGTAAGATGTGAGAGGCTGTATTTATCTTGGCCTATAATCAACATCACTATGATAATCAGAGCGAGAGGGAGGCAGTCTGTAGTTGTTAGGCCGTGATGGTGGGTGATAAGAGCTCTTAATCTGGCTACTGATGTCAGCTCAGTGCAGCAGTGAAGATGAAGGCTTTGGCAAACCAGCGGGGCCACATGATGAGAGCATGACCGGTACAGAGAGGAGATTGTTGTGAGAGGGTCCTCAGTGGGGTCAGTATCTTGGTCATGTTGTAGATTACACTGGTCTCTCAATATACTGTACCTCTTCCAGCTGAAAGAGGAGAATAAAAGGATAAATAAAGTTTTTAACCCATAGAAAATAAAGAGAATCATACTTCTTACAAATGCCTTTTTTTGTTTAGTTAGTGTTGCTATATTCTCTTTTAACAAAGAACTGACACACTGAGGGGTTCATGTAACACGACAAAGAGTTTTTCATAGTGTCAGTGTCAATAGCAGCTGTGCATGTGGTGCATGTGGGATGAGATTTAAACAAAAAACCTTTCCGAGAGTTTGGAATAAATTTAACCAAACATAAACAGTGGAAAATAGACTCTGGAGTGTTGGGGAGGGTTGCTTCAACAACAAACCATCTAACATTCAAGTTCTATTAAAGATGAAAACTTTGGAGAAACAAAGGCACTGAAATACGTCTCTCTAAAATTAAATATTTGTTATTTTTAAAATCATTTACTATACAACATTTAAACAATGGAACTGGTACCATAGTATATCTGCTACCTTAATATTAAGCATACAACCTCTGTAGACCTGCTAAATGGAATGTGAATCACATTTTGAGCATAATTTATATAAGCAGAAAAACATCTGCAAAAAGTTTCTCATGGAGGGTCATTTTAATGATGTATATTGTGCCTAAATTACCCACCTACACCGCAGGACAAACTTCTCTTCTTCTCTTATTCTGTACATTATCTCATCATCAACTGGATGGATCTGCACAGATATTTGTCCAGATATTCATGGTTCCCAGATGATGAATCCTGATGACTTTGGGTAGCTACCATGAAGTTGAATTTTTTAAGAATATATTGATAATTATTAAATGCATTGTTGTGAGATCTTTTTTTACACATGATTATCAGAGAATGATTTGGTGGTGTACCTGCATTATTCAATCAGCTTTTTTTTTGTCCAAGTTTGCACCACCAGTGTTACGAACAGAATATATATTATGAATGAGAGCTGCTGTATTGGATTATATTTGACCCCAACTTTTCTCCTTGTGGGAAAAATTGTTTCTTCCGGCTGTCAGTAGTTTTGCTTGAGGGTAATAATTTTTAACAGATGCTAATGAGCATCAACTATCATTTTCTATTTTAACATCATTAAGTTGTGCCTCTCCAGTGAAACCCAACCAGTGAAAAGCTGAGAACTCAGGGGGCTTTGCGGCTGCAGAGAGAGCATAATGCTGGATTGGCATACACGCCGGCAGCAGTAAGTAAAATCTACAGTGTATCTGCCTGCATGTGCTTGGACCAAGCTAGCTGCCCCAGAACCAGTTTCAAACCTGTTGAGATTAACCCTGTGGGTCAAGTCAGAGCGAGCTGGAGAGATCATAGCAGAGCACACCACAACACTGCTTTATCCAGGCAGCCTGGCACCTACAGTAAAGCCTATAAGCAGATCAGCTGTCAGCTGGCCAGAACAGACGTACCACACCATACACAAAGCAGTAACCTCTGCCGAACAGGCTGGATTTTGGGTGTCAGTGACACAATTCTGTGATTCTCTCCTTGGAAACCTTCACTTTTAGAGCATTGTCCCCTTATTTTTTGTCAAAACCAGACAGAGGCTTTTTTTTTAAAATAAAGACAGACACATTCTTCTTAAGCCTTGCAAGGGACAGACAGACTTCACCATCATCCAAATTCTTCAAAACCAGGCTGAAAAATCAAACCCATGACTCAGACTTGTAGGAGCTATGTACTTTCAATCAGATTTAGAGCCCTGAGAGCACACAGGTGCTGTAAGAAGTTAAAAAAACACTAAGCTTATTATTGCCAACAATTATGAGTCATCCATTTACCCCAACTGGAGTTATGTCACAACACCAGAGGTCAGCCTCTTCAGGAGGCAGTTCAAAGTTTGAGGGCAGTTTGCCAGGCTGCAGTGTGCCATTAAGTTGATTTTAGTGATACTTTGAATAATTTATATTAAAATTTATTTATATTTAAAGCTGAAATCACTGTAGTGTAGCAGGACATACCACAAAAGTGGTTTTCAGTATTTTGGTGGGTGTATATGTCTGTGGACTACTTTTGTCACCACAGTAGTGTCATAACCATGCAAGATACAGCCATAAAAACAGGTGTGTAGATGATGTGGTCCCACCCAGGAGCAGTGAGTATTCACATAATAATGTAGTTACTGAGTACTAATGGGTTGCAGCGTTAATGTGTTGATGGGCATTGCAGCCGGGGTAATCCCATCGCAACATGGTTGCTAGTTTTATGTGTTTTTGCCACTTTCTGGACCAGACTGCTTTCATTGTCTGTATCCTCTAATCCAAACCATCAGGAGCTTTCACACACCGTCTGTTTGGCTGGTGTAGTAATTACCTGGATCTGTTTACTTTAATTTAGCCAAAGCCTGGAGAGAGACAAGAGAAAAAAGGACCATTTGTAAGTGAATGATAGACAAAAGAAAAAAGCGAGCAGTGACAGACATCCATGTGGCCTTATTTATGAGGCTGTTGTCTACTACCTGGTGCTGGAAACCACTAAGATGAGATGGGTGAGATTAGTGTTGGCATCCACATGGAGCCATGAACACTGGTTCTAACCAGCTGTCCTGATTTTGCATGTATAATGTGACACATCCTTTGTTCTGTGCACTCACATCACCTTGCTGTAATGAGTGCTCTCAGTGTTGCTGATCTGTGTATGGATTACGGCCCAGCTAACGTCTGGGGTGACTTTTGACTTAACTGAGAGGTCACAGGCTGGATTGCTGCAAGCTGCTATGGTCAGCATGAGAATCACCCTTTGATATCACCTCAACATGGTTGTTAAACTCATTTTACTTAACATTTAAATTTGGTTTTGTCACATTGTTAAAGTGTAGTTTGAATAGATACCCAAATATTGTATCAGCATTGGAAAAGAAAGTAACTTTTCTACAAGAGAGTCATTTTATTTGATTTTTTTATCCTTATGTCTTTTACATCACAATGACATAGTAAGTGACGTCTATAAGGTGCTTGAAGTGAGTTTTAACCTGCTGTGACTAATTGGTATTTGGATTCAGGGACAGAGAAAAGCCTTGAGTCGCTCTAATGTGGATGCAAAGTGGAGAGCGCCATCTGGTGATGAAATATAATCAGAGGTTTACTGGAAATCATTCAGTTTATTTGGAGGATATTGTAAAATTTGCTTAGTTCTCCCTCATTGTAACCAGGATAGTCACGTGGTCACAGTAGGAGAAAAGCACTAGTGTTACTAATAATATTAGTCTTTACTTCATTCTATTGTGACTGTGATACCCGGACTGTGAAACTGATGCAACTAAATGGAATTTAGTCATTATTTGTTGTTGTTTTTTTGTTTTATTATTTATACATGCGCTATTCCTATTTTACAATATCATCATGAAAAAGGCCCATTTAGGTGTATCAGTAAGTCACGCCAATGAGCCAGCATGAACAATACCGAGGCCCCAGAGCTGCAACACCTAACTGAACTGCAGCCTAAGTGATTATTAATGACCCCTGTGCTTTTTGGCTATGGCATGTCAAAGTGTCTGCTGTGAAAGAGATCATACGTTAAATCACTACAGACTTAGAAAATGCCTATTGTCTTGTTTTTCACTCAGTAAGTTGCGGCTAGCATACATAATTATAGTACATTTGTGTGGCGAAGGTAACAGGAAGTCTACACAAAGGCTAAAATGGGCTGCAAGCTGACATGGGGGTTTACCCAAGAAAAGCTGAATAAAGGGCAACTGGACTTGTCTGTAGATACCTGTAACTGTAGATGTTCTCCAGTCATCCACAAGAGGAAGGGAGGAGGAGTTCTGTAGAAAAACTGAAGAAGCCTCTTGGATTAAAGCTTAGGTCATCCCCCTGTTTGAGTAACTTTTGGTAGTGCAGAATACTGATGTGTTTATTATTGGACTGTCTCTGACTCAAGTGTATCCTGAGTTTTGTGTATCTACATATCACTTGGACACTCATCTATATATGCAGGCATGCATACCAGCTGCTCAACAGATATGATGAGTGGCCTGATCACTATTGCCAATGCTGCAGAAAATGTGGGTTATGTTATTATTGGAGAATCAATGTACACTACACTGTCATCAAACTCATCTATTCCTTGGATAATCACCCCATCTAGTGGACAAAATCTATACTCCAAGTGTGCTGCTAAGATAAATTCCAAGAGTGTACTATATGTGTAGTATATATTATTATATTAAAGCCCTGATTAGAAGTACATTCATATTGATTAAAGATACAGAAATATCTTGACCTGCAGCAATACAATGGCAAATCACTGCCAACCAAACAGGAGCATGTTCTGCATTCTGCAAGTCTGCATTGCCCTCTGGGTGAAAACAATAAACAAAAGAACTTCATGAAGGGAAAGAATGGCACTTCCTGTGTTTGCATCCAGCAGCCAGAGCTATTTTCTGTCCATCTGGCATGCTGATACTTTACACTGTGCTTTGTTCAGATTTCAGTGGTCATTGTTTTTGCTGTTAATTCCACAATTTATCATGGGCAAAGCTAAACAGACAGAGGGAAAAAGCCCAGAACAAACATGAAGATTATGCATCACTGTGTTTGATGCTTGCTGTGGAAAAGGAAAAACAATGCTTTGATTTACTCGTAGGAGAAATTACACTATGACTCATTCTCTATTATTCTCAGTCCCACAACAAGATGTATAGTGGGACTTCTAAAGTGTGTTTACCAACAGCCCATTAACAACAGAGTACATAAGGGATTCCTCTGACATACTGATGTGCAAAGGATAACCTTTTTTAACACTATTATGTGTGCTCAATAGAGTGAATCTCAGTTTATTCAAATGTTTTTCTTAATTCAGTTGGGCAATTAAAGGTTTGCTAAACCTTGGATTGTTTCACTTCCCAAATTCTCCAACATCCATGAAAATCCTATAAAATTGATGAATAATATGTATTGTGAACAACAACATAAAAACCTGTGAATGGCATCTCCTGCATTTATCTTTTTATATCAATCTAGCAAATGGCACTGGTTATCAGGCTTTCACAAATACTGATGAGACAGTACTTGGTTACATATCACTCACTGGTCTTTGTAAAACTTAAGTTAATCCATGTGACTCACTGTGCACTTTACAAAGAACACCATCCCAGCACTGGGTAGGGCCTGCCTTTGCTCTGAAAACAGCCTCAGTTCTTCTTGACATGGATTCCGCAAGATGTCAGAAACTGCTGAGATTCATCATTTCTTCTCATTTGTCAGCTGTACATTCATGCTGTTAATCTCCTATTCTACTACATCCCAAAGGTGTTCTATTGGATTCAGATCTGGTGACTGGGGAGGTCACTGAAGTACACTGAACTGATGTTTATGAGACCAGTTTGAGATGACTTTTGCTTTGTGGCATGGTACATTATCATGCTCGAAATGCTCAAGGTCTGTGACAATACTCAGATAGGCTGTGGCATTCAAACAGTGATTGATTGTTACTAAGGGGCCCAAAGTGTGCCAAGAAAACATTCCCCACACTATTACACCACCACCACTAGCCAAGGCAGGTTGGGTCCATGGATTCATGCTGTTTCTGACCCTACCATCTGTGTGCCTCAGCAGAAATCCAGATTTATCAGACCAGGCTTCGTTTCCCAGTCTTTAACTGTTCATTTCTGTTGAGCCTGTGCCCACTGCAGATTTCTGTTCTTGGCTAACAGGATTGAACACTGACGTGATCTTCTGCAGTTGTAGCTATTCTTCCTTAAGGGTTAATGTGCTGTGCATTCTGAGATGCTTTTCTGTTCACCACAGTTGTAACGAATGTTTATCTGAATGACTGTAGCTGTACTTTCTGTCTGCTCCAATCAGTGTGGTCATTCTCCTCTGACTTCTTTTCTCTCAGTAAACTCTGGATTCTAATGTGTGCGAAAATCCCAGGAAATTGGCTGTTTCAGAAATACTCAATCCAAATCATTTGGCGCCAACAGTCACACAACTTCATGAAAGATCATAACATTTCTGACCCATATCTGCACTGCTGCCATACAATTATAGATGTGCAGGTAATAAAGTGCTTGTGAGTGTATCAACATGTTGATGAGGTCTCATCTTCAATCACCTGCATTTTAGCAGCTAAATAGTCAGAGGATACTGTTTACAGAAATTTTAGTGAGAACATCAAACTGAATAGACTGAGTAGAATAAAATGAAATAAATATGAAGCAGTGCAGCAAAAGCTGAAAAATAGCACAAAGCTCAAGCGGTGAGATAAAAAAAAGTCACTAATAGCCAACACATTAGAGGGCTATGGCACTAAACGACTGCTCTGTGATATTGAAGAAAAGGCCATTCAGTCCCATATGAGTGAGACTGCTGCTTGACTCTAACCTGAACCAAGAGTTTAAAAGAGAATCAGCCGTTGGGAAAGTGATTGGGTCATTGTGGTTCTGTTAAACCCTGCAGCATGGATGGAGTGTTCAGGGCCCCAGCAAAGGACCAGCTGTTCTCAGTCATTACTGCTGCCAAGCCCCAATAAAAAGCACTGCGCCTCTGTGATGGCACAGGACTGGGCCCCAGAGCCACTTTGTAGCAATATGTTTCAGACCCATTGAGCTACATTTAAGGAGTCATGGGTAAAAAGGTTAGAGAATGTTTACCACTGGTGAATGCTCTGGGCCCTGGGGCCAGCAATCCAGGCTAATCTGACATATATTTCTATTGTTGCTGGTAATCTAATGCTACAGTGGTCCTTCCTCCCTCCCCCTCTCTGTATTTTCTTTCATCCTCTTCCACCCACTGTGTCTTCTCCGCCTGAGCCGAGCATTGCCAGGCCACCAAGATGGTTATAATTATCTTGACAAACGGAAATACAGTTGTTGGATTTGACATGGCCATTTTCACTTTAATTGCTGTTTAGATGCCAGCAGTGCCTTTTGTCATGCGGTGCAGTTTAATCATTGCCGGGGAAAGCTGGTTTGTGTGCAGGCCCAACCAGAGCTATCAGCATGGAAATGGGCTCGTGTAAGCTGTAGCACATAAACACAGACATTCAGTACACAGACCATGGCCATAATTACAAAGCCTGAGTCACCATGCAGGGCCTTGAGTGGCACGAATCAGAGGACAGAAAAGTATTTGTTTGTCATGTGCAAAGATAAAACACTAGATTCATCTGAAAGGAGGAGATGACAGAGGTCTGTTTCTTTGCCAGCTTCAAAACACCAGGTTAATGTAAGACATACCAGTTGCTAGATTGGCATCATATATCTAATGCATATGTTAATTAATGAAGTACTCTAGTATTTTTTTTTCTGTGGAGAAAACTGAGAGAAAGAAATAATCAACATCACTGATGAAAAAGGTGTTTAATTTACCCAGTCAACAAGTCATAGTAAAGCATTAATGGTGCTCCAGAACTGTCCACCTACATAAAGTTGTTGAAATATTTCAGTCTGAACCAAGGTAATGGACTGAAAGTCTGATGCTGTCTTCATGCCACTATTATGGCTAAAAAAAGATTAAAACTGATCCATGAGTGGTTGAAATGTCAAGCCTTTCAGTCAGTAGTATGGATGAAGCTCCAACTGGGATACGTTTTCATTCCTTAAGTTTCCCATAATTTCATAAAAAATCTTTCTGCAAGCTCAAGTAAAGATATCCCTGATGACAGCAGGGGGGGGCAAACATTATACAACTGGACATATATTACCCCTAATTATAAATAAACTGTAAATCTTCATCTTGCCATATGAAGGCAACTGGTCTGCAGTAACTGATTATTAGGGAATCCTGATCTGGGACCTTTAGAACTTAAAAAGCCTTTCGGATTAAAGAAACTGAAGCCAAGTCCAGTTTCCAGTGTAAAATCAGTGGGGTGTACCTATATTGGTAAGACTTTGGTTAGACTCCATTGTTACTAAAGTTTTTTTTTTAATCACTGTATACATTCCAGTGCTTTATATCATTACTGGGCCTTAAGCAAAAATAAACATTTTGATTTTATCAAAGCTTTAAACACATAAAATTCATGAGAGATCGCTGAGTGTCAGATGCCCAATTTCCTTCTCTCTCACACTGAAAACCTCTCATATGCCAGCAGTCAGGATAAGGAGTTATTATGAAAATTCTGACAGGGGTGGGAGAGGTAATGTTGGTTAATACGTACTTTGTGGCTAGACAGGCCGCACTGAATGATGAAATACAGCTGTAAACTCACAGGCTACAGCTGATCCCCACTTAATATGGAAATTACTGTAATGGCATAATATGCAATCAGTGGTGTTAACTGTGGCAAAAATGATTTCCCATAAACTCAGTACAATGAAAAAGAAAATGGCCACTGGTTTCAATTCCTCTTTTTACAACCTTTTCTGGATAGATTGATGTCATTACAAGTGATCATGTCATTTTGATGCAATATGTCTGTTCCTGTGAGACGCATATACCACACTTAAGATTGCCTAAGGCCTGTGAGAAGTCATCAGGCCACGAGTTCCTTTTTGCTGAAGCATACACAATGAAGCATAAATCTCTAAAAGAACAGGGAGTAAGAAACAGATTGAAACTGAAGAGCTGCTGTAACCTGAGCTAATATCCAACAATCTAATTTGTCCCCTGGATTGATTCAAAGGAGATCACCCTCTCAGACCTCCTACCCACTGCTTCTGTCTAAACCCATTAAATTGAACAGGACTTAGTCCTCAGTCACAGGAAGTATGAATGCACACTGATGCCTAGAGAACCTATAGCACATGCACAATCTCCAGTTGTCCATACAACTCATTAAAAAATGTCATAAAGTGCATATCAGAAGCACTCACCCAAACTTAATGTGTATGGCACTAGATGACCCTGGCATGCATAATAAATATGTATGCCACGCATATGTATGTAAAACTATAGGCGGTGTTTGCACTGTGCAAATCAGAGGTTACACACACATGGTCAAACTGTTCCACACTGTGGATGGTAATTACACAGGCATGCTTGTTGTTTGCAGCAGCACGCGGCTTAAAATATGGAGGCAGATCTAGATCTGTAGATAGGGTGAGAAAATCTCTTGCCTCTGAGGTGCCTGGAGGCTGCACGCTTTCCCCTTTGTTGTCACTCACAGTACTTTGATGGGCTGGGGCCAGAGAGAAGAGAGAGTCAGATGGGAGAGGAAGTGCATGGCGGAGCGTGGTTAATTCCCATTGGGCCTCACGGAATGACAACAACCAGGGGGCACTGAGAAGTCATGCAGCCAAGTTGGATGCAGCAACATTGGATGGCATGAATGTTTAATGGCCTGCTTTACGCAGAGAAGACACACATTTGGCAATGTGTGACTCAATTAAATAGAGGGGAGGAGATGGAGAATGTCATATATACTTGATGCTGTCTATGGAAAATTAACAGAGCAGCACATACTGTACAGGCAAGTGTCCTTGCCTGTGACTACTTAGCCTGATTGGTGTTCAAGGTCCATTTTCACTCATCCTCCTGTCCTTCTTTCACATTGTGCTATGAAATGATACACTGTAAACTGTCAAAATGCCTCATTCAAAATGGCTCATTAACAGTGTTGGTAGCCCCTAGTGTTTATACTTCTCATTAACAGTGTTAATCACGGAGGAGAACTGCATTTTCTTATATTCAACACCCTTCACATTAACAATTGCTTTACTTGTCAAATGTGTATAAACTAAAAATGAAATACTGACATTCTTAACTCTTACAGTACAAGTGATATGTTACTCATTATTATTATTCCAATAGTTTAGATTTCTTCTACATTTGCATATATATATATATATTTAATTCATAAGTAATATACTATATTTAATTCAACTAAATGTCAGTTCCCTTGATCTTATTAGCAATTTTATGTTATTTGAGGTTATGTTAAGCAAGCAACAAGTAACATTTCTTTTAGAGATCCTTCAGTATGTTTTAATGCTTATTTTATACTCTGAAGTTTCATGGCAAAAACATCTTTACCCTCACTCATTCTATTCATAACAATGGTTTACATCACATTCAGAATCTCAGAATAATGAGTAAATCTAACACCCTTTCTAATGAGGAAAATGATAGCCAGAATAGCGCATAGTACTGTCTATCTGTCTGTTTACAGATGTGCCGGGCACAGAGAAAATAATGAAGAGTCTTCATTAGAAAGAACTAACCTGTTAACCTATCACTCTTGGTTAAATGTGCCATCAAATGTGATATTTCCACCATGTATATTGTTAATAAACAAGAGTGTTGTGAGTAGCTCTGTGAGACTATGTACTATGTAGCAGTACACAGCAGTGCTTTGAGCAAAATGCTAATAATAGCATGCAATCATGCTCACAGTGATAATTCTGATGTTAAAACATGTATAATGTTGTATCATGTTAACCAATTTAGTTCATCATGTTAGCATGCAAACATTTGCTAATTATCACTAAACACAAAGTACAACTAATGTTGATAAGATATGTCATTTGTTTAAACCAAAGTATTGGACTCACTGAAATTTTGACCTGATGGTAGCGCTAGAGGAAAAGTTCAGATTTATCCTCTGGGGACCATGAATACTGAACCAAATTTTGTCCCAGTCCATACAGTAGTTGGTGAAATATTTAACTGAATAACTGAAGACTTTGACTTTACAGGTGGCACTACAGGAAAAATCAGAGGAACTCCATTATCATTAGTGGTTCATCTTGTGGGGAACATGAATAGCTAAACCAAATTTCATGGCATTTCTTCCTACAGATGGTGAGACATTTCACTCAGAACCAAAGAAGTCAAAGCCATGGTGGCATTACATGAAAAAGGATCACTAAAACTGTCAGGACTCATTCCACACAGGTCATGAGCGTCTGTATAAAAAATCTTCGCAATCCAACAAATAGTGGATGAAATGTATCTGTATCAAAGATCTGGACCCAATAATTGATATTGCCGTGGCTGGAGCCCTACCATCCTACCACCCTACCGGTCACCTGGTGGCTCAGTGGCCATCACACACACAACACCTTCTAAACTGGATGTCATATGTCCAAACCTGGTTGACCTGGTTCTGGGTAGATCTTGACTATATGGAGTTTGGTAATCTAGATATAAGAATAATACAATTTTATTTTTTGTTATAGGTTATTGTTTTACTTGTATTTGAATTAACTCTACTGAGCAAGAATTTCTTGAAAATTGCTTTTTTAATTGTGTTTCAAGACTTCTGACAGCTGGACATCATGACTGAAATCACCTACTGCACCTTCTAATTGCTTTATTCAAGCAAAAGAAAGCACATATCTAAAGAGTTTTCACTTAAATTTAATGGAGTAATTTTGCAGTGCATCAGCCTCCCTTACAATGGCTGTATAATTAATCCCTCCAGTTTAACTTCATCTGCAATGTTTTTGCAGGACAGTAGGTCAGCACTGACCTTAATACATCATCTTTTAAATTACTTATCTGAATCTAATACTTTGGCACCCTTGGGATAGATCTTATTTCATTTATCACTGGAAAAAGATATCTTAGTTGTAATCTGATGTTGATGATGAGTGGCTATGATGGAAGATTAGTTGTAAATTAATAACTAGAGGTTTTATTTGATATCCACAATACATTTGCAGTATATTTCCTGGAAGCTCTGGGTCATGCAGATCCTAAGAGACAGCAGCAGAATTGATGTGATTTCAACCAGAGTTAATGAAATTAAATTCCCTGTTGATTAATTATATAGTCAAGCAAGTTGAATCTTCTTTGAATACCAGATAAAACACTGGGTGAAAGTCAATGAGAAAAAATGTGTGAAGCTGAAAACAGTCTAACAAAAGTATGACAGTATAATCTGGAGTTTTCCTGCTCAAATCTAGTCAGCCCTGTGACAGTTGTCCCTGAGCAGAGTGGAGATAAGACAGTAGTCACTGCTAATCTGCCAGAGATAATATGTATAATATATGCCCCATAAAGCCCATCAAAGCAAATCAGCAGCTAACCTGATATATTACAATCCAAGCAACTAGCCAATTAATATGGCATCTATACAGAGGTCACACAACTTCAGATTTGTTTTGTCCTATTTTTAACAATATCATCTGGAGGTGATAGATAATTGGGGTTGTTACACTAAAAAGAGACTGTAGCAGATCTTTTCTCAACTGCTCTTAAATTAAACATGTTAATTATTTCCTAACTATTTCCAAACACTATAAGAATATGACTTTGTCACGATAAGGCTTTGTCAAAATGCACTACTAAGCCATTTGAAACAGACACAAATGCAGAGAAAATGTTTCCTTTTCTGTAGCTAAGTGAACATGGAAAGTTGCTGTCAGTTGATCAATATGACAGTATAGAATTTCCTTCAGAGAATAAAGATAAAGGGCCTGAGTAATGAAAATCACTAGTGCTATAATGTTTCAATTAACAGGCATCACACAAGGAATCATTTATATTGAACAGGGATAAAATGTTTCAAATGCAAACAGTGATGTCTTCACCGTTAATGTCATACCAAATTATGTAACCAACTTTAACTCAGCTGACATTTCACAAAAAAAAAAAAAACAACAAAAAAAAAAAACAATGGAGACAGAATGCTGGAATTATTTAACCTGTAGTCTCTATAAACATTTAAATTAGATATCTAATAACAGGTTAACACTGTTGCCTCACATCAGGAAGGCTCTGGGTTTGAACCCCGGTTTTCTGTGTGGAGTTTGGGTGTTCTTCTTGTGCCTGCTTGGGTTTCCTTCAGGTAATCTAGTTTGCTCCCACAGTCCATGGTGTACCCCACCTGTCACACAGTGTCAGCTTCGATTGGCTCCAGCCCCCCGATACATATAATGGATGGATCTAATATTTAATACACTGTATAGTGATAATGTTTATCATATTGACAGTGAATATTGAATTCATTCATACTGATATGCTGTGATTAGTGGATCAGTGCCGTCAGATGGGAAATGTTCAGGTATTGTATTAGAGGCTTAAAATTATTGTATTTTGAGGAAAATTTTCATGATCAAGTCATAACAAATAATTGTAAATGTGTAATTTTAGAAAACACATATTTATTGAGATGAATGACTTCTCGACACTTCCTTCAAATCTAGCCACATTGTTTTTAAGAAAAATGCCAATGTAATTATACGATACATGGAAGAGAGCAGTCTGAGTCTGAGACTCACTCAAATGTCCTAATGCTGGAAACAAAAGCATACAGTAGCTGTTCATTAAACTAAAGGCTATAACAGTGAACTGTAACAACACGAGTTGTAGCCTGTTCAACATGTACATGGAAGTTAAATAAATAACGTGCTTACCTTATCAGCTCAAGTTCCACATGTAGCCTACTGTTGTGCAATCATCCATGTTAGGTTATTAGTGTCTGACTAACTAATGGTAAAGTTAGGGTACCTGTCTTGTGAGTCACCAGCCTGGCTGGCAAGACCTGCAAACTCCTAGAACCACACATTTTGAAAAAACAAACTAACAAATTTCTCTCTGCTGCTTTGTGGTGAGACCAGGCTGTAAAAAAATGTCACAGAACATATTCTCCTAAGAAAAATCACATTTTCAAAAATAACGTTTTACAGTTGGATTGAAACCTTTCAGCATTTTTTTCTTTATTTCTTATGAAAGTTTGCTGCTTGACTCCAATCAATGCTCACATCCCATCATCATGCATTTGAAATGTGAGAGCCAAAGGATTGACATTTTCTAATGTCATGAGTTGCCCTGAAAAGTGCTGAAATATTCAACGGGTATCCCCTGGCATACATCTGCCCTATGCCTCCACATTTCCCCATGCAGTATTAACCACCAGCACTGAGGCCTTTCAGTATCAATATGACAGCGTCCTGACAGGCTTGTCAATTAACTAGCAAGACTTCAAACAAAAGGTCCAGTGAAAAGCTCTCGAATGACCTGTGCTACTGAGAGAAAAGAATGCTACATGGAGAATTTCTCAAAGATCTGATTACAAAAGGGAGATAGTGTTTCAAATAACACACCTGCCACTCAGGTTTAGGGAGACAATACAGGTTTTTTTTAGGTGATCACATGGGATTTGTTCTAATCCAGACATTTTCCATGTCATTGTTTGGGACATATGGAAGTCGTCTGTTGTTTGAATGAATAAAAACACCAATGGAGGCTGTGGCAGAGCAAGTATTTTTTATGTTTTAGACTTTAGGGGCAGGGAGTGTGGACAGATGCCTTGCTTTACCCAAAAATCTTTTGTAAATCAAAGTGAGGCTGCAGGAACAATGACCAATGATCATTATCACTTGAAAATTTTCTCCATCTGATACTAATGGCGTCCTCTGGCCATCCACTGACTCCTGACAGACGTGTACACATGGGAGGACCTGGCTGGGCCTGTTCTGCCAAAATGTGTTCCACTCATTTGAATAATAGGAAGTGAAGTGAGCAGTCAGAAGAGGCCACAATCACAGTAAACCTCATAGAGGAAAATTAATGGTGATGAAGCTTGTGTACAAACTTTTATAACACTGTCCATAAACTATCTCTGTACAGATGGTGAGGTAAAGCACAACAGTCTTTCAAGAGATGAAATGAAAATGAGTTGTGACAAGCCAAGGTGTACAGCCCTACTCATAAGCCCAGCTCACCTGATGTATCTGCCTCAGATACATCTTTTCCTTCCCTTTATCCTCCTCCTCACTGATAAGTTGCTCTGCTTCAGAAGCTCCTCACCACTGATCCTTTTGAATGTAAGTAGTAGTTTAAAGGAAAATAGTGGTCTCCATTAGTGTTTTTCCTTTATACTTTACACATTTTTTTTTTTTTTAGTTTTTCTGGGAGGTAAAACTAGTGATTGAGTGGTTGGTGGTTGGTTAGTTGGTGATTAATCCCTGTTGGTGATTGAAATCAATACACTCACTTTTGTTGTTTCAGCAAGTCAGTTTGCAGCTACCTTCCACCTCTGATCAGTTTTATATCTCAGTTTAACATTTAATTCAAGCCTTGAGCGGATTGGCTGCTATTCAGCTGAGTCTTTTCCACTTATCAGGGCTGCTGCCTTCCAAGGAATATGACTATGCTAAGATGAGGATGATGAAGCACCTGAAAAAGCTCCATAAATTCAGCCTCTCTTAAAGGAAGCACCTCCATCAATCAGGAAGATTTAGCTTATAGTGCGGATCCTCAGGTTTTTTTTTTTTTTTTTTTACCACTGTTCTCAGTGCTGCCAAAGTCAACGTCTAAATAGTCTCTTCACCAGACTCATCAAAGAGCTATCTTTCCACAGGAGCCAGTGTTTGACTTCAACTCATAAATCAACAGGAAATGCCTCACAGTATTGACTGTAGAGTCCATTCATTATTCACTTTTTATAGCAACTAATCAATGTGTAGAAAGAGAAGCCAGATGGCAAAAAATTCCTACTGTCAGATGACTTTGCTGTTAAGGAGTTTGGAGGATAAGAATTAAATATTGAACTTACAATAGAGCCACAAAAAGGAAGGGTGTTGTCTGTTGATTCAATGACACATTGATTATTTGTCATTAGATATTTGACCAAAGCTTAGATAACACCCCAAAAGGTTATTAAAGAGAAGGATTGCTGTTGTGAGATACTGTACAAGCCATTATAACTGAAGTCAGTGCCAATTTTATACGAAGTGCCTTCAGTTATCAGTTCTTAGCCAACTGTCTTTTGCTTGATCTTTCATGTCACGTCTTGCTTTCAGCTGGGTACTACCGGAGCTACCTGAGACTAGAAATAGCTGACAATGTAAAAAATATAAAAGACAACATACACAGTGTTATAGGCACAAGGACAGAAATTAAGGTATTACTGGAAAAAATTCTTGCATATATGTAAAGTTAGCTGGACAGTGGAGGTGAGTTGTTAACCATTAAAGGAATCATGAGGGGAGTAGGAGTCACTTTAAGCTCAGTCAACAGTGAATCATGACTCATTCATGCAGCGTGGACAATTAGTCAGTGCTGACTAATTATATTCTATGACAATGTTTTTTATGTCTTGTGCCATTTTTTTCAAATTCTCACTTAGCAATAACAGGACAATATCTGCAAATGGTAAGTAAGGAATAATCTGCCTTCAGTCAAAAATGTGATTTGTGTATTGTTTCTTCACTTGGCTGTTTCCTCACTGTGCAGTATGTACAAAGTTTGGCACTAGCTGTTTTCAGACTCAACTGCTGAAGGAGGAAGTTTTCTCTCAGCCCATATTTGATCAAAATTTAACACATGCACCTACATGCACAGTGCATGAAGCACCACATCCAGTTTGGAAAGCATTTTATGTCTTGTATAACTTCCAACATCGAAGTTATACAAGACATCTGAGACTTCCAAAAAATTGAGAATGGACTTTTCTTTGAAGAAGGAGACAGTTTGTGTCCAGCAGTTAATCATTATTTATAAAGTGTGGACAATGTGGAAAACCATATGAGACAAATACTTATTAAAAATAAAGCATTTCTATGTCTTTGAACATGTCTGCAGGAAGTCTTTAAGGCTAGGGACTGAAGGTCTGTGATGTGACACAGACTGAGTCTTGGATTATCTCCATGCCCTTACTTTTTGCCTCTCTTCATAAAGGACATACTACTCCTGCACCAGCCTTGACTATTATCACTGAACATAAATTGTACTTTGCTGATTCATCCAATATAAACGTAATTGCTGGGCCAACCCCGACCCTCAGTGCACAATGCTTTGCAAGTTTTGAATAGTGCACATATTATAATCATTTATCAGTTCTAAAGATGGTTAAGTCGCAACACATTCAACAAAAAATGACAACTGAAAATCGACCAAACAAAAACAAAAAAAACACGAGTTGCTGCAGAAGGTCACATGGTTTAAGTTGTTTACTTTACTAGTTGTTTCAAGGTTGCTCATAATGTTTGCTCCCATTCATTTGATACAGTACAGTGGTTTAACAGCCAGCTGTAAAGTGAAAATTGGACAAAGCCTTTGCAGTATGACACTAAACATTGTTTAACACCAAATAGTTTAAACTTACACTGATTAACTTCTCAGACTATTATTATTACCAATTAATTATAGCAGGATTGTATCTGTTTTTCTTCCATTTATTTCTCTTATTTTTTTCCACTGCCAAACTCCACATCCATCACCCAGACTTTCAATGTATATAGGACTTTACCATGCAGGGTGGGACTGCTCATTTACACTCCTTCTTAGATTTGATTTGGGACATTAATAGAGTGATAGTGTGTGTGAGAGAGATAAGAGAATACTCAGCTCTGTCTGGTCAGCCTTATCCAACAGTAATCAGGCTAACTGGGATTGTTTTGATTACAACTCTGCCACTGAACGTTATAATATTTGGGGAAATAATTTTTCTTTTCTGAGTAAAGAAAGTAATTATGTCTATTTAATTATCTATATTGTCATTTCACATGCGGTAAAAGTGTTGTTTTGTGTAATTTTGTGAGTGTTGAGTTTTTAAAATGTAATGCCAAAGATTTTTGTGGCTGCTGTCTTATCTGTCCAGTCAACTGTTCATATATCAAGTATGACATGGTCACAGCATTGGTGCCATAGCAGAGAAACATATACACAGCCACATGATCTCACATGCAGTGCGTGAGCAGGTTGAGGTGAGTCCACTGAAATTCTTATCCCCCTGAAGCTGAACCCCCACTGTAAAGCTATAAGCTGTTTTATAGCATCTTTCTGTACACTGTCTGATCCTAGTGTTTTCTCTGGCATCAAAGTAAAGAGAGAAAACATTAAAGTGTAATAGAGAGCAAAATGTCAACACTTTCATTCTCTATTGGCTTCCTATCTCATTTCCCACCTCTGCAAAGATTCAGCTGAGTCTGCAAAGGTTGATTAATCCACACATGACGGTGCTCCTGTTTCCGGGCTCCACTGTGGCTCCCGCTCCACAATCTCTGCCTCGTTTTTAATAATTAAATTGAATGTTGTTTTTTACAAGCCTCCCTGCGGATAGAGGCTTGACTTGTGCTGCAAAGTCACAGATGAGAGCCCCAGCAAATGGGAGAGGGGTGTGTTGGGACAAACCTCTTAAACTTTCAGTATGCTGCCCTTAAACTCCTCAGTGCAGGTCCTGTAAATTCACCACACAGGATGAAAGAGATGCCTTGCTCAAGGACACATTTAAATTCTTATTTAAATCTTGGATGAAGTATGAACGGTAATCAATCATGTCAAGCTAGGCGCTGACATTTTGAATGCATTTGTGTTTTTACATGTCAAAGTCTGCTTATAGCTCCTTGGGAGAACTAATTCATACAACAAAACAGTTGTGTAAAGCCTTTTGTGGCTCCAGAAGGTGCTGGGAGAAATCTGCTAATTTACCTCAAGTGATGACACTTCAGTCAACAGGAGTTTAGGCTGAAGACTGACGTTTTAAAAGTAAAAGAAAAAAATCTGGAGGTGTGGAATTGAAAGGTGAGCTTACTAGACCTCTGTAGCCTCTTTCTCATCTTTTAAGGTTTGTGGCTCCAGGCTACATTAGCTGCTTACACACTCAAATCTTTGAACAAACTATACTGGCAGTCCCATTGTATTGTGGGCAATGGCAGGTTTAGACAAAGTCAACAGTTAATATCTCTGGTTCTGTTGCATTGATGCTAAAAAATCAGAGCTATACACCATGACTGCAATGTTATATCAGTGGAGTACTTTATTAATGTAAATATGTTAATTAGACAGTTCCAAGTATGTTAGTGTTTGTCCAGGTTTGGGACAGACAGTGGTGAGGTAAAAAAGAACCTACTCGTTCACTAGCATGTCCTCCACACCCTCACTTTCTGCATCACTGCATAAAGACCACATCACCTCCTACACTGGCACTGAACATTGACAGTTGATGTAAATCATGAGATGCAGAGTCCTTCAGCATGGATGTAATTAAAGGATACTGGGCTGTTTTGTACACAAAAAGTAGAGGTTTGGATTTTTTTGCTGACAAAGACATGACTAAAGCCATGAGAGAGAAAAGATTAACATACTGTGTAGTGGAGATGCATGTGAGACAGTGGGTTACAAAAACAACCTCACATTAAAAAAGTTAAATTAAGTATAAAATCTTATTATCTAACTTGAATAATCAGCAAAAGAACCTGGCTGCATAAATAAAAAATAAGGAAGTGTGTTGTTTGTTTGTATCTGTTCAGTCTGATCTCTTTTCAAAAAGCATACCTTGTTGGTTTTAAGGAGTCACCTGTCATGTCCTGGAGCCTTTTGGGAAACACAGACTGCTTTATTCTTCATGCAACCACAGTAGTCTTCTTCTTGTTTGAAACGTGTGTGGGTTCAGTTGAGTCTCCCATTGAGCCTTGATCTGTCTCTGCAGGAACTGTTTCATTTCCTTTGAGGTGGAAAACTGCCCTGTATAGCACAGCGACATGAAGCAAGGTCAGCTTGATTACAGTCTCTGGAGTGAAGTGACATATTGTATTTCTAAAATTTATTGCTCTGTTAATTCTTTTCTTTTTATGTTTCATTACAAAAACAAGCTCTCCAACAGTCCTCTGAAGATTTGTCAGGATACTGTCTGGAAAACAACACTGGGTTCTTTTTAAAAGTCAAACCGAAGTATTGAACTAGTGTGTCTCTGGAGCATTTACTTTCATCCCTCTAAAACAAGAGAATGCCATGAACATGGTACCCTTTAAGAAAAACAAGAGTCTATCCACTAATGGAGCTTTAACTGGATTAGAACCTCCTTCATCACTACAGTGAAGGTCAGTCTCCACAGTCACAGGGCAAGAGGGACTAAGTTTGTTGACAAAGTTCCAGCCAGTGGCTCTGATACTGCTACATTTAGACTGATATATGAGATTGATTTAGCATTTAATATAAAAAAGGATTAGGTCTAGTCATCTGTCATACCTCCCATTGATATATCTATCTCATTACTATAGTTGTTACTGTTTTTAGGAAGCTTACTAAGATAAATTGATTCTAACTCACATTTTGTTGTGGAGTAGTTACAAGTAGCTATAACTTCATATATACAGCTGTTATTATTACAAAGTTCTAACAAGGATTTATTTGACATTCAAAATTGTCGGCCACTTGGGGGCAGTGAAAACAAGCTGTAAACACAACACTGTCACCTCTTGACTTGATATAGCCAAATTGAAAGTGTACTTATTTACACATCCAGAAGACTGTGAGTAATGTTAGCAGTCACTTAAAATCATGTGTCTGGCCACCTAATGGCAGTAAGTCCAAACGTCCCTCTGCTTTGGGCAGCAACCATCAATTCCTGATGATGCTATATGCTATATGCTCCACTTTGCTCAGCTAGTTGCTAACTTTGTCTGTCTGCCATTTCATGCTTGGCAGGTATAGTGGGTTTATCACTGAAAGCAGCAGCTTGCTTTGTCTGGAGATGGTGATGAGAGCAGTTTCTTTACAACAAAACTGTTGCAGTTTCACTACACCTAGAGACTCAAACTCAGAAAGAGACAGAAAGTACAGAATTTAACAAAGCAATATCTATAATAAAACAGGTTTATCACTCTGCAGATGAATAATATGTCTCAGGGTCATCTCATTTTGAATAACATCTTTGGGAGAGGGTGCTTAAGTTTATCTATACGATATAAGGCACCTACCTCCGGCTCATAATGAGTTGCCACATCTTTCTCTCTTTCATTATTGCTCCAAAATTCTATTCAAAATACCTTTAAATGTTCCCCGCCAGAGAAATTTCATTAATGCATCTGTCAGCAGTCCAATCCAGATCCAATCAAACACAAAAATGTCACCCAATATCAAGAAATGAACCGTGGATTCTCTTCAGAAATGCCTGGATGAATATTTATGAATATTAATTATCTATATTTATTAATGCTGTTTCTCCTCTTTTTCAAAGTCACACCATCCTCAGATCAAATCTTATCTAATACACAGTAAGCCAGGATTCTTGTCCTGACTTAACTAAAAAAAATGAGCAGCATAACAATCAGCAGGATCGTTAAATCTTTTAAAGCTGGCCTTACATCACATTCAACAAAAGATATAAAATAGTCTAGTGTACCAAACTACATTATTACCAAAAGATGAGAAAAATGCTGTCTGAGTGCTTTTAGCTTCAGACTATGTTCATAGCTGACTTGTATCAGAATTTCTTTGACCCCTACTTACAGTTACAAAGCTTGTATAGCATGCTTTGATAGACTGATATACACCTGAAAAATTGTGTGCTGGAAATTGGGTTAGCTTACTATGACAACTAGCAGCAGTAAACTGTGTCAAAAAAGTCACAAAGACTGCATACCTACCTTGCTTTCATAATATGATAAAACTTTGAACTATCTTTACATTTTCAATAAAGTTAAAATAAAGTTAAAATAATGGACCACAGCACAAATATAAATTAAACAAAAATTAACTGTGTTTTTATAAATGCAGTTCCTTTCATCCATAATGCAGGACTGGAAAATTTCAGATAAAATAAACGAAGACCAGAAATATATATATCAGATTGGTCACATGACCCCGAAACCCCGCGAGAACATGGCATATAATAGCGGCAAATGCTATGCCCCCGTTTTGCCGCCTCATGCTCCGCAACCGGAACGACTGATATGCCGCCGGTGAGTAACATGTTTAAATGTATGTTTAAAGAGACATAGAACTACCAAGTGTGCACCCCTGGTCGCTCTACTTCAACAAGAATGGGAACATGACTGACTGATTGGAAAGTTTGTTAACTGGGGAAAACGGGATGGATCAGAAGTTTTATGTGTGTGCGTGTATGTATGCCAGTACATGTGTGTGCGCTCCCCGCCGTCAGTGACGGAGCCGCTCCGTCACATGCATCTTGTGACACCATTGGTCCAGGCCTGAGGTTGCTGGAAAATCAGACTTCAGGAAATTAGTACACTTCATCCTGTCATTTTTACCCTTGCTTACAGATTAAATAAAAAAAGATATAATGAGTTAGTGAGCTTTAGAGGCATTGGTGGGTGGATTTTGTTACTTTAAGGCAGAGTCAGGCTAGCTGTTTGCCTCTGTTTTCAGTGTTTGTGCTAGGCTAGCTGGCTGCTGGCTGTGAGAGTGGTGTTGACCACTGTTGACAAATCTGCTGACTGAACTGACAGTGAAAGCAGAGGTTTTGCGTTAATCAGAGATAAACTATCTTCATCTGTCGGACAGATAAAGATAGTTTGTATGAATATAAAAGTAATGAAATTTCAAAAATATAATCTGAAACAGGCCTAGGATTCCTTCTATATTCCTTAACACATCCATGGTTCACACACATTCTCTCCAGATTTTGAACAGAAATATAAAATAATGAACTCAAGCTGCAGGAAACAAGATATATTAAGTGACAGTGGGCATATAAAAAAGAAAAGAACAACAAAACCCAATCCTTTATCACAAAAAAGACAAAAGTCCTGGAATATTTAAGGGTGGATAGAAATGCTAATGCTAGAGAAAATAATAAAGTAGTCATGATTGCTTCCAGAATTTAATTCTTGTCAGAGGGAAAAGGTCCTGAAACCAGCAATCAGTACTGGATACTGGAACAGATGAAAATAAAGTAACCACTACACTAATTAAACTATTACAAGGATTAATAATATAAATATGCAGATAAACAAACTGCATGACTCCAGTGAGACAACCCTAGCTGCCTATAATCAGATTTTTAATAAAAGTCTATATCTCTCAGCGGATATAGGTCTAGCTCTTTTGCAGTACATTATACTGCTAGATCCTTTTTTATGTGTCTATTAGTCATGTGAGGAGAGGCTGGCACCACAGTGTGAGTGGGGAAGGCAGTATCAGGCCATCTCTCCATGTCCTGCCTGGCAGATGGATGGATTCATTTTGGAAGGTCTGATTTCTCTAAAGTAGATTTGGAGAAAACCGGCAACCTTAGACTCTGAGAAAATAGTATTGGGTTTTCACATCACTCTCTCTCCCTCTCTCTAAATTAAAAAACAAACAAGAAACAACATATTTTCTTAATTGCTTTTAATGGTATCTAGTGGTATTTACACATTTTTGGTTTAAAGTCATCTGAAGTAGCTGGTAGATTATTTGCTACAGTTAGAAAGCAGCTTCCCCAACTCTGTTTGTGGTATCTAGCCATGCAGATATTTTCACTTTTATCTGACAAAACTCTGAGATACCTTTGTGATTTCTGCCACTACTGTAGTTGAATGAGGTTAGCAATATTTGTTTGGAGTTCTCAAAGAGTTGAAAAATAGCATTTAACAACTTTCAGGAGCAATGTGTGAAAACCTGAAGACTCAAAAGCAAGATGCTAATGTCATGATCCTCACTTATCCTTTTGAAAAAAAGTATTTTCTGCTACATTTCACAGTCCTAACAGCTGTATACACTATTGCCCTAACTATTGTAGACAACATCTTTCAATCTTTACTGAATCACAACTTCCACAATAGATTGAAACACAGACAGTGTCATTTAAATTCATCACAGTAATTCCATCAAGAGGGAAGAATTCAATTACTCTCTAACAAATGAGGGTTTCTCTATCAGTAAGGGTAAAAGCAGCACTGGTTTTCAAATCAATACGACTCCATAGGTCAGACAGTGGTGGCAATTACTTCTCTCCCATCTGTATTAGATGCACTGATTCAGCCACAGCTTGTGTTAACACCACATTTTGGCAGAGGAGTGAAGATTAGATAGTACTTTTTTCTCCATGCTCTGTGTCCTGCAAGAAGAAGGGGATCCTCTTTTCTCAGATCATTATTAGCTGAGATTACTTCTCTTTCTCCGAAACACCATCTCTTCAGCTTCAGCCATTATCAACAAGATCCAGATCATGATGGGTCTACATTTTAGGCTTTGATAATCAGGAGTCAGGCCTCTGTGTCAGAGGCACAAATGTCACATGCGGCTATTTGTCAAATGTCAGTTAACTTTCAGTGTAGCTTTTTTATTTTATGTTTTTCTGATATGAACCTACTGTATCAGTATTATTAGTGTGGTTATTTTGCTGTTGCAGTAGAATAATGTTCTATCCATCCTAAGATTAGTGCTTTGGAATAGCTCTCGCAAAAAATGTGTTTACACAGTGCTTTCATAAGATGTAATGGCCACAACATAAGGGATTTCAAAATGTAAGACTTTGCTGTCTCATTTGAATAAACTGGTAAACATGTTACATTCCTACACAGGGTTTGGCTGAAAACTGATCATTTAAATTGTGTTATGTTATTCTTTCACGTCCACGGGGAGCAAGAGGAACTTGATTTGGCTAATGTTCTGCCATTTTCATCTTTAAAAACAGAACAGTAATGTGAATGGTGCCATTACTTACACTACACTTCCTGCATGGTTGGAGGGCATATTTTAGTAGATTATATGTTTTTTGTTTTTTAACCCCAGTCCTTTTTCAAAGTTAATATTTTATAACAAAATTTTCACATTCAATATGAGGAGACATGATGAAGGGCGTAAACTTTAAGCTGCAAAGGACTACAGAAGTGTGCAGACAGTGGTTTCCATCATTCCAACAGGGGAGATCTGTGTCATCCAAACCAACAATGCAATTCCACTTCCTATCTCAGCAGTTGTCCAGGTGTGAGTATAATTAAGCTCCTCTAGTTTTAAAATGTATTTTCCCTAAGACATCACAATAATGTTTCCTAAGGAGTGAAACTACAATGTGCATTTTACATTATTTAGCAATGATAAGGTCCTATATGTGGGCTGTAATATCACGTGTAATTTTCCTCTTTGAATACACAGCAGTAACCAGGCTGTGACCATTGTTGTGACTCTTAGTGACTAAGATTACAATATGTTAGCTCACCATCCAAAGAAAAATGAACTTCCATGGCCTCAGCTGTAAAAACATCATTGCCACAACTCCAAGGTCTGAGGTCATGAAAACGTTCATATGGACTCTTCTTGTGAATGTGGTGAACATGACCCTCATTTGAAAGTAGCACAATATTTTTATATTAACAAGTAACTACTTGGGGTCACTGGCAGTGCAAATCCACAGGCAATTATCACCCAACTCTATAGTTGAGTGTCTCAGTGTCCTTCAACACATTGTTTTGGTTTATACAGCCCATGGTTTTACTGTTTCATTCACTCCCATGGCTCTCATCACCTTTGTTTCCAGCACTGTACAGATGTTTGCATTGTTCAATTATAATATTCTAAAAGTAATATCAAAGTATTTTTGGATCCCTATCTATCTATCTCTACCTATTTCCACATTCACTCGACACAGCAACATTAGCATTACATTCCCACCCACCCAATGCAAGTTCAATATTCATTCTCTCTTTGGCTCTGTTTTGGTCTCCACAAGCTCTAGTCACAAACTCACTCTGTTCACCAGCTAGCCACTGTCTGCCATTTGGTGCTCGCCCAAGTCCTCCAGCCTAGGTCCCTTACCTCTACCCTCAGATACATCCCATAAGAGCATACTAGTAGCAGACATACTGAACCTTCATGGTCATGGTATGTTTATGTTTGTTTGGGGAAAGATCATGCTTTGGGCAAAAATAACAATGAATATTGTTGTTCCATTTACAGTCCCCAGCTGCCCCAAATGAATGAATGTGAAGAAACCATAAAGGTGAGGATACCATGCTTGAAATTACCCAGTATAATGACAGATGCTTAAATGGAGATGGAAATTGCAAACCTAAAAGGCTTCAAGTACCATAGACGCAGGTAGCAGCTAAGGATGATCACAGATATGCTCCTTTCTTTCACTGCACCACTGCCAACAACTATTCCATGTGCAAATATTTCCTTAGTAAGGTCATTCTAATGACAACTGTAGTGTAAGTGACAGCGTAGAGAATATTTACATCCATTTACAGCAGCATTCATTCAGCTTATAAGAGAGCTTCAATGGGCTGCACTATTATTTAAGCTGTAGCAATAGATGAGAACGACTGCTGACAGTCATTTATCTTCTCCTGAGTGTAGGGATTGCAGATAATGTGACTTGCTTGCCTCTCAAGAGTAATTACACACAGCATGTGAAATTGAAGGTTGTTGACTGAGATGTAACAGGAACTATCTAAAGCCTTTCATTTCACCCTGATAAACACCTGGAAGCTGTGTCATATCATTCAAAGTTAGTTTACCAGCTTTTCCACTAAAGTTTGGGATTGTCCTTGTGCCTCACAGTTGGTGTTGTTGGAAACTTTTGTCCCACCTGCTATTTGACCTGTCCTGATTCTGAGAATAACTCTGTTAACTTTATGAACAGAGGAGTGTGTGGGGTGGGTTTGTGTTCTCTGTGTATCACCTCTGTCACTCACTGAGAAATCATCTCTTTAATATCTCATACCTTTGGTCTTCATGAATGCTTGATGTAATTACCCTGTGACACGAGGGCTGAATATAACTGAGGAATGGATTCAGGTTGAAATGTCAAATGAGATCATGCTGAATATGTGACGCAAGGGTACAGCACGAGGACAGAGGTGAGAGATGAAACACTGACTCACAGCAGTGATTGACACAGACGTGTCTCTCTCTGAGAAATATTATTAAGTAAGTATCTGTTAACCTAAAAGGTAGAAATGCATAAATGCATGACAGAGCATGCATTATGTCCGCCTGATGAAGATGAATATATTGTTGAATGTGTTGTCAAAAATAATGAAGAGGCAGACAAAACTGATTTAAACTGAATTTAAAATACTGAGCATAACATATTCAGTTTAAAGCAATACAATGTAACTTTTTCTGAGGCCTCTGCAGCCACAAGTGGTAATTAATTCTGTTGGTCTCCAAGTTCAAGCAGTTAAGTATGTTTTTCATGTACAAAAAACAAAGCTAATCAATCACTCATCTAACTGGAACATGACCTAACAATGTATATTCCTCATGATCCTTGGCTTCTGGAGCCGGAAGCACTGTCACTGTAACAAACCCACCAAACTCTGTTTAGAATTCTTTATATTTTCCTCACCTAAATCCTTACATTTTTTAGTTTCCTCATTGAATATCAGAGGTGAATGCTTCAAAGTATTTGTAATTTATTTATAATATATCTTCTGGATCAGATTACACAATGATAAAGAAATATGAAGATGGTGAAAAGTATCATGTGTGTGATAAATTACCATCTTTGGTTTCTATAGACTGTTGTTGTATTCATGGTTCAAAAAATAGAGTCAGATAGGCTGTCCTACTCTGCCCAGAAAACACTACAGCAACACTACATTTAAAATTATGATTCTTAAGATTTCAGTCCTGGCTGATTTGGCAACAGCAGTGATGCTGGAGGATTGCAGGGAGAAGGCCCTAATGTGGGGAATGCAGGAGTGATGCAGGAGAATTGAAGGGATGGACATTATGCGGGGAATACAGGGAGAGGCCTTAATGCGGGGAATGCAGAAATGAGGTGCAGGAGGAGTTCCCTAGCTAATGCAGCTAGCCCCTCAAGAAGAGGGATGGGATTTGGGCTGGCAGTGACTCTGGTAGGTCTGAAAATTAAACGGGATAAGAGTCAGTGATTACAGAATTTACCAGGCATGTGCTGTTGGTGAAGATGAAGTTTTGCCTGATGACCACAAAGAATGTGATCGCATTTAAAGGGGAATCCCTTATTTATAATATTGACTTGTTGACATGTAGCACGGAATTCTTTGCAATGCTATGGATGACTCCAAGGTAGGCCCATTACTGCATCCATGGCCCTGGAACCCCCCCCCCCCCCCAAAAAAAAATAACCTACAGATGGAGTCGCAATTATTTTATTTATTTATTTATTTTTTTTAAATGTATTATATTTACACTATATTTACGTGCTCTTCGTGGCTGAAACTAATTGTTCATGCAAATTTGGGACTTAAGAGGCCAGATGATATCTAGCATATTAATAATAAGCTTAGGGAGAAGAATCAGGAGGTGAATTGTATTTTTATTATTATTATTATATTTTATTTATTTATTTTATTTATTATTTATTAGGTATTGTAGCATAGGCATAGTGAACCAACTCTACCTTTTGCCCTTGCTGTTGACAGTTTTCCTCAGGCTGAGGTGCTGGTGATAGAAAGGGGCAACTGAGGCAGAGGGATCAAACTACCACAGATTAAACAAAGACTAACTACTTGTGAAGCCCCACAAACATGAGATTGGCTGAGAAACATGGAACGTTGCCACTGCAAACTTAATAAATATATATTATAATATTGCTTGAAATGTTTGCTGCTGTGATGTGAGGCTTATCTAGCAGAGGCGCAGGAATGGGATGGCAGACGCTGGAGAGTGGGGACAGGCCTCTGGTGCAGTTACAGTAGACTGGAAAACAAAACACGGCTGAGATATATGGGTGTGAGCTACAAACGCTGAAGCTAAGGCAGTTTAAGCCTGAAGACTTGAGTCGAAGCTTGAACTGATCTCACCGCACAGTGTAGGAGGAGGTCAGGTGCTGGCGTGGCTGGAGCAGCATGATGGCATGGTCGCAGGGCAGCTGTAGTGACAGGAGCAGCTGGAGCAGCTGGTGTGGTAGGGACTGGAGGAGAAGCAGTCTGTGTGGAAGAAGAAGAACGCCAACTAAAATGCTTTCTGGGATGAGCAGCGGTAGATTCCCTGGTTTATAAATGTTGTGCTTGTCTCAGGTCTCTTCAAGTAAGTGGGTAAATACTGCTGGCAGCACACTTCCAGCTAACGAAACTGAGAGAACAAGAGTTTTGAGGCTGGAGAATGCGTTGAGTCCTAACTGATTATCTGGTACACTTATCTGACTGCTAGAGTCATACAATGTTGCAATGCTGAAATGACAGCTGAATGACAGCAGAGAGAGAGAACATTTTAAACTGTGATAGCTTACAGGTGATTGGCTCTAGATGGGTGTGTCAGGTTGTGACTGGATGAAAACAGATGTTGCATATATTTTGGTATGCTTAAATGTATTTAGACTGTACAGTACAGTTTACCATTAGCTTCCCTAAAACACCCACTTTGGAACTAGTGTCTTCAGTTTAAATTCACTCAGCCCACTAAAATGTTTCCTCTTTGAAATTCATCTTGTTTTGTCACCGTGAAGTTTTGCTACAGACGTTTTGACCTTTGTGTCTGTATTCTGTAGGTCAGATGTGCTGTTAAAAACCTCCAGCCTGAACGGTCACTTCATTCTCAAACTTTAAGAGTCACTGGAGTCTTGCTACACTCCTTAAGTAAAGTCCTCTACAAAATTAAAGTACAAATTCCAACATTTAAATTAAACCTGTTAATAAATCAATGAACATTTTAGTCATGGCTGTGGCACCACTATAGTAACATACTCTGTGAAATAGTTATTGGGTATTTATTTATTGTCCATTTACCCACAGAAGTATTATATATTTTCATACGGGAACCCCCACCCACCACTGTCCCATGCCACCCTGCCACAACTTGTTGCCACCCAGTCTAAAATTTTCTAGATCTGCCACTGGCTGTTCAGCTCCCTGGTGTATATGTTGCAAGGGCATGCATTTAAAGCTGAGTAGTACAGAATACATAAAAAATCATAAGAATTACATCCCTAAGTTGCAAACATTCTTTAGAAGAGCAAAGACTAGAAAACAATGAGACATCTCAATGTCTGGGACAAGTGAAATAAAATTAAATGTTTGAAAGATACAATAAAACAAAACAAACACAAACCCTTGCTAGTAAAAAATAAGCTGTAAATATGGACAAAATAGATGAATATCAGGAATGAAGAGAGTAATAACCATAAATGCTCCCTTAATCTCATTATCAGACGGAGACACCTTCACCTGATATGAATTGCTAATGTGAAACCGGCTGTGCGCCTGATGTTTTCTGAAGATATGCAGCAGTGTGTAATTTGTTTGCCTATGTGATTATATTTATCCTGCTCCACTGCTAAATGATTCAGTTACTGTTTGATTGGGACTGGGCCCAGTGTACTGATTGATCCAGGAAATGAAAAATGGAATCCTCTCTCTCTAAATAAAGCTGCTCAAGTCCATTCATTAGTGTTTATACTCTGGTGTGTGCTGCTATGTCTGTTAGTCTGTCAGTACATCAGAGAGCTGTTAAGACTTGTGAATCACACTGTGTTTACTGCACCGCCTGAGAAATGATATGATTACAGGCCAAAACTAGCCCCTTGTGGCCACTCAAATTTCAGTATGCCCATGCTGTGGGTAGATGGGCTTGGAGAGAGAAAAGGGGCTCATTTTGAAAAGAGCTTTCACAAAAGAACAGAAGTGTGCTAATGTTTCTAACTTACAAATGCCAAAATGAGCCAGAGAATTGTGTCAACAGGTGTAAAAGCCTCAGCTGATTAGAAATTCAACCAATTATATAACAAACATTACTATAGCCAGATTAAGAAGCGCCATCTGGTTTATGAAATACCACCTGCATTAGCAGTTGGCCTCTTGAAACTTCTCTGTGGAGCTTATGACTGGTGAAAAACATAATAGCCTATTTAGTACATGCTGTGATCTGATACAACAACATTAGCACAAATATTGCTGCTAATCAGCAAATAAATGCCTTGAATGTAAATGTAATCAGCACAGAAATGTTAAACAAAGACTTAGATTTGTCTCATATAGTTTCATCATCTGCCATGAAACATTTTCAGAAGCAATATCTGACTGTCTACCTCTGTGCACACAGTGAAGACACAGGGACAAATGATAATCCATTTAACCAAGCTGGAGAAAACATCTGTTGTACAAGACGCATGATTCAACTGTCTATGTATAGCCAAAGAGGCAGTTGTAATATTTATGAGAATGTGTGCTAAATCTCTGCTGAAAAGTCAGCCAATGCAACTGCAGTCTGAGGGGGGGATGGAGCTTGAATGGATAGCTCACACAAACACACACACACGTACTCATACACATATTCTGCTCTAATGGAGGGCTCTTAAGCAAAATATGGATCTTCATACCTGGCATCAAAGACAGTTCCTACAAAAAGAATTAAAATGTTCAGGTTTTCTCTGAATGCTAAATCAAGGTGCAGATGGAGGTTTATGCCTGCAGGTCATGTGCTATTTCCATCTTCTTTTTTAGGATTTCTTGTTAACTACGAGAGATGTAACTGAATATGAACATATTCATAATACACTCCTTTGTCTCAGAGTCACAACTCAGTTCAAAACACACACACACATCATACACGCTGATAAAATTAGAGCACACTCTTTTCTGGGATCCAGGATAAGCAACCCCAGTTTCGTCTGGAAATCATATAGAAAAAGTTTCCTGTTATAACATATTATCAGACTGGTATTTAGACATTCAGCAGAGATTTACCCTCAGTAATGTTTCATCAGTTTTCACCAGATTTGTTGTGCACTGCAGGATGAGGTTTGACTGATGTTGCAGAAGAGATATTTTTACCTTCTGATCTCATATCGAAGCCTGGCATTTTGTAGAACTTAACATCCATCCATTATCTATACTGCTTATCTGTTAAGGGTCGCAGGGGGGCTGGAGCCTATCCCAGTTGTCATTGGGCGAGAGGCTGGGTACACTCTGTACAGATTGCTAGTCTATCGCAGGGCAACACATATAAACAAAGAACCATTCACAGGCACATTTACACCTATGGGCAATTTAGAGTCACCAATTAACCTAAGCTTTGGACTGTGGAGGAAGCTGGAGTACCCGGAGAGAACCCACCCAGGCACAGAGAGAACATGCAAACTCCACTCCTCTTAAAATGACATTGAGTTTTCAGATTTTTGCCTTTGTCAGTTTTTGTTGCTTCAGACCTACACTTAATCTTCTTTATCTCTATCTAATCTGCACAACCTTCACTTTTTATTTATTAATTTATGGGCCAATGACTTATTACAGTATGTCTTTAGCAAATCAAGCTGCATCGCCCTAAGGCTGGCAAGATCAGTTGGCTATCATTTGTTTGGTCAGCCCACCACTTTAGTCCAGACTGAAATGTCTCTACAACTACTGTGTGGGTTCCTATGAAATGTGGTACAGACATTCCAGAGAATTAATCAGATAATCCCCAGACTTTTCCTCTGTGGCCACCATGAAACTGACATTTTTGTCTTTTGGTGAACTACTATAACAACTTTTGGAGGGATTATGTTACATTTTGGTGATCCCATGTCGATTCATCTTATACCACCATCAGGTTGGACAGTTTTTCCAGTGCTTTTGTAAATGATGGAATACCTCCATAACTAATAATGTTCTCATCAGCCTCAGCTGTACATTTTATTCTGTGCTAAGTAGCAAGTGTTAGCATGCTAACATGCAAAACTAAGATGGTGAACATGATATACTTTATCACTTCTAAACATCAGCATGTTTACATTGTCATTAGGACCATATTAGCATCTCTCTCTCTCTCTCTCTCTCTATCTCCCTCTTTCTCTCTCACACACAGTAGCTTTGTGTTACATCCCTATTAGCTGTAATGCCTAATGTGACACATTCATACCATATGATTTTCACACATACTGCTAAACTTAGAGAAGTGGACCATTAACCCAGGGTTATCTCAGTAGCTAATAGACTAGACAATCTCAAAGTGTTATCCCCAACTTTAGCCAAGGTCTGTCTACCCTGACACTTTAGCTCCAACTTTTCTGCTGCGAAGAGCAGAGCTAAATGATGCAAAGTAAAATGAGGTTACATTTGCCACCAGCTATTCTTAACCTTCAGGTTAGAATTGCCTCAGGCTAAATAGCGTACCATTAATAAGGATTCCTGCCTAGATTCAGGCAGTGTGAAAGAGAAAAAAAATGGATGATGAATGTATATATAGTATGTATTGCAGTATTAGTTAATTCTGCAATACACTGCAGTATTAGGAAACTGCACCAGGGAAGATTACACTACACTATAGTTTTTATAGTTTTCTAAATCATAACACAGGGCTGTAACAAGACAGAATATTCCATTCCCAGAGACTGTAGATTTGCTCTATTTGCCAGAATGCAACTGTGGTAGCCTACTGGGTAAGTCACTGATGACAAACTTGAAGGAACATTCTTTTTAGCTGCACTGTAGAACTGCCTGTGAGCTAATTTGTTAACATGTTTACTCCCATCTAACCACAACTGGCTGTTATCTTACAGACCACACTGACTGTGGGTTTAACCATGCTGTCGTGGATACATTTCAATAATCATTATTGAAAATGAATGATGTTTGTTGTTAATTTACTACCATAAAACTGAAGTGCACCCTCTTCATTATGTAATATTTCCCCAGCCACACATTCTGAACTGAGCAGGTGAAGTCTTGCTGGGTGCCTGATCCACACAGACACTGAAGAATCTGTGATGATTAAGAACATTAAATAATCAGTGATATGACTGAATAATGTTTTTTTTTTTTTTTTTTTTTTTTTTGCGCAATGCTAAGAGCTCCCAAGCAGCACCTAGTATGAGGACTAGGTCTGAGGCACAGCATGAAAATGTCAATCCTCCTCACAAATAAAAACGGTCAGATAAAGACAAACAAGAATGTGCGTACCATACATTATTAACCATTTACACTGGACTGAAGCCTCCACTCCCGATAATCCAGATGTGATGGAGGCCAAGTGGAAAAGCAGGGTGAATCATGTTCAGGACATCCATGAAGACAGCACTTCTGCATTTCCTTGTTGTGCACATCCATGTCTGGAGGGAGAAGCACTGAACAATGAGCAGATGAAACCAGGTACAACAAAACTTAGTTGGTGCTCGGTTTATTTTGCTGTTCTGGTTCCAGTGCACTCCAGTCATAAAATATTAAGGTTGTAAATGTCCAAGCTCATCATTATATAAACCAGAGTGTGCTAAGAATTGCTTGTGTTTTTATTTTATGAGGGAAATGCAACACACCAAAAATTTGTACAGAAATAAATCACAGGCAATGCTGCAGGAGAAAAATGAAAAAAAAAAAAGTCTTCAGCTCCATCCTTTATGTTTCAGAAAGTTCCTGAAAGTTGCTCTGTAACTTCCTCCAGTTAGATAGTAACTGCTACTGTAGCTTCCCTAACACTAGTGACATATATAGTGCCTGGACAGTTCAGCATACTGTGCTGCCCAAGCTCCGCCTGGCACTGTTCATTTCATTGTGAGTTCCTGCTGTGTGTCAGCATTCTGTCAGCAACCAATAAATATCTGCACCAATATGACTAAGATTAACTGCATATATTTATTTCACTCAGCAAGTAAAGAAATCACCCTCCATTTTTGACCATGCTCAGTAAATGCTCTGCAGTATCTATTTCTATTAAGGACAGTAAATTATTCCCACTTCAGTCTGTAAGTGAGGTATGATGCTGCTACAGGACCCTGCAGCGAGACCATTTGATGGTTTGGTTTTTGCAAGTGTGACAAATTTCTGGTGTTCCGGGCTGGGTTAAGCAAAATTTCTGCTGCATTATTGAAGAGGACATTTCCTAAATCCTGCTGTCTCTGCAGCATTTACCAGAGGGGAGATTGATGGGCAGGTATTAATAGAGGAGAAATATTTTCATAGATTTTTCCTTCAGTTTTTTCTTTTCCATGAAAGCAATTTGTCAGCTTCAGCTGGTGATATTTCAGATGACATTACATCAAACAGAGCCTGGATAAAATGACATTAATACATTCACTATGATGCCTGCCTTTTACGCATGCATTAACTTGTTTGTGCATGTGTGTGTGTGTGCATGTTCACCCCAGTCTAGATTCAGCAGGCTGAAATAATACTTCAACACATATGTAAATTGCATGAAATATCATTTACCCAAAACAACTGGATTCCCCAGGTTTCAAACTTTTGACAAATACCTTTAAATGATGAAAATACATCTGCAGGGACAATCAATATCATTCATGTGAGCTGAATTAATGCAAACTATAACTCCACCAGTATACAGGGTAGATATTCCTATGTGGATGGACCATACAGTACATCTAGATATTATTTTCATTCACACACACATAGCCATTGATTTCCCAGCAGAGACATTGTTTCATAAACTATAAGTTCCCTGGGTTATATATCTGTTAAGTAAATGAATTATCAGATTGTCATCGACTTTCTAGTGCGATAAGAAACTGTTGCTTGGTGAACATGGTCTTATTTTCCATACAGGTTCAAGCTGAAGGGCCACAGGGAAAGGAATCTTATTTTTGTTGTATTGTTGTATTATATTTGAATTTTGCATTGAAGAATATTTTAATCTTGACCTGGTGTTTGTCATGAATATGAAACACGAAAACATGAATCAAGATTTAGTTTTTAAAGAAACCTACATCACAAAAAAAGTCAGTGTCAGATATAATATAATAAATATTATTGTATTATATAATAAATATATAATAAATATATCCAGTAAATACTAACATTCATCCGGAGTCCTTTTCCTGGTCACCTGGTGATTGCAAGTCCAGTTTGTTCTATCTTGTCTCCACCTCTAACCCCTCTTTTAGTTGTTTAACATATTCACCAGCGAGTCACTAAATTAGTCTTTTTGCCATTTAAACTTGTGAGACAGTGTTTACTTTTTATGACAGGTTTTTTAGCTGACAACTGCTGCCTGCTGTTGTGGAAGTGAGGTTAAAAGACTGAGCGTTCACACCTGCAAGACCAAAACAATGAGCTGAAAGATGCTAGAAGTACCCTGTTCCAGTTATCCCACTAGAACACTGCACTCTAAGAATATAGGCTTACTGGTGATTTCTAGTGCCCAAAAGAAGAATGTGAGGCAGAGTCTTCAGCTATCAGGCTTCTCTCCTGAGGAACCTTCTTCCAGTTTTGGGTCTAGGAGGCAGAAACACCCTCTGCACTTTTAAGTAGGCTTGAAACCTTCCTCTTATAGTTATTAAGCTTATAGTTAAGACTGACTCAAGCTTGCCTGAACTATCCCCTAGTTATGCTGCTGTAAGCGTAGATTGCCGGGGGACTTCCCATGATGCACTGAGCTCCTCTCTCCCTCTTCATCTGTAAGTATTCATATCCCACAAATACTATTTTACTAACTAAACATCTTCCCTCTCCCATAGTTTTGTGCTCCCTCCTCTCTCCTCCTGTTGCTTTCTACATTTCTGCCCTGAGCTGTTTAGTATGGACCTGCAATCACAAGCACCCTACTGCCCCCAAGATACACACTGCTATTCTTATTCTTATTCTTATTGTTGTTGTTGTCTCTCTCTGTCTCTTTCTCCCTCTCTCAATCCAGCTGGCCAAGGCAGATAGCTCCCCACCCTCCAGTCCAGTTCTGCTCAAGGCTTCTGCCTCGTAAAGAATGTTTTTCTGATGCCCAAATCAGCCCAACACCTTGGTTGCTAGGCAGCTACAAAATTTGACATACATAGTACACACAGTTATCAGCTGTCTGATACAGCTAAATCCAGCCTGTATTCCTTACACAATCAGTGGATGATTGTATTTTGAAATAATACCACAAACAGTGTGACCTCTGTTCATTAGGAGGAACAAGTGCCTTTTAGCCAGCTGCTCTTTTTCTCTGTGATGTGCAAAATATTTTCACGTTTTAGCTTTTGAAGAGCAAGATCAACAATCTCTATGCCCTTTTCAAAAATACTTTAAAACTCCACTCATAAATTATGGATATTTTATGCAGCAAGGTGCAAAAATAGTTGTAAGAATATGTTATTTTGAGAAAAAACAGAGACAGAGAAGAGACAAAGGGTTGAAATTGTTTAAATGGGATTTGTTTCTGCCCTCTTTTATTTTGTTTTATTTTGCTTTGTTTAATGTTTTCAATTAAATAATGAAAATCTTCTTGTCATAAATATTTCATATTTTTCTATTTTGCATCAACATTACATCCTTGCTGAGATTAAGAAATGCTAAAATATTTTATCTTATATCTGTCAACACAGAGACTTACAATCCAAGGAGGAGGTGACAGTGGACAGTTTAATAAAGAAGATCAAATGAGGTCGATATGATTCAGTGAGAGCAGCCGTAACCGGAGCAGTCACAGTTGGCCGCCAGCACAGGCTGCCTGTCTATTGTACTGACACTGGATCCAGAACAGGACAGCTTTTGTACAGGCATGGGCTGATGCTGATGCTACGTCCTTGGAGAGGATTGACAGTGGGACAGAAACTCTCTCCCAGCCTGTCCCATCTCACTTCAGCTGATGAATACAACCTGATAGGGTTCAGAAAACACTTTGGGGGGGTGCAGCCTGATATCAGCTACCCAGCCGCTCAGCCCGACAGCGAGCGAGCTGAGATCCTGTTGACAAGAGGCTTTCATATATTTCCTTGGTACATGCAGCACTCTCACAGACATAACGCATACACTTGTGTGTGTGCGTGTGTGTCTGTTTCTATTGCTCAGAGATGACTAGACTTGAAGGTAGATGCGTGATTTTTCATAGTATCCAGGTAGTCCGGTGCAAATAGGCTGTCCAACAACATTTTGTGAGAAGACATCAAATGAAATGGATTGTGTGGCATTATTACAAGACACCGTACATTAGAAAATAGATCATTTGGTGAAAACGAAACCCGGGTTAGAGTTTAGCCTCAGTAATCTGATGTATTTTTTAGTGCAACAGAGAATGTGAGCAGGGTGTAATTAAGATCGGATTAGATTCCTCAGGTTTGATTAGATTTTAGATGATTTAACAAATAGAGCTGTGAAATGGGAGGAGCTATTTTAGACACCCTGGTTTAAAGGGTCAAAGTGTCAAACATTTTCCCGTGGACCATGTTAGATGATTCACAGAGCACTTGACATGTTGAAGAACTGTTGTGGAAAATATGTGTTTCTTTGATAAAGAAGCACAAGACTGTCCACAAATATGTGAGATAAGAAGTCAACCCTGACTTCCAAGGTGCATTGCAGTCAGAAACACAACATCACCAAGCTTAATATTGTGTTACTTGTGCCGCCTGTGGCAGAATTTAAACATGAAGGTTTTGAGAAAATAATCTGTAGTTTATATCAATTCATGTTCAGATTCTGAGTCAGTTTTTGATGAATTTGGCAACTATGGTGCAACACTGCAACAACAGTGAATGCATGAATTCACTACAGCTCTGATATATAAGTAAGACTGGTTTCTTCTCTATACAAACAGTGGCCAGGGGTTCATGGACATTGTAGTATATAGAACTGTGTGCAAAACTGATGGGAAAAAAAAACAAAAGAAAAAAAAATCTTCACAATTCTGTTTGTGCAGCTGGTTGTGGTGGCAGATCCTTAGCCTTAGCAGTTCAATTTTAATTCAATAAAAACCTTCTGTTACTTTAGCACAGTGATGCAAAATATAGTGTGACATATATGTCACGCTATCATAAGAGGAAGAGGAAGTATGCTTATTTACTTTACTTTATTAAGTCTCAATACAACTAAATAAAAATAATATATAAAAAAAGTCAGGTCAATTAGTCAAATTTCTACTTAAAAAGTAAGTACATATGTATTATCTGCTAAATGTACTATGTACTATGTAATATATAGTATGTAAGTTTCTGGTTGAGGTGTAGATAGCTTTGACTACTTTATATAAACTTTGGTAGTTAAGTCCAGTGGTTCCCAAAGTAGGGATCAAGCCCCTCCTAAATCATACAATACAAATCTGACAAGGTGATTAATGTGGTAGAAAAGTGCAAAAAATGCTGCAAATGCTTGACTGAATCTTTAACATCATTTAATCTTGTATGCTTATCATATATTTTTCAATGTAAATGTCTTTATTCTAAAAGTAGCTACTATGTAAATCTATCAGATAAATGTAGTGACGTAGAAGTGTGAATTAACACAACATGAAAACATTCAAGTGGTACTGTACAAGTATATCACTATCATGATTAAAGAGTAACTTGATACTCACTGAAGATTTCGTCTTTGCTGACCTCCAGCGGTTTAACTTGTCAGTACAGGTGGCCTCACATACTGTACCTATCCTCCATACCTAGCCATCAACTCCTTGAAACTTTTAACCAGAGAGGGAAGCTGCTTTTCAGTTAGGTGTTAAGTTCTACACCATCCAATACTTTAGTAAAAGCACTCAGTAACTTTCCACCACTGGAAAACAAGGTGCAACAGGTTAAGGCGTCACGCTCATTTGATGTGTCCAGTTTCAGACTGTTGTAAATATGCCAAATTCCGCAGTCAAGTTCATATATCTCTCTGCCTGTCTTACATTCAGCAGCTGGTTGGTTTAGGATTGCAGCTCTCCCCTGTGGTGCAGAGCTCTTTACACCTGGTGTTTGTGAGGAGCAGTTCTTTCACCAGCCATTAGACTAATTAAACAATCATGAGCTTACGAGAAACGAAAACCCTCAGGTGGTCTCCAAGACTCAATTTGTTTCAAATCTGTCCCAATTATCACATGGTGTGTAAAGTGATCTGCTAGCAGCCTCTCATTTGTCATGTGCTGCAATTTAAACAGCAAAGTTATAGGCTCAAATTTTAAAGTTTATTTTTTTCAAAATGTGCACATAATAGAGATTTAGGAATAAATATTTCATTAATCCCGCGCAACTGAATCCTCATAGGTGGAAGATGAAAGAGTGACATTTGACTGGACAGAATTTCTGTGCCATTTAATCATGGCAGTTACAGCCAATTTAGTGTTAAAGCTGTGCGACGGACTGCTAATTATTTCTTTGACCGTGCAGTCCCAAATGCGAGATCGTCAATCAAATGATCCAGGTTCATTATATTTCAAGCTCTTCTGATTTTTACAAGCACAGAAACACTGCAGAAAACCGTGACTAGATGATTCACAACTACAGTACAAAAGAGAAGCCCTGTGACTGACTGGTGACCTGTCCAGGCTGCACCCTGCTTTTCACCCATTGTCAGCTGGGACAGACTCCAACAGCCCCACAAACCTCAACAATAAGTGGTTATATTGAAGCTAGTAGATGGATGGATCAATACAGGAGACAGACAGTTTCTCATCACCTCTGCATCACATTTTTTGAGCCATCACTGTGCCTTATTATACTGGGCAAACCAATCAAAATCCACGTAAATGTAAATGACATTTAATTTGGCTGGCAAAATTCTAAATATAGGGAATAGCTGGTAGATTGATCATCTGTCTCCAGTTTGCATCCACTGCTCGATCTTGAAAACGCTTGAAAGGAGAGAAGGAAGGGAAAGGCAGGGGATTAGCATATGACATACATTTCAAGTCAAATTCAGCATGTCAGAAGACTGATTAATATTGCTTCTATACATACAGAATCTCTCACACCACAATATTCTGCATTCATCAGATATGTCACCAGAACACAAATAGCTGAATATTTTCCTCCTGGCATCTGATGCTGGGTGCTTTCCACTGGAGTTTTTCCAGGTATGTACAACTGGTAGAAGGCCCCTGGACCTGGAGAGCTTACACATCTCCTCTGGCTTGGGGATGCCCCAAAATCCTCTAGGAGGAGCTAGGAAACAGTGCTAGGGAGAAGAACGTCAGGACTATCTTTCTGCCACCAGGACCCATCCTGTAAGTAACAGATAATGAATGGATGTATGGATGGTTTCTGCTGCTCTGTCCAGGAGGAGCCACACATTTTCTGTTATTTCTGTACTGAGGTGCTGGTATTATTAGTATCAGGCTTTCACTTGGGGGTCTTGATCACATTAAATATTTAAATATGTGTTTTAATATTAAAATGCAAACCTGCATTAAAATTACTGAAGCAGTATAGAGATAACAACATTTAGTCTGCAAGTGTCAAAGGAACTTCAACAGCTTTATCAATTTGTTTGATAATTTCTTCTTCATTTGGTGAATTAACCATTCCCAGTGGCGATGAATCCATATTTAAGTATCTGTTGTATGTTTGATTGAGGGGTGTGTGGTGTGTTGTTCCAGATAACCATCACAGTACTTCTGTGGTTGATATCTAAATTACAATCATAAATAACCTGAATCACACAGAAAATATTTACATAGAATCACTCAGAAGTTATGGAAAACTATATTTTGCATATAGATTGATAACTCTTGTTAAATGAGAGTAACAGGTGGCCATGCACACCTTGCAAATGTATTTTTGTGTAGGTTTTTTTCTCTGATGGGAGTTCTTGCACTGAAATACCTTTGGTTTAAGATGATTGGAGCTTTTCATATGCCAGAGGCAGATAAGCTGCAGCCAAACACCAAAAAGACTGTTCAAAGATATCAGGCACACCTCCTCTTAATGTACCCATTTGAGACTGTAAAGGCTGATTGAGTGTCTAGTTATTTGTTTAATTAAATTACGTGTAGGATGGGATATATGAATATAAAACCCTTGTATAATCTACCTATATGTGCAATATTTCCTGAGGAGCCTGAAAAGTATATCGTTCAGTGTCTGATTTGCAAGATTCAAATCTGGCTCATCAAAACCTCTGAATGAGTCACTCAAGTTGAAAAGTACAATGACCAAAGGCACTGAGTCAATCCCACTGAGGGTGGGAAGTGGATTCACTGTACTTTTGGTAGTCAATAAGTGTGACAGTGGTCCAGCAGATTTTGGTGACTTGACAAATCTCAGTAAACCCTATAAATCTTTCAAAATGGAATTACTCCTAATGACATTGAGAGTTTGCTAAAACAAGTAAAGTCGGGCCAGTTGACTTGTGGCCCTGACTATATCAGTGATGTTAAGTGTCTGGCCTGAAAGAGGCATTGTATTAAAAATAAATTTGGTGTAGAAGTTCTCTGCTGCAAATCCAGATCATGTGATTTGAAAACCTTGAAACTTGCTGACATTTTTGTCACTACAGTTCCTCGTCTAATGCATAACAGCTTATTGAAGCATTAAACAGACAATTTACTATTAAGAAAATGATTACTGATCTGTTAACTCTGCTTTCCAATCTTCACACACAATCTCATTTGTATTAGGAAGGTTTTAGAACTCCAACCTAAACAAGCTGGACAGATGGTTTGGTGTCAAGTTTATTTTCTGAGCATGGTATATGTCAGTTTAAGCTGGGTTAAATTTGTTTGAAAAGTGAAAGTAGGCATCATTTTTCAATAGCACTGAAATGACTACAGTTCAGTGTGAAGCAGTGCCTCTATGTACACTAACCACACAGTAAAATATAAACATGGAAGCATAGCTCATTGAAATATATGCCGCATATAACACTTAAGTTTATATTTGTTTAATATATGTGATAAATATGTGACACATATGCCCATATACTGTTCCAATTCCAATGTTATTCTTACATATGTCATACATATATAAGATAAGATTACAGCATATTTATACACTAGGGATAGAGTGATTATAGGCCGGGCTGATTATCAGCCGGGCCGATATTCGACATTTTGATGCATATCGGCATTGGCCTTTTTTTTTTTTTTTTTAAATCCGACGACCGATAAGAAATCAATTTAAAACTGGGTTATTTTGGCTCTGATGCAGCCGCTCCTCTCTGTCACAGCATGGGTAACAGCCAATCAGCAGTGAAAGCTGTGCATGCACAGTGCTCACACACATTAAACAACTCTGCTTTTTGCACCACAATCTGGTGCTGCTCAACTGGGACTACTAATTGATTTAAGACTCACATTTCTGTGCAAATTTTATTTAACTTTGTTTTATTTACTTTATAAAACTTCAGGAAGCTATTTATTTATTTACTCCCTAAAGTTTTCTACAGTAAATAAAGTTTTCCAGAATTTCAATATAACTGAAATGTTCTATTTATTTTAAGTTTTCATTTAACTTTATAAGACATGATGCTGAGCCTGGGAGCTCCCCGCACTTTTTGTTAGAATTTTAAAACAAAGATGTCTATTGTCTAAGATTAAAAAAAAAAAAAAACATCTTGCAAATCTGAAAAGCAGTTTAATAAACATATGCTTAAAGGCATTTAAACAAAGTGTTGGAGTTTGTATTATTCAAAATTTTGACACCAATATTTTCACTTTTACTGCAAATAAATATCGGCTCCAAATATCGGTTATCGGCCTCCTTGACTACTAATAATCGGTATCAGTATCGGCCCTGAAAAAACCATATCAGTCTATCTCTAGTATACATATCTATGACTTTTAATAAATGCACATATGTTAGATATACATATACTTGTGTTCTTGTGTACTATATACTTGTGTTCTATACTTGTGTCATCTGTGGTGTGTCAAAGAGAAACCAAAAAAAGTAGTGGATTGATACAGTGGATGTTCATGGGATAGCAGCTTTATGTTCATCATCTGTCCCAGAATTAGTTTGCTTTGACAGTTAAATTGAGGATATTCTTCATGTTCAAGTAGGTTTCAAATTCAACTTCATTGAATTCACATGAGGCCATTTTCAAATGTTGTCATGATATCTGATATATAATTTGTGTTTATACTGGATATTTCAAATGGAAGAGTATTTGTTTTGCTACAGTAGTTCTTAGACAGTCTTCCCAGAATTTAATCCATTAACCAAACATCATCAGTGATGCAATGACTCACTGCATTAAGCTTGTTAGTCTTTGTGTTGCTAATGTGCATATCTATTTTTCATGTCTCATGTCTCCCATGAAATGTATGATCATCTAAAATTTGCAAATGAAATACGGGCAATTAAAAAGGCTTCATTAAATGTTTTTGAAGCCTCCCCTAAAATCATGGCAGAGAGAACCCATCTGTAGTATTTGCATTTTTAATATTCTTTATTTGTGGTCTTGCTTAGACATAAACTGAAACTAAACAATGGTCTAAAAGCAGAAATTTGCCACATTGATCCAAAGTTTAGCATTTAAGATAGTACAGTGTCAGATGTAAGACCAAGGATTTCCTCAAACATGAACTGTAATTTTTTAAAAATTTTTAAAATTTATTGGTGGTTAAAGTTTAACGTCTCTGTTCCTCCAATAGACTCACGGATTATGCATTTGGAACAAGGGGAAGGGAATTTAATGTATTTTTGACCGAGGAACAAAAACAGCCAATTTAATATAAGGATTCAAGTATACTTGAACTGTACAAACATTCTGGTGGTTGGTTCAGCTGGACAGGATGCCTGGGTACATCCCTGTGGAGACAGTCTGGACATGTCTAACTGGAAAGACACCCTGGGGTAGACAGATCATGCCAGAGGACCTGGAAACAATTCAGGATTCTCCAGGACTAGATGGAGGACATGGTTGGGTGAGGGACAAATGGGCTATTCCTCTGCTAGATAAACTGTGGACCACACTGTTTTGTTTTGTTTTTAACACAACTTCAGTGAGAACAAGTGTAGTACATTTACTCATTAGGATACTACTGACTCTGGCTTGAAGGTGTTTTGTGAATGCAAAATGAATTTAAGGGGCAACCAGTTACCAAAAATCTGCAGGCATCCTGGAAGCACTGAGAGTACTGTGAGTCTGGCAAATGACCAAATGAAGCTTAGCAAAAGCTCAATCAGGGAGACTGTCTATCTGCACATACCAGCTGAATTGCAAGTTGTTTCCTGCTAGTGGTGTCAAGCCTTGACTAAAATGTTCATTGATTTATTAACAGGTTTAATTTAAATGTTGGAATTTGTACTTTAATTTTGTAGAGGACTTTACTTAAGGAGTGTAGCAAGACTCCAGTGACTCTTAAAGTTTGAGAATGAAGTGACCGTTCAGGCTGGAGGTTTTTAACAGCACATCTGACCTACAGAATACAGACACAAAGGTCAAAACGTCTGTAGCAAAACTTCACGGTGACAAAACAAGATGAATTTCAAAGAGGAAACATTTTAGTGGGCTGAGTGAATTTAAACTGAAGACACTAGTTCCAAAGTGGGTGTTTTAGGGAAGCTAATGGTAAACTGTACTGTACAGTCTAAATACATTTAAGCATACCAAAATATATGCAACACTTACATCAACTAACTTTTTAATGTTGTGTTGCATGCATTAAAATTTAAGAAATAAGCAAAAAACATCAAAATCACCATATAAAAACCCAATTATATATGCATTAATGCCTAAGCTAGAACTGATGACAACTGACAAATGAAGCTTAGCGAAAGTTCAATCAGGGAAACTGTCTATCTGCCCCACCTACCAATTCTGTTTTCATCCAGTCACAACCTGACACACCCATCTAGAGCCAATCACCTGTAAGCTATCACAGTTTAAAATGTTCTCTCTCTCTGCTGTCATTCAGCTGTCATTTCAGCATTGCAACATTGTATGACTCTAGCAGTCAGATAAGTGTACCAGATAATCAGTTAGGACTCAACGCATTCTCCAGCCTCAAAACTCTTGTTCTCTCAGTTTCGTTAGCTGGAAGTGTGCTGCCAGCAGTATTTACCCACTTACTTGAAGAGACTTGAGACAAGCACAACATTTATAAACCAGGGAATCTGCCGCTGCTCATCTCAGAAAGCATTTTAGTTGGCGTTCTTCTTCTTCCACACAGACTGCTTCTCCTCCAGTCCCTACCACACCAGCTGCTCCAGCTGCTCCTGTCACTACAGCTGCCCCGCGACCATGCCGTCATGCTGCTCCAACCATGCCAGCACCTGACCTCCTCCTACACTGTGCGGTGAGATCAGTTCAAGCTTCAACTCAAGTCTTCAGGCTTAAACTGCCTTAGCTTCAGCGTTTGGAGCTCACACCCATACATCTCAGCCGTGTTTTGTTTTCCAGTCTACTGTAACCGCACCAGAGGCCTGTCCCCACTCTCCAGCCTCTGCCATCCCATTCCTGCGCCTCTGCTAGATAAGCCTCACATCACATCAAAACGTTTCACCCCGTATACGTACAAAACCTTGCAAGCAATTCAGTAAGCAAGTTTTCAGTGGCAACATTCCATGTTTCTCAGCCAATCTCATGTTTGCGGGGTTTCACAAGTAGTTAGTCTTTGTTTAATCTGTGGTAGTTTGATCCCTCTGCCTCAGTTGCCCTTTTCTATCACCAGCACCTCAGCCTGGTAAATTCTGTAATCACTGACTCTTATCCCGTTTAATTTTCAGACCTACCAGAGTCACTGCCAGCCCAAATCCCATGCCTCTTCTCGAGGGGCTAGTTGCATTAGCTAGGGAACTATTTTATATTGAGATTCAGCCAGATCTGCACATAGAAGGTTTAGCACTTCTTCACTTCAATCATATGATTTTGCTTGGGTCATTTAAGAAATGTTGTTTCACTAATATTTCCCCTGAAACCTGTCCAGATACATCCTTCTTAATTACCGCATTATGTCTGCCATTCCAAGCCTCACTATGTTTGTGCTATGCTTGCCAGGATCTAATTTTTATGACCCACCTCCTCCTCTTCACCACCTCAACACCTGGCCATGTTCTATCTACCCCTCCACCCCTCTATTTCTCCTGTGCACAATAAAATTCCATTCTACTCCATGCATGCTTTTGTTCTAAGTCTCTCCTGATTGAAATGTGATGAGCACAGAAGGCCCCAGTCAGTCTTCTCTGTATTTTTTTGGGATAGAGGCAGCAGTTCAGCATGTACAGAAGTGTTGTTGCTGTAACAAACACACCAAACTCCATTTAGAATTATTAAAATTAAAAATTAAAATTTCCTTGCTGGATATTGGAGATAAACACTGGTTTTTAAGAACTTCTAAATCTTTTTAACGGATCTGCAGTTTGGCATTATTTTTTAACTTGCTGGACCTGATTCTCGCAGTCTAAGGCTATCACTCAGTTATGCACTTCTTGGGGGAGATCATACTTGCCCCAGTGCATGAAACCTGATAGAATACCAATACAGATGAGAAGCAGTTAGATTCCAGTAGGAAAACAGATCTTCTTTTTCATTCACATTTTATATTTGTAGTTTCATTTTTAGCTGACAACAGTGCCATGAATTCTTGATGAGAAGTCTAGAGTTTTCCCGGGGACCATTTCTGAAAGGCGACAACTAAATGGCCAAATTTATCTGTCACCAGGATATGGCCAATCACATTCAAAAACAATCAATATCCTCGCTGTGGATAGGTTTTTCATGGAAAGATGGTGCCTTTGAGATACGAAAACACAGCCAAGCTTTAGATCTCTCTTTCACCCTCTGTGAATCCTATACACGCAAACTCACACACACACACACACACACACACACACACTACCCCGTCATATTATCCTTGGGATTTAAAAGTGTCAGCTCCATTTACCCCATGGAGAGTGTCAAGAACGGGAGTTGGACAGTCTTCAACCACTTCCATCTGTTTGGATGAGCAGAGAGGAGTGATGTGTCTCCATGGGAATTTGCTCAGAGATAATCATATTTTAAATGAGTCTTAATTGAATTAGCAGAAACACCTCATATTTAATGCCAAACAAGCTGCCAGACAGAGTGCAAAACTGAATTATTCAGATTTATACAACACCACATAATGCTGATACAGCAAAGGCAAATCAAGGTTTTCATTTTAAATTGCATGTGGCTCTCTTAGTTACCTGAAGCTCATTATTTATTACATTTTCAATCTATTTTATCTGTTTTTCCCTTTAAAATATGCTTTATATGTGAAATATTTTTCCATGAAAGCTTATCTTTCATTACAGGAGGAATTTAGAGTAGGTGTCACATGTTTTTTTCAGTGGCTATCTTGCGTGGGAACAGCTCTTCAGATATTCCCTTAATGTCAGTTATTTCATCAGGCCATCACTCACCAGCTTCTAGATGCAGATTGAAATTCCAACAGCACACACCCACATCTAACAGAGAGCCAGATGAGATGAGGATGACATGCAACATGAATGTGAACCCAGTATCACATTAAACACTGGGACTCAGGAATCTGGAGATTACTCTGTATCTATCTGCACTCCATCACTCCACACATACACAGAGGCATGTGCCCCCATTGCAGCAGTCCCATAACTGTCATTAGGGGATTCCAGTAGTAACGACCTCCCATCTGGCAGATCAATACACTGGCTGCCTCTGGCCTGGAGCACATAATAGTGTCATCAGCACAGGCTGCAGTCAATGCTGATAGAGGAACAATGATTACAGGCCCAGAGTAATATTTAACCAGACAATGTCTGGATGCAGAGTGCAAGCACTGTTTTCTGCTTGGTTATGGAGAAGTCCCAATAAATCAGCTGTCCCAGAAAGACTGATTTAAACTGGTAAAACATCTAGTTAAGAGCGTATACACATAATTTTGCATGAATGACCGTATTGGTATTTTGTAGCTAAATGAGGTCCGCTGTTCAGTGAGGTGAGGGGGGAAGTTGAAGGAGTGATGGTTGGGGTGGTGGATGGTCAGGTAGCTTGACCACACTCTGTGTCATTCACAGACCTATATAATATTTTTGCCTTTTTATCAACTGTAAGCTCAGTGTTTCTGTTTTGTTTAAATGGCCCAACCCTAACCATACCTTTATCAGAGTTGTTTTGCCACAGTATTCCCTTAAACTTAACCACACTGTAATTACCATGGACATATATGGTAGAAAGCATTAATTCAAAAGTTATGATATTTGTCAATGTTCTTGCACGGCAAAAGGGTTGACACTAAAATCTAAATAAAAATCTAAAAAAACAAAAACACACACACAAAAAAACAGGCAATGTGCCCTGGACTTAGATATGTGTTTCACAAGGCAGTGTTCACTATCAATCAAAGAATAATAATACAAAAAGGGAAATTTGCTCCACATAGATTGTAACTGCTGCTGAATATGAGCTATGAGCATTTTTACACAGAACCAGGACAGTGGATTTTGCCCACCGTGAAATAGGCGTGGGATTGTTTCACATTGATTTTAGCGACTAATGTTTAATAACTCTTTCATTGTAAATATGCCATGTGAATTCATTTTGGATGGTTTCAATAATTATGGTGTCAGGTTTTGTACTGCACAAAAACAACAAAGTATTTTGTGATTCAGTGATGTGCTCACAGTCAAAACAGGTGGCATAGGATCATTATGTTATCCAAGTCAGTTTCTAAGCTAAGTTTTAATAAAGACAATACTTCTTGTACTTTTGTAGGAACTTATTCTACCAAAGTACAAAAAATATTATAAGGTTTAACAAGGGAAGAAGGAATTTATTCATAAAAAGAGCCCAGTAAGTCTTAAACACCCAGTTGAGCATGAAGGATGAACTGAAAATAATCCATTTGCAACTAATGAACCTTAGCATCATGCACCGGGAGATGGTGGTAATACCCCAAAAAGCTGTTTGCTGACCACCAAAAATTATGAGAATGACTGTGTTTCAAGGCAATGCCCAAGGATTTACAGCACTAAGCATGACTCAAGCATGTGAAGTGCTGGCAGTTCAAAATTTCATAGCTACTTAGTTACTGCTGAGACCAGTTCATATTAACATTTGGAGGACTCAAATAAACAAATCAGAGCAGAATCCTACTGAAAAACTCAAATTCTGCCTGGTCTGTAAAACAAGTCCAGACGTCAGCCACATCAGCAACGAATTTGAAACAACACATCAAGCTGAGGGCGACACAGTGGTGTAGTGGTTAGCACTATTGCCTCACAGCAAGAAGGTTCCAGGTTTGAGCCTCAGTTCGCCTGGGATAGGTTAATTGGTGACTCTAAATTGCCCATAGGTGTGAATGTGAGTGTGAATGGCAGTTTGTACAGTGGCATGCAAAAGTTTGGGTCAAAGTTGCTATTAATGTGAACAGTTAAGCAAGTAGAAGATGAAATGATCTCAAAAAGGCTAAAGTTACAGATGACACATTCCCTTTACATTTTAAACAAAATATTTTTTTTTATTTTCATCTTTTACATCTTCAAAATGACAGAAAAGGAAAAGGGCCCACATCAAAGGTTTGGGCACCTAGTACCTACTAGTACCTAGTAGCACCCCCTTAGGCAACTATCACAGCTTGTAAACACTTTTTGTAGCCAGCCAAGAGTCTTTTAGTTCTTGTATGAGGGATTTTCGCCCATCCTTACAATAAGTCTTCCAGTTCTGTGAGATTCCTGGGCCGTCTTGCACGCACTGCTCTTTTGAGGTCTATCCACAGATTTTCCACCTTCATGGACTTCCCTGAGGTAGTCAATCATTGATTTTGAGGTGTGTTTAGGATCATTACTCATTTGTAGAAGCCATCCTCTTTTCAGCTTCATTTTTTTTACAGATGGTGTTATGTCCAGAATTAGATAGTGATCGTGTTGAGGTGGAGCTGATATTATCTATTTAAATACTTCAGAGTAAAGCTGACAATCATATTGCATTGTTACAAAAGAGTAAAACAAGCTGCAGATCACTTTGAGAACATGCAGGATGTTTAGCATATGATTCTTTTGTGATCTAGATGGATAAAACACAAGTTGACACCATGGAAAGCTCCAGAAGAGAGGACTCTTTCTTAATGAGTAAGGCAAGGCACTGGTAATAACTCCCATACATTTAAAAAATGTTGTCTGTGTTATCCATTGCGTTTGCTTTTTTCCAGTCCTGTTTTAAAATGCTAACTATGTCCCTGGCAAACAAGAAACCTTTTCTTTACATCACCCTAATTTTCAGTTTTTGTTATAATAACATGAAAGAATTTTCCAGATATCTAATTTTAAAACACACAAAACATGTACTTATGTAACTAGATGATATGTCTTCATTGTATCTGTTTCATAGGTTATATCCCTGCCTTGTTGGCAGCCATGCACAGTCCCTTTTGTCATACCTTTAATATATATTTTACATATAGAGTAACACATTTGCCATTTGAATTTTTGACTTTGAATGTTGAACTTTATATGAGACCTCTGTTGACAAGCTGACTTCTTGTCTTTCTCTTCAGCAGTAGATCAGTGTCTCCATACGTGTCACACTATTTGTTTTTGAGAAGGAGCTCTGTTAGTCATGATACAGTGTGTTATGTGGAAATTTGACGCAGATTAAACACCGACACCAACCAACCAACCATAAAGCCAAGGGTGTGATATAACTGGCTGTATATTCAGACACAAAGAAACAAGAAAGTTTTTTTTTTTTTTTTAATTTGAATAAGTTTCATGTTTTTTTTAGTGTGGGAGGAAACCGGAGTGCCCGGAGAAAACCCACGCAAGCACTAGGAGAACATGTTAACTCCACACAGAAGAGAAGAACAGAGACATCGAGAAGATGTCAGCATCTTCTTTCTGTGGGGCTACAGTGCTAATCACAGAGCCACCATGCTGCCCAAGAAGGGTATGTGCTGTATGTTTGTGTGTGCATGTGTGGGTGCAGTTACAAACCATAACCTTAACCTTAACCTCCTCTCTGAGGCTCCAGAACCTCCTTTGTTTCTTCATTTCTGGGACGAGCTTGTGATCGATGTCTCCGTCACATGTCTGATCTCCTGTCCACCTTCCCGGGATACTAAGAGAAAGTAAACGTTTTAATTATAAAGAAAAACCTCATTGCTGTCATAAAATCAAACCTGTAGTTATTGTATGTTAATCCAAATATTTCCCAGGTATTTCTTAGTGTGTTTTAAGTTGTAAGCAGGTATTTACACAGACTGATTGGCTGGGCGTGAAATAATATTTTAAACTGTGAAACAAGAACTAATCAAGTTGAAAATTAACACAGTTTCTAGAAAGAAGGAGGGTTTTGTTGATTTGAAGATAAAATATAAAGTAATGAAAGAAGTTAGTTGGTCTAGATGCATATAAAGTTAAACTACACGTGTTGTTTGTCATAAGGTTTGCTTTGGTCAAATTAGAAAATCTTACCTGGCCTCTTCCTCTGTGTCGGCTCTCCAAGTCACCTGAAGAAACACACTGTAGAGCATAAAGAAACAGATGGTTAGACAATAGATGGATGTAAATTAAAAATTACTGAGTGTTACTCAGTCCAGGTCCTGGTTAGATGAGTGTTCTGTGTAGAAGCTGTTAGTTCTAGAATGAGTGCATCATAGCAGAGGAACGGAAGGCTCATTATCATATAATAGAACCTTTCCCTTCTCTGTGAAACCACACACACACACACACACACACACACGCACGCGCACACACACACACACACACACACACACACACACAGCCTTCAAGCAAGAAAAAAAGAGTGAAATGCTGATTAAAAATACATGGCTTGGCTTATGGGAGGGCTTGTTAATTTGCATATATTACTCTATAACTCAATGGTGCTGCTGGCAGTCACATGCTGCTGTACATGCAGTATACAGTCCAGCATTGTATAATTAAACCTGTTGAACATGCACCCATTGCAAAAGATTATATTTAACCAGAAGCATTGTCAGGTCGCTGGAAAACAAACAGTTACATGTGTTTCAACAGAGCTGACTCTGACAAATGCACTGTGATATCCACACCTCTGTCTGCTGTTATGAGGAAATGTGACAGTAATCTAACCAACAACCACTTGATGAATCTCTGAAGAACAGCTTTCAAGATGAGACACGGCAGAAACAAATCATTCTCAGCTAAAGGTCAAATTCCTCCTTTTTGAATTGCTCTGTTATTTAGATCATCTTGAGGGATTCAATGATGCTTTCCAGTAATAATGTTCACAAGCTCTCTGGAGGGGGGGTTTAGATTGAATAAGATTGGGAGGGAGCCCATCCTGCTGCCCTTTAGGCCCATCAATTATGAATGGGCAACATTTGTTGCTGAATTAATGAGAGCCTGTTAGTGACTTGTGTCCAGGGTGCTGGAAATCAGCTTTTGTCACAATCTCAGACATTTGATAAATACATCAAAAAAGATTATATTGAATGATTGAACACATTTTAAAACCTCAGAGATTTCTGTATGCATGACATGAAATGTCTTTTTCCAGGAGGACAACAGACAGTGTTGGACAGTTTATGAAAGGGCATAATCAAAAAGGTTTGGTGAGCTGTTGCATATTATTTATTTAGCCAAGCTAGCGACATTGGCCCTATGAATGGCAGTAGATAGCTGGTCAATTGCACTTTGGTCCAAACTGAGACATCTCAGCAACAACTAGATGGATTGCCATGGAATTTCTTAGAGGATAAATCCATATGACTTTGGTGATTTCCTGTTTTACATGGTCAAACAGTGTTGTTTAAAGGATCCCCTGTTAAGACATACAATACTCTGTTTTGATGTTTCATATGTTTTCATGTCAAAAATGGTCAAAATTATGTTTACTCCTATGCCCTCTTTGACACATCCAGAATGAACTGAAAGCCTCAAGTTTCCATATCACGCTCGCTTATATTGGACCATGATTGGTTTCCAAACTAGTGTGAGGTCACAGAATAATTTCTGTACAAGTTTTTAACTCAGATTTAAGGTGAGCTCAGAGAAACTTTACCTGTTCAGTATATGAATGTGAACTCATGTAGTCCCTCTGCACATGAAGGTCAAACTTCCATGTGAACAACTTGCTGACTAAGGCTTTCACATAATGTCTTTTCTGCAGATTTGAGAGGGGTTGACTTTATGCTTTTCCTGAACCAGAACTGTATGTGCACACACGCCTGTGACCCCAAGGGGCTCAGGAGGTCAGGGCACTGTGCATGATGCCACTGGCCCTCCCCTGTGTGGGAGTCATTATGGCACGCTATGCAGCCACAGGAGTGCTGCTCCACTGTAGCCCGATGACAGACAGCCCTGCCTCACACACAAACACATACATATGCACAAAAAACCCACCTGCTACACTAAGCTGCCCTGACAGGTCCACAACCCCAGGACACCAGGGCATCTGGGGGATGCATGTTTGGTAGAAAAAAAAAAAAAACATACACAAGTGTACTGTCTTGTATTTTTCTCCTTTTCTATCTCTGTTTATGTCTACAATTGAGAAAATTTAGAAATTTGGATACATAAGCGATAAACCGATTTTGTCTTTTAGTATGGTGTATGTGATGGATTTAGTCCTTTAATGTCCCATTGATCTCCTGTTTCTATAGAAAGAATGAACACTTTAATCAGTTGGAATTTGAAAAAAAACTGTTGAAACAAAGATACTGTGTACAAGTGCAAATGGACGTTCCAACCTAAAAAATCATTTTAGCTATCACTTTTTGCATAAAATATTTACTTCCACGACATGTGAAGGCACCAGTGGAGTGAGGATGACATGTTGACAGACCTTGACAAACCCAAAATCTCTCCAGACGTAATCTTGGAGTCCAACCAGGCAAGAGTGAAGTGGATAAGACAACCTGCTAACCTTCTCTCTTTACTGGATATGTTATCAGCAACATGTGACTCCTGTGAAAAGAAGCAATTTCTTGTTTAATACACATTACTGCACATTTGGTATCTTTAGGAGAGGATCCCTCACAGTAAATGATAATAAAGGAACTCTGTCTAATATGTGATCCTTCTTGTCATTATCATCAGGAAATCAGAGAGTGTCACCACTGGTTTAGCAGAGGTGAAAACATGTTTATGGGAGCATGTGCACACTTAGCCCATAAGGATATACAGTGTATGGGGGGCAATGTTCCCCCTAATTTTTCATGTGCCAGAGCATACACACAAACTCCCTGAGAATTCCTTGGACCACTGTGAGCAACATCAGACGTGCACACTGTCGCACACTGTAATTTTATGCACTACATAGCGCGGGAACAGTGCGCAATTGCGCTGGCGCGCAGCTTAGAGGGGACATTGATGAGGGATACCCTGGTGGCCTAGAGGTTTAAGGTGAAGGAGGAGGAAGTATTCAGATCTTTTAGTAAAAGTACTAATACCACACTGTGAAAATCCTCCATTACAAATAGATTTCCTGAGCTGAAAGTGTTACTTAAGTAAAAGTTTGATAAGTATTAGAAGTACCCAGTGGAAAAAAATAGCCCTTTGACTGTTGTCATTAGATTATTATTACAACGTAATAATATGTAAGCAGCATTTTGCTGCTGTAACTGGTTGAAGTGGAACATTTTCCTAATATTTTATAAAGGACAGCTGTTAATAATTATTTTCATTATGGAATCTCAATTATATTCTTCATTCTTCTTCATTCATTCATTCATTGTTTAATTAATAGTGAGAAATTAATATACCAATTGATTTTCTGTTAAACAACAGGTTGATTAGTCAATTAATTGTTTCAGTTTTACTTGTATATACTCCTCTTCATATGATTTGTATGTGTAATATAGAGCAAAATATGTTATTTATTATTATTATTATTTTTTTTTACAGTAACTGCTAACTAAAGCTGTCAAATAATTACAGTGAAGAAAAAGTGCATTATTTCCATCACTGACATGTTGTGGGGTAGAAGTATAAAATGGCATGCAATGGAAACACTCAAAAAGTAAAAATACCTCAAATTTGTCTAATTAGTTACATTCCACCACTGTAATGCCCTGACGATCACCCTCAATGTGTGTTATTATTGATAAGCTAAGGAAATTATTTAATTTTCTTGACTAAGGCTTGTTTTCTTTGTATCCATGCATTTATGTATGTGTCTGAACACATGCAAATATGTGTCTTTATACTTGTGTGTATGTACATTGAATGCAATGGTGAGATCAATGCAGCATGCTCCCACTTATCCATCCCTGAGTATCATACTGTATGTAAAAGTTGCTCCGGTAATGAGAGCAGAGCTTGAAAGTCAGCCTGAGGGATGTTTAAGGAGGCTGCATTTCAGCCTCAGGAAATTGTGAGTCGAAAAATATTTTATTAATGTGCCATTAAAAATTGATTCATGTTCATTACTTTCTCTGATAACTTTCATCCACTTTGTATGCAGAGAGAGAATTTCATTTCCTCCAACAAGAGGCATTAGTGGTTGGCTGCAATAAGTTCTAAATATTCTTTATGCAGAGATGGCTGAATCAGGACCAGGGTTAAGGATCTGCCAATCAGGACTTATAACAGACTCAATAATCATGACACTACTGTGTCAATTTGGAATTTAGTGAAGCAGCTGAAAAATGTTTTTGCCTGATTGTTTTTGCAATGTCAGTGGAGCATTAGGTTCTAATGCATGTGCAAAATACAATTAAATATTATACGTATATATATAATATGTGCATTGAAAGGGGGTATCTCATAGCTGGACAATATGAATTTGTATGCAACACACATCCCCTTTGAGCTAACGTGACACAGTTACAGTAAGAAACAACAGATACTACTGTAGCAGTAAATCTACCCATTGCTTTAATCATTCATTCAGGTTAAGGCACAGAAACTGCTCCTTATGTTGATCTCCTCATTATCTGTTGGTGCTTTTGTTTGGTTCGTTTCCTACCCCTGCATGTATCTCACTGATGAAATCATTTTGAAACCCATCTGTATACTTCTTCACTTTCTTTTTGTGTTTTTCTTTTTGTTTTTAATGTAGCATGAAAAATTTATGTCAAAGAACAATTTATGATAAGTTAATGATAATCACAAATAGTTGTCCATTTAATTTTCATTATAGCAAGGAAATTTATACAGTATAAGAATGTGCATTGTATTTCACTTTCTTCACTTTCTTTTATGCCTGAATAAATAATTCATTTTTATTCAGGCATTTTAAATCTTCCATACCAAACCCAGCCTAAGATAAACTAAATAATGTTTCAGCATTATACTATATACTGAAGATGATATCTGCATGGAATATAAAGAGTCTGCACATTTTCCCCCAGATTATAAAGTCAGCCACTGTCACACTATACTTCAGTAAAGCTTCTTAAATCACCCCAACTTTTATTCCAAAACAACTAAAAGGAAAATTAAAAAAAAAAAAAAAACTCTCACATGATTGATGGGTCAGTTTTTAAGAAGTGTCATTGACAAATTGATGAATGCAGCCTGATCATCCAGTGTGTTAAGAAAACCTTATCAACCCCTTAGAGGTCAGTACAGATACCTCAGTAATATGCTGGCTTCTTTCTCTACATGCCTCCTCATGCAGAAACCAATTTGGAACCCTTTCCCATTTACATTCTATTATTCAAATTTTAAAAGAGTGAATTAATGAGTCTTGCTTCCTGATGGGCCGCTGTTGTCTGCATAGCTTAATTAGAATAATCTATCTTCATGGGTCAGGACACATGAAGCCCAGCACTGCTGGAACATTTCACTGGAAAATTTACCAGAAGGAGCTCCACAGGAGTGAACACATCTATGGCTGACTTTGATCATCATAGGTCAGTCACACAATATGTTATTTACTATTACATCCCCACAATAAAACCAAAAATAAACCATACATCTATGTTTTGCCTTTGGCAACATCTTTATTTGTTCTTAAAAAGTCGCTACTTATTTAACATCTGAGAGAAATTCTGACTTGCCAAATGCAGGTGTAACTGATAACATCAATTGCTAATTGCTGCACTGCAGTATTTGCTGGGCCAGAGCACTGTAAATGTTCTGAGTTCTACTTACTGAAAAGGGTCTATTAAGCTATTTCATTTTGATTGATAAAGACATAAAAGAGTGCTCTCATACTGATGGGTCATCAACATTCAGGTTAGTGACATTCATTCAGAAATCAAAATAACAACAAGATTTTAGAGTCCAGACAGGGAAGACAAAGAGTCAAATGATGCTCAATGATCACTTAAAATACAAAGAACCACAATTCTAGGGCATGCACATTACACCTAAAATGTCTGCCAGTTAAACTACAGTTAATCCTAAAGGGACTGGCTGTTGTGATACAATATATAGGATGATGCAACTCTTCTTTTGTGGAGGTAGTTATTCCTTTAATATCTCTGGCTGTATTTGGCCCATACTGAAAATGTTGAAAATCAATGAACAGGACTGCTGAGAGATTTGCATCAATGAGAAGAACCTTGATATTTCAGGTATTTAATTCACTGGTGTATCACAACATTCCCATATGGTTATTTGTCTATGAATGGTTTCTGAATTGATTTTCACAATATATAATGATATATACTGCAACAGAGTAGTTTAACACAGCACAGCTCTCAGCATACCTCTTCCGAAACCAATGCCTGCCATCACCCAATCAGAATGATAGTTTGTTGATACATAGCTAGATCCATAGACAGTACAGATATTTACAGCACTGAGCCTTCTGTGAAGCAGAATTTCACTGGAAATCAAAGTTCTCAGTGTGGGCAGTTGTGATCAGGTGCACCACAATTATCTATTGAAACAGGCATGTCCATGATGGCTAGGCAATAGTATGTGTATGACACAATAACTAACTAACTAACTAACTAACTAACTACAGATTAAAGATTTCAAAACATATATTATTAAAACGACAAGCCTTGGTGGTTGTATGTGTAGTGATTTTAAATTGCTTTCTGCTTTTGCCATCTTAAAGCTAGTGTGTAGAACATTAACAACATTGATTACAGTAATTATCATAACTTTACAGACAGACATTACTACAGTATAATTATTGTAAACGACAAGACAAGGAAGAAACATAATAAAAACAACACAATACAAAGCAGAGTTAGTGTTGTTGCAAGTGTCTTTAATTCTTTTCTCAGACACAATAGAGCACATAACCCAGAGCACAAAGGGACTAGAGGGTGTATGAGAGGTGGACATCCTGTGATGAAAGAGAAATGACTGAACCAAAGCAATGTTTGGACAGAAAAGTTTTCACTCAGCCTGAGCAAAGCAAAGATTTTTTGTTTTTTGTGTTTTTTTTTGTTTTGTTTCTTTTTTTTGACTTGCAATAACAAATCAATCGTGCATGTGTTATTTGTAATATTAAAAAACACATTTCTATAAATTACTATCAATGTCATCAATGGCGGCGTCTCTTACATCAGCTGGCAGCCCTGACATCAGCCAGCAGCAGTTTGTTTTCAGTCCATGATGTCCTATGATGATTTTTTTCTCTTTCTCTACAGTACAAATCTCCAGCTCTATGTTCAAGTTATCTCAGCCATCAATAAACATAGAGAACTCTGCAAAATAAAACGCTTTAACAATGTCAGTCAAAGCTACATTTTGAATAAATACAGTTCTGCAATTAACACAGTACTGGAAATAACAGTAGAAGAAATCACTTATACTGTAAACAGATAGCAATTACAAATTTATCTGATCCACAACAGTAATATATTATGAATTTATCATTTTCTTCAAGTTCTTATTTATACAACACTGGCTTCAAAGTCGACATCTTTAATTTTATAACGTGACATGTAGAAAGAAGAATGCTACATAAGCTTTGAATAGACATATACTGTATATCTATTATATATATGTATATATATATATATATATATATATATATATATATATATATATATATGTGTGTGTGTGTGTGTGTGTGTGTGTGTGTGTGTAAAGCTGAATTACCCTTTAAAACACAATATCAGTCCATTATTTACCAACACATTTTACAAGGCTCTATAATGGAATGGATTCAGTACATGAGAATGTTTGATTTTCAACAGCAGTTTTAAATTTCACTTAAGTAACCAGTTACACCTCCCTGAGATGAAGACCATACTGAAATGAAAGCATCTTAACCAGAGGAAATATCTCTAAATCTATTACATGGATCACATACAGTGCACTGTATATGGGGCTTTTACACAGAAAAAGAAAAATCTTATTTTTAATTTGTGGAAAAAATCACATCTTGCAATATCTGTTCAAACCAGGAGGAATCAAACAATTATTTTTTTTTATTTTGGTTTAACTCAGATGCAGTCTCATTTTGTAGCACTGGGCATCATTTCTGTAGGTTATGATAACAGTGTCCTCACTAAATTGCTGATCAGGGAGCATGGAGCAATGGCTATAACACACTGGGACAAAGAAACATTATCTGTGAGACTGTCAGACAGGTTATAAATAAGCCAACAGTTTAGCAGTTTATTATTTAACCACTTTTAACTTTTAACTCTTGGAGTTTAAAGTGAAAGTGAGCGCAACCGTCCATTACAATGGACATCTTTGTTTGGACAGAATCTCAAGGTGGGGGGGGGACTGTGTCTGGTAGGGCAGCCTTATAGATGGGCTATGGTTGAAACAATGTCTAAGGCAAAAGTGCTTACAGTTTCTCCAAGAAAATCATAAAGCAGGGTGACAAGTTTGAACCTCTGCCCACCAGGTCAATTGCTGCAAAAAGTCATTTTCGCAAAGTTAAAATTGTCAGGGGCAGATTCATCTATGCAGATGTTGGAAATGAGAGGGGGAGGGGTTTCACAAAAACACTGTCCGATCTTCTGACAAACACTTCGGTCAAAGAACACTGATGCCTTGAGGACTGCATCTCTACTTTATGCAGATGATGTAGTTCAGGTTAGCATCTCCAAGTCAGAGGCCATGGTACTCTGCTGGAAAATGTTGGACTGCCCCCTTTTGGGTTGGGAGTAAGTCACCAGAGTGAAGGAGAGTTCAAGAGTGAGGGTGAGATGGAATGTGAGACTGACAGGCAGACTGATTTTGCGTCAGCAGTAATGTAGACGCTGTACTGGACTGTCATGGTAATGGAGGAGCTGAATCTGGAGGCAAGGCTCTCGACAGTAGACAATAAACTTTGGATAAGGATCGAAAGAATGAGACTGTGGATACCAGTGGCTGGAATTCATGTCCTTCACGGGGCATCCATAGTTAGTCCAGCCATCATGAGGGTGGACTGAGGACTCACCCTCAGGTGTGCACCTTAACATGGCTGTTTTTATCTTAGGACTTGCAACTTTAATTTTCACACTTTTTTCCTTTTTTTCTTTTTTCTTTCTTTTTTCTCTCTCTTTTTTTGACTCCTGTCTCCACAGGAACTGGATCATCTGTTCAGTTCAGGTCCACACAAAATGTTGCTGAGCTTTGGGCAATTAACTCTTTGGCAACTCTGTAAGCCTCTGCAATTTATGGTTACTCATGACACCCTTCTTTGCATGAGGCAGGTTTGTCGTTTATGTGTATCTTCCAAGAAACATAATTCCAGTTTCGGACATAGTATCAGACATTCAGAAGGGACTTGGAGTGGAACCCCCCTGTTGAAAAGATTGCAACTGAGAATCCACTAAAGGGAATATATAGCCCATCTTGCATAGCTAAGGCTGAGGATTCCCCAAGAAAACCTGGAGGACTGGGAGATGGGGAGAGAAAGATATTTGGGTCATTATGCTTAGCCTGCTGCTACTGCAACCTCAACCCATATGAGAAAATGCATGGGTGCATGGATGGAGTTTGAGCGTTTACAACCTGTTTGATCATCTGCTTGTGTTTCTTGTCCCATTGGATGTTTTTTTTTTTTTTTTTTTGTGTGTGTGTGTGTGTGTGTGTGTGTGTGTGTGTGTGATGTTACTGTGTTCCCAGGAAATTCTCAGAAATAAATTTGGTGAGTTATTTCCAGTTGGAATCCAAAACAAGAAAAATAAAAGCCAAGTTGTAATAAACCAGAGTTATTCCTTAAAAGTTTTAAAAACTATTTTCTGGTCCTGCGTAGATGCTGATGTATCTTTATTAATTCTGCTGGCCTCCTTAAAGCACTGCCAGAGCCACAGACAGAAGTCATTAACTGTTCAGTACAGCCAATAGAAGATAATGCCATTACAACATACAGTAAGAGGCCAACCAGTGACATTATTGCCATCAACCCCTTTCAGCAGTAAGGGGATTTAGCTCCACTACAAGCATGTATGCAATAAAAGCAATACAGTACCATACAGAATCTGAGGGCAAAGAGAATCATTTTCCCATAGTCAAAGCCAAAAATGCTAAATACTATGTAATTTTTTTGATATTTCAAATAAATATGTTGTGTGTCATTGAAGTAAACGCAAACAAAAACAGTTAAAAACAACCCTCATATTCTTCTTATATTCACTTAGCAAGTACTTAGCATCCTGTTGAAAATAGTAGAGTATAATTTAGTCCATGCATTTTTAGAAAGGTTGCCGTGTATCAGATCCACTTTCATGCTCTCTGACTGTCAGTGGATCAAAAACACAGGATGCAGCTGCAGTGGAATGTCAAAGGTCAATGATTTAAGAGTGGCCAGCAATGCGGAGAAACGGTTTAATCTGTACTGTATACTGACAAGTGAGAGTTGATGCAGTGCTAGAGTGTTACAAAAGAAATCTCTTTATTTTGCTCCTTGTCAGGGTGGCCAAACAGACAGAGTGAAAGACAGAGGAGAGAGAGAGAGAAAAGTGAAATGATGTGGAGGAGAGCTGAAGCGGGGCAGAGGCAGAAAAAGCAGGGCAAGCTGACCACAGCTTGTCTGACATCAATCCAGTAGTTGTTTTTTATCCTCGTCCCACGCTCACTGGACACATATCTGGTTCTTCAGACTATTGGAGAAAGACAGACAAGAGAGAGGATGGGTCAGGCTTATCACTGGTACGTAACATGTCTCATATTCGGAGTTAAAGCAGCACAGCAAAGCAAGTTATTTAAGCAAAAATCACATTTACTATTTTCACAAATCATACAATAGAATTGCAAAGTTTGCCTCAAAATAACTGTGGTCCTGGTTCTGGTCAATCCTCAATTACATAAAATAATGAGTAATGCTGTCACCTGAACACATGCTTTGTCATGTTCCATGCATTTCTCTTTTCAGAATTTTTAGTCATATAGCACATATTTTCTTTTCTGGCCTTTAACTCAGAGAAAAATCCTGCCAGTGGCTGACTTTATTCTTTTACTTTATGAGAAGTGTCGTGATCTGGAAACCATGGATTAAATTTTACTAACATTTTTGAAACTACAATAATAGTTTCTTACAAGCTAGGTCTGATGATCACACAGGTTTTTAAATAAGTTCCCAGTCTACCCAAAAAAAGACAGAAGACAAAACAATCTTTACCTAAAATTTTGCAAACCTCTCACCTCACAGTACACAGACTGACTAGGTCATGTTTGAACTACTGTATGTGCTGTAGCTGTTTGCATACATTTCGGGTATGCTTATTTTCTGTTCTACCTCCATATAGACAGATCCAGCTATTCTGCTGATTGTCTAACTCCTGGTGTTTCTTGCCCTATGAGACATCATTGTTAGCAATGTTTGTGTGTTCACAAATCTCAGTAATTATTCTAGTGAATACAGTGTTAAATTTAATTACGTTTTTCTTGAAGTCAGGCATGTTTTATGGCAATTTTTTTTCTCCCAAACACCCCTTTTTAAATTTGGATGTGGGCATGTATTCTTTAAGAGATGGGGTGGACAATCCAAACATGGTCATGGCATGACACTGAAATGCACCACAAACTCCAATTCAAAGCGATTCAATGTCAGAGACTGTCCTACCAAGATAACACAACAGTGTCAGTCATTTTTGCAAATGCCATAAGAAGGCATATGTCTATGTTTAAATGACAGGACCCTCAATGTCGCTATAGGAATTATGAGTCCTCTCTGATCAAAAGAGGAAGAAATGTTACATTTGTTATAAAGTACACAGCTGGGGCAATCAGGGTGGTTGAATGGGTCAAAAAAAGAACAAACTTGAATAACCTTAACCAAGTAGTTACTTTAACCCAAATCACAAAATCCACAAATCACAATCTTTCCCCTCACCCTCACTGAGTCTTTGGCCCTCAATAGTAGATCGGTTTTGTCTTAACAAAGATGATGTGTACCAGTTTTGGAAGTCACTAACAAATGATGTCTTCCAGCCAATAAGTGTATCAGATCAGATAATACTGATATGTGTTGTTCTGGACTGCAATTACAGTGCTTAATATCATTTAATTTGGAGGACAAAAACAACACACTATTTTGTTTCAGGGTGAGCTGTACTCGTGGATTGGGGCAACAGAATGAAGGACACAGTCAGAGTGGCCAGATTGGGCAGTTCTGCCCAGGGGAGCTACTTTTGTTTAATTGAGCATCAAAAAATTCTTTGGGCTTGTTGTGATCATTTGGGCTTCTTTCTGTACCATTTGGATGTTTTCCCCTAATCAAAAGATTGGCTATATAGCTACAGCTAAATTGGGGTCAGTGATTGATGTTTTCACATTTGGTCTATAATGCCTCCAGTATCTGCACGCAGGGTCAGTCCATCTGTAGTGTGAGGGAAATAGGACAGTTGGAAAACATTTGCGCCGACCCTTAGAAAATATAGTTATTTTGCAGTATGAACAACCTGCTGCAGATGAGTGGCTGCATACATCAGCAAACTGTGTCACTGCATTTCTCATGGAACATGAAATTGAATAACCCCACATGAAAAAATGAAAGTTTGCAGTTCACTAGTTTCAAGACTCAATTATAATTGAGTAATACACTAAGGGGACGCTTTTAAGTGATTAGTTTTGTCAGTGTTATTCAGCACAGTGATCCATTATTTCCAAAAGAAAATATCCACAGACTCATGCTCACAGGGTTTAAATTCATTATTCCTTCATCGAACTGCACTCAATGCTCCATAATGTCAAAGTGAAAACTGAATTTTAGACATTTTTGTAAATGTATTAAAAGTGAAAAACTGAAATATTTTATTTTCTGCCATTCTTCTCTGCAGATCCTCTTGAACTCTGTCAGGCTGGATGAGGACAGTCGGAAGACAGTTATTTTCAGGTCTCTATTTTCAGGTCTCTATTTTCTCTTCCTACTCAAGGATATTCATGGAGTTAATTCTGTCTTGTCTTAGGTCCAGTCTGAGTTCCTGAGCGCAGTGGACCAGGTTTTCATTTAGAATATCTCTCCATTCCATTTTTCCTCAGCCTGATCCTGCTGACATCATGCTTCACTGTTGGTAGGGTACTGGACAGGTGATTTTCACTTTATCATTATGGGATACTGAATGTAGATTGGTGAGGGAAAAAAGTGAGGGGATCTGAACATTCTGAATGCATGAATCAACAACAGGCTGATTGCATAATCAACAAAATAGAGCTAAAAAGTACAGCAGCAGGGTTTATCCACCAGTCACAGGATTTAAAAAAATCTGTGTTGTGAGGGTTTTGTTCCACATGTTCAACAAGCCGTCTTTTTGCTTTACACCTGACACTGATGTCAAAAGGTTGCCATCTAATCCCAGTTTCTGTGTGATTGAATAGGTGAGTGGAGGTATTTCATATATTTCTCCAGCAGCTTGGACCAACAGATGGCCTCATCTCATCAGTTTATCATCACACTATTGCTGCCCTCATCGCCCCTTGGCTAGCAGAACTATTACACTCACAGGCTCAATCACTCAACCCACTGAGGACTGAGTCAAGACAAACCATTGACTGTCTATCCCATAGACAGTATAAACAGCACTACCAGCGCACCCGTGGTTTAATAGCACAGATGGAAATAAATCGAGAGGAAACTTGCAGTGTGCGCCCGTGGGGATACAGAGTGACAGCGTAACCAGGGGCGGAAACATGACAGACTGACAGTGAGCGTTGTTTTTGTTGCTTTATTTTTACTGCACATAATCAATGCAGTTTCCTCTGTCAGTGTAATGGGAATTGCATACTGTCTTCAGGTGAACTAAGCAGAGTAATCACAGTCTGCTCTGTAAAAGGAACATCCCGCTGTGAGAGTCCCGCGAGGACAAAACAGCCACAAGACAACAAACTGTCACGCTTATTTTACTGGGGAGCTTAATGTAGCAGAACACACCAATGCGGCAGAATATATATTTTCTGACCCTAACCTTTGAGAAATACACCAAAGACTGCTGCAGTATTGGGCACAACTTATTGTTTTAAATATAGATATAGCCAGGATGAATAAAGTCTCATTTTCATATTTGTCAAGTGAAAGACTCACAGATTGTCAAACTATTAAAGGAAACAAAAGGCAAGTGCTGAGCGTTGTGATATAATGGTGATGCAATTTGTGATGGGATTCATATTTGCTCACATAATATGAAATTTTTAATTTTTCACAAGTGTGTAGAAAAGCCTGAATGCTTATGCATAAGTCAGTTGTAAAGGTGTATTAGTAAGTTGAGGTTTATTTTTGTAGTTTTTAGTTAGTAGCTCCAGAATAGTGCCTGAAAACCCATTCAGGTCTATGCTTGAAAGGTTAAAGCTGCACTAATTAATACTTTTAAACAATGGGTCAAATAATGTGTGTGCAATGTGAAAAGAGCCACTTGTAGTGACATACCCACAGAGAATTGACGCTCTACTGAGCTTTTTAGTGTCTTCCAGCTCATTGTTTTGATTTTACTGCCCACAACTTTACTGTTGCAGTTCATTCTCCCTGCTCCCATCAACCCAGTATCCAGCAGCAGTCAGCAGCTGGTTTTGCAAAAAAACATGTCAAATGTCTGAGGAGTTTCACAGAAAGCATGCAAATGTTGAGCATGCAAATACCAGTAATGGACTGCTCCCATTTTGTATTCTGCTTTAATTTGAGGTGCTCTACATTCCTGGTTCATTCATATGTATGAATATACTCTCAATCTCACGCTTTACATTGCTGTAAAACCTGCCTTAATTACAGTGCATTCAGGATTAGGTAGATTCTCCTCTTTTTATAAATCCCCAGATGAAACATACAGCAAAACGATCTCATTCAAAGACTGTATTTTCCACTTAAAGGCATTTTACATCACTTTGTCTTACATGAAATCATATTGAATTTGATATGATGCAGCTGGCAAACCCCATTTGAAGGATAATGTGAAGGTTGAGTTTGTCTAATTTATCCCCGTCATTACACCACTTGGCAATCTCACAGCCAACAGCTGGATTATGAGCCACCTTTGACACCTGCGTGTATATTCTTCTTGTTTGTGTGGTTAACATAGGCTGTAGATAGTGAGGCCACCGGGTAAACAGAAGTGTGACCCCTGCATCATCCCTGATGCAATCACCACCTGTATGGTAAACAGTGACATGCATGTGCCATGTGTAATGATGTACATTTTTTTTTTTCAGTCCTGGTTATTTGAAGTAACTGATAGCATTTGTGTCATTTTATGTACAATATGGACGTTTTCCAAAGGCTTTCATTGATGTTGTTCTTATCTATGGTGGGTCAATAAGCCAAATTCTTCCAATCCAAGTGGGTCAGGTCCTGAATCTGTGACCCCTTTTACACTAAGAAGGCTTTGCATTATGCTGGCTTTGCTTGTTTACACTGAATTAAACAAAAGCGCCGCTGTGTGTGCTGTTAGGTAGCACGCCAGCATTCCGGAATCAGAGGCGTGACATGTAACACAACAGCATCGGTGTCTGTCCCGCCGTCCCAGCTCACTCATTTTACACAGACATTGATCCAACTCTGTGATCCCATTCTGTGTTGATACCTTGTATATAGAGCGAGGCAGAAAAAAGGTGCAACATTCCCGCCTTAAACAGGCTGTTTAAAGGGTGCTTCAGTTCCTCCATGTACCTTGGCAGATTAGGTAGGAATCTGATCTTAAAAGCTAAGTGTAAGTGCATCCAAGAAGCATTCAAAACAGATTAAAATCTAATTTTGAGACAGAATTCTAGCCAGGTGGTGAAAAAGTGTAAATCTGTCTCTCCAACACATATATGTCATCTGTGGAATTTCCACTCATTGTCTGGTTTTCCTTATACACCCATGGCTTCTCTCCTCTGAATAATCTGTATGGGTGAGGGTGCTGGCTGAGTTTGCGCCTTGAAGATGATGAAACTTCAGTAACTGATAAATATGATCATCATTCAATGTGTTTGTGGGGTATGGGTAACTGTAACGTAATGGTAACTGAAATGTTATTATTGTATTTAAATTGCTGAAGTGCAAAAGTTATATATATAGATATATATATGTGATCTGGCCAAGGGATATGCATATATGTGGCTAAGCGTAAATGAAAGTGTCTCTTTTAGACTTTATTCAGATATGAGACACATGACACTGCACATTTGAAACTGTTCCATAGGAGTGCTGTGACTCTTCACATTAACCACCTCTAGATGGTAGTTAGAGGAAGTATTTGTTGTTTAATAAATTCCTCTCCAGCTCCGCATGAGGTCTCACACATTACTGATGAGCACTCTGAATAGATTAATCAGTCGAGTGTGAGTATTTAGAAAAACATCGAAGGGCCCTCTTGGTGCAAGTGGCAAGTGTATATTACGTTGCTGAACTCTGAAAAGCGACTTTTGTCGGAGTATCTGAAATCTTTTCTGCTGTTTACCTTCTTCTCCATCAAGACGTCACCATTCAAATGTGCATCCCTCCTAAACTGACAGCAGGACAGCTTTTAAAAGAAGCTTGGGGATGATACATGGCCTTAAGCCCAGCCTTCAAATCCCACTAGCACTGTGCCACTCTGCACGCACAAACACACACACACACACACACACACATTCACAGATTTAAAGTCAAGAGTAACATTTTTTAGTGCTACTGTATATCAAGACTCCCAGCTTTCCTCTTAAGGCAAAGAAGGGTCTCATAAGTAATTCACTGTGCAGCCGGTGTAGGTTACACAGCTGCACAACCTCCAGCAGTCCAGAGAAACCATACAACCTGACTACATCAACTCCTCCAACGTGGCTACTCTGCAACTTATGTATTCCTGTGGCGTGTGACAAATTGTGTCAGCACATTACTCTACTGAAGCATTTTTCATGCATAATTCATCCTCGAGCCTACATTCTGCACGGACATTTTCAAATCCCTTTGAAGTTAATTCCCGCTTCGTGATAAACAGCCTTGCTCTCGCTGGCTGTGTTGCAGCTTATGATTGTCTGTGTTGTCTGTGCTGAAGGAAGTCACCTGTCCGAAACAATTTTACTGTACAATACTAGAGAGTTGGAGAGATTACATCTAATAATAATCCACCATGCAAAAAGCAGAGAAAGCTTCCTGAGTAGTCTGATGTGTTTGTACATCAAAGGAAAGTTTCATGTTTTATACTACGCATACACACACACACACACACACACACGATTTCAGATAATGTATCACCAGTGAACATCTCAGAGGATGCTGAAAAAATGCATTTTCACTGCATTGAAAATGCATAGTTACTACACAGGCACGTTTACGTCGTATGTGTCTTACATTTTAGTCGAGTTGGCTGTGAGGACGGGGTGCATGGGTTTCTGGGATATCTCTGCTCTAACCAAAAAGGGCAGTAAACAGCTGTGTCTGATGTGAATGTCATTGAGATTCATCTTCTGAGAAGCATGAATGTCTGTACCAAATTTTGTGTCAAACCATCAAGTACAGTAGACATCTACATATTTCACTGGATAAATGATACATTTGACTTGCTAGTTGTGCTGGAGGCAAAGTCACAGGATCACAAAAGAGTTGGAAGGTAGATTCATCCTTTGGAAACTATGCATGTCTGTAAAAAGTTTATGGTGATCCATTTAGAAGTTGTTGAGATATTTAGATACGTTTCAGTCTGGATTGACAGACTGACATTGAACATGCCAATGATTTTACAGGGGACAATTGGCTGAGGTTGTAGTGAGATTTTATGTTTTCAGCTGATGTTTCTCACAATGCCGTATTCTGGCTCAAATCCTGTGCATCTATGTGTTATTCATATGGGGCAGCCTTCTTCAAAAGCGAGAGATGACTTCCAATAATATAACTCACAGAACAAAGTGAATATGTGATTACCCTGGGGTGAATGACAGAGAATTAAATGAATGGGGGCTGGCATCTCACCTAGCATCAGTATTAGCAGGCCCCAAGGAGAGTATCAGCAGAAGAAAGAGGGAGTGAGAGAAGAAGAAAGCAGGTGAACTGACAGACACTTGCCCCACTTGGATGTTGACAATTGCCTGCACTGTAGCCAACTGTGTCCCTGAGTTATCTCTCTGCACACAGGAGAATTAATTAGGGGCTTGATGATCGGGGGAAATGAGGCTGAATAATAAAAGGCATGACGATCTTTCTCCGTGGCGTTGCTTCTTTTGTCCTTTGTCCTACCCAACCCATGATGATTGTCATGCCCGGGAGCTGCTCTTGTCATTCATACCCGCCTACCTCGTGCACCTAAAGTGGTTTGTAAAAATCCCTCCACTGAGCAGCTAATGGGTGCAAGGTGTAAAAATGGCCTGCCACTTTGCAGAGCTCCCACTGTGTATTGTTGTAAATCACAGAGCCATTACATGGGAGATGAGTGCTGGGAAAATATGGGCACTGAAAATTCTCCCTGCCTCAGCCCCAGCTGTTTTCTGCTTCAGCACACAATGCATTGTACATGCTCAATATTTAGGCCTCCAGCACCCTCGGAACCACAGGTGCTCCAAGTCATTTTCAACAGTTTCTCACTGATAAGATCATTTCGAAAAAGCTATCTCTCCAAGCTTCTTTGATTCTCGTTTCAGTTTCTATGTTGAATGAAGTTGTTAGCTGAAGATCATCACACTATAACTCACAGGAACAGTGACAGTGACATTTTTCTGGTCAAGTACTTGCAGTTGTCTGCATTTTTCTTGCAAGGACACAGCTGACAATTATTCCAGTATCACAATAACCAGCTTCTGTCACAGAGACCAAAATTAATAATGCACTTTGCTGTCCTCAACAATTCATCAATTGTAAGTGTAAATATTACATCGTAAATATTAAGCTGTGATAACAGGGTGTCAGTGTTTATCACTGGCAGCAAAACATTTCAACACATTCAACATTTTCATGATAAATTACCTTTGTACAGACAGAAAGGAAAATCTTATTGTTTGACTTGTGATATAAAAATAAAAATGAAAAACACCTCCCTGTATAATGTTCAACAGCAGCACAAACTGCAGCCTCCAAAGGTTGAGTCAGCACCTCTCTAAGACTGTGTACCAAACATAGAGGCAACTGAGTGTATTTCAATTCATATAACTATATTAACCATATAGAGTTTTCTAAAGATACAATTACTGTAAATGTTTCTGTGGGCAGAGGTGTTATGTATGAGTAGCAACAGATGCAATGCATCCCAAATCTCAACAATGAATGGCATGAACTAGTAAATCACATGCCCTAATTGAAACTCCCATCAAGAGGCATGTTTGAAATGGAAGAGATAAACCTTGTCAGAACCATCTTCACTGGCAAATGACTGCAGAGTTCATTCAGCTAGCTGTACAACATCTCAAACTAAGAATGAATGTGAACAGTCAATTTATACATTAATTTCCATGTTTAGCATTTGTTTGAGTCCAGCTGTCTGTGGTGAGGTACATTGTACATGGACATGCTGGTGTAAACAGAGAGCAGATTGTCTGCTCTGCAGTTGGTTGCTTGGGTGCAGAAAATACTACAAGACGTAGCAATATATATCGCTATATATTGCAACCAGACTCTACTCACACAAAAACAGTAAGTACACAGGAGTTGCAACATCCTCTTGGAACATTATCTTGGATGCTAACATGATCAAACACTTGCTCATGCAGTTTACTGGCCAAACTTATTCAAACCTTTCAATTGGCTTTCCATGGGTCCATGGTACTTTCTGTACCAGTGACTCATCACCTGAGAGCATCATTAAGCAAGTGAACAGGCTGCAATGGATTTTAGGTAACTGAAAGAGAATAAATTAGTGTTATTCTCTGGTATGAGCCCAAGGAAAGTCACATTTCTCTGGGAGAATAAGGGACTGTCTTGTTCTTGTTACAATGTGTCTGGTCTTGAAATGCAAATTTTGATGGAGGCAGACTTTGAAATGCACCTCAGTATATTGATTGATGTTTTCAGATGCCCCAATGGCCATTTTGTTTCCATGTCTAAAAAGCACCAGTCTATTTCCCAGCAGAGACTGTAACCTCACTGCAGCTGTACCAGCCTCTGTATACTGTGCAGATAACAAATGCTAGCAGCTGAATCTCTCTTCCTTTTGAACAGACAGAGTAAATGTGTTGTCTGAATTGCAATGAGGGAAACTGTCAAGGCTTATTAGAGAGCATTCTCTCATGCTTTGAAGATGTGATCGTTTGTATGCTCATGTTTTACTAGAAATAGGCTGAATGAAAGGGAAGGATCATGCAGGTAGTGATGGTGATTCGTGGCAGGCAGGATAGAGCCTCGAGGGGCTCATTGCTCCCCGGGCTAGCCTCTTACATCGACTACCATGCCTGAGAGAACACTAAAGGAAGACTGTGGATAGACCTGTCAATGACACCCAAAGGAATTTCCCAGTGTTTGGTTGCTGCAGTGTTGCTGCCAATTGTATTCAATGGGTGGGAAATCACTGAAGAATATAATGCTGATTGTGTGAAACTGCACTGACAGCACTTGTTGACATTTGCATTTCAAAAATGGAGAAAAGTAAATATTAGATTGTGACAGCAGGGTGTTGTTGTTCATTACCAGCAATGAAAGTTCAATATTTCAGTATATTCATCAGCCCGATGACAAATTGCCCCAAGCTACAGTGTGACAGACAGAAGGCAGCCTATTATTGTTTGAGTGGAAAAACCAAAATAAAAATGAACAACCAGGCTAAGAATTACTCTTTATTTTTTAGAAGTGAAGTACTAACTTTAGATGTTTAGCTGTGACTCTTTTTTGTGTTCTTCATTATGAAAATCAAACCAATATTCATGTGTGAGAGAGCCAGCTCCATAAAGTGCTGTGCATGGTAAATGGATAAAATGCTTACAGATTTATACTTATTTATTTATGGATAATTATGATTCTGTTTATAACACAAAGGTACAGATATTTGTTACCAGCCAGTCTACTGATAATAAAGATTAATTCATCTTGAAGTCATGGGCAGATGTGCAGTCTGCCCAGGGAACCAACAGAGGCTTTTGAAATGCATTAAATGACCAAAGGCTTCCTATCTGCAGTCTGTTTACTATTCATCTGTGTTTAATAGTTATAGAGAGTTTAGAGTTATTTTTGGCTCATTGTAAGTTGTTTTGGTTAGACAGAAGATCAATTCATCCAGTCTTAACTATTAGATCGATTTGGCTTCTCTGCATGTTTTCTCTTTTCCTGCAGGAGAACTGGACCCCAAACACTGTGACAACAGAGAGGGTTATATCTAGGATTTTAGAAATACTGAGGTCGTAAGTCTGTGTGTGGACATGCAATGGAATATACAGTTTGACTATCCACAAACCAAAACAGTCACATTTTATTTATCAATTTAACTGTTCAATTATATCATATGTAAATTTAATCTCCCCACATTATGACCTGATTCCAGATGTGTAGTATTTTCTGATGAAGAAATGGATGACTACTGACTGTGTTGCTGCAGTGTTGCTGCCAATTGTAGTCAATGGGTGGGAAATCACTAAAGAATATAATGCAGTCTTGAGACTTTCATGGTTATGACGTTGATTGTGTGACTAAATTCCTTTCATTTACATTAAGTATCTGTCATTTTTTGCTTCAAAATTGTTTAGTCCAAGTTAGTATAAAACCCTATTTGTGATATGTGTAATTGTGAAATGTAAATACACACATATTCAATCCAATTGTGTATCATCAATTGAATATCTCTTCCACATAACTCTACATCTGTAATATTTTATTCTGTTTTGTCTGCTGTGTCCTCAAATTTTGTTATTGTGCCACATTTTTAATGTCACATTGTTTTTTGTGAATCAGCTCATTCATCTTTGCATCACTGACTACTGTATGTGTGTCCTTGTTTAACTAAGCTATGGAAACAAATTCCCTTTTAGAGAGCAAAGAATCTGCTCTCCAGCAAAACAATGAGGACGGTCTTGAGAAGCGAGCCACAGATAATCTGCCAGTAAATTGGGCACAGTGGATGAGCAAATGCAGAAGAAAATGTCAAGCAGCTGAACTGAACTGGAGAATCCATATGCCTTTCTCTGTGCTGCCATGGGCCTGTTTCTGAAAAGAGGCATGTGTGATGTGTAGGCACTTGGTGTTAAAGTGGACAGATGAGAGCACCGGCACTTGTTGTGTTTGTGGCCATGGAGAAGAGCCACAAAGTACTAAAGGGGAAAAAGAGGTAGGAGTGCATCCGGGCTCTGTCATTACAATATGCCATTCTGTTCAATGTATCTGGACTGAAAGTGTTGCAAACTACCAGGATAAACAGACTAAATCCTGATGCCCCTGTCAGACAGGCCAACCAGCTGGATTTAACCTGGCTGAATACAATACATATTACAGTATGTTCTCCTGGCATGGCAGAGGACGCAGCATGAGTCATGAATACAGCACCCTTCACACCACCATATTGAGATGATAAAATAATCTGAAGCAGGGAAACAAACACAATGCTCTCCTATTATACATTTTTTTTTACCACGTTAGTGCTATGAGTTATGGATTTAGTTAAAACTCAACAATTTCATGACAACACATTCACCACCCCCTGGTGGTGGAGGATGACTTTGGTGATCCAATGATTTTGCCTAATGCCACCATGAGGTTGCCATTATTTGATTTTGGGTGAAAAGTTGAAACATCTATTGAATGGACTGCCATGACATCCTTGTTCCCATCCATCCATACCACATATCCTTTAAGGAAGGCTGGGGCCAATCCCAGCTGACATTGGGTGGGCACACCCTGGTCAGATTGCCAGTCTATCCATGTTCCCCAAAGGATGAATTAATACTTCAGTGATCCTCTGACTTTCATTTAGCACCATCTTCAGGACAAAAACTAAAAATGGTGGGTTTATGACAAAAGCCTGCAAAACTGATGACATTCGACCTCACCAGTACTTTGTGTTTATGTGACCTGTATTACTCTTCAAAGTCTTCTAAACACTGTGTCACCCATATCCAGCATCAGCAGCCATACAATCCTGGACTTCAGTTTCATGTCCAAACATTATGGTAACTGCAAGGGACATCCATTACCTTCTTTGTCTTTTAAAGTAATTGAAAAGAATTTTAAGAATTTAAAGTTGATTTCTAACTATAAATCTCCACCTTAGCAGCAACAGTAACAACAATATTAACATTACAAACATGCATGCTTCTGATTTGTTTCTATGGGAGCTATTTCCAACCATCCAATTCTGCTGACATAGCATGGACACATTAGTGCTGATCAGAAATTATTAAGCATGTTGACATGCTGGCTAAGATAGTGAACAAGGCAAATGTGCATGTTCACTTGCTGACATTAGCATTCAGCTTAAAGTACTGATGTGTTCAAAGCCTCACAGAGTCACCAGAGAGAGCAAAGGCTTTCTTTTTCATGTGATATTGCAAATAATGGGAGATTACAACAGGATAAAGCAGTTGGGATACTTCATCCTGAGGATTTGCATGAATTGATTAGATACAACATGAATTTATTGTGTGTACACTAGTTGGAGTGGCTAATTGTTATCAGACAGAGGCAAAATGTCTGGAGATGAAATATCTATGACTTGCCATTTCCAGAATATTTTTTCCAAATGAGTGGCTGAGTGTCACAACTAAAAATCTCAAATGTGGACGGTAATAAATCCTTCATTTAAATGATTTATCTGGCTTTCTGCTGGTAGGGATGATGCATTCAACTGAAAACAGAGAGTATGTTTTTCAGATTCATCTTCACTAATGCGCATCTGACACTATACAGTCACGTTTGAAATAGTTTTCATGTGTCCAAAGGCCATGAAAGCAACTCAACAGTGAGAAAAACAAGTAGTTTCAGATGTTGAAAGTCAGACTCGGAGGGGCAAGAATACAAAGGTGTTGATTATAGCCATCATAGTTATACTGCACAAGCTTTAAGAAAAATACTCTTCAACCACTGTGTCCAATGATCTGCATCAGATTTGCATGCTTCAGCAGTGAGGGCATATGTGACTAATCAGTTCCTGGAGCCTATTGGCATGGTTGAATCTTAAATCTCTTTGTATGCACACGTATCTGCTCTCATGCATGTAGGATGAATACACACACATGTAGTGGCCCTTGATGGATGACTACCCTGGGAAGAGGTGATGGCACAATAATTACACTGTCAGCTTGAGTTGACCTATCATTAGCAGCAGTGTCTGAATACATGTGGGACTGCTCATATTGCCAAGCAATTTGTCTTGTGTTCAGTTTTAAATTGATACCATAAAAAATGCAAAAGAGATAATGGAAACTGACTAAAATTGAAGTGAAATCTTGTAATCAGTTTATGTGAAGCAGGATGACAAGCAATACAATTACTCATGGAAAGAGCCTCACTATGGTGTTGTGTTTGAATCCTCATGCCTTCAATAACAATAAAAAAAAAAGTACACTTAAAGGACCAGTGTGTAGAATTTAGTAACATCTAGCAGTGAGAACACAGACTGCAACCAGCTGAATACTCCTACAGCTACAGTATATTTAGATATTGTATTTATTTCTTAGTCTGTAAAACTATAAAAAAGATTAGGGCTGACATGTCTCCTTTCTTCCTCTTTGTCTTCCATATACAAGCTGCAGCATCTGCACGTAAAAAAAAAAAAAACATGAAAGGCCCTATACAGAGCTACTGCTTGGTTCATTTTGTCTGTTCTGTCTGTGAAAGAGGACCTGCACCTTATGTAGGCTCAATTTAAGTTAATGAAGACTTGTTAGTTATATGTGATTTTACACAAATATAAACATTCTATTGTATATTATATTCCATTTCTGCCAACAGATCCCTGTGGTCCTTTAAAAGCAAATCACTTCTTCTTCAAGTTGAAACAAGTTAACAAGTCAAAACAGTGGTTGATTTTTGCTAATTGAGTTCTTACTCTGTTATGTTGAGGAAATATTCCCTCTGTCTTTGTACCCATGAGATATAATTGACATTACTATTTTGAGTTTTATTGTGAAACAGATGTCTCTGGTTCTTAGAGATGATAAACAATATGGTGTGTGTTAATAAGTTACAGTTATTGGGGTACCAGTTGTTATTTGGAGGGAGGGATTGAACTGATGTCTAATCTTCACTGTATTAATGTTGAGTATGGTGAAATGGGAACATAGAAACCAATTCACAACCTCTATTCACTTTGTTTAGTATCCTCTATTTTCTTGCAATAATGCTTTGACTTGGAAGGTGACTCAAACTGTCAACACTGTTTCCACAGCTGAAAAGTAAATCAGTGATAGATGATTCTTGCTTTGCATGGAAAATGACCAGGTAACACTGTTATAGAGATATATCTACAAATGTGAAAAAATGAAAATCAGGCTTGGGAACAGTCAGAATATGAGCTGTTTCTAGCTCTTAGAGAAAAATTAGCCAGCTTTACTGGCTGCTGGAAGAAGTCCTGAATGTACTATGAGAACTAGATCTTGTTCCAAGACACCCACTCATTCTAATGAATGTTGCTCAGCTATCCCAAACACTTTGGTGACTATACTGTATATCTTTTACAATTGTAGTCAACAGGGTTGTGGGGGATTTTATTTTTTAGCATTATAGTTGGCCACTGGGAAAAACAGGTACTCTGCCAAGTCATGTCTCCTCATAAATCCTTGAATGAAGCAGGTATGAACATAGTAACAGTCTACCAAGCTGTTCAAAGAGTGCCTAGAGGAAAAAAACCATTTCCATTATGGTAGCTAGGAAATTGTTGGTTCTGTTTTTTCCTCTATTTTAGAATGTGTAATACTAAATTAAGGGACTACTCTTGAGACAAAAACAATGCCAGAGTGTTGAATGAATAACATAGTAGTAAAAATGTGTGAATATCAGGTTACTGACCATTTAAAATTACTTTGAGAACAAATAAAACAAACTACAGCGCCCATGAAAATTTACAAGTGCAGCACCACGGGTACTGTTAGGTTTTTTGTCATTTTTTTCTTTTCTTACTTCTGGAACAGAGTCTATAGCCTATGGTGGTTATTTTTCCACATTGAACTTTTTATTAAAATGACTGACGACTAATCCTGGTGATGTACCTTAATGGTCAGTGGGTGGGAAAGAGAGGCCAGTAAAGATAGTTCCAGCAGTTCCCATCATGTGGAGGTCAAATAGGTTCCCTCGCCTTTTCCCTTAATAAACACTGGCTAGTAAGCATCTCTAGGCTCCTCTGTTGCACTCAGCATTGAGCTCCTCCTTGGCTCGGGACCATACAAAGTCACTTGGCTATTTTTGTCCTAGCAAGACAGGCTTACTGTGACTCTCACTACTTTAGGTTTCTCTTATTCAGGTCTGGAAACTGGGGAGCCAAGAGCATGACAGAACCCAATGAGAGAGTGGAGAAAAAAGGGAGGAGAGAAATATGCCATAAAGCCAAATCAAACTAGTAAATCTTAAGACAAAGTCCATCAACTTAGAGTTGACTGCTTTGGATGCCAATGGCAAAGCACAGGCTTCAAGCATCAGGGTTGTTGTACTCATGTAGCTGGCTCATTAGAGGAGTATCGATCACACTTCCCATTAGCACACCTGTCACGAACCAGTAATTTGTTCTCTTCCTGAGTCAAAATTGAATTTTCTCATTTCCCTCCTGAGCTCATTTTAGGAAAGAAGGACAATGTAGCTATGTAACTTGTGAACAGTTTCCTGTTTTGTAGCACATCAACATGACTCTATTCAGATCAGTGTGACATAATCTGACATACACACACAAGCAAATCCTAACCTCAGCTGATCTGGTGAGCCATGCAGGCCACTGATGGAAAACAACATCAATACCTGCAGGCATAACCTGAGGATAACTGCAATTCTTCTGCAACTGTTCTACGATCATCCAAACATCTGTAACTCTTCTTTGGAAAACAACAAAAACTGGTAACCGTATAGGTTGTTTGTCCTCACCTCCTGATATAATCCATTGGAGCATCTCTTGAAATTTCCCCCTATGGCGGCAGGTGTACCAGACCTTCATTGTCATGGTCCAATAAACATGCATTAGACTTATGGAACAGTCATGGTTTGGTTAGGTTTATGCACAAAAACAAATAGCTGTCTCCTGTGTTATAATCCTGTGTTTTCTCTACTCATCCATCTACCCCAACCTCCTCCTAACACGGACCTCATTGCTCTTTTTACTACTTCACCTCATCGTCCATTGCTCCTGTCATTATTCGTATGGCTGTTAGAGGGCACCTAACAATAAAATGTCACTATGGTTCACAACAAGCTGTTTGCACACATGACATACAGGGTAATGATGAATCAGCTGCTGGAACTTAAGTTAACAAATGCAAGAGTGGAGAAAATAGTGACCAGGTGCTGTGAGAATGGAGGGTCACTGCCAGCAGTTTAGCAGCTGTAAACCTGCTGAGGGATGCTAATTTACAACTGAAAGACCGATGTAAGAAAAAATATAATATAATATAATGCCAGCAAAGCACACAATTCTTAAGGGAAAAGCTGATAGCATATAATGGAAAAGACTGCCTGTGAAAAGATAGTGTAACTAAAACCAGAAAGTCATTCCTGCTCACACCACTGCTCCACTAAGTACACAAGCTAGTCACTTTACTAACTTTATCTGTCAAACATTTGGTTCTGGGAAGGTGGTGTACAGTGGGGTTTTTAAAGGTTTATGCTGAAAACAGCAGCTGCATCTAGCTTTGAATAATTCTGCCAACTTCATTAGCTTTCTAGGACACTGTTCATAATATCAGTATGCTGTTTGAAAATTGCACTTTTTCAATCTGTGAGGGCAAGGTTTCTTGTACCCATTCCTATCACACTTACATAGATGCCTTTGTGTAATTCTTTTTTTCTGTCATGTAGTGATAAAGGACACCAGACACATAAAACATTATCCTCAGCCCCTCTCTGGAGTTTTGTAGAGCAGATAAGCCTTTATTCTTTCCGTGTAAACTGGTATTAAGAAAATGACCTAAATAGACCCACAGCACAGCTGTGGGCTATGTGGATGAAATCGGGCTCTTTGGGGTGGTGGTGGAGGCTTGGGGGCAGCGTGTAGTCTGAATTCCCCATGAGAGCTCTGCCCTGCTCAGGGTTGTGTATGTGTGTGTGTGTGTAACAGTATGAGGAGATCTGCATGGAAATCCAGTGGCTCGGACAAGTCCGTGCAGGCATCCGTGACTACAACACGTGGCTGTTAAACGGCATGTCACGTCTCCTGATGCCAGCATCCCTGTGGATGTGTGCAGCCAGAAACTGGCCAACAGGGGGAATTAATTCCAGGACATGCACCATGTAAGCCCCATCAATTCACACCTACTGCCCAGGGCCCACACGAAACCCCACACAGTTTGCAGTCCTTTTTTCCCCACTGAAACTGCTTTAAGTCAAATAATCAGTGCAAAGGAGACTCCAAGAAAATAAATGTATAAATAAGCATGCTGAGGGCTTAAATTTGAGTTAAAAAGAAGGACAACAAATTCAAGGCACAAATTCATGTTCCACGTTTGAAAGACATCATTCTCTACACCACATAACATGTAAGTTGGTAGCTGGCAAAGTGCTTCAATTTTCATTTTCCCCTTTCTGTTTGAGCCAACACCAATCCTTAACTGAGATTTAGAATTATTTGGCATTCATTTCATATGTAAAGTGCTGCAGTACTGTACTGTCAATACATTAATAGACCCACAACATTTAAACTGCAGTTTATCATGAAGACTGTGCATTTTTACCTTTCTTTAGTGAATTCAACTGATTCTCTAAACAAGAGGGTCAACCTTGTTTTGTGCAGCATACCCCCACAGCACAATCAAATAGACTCAGATACTCTGTTATCATGTCCATTTGGTAAGTATGCAACATGTGAATCCATACGAAATACAGGGATTCATATTTCTTCTCTTTTTTTCAGTAGGTTTAGTCATTCATACAACATTTCAGCTAATTATCTACAATTCATTTCAGCCCTTTATTTATAAAGCTTAACTTTTACACTTCACTTTTTTTTTTGCCAAGACTTAGATGAGAAGATTGATACCCCTCTTTTATCTATCAGCTACATCCACTGAGCCAAAAGATAGTTGCTTTAGCCAAGCATGAGGACTGGGAACAGGGAAGCTGACTCTGTCCAATAATTTTAAAATGACAAGTTGTGGTTTATTAGTAAATTACAGAGTTACTGGTAATACTAGCTTGGTATTTAGTGTACAGACATCAATCTTCCCAAAATGTTGAACTATTCTTTTAAGGTGTTACAAGTGACACAGGTTGGTGAGAGTCACATGCTCTGCAGTGGGCCCTATGTGTTGTAGCTGGTAGTGTATTGGTAGTTGTGACAACAAATATACTAAATATCAGCATCACACCAACTGTAATCATATTTATGTTGCATATTTTCCTCCTAAAAACAAATATGTTATATATGATATATTTAATCCTGAGGTACAAGCACCCTGACTCTAAACAATTAGAATGAAATATAAGGTTGTTTCTTGTTGGATTTTGAGATGAAAATGAGATAACAAGCTTGTTATTTCATCGTATGTTTTGTGCTTTTAAAACAGGCATTGACTGAAGACACATAAAAGTAAAAGTCAGAAAACTTAGATTTGCTTAATAGTGCACGAATTTTCAAAAACCTCACCCTGGTATTAATTTAAGGTACCTGTTGTGATAAGCAGGGATGTGTCTGTGTTTCTTAAATGAGCTTTTGTTTTATTGCTTTTTTCTAGACAGACGTCTGCAGGGGAGTGAGTTCCAGCAGACTGTCTGTATTGTAAAAGCTTGTTGATTCTCAGCTTGAGATTGGCTCCTGCAGGCACCACAGCCACCAGTTAGCTCCACTGTGAAAGCAGGAAGAAGCTTAATTAGAGAATTTTCCTTAAAATTGTAAACCGAACTGAAAGGATGCCCTCAGCAAAGTGAGCCCATCTGAAATTTCTGTCTCAGCACTACAGATTACTACAACATTCTCATCATTTATGCATGCAATGTGAAATGCACTGTATCGGAAGTACAAAAGCATCCTTAAGAAGCAGGGGATTTCGAGGATGCAGATGCAGGCTAGGACAACAACATTCTGTGCCAAAGATGAGGTGTATCATTTAGCATTTAGCACAGCAGCATTAATAGTTAAAAGTGGAAATCAGCTCTGTCGCTGCAGTCAACGGTAGCGTGAGCCACTCACTTGTTTTGGTGCTTTGAGCCCTGCAGATGTGCATGGTACTGTGCCACCGAGTTCAGTGTGACACTGCAGACTTCACAGGTATAGCTCCGCTTCAGACCTGGAATCAAACCAAGACACATATGTTAAATCATCCTGAATCATAATTTCATCTTCAGTTATACTACAGTGAGGAATGTAAATTACAATAATTTCACTTTCAAAAGATTATACAATATGATTTCCACACTCATTACAAAATCAGAGCAGAATCCATCAAAGCGAGGCAACCTGTGTTCAAAAACATTAATGCAGATGCATTTGAATACCATGCTGTAGGTGTGTGTTTTCTAGATTGCCTTAGCTGATAGAGGCTGCTGGTGATGAGGTGGCAAAAATCAATTAGAACTGTGCAGACAATGAAATTTCATGAATTTCAAATCTCAGGGAAATACATTCCACAGCTGAATCCAATAAAATTTCACCTGACTCAACTTCTTCTGCAACACAGCATCATACAACATTACACTGTATTGGCCAATTGAAGTGCACATTCCTGGTAGAATTCTTTTGATTTGCTGTAATTCAACTTTTACCTGATGACTGTTCAGAGAGGATAAAATTATATTATGATACTGCTGTGCAGTTTTTTTGTCTTGTTTTTTCCCATATGATAAGATTTCTGTTACACAATAGTTCCATGTGACCCTCCTGGATTGTATTTCATCAACACTGTGGTACCTGAGGCACCATGACCCCAACAACAAAGCCCCAAACTGGTTTTGATCTGAGTGTCCAGTAACTTCACTTTTAAAACCCATCAGTCCTCAACTGTGCCAAGGTAGAATTTGTCAGTTGTGAGGCAGATATCCCTTTTACATCTAAAAGTTGTGTTGTCACTCAGCTAATGAATGCTGCTGAATGGTCAGCAAACCCTTCCAAATTCTAGGGCTGCCTGCTTGTTAAAACTCATGTCTTATTTTGCATTTTGCATCCTTGAGTACGAAAGATGCAATGTGTGTCTGTGGACGAAACACAAAGTGCAGCTGAGACTTTGTTTGTGGCTATTTGGTCATAAACCAATGATGGTGCTACAAAGTCAGGCAATTACCAAAAATATCATATTTAATCTAGAGGGAAACATGAAAGCCTATAATAAATTTCATGGCAAGTCAACCAATACCTGTTGAGACATTTTACTTAAAACCACACATTTCAATGCCATGGTGGTGCTACAGGACAAGTCAGGAGATCATCAGAGTCATTAGGATTTATCTTCTGGGCATCAAGATGTTTGCATCATGATGATTATGTGTGCACTTAATGGCAATTCATCCAACGGCTGTGATATTTCAGTCTAAACAGACATTGCCCATCCAACAAACAAAACAATCCTTTACTGCTGGTCTGACATTATGCCATACAAGTAGGAGAAAAATCACAAAGTAATAGCTGAGAGTAGGGAATCAATTCAGTACCTGAGACCTTGAGCTGTCTGATTTATGTGCCATCAATAAAATCTAATAAGTTGCCTACATTTTTTAAATGTATTAACACCCTCAGTGTCTGTGATAATGGTTGCACTGAATCAGTGCCCTGTTGCTGTAAATTATGAGCACCCTGTGTAATCGCTGTCATGTTGTACTAATCTTATTGTGGTATGAAAAATGGCTGTCTTGATTGCCCCACTCTCACAACTGAGTTAACTCCTCCATTAATATGCCTCAGAGCAAAAGGCCAAGAGAAAATGAATGTCACCCTGCACTCATTGAATCACATTTCCATATCTTCTTGAATCAAATTCCCCCTGTGAATGATCATTTATTCTTAATCATCGCACCATGGAGCGAGCTGCTCCGTTCAGGCTAGAATCAGGTGATGCTGAAAATTTTCCAACTTCTTAGATGTTGATGTCAGCTGTTTCTTTCTAACATTTTGATGGAGGGCAATATTCCCCACTGAGAGGGGGGGAAATCTTTCCCTTTCACTTTCCTCCTGATAAGCTGTACAATAACCACTCTGTCAGTCGACTGCCACCAGGACTGAGATTTCAATTTTTGCACGGTCGTCCCCAGACGCAGTCATGAGCTGACATTAAAGTTCTGCAGCAGGCAGAGAGGGTCTGCTCTGCAGTGGCCCTTTGACAGCTTGCTTCTCAAACAATTTTTGAAAGGGTGAAAGATTATACAGCGGCCCTGGTATCCATCACTGCCAGCCACCTGCAGCTCTTCCCTCATGGCGCTGCCCTGCATGAGCGATGAAGCACCAGGAGCCTTCGGGTCTCTGTAGTGCTTCCCCTCCATCACATTTACTTCCTACTTTCTGAAGCATCACTGGTGAGTCATTGGAGACTCGTTTGTTTTGGTTAACTTGTCCCTTCGCCGGGAAAACAGAGGAAGCTTGGGAGAGGATGCAGAGGAAGAAAAATATGCTCTGCAGTCTCATTTATTTGGGTTAAGTTGGAATTTTATTACTGTAAAACCACAGTAACAGGTTGTGGAGCTGATGCATGTGAAGAAAAATACTGTCTGATGTTTTATAGCTTCATTTCATCTTATAGTCACAGAGGCAACTTTTGAAAGAAAGTAGCCAATGGGTAAACTACTGCAACAAAAAAGTATAAGGATGCCAAAGGCATTTCAGTCAGTGAAGTGAAAACCTGCTCAGCTCAGCAGCTCATTAAAGTGTCTTTTATGGGTTCAAACCTGGGTCAGAGTTCAGGAAGTCCTACGTATAGCACTTCTAGGTTTTGGTCTGAGAGTAAATCACAAAACATTTTAGCTATAAAATTAGCTCTTATGTCTGAGAGGAATTAAAGGTGGTCACTCGGACCTGCTAACAGTCAGCCAGCTGTTGCTGTAGGTAATGGATTTTAGAAGAATATACTGAACTTTTAATAGCACATTTTGATAATGGGTGAGTTAATAAGGATTCGGTCAAATCATTAACAATCCAATAACACTCGACATAATGTTTGCATAAATCTGCACTACTCAGACATCAGGAAAAAGTGCCCAGTTAGCACACAGTCAGCTCCTGGACTGGATCTGAACCTGCAGAGCTCATAAGCACAATTCAAAGGTGACATTTGTGTGAGATCACTAAGGTCAAAAAGGAATTGACAACATGATGATTACAAAATATATATAACAAATAAATAAAAATGTTTCTGAATATACTACACATAAAATTATGATATTGTAAATTTTTTGCACTTGGAGACACGGTGATGTGGTGATAGTAACGATGAGAGTAACATCAACATAATGTGAATGACGCTAATGTTATCCGACTGGCTCCAGTTCCTGTGAAGCCTTCTGCTGGTTTATTTACAGGGACATGTGTCCGTGGTGCATTACTGAAAACTAAACTGAACAATAACACAGACCCAGAAACTGACGTTAACAATGTTTTAGTGAAAACAAACAAACAAAAACAAACAAACAAAAAAAAAAAAAAAAAAAAAACACCAGTGTATCCAGGTACCACCCAGTACCACTGCCTTTGCTTATAGTATTTCTAAATCAAATTTTTGAAACTAAAATTGAAAAAATTAATTTACTGATTTACTGTAGTCAAACTTCTATAATTAGAAGAAAATAGAGTATGGAATTGGTTTTGCATTACAGTGTATTGTATAATTAATGTGTATGGTTTTTGTATCCAATCAGATACATACACATATCATACAGACACACATATCAGATATGTACTGAATTGCCTGAGAGGGAGATACACAATCTCTTTCACTTTGAATAGAGGCCATCCAGTGTTGAGAGGTTACTAATGTGACATGGTGACTGCTAGCTAGTCTATATCTGCCACATTTGCCTGTACATTGACTCACCACTAAGGCTGGGGTTTCTCATTGGGTACTGAGTTGAGTTATTTCATTTGCTCTGTAGTAAATCTATGGTTGTTTCTCAGCTAATTGAGACCTATTGCCTGAGCCGTTGGGAGGGAACATGGTGGCAGTATGACTGATCAGCAGTGTAGTCCTCTGTGTGGACTACTTATGAGCAGGGAAAGGTGGTGCAGGTCCATGGTTCATGCTAAATTAACCAGCAGCCATCTGCCTCACTCAGATGGTGCAAGTTTAGCTCATTCCCTCTGATTGCAGCAGGGCACCCAGGCTGAAAGAGCATATGCTAAATCTTAATCTATTCAAAATGAATTGTTTGGTAAGTTGCAACTCTAGGATTATAATAGATTACTTTGTGAAATGGACTTCCAGAATGAACTCATCACTCAAAAGAATTTTGAATTTGAGAGGAATTAAAGGTTATTAAATTTGAATTTGTTTTGAAGCAATAAAAAAGTATGTTCAGCAAATCCTGGATAAAAAGTGGAAATGAGCAGTAAGTAGAGATGTTATATCTTGAGCATTAACCGGAATCAAATGGCTGACCCTCTGCTTGTCCAATCTAGTGTTCAAATTGAACCAGCGTGCACCAGGACAAGCTCTGCCCTTTGTTTCCTCTTGAGGAAGACCTTGACCAGCTATTAAAGCAGTAATAGATCTATTTCAGGGCTGGGAAATGGTGAATATAACACAGAGGCAAGAGCAACAGCTTGAGAACTGCTGTTACAAGGCTCTACAGCAGAGCCGGAAAACAGGAAGTGAGAGAGAGGTAGACAGTGTGCTAAATCACATCTGCCAGGAATGCATCTGCGATTAACAGCTGTGATGGAGTCTGGAAAAACACAATTTGTTTGTCGGGGTGTTTGACAGGCTAGACTATGGTCTAAATATAGTGTTCTGGAATGAACACTGACAAAATCAAAAAGCACTGTGTCTTCTTTTGCCAGATACATGAAGAGTCAAAAGACACTGAATGACCAGTATAATTCAATTCAATTCAATTCAATTCAATTTTATTTATATAGCGCCATATCACAACAACAGTCATCTCAAGGCACTTTTCATATAGAGCAGGTCTAGACCGTACTCTTTAAAATAGGTATTTACAGAGAGACCCAACAGATCCCACCATGAGCAGCACTAGGCGACAGTGGCAAGGAAAAACTTCCTTTTAAGAGGCAGAAACCTCGAGCAGAACCGGACTCAGGATGGGCGGCCATGACTGACAGTAGAGTTCAGACAGCGTGTTATGATCCTTTTTTTCTCTCTAGACATCAAGAGGTCAGTTATGGTCAATCAGCCAGGTTGAAACATTTCTCCTCTGCACCTGCACACTGTTGAACTATGTCACTTTCCATTTGTCTTTGCAGTCACGGTTTAAAATACTTAGAAATGCAATAGAGCCAGAGCAACTAAAATGGACACACAATTAATCAGATACTTTTAGCTGGAGTAGCTATTTTACCATTCAACATTCATTTGCTCATCAAAACCAAGGCAAGAGGCGGCAAAGCTAGGTCATACAGCTAATACGAGACAGACATGGAGGGTGCTTTCAATGTTTCCTGGCACACCTCACAGCAATTTTAATTCACAGCCAATGAGACTGGTAGGAAATGACATCACTCTCTACTAAAGCCTTTAACAGGCAGTTCTTGCCAGAAAATGGCAGAAACAATGTAAAGACCTGCAGATCAGACCGTACCTGCTGTATATGCAGGTCCAATAACAGTAGTTCAGATGGCTGTACAATCTTTGGTTTGTGTTCCTATCATTTTATTGTAGACACACATTTTGCACTTTCACTCTTTAAGTAAAATAAGTAAACATGCCTATATACTGCCTCTTTCCATGTTAAGAGCTCTCCCTGCACTTGGGAGGAGCTGCGTCACCAGGAGAAGCACTTTGTGAATATGTGTTACTCGGTCTGGAATCATCTTCCAGCAGCAGATGCAGAGCAGACATGAAGCATAATGGACTGTTACTTTGAAAGTCATGGTAATGGATGGGAGTGAAAACACCAGCTGTAGCACAGCATGGAGTTTAAGTGAGCTTGTGTTTCCCTTCCTATATTTTGATTCATTTTCACACATTGTCAGCTTGACTGGCAAAAATAATGCTACTGTAATTTATCCAAAGGGAAGAGCTGCATGATCATTTCATATCAAAAGCCTGATTTGAAAGTATGTGGTTTTCTGAGCTTTTTATTATTCCTATAACACAAATAAAGAATCTCTAAAAGCAGCAAGTGGATGTTTTACTCAGTTGCAGTTGTTTAATATTAATAGTGTTGTAAAGTGGGAGGGGCTATTTCTGGTGCCCTTGGTTCCTGCAGTAAAAGTTCCACTAATTTTTCCCATAGACATTATTATGTGACTCGCAGTTGGAGCACGTCTATAGCTTGGATCAGAATTAAACTTTCAAACACAGTCCAACAGATTAACAAATGCAAAAATATCTGTCTGAAAATCTGTCATGGTGGGTGAGCTTCTCCTGTTTGGTCATGGAATATGTTTAAGGAAGCTGAATTGTATTTTGTTTATGAATCACATCTTGTTCTGGAACTGCTTTGCTGTATAAAAAAGTTCAACAGAGCAGTGAATCTTTTCCTTCACAAAGAGGTGATGGCTTCACCTCAATTTTAGAAGCATAGCTAACAGATAGCTCAGTGGTTGTTGAGTGTGGATGGAACTTCTTTGAATGTCCTGGTATAGACCAGGGGCCCATTTCCCACAAACAAGTGATAATGTTTGAGAGTGTTTCTATGCACGCTGTTATATTTCTAGATGCATTTCCAAACTTTGTGAACAAGTATGCTGTTACGAGCTTCTTAACACCGTGTTCAAATGTAAGTTCTCAATATAAGCCCTAATGAGTGGTAAACACTGTGGAGCTTTCAGCTTGCTGCCCTTTATAATTCATGTTACTGGGTGAAAGTTTAAGGTTAAAAGACAAACTTTGACTCATTTAGTTGCAGCTCGTGGAAGATGTTACTTTAAGCTCATATTAAAACTAATAATAACATAACATAACAACAATAATGCATTGGTGGTTTATGTATATGCACATTATCTGTTGTCATTCTGTCATCATTTCTCTATTGGACCTACCTTATATGAGCTTGTGCCAAACAACATACACACCATAAATAAAATGAAAAGACACTGAAAAATACAGAACATGAGTATAAAAATATCAGGAAAATGGCATTTCAGTCAGAGGAGATGAGTATTTTAGGCAAGAAGTGAAAGAGGAGGACAGAAACTGTGCATATCAATTGTTGAAAAATTAATTAAAATTAAATAATTACTTAATCATCATCATATTTTACAACAAATATCACTTAGTGGGCTTACTTGCTGTTGTGTGCCTCTGCTAATCAGTCCAGTTAATTAAAGTGTGAAGTCTTGAGTTATGGCAAAAGCAGTTATGTTGACCTTTGACCTTTGATCACCAAAATCTAATCACTCCATTTTTGAGTCCAAGTGAACATTTGTGTCAAATTTGAAGAAATTCCCTCAAGGCCTTAGTGAGATATTGGGTTCACGAGAGTGAGATGGATGGGTGACCTGAAAACATACTGCCTCTGAACATTGCTGTTGCAAAGGTCCTGATCATGATAAAAGAAAAAACTAGTGCAGATCCTCAAGACACTCTGAGCCCTCTATGAGTGGGTAGGAGGCACACATTAATCTATATTAAAGAAAAATAATAAAATAATAATTATTTATATATATTATAATATAATAATAATATAATATAATACATATATAATACATATATACATATGTATATATATATATATATATATATATATATATATATATATATAATATTAAAATTAATTAATAATAATAATTATAAGTAATAATAAGTAATAATAATTTACAACACAATGCTGAAGAAATTAATTAAAAAATATATATATTATCCTTAAATCCTTCATACCTGTCCAAAAGTAATCTAATACTGAGTCAAAGGCTAAAACTATGACTATTACTGTTATTTGCTTTTCTATTTGACCTCTATTTCATCATTTATCTCAAATGAAAGTGCTGAAAACATAAACCAACTGCAATAAAATGCATTTTTTCATGCATCATCCTATATTTACAGCTTTGCAGAGTTCCATGTGCTTTGACCACTGTGCAGACACAGTGTGGAAATACATCAGTGCTTTAGTTCTGTTTTAATATCCATCAACACTTTCTTTGAAGTACCATCTGCAGTACATTTAATGACTGCTCAGGTAAGTTGTCATTATATGGAAATGGAAATTCACAAATGAATGAGGACGTAAAAATAAAGAGAAGCTGGCCATTCTTTCACATTAAACAGGTAGCATCTGTCTTGTTGCACAGCATAGAACATATAGAGTCAAGCTCTGTCAAAAAACTGACATGTAGCTGTAACACAGACTGTAACTGACAGTGGTTCATCCGCAAAAGGCTGTGCTGTTCTGTCGAATCCTTTCTATATCATTCTGCCAATCAGCCATACTCCCTGTCATTTTTATTTCAACCTCACTTTTCTACACTTGTCAAAACAGTAAAGAAGTCAAAAAGTCGTACTGAGAATTTTGCTGCAGATTATAATAAACATGACACGGCACAGCTCAGAAAGCAGTACTTAGAATGGCTGATCCCAGTGGGAATATACAGTAACCACTTCAATTTGTTTTTCCTACGCTCTTGTCTACTTTGCATTATTAAATATATAATATCATCCTCTCTGCCAGTGAATGAGATGATTAGTGAACGTATCTTATGTCTGCTGCTGTTGGAAATCACATTAAGTAAAGAACATAGCCCAAGGAAGAGTGATTAATAAAACAAGAAAAATAACAGTATATAGGCATTTTAAGATTTGGTGTTCACTTCCAGAGACTAAATGGTAAATGGCAGAGCTAAATTTGCTGTAAATGAGATGTAACTGAAGTGTGTATATTGTATAAATAAAGATGTTATGAACACCAGAAACACTAATGTCTTTGATGTCCTAGAAATCACAAAGAAAAAAACACAACCTTGACATAAAAAGTAGCCAGATACTACCTCAGCCTGTTCAATGAACTGACAGCTAACAGTCACCTGAAAGGAGCTGCCTGCTGCTGCCTGCTGCTGGCTTTACATTGTCTGGTTGTCTGTCACTGTCAGGTATCAGGGTAAACCTGGGACTCAGTCAGACACTCCCACCATTGAAGCAGAACAGACGCTGAGGCTCCAGCTCCTGTTTCATTTAGCTGCTGCATGAAGATAGACTGTAGGAAGATAAAAGAGTCTGATGTCTCAGCCTCATATAGGCAGTCCCATTATATTCCTGAGCAATAAAAAGAATGAAGTAGCAATCGTGTCTTTATATTCCTCTAGTTTTAGATAATTACAGTGATCTATGGCACCATGTGCCCTCATTACTTAGGTCTTTGCTGGAATAAGACTGAAATGATACCTATTTCCAAATTCATCTTTTTACCTTTCAGCTATACAGAAGATAAATGTGATACTTAAAAGATCTAGGGTCTCAGACCACATTATACACTCACTTGGCAGTTAATTAGTTACAACTAGCTAAAACTAATGTAGTAATACACTAATACAACAGTCCTGCAATAAATCCTCCTCCATGAAGAATATAAGGTTCAGTTTTTATTAAAACTGTTTAAAAAGGTGTTGTGTTCAGTGTGAAGAAGCCTCATTATCAAGGCTTCTTTTACTCCTCTCCACTTATAGAAATGAGCATAAAAACATGAAGGCAGGATTTATATTTGTATTAGACTATTTATTTTAGTTAAGTGTACCCAATAAACTGGCAACTGAGTTTATATTCACATACGTTATTTTATTGTGTATTTTGCGTGTTCTTCAACATAGATTGAATATGTCGAGATTTGCTACAAATGTTACTTATTTACACCACTAATGTAAATAAGGATAGGTAATGAGGATCAGAAGATACTGATTATTCATTCATTCATTCATTCAGTGTTCTGCATTTTCAGATTGCCTATCATTAGCTTTGATTACATTGTGGTTGAGTTTACAATCAGTGGGCTATATGTTGGACATTGAAATGCTCAGAGGAGTGAGCTAGCTGTGGCACAGCAAATGAAAACATTGGTAATGCTATTCAAGTGTTTAACATTTCAATATTTATATGTTAAACATATTTGCAGTTTGGAATAAGGGAGTAATTTGAAAATAATCTGAGTCACGTGTCTGTTGCTAACCGTCAGTGCAGCTCCTCCAGACTGTTATTTATACTGATATTGATAAAATGCTAATGATACCCACCCCTATAAAAGTATAGCATTGTCTGAAGCAGAGCTGTCATTTTGACCTGATCTGTTGGCCCTGTCTCATGAAGAGGCTGTTTCACAGGGGGTCTGGTCTCTGAGCATACAATGAAGCTGCCATGTTTGGGCAGCTGTGTAGTGTGTATTTGATGAGCACTTGGAGGTGACAGACCAATGCACAGAGCATGGGAAATGAATGGGGTGTGTCAGTAAGGGCCCCTGGTTAATGCAGCTATGTTTCCATTTGGATGATGTACTTTGCTTTAAATTGTATTGATTCAAAGTACTAATGCAAGAAATAGAGATGCATTAATTGGGTCTGTCAGATTGGCTCTAATACTGTCTTTATTAAGTGGATTGGGTATCGCCCATGAAATGTCCAATCCACATTTGCTTCATCAATATTTTTGAAGAATTCAGTTTTTCCCAATCAGTTATATGAATTCAGCCACCAAATCAGTTTTTAGTATCATCAGAAACCCCAGGTCTCATGTTAACTTACTAAGAATGATTCCATTGAGTTCCATGCAGGGAGGCAAAAGAAAACACTAAAAACAGATTAGTAGTCCTGATCTGCAGACATCTAGAGTTGAAATACAGAGGAAAAGTTGGGTCGGTGCATTCCTAAGAAGAAAAACTGCTGAACTGCTGAAGTTAAAAAATAATAAGCTCAGAATATCTAATATTGCATTAATGTAGGAAACAAGTGACTTTAGCTCTGATTTTGAGGTAAAATTGACTCAGTTTGTTGTAATTAAAAGAAAAAAACTGAATTCGGCTCACCATCGGCTCTTTTAAACCCACTGCAAGAGAAAAGTGCTTACACAGTCTGTTCACATTTACTGTCTTCATGGACTATCTACCGCAAATTCATTTTCCATCCCATTTACATTTCTGCAAACATTACAGTCCTCACTGTTACAGTAAATGAAACATCTCATGTCTACACTGTCAATGATAAATTCTGAAGAAAATGAGCATTACAGATAACAGCTGAGGATCTAACTGACTACTGAAGCCTGGGTAAACTCTGCAGTATAAGTTTACAACAATATGACTTAAAGCAATTTGAAAGAGCACAGGTGAACCATTATAAGTTTTTTTTGTTTGTTTGTTTGTTTGTTTGTTTTTATCGTGTGGTGGTTGGAGCTGGGTGGGCACTATGTTGCAGTTGAGCGATTGACCCCTAAAGGGTCTGTATAATTCAAACACAGGAACAGTGGCGTGCTAATGGCCTCTTATTGTGGATATAGCAGCATGCCTTTACTTTCTCTATCCTTTCCCCCCTCTCAAATCTTTGCCATCAACCTTCCATAGCTGCACAGCTCTCTATACACAACAACAATATGCAGACCCCTGGATGACGGCCCCTCCTCCGTTATGGGAGCTGTTGAATATTTCATCACATGGCAATCAACACACTTTCTCAGCGAGTTGAGAAGAGTGCAAGGATGGCGCTGGAGGTCAGGGAGAGGGAATGGCAAGCAGAGTGCGGGCAAAGAGGAGAGACGAAACCGCCAAAACGGAGATGTGGAAAAAGATGAAAGGAACACATATAGAGAAGTGCTGAGTATAAGCCGTGAAAGCTGCGTTCTCTGGCAGGCCATCCCCTGCCTCCCCTCTCTGTCCCGCCTGCACAGCTGCCTGGCCGCCTGCTACGCCTGCTGCGGTCCCATTCCCCCCTCCACAGGCTCACAGTGCTGGTTTTGCCTGATAGGATGATTTGCCACTTCATTACTAATTGATAATCGCCGGAGAGAAACACTCATTAGCCCAAGTGCTGAATAAAGCAGCTAGCACGCTGACATTTTCAGCCTCTCCATAATGACTGAGTTGATGTTGGCAAATGTTTCTCCTCCTAACACAATGAGAAGAGAGGCATTGTGTCAAAGAGATGAGGCTGATGGTGGGGAACACTTTAACTTAGAGGTGCTGAATCATAATCTGTCTGAAAGAAAAAAAATCACAGTACACCCTATCAGCAATATTTTGTCAATAGTTTTGTTTCCAGCAACACCACTATCATCCAAATCTCTGGTAATTCTAAGGTAATTACAGTTTAAAACCCTTTTTCTCAATCAGCCTCTTACTGTGAGCAAAAGGGTCTGACAAGAATACAACACTGTCTATCAAACATAAAATAAATTGGTGGAGATCTGCTGAAAAAAAAGGTGATCAGCATTTATCAATATTTAATGTTTAAATCAAAATCTGATGACAGCTGTGGAGTCATTACCTTATGTTGTACATCAAATGTGATAAATACACACCCACACAGTCCTGAAGAAGCAGATGAACTGAGTTTTTGAATATTTAAACATTTTTTTCTAAACAATAAACTTTAATTTAGTCCCTAATATTTACTGCTATAGAGAAATATTCTAAATTTGAAACCAAGTTTTCAGGAGCTTTGAGACAGACTTACATTAGTCTGAGTCAAAAGCAGTTGAGTTTCAAATGGATATTGACTCTGGTAAATGAGAACTCCCTTCTAACACGTACATGTTCCGGTTCTGCTCTAAATTAGCAATTTTCTGGCAACTAACATAAGTTTCTAAAGACAGAAATGCTGAGCACTTCCAGTAATGTTTGGAGTGACCCTGTGGGATTTTCCCTCAATCAAAATACAATACAATATCACTGCCTTTTCTATCCTTATTTCTAGAAGACTTCTGCTGTTTAAATAGTCAAACCCTCTGACTTTTGGTGTATAAATTGCAGTAGTTGTTGTTATGAATTTTGTATGTATGAATACAGCACAGTATGTTTATGTTTGCCTATACTGTGTGTATATATATGTAGGTGTGTATATGGATATTGACATATGTTTGAACGTGTTATTAAGTTACTTAAAAACATTCTGGTACATACATAGACATACCAAAACCTCAGTAGCTAACATGACAAAGCTGAAATGACTGCAACCACTCAGTTTGCCCTTAACTAGCCACAGTGCACCTATAAGGCATAAAGAACCAATCAAGCCTGGAGTTAGGAGTCTGTGTCCAATCAGTTGCAAGGACTTGTTTCTCCCATTTGGTGCGGTCACACGCCAATGCCCTTTACAGCACCTCTGGGCTCCTTCTGCTCTTCTGGCAGCCGGCCCCACTGACTGGAATAATATTGTGTAATTGTTATTGACATATTGTGACTGGGAGACGACAAGCAAGAACGTTCTCTCCATTCTGCAAAATTAACAGCTTGTGACACGCTGGTGGACTCCAGAAGGAAACGAGCTGACAGCTCCAGTCAAGAGGGTTGACTTTCACCTCAACAATTCAGGAAATTGAATTCTGTCCAAATGTGATGCTGCTCCCCATCACTGATCAATATCACATCACATTTGTTGACTCTAAATAAGCAACAATTCAAAGCCAAACTTCTACAGTATTTTATAATAAATAACAATGAGATACATTATTAATCCCTGGGGAATCATGCAGGTCAGAAATCAGGGTCAGTCACTGAACAGCACCTCTGGAGCCAATAGGAGGTTGTGAACTTCATCAACCATGAAGTTCATCCTGTTGGGTTAGGTCACCCCCCTGTCAATTGAAGTACATTATACTGTAGATGAGAAGCCCTGGGGTCAATATGATTCTACATTCTCACCTAACACCTTGCCATGGCCTTGCCAGTCACTCAACATAGGTTTGAGTCTGATACTGGTTCATTACACCGAGACACAAGAGACACCTGGACCTTTTCTGTCATTAGATACATATTTTCTGTAAGCCAAAAGGGGGGCCTTCCTTACAACTCTTGCACTTTTTTTGCCATTTGCCACATTTAAATCATGAATTTGCCATATTGCAATCTAACATTACAACCAAAGTCTGCAATGTGCTTCAAATCAATAAACACTGAAAACAACAATAAAAAGCATGAACACCAGTTCAAATGTATTGATTATGACAGTCAGAATATGAAAAGAGATTCATGACTTCAGCAGTGATACGTACCTTTCATCTCTCCCATGTCCAGGGTCTTGCCCAGCTGCTCCAGCAGGTCTGCTCTGGCGGCGTTCTTCTTGTGCTTTTTGCCATCATAGTGTTGCTGAGCCATGCCGGGGTTGTTGAACCAGGCGTTGCATAGCTGGCAGTAACGGTCTGAGTCGCGGCGCTGTCGTGGGGAGGTCATGGGAGATGTTTCTGGGGAGCTCTTTACATGACTGGGGGACGCCTCTGGAGAAAGACAACAAACACTTAATTAAGGTTCTGCAGGGTTTTCACATTATTGTTTTATGGCAAATAAATTTAAATATGTGCCAGGTCCTAAGCAAATGTGCAAGACCCCAAATATGCCTATAAGAAGCATATCTTTTTACTTAGATGATTATAACACTGTGATTAAAAAAATAATGATTTGGTGTTTAAACATCTTAATCTCAATAATAAAAGGGCTCTGTTTACAAGGTAAACAAAATAAATATTACAGGGTATTTATAATCAAAAAATAATCTCTTATAGTTTGATAATACAGTGAAATACTGAAAATGGCAGCAACTACACAAAAACATACTACATCAACGGAACTAATTATACTAAGTTTCTGTTGACACTGATTGTACAGTCATTTTGGATGCTGTGGTCTGTGGCTGTGTTGTACTGGACCATAGTGACAGGTGTTTCTAATGTTTTGCTTTCTCCTGCATGTTCTCTCTGTTGTTTAAAAATATATGGTTGGTCATGTGAATTATACTCAGTAACCAGTGCTAATTAGCATACTATCCTACTACTCTGTGTAGCCTTTTCACTATCTTGCAGTTATTTCACTCAGTATTGTATTTGGTTGTCATACACTGAGCACAAGGTTATGCTCTGTACAAATGTATTTGCGTATGACAGACTGTTACTTTGACCAAATGGTCATGTTTTGGCAAAGGCGAATGGAACTGGAGTAGGCTGCCAACCTCTAAATTCTCTGTACAAGAAAAAACACTGCTTAAGAATAAAATAGCTTTACTGCATATTGTTTTAAAGTATATTCATTTAAAAAGTGACTTATCTTAGCAACATTTTTAAAAATGCAAAAAGAATGCAGACTGCTGTTAACTGCATGTCAACTCCACCTAAAAAACACAAGTTGGCCTTTTAAAGTGGAGATTTGTAGCCAGCAGACAGAGTACAATGTAAGGGCTTTAATGAGCACTGATCAGCAGCAATGTAACAATGACTGCAGCCCTGCTAGTACAGCACTCTGAATAACAAGCTGTTATCTCCATTAAATGCCTGAAGAGGAAAACCTAAATTCTACTTGGCAAACGGAATAAAGAGCCTGCTCTTCTCGTGGCTGCCCACTTGTGCCTTCATGCATGGATGACGGCATTAACCCCAAACGAGCACAGTGTTACACTGAGCGCCCCCCGACACAAAATGGCAATATCAACTTAATCAGTTTTAACACTCCACTGCTCGACCCACCCTAAGTCAACATTTAGTGTTGTCCCATTATGTTCAATTACACCAGTTAACATCAAAATGGCAACTCCGGTGAAAAACATAGGGGAGAGAGAATGTATAGAACCTTAACTGTCAGCATTTTGCTCTTCTTCAGTGAGTCAGAGCTGAGCCATAGGCACAGCAGAGTTTACATTTGCATTATATTTCACATTCAGCTCTTGGCTGATGCTCTCATCCACAGAAACTGGCTATTATGTAGGATTTGAATCTGTGACTCTGTGGTTATAGGGTGACCTCTCCAACTAATAGGCCAATGTAAACTGTCAGACTTAATTTAATCTCTTTTGCTGGGAGGTCAGAGGTCAGATACAAAACAGAAGCCCTGGAGTTGTTCAGGATTTAATGCCCTGCTCAAAGGAAAGTAGTTGGGGGTGGGTAGGGGTGTGCATCTGCCAAACAATTCAGCAACTGAAGGACTAGCCATTCTATAACTGGACTACCTGCTAAACTTCAGATTAGTCCCACATACAGTAGGAGATCCACTTACTCTTTGTTTGTCAATAGCTGTAAATATATAGAGAACTAATAGGCTAAAGCTGCATCAAAGTAGTTTAGACACCTCTGGCATATGAGACAACCTGAAAGCACAGCCCTTGGTTTACACAATAACATTTAGGCAATTGCCAAGAAGCACAGAGACAGGAATGACAGAATATGAGAGGGAGAATTTAGAGCCTATGAGAAACTCATTTTTACTGTTTGTGGAGATGACAAATAAGTCAGAGAATAAAAAGGAGGGCAGATCCCAGGACAATGAGATAAATGTGCACTTTTCATGTCAATGCTCCAAACTTCATTCAGAGTTTATATTATTATTATTATTATTATTAGTAGTAGTAGTAGTAGTAGTAGTATTAGTTAGTTAGTTAGTAGTAGTAGTAGTAGTTGTCATCTTAACATCCCATATACACATCTGGATCTCAGAAACCACAAGACCAAATACTTTCAAAAGTGAAGCACTATCTAGGCAATAAAATTTACTGATCTCATGGTGGTGCTTTAACAACCTTCAAACCCCAGGAGCTAAAGAACCAAATTCTTTTCTCCCTTGATTCTGTGGATAATTTAGCATCATTCAAGATTTTCAAATTCTATCCTTAAGGTCAATTTCACATAAACTCTCAGATAAATCAAAATATGTTTTTAGTCACCATTACCAAATTTAGTGCATGTTTGGAACCCAAGCTTTGCTATGCAGTCTTGGGACACTGTGCCTCTAGAGGGCAAAACTTATTTGGTTTTGATCGGTCAAAATATGTGAGGTTTATGAGCAAGTTTTCACTCAAAATCATAATAAAAGACTGTAATAAATGGTCAGTAGAGTCTGTCACTCTACCTTCTTCAAAATATGCATAATAATAATAATAATTAGAATTGTATAGTATTTATTTAAATGTTGAGGCACAGTTTGTTTAGAGTCTGGAGATGTAATGTTGTACTACATTTTGAAATCTGTTTAAAAGGACCTTAAAGACATTATGACAATAAATGTTTTAGTATTATATGTACTGTACAAAGGAAATGTGATCAAATTTCTTGACAAAAAAGATTAAAAGTCAAATTTTAGGGAATATTTAAAGTTACACTGCGGTAATCCTCAGTGGCCTCTGCAAAAAAACAAAGCAGAAAATACTGTTACACAAGCCAAGCTGTTATGATGATATAGTCTATAGGGGTGAAAGTGCTGACTGTGAACAACAAGGTTCCAAGCTGAAATCCAGAGGGGGACATATTCTGAATCTTCTTCCATGACTTCTTGTTGACATGGTGTTATAGGGTATACAAGGCTGCTAAAATAATTCACACTTTTCCAATCTCACTGACATACAATAATTAAAAATGGCTAGGTTTGACAAGTCATAAGATTATCCACTCTCACTGACTTCAGTGCAGTACTTTATTGTACAACTAGCTAAAGTTCATAGTCCATTGCTGTCAATAAAATGAACACACATGGGGACTCATGCTTTAAAAGTTGTTCATCCATGAAACTGTTGTTTTTGTTGTTGAAAGCCTGGCTTTGTCCAATTTTCCAAAATATGCCTACCAACAATTTGTAGATATGTAAAAATGATCGTCACTACACCCAGCCATTGCTGGCAAAGAAATACATCACAAACTCCCCATAAAACTACACTCTGTGTTTTTACATTTTTGTTTGTATGGATTAAACAAACTAGATGCAACATGTTAATAAGTCTTTAAGCTGAGCCAAGGTAACTGGCTCTTATCTAATGAGCAAATATATGTATTTCACAAAATGCGGAAATATCCATTGTTAAAATATAAATATTGGTTAGTACAGCTATAACCAAAAAGCTGTAGCCTAAACATGACCACATATGGGATGCAGAACAGAAACCTCAGTCTCCAGAGTTATTGTCCAGCACTTTGCATGGCTATTTTCCACCTCAACCACAGCAGGTTGCTCTTCGATTTAGAGTACCATCTATTAAAAAGAGGTGTGAACAAAACATTATTGATTAGATTATTGGAGGATTTATTGTCCAAATCTCTGTCCACAGTTTGAGAGGAAATGAGAAGCAAAGAGGATAAACTCAGGCAAATAATTTTCTGCAAATATTCAGGAATTAAAGGGGCATGATTACAAGACCCAAGCAAAGATCATTTATCATCATCAGTGCATTCTCTGTGTTTGGTATCCTCCTCCAGCAAAGTGTAATCACACTCTGATTTGCACTGCTTTTACAACAGAGTGTCCCAGCCATTTGTCTAGCAGCCCACTACCTAAAGTCTTTACCTAAAGTCTGTACGTTCGATACAAGGCGGCAGACTCCTCATTCATAACAGGCTTTGTTATAACAGGATGACTCTCCAGTCTCATTGATAACCCAGCAGGCACATAAAGGAATGAAACCCTTTCCTCCCATTTAGTGCATCATTAGAGTCATACTGTTTAACAACCCTCTGTGCTTTGATTGAGGGTTGAGCTCAGCTCAGAAGGCGGGCTCATCATCATCGCCAAGAGGCAGATGGCATCAGCTTGGTGTGCCGTGTGGTAAACTTGTTGAAAAGGCCACGTCTTTTCTGTATTATAGGTTTAAGCATTAGCAAGATAAAAATGTGCCTTATTTTGCTGCAGAGAGATAAATTCAGGAGCTTTGGACACACAGTGCTAGGCATCAAGAACACAGTAAAAACTAATATGAGAGGATTGCAGCTTTTTCCTGAAGCCTTACAATTTTTTTGACATCGATGTCTGAGGAGAACATTTTTTTGAGAGAATCGTCAGTACACCAGGGTATGAATCATCCCAGCCGGATGGTCTTAAATTATTATCATCAAATCAAGAAGACAGTACACATGCCACATTTCATAATGGTAGCATGGTAGCTGGTTAGTCAGCGGATGCATATACATACGCACACTGCAACAGTTTATTGGCCTGATAGGCCCTTTCCTGTCTGACCAAATGTGAGCGTGAAGGGTTTTGAAAAGGAGGAAAGAGTGAAGCAATCCAGCACACAGGCTTACACTGCAGCATTTCTACACTTCTTCAGTTTGAGTATCAGTTGAGAGTAAAAACAATAGTGCAATAGAAGCATTAATGTTATCACATAAAGGGTTTGATCGATTTTTTCGGATGGAAGCTGGTAAATATTTTCAGTTCTTCTCTTGCCTGTGTCCATGTGAATGTGCTGGATAATGCTTAGTATCAAATGTACCTTTACAGACAGGCAACACTTGGATATCACCCTTTCACATTCACGTGAGTGAACGTGAGAGGTGACATGCTCATGTCTGCCATGTGTCGAGACCATAGTGCACAATGTTGTAGAGTCTGTCATGGGTCCAGTTTTGCAGTTTTACACACTTAGCAGTCACAAAGCTCAGTACAAAACTGATCCATTAACTGCAAGTATTCACTGCAGTCAAATAGTAAATGTGACTGAAGTCTGATTGCTGGCACAGTCCTAATATGAATAATACATTTGTTCAGAAAGCAAAACTATTGCATACAGTAGTTGTCATGAAATGTCACTCAAAACCACAAATATGGACCTACTGCTGGCACCAGAGGACCAACAGTTGCTCAGTAGGAACCATTCTCTGGGAACCATAAATGTCTGTAACAATATTTTTCCCAATCCATCTTGCAGAATTAGAGATAATTTAATTAATATGTCAAACTTTTGCCCTGGTCGTGGCACTAGATGGAAGAGTCAGGGATCACCACAGTCAAAAGTATTAATCTGGGCACCATGAATGTCTGTTCCTAATTTCATGGCAACCCATTGAATAGTTGTTGAGACATTTCACTCAAAACCAAAAGGGTTGGGAAATATAGACTTCATCCTCAAAGGAACCCTAGATGCCTGGATCAAATTTCCCTAGAGCCATGCTGCTAGCATAGCTAATAACACAAAGAGACATGCCAGTTGTGCATGAGGCAAAAATGCCCTCCCTTCCCATTTCTGTTTTTAACCACTGACAAGACTTTTAGCAATACCTGTATTTCTGTGCTGTACACACAGGCAAGCTGACAATTTATTGCATTCTACTATTATGTTTTTCTTTTGACTTTTTGTCTTTTCTCTTATTTCACTTGTGGCCCACAGGTAATTTTTCTTCTAACTGGGGTTAGTTGTGAGCTTAATTATTTATTGACAGGGCTATGGACTTCATTCTTCAGTCATTCCTTAGTGGAACTATAACCCCAAGTAGTCCTAGTCTAGTACTGCCTATGCTATAAATTCCTTCAAATACATGTATTTTACCCTAAACAGGTTCTATCTGTGGGTTATTTGTGGGTGCCTGGCACCCCTGTAGCTGCTGAGCTGTTTAATTCTGTGGGTTGCATTGTACCAAATACAGAATGTACCAGTAAGGTGCCAATATGTTGCTACTTCCAAGTTCCTGTGTCTTCACAGCATTTGGAATTTCAAGTGATTCAGATAATGGCTTCCCTGTTCTTCAGTAAAAAAAGTCTATGGCAGTAATTAGACATATTCACATCACTTAGTGCTTGTCTCTCGGGAAATGCATACCACTTCTGTTTGATGAAAAACCTGCATTTCAATGAGCAGCTTTACATAAATAGCCTAATTTCTATCTTCTTAGTGTTTGCTTGCGCTTTTTTGATGAGAACAAACCAATAGGAGTTTCATGCAGCAGCGCTGCAATAAACACTGTCAGACTGCTTGGACTTGATGCTATTTTGTGTAGAAATTGTGTGGGTTTGCCAACTGTCAATTTGAAGCTCATTGTAATTTATTTATTCAGCTCTTTTAGTTGCTGTTTTATGCTTCAGGAGGCTGTTTGAGTGAAGATTGTGCTCATCATTGACCAGCCTAGTTAATAACGGAAAACTGAAAATCCATTAAAAATCAAATCTACAGTAAGGCAAAGCAAACTTTCCTTTCATCTCCCCAAAGGCTCAAAGAAATACACTGTTTCCATGTGCCACACTATGGCAATATTTTATTTCTCAGCTGAAATAGCACATGTCATTTCACCTGCACTAGTTTCTGGCACTAAGTTGTGTTTAAAAGCCAAATCCCCTCCTTGCATGGCATTTGTATGCAGACAGAGAAGCAGTACAAAGTAGACCTATTTAGTGTGAACAGAGTTATAAATCTGAGGAGATTCAGCATCTGTGAGAGAAGGAGATCAAAGTGCTCTGAATCCATGCAGTTATCTCTTCCTACAATGCCGTTCCCTTTTGGGCTTTTCTCACTCCCACCCCTCCCCCACCCCCTGCCTACAAACCCTCTCTGAACGACTCAGGAAATGAAACATTTCCCCATATTTTCACGTTGTCTCTGAGGAAGAAGCTCTGTGAGCTGTCCAGGCCATGAAAAGGAAACAAACAAAACATGTCCATCCTCCATCCAGCCTTTACTACTATCTGTTAGGCTCAAGTCCTACAAAGCAGACCCTACTCTCATACGCAGTTTAGACTTTAGACTATAAAGCTGGAAATAGGAAAAACAAGACTAAAACCTACTAAGCCTGTCACAAATTACCATCAGGGGCACAAAATTTTGTGTCACATAGCACACCATTCACTCAGATTACAGATATAATGAGCAAAGTCACAGTTCATCTGATTTGCATAAAGTACCTCTAAAAAGATCTAATGTTTGGCTGCATGTATTGTGCATTTCTGAAAAGACACTCCCACCTTGTAGCTCTATTGGTTGAGGAGAAGACACTTTTGGAACTGCAGGTATACATTTATCCCTCAAGAAGAAGGTTTTATGTTGGGAAATGCAAATTAAATATCAGGATGTTGTCAGCTCAAAAAATAAAAAAAAAGTAATTTTGATTGAATGAGAAAAATCGGTGTGAGAGATTTTTGCTAAAACTTCCAAACCCCTTTGACAACATTATTTCTGACAACAATAAATAAACAATACAATAAGCCTGTGCAGAAAGTATTATGGCTCCTTCAGTCAGATCACTTTGGACTGCAGGTTCTTTGAAACATTTGAAGTCAGGAAAAATTTCCAGGAGGCCACAGAGGCAAACAGAGAGGCATTGCTGTTGCATTGCGCTGTGATGCAACACAAAACATAAAGACATATAAAGACATATAAATTCCATTTTACTGGCACAGAGCCTCTAAATATAGTTAGAGTATAGTTATAGTTAGTAAATGTTCTGCTACAAGACTATTTGTCAAGACAGTTTAGCTAGCATGGCTAAAAAAAAGCTATTTGGCAATCCATTTTTGCTAAAAGTATGGAATGTAAGAAATACATACAGTATGTGTCTATACCTGATTATTGTATCTGCTAACCGCTATGTCAGTCATCATTCAGTCATCAAAGCTTTTACCATTGTTGTTTTCCAGCTGTAACTTTAAGTGCACACTTACAGCTTTTTATGATATTATAGCAACAGGAGTAAGTTCTTTGCTATGTCTTTTTCATTCATTTTTGATGGCTCCAGCTTTATGATGATCTCAGAGTTGAGCTGCTGTACTGCACTGGAATGTTACCAAGAATCCCTAAAATGTCACTGTATGAAAATGTAAAATTGGCTGAATGCTGAGGCAGCCCATCAGTTTAAGAAACAGTGAGTAACCTGAAGGGGCATTTTCAAAAATACTGAGCTCTTTAATTGTTAATGCTATGATATAAACACTTAACTGATGGCTCTCTGTTAACAGGTTTGGACATATAGTCAATAATATTTCCAGTTAAAAGTGAGGGGACAATAAGCAATGGCTACATTACCATATGAACACTTTAGTTCCAGATTTCACCAAATCACCTCCCTGTAAATCAGTGCAGGGAAAATACATCCCCACATTAAGCTGCAGATGTTAAAGGAAGTGACATTCATGGCAGCTATTGTGCTTACGGCCCAGACAATTGGATACAGGCCAGAATCTGGAAATAGTGCTTAGAGAAACCATGTGGAGGAATATGAAAATACATGTGGCTGCGATTATATAAAATGCTAATGACAAATTAACATTCATTCAACCTGCTTGAGCTCCAAAATAGAAACTGAATCAAAATTGCAACACATTGCAACACCAGCAGCTAATATTCAACTAAAAATGCATGGAGATGAGCATGTGCTATATGGGTCAATGAAAATATTCACATTAGTACAACTGTGCCAGAGTAAAAGGGCAAAGAGGATTTTTTTTTTTTTTTTTAGCTTATAGAGACTATGTGTAATACTGTGCCTGTGGGATAAACATTAAACATTAATTTTCACTGTCAGATGAAATTCTTGCATGTTCAAAAAGTTAATATGAAATTCAGAACAGCTTACGCAGGGCTTTTCAACATGATGATTTCAGATTGATGACCGTGCACTTTTGAAATGTTTATCATGGGTTTTGAATGGGGGTTATGGACCCAAAGGAGGATACACACCATCTGTTCAAAGACAAAAAAATGTAAAAGTCAGTAAGTAAAGTCTCCTATGACAACACAGATCCTGTATATTCTCATCAGTGGGTTATTGAGGCTTTTTTTAACAGCACCACCTGCATGGGTCTTTGGTGTCTGGGGTGAGTGAGGAAAAAAAATGCCAGGCAAGCTAGAGCTTTTGCAACTGTATACTGGCTGACAGCAGGCTAGAACAACAACGGGTCCCGAGAGACAGGCAGATCAACAGAGGAACTCAGCCAGTCCGCTGACGTTACTTATGTAGAAATCAATATCCTGGGCCTCCCGGTGCCCTGGATTTATCTTCCTGACATTTTCTATTTGTGACAGATCTGGGTGCCTGTACAATAGAGGTACTTTAAATTACTGTTTCGGAGGATAAAACAAGCTGTGGTCTAAAGCTAGCAGTTCTTTTATTTCAACTGGAATATGGGTCATTTAGGCAAAAGACTGAACCTTATTGACAGACACTGTTTTTTCTCTTTATGAATCTTCTGACAGTACATGTGCAAGGGCAAGCACTGAGGGTAATATATGGGTCTGATATTTGTATTTCACCATATCTACGAACATCGCAGAGATGGTTAATTCAGTTCATTTTTTTGTGATGAAGTTACAATTCCTCACTCTCTGCTCAGAGAACTGAATATCACCTGCTGCAATTCAAAACAGTCAGAATTTAAGTTTTTTTCTAATGTGTCTGTCAGGTGGGGAGGATGTTCTTGAGTGTCCCAGTAGTTTTCTGGGTGTCAGTTCGATCGATGGCTGCGTCACCCCCCACTTTTAGTCTAGATGGAGCTACCTCTGTTCTGAACCATTGGCCACAGATGGCATGCTTAATGGCTGTGTCTGTCACTGACATGTGGCAAAGAGAGCAAATAGCAAAGGGCACTGTCTGAGTACTTGCATCATGAGACCACAATCAGACTTTTTAGAAAGCAAAGTACAAATGGAATCAAACAGTGTGGAAGTTCTCTAAACTTATGGCCAAAATATCCCACTGTTTGGTCTATTGACAAATTATTACTTATTGAACTGTTAGCTTAGAGGGAAAAAAACTCCTGGATGCTTCTAAATCATAGCATGCCTAATGTTCTATAAAGATTTCTATATGCAGTGTATTTGTTTATTTTTGGACATTCTGCCCATTATTAAGCATTTTCAACTCGTTTAAACCTCTTCATATTCATTCATAGATTTATGTAGAAACTTTATACCAGTCACCACCCTTTGTGCTTTGTCACATTAGATCAATTTTTTCATGGGTTTCATAGTTTTTTCTAGTTACGTTCTTTTCTGACATTCTCAGATGTGAGATATGTATTGCACTGAATGCACCTCAAAGAAAACAAAATTCAAGATAACTGATATACTTCAGACCTAATCTCCTAAGTGAAAAACACAAGAAAAACTGCTTTTTGGTGGAATTCTGCTTTTGTACACAAAGGGAGGACAAAATAAAGTGCTTTTTTTGGGGAATAATATGAAAATGAGTTTGCCCTTCAGTAGTTTAGCTATGAACTGAACAAAAACACTGTACTAAGAACAAATAAAAAAATATTTTTGCCATCAGGCTTCATTTCGATCACGCCCCAAGAACATAAATATTTCAACCAGCCAAAGCAAGAGCAGAGAGAGATCGATACAAAACTCTCAAATAAAACAGAACAGAGCCCACGGGTGGATGCTGGGTTGCAAATGCAGCACAGGAGGCAGCAGCAACAGAATGATGCAGCAGCATTTGATTAATATTTGGTCATGACGACTGTGCAGCTGACTGAAGTGACCAAAAGCACAGAGCTGCTCAAGGTTTATGGCTAATTTGAATAAGAATTTAAGACTTTCATTTAAGAATTTATGACCTTATTGTCATTTCCTTCATTTCAGGTGAGCAACAGAAATCTAATTTAATTTTCTTTTGGCATTACCATTGCTATATAGCCTCTGTGATTGGCCTGAACTAGCTCTGCCGAATTTACTTTGTCTGTCCCACTTTCTATCTTAAATGCTATTGTGGTGCTTCTACTCTGTTCTTGTTTTAAGCCAGAGGGTTCAAGGACCAATCCTACAAACATTAACTCAAAGACAAGAGTTCATGTGCCAATCTACTGATTCAGTCCTACCACTTTAGAGAGAAAAAAGGCTGCAGTGGTTAAAGCAGTACTAACGCGGGATGAATTCAGGACGATCAAACAATGGGAGACTTCAGATAATGCCACAATAAAAATGTGCCGCTTTATCAGTAAACGGAAAACTTCAAACAAATTAAAAGTAAAATGGTGGTGAGGGATGTGCAAGGGCTCAGAGTAAAACACAAAGCTGTGAAGTGCATATAAATGACTCGGTCAACTGGAGCGCCAACAAGCTACGGTAAACAAACAAAGCTCAAGGCTGATCTGTTCACAACCACACTGCTCACTGTGGACTCAGGTGGTGGGCTCCAGAATAATTTGAAAATATAATGTTTGCTATGTTTCTCATTCTCTGTTTCCCCCCATGACCCTCACTCATTATTCTCACAACAGCCAATTTGTAAGTAGATTCAAGGAGAGCAGCTGTCAGTGGATTACAACAGCAGAAGACCTCAATCGCCCCAAGGTAAAGAACAGTCGGTGATTAAATCTAAATACACACACACAGAGAACCATAAAAAAAACATCCAACTACACCAGCTTGTTTGGCTGCCGTTAGTAAACTGTAACTGGCCCCAAAAATCATGTCATGCAATGGTATGAGTCTGCAGCCATGCTGGCAGCTATGTGGGGCTGTATGCTTTTAACTACATGCTAACATGCTCACAAGGTTGGCATGCTGATGTTTAGCAGGTATAATGTTGTGTCATGTTCTTATAATAGAGCTTAAGTCAATTCAAGTCAAGTGAGTTTTATTCATATAGCACCAAGTCACAACCGTTATCAAGAAGCTCTTTTCAAATAGAGCAGGTCTAGACCACACAGTATTAGGCCAATGGATAACCAAAGGGATCCGTTGTCATGGATGTCTGTACAAACATTTCCTAATCCATCCAGTATGATGTTGAGATATGGTGGTGGTGGTAGAAGAAAAAACAGACAATCACCAAAGTCCTTAAGATCCTCTGGACAGCAAGAAAAGCCTCCACCAAATTCCATGACAACCCATAAAATATCAAGTAAATCAAGCACAAGGTGGCGCTGTAGGTTTCATCCTCTGGGGACCATGACATATAGCATGTAGTATAGTGATACTGGATACATAAACATTTGATATTGAACCCTTAGGTAATTTAAAATTATGTAATATACTTTCAACTATTTATGTCTGAATTATTAACAATTCAACCAAAGATTGATATTGATTGCACTGTATAGCATGTTTTTTTTTAACTTGCCATATAATGTTTAACATGTTACAATCGCTGAGATTTAACTGTCATAGTTGAATAGATAAAAGGATAGACAAAGATATAAAAGAAAATAAAAAAGAAACTCAGAATTATCAGTACTGCAGCACATCACATTGCCAAAATTTGTGGATCCCCACTTAAACTTACAATCTAACATTTAAGCGTCTGCGCTCCCATTCATGTTGCATCATCCCACCTCTGTTTCTGTTTCACTGCTAGTCTGCTGGAGAGGGCAATAAGAGAAAGTACAGCACTCATGCCCTTAAGGTGAGTACAATAGTAATGCTGGAGGCAGAGAGTGAAAGTGGACTGGAGACTGATATGGTAAGTTGGCAGCTGCCTGTCTAAAATGAAGTGATGTGCATATGTCTGTCTATGCATTGTTTGTTGCTACTTTTACTCTCAAACAACATTAGTTTTACCAAAGGAATTTTGGTGTTTTATGATTTTAATGTCAGAGTAATGTGAGAATGTGGTTATTTAAATGAATATGTTTCCTAGTCTATATGCATTATTTTATTACGTCTATAAATTACTCATGTTCCATGTCATAAACATTTCTATCAGATCTCACAAGCAAAGTATCTTTAGCTGATGAGTCACTGCTGAAACTGTGGAACAGAGGGACAGATTATTCCCACAGGACAGAGACTGCGTAATACTCAGACATAAAAATGACTGGGGACGTGATTGAAATCACTGAAGCATCACTGTAAAACTAATATACAGTACAGCACATGACCAGATCTGCTACTGGCAATACTGCTGTTATGTAGACAGAAACGCAGATTCTTCTCAGGGATAAAATTTGGGCTAAGTCATAAATGTCTATAGTTGTGCCAAAAAATGTGGTCAGTTCATGCCACGACATTCTGATCCCTATCTACAACTAAAATACAGAATGACCTCAGGACTGTTCTAGTCACTAAAGGTTGTCCATGGTGTCATTTTTGTTTACATTATTAACTATTCTCTTAAATTTGTAATTTATTCCTTGAAATTAAACATAATTCCCTTGAAGTTAGTCATTTATTTTTTTAAGTACTTGATTGATTGCCCCAGTTTAGTAATCCAAACTTTCAAATTACTCAGTGTGTTAACTCAAGTTAATCATTTGTGTTCTCAAATCGATTACTTTGCTCTCTCTAATGGAAGGCAGCAATATACCTTCATTTGGATGCAGGAATAGTGAAGTCATAACACCTGAACATGGAATCAAACACACATATTTCTCAACAAAGCAAAACACACAGTAAGAGATGTGTCAACAACCACTGAGGAACAACAAACTTCCTGTAGACACAAACGAAACGTTCATACGAGTGAAGTACAGCTATTAAAGAAAGCTAGCAACTCATCCTGACAGAATGAAAACTATTCATTTTTTAGAGGTGCCTGGCAACTGAATTTCTCCTGTGGAAGATCAATAAAGTATTATCTATCCATCTATCTATCATAAACGTCCACATGTTAGCACAACTTTAGTGAAGTTTATGACTGACTTATATCTAACAGACTGAAAATAATGGCTGACTCAAAACAGAACAAAGAAGTACACAGAAGATGCTTTGTTCCAACGAGAACAATGAGAGTAAATGAAATTTGTTCCTCCAGCCTTCGTCCATGCTGCTGTATAGATTTGGCCTTTGAGCTCCTGCTGTATATTCTGACCCTTACAGTACCTCTGTATGTATGTGATGTTTCGGAGCACTGAATCAAGACACTGCACCTATACACTAATATATACACTGGACAACAATATATCAGGCACTGGCAATGCTATTTGTTCAAACTCCAACTCAGAAACAACAACGGGAAAGATGTAGGGACAACACACACTTGGTCTGAACCAAGTGCTTCATAATTATTTTAAATCATTTTCTATTCCACTTTACACGAAAACAACACCTCCAAACATCATCAACCCATACGGCAACTTGTGTCTCATTCTTTAATTATTTTTCTTCTCAATAATAAATCCCCTTAGGAAAATGTAGCTTCTCTATCATTTATACCCACAATGCATTTTGAACAGGGGCTATACCTTTGGTTGTGATGGCAGGCTGCTCCCCCAGTAGCAGCTTTAGCCTCTTGGCGTGGATTTTACCCTGGTAGTGTGACTGTGCCACCACTGCTGAGGTAAAGGACATGTTACACAGCGTGCAGCACTTATTCTTGTCCACGTCGCCCTCGTCGCTGCCCTAAAAAAACACAGTAACATCTTATCAATGATACATCAGCCTATCACAACATTCATTTATCTGTGGGAGCTTTTAAAACAGGATTCATCAAACATGTCATGCATTTTATAAAGTAAGCACGGTATCTTGTTCTAGCAAGACAGCTGCACATTGAACACATCACTAATCTTGAACACCTCTAATTCAGATGATGGGAGGGGTGCAACATTCCTTGCCTTAAGTGTTTAGATCCTGGCGTGATGCAAATGGAGTCGGCTCTGTGTTTTAAGGGGTGATAGTGGAGCTAATGCCGCTGATGGTGGACCGCTCCCTGAGCCTCCATCTGTGCAGGCTGCACCAAAACCCATTATCCTCAGACAACACAGAGGACACAGAGCAACCCGCCAAGCACTGAGAGATGGATGCTACCATTTTTACTAAAAATTGTGAGGGAGGAGGTGAAAATAGTACCCTGCCAGCCGGGCTGGGTCAAGGAAAGGCTGATATTCAGAGTGGCAGAGGAGGAGAAGCAAGTGAACTCCATGACCTCATTCATATGTCTGTTCCTCTGCCTGGTGTTCTCTAACAGATATAGCAAGTGAGCAGTGGACCTGAGTGTGGAGAAGTGTGTGTGTGTGCGTGTATTTTCAGTTGAATTGTCTCAGCTTGAGATAAACTGAGATCATGAGCCCATTCACCTTCAAGATATTTGTACTTCTAACACCAACAGTTATGACTTTGTCTTATTTTTCTACTAATTTAGCTTTTTGCAGGCTATTGATACCAACATGTTTGGACTTTATTTTTCATGTTCAATATTATTCAAGTCCAACTAAAATTAAAATTCATAATTTTTGCAAAGGAATCAATACCTGCTTTGTGTTTCTTTTGACTTGTTTTTTTATTTAGTTATTTTGAATGAACACCAGCTGATACACTGGTATCCTCTGAAATTCAGAAACACAACTCATATGCTTGTCCAACTTTCAAGCAATGTTCAGCAGTAAGTGGCTGTGCACACAAAGGTCAATGCAACAACTGCAATAATGTATTGTGATAATGTATTAATGTAATGTATTGCAATGCGTCATAAGGATGGCAAAGTTGGTCCATTGTTTAGTCAGTCGATGTACCTCTGTAATTTTGACTACAATATCTTTATAAGTATTGAATGGATTACTGTGAAATTTCATAGACATTCATGGTCCCCAGCACCTGTATCCTACTTTGGTTATCAGTTGACTTTTCATCTTGTGCCACTATGAGGTTGACAGTTTTGTTTTTTGTGAAATGTCATGACAACTGTTACCCATGGTGCCCAAAGAAAAAATCCAGATGTCTGGTGATATCATAACAAACAGAGATTAATATGGATTCTGTGTTTAAGTACACCAGATGCTCTTGGCTTGAATTAATATTGGTGAGATTGATTTACCTCATTTGTTAAGTAAGAGTGGTGTAATTCAGTGTTAACACATGTATCTATCTTTGCTGTCAGAAAGAATTTGGAAAGTAGCCAAACTAATTACAAATGCAAACTTGTGATTTAAGCCATCTTTACACTGCTTGTACTCATTAAGAATGCTGGATGTGAGCCGGGATACAACAGCTGCCAGTTTACACTGACTTTATTTTAGAGCCCTTTAAACACCATTTGCTTTTTACTCTGCTCGAAGGAACCAATAGGTGATTTCAACAGTACTCAATTACTCTCAGCACCACTCAATCACTTTCAATTAGTCAGCAAAATGACTCTTGTATTCACTGCATTAGTCTCTCACAAGTTAACAGACATTACCAGAATAACAAATTGTTTACTCTTTTCAGGGGGAAGAAGTCCATTTCAAGCTTTTATTTGTACTTTTTTTGTATTTGGAGTTTTTTTAATTAAAAGTTTTAATTAGTTTCTTTGTGTGTCGTTGCCACTTGCTTGTTTTCATCAGAAATATAACCATTAACACTGTATCATGTAGTCAAAGACAAACTTAACAGCAGCTGAAAATCTTCTGGCTGACCTCCAGTGTTTTCACGTCTCACCTTGCTGCATTGATGCAGACATGTGCTCCAGGGTGTGTCAGTACACTGTGACCTCAGCATTGGGTGTGGGTCGGCCTTATAGCACATCAAAACCCCACCAATTAATACATCTTGTTTTTTGTTTGTTTTTTTCCTTTGCTTTTTAATCTGTACAAAAACCAAAGAGTAAAATCAACATGGTGTTGTTTAGTATGTTCCAGGTGGTATGACTTGCAGGAGCTGGTTTCTGGGGCAACCTCATGATGACAACACCTCCCATACATTAGGTAGCTTTAGAAGTGCTGGTTGGCAGATAAAAAAACAAAACAAAAAAAAAAAAAAACTTCTGACTTGTTAAACTAAACTAAACAAAGCAATGCTAAGCTAACCTTACAGCAAAGCCACTGACCTGATCAACCTACGTCCAACAATGGAGCCACGCAGAAATGCATGAAATTGCTAAGATATAGCATTCATAATGGTCTCCTGCAATTGGAACGTTCCCCACAGTGTTGTTTATGCTCTGATAAAGTGGATCAAAGCAGCGCTGATTGACTGAGCTACAAGCCCTGACTGAACTGTACGTGATATGACTCATAATTATATTGCAGTGGTGCAAAATGTTTGCTCACTTTGGAAGCATTTGTATACAGTTAGATACAATGCAAATAGCTCTCATCTCTTCAGTCTAAACAATCTGAAATGACATTAACACAGGTGATATTTGCAATTCACCATTCATCATCTAACAAACAACCACTGTTTTCTACACCATTAGGTACCCAGGAATACCACTGCACCACTGCAGGGTCATGCTACTTTTCACCTGGACCCCACATAAACATTCAGCTTGATGAGCTGACATGATCATGTCTGTAACCAGGATACATTTCACATTACACTAACACTAATGAGGCTAGTAATTAAGCTAAATAATGGTTTAATTCTGAAGACTGCAAGCAGGAATAGACTAGCAGTAGCTTACACAGGTGGGTGGAATCACCTTCAGCCCTTCTTTTAAAAGTGTTGAACTCCATGCCACAGTGCTCTAGTTTTTCATGATGAAAGAGAACTATTTAGCTCAGAAACAAAAGCTTCTCCTAAGAGGAAACTAATGACATTGTGTTTGAGGTTCTGAATTGCAGTGAGCAAACACCTAGTTCTCTAAATAAGCTGAGGGCAGAGATAATTAAAACAGTTTAGGAGGGGATGATACACTTGTAAATGTGTTACTGTAGTTGTGTCAAAGTCAAATTAGCTCATTGTATCATACCACAGTCAGTGAAGCTACAAGAACAGTACTGAATGCTCTGTGCCTTATACTGTACCAGAGAAGATGTTGGAATCAAATGATCAACATATTTGTTACTATGCTGGGACTACACAATGTTCTGCCTTTAGAGATAGCACTTGTCGTGTCAGATTTAGTGAGTATTTAGTTGAGAGGACAAAATACAATGGCAGACTAAATGTTAAACCCCAATCTACTAGTATTATACGAAGGACATCAGGATGGTGGTGCTGCTAATTCTCCAGTGAAGTACTGTTAAAGCACTGTAGAATAAGAGAGCACAAGATTACATAATTAAAAGAACATCAGTACAGTCTGATTGATGTTGATGCCTCAGCATATGCCATCAGAAAACCAGAGCTGACAGTTGCCACCAACTCTTTATGAAAAGGTCTTAAGCCCCTTGGGTGCAATAGGTTAAGGCTGCACCAATCAAATATTTTTACATTAACAATGGATCAAATGACTCTATAATGTTTACATTACACCAGAGATTATCACCAAGCGCAACAGTTCTCCTCAGTCTTAAAGAGCTTTTTAGCCTTTTAGCTTTTTTTAGCCCGTTATTTTGGTTTTACTGCCCACAACTTTGACTGTCATCAACCTTGTTTCCAGCACACAGTTTTCAGTGCATCAATTGCTCAGCCCAGTGTGTCAGTCTGAGAAGCTCTGGCCAGGTAGGATTGATTTCCTGTTCTGAGCCTCTTGATAAATATGAGCCCTGAGCATTAACAGAAATATCTCAGAATAAATGTCTGCCCAATTTTTGTCAATATTAACTTTGTGTAAATGCAAATTAAGCCACATCAAACAATACAATTACATTTGAGGAATAAAAGAACTTGAGAAAATCCCATTGTAAACAAAGCCAGTAGAAGCACTGATGCGTTTTACTAGCGGGGGGTCCCATGCTGCAATCTCAAATTGGACCCTTGACTGAAATGCTATTTGTGGTGAGCTATAATCTAGTGAAGATCACCAGTGTGTGTGTGTGTGGATGAGGAAAAGACAGACACACAGCTCTTCCTCCCACAGTGTGTGATAACTGAGGAACACTGCTGCACACTGAGTCATTCTGACACACACATGCACATACGCAGCTCCTCCTTCCGCCCTTGGCCTTGTCCTTCACTAACTCTTACCACACACATGTATATGCATACACACACACACCCTTCCTTCAGCTACCAGGGCCCCTGTTCTATCTTATTTGCTGGATTTCATAGTCATAATGAGCAAATATATATTCAGGAAGAGACCAAAATACAGCAGGAGATGAGACGCCGCCTCCAAATAGGAAGGATCCATAATTTCATGGTTAATTAAAACTGGATAAACGAGGAACTAATTGCAGGGAAATGTAATTAATGAAGCGGTAGGTAGGTGTATGTTGCCAGATTGACAATCACAGTGTAATATACAGACCTGCCTGCCAGACAGAAGCTTTATCATTGTTGTATGGTATTTTGGATATATGATGGTTACCGTATGTGCATTTCTGATAAGCCGGGGACCATAAATTTAAATATTTTTTCCTTCTCTTTTTCTTTTTCTCTTGTTTTGCTGGGCTGGTGTGTGGGGGGTAGGGGGTGGTTCCAGAATACCCATGAGTCATCTGAAGTACAACACATCAAATCTTTGCCATATTTCAGCAGTCATGTATGATGGGCTTCATTTTTTGTGTGTAATCTCAATCCAACAGTGAGAAATAATTGGAGTTCTGCATTGGCAGAATATACTGCTGCGCTGCACTTCTCTGAATATGTAACTGATGGAGGCATGGAGACAGAGAGAGAGAGAGTGTAAGAGAGAGAGAGAGAGAGTGTAAGAGAGAGGAGGGGAGGGGGTCTGCCTCATTTCCATTCATGTGAGGCATAATAAAATAATCTTTTTGATTTGCAAGCAGTAAATTCTCTTTGCTGTCAGCGCTGTGCTGCACATTTTCATCTTGGTTTAAGTGAAGCTGTGTGTCCTTGCCTGCCTGTATTTGTGGCGTAATATAGACAGGCTGTGTGATGTCTTACTGCACTGGACTGTTGTTGTTTTCCTTTGTCACTGCATCACAAATGCTATAGTGGCAACACACTTGAGATTGCAGAGATTCCATCTAGGATGCAAAATTTTCTCTCTAGTGCTGCAGTCAACAAGCTGCAACCACTCCTTGAAATAATAGCTTTGGGCTGCAGTTTGCCTGGACTGGATTGGCCTGATCCTGGTCTGGCTTAGCACCGTATAATGCCTGGGCTAAATCTGGAGGTCAGGGAACACTCACTACTCATGTGCATCTCCCCTAAGGCACACCACTGAAGAAATAGGACAGCCAAGTGCAAGGGTATCCCTGCAAAAAAAAGGATAAAAAGGACTAGCTCCCAACATAGCTGCGGACAATGCAGTCTATTGCTGCCAAGCGGAGCATACAGGGGAGCGCTAAGCTGGGCTGACACAGTGGTTACTGCTGCTCCTGCTTTAGCCACACACACACAATAAAATGACCTTCACATTTAACGGCAGTCGGTATCAACAGAGGCAGAGAATAAACCCTGACTAGGACACAATACAAATTAACATCTGTTTACATACAGTTAAAATGGCTTTATACATTCTATCACTACATGTAATTTTTGCACACAAGCCCCCCCCCCACACACACACAACAAACTCAACAGTTCTTAAATGACTTATATGAGTGGACCTGTTGCATTCACCAATTTTCTTATAGACCTGTGTAAGCTTGTCTGTGATAGAATAACTCCTCTCCATCTCTATGCAGGGTGTGACGGCCATTTTAATTCCATTTTACCAAGATATGTTTTTAGCATCTAACTTCCTGTCAAAACACTCCAAGGATAACTACAATTTATTACATCTCTGATTTAACTTTCATCAGTTATGATAACGTTAAGTTGTCACTAAACTGTGAGTGTGCACAACAACAGCACATATGGTTGGTCCAAGCTGAACCAGTGAGTTATTCTGTAAACTTTGATTTTTTAAGTTATGACTGGGTCTCTTTTCTTGTCTTTTCTCTGGGGTTGGATATTTTCTAATTCCTTAGCTATCTCAGATCCCATAATATCTCACTGACACTTCTAGATGGTTTTCATTATGTACCATAGTGTGACCATAGTGGGGTGGGGGTGGGTTGGGTTACAACAATGTTATACTAGTTGTACTTGTCAAAATAATCTTCTAGATGAATGCCAGGACTCAAGGTTTCTTAACAGAACATTGTAACATAATGAGATAATCTTTATTCACTTTATCTGTCAGTAGTTTTAATGTTGTGGTTGATCAGTGTATATACCGCTGAATCAAGTCTCATAACCAACTGCAAATCATAGGTCTATCATGAAGAAGTTTTTACTTTAGGGTTGGTGCAGTACAGCTAGTAGGCTACAACAGGTTCCTCTGGACTCTGGACTCGGGGCTCTCCATTCAGTCAAAGGTCAGCACTGTCAAGATTGTTTCATTCAGGTGTCAAAGTTTGTTAAACTTGACACAAGAAACTGCTGGTGTGAGTCTCAACGTATATACAGATGATATTCATCAAATTTGTGCAGGTCAGAAAGTTTGCTGGATCTCTCTTCAAACAATGATACAAGCAAATCCTATTGAAAAAGAGAGATTCAGGATAAGAATACAGAACATTCTTGCATGAGGCCCACTGACTGACGCATTAATCAAACATCGGCCGCCTTGTCTTTCTCTTTTCACAAGGTTAAACAATTCCCTTCACATCCTTATCTCAGCTTTCACAGGATAACATAATTGTGAACAGCAGGTTCATAATGTGGATGACCCCTATGAGAGACTCTGAGGATATTCTGATCAGTTACACCAACTCAGCAAAACGTACAGCTGTGATGATTGCATGCTCAGCGCTTTTAATGAACCATATGAAGCTGACATATCCATCCAAATTGGTTCTCTATTGTTGAATCACTCCTCACCTTGATGAGGTCCACCAAACATCTAAGATAAAATCAAGGAATCAGGGTTGATAATAACACACTCTGAATCCTAGGCATCCTCACAGAGTGGATCCAGCATTTGGCAAGAATGTACTGTCTTTTATATCACATAAATTGACTTTAAAATTCAGGCCCAAACCTTTGTATAGGCAAAGCTGAAAAAAAAAGGAGAGTGGAAAAAGGTCTAATGTCACAGTGACATTAGACCTTTTTCCACTCTCCTTTTTTTTAATTCTTTCATGGAACACATCAGAGACCACCCAGGCTACTAGACATGCTCAGTGCAGTTGAAACACTTTTCAGATGGGTATGCTCTTACTGTGAGTGGGGTGCAAAACTGTCCTTTTCCTGTCTTCCCTTTAGCTCCACCCAGGTGATACCTGATGAGCCATCAATGAGCTGCACCTGACATTAGTGAAGTGCTTAAAAGTCCCTTTGCCAGTCTCAGAAGGCAGAGGCTCCTAGTGTGCGACTGCTGCACATGTTGTCGCTCAGCTTCTTTCTTTTTGTTTTGCTGCTGTGTTTTGATATTGTGTCTTTTGTAGTCTTGGTTTCATCTTGCTGTTTGGCTCCTTTTTCTAAGATATGTTCTGTTCCATTCTGCTGGGCTCTGCTTTCTGCCAGGTGAGGGTTTTTGCTAAATCCCTTCACTGGGAGTAATTGCCAACCTCCCTCACACTTCACAGTCACCCCTAACCCTTTGCAAAGAAGCTCAGAAAATGTGGAAGAACTTTTGGAAGCGATTTGGAAGAGTGGAGTTTGGGTTCCACACTGAGATACAGTACAGTTAAGAAAACAAAGAGGCATCATTATCTCAGTTAATTTTTCAAACAGCAGAAGATTGACACTTCAGTTCTCACACTATGAGGTGCCTTTATGTGGTTTCAGTTTTGTGTGCTATACTCTGTGCATTCATCTGCTAAGCCTTTAAGTGGTAGTTATTAAAGATATTTATTGCTCTTTTTTGAAATGGCACACAGTACAGATAAGATTTGGAGTATTGTTTTAAGGCAAAAGTGGCTAAAAATGCTATATAAAGGGACCTGCTGTGCAAAGAAAAAATAAACCAAATATAAGTAAGAACTTAAGGCAAACTGTATAATTGTATGACTTTGTAGCTTTATGAACACTCAAAAAGTTGACATGCTGCAGGACAGTGTAATTATGATTTCAGGCAGAACTGATTCCTGCACTTCTGACACATCAGTAAACTAGTTAAGCTCTTCAAGATGACTGAAACCAACAAGACTAGACACAGCAGCTGTTTCCATCAACATACTGAGATTTTTAATCTTGAAAGCCAGGGTGAACTGATTAAAAACAGAAACGACATACTGAGCAATAGGTAGATTATGATTACAACTATGTTGCTAGGCAACTGCCAAACTCCCCAGAATACTTAATCTTGCAAAGCAGATACAGGCATTCATCAGGACAAAGTGCCTTGTACGAAATAAAAAAAAGGTAATATTTAGATAAGCTGATGGTGAATAAAGAGGTGTGGGTTACACATACTGTAACCTCTGCAGAGAGAGCTGGAGGAGAATGAACCTCATCAGAGAGAGGTGAACTTCATGCAGTGACGGGCCATGCATTTCACACATGGGCCTTCACTGGTGTCCTACCTTAATTAACCCACCTCTTAATACTGTCATTACGATGTCACAGCTATAGAAACCATCAACAATATACAGACACGCAGTATAACAGAACTTTGAACAGACAGGTATGTCATGTAGCCAGAAAAAAATGCTATTACTGAAACAATGCTGTAAAGACCCAGTTAACACAGTTCAACAGGTCTCCAAACACTGCAGCCACAGCTGCTCCACACACCTCATCTCCAGTAGAAGCATCAATATTAACTAATAAAATGACAAAAACATAAACAATAAAATATAGGTAAAATGCATTTTACTCACTGAAACCGCTGACTATTTATAGAAAAAAAAACTGCTTGTTGAGCGGACATTCTCAGCTAAAGCGAATTAAAGCTTGGCTCCATAGCAATAGAGAAGGACTTATTGTTGGAACTCAGATGCATCTCAGTTCCAACAATAAGATAACCTCTACAAAAGAGCCAACTCTTCCTCATTGTCCAGCCATTGTGGGTTGAAAAAACAGCTATTATATCTATATTAACGTGTTTTAGCTTGCACTAGTAGCTATAGATGCTTGACATGACATGAAAATGTTGATGTTAGCGAAGGCCTGCTAGATGGCCCTGGCCTCGCCAACTCGAAATCTGATTGGTTAAATCAGTCTTTCCCAACCAGTGTGCCGCGGCACATAAGTGTGCTGTGAGAAATCATCAAGTGTGGTGTGGAAGATTCTCCAGGCAGAACGATTACATGCTCTTCGACTAGAGATGACATATACATATAGTATTCATAGGGAAAAAACATATATAAAAATATAATTCTGTAATTGTGACAGTGTTTGGACCAGCAGAGAAGGCCTTGCTGGCCCTGACAGCCCACCACTGACTTCATTAGTGTTCTAAAACCTAATGAGGGAGGATTTATAAAATAAATAACAGCTACTGTCTCAATCACAGCACAAAGTACTAGATTTGTAGTTTGATCACCAGTTTTGGGATTGCCATTTTAATCTGATGGGTAGTCATTCACTTTGGTCCAGTCTGAAATATCTTGACAACAGTTGAACAGACTGCAGATGTCTCTAGAGGATGAACTTTGGTAGATTCACTCATCTCCTGTTTTTATGCCTCCACACCAGCAAGCACCTGTGTTATAAGGTAGTCTATCTGTCAGTCACATTGTTGTGAACGCAATATCTCAGTAATGCTTTGAGGGAATTTGTTCAAATTTGGTACAAGCATTCACTTGGACTCAAGGATGAACTGATTCGGTTTTGCCTGGAAGGAATTTCTTAACATCTAAACTTCAGTTGGACTTAAGGATGAACTGATCAGAATTTGGTGGCCAAAAGTCAAAGGTCAAGGTGACTGTGACCAGACAAAACACATTTTTGGCCATAAGTCATCATTTACATGCTAATTAAATGTAACTGGACTGGTGGGCATACAACTGTTGGGTGGTAGTTCAAGTTTCCTCTAGCACCACCAGCAAGTTATTTCTGCTTACCCTCAGGATGAAGTAAAATAATGATCTTTTGACTTTTCCTCCACATCAGGTAAATATTTTCCAAGTCCAACACTTACTATAAATCTATGACCTACCAACCAGCCTCAACTGTACTTTGTGTTTAGAGCTAATTATAAAACAATAGCATAGTAGTTAACATCCTAAGATGGTGACCATGATAAGCATTACACCATTTTTTAAAATAACTGTAATGTCAGTAATGACTGCATCAGACAGAAAATCATTACAGAATTTTCAGAATTAGAAAAAGATTTAAGATTTGAACCTGATTTTCCTTTTTTCTCATCTTTCTGTTTTTGTTCATGATAACTGTGCACATATTTGTTTGTATTGTCTATAATTTGGACCTGGCATAAAATTCAAAAGCTTGGAAACACAGACACACCAGACAAACATAGATAGTATGTTGTGCACATGTGGAACCTCCATCTGCTGTTTAACAAGTGGTAATGCCAATATGCAAATATGCACATTCTGTACATACATTATGGGCATGTGAGTGGGCAATAGATTTTACCATGCATGGCTGGACACATTTTTCACGGTATTGCCATCTGTAGACCAGACTAATTTAATGACTCTTATGTTTTACTCAGGTTATCCATGTCATTTATCTACCTTCAGCATGCATTTTTACCAATTAATTCCCTTGACCCTGCTGTATCTTTATCTCAACTTTTTATTGTTTTTTTCAGGTTTTGTTCTTATTGTGGGTATTAATGCATAAAGAGTTAAAATTCTGTGTAGTTTCTGCAGTGACACCATCATATATCCCCTCAGAATGATGAATAAACTCCATCCTATTTTACTTTATGTTAAAGTTACTGTATGTCATCAGTTTTTAAGTCCTCCGGTCCAATGGAGTTCTGGCCTTGTGCGTGTGATTCCACCATGAACTTAAACCACCAGAGGTCTTTTTTTTGTCTGTGTTGCTCCCTGGCCATATTATAGATATAGTGTGCGTACATGCTATAAGACGTGTGTACTTGCTCTAAGTGTGTGTGCGGCAAGTGTGCAATCTGTTGGATATTGCTCAAGGAGAGGTCGAGGCAACGAAGCATAAGACTGCAGTCACTTCTTGTTCAGTCAAGGCAGTGCAGGACACCTGTGCCATCTCCACAGCAACTGCTCCGTCTCTCCACCAGGATCCAGTGGCAGTGCTGCAGGCCTGATTTAATGGAAACTGGCAGTTAAATAAACTGACAGGCAAACACCAGAACCAGCCAACCAACTGCACCAGTCTGAACACATGAACGTGTATTGGACATTTGTTTTGCTTGATGAAGTACTAAATTGTGCATTGCTTAGCAAACACAACATCTAATGCAAATATAAAAAATAAGCGTTTTGTGTTCAGAGACAGGTAGAAAAATTATCTCTTAAGGATTATGAGGCAGGTGTGCTGTAATTGGCCTGCCAAACTGTAAGGTTTATGCATCAAAAATGGCTGTGATGGTTCATTTAGGTACAAAACTGGAATGTTGATGTTTGCTTAGCTCAGTGGAGTATGTTCACACGTGCCAATTAATCCTTTTTATCAGCTGTGGTGCAGCTCTATGGGTGGCAGCGTCAATTTGTTATTCCACCACCTCCATGTGAGACACGTTCTCACCTACTGGAAACACTCTGTTTTAGCTGAGGGGTGGCCACTGGGAAGAGGATACCAATGCCACAAGAGAGAGGAAAGAAACGTCATCATCAAGCCCACTCACTCAGTGTGAATTCTCCGGACCATTACTTGCTTTATTCAAACATCAGTTCAATTGGATATTGCATGGACTTAATACTAAGGTACTGTTATGGTAAAATCTGTTTAATTTCCTGTCCAGCTGATCCAGACATTTCCGTTGACACAGTGTGTGAAAGGACCTTTAGATGGATTGAATACATTTTTGTTGAAAACATTTTTGGTCCTGAATGAATAGTGAACATGGCAAACAATACCTGCTACACATCTGCATGTTAGCTCAAAGCTCTGTTTTACCTGACTGCAGCCCCACAGTGCTGCCGATTCTTAGCAATGTTGTTAAAAAGAAAAAAAAAGGGATATAACATTCTTTAATGGCAGAGTACAACAGTCTTTGACTATTAGCAGCAAAGCCGCTCCATGGGAGCAGTTCAGGGTTTCAGTGGTTTGTCCAAGTGCACCATGACACCTATCCTAGAGGCAGGGGACAGTTACTTTTTCACTTTTCCATCTTTCAGTGAGGACTTAAATCAGCAACATTTCTCTCAATTGCCACCTTTATAGAGTTCTTGTTTACTACACTCATTTATCATCCACATTATAGTTGAAGTAATATTTTAGTGAATGACTTGGAATCATCTCTAAATGTAGAGCTGAAGAACTGTTTGTGTTCAGAATTTTTCAGTATGCAAGAATAAGGTCTAACCTAGGGACATGCAGTGGTGTCCTGAGACGTTTCTAACCAATCAATGCCATGTTCTGTAGCCATGATTATGTGGACTGAACCTCAGGGACAGGGCAGTACAAAGAATCTAAGCTATGATCTAAACAAACTATCGGCAGATTTAATGAATATCTACAGCAAAGATTACATGTAACATGCTGAGACAAATAAAAACATGTTCCCTGTGTTCAGAAAACATAACTCTCATGGTTCTTGGGAGCAAGTGTTGTCTTGATTACCAGCGTTACCTCATGCTGCATCTCTGCAAGATTTCATCAGATATCAAGCTATGATTCACTGCAACTGAATTTTAAGTTTGTTTCTTGTAAAATGTTAATGTAGTTTGAATGGAGGCATAGGCACTCATTCTGTGCTAGGGGGTATTATCAGGCTGTGAATACCCATGTTGAAATTATACTTTGAAGTGATGACTTTTAAAAGCACATTTGCCAAATGAAGATAAAAAGAGGAATGCACACAATGTCAAAACAGAGTTTTAGCTGTGAGCTAAACCTCTGTCCATTCCTATGTCTTCCTCTTTTGGTATTGTCCAGTGGTCACCTATAGGATAGTGACCACAGTGGTTTCATTCAGTGATGCAATTTTGCATAACTTTGTGAACTGGAATGTATATTAATTTGTACATTTTAGCAAATTAGCACCCTTAAAAGCTTTTACCAGTTCCTGTTTGCACTGTACCTGCTGAGGTAACCATTAATGGATTACTTTGATGTCTTAGAAGATGTCTTTGATGTTGTGTTTAGTCTTGATGGACATCAGATATCTTGCTACCCTCAGGTGAAAGTCACACTGAATTGTCTCAGTGTGTGTTTCATGTCTGTGTTGATGATTTGACTGTAAACTCAGAGATTTTTGACTCAAATTCATCTCGTGCAGTACCTTTGCCTCCCTTTCAACCCCCCACCCCCACCCCCCGAAGTTATCAAGGAGCACAGTGAATATTTCATTGCCCATGTCTCACTGTAATGTTAATCCCATCTGAATCTGGCTTTTTTCTGCTCTACACTCAATTTGCATTTCTTTGTTCCTCGTTAAAATAGCTCCACATTTACTCAGATTAAGCAGCATGTACAAGATATGGCTGGCTATTAAATAACAGAACTGATGCTGTATTACAATTTTACTGAACATAAACATGTCTTCCTCCTTCAACATACTCCCCCTCTGCATCAACACAGCGCTGCATTCGGGTCTTCCACTGATCAAAGCAGTGCAGTAGGTCTTCTTTGGACAGTTGTCTCAGAACCTCTGTTGTTCATTTCTTAACTTCTGACACAGACTCAATATGTGTTCCTTTGAGCACAGATTTGATCTTAGGAAAAAAGAAAAAGTTACACGGTGCTAGATCAGTTGAAGAGGGAGAGTGATCAAGCACTGTGATTTGTTTTTGGGCCAGAAACTGCTTTACCAAGAGCACAGTGTGAGCTGGCACGCAGACCTTTTGGGACATCTTTGGCACACACTTTTGTCAAGTTTACTGTCTCTTTATAAATGGAGACCATTTCTGCTCTCATTCTTATACTGAGTGGTCGATCATTTCCAACAATTTGTTCAATTTGTTAAATGTTTGATGTGCATGGACGCCCAGAACGTTCATCGTCTTGGACATCCTCTTTGTCTTCACTAAATCTTTTGTGCCATTCAAACACACATGCACGTGACATGCAGTGTTCCCCATACAATGTACAAATAGATTCAGCTGCTGTTTTGTTCAATTTCACCAAAGATTTCAAGTTCATGCATTGCTCAACTTTTAAGCTAATCATTTTCTGATGCCTTAGTAAAACCACATGCACTTCAATCAGTAACTGCAGTGAACTAAAGACGTCACTTATTGGAAACTTACAGCAGTTGTGTGTGAATACCCAACCTTTAATATATAACACTCAGTGTGACTGTGAACCACATGGTTTTATCCTCATAAGCACAGTCTCATTATTTAATAGCCTCATATGTATGGTAAAGTCACTCAATTTTGAATTTTTTTGGCAATGATTTACCTGGTCAGTTGTAGTTTGGTTATTTGTTCTTATGTGATAATGTCTTTGCACAGTATTTCTTGCAAAAAATAATACTTTGAAACTGTGTGGCAACTGTGAATGGAAACAGATGAAAATACACATCAACATACTGTACTTGCAAGGACAGCTGAGAGCCTAACCATAGTGTTAGAGTGTGTGTATGTTATGAGCAAAAAATGCTTATATATTTTGCACCAATTCAGCTGCTTCACACACACAACACACACAGAAAAGCCCAGAACAGAATAGAGCGCCTGCTAAGAAGAGATTCAACAGCTTGAAGTTAATTTAGGATCTTGTTTTTTTGAAAAAGAATTTACAAGAAAAAAACAAAAGATAGATGACACTCTAAAAACAAGCTTCATGATGACAGTCACATTCAGGCTGTGGCTGGCTTTACTTCTTCTCAAACAATCCAATGTGAGATCTGTATTTCATAGACTGTGTCTGAGCCAGTCAGGAACAAGAATACAGGACAAAGGCACTGTGACTAGAGGCCATTGCTTTATGTAAAATGGTCACATTTCATGGTGTTCATGGAAACAAACAAAGAAGTGTTCATGACTAAATATTCTAATGACTCAGCTAACGCCTGTGTAACCACAACATCAACCAATCTGTCTTTCTCGTATACTAACAATTAACGAAATAATGAAAAAAGTCAAAGTTAGGTCTAAGAAATTTTGTCTGCTTAATGTTCAAAATGCAAAGATCTATATCTGTTTATATCTACTATAATACAACACAGAGAAAAGCAGTAATCTGAGATGCTGTACTCAGCAAATGTTTGATGCTTACAGTATTAAATTTGTCAGATCATTTTTCCATCAGCCAACTTATCGATCAATGGAATCATCCTCTCAGCACTTGTATAATACATAAATCACATCACAAATGCATTTCCAACACTGTTATTGACACAAACATTTCTGCCTCGAGCGGACATTTTAGCTGAAATGTGTAACTCTCATGGAGCTATCCAAATCTAATATTTCATAATTTGCATAAAAATGCTTAAATGGAATCCCAGCTGCTGTCTAAACATTAGAGCAGAGGACTGAATGGACTGTAATAACAAATTAGAAACCACTCAGAAGACTCTAAACCCCAGAGGCTGAACAGGTCTCCAACTGGCAAGACTGCAGCCTCCATGCTACTTAATGTTTATTCATTGTTTGTCTCTCAGGTTTAATTTTATGATACTACCCCTGACAAGTAAAATGTAATTTAGTTGAGAAGGCTCTACCTGACTGTAGTAAAAGAGAACAACAATCATTTCTGTTCAAAGCTAATTTGATTGAATCCAAAACATGCTATTTTTTAACCTTACTCCTTAAAGCCACAAAACCCTGAGAACATGCTACTTGATTGACACCCCCCCTCCCCCTCTGAATGGGAGCAGGTTAGCACAGTGACTAGCATGACCAGCAGCGTGTACAGTTGTCAGATGCCATCAGCTCATCCAGGTCGAGACGTCGGGCCATGCCAGGCCGTACGCACTCCCACAGTCTCTAGAGGCGGTGCTGCCGAGTGTATTTTTAGACAGTGCCACCTTATAAGCACAGCCTGGTCGCATCACATCTGTGCAGTTTAAGTGGAGCCCTCTCCCATCAAGGCAATGTGCCCTTTTACCAAGGGCCTAAGGTCAGACTGCATACCCAACATAGATTTATTGTGACACTTGAAAAAGATAATACAATGTGTGAGGCTGCTCCTAGTGTGGTCACAGGTTTTGCCATCTTCCTGTTTCAAAAAGCCAAACTACAGTCAGTACAGTAGGGTCGATTTGGAAGTTTAAGATGATTTGTAATTACAATGTTCAAAGAGGTTTGCTCCAATCATATCGTATTAGTCCTTACTTTAAAAAGATTTCAATCTCTAACCTTGCAGTCAATAAAAAGAGGCTATTTCTAAACCTTACCTATACTGGTGCTGGTTTGTCCTGTGCAAAGGTCAATGGATCATTGAAATCAAAAGTCTTTACCCCCATGAGAGTGTGAATTTATTCAGGTGTATGCCATTCCCTTAGGTCATTCCCTACTCTGCTCCTTGGTCCCTGAACCAGAAAGTCAAACCAACCATACAAGCAGCACGCAGAGAGATGTGGATATCACAGCTTTGACAGCAGTGATATCCACACCTTAAAGGGAACTCAGCTTTAACACATCAAAGTATGTTTGTGAGAGAATTTCCAAATGTGAAATCTGATTGTGAAAAGTGATTGTGCCCAGGTAAGTCTGATAAGCGTCTTGAAGACTGAAGCAGAGCTGAGAAGTCTGAAAATGACAGGGAGAAAAGTGGGTTTTCTCCGTAGCTCATTCCTCATCTCTGCTTCAGGCTAGCAGCTCAGGGCTGCATTAGCTGCTATTAACACACACACCTAAATCTCAGACCAGACTGTCAGTGATAGAGTTGGTTTGTGGTTAATGCAGGTGCCAACATTTGACAGGGAAGAAGAATGTGTGGATTAAAAAAGACCATATCCTCTGGTTTTCCTGCACTGATTTGAATGCTTTGTTTTTAAAACTCAGAAATCATCCAGTATCAGTGTTATTTCCTGGTACTCTGTGAACTCTTTTCCTATGTTTTTACATAAATTGGCTTGTACCTTTTACTCCTTTGTATTTCAAGCAGTATTGCAAGCAACAAGGGTTCCTGACTCAAATCAAACTATAGGGATGCTTCAGTTATAGTATACATCCCAGAGCCTTTGTCTTTTTTTAAAGAACCAGCAATTTGCTGATGCATTTGCTCATCTGGAAGCACCACTTTCTGTAGAAAGACATGTTACATGCAGATAAAATGTGCTGTGGAAATTGCAGTTATATCTCAGTGTACCCCTTCATGTGACAACTCAGTGGCCTTCCCTTAGACCCCACTATGTTTTCAAACCTTAATGTACACAATGTAAAATATTGGGTGTAAAACTGATCTCATCTACATGATCCAAATACATAAAAGATGACATTTAACAGATAAAGATTCTGCAGACCGTGAAATCTCAACAGGAAGCTGAGCAATTGCAGCAGACCTCCCTCTCTCCCAGTGAAACGGGAGCTGTCTGTCTCTCTTGTGGAACAGATATTAACCCCAAGGTTGATTTAATTTAAATAGCAGTTAGACTCAGAGGAGTTGTTCAATCAGCTCCAAACTCCTCCCTTGGCTCTCTCCCCTATCTCTGCATCCAACTCCATGACCCAGAGATTTCTGTCTCCATCCTACTGATGTTTATGTGCTTATTAGCAGGCTGATGTCGGCAGTTGATTTGTGAAACGCACACGGGGAGTATGTCTCTATGGGCAGATTTGACGGTTGCTGTCCTGGTGGATGGCATCTCATTATGAGCAATACAGTCACTGTCAACAATGGATGTCAACTGGAATGTACTGTATCTGAATTTGGGTTTCATGGATGCCTAATAATGGAATTTTGACTGCGTAACACTGCAGTCACAAAAGTAAACTCAGAAGTTAGTTTTTAAGATAAAACTGATATAAAACAGCCTGGAGAAAAATCCTGAAGTTGCACCATTTGCATTGAATTTAAGTTAGGCACAAGGCTTTTAAATTTAAATGAGCTTCATTTTATTGTTGTTTTTATGTTTAGCTCCATAGACACATAAACCAATCCCTCAGTTCATGACATTATTAAAATATCTCTGTCTCTGTCTCTAGCTATGGCAAACTTTATCCTGGGATATGTAAGGTTCAGATACAACCTACATCTGAGTTTTTAACCTAACCTCTAGAACCAAATACACCCCTGGGCAAATGCAACACAGGATGACTTATTGAATGGGTTTACAGACTTTATGGTCACTGACTAAATCCTATTAGTTGAGTTTTTCTTTATGCTTTAATTTATCTGTCATGAGCAATTTGGGAAGCACTTTCACACAAAATTGCTGCAAGTCCACATCTTCAGCACTAAGTCTGGAGGCTCAGGGAAAGTGTCCAACAATGTCCATTGTCATGAAACATGAGCATCTGTTGATACATAACTGAGTTATGTTATGGAAATCAACTATTATCAACTGTCAAACAGAGTAAAGTTTTGTCTCAGTATACTTGTGTGTCTCTTGTTCTATTGTCAGATTAGATACTGACAACAGACATTTAGTTCCCACATGATACCAAGTATCTCTAGCAAGATACAGCAAAATAACTTTAACATATAAGAGCAACTGCCTAATCATAATAACTAATGTAACTAAATGGCTCCCCGATGAACATGATGATGAAATATTGTTAGGCAGTATAATTTCTCATAGCAAAATATCCAATCTTGCAGTACGACAGCATTATTAAACTTGTATTAAACTTTGTTTGTGAACATAATCCAGGCAACAATTATGTTTGTCACCACAACATAATTGGGAAAACAAATTAGTACTATGTAAACTTAGTTTCCTGGAGACAGGAAAAAAAAAACAAAAAACAAGGTGGCATGAGCCAGCAAGGTCACCTCACATGAACTAGCCTGGAAAGCTTGACCAGAGCCCTTTTTCAGTTACCTGCCCTGCTCAGTGATGCAGAGGTATGGACAGAGATTCTGGGAAAACAACTGTATCTATGTAGAAACTGATTTCCCTACTGTTCCTGTTAACACAGCCTGTACAAAGCAGACACAAATTCTACCTGACAGCCATACACAAAATACTAATAGTTCTGATACTGGGAGCAGCTGGAGTAATAGTAAAGGCTGTAATGGAGTTTTCTTACTTGCAGTGTGACTCTCATTATCTTTATGTACATTCCTCAGTGTTTACCAGTTTGAAGACCTGCCGTTTTTCTCACTCATAGGCACATTCATTCCACTCAGTCCCTGTCACAAAAGGCCAGCCTCTTGCTATACTTTCATGCTGTCTTTCATATATTTGAAATTCCAACTTGGATTTCCTTTGCTCACATCTCTCAGCCCAATGCAGCTTACACTCATCAAAGGAGCCTGCACTCTCCATTTGTCTGTTCACACAGAAGAGTTGTGAGAGGCATAATAAGGCACCAGTCTCTCTGTCTATCCACAACTTTAGCAGGTATCCTTGGAAAAAACATTACGTCATGATAGGCTAGTTCAGTCTGTGATTTCCTCAGTGTTTGCTTATGAGTAGTAGATTGATCTCTTTTATTTGAATTCTTGGTTATAGCATTTTGGTGTTATTTTGCCCTTTACCGTATTGATCTGTATTTTAAGTTTAGCCCCAGCTGTGACTGTGACTGCCTGTTACCCTGAGTGCAACATTACATCATATTAAGACATAGAAAACACCAGCATGAATTGCTTCAAAAAACACTGCTGCTTCATCTGAATCTCCACAGTCTGTAATTTACTCCAGTGCTAAGCTAATGTTGATAGTTTTGAGAACTTCTTCAGAACTAAAATCTTTTCTTTAACCTTTTAAAATGTTTTTCTGCCATTAAATAAAAGTGTACATTTTTAAATAAATAAAATAATAATAATAAAAAATAATAATAATAAAACGCATACACTTTTATTTAATTGCACCTCAACTCTGAGGTCATCTGTCCCAGAACTTTCTTCCCTTTGGCTGTAACCCCCTGTGATTCTTAACTGCATGGGGCAAAAAATAGTGCATTTAGAGCATACAGTAAGTTCTAACTATTTGATTTTATTTACCATATCACCGCTCACTTTATTTCTCCACTGTGAGAGGTTCACTGCACAGTGATCTCTTCTCTTTGTTTCAGGACTGTTTACAGGCAGTTGTCAGCACTCAAACACAGGCATGGTAAGGCAAAGAAAAGCAAAGAAAACCTTTAAATTTGCCCTTGCCATTTCTCTGTTGTATTGAAACCCTGTTTGTGAATTAAAATCTTGGGAGTTGGAGAAAAGATAATCACCGGGAATTCAGATGTCTCAGACAAAAGTGTTTATTAGAAGCTGTTTACCACTTTTCTTTGCCATATTATAGTCACATTACATTCTTACCTATGTGTGTGAGATCCTCAGAGGTCACTTAAATCTAATCCTTGTCCCATGTTCTTATCTAATAAGCATCACATGTGTCTTGTCCTTTACTCTACTTGGTTCATCCTTGACTGCAGGTAGTTCTTGAACAGCATAGTCTAAGCTTGTGACTTCCCCTACATCCTTAGCTATAAGACCTTGGTCTCCTCAGCAGCAGGGATGTTATTCAGCTCCACTGTCAATAAAAATATAAACTAAACAGTAGGCCACTGTATCGGCACTGTAGAGGTCTTGATACTGGTAAACACTGAGGAATGTTCAGAAACATATTGAGAGTCACACTGTAAGTATGAAAAGTACTTCACAGATCCCTGAAATACAAAACATACTGTTCAACTGCTTGATCACACCTGCATAAATATCTTTTAATATCAACATTCAGTGTGAAGTTTAAATGCTGTCATGGTTGAAAATACACTGTATTTCTGAGAACTATTGTGCTTTTAACTCCACTATATTTATCTGACATTTGATTGGCTTCACCTCCACCAGCTAAAACATGAAAATGTTGCTTATCAGAGTTCAAGTTACACTTTACATTTTCTAGCTCATCTAAAATTGCATAAAGCTTATTAATATCTTATTTAGTTTTATATCATTTTAATATCTTATTTAGAGGCTATAGCATCAAAACATATGAATATGATGGATACAGAATAAACAGTAAAAATGTCACAAAAGAATGTTAGCCAAACTGAAATGTTTTAAAGCCATAACAAAATTAATAAAATTACTCAATTAAATAAAGTGAATCAAGTGATTTCACTCATTATGATATAAACAGGAAATAACTGAAAGCTTCAGTGCAGCAAAGGTCATTACAGACTGTGTATCAAGCTGTATGTTGTACCTGTGTTGCCTGACAAGAAGGTGATGGAAGGCACAAAAGACAGTGAAAGAATGATGAGCAGCTTTGACGTCCATGTTCCTACACCCTAGTCTCATCACTCATCAATCTGATCACACATGGTTTTAGAGAGAGTGACGAAAGCATCTGCAGAAGGCTGACAGGAGATTGACTACAAGATTCCTCTGTCTGCAAGAGCAGAAAAAATCACATAAAAGAAACAGTCACCGGAAGATCTTTTGTGGAGGAAATATGAGGAAGGAAAAGAGAGGACAAGCAGGAAGAGGGAAATGCAGAGAAAAGGGGGAAAAATCTAAACTGAGAAAAAGGTATGAGAGGAAAAGTAAGGGAAGGAAAGATGACAGACAGGGGTAGTAATGTTGGCAAAAGAGATGAATGAAAATAAAAGCCTATAGGAGAGGGGATAAAAAATGACAGGGTGGGGAAAGAAGGAAAGAGAATGGTATGAAAGAAGAGGAAAACAGGATTAGAGAGATGAGGAGGGAGGAGATGAAAAACAGAAGTAATGGAGAGAAAGAAACAATAGAAAATGAAATGAGAATAAAGAAAGAACAATGGGTGACAAGGAGAAAGGAAGAACGGAGAAAGGAAAGGAAAGTAAAGGAATGGAAAGGAAACAACTAAAAAGTAGAAGGCAAAAGAAAAGTGCAGGAGAGGAAAAAGTAGAAAATTAGTAGAGGACAGAGCAGGAAACAATTCAAAAGTAGTGAAAAGGAAAGAGAAAACAAGGAAGGAAAGAAAGAGAAAGCATGGCAAAGTAGAGGCGGGAAAGCAGAGGAGAGGAAAAGGATAAACAAGTAGAGGAAAGAAATGAAGAATAAAAGAAAGGGAAAAGGGCAGGATAGGACAGTAGAAGAAAGAAAACAGGGGGCAAGAGGGAAGGGAATTGGGGAAAAACAGATAAGCAGAAGCACGCAGCAGAGGAAACAGAGGAGAGACAACACAAAAAGAGAGGCAAAGAGTGTGATGAGTTACATAGAGAAGTAGTGGAAATCAGTGTAGAGGAAAGGAAATGATATGAAAGTAGGGGAATTTAAATGAAAGAAAAGAAAGTAGAGAGCAGGACAAGGAAGTATAGGAAAATAAAGGGAAAGTGCAGGAAATAGAGGAAAGAAAATGATAAGATGAGAAAGGAAAGTAGGGGAAAGGAAAGAATATAAATGTAAATGAAAGAAAAAAGGACAGTAAGAGCCAAGAGCAAAGGGAACCAGGGAAACAGATAAGCAGAGGTGTGTGCCAGGGGAAATGGGGGAGAACAAAAAAGAGAGAGACAGAGATGAGAGCGATGGGTTAGTGGGGAAATGTACAGTGAAACAGAAACAGAATAGCAGGACAGGGTGATGAGCTGAGGCAGCGAGAGAAAGAAATAGTATCCCTTATGTGTCCTTATCTGATTCAGAAACCCAGATTTCCAGACTGATAGCTGGCAAACTGCCTGTAATCACTGAGGAGACCTTAACCTCTTCACTCCAATCCTCACCTCCTCCATCACCCTAAACTCCACTTAAAAAGAGCCTAGATGAAAATGCCCCTTTTGGTGTGACACTGACATAAAATCTCTACATGCACCATGAAATCTCAACACTGTAATGTTTATCAGAGTGTGGGCACAGCTGCAACGTGGATGTAAAAACCCTGTCTTTGTCTTTCCCCAGTGGAGACAAAGAGGAACAGAAGTTGCTTCAAGCTGTAAAGGCTACACTAACCAAACAACACACATCTCCACCCAAACGCTAATCGAACAGGCAATGACAGGCCACATAATTGTGTCTGTCAAACACGTCATGTACTTTCAATTTACATGACAGGGAGGGCTGGGTACCTCACAATGTGTCTTTGTGTTTGATGAAAGGTTGGCATCCCCTTGCATCCAACCACAGTGTAGTCACTGTCGCATTGTTCATTGGTCTAGAAATGTGGCACCGCTGTTTATCTGTCAGCTATTCTGACACAGAGGGGGAGGGTACGGGGTCATGCTGGGAAAAGCAGGAAAATCCATTAACAATAAAGGTTTCCGAGTGAGACAGCCCTGGACTGATGTGCGCATGTTTGTCAGTGATTACTGAGACTGTGGGGTGAAATACAGCACGATGGACAGTGAGATGTAGAATTCATTCAGGACTCACATTGTCTGTTCTGAGCTTCTTGGCAGGGCAGCCTCCATCCACAGGATGTAGCATGTAATACAGCCGCACTTTATTGGCGTGTTTCCGACTCTGGAAAGGAAAGGAAAGAAGAAGGGGAAAAAATATTAGTAAAGCAGAAGGACAGTGGCTGATTCATCCGGTGCTGCAGGCCCTCAAGTGTCAGTTGACTCGAACATCCAATTTTGTAATGTATTTTACCCAGAATTCATTTATTTACACTGTGTAGTTCATACATTTGTGTTTCAGTTATCATTTGCCATGCCCTCCTTCACTTCCCTTAGCACTTCATTTCATACATGGGGCTAGATATTACGCATGTGGGTTCTTTAACTCACAGCATCATTTTTAGCCACAGCAGGCAACTGTTTTCAGAGAAATAGCTCATAGTGCACTCTGCTCTGCACCAAACAGCAGACAGACAAAGTTAGTAACTAACTTAGTGAAGTATTTAGCAGCTAAAGAGCTTCAGAAAGGATGTTCTCAGCCAGTGTTATTATTATTATCACTATTTTATGGGGCATTTTTAATGATATATAGCAGACAGTGGAGAAAAATGAAAAATGGTATAGCAACAAACCTCACGCCTGCAATTTGACACAGGGCTGGGGATGTTTGTGGTATGAGCCATTATTTTCAGCCACCAGGAATAAAATAGATCTAAACAGGACTAGAATCAATGTCTGTGTTGGTTTCAAATCTCCCAATAGTTAAAAAGCAATGTGTAGTTACAGCATCATGTCATTTTTAACTCAGCAGAATGACCCAGTCTGTCCCACACAGATTGCAACAGAGAGTTACACTTAAAAAAGGATAAAGACCGCTGGTTTGGTTCTTTGAATCAACTGAACTGAGGTATTGGAATTTGTTTCAAGTGAGAAAAGTAGTATCAGAGCATCCCTTGTTAAATTATGACAAATTCTACCAGTCTGCAAATTAGGTTAGCAAAACAAGCATCTACAGCATATGAAAGAGTTGCAAAATTACCATACTTTAAATATTAACCATGAAGAAAACAAATATTTTAGGGCCAGCTAGGATATACTATATAATGCCATGACACAGACCTTATTTTGGCAGCTAGAAGACATCCTATTGCCATAACAATGCAACCTCACTATCGAAATGTCAAAACTGGAATAAAAATGTCAGCACAGTCAAAGAATCCTAACAACTGAGACCTTGAGCTCAGACCTGCTGATCTGGTATCAACAAAACTCAAGTTTCTGTGATAATGCTGGTGGAGTTAGCACCCTACTGCTGCACAGTATAAACACTCTGGGTAATCACTGTCATGTATTAATGATATTGTGATGAAAAATTGCCTCTTTAAGTGCCTCGCTTTCACAATTCAGTGAACTCACAGTTCAAATATGCCTTTAGAGCAAAAGGCCAAGAGATATTGAACCAGACTGAATTAATGTGTTGTGTTACATCAATCTGTGCTGGAGTTTATTTGAAAGAGTCACACATTATTTACAAAAAGAGTCCACCTGAGCATGGCAATGTCTTTTCTTCCCTTTCTAATATACACCCCAGTTTCAAAGATCTGTCTTGTGTCTGTGCCAGGTAGAGGACCCATCAAAAACAGGAGAGGACTGTCAAATGAAGTGCTCCCCGACACTGGATCGAATTGATAATTAGTGCTCGGTTCACTGAGGGTGAAGCAGGAGTCTTCTTACCAGCAGACCATCGATCCCCCAGGATCTGATAGCAAAGCCACGACAGGGAAAAGACAGAATTTGGAAGGACAAATTAGTTTATCTGAAACAGCTTCTGCTTCATGAGGAGAAGCTTCGGATATCAAGAGAAGTGATAAAGAAAGAGGAGGGAAAACCTCCTGTGATATATTCAGCACTTCATCAGGGGAAACCAGAGTTTATAGTTACAAGATAGCATCTAGTGAGGCATGGTGCAGTGTGGACAGGTGCCCGGCGTATTACTCCGTCAGGCAGAAGGACAGCCACTGGCTTCTCTCCGCAAGGGCATGACAGACAAACTCATCCTGCCCGGTCAGGGGTGAGAGCGAGGCTGCAGGAATCTATTTGTCTAGGCTGTCGGGTTTCCTGGCAGAGAGAATGCAACTTGAGCTCTGTCACTTCTTTGAGGAAAAAAATGATCAAGCTTGAAAAGCATGAAGGACACATGCAGCTCACTCAGCAAACCTTTCATTAAATCTGTTCTGTTTTCATCACCTCATTTTTAAATGAATGCAGCAAAAATGATGTCGACACGTAGCTCAAATAAACAGGAACAAAGCCCTCTCTCTGCCATTTCATAAAATCACTAGTCTTGTTACTTTTTGGGAAAGTGAAGTTGCTCTATTTATATTGTATTACTGTCTCAATATAACATTCACTGCAGCAGCAGAGACATTTCAAACTCAGTGGGTGGAAATAGGAAGGAAAATTTAAGCATTTGAAATAGAGTAAAATAGATCACAGGAATGTTTTTTACACTGGCAGAACCAGTTTTGAACTGTTAAAACTACTTGTCTCTGTGCTAAAAATAGCACAGAGACAAGCACTTTTTTAGATCTTTTTGTCCATGCAATAAAGGAAAATGATCATGGGGAAAAAGCTATTCCACATTTGCCATTCACGGAGCACAGGAACAAGACAATCAACTGGAGTTTGACATCAATTTCCTATGAGGTCAATGCTTATAGCTACCGCATCAAAAAGGCATCATTTCGCAGCAGGCTGGGCTTTGATTCACCCCTTGAAATGATTTCAAGGATTTTTTTTTTTTCGTAAGCTGCAATCAATTGCACTTCTGGTGCTCAGATGCAGTATTTGTTACGTTACCCCAAAGAGCTTTTTTACACACTGAGGTAACATCTCTACTTTTCAGCAGAGTGATGTTTCTGCAGCGCAAACACTTCCAGCTGCAAACTGGAGGGAAAAATCTCCACTTCACCAGCTTACATTTAATAAATTGGGCTATTGAACACATTTATATTTGCCCATTTGAATTTCATTGTATTTGCTTGTTATTTTAATTGTAATTATTATTTCTTCACTTATTTACATAACTTCCTAATTAGCTGAATAACCATAACCAAAATGCTGAACTGCTCCTTTAAGTGACACTGAATATTTTAAGAATAAAGAAGATACTGTATGTGGTCTACACAGAGAACCTACACCTCATCTGTTAGAGCAAATGCAATACCTCCTTACAGACAGTGTCATGTATTTTCTGTAACAAATATATCATTTTACTAAGTTGCTTTTCATGCCTGTTCCCATCACAATATTTTAGACCATACTTTTTGCAGTTATCAGCAAAACCTACAAATATCAACATGACAACCTGTCTTACATCCACAGAATCAGCAGTAATAATTTCAACTGGTTTACCAACTTACAAACTAATGTGTTCTGGTCACTCAGTCAGCTTCTGTCTGCACACAGTGTGTAACTGTGGTTGTGAGGTTATTTTCACTATAGAGCTGATGAAATCTGCAAAACAACACAATTAATACATGTGTAATTGTAACTGGCCAGTGACACACTGTCAACTGAAAACAAGAGATTCTGTTTTCATCTGACAATGTGTAACTGGTATGTTTTTCTAGTAAAAAATGTTATGAAAAACAAGTAAATACTAGCATGTTCCATAACTGGTTCATTTAAAAATTTGATGAAAGAGTGCATTTGGAAAGCTGATATCATTCATGTGGGAGTTTTTATCTTGGCTCTACTTTCTGCCAGCAGGTCCCCTGTTGCCTCCTCCCACTGTACTTTACCAAATGTTAAACCTGTGCTGTTTCATGCATCTTTCAAACCTACAAAACACATGGAGAACTATTGAGCTGTAGTGTAATTGAGCTCTGAATGCATGCTAAAAATATATTACATGTGTGAGGTAAACTTAGGTAAAGTTAATTGTGATGAAGATTGGCCTTATATGAATTCCACTGCTAAGTTGTATTAAACACAGGGAATGTGCAGACAACAAACATGGAAATTATAAAAAGACAACATTGTAGCTTTTTGTATTAAAAAAATGCTGCTTAGCAACTGACTGTCAAGAAGTCAACAGCTTTACTACATTCCCATCAGCATTTGTCAACATCACACTCTGGCAGTGGCTCTAAGTATGACAATGAACAACTTTTACTCAGTGTTTCAGACCGAAACATTTCAACAAATCAAATGAGGTGACATTAAACTTCATACATCCATTCATGGTCCTCAGAGGACTAAGCCTATTAAGTTTGGTGACATTTGTGGGACTGACAGAAATGCCTTGACAACTGCTGGATGGATTGCTATGACATTTGCAAATTGATTTTCATGCCATAGAAGAATGAATGGAATCTAATGGACTGGAGGGAAAAAAAATGCATTCATACACTATGAATGCACTGTGTATGAATCCAACAGGAAACACTGTTTGGAACATGGCCTGAACATTTGTAAGGTATGTATGATTGAATTAAAAGTAAAAGTACAAAATATTACAACAAACCCAGACTACCAAAACCAGCAGGAAACACTGTGCAGGCAGATCAGTGAGGAGAAACATGCCATTATGTGACACTGACCTAAAGGTTATTAGTATATATTTCAGCATACAGCAGATTTACACTTGCACGGGCATGTTGAGCTGATGAGTCTTGTCTGGGGAAGCTGATTAGAAAAATCAACCCTGACTGAGAATTTAACTAAACTATATTGGAACTACTCCTTTGTGAGACGTGTTTGTGTGAGAGGGAATTTAAGTGCACGCTTGACATAATCATGGCTGAAAAAAAATCCATACTGCATTACCACCACATCAGTGAGCTGATCAGTACTTGTGTGGGCTCAGACATTCAGCTTGCCAGAGCCAGGGTGGGTACTGTGGATACTAGTAGACATCCCAAATCAGACCATAACAGGACTGCCAACCCAAAAAACTAGCCTTGTTCCTCATTGGAAATAATAAAATCTGACCCTCCTCATATATAAAACTGATCCTCAGGGGTATGAATAATATGTGGGGGAGGCAGTGGTGTAGTGGAAAGTGGATGAGTGCACACTCTTCCATCTAAACGGCTGCCTAACAAGTCCCCCACCATGAACAAGCACATAGGTCTTTGATAAGATACAACCCATAGAAGCCTAAATATAACTCCACTGTGGCAGCATGAATACTGGACCTTTATTGTTATGGTTAAAATAAAAAAATAAACACTTCGTCATGGTCACAGACTGTTTTCACATGTGAAATGATGGCAGTCTCCTGTCTCAAACTCCTGTGTTTTGTCGACCCATCCATCCACCCTAGACTGTAGCTGTACTGAGCAGCTCCCTAGTGTGAATATCATTATCTGCATGAAGGTGAAGCACAGCACCAATAGTAATAATTATGTATTTACGACTTCCCTTGAAAAAAGCAGTGGATGCAATCGGTCTAAAATACCAAACACTAATTTTAAATCTGGTATTTCAATTGACTTTTTTATTTAAAAAAAAAGCTCAGGCTCTAGAAGTAGTGTAGTGGTTGTGTTTGCAAGTTCAGTCGAATCCTTCTCTCACCAAAACAGGCCAGACAAAATTACTGGTTGCGCTACCATTAGAAAGCCTGATGAACTGAAAAAGAGCCATAAATATGCTTCTGGTGACTACAAAACTCTACCAGACTCTCTGTAGACAACGCAGTCTCACAGTGGATTCTCATGGCTGGTTAGCTCTGAGTCTGTGAATGTTAAACTGAGCCACAGTGTCCCCTGACCCTCCACATCACACACTACGTAGCCATGAGACCTCACCTCACACAGTCATCTCTCCCTCACTTGCATTTCTTAAATTTAGATTTTAAACCTAATTTTATATATTTCCTGATTTTTTTAACCATTCAAATATAGCTGGGTGGTTAATAACATATTTTTCTGTGAACACATTACTATTACTGCTTTACACAGACTTTAAATATGCTGTGAGAATTTGAGGGTGTAGTTACCCTTTAAAATTTACCAGAATATAGAAATAAAACAAATAGCAAATCTGTTTGTTTGTTTTTTTTTTTTTTTTTGATAACCATAGGTGGGTCTGCCTAGGGATACAGAATCAAATCTTGGGCACATCCCCAGTAAACAGGGAGTGTCTTATTGGCACAGTTAACAGTATTTCTTGTCAGATCACAGAGGCCTTGTGCAGAACAAGGAAAACAGCCAGCAATACAGTCAGGTAGTTGAGAAACTGCCCATTAAGGATATACTGCTCATAATTATTCACTATAAATTTCTTGATGATCTAGCGTCATTTATTTTAAGCTGTACCTGCAGAGTTGGGTGTCCACTTTTCCACTTAATAAATGATGTTGGCAGCATTCTGCTCCTAGTGTGTTTACTGAGCATTAGCTGCCAGAACAACAGCCCATTTGTTTTATTCTGCAGTTTAAGAAACATAAGTGGTACTACTGCATGCAGCTTGGTTTCACTGTCCAGTAGTAATTTTGGTCTCAGTGCACTATAGTAAGGTTGGCACAGTGCCATGTCTACCACTGCAGAGTGGCATGTCTAGGTTACATGTTAATGTGGCACTAAAACGCTGATAGGCCATATGCAAATGAGATGACATACTGTTGCAGTTGGTCAGATGTTCAAATGTCTGTAGAACACAAAGCATTTGGTGCAATGGTGTAAAGTTTTCAAAGTAGTTCATAATAATTAAATTAATAAATGAATTAATAATATTCATTTCTTAAGACGTTTTTAGTTTTTTTTATTCTTCTGGTATGGCGGCACTTGGTCACAGTGTGCTTTCTGTTTCAGAATATTCCACAAGTCAGCGTCAATATATAAAAGACAGAATAATGCCAGAATCACATCCACTATGTCTGACTAGTTGATTAATCATAAACACTTGGCTCAGAAACATGTCAGACCAAACACTGGATTCTGAGCAGTAACAGGAAAAATACAGACGAGGGTGAGTTTGTGGGTGAGCAAGCAAGGTCTTCTTGGCTCCATTCGAACCCGAGGACCCGAAATGTGACCCAGGACCTATGCAGAGTCAGATCCAAGTTTCCAAAGGTGAAGCAGGTCTGGGTCAGGTCTTGTTCTATTGCCACAGGTCTGTTTCACATTAAGTGTAACACAGAAGACCTGGCTGTGTTCAGATTGAAGTGTCAATTCAGGTGTTGTATTCAAATTGCTTGACTGATTCAACCTTCAGTCCAAAATCCAAATACATTCAGTAAATTGTCATATATGACAAACAAACCATCACATCCTTACATTTGCGAGAGTGGACATGGATATGTTGGGCAAATTTGCTAGAAAAATGATTGAATTATGAATGAATGAATGATCAAAAATTGCTGATTTGTTTTCTGTTGATCATCTAATCAGTTGATCAGTTAATCACTGTTGCTGTCATCTCAATAGTACGGGGGCCTTTGTATAGCACATATTAGGAAATAGTTTTTTCAGTTATATTGGAAGACATAAAAAACCTCTGTAGGTGTGAATGTGATGTTCGTTTGTCTCTATATGTCAGCCCTGTGATAGACTGGTGACCTGTCCAGGGTGTACTTTGCCTCTCACCCAGTGTCAGCTGGGATTTGCTCCAGACTCCCAGCAACCCTCAAAGGTTAAGTAGTACAGCTAATGGATGGATGGATAGAAGACCTGATAACTTGCCTGTTTTGCCAACAAGTTGCCTGTTCTGTGCCTTGAAGGGCCAGGCCAGCACCATTATTAGTACCATCCTCACTCATCACAGCACTCTAAGTGCCTCAGGATGCTGCCTGTTATACAACGAATGCTCCCCTCTACCTCCCTGGTCATTTCTGGAACCTTTTACCCAAACACAGCCCTGAGTGTTTTGTGACTTGCAGTAGACCAGTGGCTGAGTGCAGGCTCAAAGAGCCCTCTAATTATAGAAAGTCAAACAAAAACAGTTGTGACAGAGATCAGGTAAACTCGGAGGCCTGGGCTTAGCTGTCTTACTTAGCTGTCCCTGGATGATTTAGGCACAGGGTTTCTGTACTTACCAGTTATCCCAGGGCTCTGCACTGTTACTGACTATTGTTGTACCCCCTCCAGTCTATAACAAAACTTTCCACTGCATGGAACCCTAGGAAAAGCACCGCAGTCCACACTCAAACAGGCATTATCTCATGAATCATCACTCGTTTACATCAAAACAGCAGGCTCATGCAGAGTTTTGTGGGGGGATTACAGCGTGTTTACTCAGAAAGACCTCCAAGGATTTGATGCTTCCAGCAGCGAACGAAGCAAAGTTCTGCTAAAGCTTTTCAAAACAAAGCAGCAGAGTAAAGAGGCTGGTTCAACTGATGCCTAACATCATGAGCCTGCAGCACGTTTACCTGGTAAAAGGCATCAGTACCCCATGATTGATTTCCATTAATTGGCTGTTTTTGAATACAGCAGTGAAGTTAGTCTTTACAGAGCAGGTCTCCAGTGAGCATTTAGAATAAAGGTTAATGAGAGGAGGCTCAAATTACTACATACACTGCATCAATTTAACCATACTTTTATGTCCTTCAATCTTTAAAATCAATAATTCAACCTTTGTTTTTTATAGATCTGTATATTCTGTATTTCATACTGGTATTTTATAATGGTCAGTTTTAAAGTTGTCTGTCCACCACTGTGATTCAGACTCAGATATCTCATCCGTTTAACATTTTGCACAGTCAGTCATGGTCCTCACAGGATGAGTGCTACTGACTTTAGAGACCTCACAGACTTCTAGGGTCACCATGAGTTGGAAATTTTTGGTTCAGGTTAAATTAATTTCTACAAATATTAGATACTATGAGACATTCCCATCTGCAACAGCTATTGATAATTAGCCAATATTGGCATGCTAACATGCTAAACCAACTTAATGACCATGGTAAACATTATATCTGCTAAACACCAACATGGCAGCACAATAAGCATGTGTACAGCCTAACAGAGCTCTCAGCATGGCTATAGATACCTTGGGCTCAATGTTTCTAAAATAAGGTACAAATAACACAAATAGGGGGTATTTCTTTGCAATTTTGGTAACCACAGATGGTGGCACAAACCAGACACACAAGAGGCTGAATACATCATTTGTGGAAGGAATTCAGAATCAGCAGGTGGAGTAATGAACTAAATCTTCAGATGAGCTCCTCTCATCCCATTTAACAGCAGCAATGGAGGGATACGGGCTTGGTCTAAGCAAGAGAATTACATGTATGAACATTAATCTCCATGAGCAACCCATGAGCAACCCCAAAAAATACAGAACACCCCAAATATGAATAAACATCACCCCAAATATGCTGTCAGTGGTAGAACTAACAGGGTGGTTATAGTTGTGCAAACAGCTACATTACAACTAACTGACTTACACCTAGTTAACTTTTGCAGAGAAGTGATTAATACATAGTTTTAATTTCAACTTTAACTTCATGTTCAATCAAGAGAGAATGTACAGGTAAGAATGTTAGCATAACATCAAAACTTTGGTTAGAAATTAATAAAATTCATATTGCACCAATAGCAAAATTAAAGAAGGTAGAAAACAGTTGGGTTAAGGGAACTAGGAGGGGCCACAGCATAGAGAAAATTCACAAATACATGCTACACTTTTGTAGTATCAGTATGGCATGCTTTAGCTGTGTCATGGTGTGATGTGCTGTGATGCACCACTGTCCCAGCAGGTGCTAACTACACTGACCTGTGACATTCTGGTCCTATCTGGGAGCATGAAACTGTGTCATCACACTTAACTGATTGGCTTAACATTTGTGGTCAGGCAGTGGATTAGACAGAAAGCACCATGTTAAAAGAGATGCTAGTCATGCTGGTTTGTAGTTTAATTTAACAACTGTGTGTTAGTGTTGCTTTCATCTAACACAGTAGCCTCACTGTTTCCTGATCCATCCTCTACTGTGCTCTTGTGCTATTGTGGTGGTAGGCCACTGTTATAGCTGTACCGAAAGTGAAAACTTTTTGCTTTTTGTTTTTCATATAAAACTTTAAAACAGCATGGAATCCTGACATAATCACTAAGGTTTTAAGTTTTAGTTTTAAATATTTGAAAGGAGGAATGGTATCTTAAACGTATGACAATTCAGCATGTCACCTTTCATTGCCACAATGTGAGGACACATAATGCAGTTTTGATAGTCTCCTGCAGATTCAAGTCAGATTTTCTTTTTATTGTTTTTAATCTGTGGGGAAAGTTTGCATGCTGTATGTGGAATATTTTGGCCTATACAAGACTTATTCTGCTTTTGATAACATGACCTCATAATGATAATGATGATGGTGATGACATTTTTAATTTTAAAAAACTGTATATGATAGTAATATTTCAGTCCAGACAATGCATGTAATCACCAATGTGCACTGTTACATTACTTGTGATAATGGATTTTCTGATTATTGACAATCTGACTTATAACTCAGGGCATGCCTCCATAAGCACATTTGAAACTCATCTTGGTGTCATCACTACTGGTCTGTTCTGCGCCATCATTTGTTTCAGTTTATGGCATTTATTCATATTTGTAAACTACACACACAGAGTAAATGCTGAGAATTAATGTAATTAAAAATAGAATCATAGACTGAGCTCACTTGTGAAATTAAGGGTTAGTGCAGATAAGGAAAACTGTGACTTTTAAGCCTTGGAGAAGAAAAAAAAAAAACAAGATATGGACTCAGTAACTAAAACTGCAGCACAGTAGGAAAGTATTCCCAGGGTTTTGTACTCACAGTGTGCTTCCTCAAAGTCACCCCAATGTGATAATCAGTAAGAACCTGTCAGATGGTCTCAGATAAGTGCTTTACAAGGAATTAATCTGATAGCATGCAGCTTCACTATGACTTTACTGGACAACCATTGAACAGATCAGCATGCATTAGTCAAGCAACACTGACAACTGAGCCAACATATTACTAATATTAAACCCTATCCATATTACACATAGATCATCAGTTTGGACAGTGCACTCAATGGTCAAAAACTCTGTTATATAAAGAAAAGTGATGCATTCAAAATATTATTTCAGTAAAAGAACAGTACTTTGATACATTTTAGAATAATACTGATCTACTGGTCTATCTCATTATAATTTATGTGTTAATTATGTTTTGTATTAATAAACAGTTTCTGCAAAGTAATATCCACAAAATGGAGATGCTCATGAAAAGTAAAAGTAAGTCAGAATTTCACACAGGTGCAGTATTTGAGTAAATGTACCCTTACTTTCCAGCACTGGTAATAATGTCAAGTTTAAATCTAAGTATTGAAGTTTGTCAAGCTTAAGAGAAAAAGTCTGGACTGAAAGACTGCTGAAAGTCTGTACTGACTGCAAGGTGCACTGTAATGGTGGATTCCTGTGAAACCATATACACAGGAGAAACTACTAATAAGCAAGAGTCAGATGTTCACCTGTGGTAAACACTGGTGAAATACAAACTGTCTCCTGAACAGCAGGGAGCAAAAGATGGACTCACGAGCTTTAGATCTTTTTCTCTTCTCATCCCTTAGGTTCACACACCAGCCAGAATAAATAGAATACAGGATATGTGCAGTATCAAAACACACACAGCCAGCTTTAAAAAATATAGCATTTGCAGAAGGATTTTCACACTGAGGCATGAATTTACAAGAGGCCTATATACATGAAATGAAAAATGACAGCAGAAATATGGAAGTGGCTGGGTGTGGGAGCATCAGTGCTCCCGCTGGGCTCCAGCTGGAATAGATGTACCCATCAGCACAGCCCGCACTATTCCTACCAATAGCATTGGGAGAGGTTGGATATATTGGCCCAACACCTCTCATTTACATTTGCCTTGCTAGTACCTGCCAAACTATCCAACACTGGAAATAAGCCTTGGTTCAGCTGGCTAATACCAACATAAGCAATTGCAATCAGAGCAAAAATCAAAGCAGGAGTTCAATTTGTTTCTCAGGACAAGGACCAACTTAATTCTCAGCTGCCTCACCACCTCATTGCTTTTAAAACAAATTTGAAACGTGATGATTACTAGATGGATTCAAGATTGCCCCCCCCCCCCCCCTTTTTTTTTTTTTTTTTAATTTTTAGTTTAACCCTTTCTAGGCTAAGGCAGCACACTGCAGGCTGGATTGAGTTTTTCATACATGAGCCAAACCTTCTTGCCAGCAGGCAGAGGATTGTTCAGCAGAACAGTAGACAATGCAAGGAGGAAACTCTGAGACAGCTGACAGAACACTGTCACGAAAGTAGGCCATGCAGTCAATCCTCAAACTCCCACTAAAAACATGGTATCGACCAAGAGCAAGATCTTCTGAGATCAAAGACAACACGCCTGTCGGCTTAATACAACATACCACATTAGAAAGCACAAATGCATCTATTTCGCTGGCTTTGAGAGAAACAACATCATATGGATGTTTATGTCACCTCAGATATGCTTTTACATCCCTGACAATGTCATCTGCAGAGCTACAGAGACAGAACAGCTCTCTCAGGATGATACACAGCTCTGCTTCTACCTTTTTATCCATGACCATGCCATGAAAAATGCAGTTCAGTTTTTAAAAAAAGGGCTGTGGATATTTCAAAGAAACAATGCACAGCTGTCAGAAACAGCTGTAAAGAGTAAATGTATTATGATTCTGTGGGCGATTTGAGCACAATGTCTCCCCACTAAGCCTGAGGACTTTTCACTCCACTGATTTTTTTTTTTTTTTGACAGCTCCTAATATTATATCTCATTCCCATTCCCCAGAGCTTAGAAAGCTTTTGTTCTTCTTTCCATCAGAGGATTTCAAGATGATTTCTCACAAAAGTTGGAGTGATGAAAACAGTGTGTGAAAACTGCATTATGAAAAAAAGCAACCACAGTTGAAGTCCATAAAATATGTTAATCATTCAAACTTTGTCACTTAATTCTTCTTGAGAGGTCAGCAGTCACAATAATGGAGAATTTTCACTTTTACTCCAGTGTATTTTGGGAGTACAATCAGTTCATGTACTATGTACTACATGCAGTATTGCACTATTTCTATTCATTTGATCTGTCCTTTTGATCTGATCTTGTTTTTAACTAAATCTTACATTATAAAGCCTTTTTTTTTTTTTTTTTTCACTTTTTTCAAACCAATTTGTTGGCCACACACCTGCCTAAAGGTCTTTACATACTAGGGGTGTTTTTTCTTTCTTTTTTTCAAACCGTCCCACCAACAAAATAAAATACATCTGGACATGGTAGAGCTTCAACTCCTAGATATTTGCAGGTGAGCATTGTGTTGTTTATTCACATTTGTTTACGTATAAAGGCCTTGAGTTGTGTGCACTGCAGCACGTGAGTCAGGGCTATAGAGAGGGCTGCACACAGAAGTAACATCATAGGGAACATGGGCAAATTGTAGCATCTGCTCTACTTGAGCGAATATCTCTGTCAAGACCTGAATATTGCTGCCCACCATCAACATTATGTGATGATGTCACAGCTGTGATGTCAGTTTGGTTAGGGTCTGTATTTTCTATCTTCTTGAGAACCCCTCACCCAAAACCCAAACTTCACAATCAGCACCGCACACAGTGAGTTTGGAGTCGACTGAATGAGTGGTTGTTCAGAAAATCAAAGGACAGGCAGACAGAATGGCAGACAGACAAAGGTTTCTAGATTACTGCAATTTATAGATAAGAAAAATGTTGTCATCAGCACCAACAGGGCCGGCTACAATATTAAATCCACTGTGCACCATAGTCCTGCTGCTGATGGCTACAGGTATTAGGTATTTAAGGGGAAAAATACTTAATAGACTTGTTAAAGTGATAGCAACAAAAGTGAGAGACATCTGATTTTGTCTCATTTAACAAGCGACTTAGCTTGCACATGGTCAGAGCAAATGTGCAAAGTGTGCAAAATGAACACACAAGGACTGCTTTTGCGCAATTTGTATCACCAACAGACGCCCAGAGGTGTATTACAATAGTTGGATATGGCTCCACTAGTCATCCATGACACTACTTTGTCCTAGTGGCCACTGAGTGGCCAAGACACTGAACAGCAAACATATTATATGCATATTATTATGCTTTGAATTGAGAATGTTTAAACCACCAAGACTCTATATTCATTAAACTTTACCAGAGCACCAAACAGCTATGTATAACTTTTTTAGGTTTATGCACTGTGTGAGAACTTTTCATCCAAATAAATCATCTTTGAGTCTCTTATCCGAGCTCTTATAATACAGACGAGGTGTGGCCAAGAAATAACCCCACACATAAACTGTTATTATGTTATATAATGTTTTAATCAATGGGCTTTAGTAGTGCTTTAGTTCTTCTCAAACTATTGCTCCTGCTATGGGGGAGTAGCAGGAGGAGGGGATAAGCTGCTAGCATTTATAGAAATGTTTCCAACACTGTGGGTCTCCAAACTAGAGAAAACGTAAAATTCTAACACTCAAAATTTCTTAAAAGTGAATGTAGAAAAGTATTACTGTTTTGATGTATTAAAGTCTCCATTCTATGTATTGCAAAAAAATGTATGCAGAGATCTCACAGCGGGTAACTTCATTAATTATCAAAATCTTCCCATATAACAGGACCTACGACTAATTGACAGTCTGTGCTTTTTCTACATAGATATTAGCTGTTTCACACATATTTAAAGTTTTAGGCCTGTACTGTAAGTTCATTTGTAAAGCAGTGATTATTTCTTCTTTAAGGAAATCTTCATACCATGTTTCATCTGGATAATCATAATTTGTTGTGTCAGCAGGATTATTACAAACAGTTTCTCAGTTTATGCTGGTAGCTTTTTTTCCAGCTTTTCTCACAGTATTTACAGTAGTGGTATTGTTGTGCTCATACTTATAAAAGTATATATGGCTCCAGACTAACGTTTTCCCCTAGTAGCTCTGGTGCTCCTTATTGAAATTTTTAGGAGCACCAGCCCAAAAGTTAGAAGCACCGCTTAAATTGTCATTCAGCGCAAACTCATTCATATTTTTGCCATCTTAACTGTATTACTGAAGTGCTTCAGTAATAAATAGACAACAGACAGAAATAACAATGTGTCGTTTTATTACAAATGAAAAGTATTAAATAATTATAAGTAAACCACAAAATATCACTGGTCAAACAAGACTTATAGTGAAGAGATTTGAACTGTGATTTGCTCATCTTCCCAAAGTCAGGGTGAAGCCACTAACTAGCTGTAGGAGTGAATATGGCTAGAATTTTTATCTTTATCTATCCATACCCTTATCAGTCCAGCTCTCATACTGTAATTGGTACCTTACCACTTTAATGCTGTGGTATATTTAATGGTGATGATGTGAAGATGATGAAGAGAAGATCTCCGCTGACACTGTCTTGCTTGCATATAGAAGTCTATTACAAAAAAGTCAACAGCATCAAAACAAGCACTGCAGTAGCCTGTGAGAGGATCCGAGCCAATATGGATCTCTCTCCCAACAGCTCTCAACATCAGTATATATATATATGTTAGTTGTCTTTACGATTTATAGCGAGACATCGGGATCTCACTCAATGACCTCACTTCCAGGAAACAGAGAGAAAGGAGGAAAGGCCCAGTCCCTGTCCCTTATATGTATATGTTCATGGCTACTAACCTAAACATGAACCCAAAGAACAGAAAGACATACATGGAGCTTCGGGCATTCCAAGAGAGTAAAAACCATATATGGAACGTCAGACACTACAATGCATTGTTTTTTGTTTTTTTTTAATTGTTTTAAAAAATACATAAAAATAACTGCTGCTTTTCTAAATGCTTGTTGAACAGGTGGTTTGATAAAGTACTTTTCCACTCATGATTGGTCTTTTTATTTTTACTTAAATCAGTGTAGTAGTTGTCAACTCAAGTTGTCCTGTATTCACTTGGTTCACTGCAGCCATTGTGTGTGTGTGCGTGTGTGTGTGTGTGCGTGTGCGTGCGTGTGTGTGTGTGTGTGTGTGTGTGTGGCCCCTCCCCAGACAGAGAAGACAGACAAGCAGAGCAAATATAAATAGAGAAACAGAAAATCAATATGTGGTGGTCACTGGGCTCCACAAATAAAGCAACGTATAAGAAACACTGGGTAAAACCCTAGAACAGGGTTGGGGCATATTTGCAGGTCACCCAGTTGCTATATATATGTATATATAGTGATAATGGACATGTTTTTTGAACACATTTTCTAAAAATAATATTATGCACATGTATGTACACACTGACATGAGTTTCAGTTTATTAATAAAGTTAATAAAATTAATATGTAAAACACTGTTCTCTTCCTGGACTTTTTTGTAGATTCAGTAAACTGTGCAGCTTTTACTCTAGATAGGGGGCTATGAGAATGGGGAACTTAAACAAAATATTATTTTGTCTGTTGTGATTTTATTTTCTACACTCCCACTAGTACCACCACCACTTCCACATATGCATTTATTAAATTTCCATTTTTTTCTTTTTCTTTTTTTTTCAATTGGTTCAAAAAAGTCTCGAAAACCTCCAGAATAGCTCAAGCAAAGCTTGTAAAATATGTTAATAACTACAATTTTCTCACTAAATGCTTTTGGTCCTTTACATCCACTGTATTTATGCAGAGTAGCTGTAAAGCACTAAATTATTATAGCACACAACAAAACAATTTTATCACGCCACCAAAGGCGAGATTCTCAATGTTGAAAATCCAGCTTGTTGTTTTGAATTTTTGCCTCATAGGGCTGGAGGCACATGCGAGGAGGAGGCGGGTGGGTTATATTGAAATTAAAATCCTGCCTGAGATTATGAGCTGAGTCATGCCAAAACTGTGAAAGAATTCAATCTCTCGCTCTTTTAATTTGACATGCTTCATCGGCTAATCGCCTCCCTGTCACAAAGATTCTGGGCTGTTTCAAACTCGTTTTATCTTTCAAGAGCCAAAAGGAACATTTCACCTACCTCCCTCTCTCTGCTCATCATAACCATTTTTTAAAGGGCGGACTAACAACTGATCTCTCAGGACTATTTCTATTAATAACCCCTCCTTCGCTCCACTGTTTCCCAGTGAGGCAGGCTCATAATTAAACTGTGTAAACGCTGCTGCATTAGAGTGAACTAAATAAAAAGGGCTTAGCATCTCAATGGTGCAGTTTTTGCTTACACAAAAAGCTTTGGGCCACTTTTCTTTGTGCCAACATGTTTGGAGGCATTTTAATTACCATCTACTTGTGTGTGTTATTAGTATATGGCATGGAGACAGATTGGGGAGGTCATGTTTGTCTTTTTCCATTTTAATGTAATGAGAAAGACTTTAATAAAAAGGCAAAATAGCTTTACTTTTGATTTTGTTTTCCATTCTGCACTGATCAATCTACAGACTCATTGGAACAGACTTTTCTGCCTCTTCAATTATCAGCGGGCACCAAGATGATTCAGTCTCATTTCACTCCTGAAGATTACTTTCTGTCAGCACTAGAAATGGCTAATATTTCCATCCCATTAACTCCCAAGCCTATGAAAATGACAGAAGATGATCAATGGGTGCAGCGTGGGCATCACTCTTGTGGATGCAGACAAGAGTATCTACCTACTGCAACTATTAGGAGACCTCACTGGGCCAATGATGCATGACAAGTAATTAAGAGAGGATCATTGAAATTAGTTTCTTTCTTTATCTGACAAACACATTAAACTCATGACAGACTGTAGCCGGGACCCAGTAGGGCTCCACAGAAACCGCTGGCGCTGCAACTTCGCCCTTTAGGAAGCAAAAGTCTCCTGTGTAGGTATACATTTATTAAAAGGGCATCTCAAAACACAGAGGTATATGCTGATGTGTATGTGCTCACAATGCTTTCACATCAATGTGGCAGTTGTGGTAAGTTTAAAAATGTTTGCTGACTGCTTGCAAGAAGTGGTAATATTGGGGAAAAATTCCTAGGATTCACCTTTAAGAGCTTTCCTAAGTTAATGCCTGAAAAATACCTCTTTGTATCTGTTTAGAGACAGAAAATCTGAACCACTACTAGGCAACCACTAGTACTCATACTGAGCTACTGTGCTTCGCTAATCCTCTCCTTCAAAAATCAATATTTGTAAAGGTCAAACAGAGCGGGCATGGAAAATGCAGATTGCCTCGTCAATTGCTGACACACTCTCCAGTACCCAGAGGCTATGATCTAGTGATAAGCAGATGAAGCCACGTGAGTGGAGGGAGGTGTAGAGGCTCAGAGTTTATAAAATGTTGTAATGAGATAACTAAAAAAATGTTAAATTATAAGATTTGACTCAACGGGTAGATACCAACTGTCTTCATGTGTAGATACAATCAAAATATGAAGATACTTATTTGTTTATCTGTTACTGGCGGGCTGGTGCTCATACTCAAATCAAGTAGTTTCAAGAAATCAAGAAATTCCTATAGGTCAATCCTGCTTTATTGCACCTTGAGTTTTATTTTTGTCCATGGTTCTACAGATGGCAATTTTAGCCAGTTGGTCCACCACTTTGCTCAATACTGAAATATCTCAACAACTAATGGATGTATTAACACAATATTTTTCATGACATTTTTGATGTTCGCTGTCCCCTGAAGATGAATCCTATTAAATTAGGTGATTGTCTAACGTTTTCTCTAGTGCAATGAGCAGGTCAAAGTTTTCCCTCATTGTCAAATCTAAACATCTACAATAAGGATTGGCACAAAATTTGGTACAAACATTTGTAGTTACCAGAGGATGAATCTTGATGCCTTTGGTGATCCCCTGACTTTTCCTCTAATGCCACCATGACACTGACATTAGTGGATTTGAGGTAACTATCTTAACAGCTGTAGAATGGATTACCAGGAAATTTGCCACATGCAGTCAACCCAGATTGTCTAAACCACTTCTCTTGGTGGTAAAATCAATGGTAAACATGCCCAAAAATATCAGTAATAATCCCTCAAGTCTATCTGTAAACTCTCATGGATGTTGATAACTTGTGTTTTAAGTATGGTAGTGTTCATTTTCTCTTACACAGGTGTGTTTGTAATCTGTGTGATCACCTGACTGCTCATGACTCCCATGACTTTTTTGTGTCACATTCCCAGATCACATTAACTAATTTCGTTGGTAAAATGTTATCATGATCAATAGAACTGATGGCCAAAACTAGTTTTAATTTAATGTAACTTTAAAAAGCAAATCTATGATTGTAATTGTTCAATGTATATTCATTAATTATTGTGAAGCCTTGGTGGAGGTGCTTTCCAGCTCTCTGCACATACTCAAAAGGACATTATACAATCTGATTATTTCTTTTAGTGGGCAAGCATGTCTTGAGTGGCAACAGAAAGGTGATAATATGAGGATGAATAACCTTTAATTGTAGAAAGGTGGATTTTCAAACATACATGATTTAATTATGTTTAGGTTATGATTAATAATGAATAAATAATTACTCTTTAGAGGAATGTCTTCATGGAAGAAGAAAACTCTCTGGAACTGCCTTTGATGAGCTAAGCTGAGCTGTGATTTACTGAAGCAATGCAGAAATATAGGCATAATGCCAAGGGGGGAATTTGGGAAACATGTTATTTGCAGCTTTGATATTTTTAGCACTTTGAATCATAATTTTGACCTATGCGTCATCAATCAACAATGTATGTGCACAGTTTCATGACGACTGCGAAATAATGTTAACACAGGCTTTTAGATATCTGTCCAAAGGTTGTGTATGCATATTTTTGTTTTTGTGAAGACATATGCTTTTAGACCTGAATCTACACCATGTTTTATACATCTTGTCCCCGGTGTGGGGTGGGCTTTTTTTGTCACATTGCACCTTTTTTGCAAACAGCAGCAGTAGGGTTTTTTTTAACCCCCCGCAGAAATGAAACAGCTGGGTAAATAAGATGAGCAGCAATAGTCAAACAGCCACCATGAATGAGGAAGGTGAGAGTGTCTGAAAAACAAGACAAAACTAAATAAAAAAGTAACCTCTCAAAATGAAAACAACTGCACAACTGACAAATGACCCATTAATGCAAAGTCCTTTACAATGACATGCATGCATGTGTGGAATCGCAAATTGTATGTTCCTGTGTAATAACTCATCTTCCACCTTTCCAAAGTATTTTAGTGTACTGTAGATTTGGCATAATTAATTTCATAATGTTGCTGCTAAAAATCAAAGTTACTGTTGCCTAAGTTAACTCTTTTTTTTTGGGAGGGAAAATGTAAAAGATTTAACACATATCTACCATCCCCCTGAAGATTTGATAACAAACAACCATTTGTGACAGTTTCTGACAGTTGGGTCAGATCACAGAAACAGCCAGTGCAGCATGCCAACATTTATAAACTAGTGTAAGAAACCCAGTCTCACAGCAGTTCGTGTCTGTGTAGACAAAATGTAATCTATTGATTTCATGACATGAATTTACCATTTTTCATTTTTTCACGACAGCCAGCATGACTTGCAGTCTATCAAATAGTCATGACATTTAATGTAATGATTCATTTAGCCTACGTGGAAAGGGATTGTACATGTTTTCATGATGGCAAAATTTTGACTTGAAGTGACTACACCAATGTTATACTTATTTATGGTTATGTTTAGGCACAGTCAGCACTTGGTTAAGGTAAGTGAAAGATCATGGTCTGGTTTAACCCAGAAAAAGTTTACTGAGACTTCAAACACAACATGATGATTTAAATTTAATCAGTCATGAGCTTTGCCTCCTTGTAATTCTGCTTCAGTTGATGAATGTAATGATTCATTCAAATAATACATTTCATCCACCAGATATGGATCAACATTATCATGTGGTGTCTGAGGTTATCTAGTTTAAACAGAGTTTAAACCTTCTTACTTACTAACAGGTAACGTTGATATACAACTGTGGTCACTGAGGTATATTTAACTAATTAGGCAGCCTGGTAACCTTCCAATAGTATTAATATTCACAAATGAAAATGTTTAAAAAACATCTATTCTATTTTTTCTCTCACCACAGCTCCTTTGCCATTTAAACTTGACCTTTAGCCAGCTTACACTCCGCTGAACTGCGGCTTCATCTCCACCCACCTACGTTTAATTCAACAAATGAGATCATTACTTTCTGCATCTGCATGTCTGCAAGTCTCCAGTGTGGATATATGACTTATGAATTTCACTTAAGATGAACAAATGAATGTGGCTGTCATTATCTGAAGGCTGATTTGACCCTGTATGACACAAGGTGGTCTGACAGCATGATAATCACAAACAACATGCAAGTGATGGAAACTGGGGAAACTTATGTTGGGAAAGTCATGCAGGCATCCCTGAGAGCAGATGATATTGTCGGAGCCAAGTGCAGTTATTAGACCCTATGGTCTCCTCCCCACATCTCAAGCTTGATGCATATTCAACAGCCTGACTGGACTGCTGAATGTAGGCAGGCAGCAAACAAAACATATGTGTAGAGGGTGACACAGTGGTTCACACACAGGGGAGAGGAAGAAGGTGTAGTAGCATAATATTTAGAGGACAGTATGAGGTCATACCTGGGGCATTTTTCAACATGGCCAACATTTAATAATGTTCCTGTTCAGACACTGTAAGATTGTTTACAAACTGTCAGTAACATCACTTCTGTCACGAGGGCCATTAAACAAGGACAACAGCAAGGCAATTCATGTCACCTGCCAGTCCTCGATACCACCTACCCTTCTGCCATTTTTCATTCTATACAATGTAACAACACATGACTCTTATATGAATATTTAACTTACTATTCAAGTTCATGGCTTTGGAGAGGATTGCCATTTAAAAGATGACAACAGGGAACCATTCCTGAATTTATTTGGTTACACTTTGTGCACCGCACCTGGATTCAACAATAGCTTTCACAAATATTCCACTAACAAAACCTAAAAGCCACAGCAGGGTAACAGTGTGAGGAATGTACTAAGAGTCATTATATTTGATGATGTACTTTAAGGTACACTGTATATCTGCTGAACTCCCAAAACCCTCTACTCCTTTTCCAAACCAACTGAAACAATTGCTGTACGGTCAGCAGCACATACAAAATAGCATATAAAATGTTGATAGGCAAACTCATTTTGCAATGCATCCAAGATAATGGAAACCAATTAGTGAAGACATGGAGTGGACAAAGAGTACAGCAGTCAGAACAGCACAAGTCAGCCAAACGCTGAACCCCATGCAGCTGAATACTGCTGCTATTGTCACTGTGGCTGGCTGCTGCTTCTCCCCAGAAAATCCCCAGTCCCCAGAAAATGATTATGCTCAGTATTGTACGGAGAATCATAATTTAATACACTGAAAATACAAAATGCGAGCCTGGTACGAGTACAGCAAGCACAGAAAAAGTCAAACACAGTGCAGCTTTTGTATTAGTATGGTGGCATTTTTGCAAAAAGGCTCTCTAGAGCTGAAATATACCAGCTGACAGGCGGTGTCGCTGGATGGGGGGAATGAGATTATTCTGGCTCTACTGGCTGAAATACACAGTACTGTAGATGGATGGAACTCTGCTAAAGGTAAGTTGGTAATGCATGTATAGAGCATCCATCTGAAATACACAATTCCTAGGTCCCCACTCTTTTAAATAAATCATATTCAAAGACGTAGACACTAATATATTTCCTTTTGTGGATGTCTCATGGCTCAAAAACTGCTGCTATCATTTTGAGAAACTAAGTTCACTCAGGGGGCAGCACAGTGGAGTTTGTATATTCTCCCTGTGCCTGTGTGGGTTCTCTCTGGATACTGCAGCCTCCTTCCACAGTCCAAAGACATGTAGCTTAGATTAATTAGTGTCTCTAAATTTCCCATGTGTGAATGTGAGTGTGAATGGTTGTTTGTCTCTATATGTCAGCCCTGCGATAGACTGGCGATCTGTCCAGGTTGTACCCAGCCTCGCACCCAATGTCAGCCCCAGCGTGACCCTCAGAGGCTAAGCAATATACATAATGGATTGATGGATGTTCACTCAGTCTACAAGTTGGGCATTTTCTGACCCTGAATGTGAATGCACTTTAAAGCTGCACTATTCAGTATTTCAATCAGATCAAAGGAGTATGTATAATGTTAAAGAGGTTGTTCGCAAAGGTGAATCCACACAGAATTGGCACCAAACTCTGCAGTTACTCTCAGATCTACACTGTTTTGCATCTTTTTAATCAGTGTTTAGGTTTCATGGGTTGCAAAAATGTACTGTTTTGATTAAATCTCACTGCTCTAATCAACTTTGTTCGCATATGCAAGAGGCAGCTGTTTTCAGCCCTGAAATAGGGTAAGGATGCAATGATTTTGCAAAGGAGTTTGAAATCATGAAGGTTGCAAAGAATTAACCAGTTTTGTGAAAGGCTGTATTTCTTGAACTGATCGTTATTATGTATTCACTTTTGAAATTAACTAACTGAACAACCTGAACAACACATAATTTGGCAGTAACCAATTCTATCAGTGCTAAATAAGAAAACCAGATATTGTTGCTTTAAAGAACTACAACATATTTGTTTGAAAACGGTTCCTTGACATTAGTATTCTACCAGCACACACACATTACAACTCCAGCATCTTGTCTAATGACCACTCCCAGGTCATACCCTATTCCATTTTCTCTGTGAAGTAACAGGCAGTGGTTTAAAAGAGACTCTCCTGCAGTGCTTGCAGCAGGGAAGCCTGTCAAGAGAGGCTGCAGTGAACACGCAATCCAGTACACATGCAAAGAGACAGATGCATAAATTAACATGAGCCACACGAGTCTTTGAACTGTGAACCAGAGACCACTCTGATCTGCTCGGAGTGCTGGCTTTGATGTGTTTGAAAAGGAGGTTTAAAGATCAATTATGTCTCCAGTCTCTACTGTCACCCAACGACTGCTTAAACTTTAATGTTTTAAGTTCAATTAAAAGCAATACCTGAAATTTCAAAGGGACAGTGACTAGATCAGAGATCACAGTGTTAGTGAGTTAGATGATCAGTCTGTCAAAATTTTTTCAGCTGACAGGGGGATTTAGAATGAATTCTAAGGTTTAAAAACTGCTCTATTGTTTAAAAAAATAAATACACTATGTTAATACTTATTTAATTCAATGAAGATCTCACATGTACAGAGGTAGTGCAGTGCTATTAGTGTTTTCTACTTTTGGCCACAGAAATGAAAAGAAGTGTTGGAGTAAATAACTGTCACAAGCTACGCATCTTTTCATACAGTAATGTTAAGTGATGTCCTGCGAGACCCTATTGTGCTTGCGTTGTCACCGCTTTTAGTGCTAGTTGATGTAATGTTTCCGATCACATCAGACAAACAACATGGGCAGCAACCTTTAGTCTCTTCCTAAAGGCCTCAGTATGCTCCAAACATAGAGTCATAGAGCACCTCATCCAAGCATTAAGATGTTTTGATCATGGTCAATCCGACAATCAGTACTGGCTAGAATGAGAAACTTCCACATGAATCAGAACTCACCTATATCACCACACAAATAATTTTCTGCATTCAAAAAATCTAATTTTCACTTGTGTATGCAGTTATATGTTTGTACTGTGGAGCCCAACTATGGAACAGGATGTGATTTCGATCAGATTTACCAATCCTTTAAAATATGCACGGATTGGCCCTAGTACCAATCTTGAGGATAGGTGTGGGATATCAGTTATAACTTAAGACAAAAATTATTTATAACTGCTCTTAAGTTATTATCATCACTCCCAACTCCTGGCTGCACGTTTCCTTGTGGGAAATGACACAGTTAAGAGTCTGTGCCAAACATCAATACTGTGCATATTCTACACTGACATAGTCATTCCACAAGATCTTTTAGAGTGAAATGGGAAAACTGGGCACCTCACCACACCTGGCCAGTTGCTAAGTAAAGTGTTACAGATTATCAGTTTCAGAAAATTACAAGTTGAGAAGGTTATTGTATGCAGGACTAGATAGTTCAAAAGTTTGAGCCTCAGATGCTACTAACCTAACCTCCAGCAAGTGATAACATTTTTGTTTTGTATAGATGTCTGTCTGTCTTTGTCTGTTTGGCCACGGGGCTTGTTCTTACTCATAATTATTATTCTTATTTATTTCGAATTCTATACAATCCACAGACAACAAACTGAGATGCAAGCCAGGGACAATGTGCAAGTTCATTCAACTGTTCAAATTCTAACTACTGGATACCATTCACATCACATTTCACCTCACTACATGTGTGTTGTGTTTTCACTGTCTATTTAAATGGCCCTTTGTAAATGTGAGTTTTCTATTTAAATCCAGTTGTTTACAATTTTCCTTTTCTACTGCATTGTGTACATTTGTATTATTGTGTAAAGTTTGTATCTTTTTTGTATATATATGTATTTTTGTATCTTTTTTTGCATGCATTTTATACAGTGCACTGTTTTCTGCCTGGAGCACCCACATTCATTTCATTGTACCCTACTGTACAATGACAATAAAGCCTATTTTATTCAAATTCTATTCTATTCATAATCAGTGAAAAAAGATGCTTTAGTTCAAAGTCATAATTTATATCACAGCCTCAATATTCAACAAAGCAGTCTGATTTTGTTGTCACCACTTTAAAGAGAGAATTTCAAACACAGTACAAAAGGAATGATTGTAGACAAACCTATGCAAACAAAACTGAAACAACTCATCTTCTTAAGTGCAAAACAACCTCCTCTGTTTGAAAGAAAGTTAAGTTTGCAGTTTCCTTTTCTCCCATCTGTTTTTTTGTTCTTGCTGTCGTCACTATGACCCAAACATGTCACGATGCATTAGACCCTAACTGTGCTAAAAGAGAATCTAAACACACCCCATCTCCAAGAGGCAACAGGCCAAGTGCTGTATTCAGCATCCACCACACAATAACAAAATGAATATTTGATTTGGACTGGTACAGCTACTTCCTGTCTCCTGCAACGCCGTTCAAACAAAGCAGTTCTCCTGTTACCCATGGACAACAACTACTTTAAATAGCACTCCACTGCAGCACAGTGAGCATAACACCCTGCAGGAGATAGAGTTTGACTAAAGAGTTGCGGAGGAAGAGGTGACTCAAAGTAATGCAAACTTCCAAAAAACTGACAATGTCAAATAAAATTTGTAAAACTTCAGTTCTCTTTGATGAGATTTCACCTCTGCAGCACCCTGGTTTCCATTAGGAATAACAATAGAAAATCAATGAAAATGCTAAACTGACTCAAGGTCTCAAAAAATTTTCTTCCAATCTATAAGGGAACAACAACCAGCTGTCTACTTGGGAGTAGACCACAGTGCTCATATGAATCCTTTCAACTCTTGTTACAGCAGATGTCCACCAGCAGTCAGACTCACCGGTCTTATAACGCAAAGTGACAGTGAGTGAGAGGCAGCATCTGCAGAGAGACTCCACTACCTGAAAAGTTCAGTATTGGTGTGTACACAGAGGTATACTGCCTATGGTCACCTTTGGGTGCAAAGTTGACTATTTATAGCAAATGGCTATAGTGCTGGATTTTTGCTGAAAATGTTCTGTTGAGACAGCTCTCTAGGGATTTTCAAACCTGCGATTCTTAGTCTGGGTAATTAGGATTCTTGTTCATTTTCCCCCATGGCAGATTTGTTTGGGAATATTTCATACTCAGGTGCAGACAAAACAACTGCAAGGCATACTCTGCAAGTTTGAGCTACAGCACTCACATAACCAGGTGCGTGTTGCATACTGACATGTGGCTGAGCAAAATCAAAAATTGATATGAGCTGGGCGGAGAATGGTCTGACCTGGACAAAGAATGACCTTCTTCCTGTGTCTACTTCCTCATGCCTGCCCTGAACAAATGAGCAGAGTAGACATTCTTGAATAGATGATAGGACTGATAACATGCTAAGCAGCAAGGACTCTGCAAGAACTAACTTCCATTTTTAACAAACAAAATGTGAACATGAAATCTAATGAACAATACCAAAAACAATGTTTGCTGTAATGACAATAAAGTTAACTCAACTCAACTGGAGAGAATCTTAAGGATTTTACGCTTTGTTGATTGTATGAAATAGATGAGTGTGATGAAAACGCTAGTTGTTTGCTAATCGTGCATACCATATATTTCAATATAATATGAAATATTCAAGCAGCGAGTGTATGGGTACGAGGTTCTTCCTGACCACCACAGCTCACTTTGCCTCAGTAACAGCAAATAACAGTTGAGAAGTCCTGTCCTCTCAGTGAAGCTGTGGGGGTCACACACCCTCCAACTCAGAACCAAGTGATTTCTGAATCTAAATTTACCAGTAACGTGTTAGCAGCTAAGAAAAGCTCCTGAACCAGCCTATCTACTGAACACTCAGAGACAGAACTGATACTAACTCTCCTTCTAATTTCCAGCAAATGGCCACAAAACACATGTAATATGGCTTTCTGTGTTTAGACTTGATTATTCTTGTGTAATTACAACTGATCTCAATGATTTTCTTAATTACTTTTGGCTTCTCACACTGCTGGAATAGCTGCCATGTTTGCATCATGTTTACACAGTTCCACATTTTGTAACACAAAGTGAGAGAAATGACAGCAGGGTGCCACACAATGTAAAATGCAGTGTAGCTTTTTGACTTTGCTAATTTACTGCAGTTATATTAATGAATATGGCAATGATCTATCTGGGTTAACATGCTATAAATGGCACCTTTGATAGTTTTAGAAAGTATGCATGAACACCACTTAAAGTAGGGGCAGGAATTACACCCAAGCTTCAGTTTCTACTGCCATTATTCCTTAATTTCCAGCTTAGTTCTGTAGTGCGTTTAAATGAAAAAATAATGGGGTAAACTTTGGTGTGTTGTGTGTTCATTAAGTATGTAAGTGGAGTGCAGGTGTATACAGTAGATCAGTACGTGTCTCTGGGGTAAGAGCCAAAACAGTGTGACCTTAAGCCTTTCATTAACTCCACCAGAGTGTAGAGTATCAGAGTCATTTAAGGTAATGTGAAGGGGCATCTTCACCTCATAATGGGCGACCCTCTGGGACTCAGAGATGAGCTGAGCGCTGCACACTTTGCAGTAGCTGTCTGTGAAAAGCCCTTGGTCCACCTCTGTTGACTTCATCTGGAGAAAGAGACAAATGCAGACATGGTTATTGACCTGGATGCACTTTGTGGCAGGTGCACATCAAGAACTGAACACACAATAATTACCACTGTGAGTTAAAAATGGAAGCCTGCAATTTTTATTGACAAATTTCAAGAAAACATGCCTGAGAATTGAGGTGTTCTGGTACTATCCTGAATCTTTGGCCCACAAATTGGGGCTAAATCAGTTGTTTAATTAAAACTGAAAGTCCAAACACACTAGACCACATTCACTGACTGAAAAAGGTTTGAAAAGGAAATTTATATAAAAGTGATGTCCGCAAGATTTACTATTTACAAAAAAAAAAAAAAAAAAGCAGTGGACTTTTGTTGTCACTATCGCACAGCTTTGCTTTGTGGGTCTGTAGGGAGCTAAGGCAAACCAACCAAGATGTAATAAAGCAAGTAAACAGTAATCTCATTTCATACTTTCATCACTGTTAATCAATATTTCATTACCCCAAGCATCTGAGTTAGTGACAGATGCTGAGCAGCTTTTGGAAGCAATGAGTCAGAAAAACCATTTAATATCAAACATCCTACTAAAACTTGAGTCACGAAGCCAAGGTTATATTTGACAACAATAAATAAATAACAACAACAGATCATGCTGACAGAGTTTTTCCTGGAAATTCATTAAAATATATGACTGAACCCTGTGCTGTGTGTTGGAGAATATGGAATTCAAGGAGAGTCAGCCTCAAAAAGCTTTTATTTCCTTTTCCACAGACACAGCTGAGCCATCTCTGCTCTCTATTACTAATTCAACCAGGCTTCCATTAGGGGCTCACATTTCATATTTGGAAGCAGTCAGGCTCAACTCATCCTCATTTACTCAGGCACGTCTTCATTAGGAGCAGGAGGACAGATGAGAACTAAGGTCATGTGGGTATACTGGTAAAAGCAAATTCTCTTCAACTTGTTTGAATTTTCTTTCCCACAAATTTAGTATATTAGATATTGGATATCATAAGCTGTGAGGCACATGGTATATTTATCTTATATATTTATCATCTCTCTCCTACAAGTAATAATAAATGATGAGTTCTATGGGTTGGGGCCACTTCCAACATAATGTTTTCTCCCTGGAGCATTAGGTAGTGTTTCCAGCTTAACACCTTTGTCTCTAGATTTACCAACTTGTCAGACTCTTTAGCTACTTTTTTTTTTTTTTTTTTTTTTTTTCGAAAAAGCATCTTGTGACAAACCTTGGCTACTCTATTGCCAGTATTGTCCCACGAGTACAAGGTCAGGCTTTCCCTAAAGCACACTTATGTATTTGTGTTTGGAGAGAGCTACCTAAATGTGTACATGAGAACAGCTTCATTAGGAATTTGGCTGTGTTAAAATGCTGTTTATGTGAGCAGAGAGAGTGGGAGATAAGCAAACAGAAAAAGGGCTGAAACCAGTTGACTGGGCAGGATGCAAATACAGACACAATGATGTAATTAATGTGCTATTTTACATATTACATCATCTAACGACATAGTGACTTTTCAAGCTTGCTTTAGCTACTTGCCTTTCCTAAATTTCACACATTGACCATACACGATCTAACCATATGCTTTTAAAAACCTGACAGTATGTTTATGTTTCAGAAGTTAAAGTGTTGTGACAATGACACGTAGCGAGTGGGACATTTTATAATTTAAAACAAAACTGTCGAGCCATCTTGACGGCCTAGTGGTTTTGACTGGCACATTTGTATCTCATGGTCAGACTCTACTATGAATGTTATTTTCTACATATTTTCACTCTGTTGTAATGAAAACTGACACACCGCTCAATAGCGTGCTGGTTTTGTGTAATCTACTGAGCTGAATCACTCTGTATTATTCATCATAATAAGGGAATCTTCAAGTTACAGACTTTCTTTTCATAATCAGCATTTAGTGTCACCTTTCAAGGACATGGCATGACCTTGTCCATGACTTAAAGCAGGATGTATGCTGCCTCTGAGCTACTGTCCTTCTGCTCTCTGGTATCCAGCAGCCCAGAGGCCACATCCTGACTGACAAGACAAGGATAAAACATGTCAGGGGCCCAAGTGTGTGCAGACAAACTGGGGAAGAAGAGAAATATAAATAAATCATTGACGCCACTCTCCTCCTCAGTCTTGTAATCAGTCAAGAGCAGCACTGTTTCCTGTTCAGATGCTACAGGACAAACAACATAAATGAGAGGCTTTGAGAGCTCTATCAACTTGTACCACTGTTGGGCCCACTGCCTGTTTTAGCGAGGGTGCACAGATGCTGGAAATGAATGATTAATCATCCTAAATTCAGTTAAGGAGTAGAGGCATCAGTGGTAACATCAGCAGCAGCACAAGGAGATGCAGTATCAAATGCCTGTTGAAAAAAACAAAAATAACTCTCATCTCAGATTTTATTCTCTGCAGCTAGAGAAATATTCATTGCTGGTTCCTTCACTGTTAAATCTGTACTTTTGCCTCAGTTTGAGACTGAACTGTCATGACCCTACAATGTGGAATAAACAGATAACGACCATAAATGAACAATTTGTGTGTTTACTTCCCTAGTATGTCTCAATAATGCATCATTATGCTGGAGGCCAGGAAGCATTTAGTTGTACGTATTGTTAGGATATGACCACTGACCCTAACTTTTGTCTGCAGTAATCACTGGAGGTTTTTTTTTTTTTTTTTTTTTTACTGTTACTGAACAATTTGTGCTTAAAAAAAGACACTTTCTTAAAGAATTAAGATGGTTTATTATTTATTTTTGTGGGTTTGGCCATTTTGTCTGTTATAATAATTACTGCAAAACTGTGAAAACATCAACATTGCTACACTACTGCTGCTGGGTTTTTGGTGTTTTGGATGGTGGTATAACAACTAAAGTAAAGCAGATAATTCACAGCGAACAGGTAGGTTTATTGTCCCACAGCACTGGTTTCCTGCACACTCTACCTGCAGGATATTCTCTGATTCTCCAGAGTTTGTTTGTCAAGTGGCATTAGGGTTTTTTTTGTTTGTTTTTTTTTTTTTCTACTCACGTTAACTCCCACAGTAATGACAATGCAGCATACAGAGACTGAATAGTTTAGTGGAGGAAGACTGACCTAGCACTGTTGATGTATTTACAATAGGTGTTGTTGTTGAGTCTGACAGGAACATGCAGTACAGACAGACATCACCATGTTTGAACTAATTTAATGCACAAGTGACCAAAAAGATTACAGTATCAATCTAATTAACTGTTCAAATAGATAATTACAGATTAATATCCAAAGTTTCCCATGTTTAGGTGAAAAAGTGACAGTCTGAAGATAAAGTAGCAAATATCTGGCTTGTTACTGTTCTGACCAAAAGCATGAAAATACCAGAATAATCTTTCAACCCTTTACTTGACAGCATCACTTTGTCCTTGTCCCTTGGTGTGTCTGTCACCCAGCAGCTCAGCAGGGAAAGCAGGCAAAGTCTTGCTGAGGGCAAAGTACAACTCTCCTAAGAGCAACCGCTGCTCACTGAATTAACATGTCCCTCTCCTTGGTGATCAATTCATTAAGCTAATGGATTTTACTGTCAGATACATTGCTATAACTGCAAGAGGTTGACTCTCTTCTAAATGAGCTGAGAAAAATATTAATTTTCACCCTGTGTAATTGGATAAGGGGGGCATTGCAATCATAAAACAACACGGGGTTCTCTACACAATTCAATCATCAATATCTGATCAGAACAGCTGTTGCCAACATCATTACAGCCAGGCTCTCTCAGCACAGCATCATGAGCTCATTACAGTGGTTGTATTGCCACTTTGGTGAAGGAGAAACACAGGACAGACAAGTCATAGAGGGAACTATGTGCCGAGGCGTTGACGATCAAATTAGCAGGAAGCCAGCTTGTTTCTCACACCTAGTCAACACTGTTTACCGTCTGTCTTTGACTATGACGGGCCGCCAGCAAATCAGAAGAGGCAAGCTGCGCAGAGCCGGAAGCCTGAGGCTGGGGGGGGGGGAATAGAAAAAGCTGATGAAACAGTGGGAGGGAAGGAGTGCACAGATGAAAGGGAGGTCACAGCAGAGAGTGCCCAGCAGATGTTGCAGCTATAAAAGATCAGTTGTAATTCGTTAGGGAGGGTGTTAAGCTGGGAATCTGGACAAATGCCTGTGCAGACAAACTGGACTCAAGCTGGCCTTTCCAGTAGGTGTCCCTTTGGTGGAGGACAACTCAGATACTGAGTTCTCAACATCAGCTGCAGGGGGCATAACTGCTGTCACCACTCACAACACAAGAAATCTGACTTTGATATCAATGGCAAGTTCAAAGCAAGTCACATTTTAAACTCCCCTAAATGTCAATCACGCCACCAGATTCTGACAAAAAAAAGTCTCATTGGACCTGCAGACACTCCAGTGACAGCCCATGGAGCATGATGAGCCTTTGTGAAGCACACACAGTGTCTCTTTCAGGGACATCTTGACTCTGTGTGAATGAAAGGAAAGGTGTGTAATCGAGAACCAAACAAGCCACACTAGCAGCTCTATGACCAGACGATGATAAAAAAAAAAAAAAAGGGTAAAGGTAAAAGTTTTTACTGTGAGGAACATGACCACAAGTATCCTTAGCTTTCCATCTGAGCTGTCAGGTCATTTCTGTCTGAATGAGAAAATGTCAACACTAGATGAAAAGTTAGGTGATCAGAAACAGCACAAAAGGATATATCATTGTGCCAGTCCATGTCATAGATACTGAAATGTTTCACTGGATATGTGAAAATTTTGATCTACTGGTGGCAACTGAAGAAAAGACAGGGGATTACAGATATCACTAGGAAACATTCTCTGGGGAATACAAAATTTCTGTCTGTCCCTTCCATGGTTATTGAGACCCTTAATTGCAGTCAAAATATGTCGACCTACTGGTTTTGCTAGAATGTTGGTGGATTACCAAAGTCACTGGGACTCATTCTGTGTCATGGCAATCCAGTCAATATTTTTCATTTTGGCCTGGACCAACATGGTGGACCAACCTACTGACCAACACTGCTCATCACTAGCCTTTAGCACGGTATATCAGCATTTGCCTAATACCATTAAACCTACTGCAGTGAACAATGATCCCCTAGAACCAGAGCAAAATGATAACCAAATATGTTGCCTCCTCCTCCTTAGTTAATTAAATTTAGAGTGCTACTGTATTCACTTGGGGTGAGTCTGCACCTCCCACTCAGAGACCTCAGATTCTACTTGTGCAAAGCTGTTGTGGCAGATCAGCCTCAGACTGTTCTCTCCATCATTAAATTGTCAGAGAGTTGAAACCACAGAGCACAGTCCTTAAAAAAGGGAGAAGAGACATTTTAAAGGTCATGACTGATACCATCCCTTGATATCCAAGTCTGTTCTCATCTGTACCATAGCTGCACTGTGCATGTCTGCCTGCCTAACACCTGAACACCCATCACAGAGTAAACTCCATGTCATAGTTAAACACCTGAGGTATGTAAATAAAGGTGCAGAGAAAAGCCACCCTTGGTGAGATAACTGCTCAGCCGAGACACTTCTAGGCAATCTTGGCAATATTCATCCACTTCTTCCTAGTTATCCTAAAGCACTCCTAAAGCACACTTTTAGTCAGTCATTACTGAATTTAGGAGATAGAAGACCTTGTATAATTCATGACACAGAGACTTTAATTTAAGCTGTATCAAACAGGTCTATAAATTATAAAGCACCATTCATAGAGCTTTTACTTCTGACTTGCAAATCCTGAGAGCCAATGACTGCACCTCAGCTATTTGAAAAAGCAATCAGATGTACATACTGTAGAACAATAATGTTAATTCATAATTACATTTGTTATTATATTAAGTTCAAGACACACAAAGCAAAAGCAGTAGCTTAGTAATTTGACATAAACTGGCATATGTCACGAAATAAAAAAGATACATTATAATGAAAAGTTATTGCCACAGATTACCAATAATGCACTGTGGAATAGGAAATCTCATTATCTGAGTTTGGAAAATGATCAAGTACACTTTCCATAGACTGACTGTCTTGCATGCCAGCTGGATGAATTAGTATTCACTGGGCACTGGGCATCCATTCAATGACAGGAAATCATGTGTGGTGAGGATGGAATAAGAAGAGAGTCACAATGAGCTTTTGAGCCCACACTGAAAAAAGTGAAAGTACATACTATACTCCATTTACAAAGGAATTCAATTCAATATTAACAGCACTGTTATTTGGTGCAGTATCTAGCTATTCAGCCTGGATTGCCTCTGATAGACCAGTACTAATTAAAATTATTTTCAAATGCTTTTAGAGAAAAATAATAACCCATTTGAAAAATAATGGCTGAGACTGCTGCAGCCGGCTTCCATTGATTCACAGAATAAAGTAACCTTCACCAATAAAGTGTGGATGTATTTAATGGAGAATGATGATTACACATGGACGACTGTGGTAACTCATAAATTAGAAGTTGGTCATTCATTCTATATGCAGTATTACAAGTAATAAGTGCCAAGAACCCATGGCTTTGAGCTACTGTCACAAAGAACTGCTGAAGCACTTGATGCAGTAAAAGTTATAATGGGGCCCTTAAAAAAAAAGGCTCATAGTCTGCATATTTTACTTGAAAAACTATGACAATGACAAGCTCCAGAAAGTGTGAGCCAGTGTAAGTTACTGGCAGTACTTAGGCTTTAAAGCCAAGTCAAAAATAAGAGACTGTGAAGGAGTGGTGAGGCAAAAGGTGTTGTTTGCCCTGATGACTATGTAGTTTGTGAGAACCAGAACACCTCCAATTAAGAGCCTGTCTCTCTGCAATATGTAAAACTGATCTCCTAACCAAATATCACAGATTATGTTCATATCACCTTGTAGGTCACTTTTCACTAAACAATAGCTCTGCTAACACAGCACTGCTAATGCATAAATTGCATTTCTTATAACTGCTTCCCACAGCGTAGGTTACTGTGGTTATCCCCTTTGAGGCTTCAGTGGAAACACTTGTGTTCATGACTTGGCATGAAGGTCAGGGGATCACCAAAATTAATTCTGGCATTACATTTTGAGATACCTTATCACAGACCAAACTGTTGGTCACGTTTAAAGACATAGAGGAGTCTTATCATTAAGAATTATCCTCTGAAGACCACTGGTATCCCTGCCAAAATTCATGGAAATCTGGACAACTATTGCCAATATGTCTTGTTCTGGGCCAAAATTTTGGACAGACAATCTGACCAACCTACTGCCATTGCTACCCTCGGGACCTGTCGCCAGTAAAGCAAAAACCTTTGGAAACATTGCCTTAGAAAATGGGTCAGAATGACAGATGCTTAAGGCACAGGCAACACAAAGCAGTCATACCACTCATCATCTGTCATCACCTTAGCTTTGGGCAGTTATGCAGGGAAATAAAAACAGTAAACTGGGCTCTCTCTGACAGATGTTTCAATTCACCAAATTTAAAAAGCCAGACATAATTATGGTTTTAGTTATGGTCAGGGTTAGACTGACTTGTACCATAATAATATAGTATTCTGACGAGCTGTCCTTTTAATTATATACCCAATGTGGGCCATTGTGGTCATACAGTAATTCCTCCCTGACCACAACTCCATTAAAGCAGTCTGTAAATCATGCTGAAGAGCTGCTAACCCTGTTAAAGCTACTGAGAGCTGCTAAAGAATGTAAGGCTTCACTGCAGAGGTTTACAGTTCTGTAATTGTCTGAAAGTCGTCAGAGAGGATTTTCAAGTTTTTCCAATCTCTGAAAATCTGGTGCTGAAAGAGAAAGTTTAGATAAATCAATACATCATCCTCTTTTGTCAGACTGCTGCATCCAAACAAAATTTGCAATCTGTACAGCCAGTGATGATTAAATTGTCAGAGGTTGTGGCCCTTATAGTCCACCATTTATTCATATTCTCTGTAAGTCCTCTCCACAGCACCTACATTTTTCTCATTTTGCCTGACTTTGCAAGTGAAACAGATGAGTTTTAAACGCTCAGCACAGCAGAGAGAATCAATCACTGATATGGTACAATAGCCAGAATTGTCCATTTTAAATGAGTGGTAGTTATCTTTGCTGACCTGTTGCTGACAGTGAATGATGATAAGAAATAAAGTGAGCTTGTCGGTCATGAATTTTGGAGGGCCTCCAATGCAGCTCTCTGAGGCCAGGTATTAATGTAAAAGCCGATATAGGCAAGAATCATCAGACTGAAAAAGATGCCATCTAAAAGTCACTAAGTGTAGAGGTGAGAGATAAACACACTTCAGTCCTGAGTGGAAGTCAGCTAACACTGGGCAAGAGACAGGGTACATCTTGGCCAGATTGCCAGTGGTTTACAGAGGCAACTGGCTGAAAGTCATTCTTTGGAATTGTTGAGCACATCAACGCTGATATTTCATTCAGGCACAGCCACTGGTATACAGAATGTAGTCATGCCCATTTAATCACAGGGTCACCAGAATATGATGAATAATCTGACTGGCCGCAGTATGTGTCAGAATCATCTTTGTACCTTTAATACACAACTCACACAATATTTAATCTCTATCCCAGCAGCACTACTACGACATTGGTGTTAGGGTGAAGTATTAGGTAAAGCTGAAACAACTACTTTTATACTTTTAAACTGTAAAATGTCTCACTCTGTATATATCTAGGTCACAAAAAACAGGAACTCTAAAAGATCCAAATGAAGATTGTGTCTTTAAAATACAGAAACAGACTGAAATTGCAAACATCAATATCAGTATCAACCTCAAAAATCAAGTATTTGCTGGGCTATGGAAGCAGCAACAGTCCTAGTAGAAGGGTAGGGTTGGGTAATATGACATGATATAGTATAAATTTGTCTATTTTCAGGGATTCTATCACACTGTGGCAGTTCTCCCTATGATGTATTAAGCTGTATAGACCATTGTGGGCAGTGTTGCAAATCAAGGAGCAGGATTGCTCTGTGGTAAAATAGGATTTAAAGGATGGTTGCATCACTGTGATGACTGTGATCCATATACAGTTTCTCTGTTTATGGATAAATCTGTCTCAGATTTTCCAAAAAAATATATTATATCATGAGAATATATTGATATTGCCATTAGATATGTAACAATGATAAATCGATTACACAAAAATAAAATAATCTGGCAACTTTTTTGTTAGGGCAGTTCTTGCTATTTTCTGACATTGGGAAAAAAAAAGAGAAAAATAATCAGACTACTCTGTAACAAAAATGTTTGTGAGCTGCAGCTTTTCTTGGTTACTTGCCCCACACCAGTAACACTGTAGTATCAGGATTTGATTATTTTGCCATAAAATAGCAAACACTACAGCTGAGGCTGAAAGAAATGTTATTAGTTTTACATTTGATCATAAACCTAAGTATTGGACACAATGAAATTTTGATATGGTGCAAGATGAGAAGTCAGGGGATCATGTGCTCAGGGAAACATGAATATATGTATCCAATTTCATGGCAGTCTCTCCAATGGATGTTGGATGGATTCACTCAAAACTACAAATTTGAACTTCCTGGTCAGAGAACCACTATCATTAGCAGGATTCATAGTCAGTGAACCATGAACGTCTGTAGAAAATTTCATAGCAATCTATAGTTGAAGAGATATTTCAGTCTGGACCAAAGTGGTGGATGAACCAACAGTTTGACAGTGCTGTCTGCAAAGCCACATTGCTAGCATGAAACAAATCTGGGGATCCATATGAAACCAAAAAAGTTGTATTAATATTGAAATGAATACTAGCTGATATGGTACAAGGTCTCTGATAAGCAAAGGCATAAAGCATGATGTTCTTATAGCAACAAAAAAGGAAGGAGGTTGGGTTGGATATGTCAACCAACAATGTGACTTTGACAAGGGAAGTTCCAGTTTGCATCTGTTCCAACAATAGCAGTTAATGTGGATTATTTAAAGACAATAACAACTTATTTTGTCATTTAGGTTGGAGAACTTGGTCATTTCTCACCGTAATATAGTTACACTGTAATTGTAATTAATGATATATCCACCAAATCATCATGACCCCAAGTAAGACAAAAAATAAAACATGTATAGAGTAGTCATATACTGTGTTTTATTTTTCCTTACACAGCTACAACTTACTCATCTCTAGCGTGCAAATGTGACTTAACTGTTTGGGTCAATTGCCCTGGGGTAACTGAAGAAATGGTCAGCTTTTGGTTCTAGTTGACCTTTATCTTGTTAAATGTCACTTGATGTCCTTTTACAGTTCGGTATTAGCATATCTTTGAGTAGTATGTTGTATTGCAGATAAATGAGACTACTTGCTGGTAGGTGATTTAGTAAGGAAGACAGGAAAAGCTGCAGATAAAAGGATGAGAGCAGTTGTCTGGCCTCCCTGTGCTCAACTGTGACCTGTAAGGTCCATGGAAACTGTTACCTCTATCATCAGCAGCATTTTGTCCAGCTGGTGCTCTGGGGCCAATGAGAAACTCCAACATTGCTCCTGGGGGGCGAAATTAGCCAGACTGGATGAGTGAGGCTGCACGCTCACACAGCAGAGACTGTACTTCCTATCCCAGAGCCCTGTGCACTGATCTGCCTCCCATTCTGTCTCTATCACTCTACTGCTTTGGCCTTGAGGAGACAAATTCAAGCCAAATTGTAATGCCATGCCTCGAGGTCAAAACAATGAGCAGTTACTTTGTGTTTGCTGCTAAGTGGACTATTCCCATGCAGTGTGACCTAAGCGTGGTCCACAGATCTGCTGAGTGAAAACATTAGCACGCACACTGGGCAGTCTGCCTGCACTTCAGTAATATAATCAGCTTGGTGTTCAGCCAGAGCAGACATTTAGGGCAAATGTTGAGTTGGTGTGACAATAAAATTGTGACACTGGTCAGTTTTAATGAGATTAATTCTTTCCAGTGTGGGCACAACATCAAGCTGGAGGATTTAAACTCAAATCATGTGCTGTCAAAGAAACACTACAGCCTGAATATTGCAACAGACACCTGTTGCATGAGACTGTAGCTTCAGTAGCTTGAACAATACACCCGGTTGAGTGCAGTTAAATTCTTTCCCTGAAAAAAGGCTTACTACATCTTATTCACTCAGCACCTTACTCTTACTGTAAGGTGAAGTATTGAGTCCATTGGAGACTTACAGCCAAGTTACAGCCAATCAGGGAATACAACATAATATTTTTTTTTTTTCTTGAGCACGTAGCTTGAAATACAACCATTGGGCTGTCCAGTTAATTATACATATCATTATTTCAATATGTTGAATCATTACTTAAATGTATTAGATGGTCTATGACTTATCAATTTATATTGATGACCTGTAAATACTGCAATAGGCATCTTTTTTTCCTTCTGTGGCAACTATCTCACAGCTGCATCCACATTTCTTTCTGAAGGAAAAAAACCATTGCGAGGCCAAAAGTTAATAACAAGTGGGAACGAGATCCCATTCCGTGGCCACAAAGTGTCTCGTGCTAATAATTACTCCGTGCCTAATGGCAAGTGACTGAGATATGTACTTTGTAATTCATTCCAAAGTTAAAATAAAATGAAAACAAGTCAAAACTGTCCATGTTTGCAAGCAGTTCCTGATAATACCCCTGCCAGTAAGTCAATAAACAACTAATAATAATTTTATTGTGGCCACAAGTCATTGATCTTGTTCCCTTGATTTTATAAAGCATGGCTGCGACTTAATGATCTCGTTCCCCCGCAAGTGTAGGTCACGGAATAGGATCTCTTTACCACCCGTTATTAATTTGAGGCCATGCAATATTTTTGTTCCTTCAAATGTCACCAGAGGAGCTCCATACTTTTACTCCCAAGAGTACAGGAAAATAAAGTTCAAAATACTGGAGTTACCCCTTAAACAATGAAGACATTCTCTCAAAAGTAAGACACAAGTCAGCTAATGAGAATTCAGACTGTGTAGTGAAGTGTAGAGAAGACATCATACAGTATGTCCTGTGCCAAACACTGGAATATTAAAGGGACTTTCCATCAGGTTGGTTTATATCCAAATCAGAAAACAGATTAAGAACTCTTCGTATCCAAGGAAACAAGTGAAGTCCCATCTCATAGACTGCATGACAAAATGACACAGTAAGCAGCACCTCAGGCACTTCAGGCACCTCAGAGTACATTTGATAGAAATCCTCAAAGCCTAAGTTTGCAAGTTCACAGGGTCGACATTCAGATTCAGCTGATATCTGCTGGATTATGATTATTCTTTTTATACTAAATCTCCCTCATTCCCCCCTGGTCATTTTCCTTATTGGCTTAAGTGTGACATCAGTTGGTGGTAAAAATGTACACTTAAACTCATTTACAGGAGACATTTGTGAGACAAGATCTTAAAATATCTGCTATCTTTTAAATATAGAATTATCAATTGGAATAATTGTTATTATCTTGTCAAGCAAATGCTTCATTTAACTGGTACCCTTGAAAAAGTGGTTTGTTTTATACTCAGTGCTATCAATCACTGTAAGATCAGGTGTCACTTTTTAGACAGTAAGGACAGTCAGACTGTTGTTCGCCAGATTCAAGGTCAGTCTGGATGCTTTTAAGTTTTATCACAAGAGATTCATCACCTTTGATAAAGTACACATCCTTTACTAAGCTGTTTGCTTCAAAACAACTTGTGAAAATAAATATGTTCAGCTCAGATTTTTGAAGCTCTTTGTTACAATGTGCTATTTATAAGAATCCTGGGACCCATCTCAGTTGACCTTCTAGGAAAGAAATAATAGAGACGGAGCTAAAAACAACTGCAGCAAGAAGGCAATAGAAAGCAACAAAGAAGCAGGGCAATTTTAACTTTACAAAAGCAAACAATTACTGATGATATCGAAGCACTGAGCTTCAAAGTCTTTTATTTACAGGCTGAACAAATTACAGACAGCAGACAGGGGAATGGAAGTGTTTTTTCCCCACTTCAAGTTTTCTGAAAATAGAAAGGATGACTTGAGGGCCTGGACAGATGCAAGAAATCGCTGGAATGTTAAAGAAAGGGTCGATGAAGGAGCTTTATCATCTGTGGCTGTTTGTAATGTATAGCTGTTAAATGCACAACTTTCACAGAGTGTCTTAGAGGAGAGCAGAACTGATAGAGACAGGTTTGTGTCACAGTAAAAATTTCAAAAAGCTTCGACAGTGCCAAGATGGAGCCATCTTGTGGTCTCCAGGAGGAGATGGTGATGATATCATGCACCTTCTCAGGGGAAAAAGTAAATTGTCTTTTGACAAGGCAGACGGAGACGGTGCTCTGAGCGCCTGGTTGGTGAAACACTGCATTATTCTGTTTCTCATTGTGCTGGAAGCTGCAGAATAAAACATATCCATATCTGCATTTTGAATATGTGTGCAACAGAAAAGGAAGCCTCCTGTTTCACAATGAAATATATACTGTTTGAACAAAGTGACACCCACTGTAATCATAAAACAAAGTGTCGACTAAAAACAAATTATGGCTCTTTCCCAAGGATTCTCTTCCATGTATCTGTTTAGGATTACACATATTTTGGAGTTACTTTTACAGTTAATGCGGTGCTGATCTCCTTGTACTCTCAGTAAACAGTGAAATACAGCAAACTGGAGACTATTTGTCATAAACAGACAACTAATTAGGAACAACTCTGATAATCAATTAATTATCTTTTTTTTTTCAGGAAAAATGACAGAAAGTCACTGATTGATGTGAAGATTGTTTTCTTTGTCTGTTCTGATAGTAAAATGAACATATTTGGAATATCGACTTTGGTTGGACAAAACAGAACATGTGTGATGTGAAAATTACAAAAATGAACTGATTAATCAAGAAAATAACCAGCAGATATATTGATAATGATAAATGAAAAATGCTACTGGCCTGTTTTAGAATGCCAAAGTGAAGCTGTGTATTGGGAAGAACTGTAGAACACAGAGAATTTCAATGCTGCATCTAATAAAAAAAAGAAAGCCACCTGAGAGACATCAAAGCAAAGAGTGTAACAACAGTGTTCCATATTTTTCTGTTTTGTTTGTTTTTCTGAGGAAGAGGGAAATGGCCACTGAAGTCCTGAATGACAAATACATCAGCACAGAGAAATCAGAAAAACATGATGAAGGAAAAAAATAACAGATTTTCTTATTTTTTATCTTTAACTATTTATATGATTTTGAGCTGAAATAATTTGATCATTAATCAATCAACGAAGCATTCAATAATTAAGTGTTTCAGTCTTTTTTGCCAGAAGCTTGTAATGCTATATATAATAGAACAACTTCAGATTTTTGAGAAAAAACGAGCTGTTTGAAAAAGCCATCTTGGGTTCTTGGAGATTAGATTGGGTTTATGATATTGTATTGACAAAGTAATTAATCACTGATACCAGAAAATAAAAGACTGATCATCAACAATCTTTATTTGCTGCCCTCCACAGCTTAACAACTACAGCGCTGGGAGTCTTCTCTTCTCTGGTGTGCTACAGGTCTGAACCAATAATTCCACACAGTCGTGAATTGGTACACAAATAGGTGATAAATTCTGACCTGCACTCTGCTACATCAACCACTAATAAAGGAAAAAATAAACAAAGAGAGCTTATTTCTAAAATCTCCTGTCCTCCTCACTTTGACATTATGACCCACTGTGTCAGCTGATCTGATGGGAATTCATATTACCTCTAACCAAGCACTATAAACTCCTCCACAGAGGTGAGGAAGGTGTGTTAAGCTCCCCCCGCTACACCTCGGCTTCTAATCCACCTTAAATGTCACCTTGAGAGAATCGCCAAGCCGTTCTCCCGAGTGTGGAAAAGGGGGGGGGGGGAGTTGATGCTGACACTGTTAGTAAATATTCATTACACTTTGTTCTCGGTGAAAATGAAAAGCCACAGACTGCAGGAGTAACCTTATTTTGAAACTCTGAAGACTACTCAGATTGTGTCTGTGGCTTCAGGAGTTCTGTTATCACTGACCTGTATCATGTGTTATTGAAAGTTGAACCTCTGATTGGAATAGTGACAGCATTTCTGGTTGACGGGCAATGCCTCGTTAATACTAAGGGGACCCCCTTAAGGACCCCCCCCTAGGGTGTCCCCGGACTCCTCGCAGACCGTCGCTCGCCAGCCTGCAGGACCTGTTTATGAGACGTGAGGTCAACCTCCACCAGGTTGCTCCGCTCACTTTTTAAACCTCCATGGCACTGTCTGCCGCCGCTCCGCTCCGTCTCCCGGCGGAGGCACGCAACAAGAATCTCGGCGAGGAAAGAAAATCAGCATGCAACACGACAACCATGCCTTTCCCCTGCAGTAAAGCATTTCCATAAGGTCACACTTACTCCTCAGCACCCCTGCACGCCTCTTATCAAACACAGTACAGGATAAAAGAAGAGGAAGAAGATGGGACTGGCAAGTGGGATGTAAAATAAATGTACCTGTAACTCCACACTGTAGCCCTGGTAGAAGTGCGTCGGGAACACGGCCAGCTGATGTTGCACTTGGAGGGAAACTGTATAATCCATTAACCAGAAGATGCTGAATAGCTACAGACAGAGCGGGAGACGCGTCTACTGTTGGCAGCAGTACTACACTGTAGTACAATCTGCCGCTGCTCTCCGCCCCGCTGCGCTCCCATTGGCCGCGCGGCGCTCATCAGCCGCGTCAATTCACTCGAGGCAGGGTGGGAAGTGGCAGCCCGCATCAGCAAATATGTTCTGGTCTGAGCTAAAACCATTCATATATACAGAGAGGAGCCAGGACCGATGAGGAAAGATTAGCTTTTTACTAAAGTTATGTCTTTTGTTATCTCCAGTATTGTCCATTATTATTATTATTATTATTATTATTATTATTATTATTATTATTATTATTATAAGTTGTTGTTGTTGTTGTGAGCATCAGCAGTAGCAATAGCATGGTATTCATAGCCGGCACTTTAGAAAAGTATAGATATCTCCCTTTTCCCTTCACAATGGGCTTTTTCTAAAAATAAGTCTATATATATTAGATTTTACATGTAACCAAATTTCCAAAAGTGAAGTTACTGAAAACTGTCATCAGTTTCTCATTACGTATTACTTCACTGATTATTCAGTAGAAAAAGTGAAGTATAAGTAGATAACAGTAGAAAAAGTTATGTATATACATACACATATATATGAACATATATGTTCATATATATTAACTTTTATTAAGTTACCCAGAGGGCTGCAGTGGTTAGCACTGTCGCCTCACAGCAAGAAGGTTCCTTTTCTGTGTGGAGTTTGCATGTTCTCCCTGTGCCTGCGTGGGTTCTGTCCGGGTACTCCGGCTTCTTCCCACAGTCCAAATACATGCAAGTTAACTGGTGACTCTAAATTGTCCGTAGATGTGATTTTGAGTGGGAATAGTTGTTTATCTATATATGTTGGCCCTGCAATGGACTGGTGATCCGTACAGGGTGTACCCAGGGTGTCGCCCAATGTCAGCTGGGATAGGCTTCAGCCCCCCCGTGACCCTTGACAGATAGAAAATGATGGATTAATTATAACAAGCAGCTAGCTAGTAATTCCAAAATGGTCAAGGGTAAACTAGGAATTCAGGTGGTCTTGAGCTGCACATTCTGTGTTAGTCTGCACAGTACTGACCTTTCCACGACTCCTGGTGGTGCTGTACTGAACATGGGCACCTTAGCTACAGTATCAGTCTTGCTAACATCATTTTAGAGACTCATTTCAGAAAGAGTTTTATAAGAAACCTAATAGGTGATATTTTTCAATTTGAATGTCTTTTTTGTCTTGTCTCGATGTGGGGACATCTTTCAGTTCAAGCACCAATAATGGAAGAAGCTTCAGCGATGTTAGTACGCCATTACTGAGCTTAGCACACACCCTCCAACTCTGAATAAACCTACACTACGACACTACGACTACACTAAGAACACACAACATGTAAATAAAACCATTTTGCAATTACTGGTGGTCGCATTTCTCCTCTTTTGGTAGACCAGCCACCACCTCCCACCTAAAGCCCCTGCGCCAAGCTAATGAATCAACCTGTCCTCTGAACCAAAGAGACCATTCTGCTGTCAACACACCACAAGGTAAGATAATGACAATGTTGAGTATACAGCTTTTTGTGTTTCCCTCTAGTGCCCAAAAAATCTCTTATTGCTGATTCAAATTTACAGACTAAAAGAACACTAGAACGACTAAAGTGCTCCAGGTTGCTTAAACTACCAAATTCAAAGAAAAATACAGAGGACATGACCTCTGTCCTACAGCTACACAAGGTCCTAAGTAGTACTAGAAGTACTACTGCTGGTAGTAGCAGTAGTTGCTGTTGTAGTAATAGTGTAGAAAAAGAAGTAGTATAAGGAGCTGTAGTAATGGTACTATTGAAAGATACTGTATTAGACATAGTATATTTAATGTTCAGTTACTTGCACTGCATAATTTTATATTCTGCTGATATTTGATAGATAAATATGCTCTAAAAGAAAATAAAACCAATCAGCTTCGGTGGCGTCTTCCCAAAATAAATCACTCCCTTGAGGGCAGACCTAACAAAATGACACCAAGAAACATTTGGTGTCAGTGGGGCCAGATCTCTCAGCTGATCATTTGGTGGTTACAAGTAATAACACATCAATATTATTTAAAGTCATCTGTCATGATGTAACAAAACAGGTTTGAAAGTTTTTCTAGCAAATGGGGACAAAAACTTTGCCACAAAACTCAGGGTTTCAACAAGTCATCCAGCCTACACCACAAAATAGCTCAAGCATTAAAGTTCATTCTTGACTTTGGAAACAGTGGTTTGACAACTCAAGGTCAACTTTCAAGCTTTTTCCAGTTTAGAAAAAGGTCATTTGTGATGGTACTGAAAAGGTGATGAAAAATGATGTGGCTCCATTATTGGGACATCAGATCAGAAAAGTTCATTTCTTCCTTTTTAAGTTTATTGTGGAGGGCAGTGACAAATACTGAACTGATACCGGTTCAAGGTCTTCACATGTTACAGTGCAGATGCACCTTATACCAACAAGACAGCATAGTTTGTCATGTGTTCAAAAAGCCATTAAATGACAGGTACAAAAGCATGCATGATCTACCACCTCTGTGGTTAAGGTCCAGTATGGTCAGGCAACTGCTACAGGATAAAGGAAAGAGGGTTTCATTAGTTGGCGACAAGTGAGACTTTATATTCAGTCTGATGTTCAGACAGAGGAATGACCAAAGTAACAATGTCTTTGGTTGTGTAAATGTGAGCTTACTGCTGCTACACTCCTCATCAGTGAGATAGTAATTCAGTTGCTGTAGCGTACAGTGGGAACAACTTACTAATTATGTTGCCCTAAGGCTTCAGGACTGTATTAGACTGTTGATGCTTGGTGTGCAGGAGGAGCAGCAGCTGTCATTCCACATAAACAGAATAAGTCAAGAGTTTGAAAAAGATACTGACAAGCTCCTAGAGATGGCCCCAGCACCTCCTCCTTCCAGGGCTGCTTCAGAATGTGGGTTGAGGTTTAAAGGTGGTGCATAGCTGCAGGGCAACATTTATGTGCAAATAGGGTCGGCGATGCAATTTGCAAAATATCTCCACCGCTGATTATTTCAACTAGGTCAGAATATTAGGTCAGCACAGAATTGCATTTGATGGAAAGAGAGAGAGAAAAAAAAAAGCTAGAGTGGGCAAATGTCTTTCATCTGCCCTTGAGCGCAGTGCCCATGGTCCAGATGGTTGGACTGTCATGACAAGCTATGTTTGCAACAGGAAACATGTCACATCCTCGGGGGCTTCTGTGCACCACATTTACATTTTCGGCATTTATCCAGAGAGTATTGCTGTTAGTGAGCAGGTAGGTGTTCAGTGGGGTACCTGACTGATAACTGACGCGCCGGCTGCTGCACGGAATCAAACCTCTGACCTTCCAGTTGGGAACAGAGTCAGCCCTGCCACCAGGACACCCTGCTCCCTTTGGAGAAATGCTCTTTGATCACAGCTGCATGTTGGCCACTGAATGGAGCTGTTAGAAGAGAAAATGTGTCAGGGCCAGATGATCTATTTTTGTTCATTTGTAGATTTCTTTGCATCTCATTACTCAGTACTTAGTGGTAGAATATATTCATGATATGCATTATGGAGGAGTGGTTGTAGCTGAGCGCTGAATATTAATTCTTCCATCTTTTACATCGTTTCCAAAACCGGATTCCCACCTCTTTTATAGGCCTGGCATGTTAGCGGCATATTTGCATCAAATTGAATGTAGTTACAGTCTTTTAAAATGGTTTGTCATAGACTGCTGCACTTAGCAACAGAGGACATAAAAGGAAAGACTCCCGTTTAAATAAGAGCACTAACTCCCTGATATCTCACGAAGCATGAGCAGCAAAATATAGGCCATTCCTAAAGGTTGTGGATTTATGGGTGAAATCCCTGCCTCCAGTAATAGAATACAATTTCACCAGGCTCCCTGAAGAAAGAAGCAGAAATCATCTCTCCATAGACAATGGATTCTCACCAAGAGTTCAAACAAATGTGTTTTCAATGAGGTTATATTAGCACACACTAAACACAGCAGGCAGCTGCAATTAAGCTTCTCAAACCTGGCCCAGTTTGTCGAGGGGAGCCTCCGTGTCAGCCTGCTGCACACCTGCCTGTCTGTGGCTGGCACACTCTTTTGGCTTCGGTTTTGTCTCCTATTTTTCCAGTTTGAGCTGCCACACAAAGAGAGTGAATGTCACCATCAGTCAATCTCTGCCTTGTAGCCCGTAGCAACCAACCAACAACATGGGCATCAAACTGACTGTGACCGTGAACGCAGGAACAAAAGCCAGCCATCCTACTCATTATAGTTTATCTTTAAAACAAGCAACTGTTTTATTGGACCGACAGTATGAGTAGAAGTGAAATATATACATTCACATGCTAATGGACAATGGGGGGGGCTTGTTGAGCTTTCATGACCACTGTAGCTTTGTGATGTAATGACACCATAAGTAGCAAAAGCAGCTGCAGCATCAGAGGATAGTAATCACCACAGGAGGTTGCTTGTCAGGGAAACATAAGCATACTGTAGGTCATTATTTCTGGTGAAGACAGTCTCAAAGATCCTCTGCAGCATAGTGCCGTGCCATGCCATACTTAAAATTTCCACTCGTTTTGGCAGATGAACTGTGAAATTTGACAGCCATCATGCCTAAATAGAGGAAAGGAGCGCTACCCACAGAAAAACAGACTCAGAGAGAGTCAGGGTTTGACTCAGAATTGGTCACTAGGAAGTGAAGGGCAGAGAGAACAATGAACACCCACTAACAAAATCCTTTGAGATGCAAATAACAAATGAACGTTCCAGCGCGCAAAACATTTTCAAGTCAAAACCTTTGTCAGTGCTAAAACTGATGTGTGTGTACACCTTCATGCACACACATACTCCTGCTGGACTGCAACCTGCTGTACTCATGTATCTGGAAAAAATGACGCCATATGTTACATCACACTCTGACTACAGATATCAACATAACTACATCATACTTACTATAACTTGCCACATATGGCACATCGACATCCATGGTTGCAATCCTAGAAACAGAAACGAGTGTGATCAGTGTAGATTCACTGCCTAAATGACAGAAAAGAAGCTTCATGAAATAAAACAGGCCTAAAACAGAGAATTCCCTCATAATGATAATGTTCGAGCTCAAGAGGAATCTGTCCTATCTAAGTTGAATTAGACCAAGTGATGTTATTGAGGTCTGGATAAAAACATCAGCCTGGTACTCTGATCTTAACTTAATATAAACACAAACAAACACACACACACACACACACACACACATCTGCCAAAAAGCACAGAGAGGCCAGACAGAGGAGACAATAGGCCCTGGAGACTGGCATGACAACGGTGGAGATGACAGGTGAAATATGAGTTCCACTGATGCAGGGAGCAGGGGGATAAAGCAGCCGGGTTATCTCTCTCCCTCTCTCTCTCTCTCTCTCTCACTCTCTCTCTCTTACACACACACACACATACACACACAATTTAGTTGCACTTCAGTCCTTCTTCTGGTTCTTTAGCTACAGTTTACATCCCCCTTTTAAAACATTTCCATCTCTTAGTGCTACTTCAACTGCTTCTTCATTCAAATTCAAGCCAGCAGTGCTGTTCAGTTTTAGCTTTGCCAGAAGGCAGCAATCCCACTGTGATTTCCTCAGAAATTGCATTTTGTAGTTACTTGCCAGTGCTGCTAAAATTTCATGCAAAAAATAGAATTTCCAAAATCACAAACTTTTTTATATCAGCAACTGAAGGTTAAACCTGAAGTTACCTCACTGCAGTAATTCCGTAATGTTGTTTCATAGTGCACCCCCTGACTGTACCCCTCTGCCACAGGACACCAATTACTTGACCAACTTCTAATAATAATAATAATAATAATAATAATACATTTTATCTATAAGCACCTTTCTGGTCACTCAACGACACTGTACAATAAGCAATAAAACAATGGATAAAACTAACATACAGTGACATAACAAAACAATAGATAATATTAACATAAAAGAAAAGAAATGTAGGGTGGTGAGGTTGCAGTGAGAATGGTTAAAGTGAGTAAGCAATCTTAAACAGATGAGTTTTGAATCTGGATTTGAAAACAGGAAGAGAGTCGATGTTTCAACATTTTGAACAAGTTCATTTCCAACCCTGATCATTTTCTCTCCTGTAAAGACCACATAAGGTATACTGACATTAACCAAAAACTAGCTTTTAAAGAATAAAGGTGTTTCAGCATAGATGCTAAAGCAGCTGCTAAAGCAGCTGACTGAGTCCAACACCACAACAAAAGGCACTTTAGTAAACAGGCGATTAGCAACAGAACATAAGAGAACATAATGTGAATATTTAGTCAACACTGACACTGCATACATTACCATTATTACAATAAGAGGAAGTGTACCCCTTAGGAGAAATATAATGAACAGCAGAACCAACAACAGCAGTTCTACAGGCTCTGCTCTGTCCCAACAGTTGAGGCAGAAGTCTATATTGGTTTGTATTATTATGACATGGAGTGATTCATGTTAACCAAGTCTGGATGGTCTCAGTTCAGTTTTCAGGTTTTGAGGATGGATAAACATCTGTTCACCTGAAACAGATCCAGAGATAAATTTGAATTCAACACAATGAGTCAATGTAGTTTCGTTTTAAAATTTTATGACTTTACGCAAGAGTTGTGGAGACAGTGATCTACAGAGTTTAAACAGTCTCTTAGAAATGTTTGAGTTTGTTTGGTCAAATATGTTTTGTAAGTTGATGAGGAGTGTAGCAAGCACAGTATTTTGACATCAGAGGGTTCACAATCTAGTGCAACACGCCAGTGGCAGACACTAACTTATTATTTTGAGGTACCTCAGGCCAAGTATTTCTAGGATTTGTTTCACACTTATATTCATTTGATAGCTTTAGTTACAGGTTACAGTGAAGGGTGATCAGCAAATAAAATATTACTAATGATACTTAAAGAGGGAAAAGGTTCCTACTGGTAAATTTAACTACACAATAAGAACAAGATTAACAACATTTCCCTGAAAACTTTTCTTACCCCACAGTATACCCCATAAATTCACAGTATTTACCAAAAACATATACTGTAGTATAAATAATATAGTATAATTTATGCTTTCCTCTAAAATGTTAGCACCTGTAGGAACCAGTGAGTATTTTATTGGTACTTGATTCATACAATGAAATTCAACTGTAGTTGCAGGCTGTGTAATTAGGGGTTCATCAAAAATATCTGAAAGGAAAAAAATGTGATTTGGGCAAAATTATGTGTATTTGCAGTCTGCATGTGCAATGATTAAATGTAATTTACATGAGGCAGGGCTGACTGGGTCATATTGGTTTTAGTAGTTGTTGTCCATAGTGTCCCTGAATATAACACATCACTACCATGGTCAACCCTCCCCTCTCCTAGGAATTATGTTTCTATACAACTACAACTGCAACATTCTCAAGGAAAGATTATTGTGACTGGATTAATATTTTCTATTAACATAATGAGATTAAGTCAATTAAAATTTACATTTAATGTAGATGTTTGTTGTGTCACAAATAAACTGACCTATCAGTAAAAAGTCAGTAACGACTACAACATTATTACACTTTTTAAAATTACTTTTGGACAATCACAGCAAGGTTAAGGTTAGAGAAAGATCATGGTCTGGTTTAATACAGAAAAAAAATTCAAACACAACATATTTATTTACATTTGAAATCTAACCTGAACCACAGTGCTTTTGTTGACTGAATGTAACCACAGCCTGAGGTTGTGAGCTCCGGTCTCTGATGTGACAGGTGTGTGCTTTTTATGTCCATCATCTTACCCAACCACCTCCTGCTGACTCCACTGCCACTATTAAATGTAGTGCTTCTTTCATTCAAAAAATACGTTGCCTCTGAACATAATCCAGCCAGCCATTACATCTCTTTCAAATTGTGTTTGCTGCTGCAGTTTTAAAGAAATGGAATTCCTAGAAGACAGGGTTGGCCTGGCTGATCACACAGGGTGACTGTTGACTATTGAGTTTGATTGTATTCTTCTCTCTCTGTGTCCCTCTTGTTTGTCTCTCACTCTCTAAATAATGCAGTCCTTTTGATTTATATTCTGCACGGGCCCTGGTGCCAAATGGGCAGATATGGTAAGTGGACATAGATGGCCAGACACACTCTAGTGCTCCATTGTTGCGTGCTTGATTGAAATTGCTTGGTGCATCACAGGAGCACACCAGGCAATTACTCACACACATTGCAATTATGAGACAGTATGGGTTTGGGGTTGAGTAGGAACCAGGCACAAAACAGAACTTGCTGAGAGATACGTGCTCTCTGATGAATGAAGCACTTTCAGGTGACTGCAATGGAAATCTGCAGCTGTTGAAAACATCACGGCCTTTGTCGCTTATGGTTAACCACATGTTTTCCTGTCAATGTGAGAGAAAATGGCTGTGAAATCTGTTGGCTTTTAAAACATAGAGATTTGGATTTCTGTCTGAACTGAAATTGAGACCATGTAACTAAGATTTAAAAGAGTTAAATTCATAAGCAATAAAACACACCTTGGTCAGACACAAGACTCTTGCTGCTACAGTCTTACTTGTTCTGGTACAGTAGCTTATGGCTAATTTTAGCTAATGTTAGCAAACCTTATATAAATATTGTTGTGTGGACCTAATTGATGATTAATGAGTCAGTCTGCTGTCTTTATGAATCTTCTCCACGTGTGCTACTGTGACACAATGTTGAAGATTTCACAAATAAACATTTTATGGTTCAATAGAAATTTGACATTTTCTGCCACGATGAGACCGTGAACTGACACGAAGTGATTACTGCAAAGACAATTCATTAATTGATGTGAGCTAGCCTGCAGATTACATAGAAAATAAATTACCTGAAAAACTGGGGGACTTTTCTTAAATCTGCCTTAATTGATTTTTTGGCTACTTGGGGGCAGTGTCACAAGAAGCTGAACAACACCAATGCGTTAATCTCATTCCTTAGATATGGCAAATGTGTTAGCAAACTATTGCCTATTTACACATCCAGCAGACACATAGCAATATTAGCATACAGTTGGAGCTGACTCCTGAGAGTGAAGTATGTGGCTCTTTAGCTGCTGAATGCTACACATTTACCAGCCAACCACTAACTTTGTCTGCTGTTTGGTGCTAACCGTATAGCATAAAGTGGATTTATTAGAACTTTTTATGGTGAAAACATTGTTACTATGAGTGATGCCTTTCACATCACATACAGCAGGTATTTGATGTATTAAAACCTATATACTAAATATATCATTAATATTAAGGTATTGCTGGTTGTAAAACCAATTGTTAAATAATATTAAATTCTATATGTTATATTGTAATTGTTAAGTCAAGTATTGATTGGTGCAGCTTTATGATGTAACTCTGAATAGGAGAGTATGCAGCCCCATTGAAATTCCGTCTTAGCAGATTGCTCACATTGCATAACACAATTCTGTTTTTTTAGAACAGTACACATACCAATTCTGTGTGTGCTGTGTGTGCTTCAGGATTTTAAGGACATCTTCAACAATGATAGAGGATGTAGGAAACTGGTAATCCTTGTGCTGTCATACAGACTCCACAGCCTGTGTCAAGCTCTTTGCTATTTGGCAGACATGCACTCTGAGACCAAAATAAGACTGCCAGCCCAAACACGCAGCTCTGAGTCAAGGATCCCTTGGCAGTGCGCTGTCTTCCCATCTTTACCCACCCCACACCCCCCAAGGGTGAGAGTCTGCGGGTAATCACAGGCATCACTCTGCACACCATATGAAACTGGCAGCTACTGAGGGAGCTATGACTCCATCCTGTTGAGAGGGTGTATGACAGTGAACAGCCTTGACCTTCAAGATGAAGGTAACCTCATGTCTCCTTTGATTTCACCTTCTCACTCAGAGAGTTTATTTTTAGGGGAATGAGTTTAAATGTGAATGAGTTTCTGAAGATTTATCATTCCCAAACTTTTATTGGCATTGGGTAATGGAGTTTCTGTAATGGATTTCTATGTCTCTGCTCATACAGAACTTTTATCTCAGTGCCTTATTTAATGTGAAGGTCTAGAAACATACAAGTTCACAGGCTCGTTGAATATGTGCACAAACACACCTGGCATGTTTCCAGGCAGTACACAGCTTTAGTGTGCTTAACATGGTGCAGCTGTTTGCATGACAACACACACATGCAAACACATTCCACTTAGGTGCACTCATAAAATGAACAGGCACATACACAGACACACATGCTGACGGGCACACACACACACACACTGACATACCCCTTAATACCGAGACAGACGGTGAAGACTGCTTGCTTTTAATTTTGCTGCATAAATCAATAGTACAGACATTTTCTGCTGTTGTGATTAATGTGTCTGCCAGAAGGTCTAAGTCATCTCTACCTGGAACATCTCAGGGAATTAAATTTTGTGAAGTGCAAAAAATGAGGTTTGCAGTTGTAAGTTCTTCAGTGCAATACTGGGATCTGTTACAAAGACCAGAACACTGCTATTACCACTACAACTTCTCATGGCGCTACTGACACTGCAGATTCTCTACTACTGCCACTACAACAACTGCCTACTATTTTTTGTGTTATGTGTTCCTCTGCTGTTACAAGTATTATTCCCTCTACTGTGAATGTTATTGCTCTACAACTTCTGCAACTAATACAACAAATTTGAGTACCACTACTACTTATATCACTAGGCTACCATTACTCTACCCCACTACTACAATACTAGTGCTACTACTATTACAGATGCTCCTACCACCATTACTAGGGACCATGTACTAGAACTATGAATACTACTTGTCACAGGGTTCTTTCTTAAACCTCTTAAAAATCCAAAAACGGTGGAGGTAAGAGGAAAAATCCCAGAAAAAACTCACAAGCGTAATTAGAAGATAATGTGGTGCTCTGATTTCTTCATTTGCCGGCCTCCCAAAGTACAAACAGTGATGACTTTTCACAGTGCAATGCAAAAAAAAAAAAACCATCAAGGAAAAATTCAAGCTCAATAGAGTTCTTCAGTACCTCAGTAAACATGTGCCAGTAGTCGTTACCTTCTCTGCAACCAAACCAGGACTGCCTTCCCTGGGCCACAGCAGCCCCTTATAAACCCAAAGCTCCTCCCTCCAGGCTCAAGAATTAATAGGAAAAATACATTTTCTCTCTAACAACGCCTCTAAAGGCTCCACAACACAAATATAAATTAAACAAAAATTAACTGTATTTTTATAAGCACAGTTATTTGCATCCACAATGTATTGACTGGAGAATTACAGATAAAATAAACAAAGACCAAAAATATATATATTCAAATTGGTCACATGACCCCAAAACCCCGCGAGAACATGGCATATAATAGCGGCAAATGCTATGCCCCCGTTTTGCCGCCTCATGCTCCGCAACCGGAACGACTGATATGCCGCCGGTGAGTAACATGTTTAAATGTATGTTTAAACAGACATAGAACTACCAGGTGTGCACCCCTGGTCGCTCTACTTCAACAAGAATGGGAACATGACTGAATGATTGGAAAGTTTGTTAACTGGAGAAAACGGGATGGATCGGAAGTTTTATGTGTGTGCGTGTATGTGTGTGTGTGTGTGTGTGCCAGTACATGTGTGTGCGCTCCCCGCTGTCAGTGACGGAGCCGCTCTGTCACACTACTGTTACTACTATTAGAACTACTGGTGTTAATATCACTACTACTAGCTCTTCTACCATTTCAGATTTGTACTATTACTACAGCAGTTAGCACCACTTTTCACTTTAACCTGTATTTACCTCGGAGGGCAGTTCATTTTGCAGCAAGTACAAGACAACTAGATAACAAACAAGCCTTCATTGGGTACATCAAATGGGAGACAGTGTTCCTAAGTTGACCTTTCCATTCACAGAAGTTGATGGACATATTTTTCAAGATCAACATTGTCACTCATATAAAATACAGCATGGATATCTGCAACAGTTTTACAGCTATCACCATCAAGGAATAACACATCACTAATACACTGCTAGATTCTTGCCTACATCCACAGCCACTGCCCATGTTAGCCTAGAATTAGCAGGGTGATGTACTAGGGAATACGTGCTAGATCTGCTGCAAACAGAACTACATGAGCCTGTGGTCTCTGTCTGCAAATCTCATTAATCATACCACACCCCCTCCACTCAAACAGAGAGAGGGAAATAAACATTGCCCTGCAATTATGAGCTAACAGTGAAAATCCAATTGAACTACTGCCATTCATTCTGTGGCAGCACTGCCTGACAGTAGCGTCACAGATTCGATCCTCATCGACAGCCAATAATCATCAAGAGTCTGGTGAAATGCACTTAAGCAAGACATTAAAGCTATATCTACTTAGTCATTTCACACTGCTCAAATTTTCCCACATGTAGTATGTGTGCTTGGGTTCAAACAGATCCATTGCATGCTAGTTATTTAGTGCAATGGAGGCATAGCTTTATGCTTTACGCTACAGAGCATAGGTTAGGCAGTCACAGACATGTGTCATGCCAGCCTCATTACTGGAAACATGTGATGTGTGAAAAGCCAACATAAGGTTGTTTTCGTATTGGTTGTTAATGGCTCTGTCCTGCTTTATCAGGCAAAGACTGTACACTGTGTGGGTCATCTCCGTCCACTGCACTAATTTATAGCCTTTTTACAGAGCTGCACTTCTCAGTTCATTTCCTCTTGATTCAAACACTTCTGAAGTCCTGAAACGATCGCAGTGAGAGAGGTTAGTTTGGTATAGAACTTTTAGAAGTTACAGATCGTGATTTTTTCATCTGCAGAGGTGCTGTGATCGATGGAAAACTGGCTGAGTGCTATTCTTCAGGGGTTGTCTGTGCTGGTGGAAAGTGGTCAAGCCCCTGTGAAATTGGGAGCAGGGAATCAAGTGCTGATCAGCCAGTCTGTCGACTCTGGGAGGATACGCTGTGGAACCTGTCTGGTTATAGCGTGTGCTTATACTGTACTTGTACATCACTAATGGGGGATGGCCAGTCTCAGGTCAAACCTGCAAATGACACAATGTTTTTAGCCTGCCTCTTAGATTATGACTGCATTGAGTAGGATCAAGAAACAGTGTGAAATGCGTTAAGGGACTGTACAAAATTAGCAGAGAGAGTAGAGAGGGGAGCTGAATTTTATATTTCATTTTTTAAAAAGATATGTACAATTTATACAGAAACTAACAATCTAACAATAAGTGAAACAATTGAAGAAATAAAAACCCAACATATTTCACCATTCAGTTTCATGATGAGCCCGTTTTTGAAATTCTGTTTTTAGTTTGTGTTGGTATTTCCAAATTTATGTCGTCTCAAGTTTTATTCCATAGTGTCAGTAGTGTTATCAACAGTCACCACCCTCTCATCTTTCAGCCAATCACATGCCCAATGCCTCTTAAAATAGGAAGCTCAACATCTGCCACCAAATTTTGCATGATATTCCAAACTTGTGCGACACATTTGACATTACTGCAGTTCTATTTTGATGTAGTGCACACTATCTGTTTTTCTATTTGATGTTAGAGTTGAGAAATATGAAGCCAACAACCACAAATCACATAATAGCAGGTAGAGGCAGCCTGATAATCTGGACATACAGTCAAAGTGAACAGCTGGTGGACCACATGCAATCACACAGTCAACTCCCATCCAACCCACAACACTCAGGCAGACATCCCAGATTGACAGGGTGGCAGGAAGCCGCTGACCTAAATACGAATCTAGTAATAACACACATTTCTACTGATTTTGACCTTTTCCTGTACAATAGTCCATTATTTTCAAATGCTCAGACCTTATGTTCTCAGAGATGTCATGTCACTGCCTGTTGTTGCAGTTTCTACAGCTTTACATCAAATGTAATTGAACCTGTTTTGCACAAACAGCTGTAGCATACATAGTTAAACTAATATTTTAATTCATATTCTATAGAAAATAGTGTTAAAAATATTAAGTTCAGTTATTTAGTTATTATTGTTGTTGTTAGGCTTTTATTTTTTGGTATTAATAGGTATAATATTCTTTGCATCCTGGGATATAAATAAGTAAAATATCGATGTGAAGAAGAATCAGAAACATGTTGCAGTTTAAAACATGGAATGCAAAAATGAAGAAGCAAGTTATTTGTTGGCAGCTGGGCCAGTAATAGTGGTACTGTATCAGCAGCAGAGAGGAGAAGGGGAGCCAGACTGTGGGCGAGGGACAGAGATCTGAAGAGGTTCCTTGGAGTTGTAGAGGGCAGTATGTAAGTATGGGAAGTCAAGTCACTAGTTTTGACGATGTGGTTGTCCCATTCACTTACCGTAACTGACAAATTCTAAGTTAATATACAAAGACTAATGCATCATATAAACCAAATGTATATTCAGAATCACAAGAGAAATTATATTATGAGGGCACTTAACAGATGATGTAGTCCTGGTGTGGCTAGATATAAAAGTAATTAGTTGCAAAAGACATCTATTTGATTTTCTTCATACAGGACAAGGATATACCAGGACAGCAGGCTGTCTCTGAGTATTGTTGTTCACCAAGAAAAAAAGAAAGAAAGAAACATATCCTATTGACCATATCAGCTTGACATCATTGGTACTTGGACTGCACTTATATCATGCTCTTCTAGTTATATCAACCACTGAAAGCACTTTACAAATTCACTTATTCACACACACATTTATACAGCGCTTGTTCTATATACTGCATATACATGATATGTGACTGGAGGATCAAATCACTGACCTTCTGATTAGTGGGTGACATGCTCTAACTCCTGAGCCACAGCTACCCCATAAAATTAGGGTATTGAGATAACCCTGCCAAGGACCCCATTGTGTTGGTGCTAGTTGTGTTGGGCTCCTTGTCAATTCATTTTTTAATTTTTTTTTCAGAGAACAGTCTTTAAAGTACCAAAAAAACGTATATTGTCATGTCTCTGTGGAAGTACAATTAGGAGAATATTGTATTGTTTAATTGATTGATTCCAGTCATGGTTTGTCTTGTAGGGGGCGCTTCCTATGTAAATGCCAGGGACAGAAGCTCCTCAGTCCAGTTCATTGTTGAAGTGCACATCAATTCAGCTGATGTAGGTAGGTGCCAAATAGCCATGGGTTACTTTTATTTTTCCATTTTTGCAGAAGGTTTTCCACAAGCCACATCAACAAGACCCTGAACTGTAACTCAACTGGGCTGTGTTGTTCGCTTATTTGTATTTTATTTAATTTATTTCAGCAGTTCGATCAAAATTCTTCTTGGCAAGAATACAGAAGTAGGTCTCAGTAGAATTATGTAATCACATATTCAACAAATACAAATAATCATATATTCTGTGGTGCTGATGATGACAGCTGTGGTGTTATTTGATTTATTGTAAAGATTGGTCTCCATCTGTCCAATCATTTGTACAGTTTTGCCTTTGTCTATCACAAAATATGACATATTTCAGATTTTGATTAAACTTGATGAAATTTCATAACTGCCCCTCAGCGTTTTGGACAGCAGATAGGGAGGAAGAAGACATATTTCTGTCCAATTGATTCAGAGGGCAGGACTTTGTCATGTTTAGGTAAAGATATGTTCACCTACCTTGTTGCTGGCTGGCTTTGTGGTGGCATTGGTGTTGCTGCTAGAGGAGATAGTGGATCACATAAACTTGAAATCATCCCAAGGCTGTTACCTTGCACTTATCCTCACCTTGCCAGACAGACAAAACAAGAAGAGGATTAGGGGTGCCAGGGTGACAGGAGAGGGAAGAAAACAATGCCAGGCGAAAACCACTCAGCAAATCCTTCGCTAACCTCATTATAACCTCAAAGGGAGATAACTGAGGCAGAAAGGGAAAATCCCCGAGCTCTCAGACATGACAGAGGGCTGATCATTCCTTATCAGCAACATGGACCTTCAATTCTCTTGATTAAGGTTTTAGAAGAGGACAAGCTGCCATGAGCCAAAACAGAAAGCAGCTTTTCACTGCTTCCAGTCCATCTTCAATAAATCACCTGGGTTCATTACAAGGGTTACACACCCACATGTCAGGCTGATATTTGCATTTTTATAAGGATCACATATCGGCCTGTCAGTGTTGTCCACCTCTGATGTTACTAGTATGATGCAGAGGGTTAGATATTATACACAATATGGAGTGCATCAGCAGGTAAACTGGTTGTTTATAGAAAACCTGTCAACATGAGTAAAATGCAGTACAATGTTGATGATCCGTGCATGTAATGAGCTTTAGTATTTGTATTATCATTAGTGGTGCTAGCACAGGGCTGCACAACAAGCTGGAAACACAACATTGACATATCATTGCATAAAGTTAATATCACAAACTCTTACCACAGCAGCATTAATATTAATTTGGATTAATATTCACTCCTACCAACTCTTAAAAATATCTGGCTCTTAAGCTGCTCAGTGCTCACTTGATATTTAACTTTTTCTGTCTGTGCAGGTGATGCATAGTCACTTTCTTTCTTTTTCTTTAGCTCTTTTACCTTTAGCCCAATTTCAGCAAGGTTTCTAGGTGAAAACACTGCAGTGAAACTGAGCCAAATTAGATGTAAGACACTCAGTGCTTCACAAAGTGGAGTGATGATTGTTTTGTGAGTCTACATCCCTGTGATCCCTTTCTCATTACATGTAGCCAGGTGATCCTTTGTTAACATAGATATATTAGTTATTGCCTTAAAGATATATATATATTGCTTCGTATATGATGCTGACAAACCAACAACAATTCTCTAGCACTCACAGAAGCAGTGACATAAATCATTTACTTTTATGTCCTTGATTTTACTGTCATCTGCTGAAACAACCATCCTACATCCTCTTCACTTGTGGTGTGCATGGACTGATTAACAGTTCACCCAGCGGAAAGGCTTGTTAGAGGATCAGTGGTCCTCTGGGGAGGATATAGTCGACAAAGGAGGGGAAACCACCACATCTATGGGTAGCAACAGATCAATAGTCCACAGTTAAACATACCATCAATCATTCGGACACATGGGACCCACAGCCCACTACCTCCACCCACCCTCATCCATGATGAATAAAGTATGACTCCTGGGACTATCCATCCAAACGTCAAAGGATTCTGTCTTTATTGGTGTCACTCTTTGCTACTTCTTTCTTTTGTAGTTTTTACATTAACAGTGATATACAAAAAGGAGCATGAGGGTTACATGGTTTGGTGTAGGTGCCTATAGTGGTGGATGATTGATTAAGATCTATTTGTCCATCCAGTAATGTTGGAGAACAGCACCATCTTCAGGTAGTTTGGCAGCAAGACACGCAGGTGATGCAGACCAATTCTGAAGGAATCCAAATGAGGAAATCCTTCTGAGCAGCCACATTTAACCCTTGGATTTTGTTGACAGTGGCATTATTTTCTGAACACCTCAACACTGTCAACAAATATAATCTTTGGCAGATGAATAGGTGAAACAATACTTCAAGACAGAATAGATTAGATTAGAATAGATAGATACTTTATTAATCTGCAAGGGAAATTCACAAGTTCCAGCGGCATCTACAGACTTAAGGTAAAAGGCATGTAATAAATATTGAGAGGATAGAATCACACAGAGTATCCCACAGAGTAGAACAAAGAGCAAAAAAAAAGAGCAAGGGCAACACGGAAGCAGAAGCAGAAGTAATGCAAGCAGAGTCCTAAAGCATGTTATCAGTTCAAATTCACTTTATGAATTCCCATAAAAGTAGGGAAGGTGATGCAATATGTGAAGTGTTAAAGAGGCTATGTCTACAGGACACCAAATAGAACATTAGGATTAAAAAAAATTTAATTAATTATGGAAACAAATATTATACAGCATCCAGACTCTTGTTATTTATACCTGTTAAAAGAACATACTTGGATTGACCTAATAATGAAGATTTTTATTTCTTTATTTCAATTAAATTCATTTTTTGTCTTCCCCTCAGATGAATGGAAACAAGTAGGGGAAGAAGAGAGTAAAGGAGGGGAATATATCAGGGTTCACCCCTCCACACCTCATTTGATAGCATTTCAACCCAAACCACTGCCATTCCTCTCCAACAACCACAGGCAGGCAATCAAGACTCTTTCCATTTAAAAGCAAGATTCCAGGAGGGAAAAAAAGGACAGAAAAAGGTTCTAACCTTAGTAAAGAAAGAAAATGAAGCACAGTGTGAACACACATGGCGGTCACCTCTCAGGGTAGGCTGGGGTAGTTGGTGGGGGGTTACCAGTCGTATGCTAGTTGTGCCAACAAAGATGGAGGTCTGCCAGGCAGCTGCATGTTTGCCTTGGCATCTCAGTGAGGACTGAATGAAGAATAAGGAGCCTCCCGTACTGCCAAGTGGAGGATTGAATATCAGTGTAAATGTCCAACAGCATCTCACCTCATCCTCTCCTGGCCCAAGTGGAGTCCAGGTCGGTATCCAGAGACCAGTCCTGAGGTCAGGCAGTATGTGAGAATCATTTTATTATTTAGTTTACCCCCTGCTTGGTGGGACTTACCATGTAGAGGATCAGTTGTTGGCCAGAAAAGGATATCAAATTGAAATAATGTCAGCTTCCTATCATTTCTGTGTTTTCCCTGTTTGGTCAACCCTGGTAATTTAAGGGATTAATTGGTCTATTTTTTTTTTTCATGACATAACAACAATTGAAAGAGAGTATGTAAATATAGTATGTGCAAATATATACTTCAAAACTAAACTTTTGCCATTTTATTTACATCCATTTAAGCCATTTTTACAAAACGGCCCATAGGTCATCTGTGAGAGCAGCTTGTTATCACCCACAAAACAATTTGTTGTTAGGTGACCGCTAGTGGCCATTGTAATTCTGGCAGGAGCAAAGAAAGAACTTTGGTAACACTGTATAAAGCCTATTTTAGGAGGAGGTTGGGGTGGATGGATGGGTTGACAAAACACAGGACTTTGACACAGGAGCCTGCCATAGGGCTGCTATTTCTGGAGACAATCGTATGGGTTGCATCAGACGGCAGGGACAAACAACCTATATGGTTGGTCAGGTTGGAAGACTGGATACCTTTTTATCTTCCCTATCATAGAATATATTTCTGTAACAGTGATAATTATAAGCCTCCTTATGTAAAGAACCCTAACACAGATGTGTTAAGCCCCATTATGATTTGAAAAAAACCTTGTCTGAGAACATAATTTGAAACAAATAGGATGACAATTACATCACTGAGCATTAAAGTTCTTAATTTTTTTTCATAGGTTTTAATAATGATAATAATAATAATAATAATTTTGATAATAATCAGAGGTCAACTCGAGACAGAAACAACCAGTGTTCACTGATATTGTAAGTGAATGGAAAATAAAACTTACTTTATTTCCCAGCACTCCATCACTGCATCAAAATGCATGATCCATGCTGTGTTTTGCTGTGACACTGGCTCTCCTGTTTCACCAGAGGGAGCCCCACACCAACTGCTCAGATCAGACTGTACAGGCCTCCTTAAATGAAATCCGACCACAGTGTGTCACTGCTATAGAGCCATTATAATGTGGCTCACATGGAGTAAGACACATTCATAATATCTATTCTGAACACAAACAGTCTAGTGAATATGAACACAAAAACATTATAGAGAGGTAATTGTTTCACTTATGAATACGATGATATGATGATGATATGATGATATGATATGATGGTTGTCACTGGGTAGAATAATAACTTAAAAACCTGTTCACACGTATTTAACATTTGACTCAAGTGAAATGACAAAAAATCTAAACAAATTGTACTTAAACCTACACTAAGAGATGTTGCTGGCCACTTTGGGATAGCATTATCAAGCTGAACAAAAGCTCAGCAAAACACTGAAACATTATCACTTAAGCTGTATGTGGAGTCATATTTGTGTACACCAGACCAGACTCAATATTTACTTTTTTTCTTTCTTCTTATGCTTACCAGTTAGCTGCTGACTAAAATTTTCCTAAAATGTCAAACTATTCCTTTAACTACATATCTGTTTGATCACAGTTTAATTAGACAGTTACATCAATAGAATTGTTTTGGATAAAAATCTTCTGCAATCTGCAAAATTTCTAGTAACTATCGGTATCCAATTGGCTACATATAGTGGAATAAAAAGCAGGCTACAACATTTCTCTCTGAAATGTAGTAAAATAGAACTATACAGTAACATAAAACAGAAAGCTTTTCAGCCTTCAACATCCTATCCTCTTAGAAGAATGAATAACAACTGTTAATAAATGGAGCTCTTTTCCTGCCTCATACCTTGTGCTGCAACGGCCATTATTAGCTGGAAGGGAAGAAATAGAAGAATGCCCGTGTACATGTGGACAGAGGAATGACATGAAGGAAAAAAGGCTGACTAACTAACCTCAATAGTGTACTTCAGTACAATATTTGAGTAAATCTTGCATTCCATCCTGTGTTTTCAGTTAGCATTTGTGAATACTTGCTCATGACAGGCTGATAATTATCCATGTATATTCACAGTGGCATAATTGATGAGGCAATGGAATATATATAACACAAAAATGAAAAGGTGTGTGAGTCAGCTGGTGACACATCACAAGACAAAAATCAGTTGCTGTCTGAGGAAAACATGATTTATGCTTTTTTCCTCATAAAAAAAACCCTGTCCTTACATAGCCTACATCCCTTTGACTCTGCTCACTGTGATGTACACTATGCCTTCCCACAATAATTATGTCAGCAATCTCATTAATGTCAGCCTTTAAGGTAAAAACAGTGATTTAATGTGGGGTTTCCCTTACGTATGTCAGTCTACATCAGGGAAAGATGGAAAGATGTTTGGTGAAATGGCCTTTGAAAGGAAAACAGTAAAGAAAAAAAACAGTTAAATGAGAGATAAATGTAGTGTGTGTGCCTTCAGGGATATCCAGAATCCAAAATGATTATTCAGCCACATTATATTTCTTTCCCATAATCTGCTTAGCTCTGTCACCAGCTGCTGCTGGCACGAAATCCATCAAGGGATACATTTGTATCACAGCAGCTGTGTCCAAACCCACTTACTATTTCTTCTCTCTCTGGATTTAGCTGATATCAGCGTGTCGATAATGACCTTTCAGTAAATGCCAGTCCTCAGTCATCAACTATCGATTTGAGTGATATTTCCTTTAGTGTGTTATAAAAAGCAGTTTCAAGGGTTTTTCCACACATTTCCACACATTGGCACGTTTCTGATGAATTTTCAAATGTTAACAATTACTATCAGTAGCTTCAGTATAAAACCACTGCTATTGGTTTCAGCTTTCAAAAATCCATCTCAGCTGAAGCCCAGTTGGTAATGTTTTTGCTGACGCTGATCTATGACCTGATACCGTTGCCCTAACAGAAACATCATGTCATTCATTTAAGTTCAATCTCCCTTTCAGGGCCAGTGAAATATAAGCCAGCCTTTTTTCCAGACTCACTCTTCAGATTATCCTTCTGTCCGCGGTGTGCACAGGCATTCCTCTATCTCTACCCAGCTAATAATGGCCATTGCAGCACAAGGTATGCATTATATTATGAGGCAGGAAAAGAGCTCCAGTTTTTAACAGTCATTCGTTTTTCTAGGAGGATGGGATATTGAAGCCTGAAAAGATTTCTGTGTTGTATATTTTGCTCAAACAAAGAAGAACCCTAACTTATGCAGACGTGCATCATTCAATCATCAATTTATCATCTTGTGTAGAGTTTAACATCCTTATGTCTGTGATGCAGACATAAGGATGTTAAAGGGACCTTATAAACTGGACAGGAATGGACTTGATCAATCGCTCAATCAAGAGGAATTTCTTGTTTCAATTTCAGTCCCACATTGGTATTCCGCCTATGGGCAAAGTCTAATATGATTCTGTAAAACGAATGAACTCTAAAATGTCAGAGCAGATATTATGACATGTCATGGCGGGAAAAGCATAGGAGAAACAAATTTCAGTTCCATGTCCCAGTAAACCATGCCAGTGATCCAGCAAGCACAATACCAGGACTCTGGAACTAGCTCACCGAAATGGAATGCAGCTGTTTTTAATGCTATCAATTACACCTGTGCTTTTCCCACTAGGACTACTAGGAAATAGGTCAGTAGCTCAGCACACTCCATTTTCTTTTGTATGTGACATGAAACAACAGTCTATAGGCATGCTAACAGCTCTATGTGGCTGTTCTTCCATGCCAGCTAATGACAGCATTCTAACATGCTCAGAATGACAACGTTAACTTACTGCTGTTTAGCAGGTATGAGGACTAGCTGTTTACCTTAGTTTAGAGCAGTGGTCTTTCCATGGGAACTTCACTGGCAGGCTTAAGTCAATAAAAGAGACTCTTTTATGGTGAATCATTGTTTCTCTCTATTTTGATTGATTAATTAGAAATTGATCCATTTTGTTGTTGATGTGCCATGTGTTAGCTAGTGCGCGATGCTGCAATTGCTGAACTTTAATTCAGAAGCAATGAGCAGAAATTTAGTAAAATGCAAATGCAAATGCACATGAAATGGTTGCATGCTCATAGTGTAGTGTACTGTCACCCTAAATGAATCTACACCAGCCCACTATTCATGTACCCATCATGTAAGTGGAAACACTGCAGTGAAATAAAGTCTGAACAGGTTTTGACAGCTCCATGTTCACAGCCCACACTGTAGGAATTACGTGAAGGAATTACTGGCTGCATCATCATATAATACAGTATGTTGCAATGTGAGCCATGCATTACAGCAAACATTTACTTAATAAACATTTTTAGTAAACACAATGTAAACATCTACTGGGAATGTCATTAATTTAGTAGGCATTTGGTCATAAACTACAGTACTGGGCAACATCCAAAACTGATCTGATGATGGCACTTAAGGAAAAGTCCAGTGATTTCACATTGGACCAAACTGAAATCTCCAGAGACGCATCACTAGCATGGCTAAAAATGGACTAAAACCATCTTGATTGGAAGAATTTCAGTTGAAAATAGCATTAGGATTGTGGTTTATGTTTTGACAGCATTAATTTATTTAAAGTTAGCTGTGTAAACTTCTGGTCATGGTTAAATGAGAAAAACTCCACCAAAACTGTAAACTTCACTCACAAAAGAAAATATCTTGGCATAAGGTTAAAATTAAAAGCAGATCATCAGAGTTTAGAGTAAATGCATCAATCCATCTAACCTCATCAATTTTGCTTTCATTTCAATGCCAGACTTCTTTCTCAACATCTCTTTCATTTGGTCCTTTGGTGGTAGGGAAATGCGTTTTTAAGGCATAGACCACAGTCTATGTCTACCCACAGAACAGGGTTTAGATAATCAGGGTGGTGGTTTAGAAACACCTGATGTAGAATTAGAGAACTGGATAGAGCTGATTTGCCATATATGGACCTTAAAACTGAACTTGCAGCGTTTCAAGGTCAAACTGAGAAAATGTGAGAACATTGTTGCTAGATAAGTGGCATCAACATCCAAAACTTGATGGTGCCTGCCTTTTTCTCAAACTATGAAACTAACTAACTTTGAGGAATGACAAATGAATAGACAATAGACAATGAAACAATGAAAGATACTAAAAAGATATCCAAAAACAAACTTCAGATCATACTCACAGTAACACATGCTAATATACACACACATTTCTTTCTCACTTTCTTTCAGTTTCAGTCACTCAAAATTCTTCACTGGGAGTATTTCTTAAGCTGTTAATGTTGTTGTTGTTTAATGATGCAAGCACCACAGAAATATCTCCATTCGCCTGCCTTGTATTTGGGCAGTAAATATCTGCATAGCTACATACCAGCTACATCTTTCTTTCTTTCTTTCTTTCTTTCTTTCTTTCTTTCTTTCTTTCTGTTTTAGGGTGAACTGATCCTTTAAAAACGTCTGCATAAATGAAGCAACTGGAGCATTCCCACTTCTGACAACAAAATTGGTAATACCACATAAGTGGGTCATTCAAACTCATCTCAAGAACTCAATTCAACTTCCCAGAACCTACTTTTGGCCAAAGAACTGATACTAATTTCTAGTTCCAGGGACCAGTCTTAGTGGATCTTGTCAAGAAAGAGTGTCATTACATTTGGTAGAGGCCAGTCTCATCAGCAGGCAACAACCATGACTTCCTAAGGCTGCTGCAGTAAAGTGACAGAAACAACATTTTGGACAAATGAAGAGATGACAGCCCCAGTTGAAGAGAATATTCAGTGTTAAAGTAAAACTGTCACATCAAGCTTACGACGCATTTCCTGACCTTCATACTTCTGGAAGTACAGTGCAACTAAAATGCAAACAAGAACCACTCTCAGAGGGCTTAAAAACATCCAGGTTGGCCTTTTATAGTTGAAAAGGGCTGTTGACACTCATAGAAATGCTTGGAGCTACATCTATCCTCATGGAGCAATTGGTATGATGAGAATTTGTGATGGGTCTGAAAAGTTGAGAAACCTTGGACTCCACTGTGGCTGTGAGACCACACTCTGCACTGCGAGTTAAGTGGAGAAAAACACATGTCGATGAGGCATGGCTTCCACTTTAGTGTGTGTGTGTGTGTGTGTGTCTCCCAGTGTGTCTGTGTGTGAGCACCACACACATGAAACAGAAGCCCCTAGGGAATCTTTTTTTTCTCTCTCTCTCTCTCTCTCTCAAGTGTACTATATAAACAGATAGATCTGGAAAAATCCTCCCGCAGGAATATCATTCTGACATCAAATTTATGTGTTTTCTTAGCAGCTTGTGATTTCAGGTTTATTTAATCAGAGCAAACACAAAGGCCCAAATCATCAGACATGTTGTGAACAAACCACTGTCAAAATCCATGCCCAGACTTGATAGGCTCATCACAGGGTGCCAACCACCCTGGGGTTCTTTTTCATGAGCTTTGACTTGGCAGCAATTCGCAATGTTAACTGTGGTGGTGAACAAACACTGGCAAAATGAAAGAATGCATGATTTTATGTTGTGTAACTTGAAAAGATGACACCTATCCCATGTGAGATAATGTTTTTTACAAGAATAATGAAGAAAAAGAGGTTGCAGGTTACACTTCACTACCTCAACATAATGAAGCAAGACTGTTAGCTGGCTAACAGCAGGGATATAACTAGAAAGATGTAGCAATGACATTAGAAAGGAATGCTGGTGAATATGGATAAAAAGTTATAACATAAGTACATGTGCTACCACACTGGTAAATATTCTTGGAGCTCTTTGTACACTAACCAATTCACTGTTTTTTAGCTAGCTTTAGTTCACTACTAATAGAACAACAGCTAGTGTGATGAAGTACTCTATCAGAATTCAGATAATGACTTGTATTTTTTTCCTCCTTGTTCCGAATGATATATGCAGTGTTTTGGTGGTTAAACTGCTCATACAGCCAACTAAAACAACCAATTACATCATGCCTGTTAAGTGACCATTTTCATTTCCTGTCACACACAGTAAACACTCTATTAGGCTACGTTATGTCAGTGGCTGTAATCTTTTTCCTCCTTTTTCCAGCTGGTTTTGTGGGATGAAGTTAATTTTAGTGATGAGGGAAGGGTCCCATTATACCTTCAAAGCAGGTTTGTATGGGAGGACATTTCCTCTGGAAAAAAAAAAAAAGATGAGACATTGAGACGATAAAAATAGAAAGACTCAGATCAAGAGAAATTTTCTAACTCAAATTTAGGATATGCTGGGTCAATATCATAATACATACTTAAAAATTTGAGTTTTAAATCAAACAGAATATTTGTAATATTTGTGTTCGTTAAAAAAAATATTCTCATTATTCTTACTATTCTAATCTTACTATCAAATTTAAGAAGTCAAAATTGACTCAGTATTTTGTATTTGGATTATTTATTGTACACACACACACACACACACACACATATATATATATATATATATATATATATATATATATATATAGCTTCTGTTTATGATTTACAAAACTGATCCAACCCACATACAGAATCAGAATTCAAGTTAGCTTTCATTTTCTTCAACAATCAAAATTTATAGATTATACACCTCAAAAATCTAAATTGCATGCAGACAGTCTCTCTTCACCTGCAGCCATTATCAACCATAATTTACAAAATTATCTGAGAGTCTATAATCTAACAATTATGATATCTTTGCTCTTTCAAGTATCTTGTTAGTAGTCTAAGAATACACATTTGTCCCAGTGATTGATGCTTTTACAGTGACTCTAATGAAACCTTTGGCCCATGATCCCTTCTGCTGGTGCATGGTTAAATACACCAGGCAAGCAATATCTGAATGTTATAGTTTAAATGTGCTAGTTGTTTGAAATGATACATAGCTAAAATTGTGCATTCAGTTATCTCACCTTTTCTGGTTGACTCTTGCATAAATAGTTTCACTTGCTACACGAGGAAAGAGTGCATTCATAATTACAGCTCCTAAATATTTTCAAAGACCACCTGTGCCATCAGCATTTTCCAAAGGGAACAGTGCCAGGAAAACTAAATATGCAATGTTCACTTCAGGTGGAAAACCCCATAAACCTGTCTTTTTTGCATTGATATATCATGATAACATAATAAGTAGGCACCCATTGTTCAAAGCCAGTCCCTGGAGTGAACTAGAGAGGCAACTCAGAGAATAATCATTGATGTGCTGGAGCTACAAAGGGCATGATGGAACTAACCAGGGAGAGAGGCAGTAGTCTGTGAAAGCTGCTATTATAAATGACTAACTAACCTTTAATAACCGCTGCCTTGATGGATTCAGTGTTAATTTTGCAGCAGACTGACAGCCAAGAGATGCTTGGTTTGTGAATTTTTTCAGTGAAGTTTCTCAACTGCTCATCAAGGAGACACTTGTCAATCAACAAGAGTTCAAAGCTGTCAAATCTTTTGTCCTGGCTTTCTGTATTTTTTTTTTTAACCATGCCAGCAGTATGGACAGACATTCATGGTGAGAGGATGTATCCTAATGACTGGTGATTCTCCATCTTTTATTCTAGTGCCACCTTGAGTGAAATGTCTCAACAATTGTTGGATGGTCTGTGATGAAATTTGCTTTATACATTCACACCTCTCTCAGGATAAACTGTATTAATCTGTCCAGTAGTTTGGTTCAGAGTATAACCTGCAAAACCACTGACATTCCCATCAGGCCCAGCTGTACTTTGTGTTTTTTGCTCATAAGTACATGTTAGCATGCTAACATGCTAAACTAAGATGGTAAACATGTGAAACTTTATACCTGCTAAACATTAGCATGTTAGCATTGTCACACTGATGATAGCATTTAGCTCAAAGAACAGCCTCTTAAGCATGACTGTAGACTCTCAGTCTTGTTGTTTGACAGTGGGTGCTAATCACTGCTCATGTTTATTACCCAGTTCATCTTCTGTTTATTGAACACAAACTGAAAGGTTTAAAACACACTTCCTGTCTATGAGAATAACAAAGTGAAACTGAGTGCTAAACCTTTCAGCTTTCAGTACATGACAAAGGAAGAAAGAAAGTGTTTTTTTCAGTTTATTGTAGACAGTGGTGTGATGACTCTGAGTATGAAAAAGCACAGAACACAATTTAAAAAAAATTATTTTATGTCCTATGTTATTCCACTCTATCATTGTACATGCAATGCCTGTACATGAATCCTTTTAATCACATTTTACCCTTGTATAATTTGGTATCTTTGGGATCTCTGCTGGAATTAAAAATAAACTTTGAACAGAGTTTGGCTGCACAGTATGCACTTGTAATGACAGCAGAGGCCCTTACCAACCAATAACCATTACCAGAAGCACTTACATTAGCAAGTAGCATAGAATGCAAATAGTATAACTCTGTACAGATGACATGAATTTAAATATACATAAACATTTACCAAGCCAGTTGATTGGAAGAATCACTCAGGTGGAAGAAAAAGAATTGTAAGCGATAGAGGGATGACTCCAGCAAGAGCTCAAAAAATAGAAAATAAAAAAGGAAAGAAAACTCAAATAAATAAATATTTGGAAAAATAAACAAATTCTTGTCAAGATGTTGTACTGGCAGTGGTGTTCCAAAGCTACAATTTGGCTGGCATTTGCCTGTGCACAATTTTCAGTTTTACTGAATTTACTCTCCAAGGACAGAAAGGCTGAAGACTGAAAGGACAGTCTCAGATTTAAACATATTTTCATGCTGATTTGATCTTCAACCACATTGAAACGTGTAGTTACTTGAAAAAATTGCTAAATCTGTTCTTGTTCCTTGTTAGTCCAGAAAACAAACAAACAAACAAATAAACAAACAAACACTCACTGTTTAAATATTTTTCTCTATCTGTTGGAAGACAACCAAATGAGTGTTTCAGTTTGTGAAATACCTTTGCCAAAATGGCATGAGCAAACAGCAGAAATCATTATGCACCAGATATTCTCAGTAGTTTCTATTTTTTTATTTAATATGATACATAGTACAATGTGCAGTGAAATGCTTAGCTACCATCTCCACAGACTGCAAACAGCGTAAATATGAAGAGAAAAAAAACAAACATTTTCATCAGTTATTTCCACCGAGCGATGGTGGAAGTAGTCTGTTGATGTTATAGAGCCACAAAGGTAGCACATGTTTCCCATTTCCAGCGACAGCCAACATTGTTTTGTTTTTTTTCCAATCACAACCACAATTTTTCCCTAACCTTAAAAAAGTGTTTATTATTATGTTGTGGCGACAAATGCGCCCTAACCTTCACAGTGTGGTAATTTTAACCCAAATCACAATATTTCCCAAAACTTAAGTTGTTTTTGTGCTTAAGCAGTACTCAAACTTCAACCATAACATAGTTGCATCATAAAACATGTATTTTTCTGACTGTGATCTGGAATGGTTTTGGAAGGCACAGACAAATGATGTCATCCTGCTGTTATCAGAAAACACTTCCATGTGTCATTCTACAGAGCACTGACAATGACTGTCATTTAATTTGGAGGACTTGTTGTCTCTTTAGCAAAAACAAAAATGCATGACCATTAAAGTATATTGTGTAGGTTTGGGAGAAAAGAGTTACTTTAGATGTGAAATGTTTGAAATCACAACGGTTTAAAGAATGATCTCAGTGCACATTCCTGTAAACAATGCTTAGGTAATGAAGGAATGAGGAATGAGTAAACTCCAGTGTGCAATTAAATCCTGGTGAAAGTGAGTTTAGGTGGGTTTGCTCTCCCCCTACATCCTGGTCATAACTTTGCTAAGTAACAGCTGCTTGTGGTTTATTGGGGGAACAATTTATGAAATTCACTCAAAATTGTTGGCTTTGGAAGCAGGAGAGGCATTATTGAGCAACAACTGAACTTTTAACGGGCTGTCATGACGGATTTGGCTGATTCTGAGCCATGAAGCTCGCTCCTCATGCATCAACTAAAGCGCTGTATGCCTGATGCAGCTGAAGAATTTGTTGTAACTGTGCCTTGTGTGTTTTTCAAACAGGGAAACATGCCCATCTCAGTGTGTGCCCCCAGTTTTATTTGCAGAATAGTTTTCTATGTTTTAAATCTTTATAGTAAGAAGTAGAAAACTGATTGACATTATGTGAATTTATTGTCTTGTGAGAAACAATTACACAAACAAGTGCTTTGTGGTAATGTAAAATGGATTTCTTTTGTTTTGGATGAAGAACACAATCAGCTTATAATTAAGTGGAAACCAGTGAATTACTTTTTCTAAATTTCAGCATTGATTCCTGTTAAAAGCATCTACCAATAGCTGATTCTCCTTAGGAATCAATCATCCAAAACATTTTAAGATCAGGTCCCCAAAGTTGACCCAGCTGCTTCCATTGCAGCAAACTTTGAATTACCCTCTGTGGTTATTTCTGACAGGTCTTGATGGTTTTTAATGACCAATCATAAATCCTAATTTTTTTTCACCAAATGTTTTTACAACTTGTGGCTGGTCACTGGTGATTGATAGTCAGTGAAGTGCTTCCAAAACAGCATGGCTATGTTGACACTGGCACCATACAACTTTATCCTGAGACTCATATTTGCTCACATCTTCGCCCAAGTCCACAGGCAAAGAGGATAAGCCTCAGTGAGAGGTTTCTAAAGAGGAAGAGATTTAACTGCTTGCTGAAAGCTATGAATTAAAATCAGAGTGAATCAAAAATATAACACTGCTGGGAGGACTCTTTTTTCTCCTCCTGAGGGCTTATTCATAATGCAACAAAAGCCTGATGTGATTATAGCTTTATAACTTTCCATGTTTACTGCAAATATTTCCTCACCTTCCTCAGTGAAGAACAGGAATCATGCATTGCAGGAGTCATTTCAGGGATCTGATCCAGGACTGGAGGAATATAGTTACTGGAACAGCAAACCTACAATGACATCATCCTCTTAAAACTAATGGCTATTATTCAAAAACATATGGCCGCCGGCCACATGTGTAGTCCATCCCACACCCCCCTCTCCTCCTGCTCCCTTGTGGACTTGGGTGAAAAAGAAAACAATTGTTTCTCTGTTTTATTTTCCTTTCAGCTTATCCCCTTTTCCCCCTGGATTTCGATGGCTGTTATAGTCATAACCGCACACTGTGAGTTCCACCAAACAGCCTGAGGTTCTGGGCGGTTAACAGCCAGAAGATTGATCTGACTAATCTGCCAATTTGACTACAATCTGTGGATTCCAGAGGAACCTGGTCTCTAATGCAGTGTGCCGACTCATCCTTCTTACTGAATCCTGCAGATACGCCAAAGACATTAATGGTTTGCTCTGTAGCTCAGGGTCAGTAAAAGAGCCAAAAACACTTCTGTATTTAAATGACTTTGTAAATTTATGCAGTCACACACACTGGAAAAGCTCTAGTCATGCCAGTGTTGTATTTTAGAACTTCAAACTCCAGTCCAAACTGTGTGAAAGAGGATGTATTTTTTATTTGTCACTACAGGAAAACATTTTAATGTTACATTCTAACTGTGATTTGTATACATGTTTCTGCTTTATGACGGTGCATATTATGGTTGACTGAGCTGCCCACACAAAGTCCTCCAAAATGACCCCTTTAAGTTGCTGGCTACTGATGGTGCACCATAAAACAGAGAATACAGCTATACCATTAAATACAAAGGACGGTTTTATAGCAGTTGGGGGAAACAGCAGCAGCTTTGAAGGCACATACATGGATTAAGAACAGAGAAGTGCCTCACTTTTTAAAACCTCAAGGCTTAGCCATGGTTCAGAGATCCATAAAATGAAACATTTGGACCTGGCGGAGGAAAAAAAAAAAGAAAAAGAAGAAAGTCATATTACGATGGCTTATTTGCTGCCAAATATTTGCGCTATAAGTCTCAATAACACTTTATTGTTTCCTCATGTTAATGTGGGGATGTGGAGTTGCATCTTAAATAGACAGTGGTGTCCAAAAGTTCCCCAGATGTGTCTTTGAAACACAGAGGGGAGAAAGAGGTAAGTACAACCTCTTCTGGTATGGAGTTATTAGTCACAGACAACATTCACTGTGATCTCAGAGGTAGGAAGGCTTTTTGTCAAGTTCTCTTAAATTGGTGTGATAAAGTTTTAACAGGAATTACTAATACTAATAGACAGTGTGTGGACTTCCCCACTTATGTCTGTGACTCTCAATCCCTTAGGTTCCACTGAAGATGTAATATTTAAAGGATAAAGGATTGTGTGATTCCCAAATCAACTGGTCACTGCAGTTTTAAGCAAATATAATTAAACAGGTAGAAATAGAAATTAGCTGGGGACTATTTTCAGATGCAGATTAAACCACATTTGGTGCTCTAATGCATATTTCTAGCAGCAGGTGGTTGTGTGGGGGACTGAGTCAAAATAAAGTAAGGTGTGTGTTCTTAGGTAAAGGTGGAATATGTCACTCAGGCTAAAGGTGTGGATTACTGATGTATTTTAAGTATTTTTTTGGAAAACGATGGAGCTGTACATCACAGAGGAATAAGATACATCAGGCTTTGGATACACACAGAACTTGTTAGCAGCAGCAACTCATCACTGATTTCGGTCTTTTCCTGAGATTGGCGATTTTGACTTGTGGCTGCTGGTGGTAATGGTAGGTGTAATTTGCTGCTTCAGGTCCTGGAATTCTGTTTGAAATGCATGCACTGCCCTGAGCAGCCACTTTGTCAGAAATCTAATAGAAGAAGTGCAGTTTGTGTATCTGCAGTGTAGCCAAGCAAACCATGTCATATTCATTTGATTAAAGCAGTCAGAAGTATTGTCCAACACAGAAACTTACTGAAAACAGTCTTCTGTATTACATTAATTGAGCTCATGCATTGCCCTTTGCCTTTTGCACTGGCCTGGTATGTGCATGGATTCATCTAACTCCTTGGAACAATAACGTGAGTCGTGGTGGGAAAGGCAGTTTCCAGATTCCACCAGTACGGAAATGTAGATAAATTAAATGGATATTGCTGAAAAAATGCGGCCCATAAATAGTGTCAAAAATAGGGTTTGCTATGATGACAGATTTTTGGGACCAGCTGGGAGAAGCACAGTGTGCTTCACAAGTAATAATGACACATTATGACCCTATAAATTTTCATACAGCCAACAAGTAAGCAAACAGCAATATTAAGATTCATTTGAAATGATGAAGTCTAATTTATCTCTTTTAAGCTTTGCTTTCATTTCCACTATGATGAGAGAAAATATCTGGCTCTTCACTGCATGCTGGCTAGCTAGCTAGTCTGTGTGCTGTGTGGTGCTGGGTAAGTAGTGTACAGCAGGTTTTTAGAGCTTTTTTTGCTGGAAATGAGGCTGCTGAGAGCAGAGAGAGTCAATCAAAACAGGTGGTGAGGGCTGTAAAAACCAACACAATGAGGTAAAAGATGCTACAATGCGTCACTATTGTAAAAAAAAACAAACAAACAAAAAAAAAACAACAGGCGATACTGTCTTTAAATGTGAGATATACTGATAAAAATGCACAGTGACTGCATAAAGCTATTGTTGCATTGGGTAATGTTTAACTGTTCTGGTTTTCACGCCTTAACATGGGATCTGTCACTTGAATTATTTGTTTTCGGTGCTTAGCACATCATTTTGCATAAATCACAAAATATTAGGAGCTGTATTTCTAACACTATATGGTTAACCAGACAACATGTACTAAAGGAAGTATAGGCTTAGATCAAGCCAAAGATTTTTGGTTGAATAAAAGCATATTTATGCAGGCTCTGATGACCTCTCTATCCAGTCGGACTTGCAATTGTCATCTTAGCAGCATCTTATCACAGACTGAAGTCAAGTTTGTGGTATCAATAATGGAGAGATAATTGAATACTTTCCTAGCCTCTGACATGGACCCAATCAAAATAGTACTTCATCAGCTTTGTCAATTTGGGGTTTTCAGTGAGACGATGAATCAAACAGGATGTTTTTTGCAGATCATCTCTTAATAGGACAAAGCTGGATCTTGGCCCCAGGTTTTGTGGGGCTCTTTTGAAGGCAGCTGAAGTAATGATTAGAAAGCAAAGTCCACATCTGAGATATATTTTCCAATACCAAAGCCATTACTGAAAACAGATGGGCAAGACGTTGGTCCGTTTGATACTTCCTGGTTTTTAACAAGCCTTTTTATTGACAGAATGGTTTCATGTTTTGTTGTTTACGCATGTTGTAGTGACATGATGGATTTCAGCTCATAAAAGTATTTACATTAAAACATGTATTATCAAGTTACTCAGATCTGTGGTTTTTGTGCAGGGAAAATACAAGCTGGCTAACAAGACAAGTGCCTCTGTCAGTTCTTTGGACTCATGTGCACATTTGCATGTTACTGCTCATGAATCAAATGAAACAGCATGGGGAATGCCTGTTGCCTGTTCAGCATAGGAACCAAATCCATCAATACAGACTGTGAAAACAACTCTGTTGAATGTGACAGTTGATTACACAGCATTACCCCTTGGTTAAGAACATGTTCATTATCGGCATGAGCTGTTAATGATGATAACTCAGGATTTGCATTTGCATACCACATACCAAGGCACCAACAGTCTGTGAAACCACAATGAACCTGAGTCAGAAGACACCCAGACAAGAATCTAGCATCACTGGAGAGACAAGGAGAATAAAAACATGCATGCGTGAGAGATCCCTCAGTGTGGAGATCTGGCAGTGTCATGCTTTATCTTTTCAAAAAGCGTGAAGACGTTAGTTTGGCACAGCTTAGGAAAAGTGCTCTCTGTCTGATGGGATTGTCAAAGCAGAAGCAGAAGCTGGCTGATTGGGCAGTTCATCATCTACTCCACATCGCATGAAAAGACATAAATGATGGTTAAGGAAAGATAAGAGCTTGCATGGTCTTGGCAAGACAGTTTTAAAATGCCAAATGATTCAAAGTAAAATAAACAAAATAGTTATTGGCTCACGTAAAATAAACAATAAACTCTCTGCATATGATTTCAAAGCCTACGTTACCTCTTAATTTACCTTAATGCAGTGCATATTACAGACTTTTATACACATTCATTCAGGCCCTAGTAATATGTCTTACACTCATTTTTCTTTTCTTTTTTTTTTTACTGAAACAACGTTATGATTAGATATGATATTAAGGCACTCTGTAATTCAGCAAGATGCGAAGATGAATGAAGCAGCTATAACGGGATGAGCAAAAAAAAAGGAGGCCACATTACCCTGCCCCAGGTTTGCTAAATCTCCATTAGTTTGTTATTATCTGACCATCTAACATTACAGTGACAGTGCCTCTACATAACATGCTGTGAGTAAAAATGCTGCAGCCTCCTTCAGGCCTTTACCATTTCATTTTTTTTACTGTGCTATAATGACAAATATTGGATATCAAATCAATAATTAATCAAATTATTGCAAAGTAATTTCCCCACAACTGAAGGGTCTGGGGCACTGGGGCAGTTGCCTGCTTTGCTCGTTTGGTAGTCAACACTTGTGCTGGTGGTTCTGTGAAGCTGTGTTTAGGAATAGGGTTGCTTTGAACTAAATGTCAGCTTGCTAACATGTTCACAGTGACCGTGTTAACTGGCTGATGTTGATAGGTATGTCAGTATCAGCATGTTGGATTCCATGCACATTCCATGCTATTGTTCAGAAATCAAATAAAATGGAGCCATGCAGCCATTTTCACTATCTTTGTTTAGCATTGCTTAGCAGCAGCCAACTATTTTCAATGGAAAGGAGCTAAAGCCTACTTGTTAAGTAGTTAGATGACACTAAATTATGTCACATGCTAATTCAATCTCATCAATACCATCTCATCAATTTGCATCTAAATCTATCTAATTTCATTTTTTTTTATGCACACTGTTGTATGTGGAACTGAGGGGTCTTGAATAGAGAGGATCCATGCACTAGAATAAACCCATGCTTGTAAATTGTATGTCTGTATTTAAAATAAAACTATAGTCAAGTTAAATTATTTTGATTTGCCTTACTCTCAATGAACAGTCATGGGGTCACCAGAGTCATTAGAATACACCCATCATATGAATCAGAGTCCTGCATGAGTAAAATTTTGTTAACCCGTACCCACCCCACGTCTGCAAAGCTCAGTGCCGTAGCTGACCCATTAATATAATTCCCAACCCATACCTGTAACAATAATTAAACACATAGGCTATACGGTCATTCACTTTAAAACTCACCCAGACTGTATTTAAACAAGGTTTGTATAATTGCTAATCTGGTTATCTGTGTGATTATTGTGATGTAATGCAAAGTGACTGTGTGTCATAGGCATTTATAATAAAAACATAATGTCAGCTAATAAGCTTGGTAAAATTATGCTGGTTTAGATGTTTAAAGTAATCGTGCCCATGCTTTAGCTGTGGAGCTATTTCACTGGACCAAAGTGGTGGACAAAACATTGCCATGTCTATGGAAATCCATAAAAGAAAACTACATAATATAAGAGACATAGTTTTTTCCATATTTATGTAAAATTTGTATGTACATGTAATAGGCAGAAATGCACAGCTCACATTCAAATCCGCAAACAAAATAGTGCTAAAACGGACCAGCAAAACAAATCAGAACATGGAGTTGGCAACATTTGCACTTTGATAACTTTTGCACTGTTAAACACATATGACTACATAAGGCATTTCCATTACCGATGAATACTGATTACTGTAGCTAGACTGGATGTACAGTGACAGCAAAGTGGTAAAAATATTTAGTTAAATGTCAATGACAACCCACGGCAGGAAATCAAGAAAACTGCCACACAAGTACCATTATCCCATGATGCAGATGGGTGGTTACGATTCTCTTAAGATTTTTCAGGCAGAAAAAAGATGTTTAACAATGAAATTAAGAAATGAAAAGAAAATGATCTAAATTGTTGGTAGCATACTCTCTTCTGTCGATAACTCCTGGGAACCCTATCTGGAACTGCCCTGTACAGTGTGGCTTTTAAAGCTCAAAGTAAAAAAAAACAGATTCTGTCTAATTAGTTATTTTCTGATTTATTATATGAGCAAATGAGAGATTTAAAGGAATAGTTGGACATTTTTTTCCTGCCAAGAGTTAGATGAGAAGAGAAATATTAGTCTAATTCCTCTATGCTAAATTTGAAGCTGGTGCCAGCAGAGGGTTAGCCTCTGTTAGCAAGACTGAAAGTGGAAATAAACGGATAGCCCAGCTCTGTCCCAAAAAATCAGTCTACCACCACATATAAATCTCACTATAACAGTTATATGTCTTTCGTTTTAATATGTACAAAAAACAAAATGTGAAACGATCATTTGTGTTTTTTTTCCCTTTTGGACAGAGCTACACGAGCTGTTCCCCTCCCTTCTGTCTTTATGCAAACACAGGCTAATCATCTGCTAACTGTAGCTAATCATCTGCTAACTGTATTTACCGTACAGACACAAGAGTGTTATCAGTCTTCTCATGAAACTCTTGGCAAGAAAGCAAATAAGTGTATTTTCAAAAATGTCCAACAACTTCTTTTAGTAAAATCCACTGAGCTGTAGGATGAAAGAGTGTAATAAAATATCTACATACATATAGTGGAAATAATTTCAGTGAAGGGCCGTACACTACCCTTAAATTATTTGCAGATCACTCACCACATTTGACTAAAACTTGATAATTGACATTTCAAAGTATATCTGTAAATATACAAAGATATATAGATATATAAACAGGACAATAGAAAGCAAAGTTTGGGTTTTTAATGCTTAATGCAAGTTCATTTGTAGGATGAGATGCGACCAAGGATGAGGGCAGGGTCATATTATTTGAAGACATTCTCGAAGGTGGGACAGGTGTGGGTCTTGAGTTTCTTGATGGCCTTTTTGAACTCTTTGCTGGACTTGTCCCACTTGTGGATGCCTGTGAGGAGGTACTGCTTATCCACCTTGCGGCCCATGATTAGATACTGGTTGCCCAGGTTATCCAGCTGCTGGCAGGGGCAATCCGCACCATTCTTCAAGTACAACACCAGCTTCTTCAAGTCCTTCTTTTTCAGATTACCCTGTTTCAACATCTTCTTCCTCTTCTGCAAGATCACCTTGCGGTCCATGTTTTCTCGCTTCACCTCCTTGATCTTGGTCTTGAAAGCTGCATGTGGAGAAAAGGAGAAAAAAAACACTTGTTTATAGGTGACTTCTACAAAATGTTTGGTCTAAGCACACTGTTGCCTCTTAAAACTGCTGGTATAGAATGTGTCCCCCTGTGCTCGCAAAATGAAACACAATAAAGGGTATCAGTGGCAAGTGAGCACCATCTCTGCAGGGAAAGTATTTTAATGTGGTTCTGTAAAGGACTGAGGGGGAAGCTTATACAGGAAAGTGTCACAGTTTATTCACTGTGTTGTAATATTAGGTTATCCATAGCAAGGCTAACTCTGTCTCTGTTTCTGCTACAATAAATTACCATCGGCCAATACTGGATTTTTTCAACTCAAATATCGACATCGGCATCTGCCTCAAGAATCCAGTATCAATAGAGCAATACTGTGATATAACACACTTTCTCAAAGCTATTGGGAGGATTGTTGTGGAAGATAACCATGAAGAATATCTGATACTGACAAATCCAGTGAAGTAGATAACTGGATTTGGACTGAATATGTACCACTTCACACTCAAAACGCTATAGTTCAACCAATACTGGATTTTGCATACTAGATTTCTAGCTGACACATACACATGGATGTATAAGCAATAAGCTAATATGGACCAAATTATCAACCCAGACCATTTTTCCTGATGATTTGAAACTTTTAATATGCAGCAAGTTGCAAATCTTGCTCATGCAGCGGCGACCCATTATGATCCTCCTAATAATGGGGTTTAGGCCAATACTATTATATAATGCAATATCTGTTTCAGAGATTGTCTGATACTAAATCCAAGAGCCATGTGTGGAAAGACCAAACAAATTTATACATAAAGCCACTTAAACTTTCTGCTTTCTCCACAAACAGAGAAGTTATAAAAGTTATATTATGAAAGTTTACTGTATATATTTAATGAATGTAACATATCTGTCTGGTCAGTATTAACATTTGCCTGAAATGCTTTAATCATAATTAGCAGTGTACTGCCTTGATGTACACCTTCTTTCTTGGCTTTTACCCCCTCTGATCTGTTTTTCAGATTGACCATAATGCTTCTAATCTCCCACTAAACTCTATTTAACCTTCTAATCATCCTGTTTCCGCCAGTTCCCCTTCTGAAATGGAGCACGAGTCAGACTTTGGTGGTCCAAATCTCCATATGCCTTCTTGCATTACGTCCTCTCATTTTCTACTGACATATAGTGATGTGTGCGGCACAGACGACCTTGTGACACGGCAGGGTGAGAAAAAAAGCACAGCATGCTATGTCAAATCTAATTGACAGAAGTAGAAGAAGATGAACTACTGAGTCGTGTTGGAGATGAGGTCTTGTGACCTACAGTGTAGGGAACAGCTTGATTGAGCATGAATCATTTTCACACTCCAGAAAAGATCTGGACTGATAAAAGTTTAGTTTCTGTCTTATTCTCTCCACAGTGTTAGACACCAAATCCTTCTTGAGTCACTTTTCACAGAATCATGCTTGACATAAAAACCTGAACTGGCACTTTAAGAAACTTTCAAATGTTTCATCTCTTTCTTTGCACTCGCATCTCCCATTGCTAATTAAAGTGTTAAAAAAAGAGCCGGCCTGTTTTTCACAGTATTAAGAGTGCACATGGTAGGGATTAAGACTCTTATCCTCTGACTCTAGTCTCTCAAATATTCTCTGTGAGGAGGCTTAGTGTTCAGTGAAATCAAAATGGGCAGCATTCATAATTAGTGAGTCATAAAAGAGAAGGCCTGGCCCACCCCTGAAAGGACTTCACCTTGATAAATCCTCCATCCTCGATAATCCTTTGATGCTATGAACTTTCTTTGCACCTCGTGTTGTTTGAGGGCTTAATCTCTCCAGCAACATCATGCAATAAGAAGTTAGCATCAAGTAATTAAACTATTTAGTTAATAACAAGAGTTTTTTGCTTTGATTCTAAATCGAAACATATATTCGATACTCAACATGGACTGTAAAGCTCTGTAAACTGGTGCTTCTGCTCCAGCGTTACCAAAAACAAAGCTACACTGTTCAGAGAATAAAGGGACTGGACAGAACCAGCCAAAAACTCAAACATTCTCACAAGAACTGCACAATGTGGCTCAAATCATTTCAAGGATATTAATTAAAAAAATCCCTAATATCAACCAGTATCCTAAGATAGCAAAGATATACACAATCACAAATAAGCAGTAGTGTACTCATGTACAATCCTCATGTATGTGAGCATTTTCATCTTCTGCTTCTTCTGGCCAACAGTACTTTCTCCTTCACTATATTTATCTGACAGCTAATACTTTGCAAAATGTGCCACTACATATAGAACACATGGTCCACTTATAAATTCTGATTCTGTTGATTAGACCAGTGCTATTTTGGCTTGTGAATACTCAAAGTGATGATATCAGCTGCTTATATGTACTTGTGACCCTTCATCATAGACTTTGGCCTTAGTGTGGTCACGGGTCATCATCATTCTGCATAATAAATACTTTGCTTTTGATACTTTGAATACATTTTGCTAACAATACTTCTCTACCTTTACTAATGAATAATTCTTAATGCTGTCTGAATTTTATAGTATGTTTTTTGTCTTGTTCTCCCATATGGTATTACAAAATAAAAGGAGACCCCCCCCCAAAAAAAAAAAAAAAACTCACTATTTGATTGAACTGGTTGCAACCAGTAGATATATGCAACTGGTAATTAGGAGTCACAAGTAGATCTTGCTTTGTTTTAAGGGGTTACAAGCACAATGAAATAGGTACATTATTTTTTTACTTACCATGGGTCAGTCAAAAACCCCTGTAAGTCACTGTTTCATTATAACAAACCCCTAATTCTAGCCACAGAAATGTTAAGAGAGTAACATCATTATATTTTAGGCTCTTATTTTGTAGGTGTAAGGAGACACTTCAGATGCCCCTTTGACCTTTTAAAAGACTAGATTTAAGTATTTGTGTAATGACATTTTTCTTTCATTGCTCTCAGGAATTGCACCTAAAATCAGTTATTTTGCTGGAAATTCCTCTTTCTATTCTGCTCCCTGACATCTGACCTGATTTCCTGTGTTGGTTCAGAGGCTTCCAGCTCCCAGGGTGTCATAAACCCAGCAGGAGGGTGTGTACTGCTCTCCATTTACAATAATGGAAACACAACTGATCCGATAAGCTGAAGTGATCAGTTCTTTGGCGCAGGGCTGCCCTGTTGTTTACTGCATCAGCAAAGGGAAGGAGTAATTTGGCACCAACAACAAAGTGAGCTGTCTGAGGCAGAGGAGAGATTTAATTGAGGGGTGCTGGAGTTTTTTTGGGACAATGAGGTACCGTAAAACCTTAAGCACAGAGATAAATTGTGGTGGGAACAAAGTGTTGAGTGGGATGAGCTGTAAATCTGTTACCAGCTGAGTGCTGCAAATAGGATGTGTGTGTGTGTGTGTGTGTGTGTTAGAAGGAGAATGATCAGGATTTCAGAGAACTCAGCAAGTGTCTTTCTTCACTAGGTGAACTAAAAGTGCTACACTGAGAACCTGTTACTTGTTACAGCAACTCTGATGAATTAGCATGAAAACATACATCCATCTCACAGGAATCCTCCGTCCTCTGTCAGAGAAATTTTCCATCCGACCACCTCAAGTCAAAAGCTCTCTTGCTGCAGCATTCTCCACTTTTATCAGGACCAAACCACGTCAAAAAAGTCAAATGCGCTTGTGCAATAGATGGGAAGCGTTTATGCAGTACGTCAATTGATCAAAATACCATTATTACCAAAAAACACACGTCCACCTTAACTGAAAACAGACCTTTCACAACTTCCAGTAAGTGAGGTTTTCAGTGGACAAAAATGCTAATTCACTGCCAGAGTAGGGATATTTTACACATGATTGGTCCACACAGATTAATAAAGACTGTGCAGTGCAAATTACTGATTCATTCCTCAAGTCTCTTCGTGGCTTTTGGTCTCCATGCTCCACAGACAAGCGCAAGTAATCTATCTATCATATCTATTTTGCGGTCTCCAAACAAAACAGACAAGCTTGTCAGCAATTTGGATTTTAAACACAGGCTCCTAAAACATGTTGCTACCTACCATGTCGTCCACTTTCAGTCAAGTCATAACTAGCAGAATATAATCAGGATGATGGCCTTATCTTTCGTTGGTGGGATAAAACACATCGTGATTAAAGCTTGGGATTTTTCCATCTGCATATTTTCTTCTTGAAGACTTGTGTTTGGCTTCAGCTGCTGTCAGATATATTTATAGTTGCACTTTTCTCCTCAGACCAAAACTGAATTCCATTGGCTGGAAAAAGCAACAAACAAATCTTTAGCCTAGCTGGTGATACGACCAGCGATGCTATCTCTTGTCAGGTTGTCAGGCATTAGTTGTTTACCTGTTGCAATCAACTCATATTGAAATCACAGCAACATTTGTTGCATTCCAGAGGAGGTTGGTCCTCTGTGGTTCAAACCTGCAACATAAGCAGCACAGTGTCTCATCCTCAGCCTGATACTAAATCTGCCTGTGTATCCTAACATGTCAGCTGGTTAGGGGACTTATGACAAGCAAGGAAAACAACATCTGTCTTCATCTGAGATGAAACAAGCCAATAATGTGCCACTCTCCTCTTGGCAAACGGGGACGCAGACTGAAAAAGGCGAGTCCCATCACCGCAGCATAAACAACAAGGCAATTCGTTAAACAAATGTAACTTTAAACTTTTCCTGAGAAATGGAAGAAAGTCTGTTTCCAATGTGCATTGAGTCTATGTTTGCTCCGCATGGCACCTGGAATTCAAGCTGCCACAAGTTTTGGTCCAGCCAGCGAATAAAACATGAAAGCCTCACATCTTGCATCTTGTGTGCATCATGCACATATTATTCCTGGAAGTCCTCATAACTGCAGCTCAGTTGATGTTTGTGTTTTTAATTGAACTCAAGGCTTTCTATGTCCATTTTAAGTCAAACTGGCTCTCACAAATTCCTAAATTTCCACAACTAAATCAAGTGCCCCCATCAGCAAAATATGTTCCTTCCTTCCTGGTTTGTTAATGTTGTTTTCAGTCTGGTTACCATTCTAGTTGGACTGAAGATGCTCTAATGAAATGAACGTGTGAAACCAACACTAATGAAACGAGTGTGTGAAACCAGATGTAGCTTGCATTGTCTTATTTTCATGAAAGGTGATCCATCTCTTACATTTTCACATATTCTCATTTTCTCTGATTCCCTGACTTTTGCTCTCTGCAATATCCCTCTCTAGAGCTGACATACAGTATACTGAACATGCCATAACCATTGGAAAGAAAGAACAGGACTCCAGAGGGAATTTTCCCATCACAAATGTTTCCACACATCACCTCTTAGACTGTTTGATGTCATGATTATTCATTTAGCACAGCTCACTAGTTCATTTTATGTAAGCTACACAACAGACAACAGCAAGCCAGCTAGACAACAACAACAGCGCTAACTTAGAGCAACACGGCTAGCAGTGGGTTATATGGACAGGGAATTTTTAGGACTGCCCCCCTCTCACTGCAGGACACAGCCTGTTGTGAATTTTGAAATTAAACAGATCATTACAAATCAATTATTCAATGTGTTCCCACCAGTAGTGATTTACATCGCTGATAAAAAGTGAGAGCCCTACTACATTAGTCACACTGTGAACAAAATGAGGAAAGAAAGACATTAGGACATTCATTTTTAGCAAGATAAGCATTTCTCATTTCCTTATTCCTGTGTATGTGCACATCAAAGTACGTCATCTACTGGGCTCATTAACCAACATAGGTTAAAAGTCAACTAGAGTAAAGAGTACACATAATATTATTCCATCAGAAAAAAAAAAATCAGGCATATATTTGAGATAAATGGTGACATTAACGGCTTCATTCGGACAGACATTTAGCAGATATTTATCTCCCATGTGCAGAAGGTATTCTGTAACAGCAGACCACCAGACAGCAGAGCAAACATTCCACTTTACCACAGCGAAGATCTGCCACATAAAGACTTTAATGACCCCAGCTCATTAGTCACAGAACATCGTCCTTTACCAAACCAGACAGGCCTGGTCCATCTGACCAAGAGATAAAACGTCACATGTAACTTGACATTAAAACAAAGAGCATAATTAATCTTACCACAAAAATGGCCAAATATGGACAAGCATGGTGAGATAGGGTGCACAGAGGGTGCACCTCAGGGATAAAACATGGTTTAAATGCTCCTACATACTTTGTTGAGAATTCATGGACTGTTTTAAAGCTTGAAGATGGGAGATAGAGTTGATGCAATCTCATACTGTTCTTCTGATTTCATGGCTCGCTGTGATGCATGTCAAGGCGCATCAGAGCGGGCTGTGTAGAGTATTTTACATGTTGCGTGTGCGTTAGCGCGATGGGTGTTCAGAAGACACTTACCAAATTCGCTGGCGCACATGTGCTCCAGAATGGTGTCTGTTTTCATTTCATTGTCACATGGAGGGCAGATGGGAGAGTAACCTGAAAAAAATAAATAAAAAGATGGGACACATCAGAAATCAGCAGGAAGGAGGCAAAAATACAAGTTGTAATGACACCAGCAATAAATCATTGACATGGTTTCACATTAGAATTATTCACATCGCCACCCATTTGGGATGTGAAACAAAGATAAAAGAAAGGATCAAGAGGGAAACAAAACAGTCATTCCTCATTCGGAGTTAAACCAAATTCTTAAAAAAAATCACATTCCTGCCCTTAAATTCCAATTTGAAATTATTTACCCTGCAAAATTACTACACACCTACCCTCCCTACATACAGAGATCCTATCTAGTGTCTGGTGTCAGTCGCCTGGTCTGATGACCTGACCTCAGTGAGGAATGTCTTCAGCTTTTATAGCCAGCTGAAACTATGAGCTGCAGTCAACTTTGTCCCTCACTCTGTTACATCTACACACAAACGGGATCTTCCAGGAACACTCAACAGCGATGTATACACCCTTACATGCCAAAAAAGTATTACAAATATGGGAGGAATAAATGGTAATGATATTCAATCTAAGCTTGAAGGAATGCTATGACATCCCAAAAAAAAAGGTAATAATATCCAGCTAGAAGACAAAAACCCGACGGAAGACAAAGAGCCAAAATGTGTTTTTGCCAAAAAGTAATTCAGTCTAGAGGCATATCTGTGAATATTTTACCAACACGATTTTTCAATTTTTTATAATACCGCAAATGATCGCTCCATGCCAAACAGCTGAGCTTACTTTCCAAACAAACTTGGACCTGCAATGTGATCGCAGCGTCCTGCAGCATTTAATTCAAACCGACTGCATTTCAGTGTCACAGTGTGGCTCTGGATCAATGAAGCAGAGGAGTAAGAGAAGGGAAAACAAATAGTTTTCTCTCCATTGCCAGTTGTCCATTACATGTGTTTAACGAAAGCTTGTGAAAGTAACACCCAGGTGTAAAGAGCTTGTGAAAATAGACACTGTTTACAGAGTCATGGAGTCCCTCTGCCTATTTGAGCCTGGTTCTTCTTTAAATCAATTATCACCAGCATGTATTCAGCAATGCAGTGTAAGCACTGTTAGCTGGCCTCTATTAATGATAATTAAGGAGAACAGCTCACAAGATTAGGCTGCTTTTGTTTGTCTTTATCAGCCTTAAGATCACACATTACCAAATTCCAAGAGAATATTCATGGCAGACACTCTGAGTGCTTTGGCTCCAACAGGCCTGCCTCTGTCCTGTGGGAGAACGCCAGTTTTATTTATCACTAGCACTGACAACAAATGATAACAGGTGACGTCTGGAGAGCGCACAGCTCTGTGTGGTCTCCCTAACCCTGAAAAGGGAGCTCTTTTTCGGAAAAATGGGCCTCCGTCCATACCACCATGTCAGTCAGCAACACCCACCCCTTCTACACACACACACACACACAGGATAAGTCCCCTCTACAGATACAGTGAGCACTGTGTGATTGCTGGAAGATCCACAGTCCCCCCATTTATGGCCAACATGTTCAGTGAAAATGTCTTCAAGTGGTGTATTTACAGCTTAAGATTGAAATATAAGTAAGTTGATGATGTGATGATGGAAATTCCCCTCTATTTTATGGTTAAAGTGAATGAGGTGGTTGTACTTTCCCCTTCCTGGTGTGCACCTCACCTAGGCGACCGGCAGAGACACTGGCACAGCGACCGAACTTTCAAACCAAAACTATTCTGAATCAGCCTGAGCTTTATCTTCCCCCGGACTTGCTGTTTTTGTGCATTTTTCAGGGTTTCTCTGGAATTTGTCAGCTTGGCTCATCAGGTTAGCACTGGAAGGCCATTTTTCTGGACTATGTTACAACAACCCCCACAACCCCCCTTTGCAGATGCTGCAAGAAGTGTCTGACTCCACTCCACACCAACCCACACGCAGTCCCAACAGGTTTGGGGAATCTGCAGCCAAGGAGCCATTAGTGATAGATGATAACTCGCTCACCTCCAGAGTGTATTTTAATGCACATTATTTGGACAGCATGTTTTTCAAATTAAGTCTTCATCTTTCCATCTTTCATCAGTTTTAATGCATTTGTCAGTGACAGCTTGGTCAAAAATGGGAATTAATAGATGCAGGTATTCACTTTTCATTGCTGGACTTCCTCCCAGCATTGTCCTGCAGCTCAACAAACACCTTGAAATAAATGACTACCATCTGTTAGAGCTTTTTCAATATTACAACATCACTCCAAGTCAATAGTAAGCAACATCACGTTCACATTAAATCCAGAGTTTACACAATGGATCATAGACTGAAAAGAAAATGTAACCACACTAGATTCTCTTTTAAGGACCATGAGGGGAGGTGGGGTTGGTTGACATTGTTAAAATGGGATCAAATCCAGGTTTTCACGGCTGATTTTCGTCCCAAAAGGTTGTATTTGGTTTGTTTGTGTTGGGATTTGCATCTGCAAACACACCTTCCCCCCTGAAATAACATTCTCAATCCCATTTAACTGCACGGGTGTCGATTTTTACACAGTGGCAAAAGTGGTGGCTGTTTCGTAGTTCCTCTGAGTTACACTAACGTTTAGAGTTTATGGGTAGTTGTATTAAGAAATCCTGAATTGCTGCATAGCAACCAAATAATAGAAAATTAATAATCTGCAATTTTGATACCCAAATAATCACACAAGTCATTTACGAAGCAAAAATGCCAGATATGGGCTGTTTCCAGCTTCCCTGATGTAATGATTTGCTGCTTTTATCTCCTTTATGTCACAGTATTTTATTTCAATTGTATTTCTTTTAATTGTAGACTGTTGGTTGGACAACACATCTGAAGATGTCACCATGGGGCCTGGCTGGGATGGAACAACCACTGAGTGAAGTCATGTCCTGTGAGTTTTACTGTGAACTTTGGGATTTTAGCACCCAGGAGTGTTAAAATTAAAGTCAGACTCAATGGTTATTTTGTTGCATATGGTATTTTTAGATTTTAAGAATTTATTTGACTACTTTTGGGTGACATTTAATTCCTGGCAGACTTCAGCATTTAACCATCATGTCGGAGAATAAAATTTACAGAGAATAGAATCGAACACTTTCATTAAATAAAGTACAGAAAATCTAAATAATTAGAAAGTTTTCTTTTGGCCGGGGGTTTGGTCCTCCAAATTAAGGTCGGGCAGTCTCAAAAAGGATCGTCCCCCTCGTCACCTTGGTTCTACATGCTGCTGACTAAGGCACAAACCACACGTGTCCCTATGGAACAAGTGACTGACCACCAAAACACTGCTGAGCACCCCACACAGACCTAATTGTTTTTTAAATGTTGAAGTTGCGTGCACATTCACTGGGCTTCCCATGATAAATATATGTTGAGCAACGTAATAACACACGTTAAATGTGGGACCTGGGCGTTTGAAACAGGCTCAAACAGGAATGTAAAGTGCTGTGAATTACCTGTGGGTTTGGGGACTTCGGTCGTGTTGGGCTGCGTCATGGCAATGCACACGTCGTCCTGGGGAAACTTGTCACAGGTGAGCATCTCCGGCCAGGGGAACCCGAACGCCTCCATGATGGGGGTGCAGCTGTCCCGCACGGCCTCGCACAGCCAGCGACACGGGTAGATGAGATGATCAAGACACACGGGCGCAAAGAGCGAGCAGAGGAAGACCTGCGTGCCCGGGTGGCAGTTTTTGTGCACGAGGGGCACCCAGCTGCTGGCCTGCTGTTTCACTTCGGCCATGGTCTCGTGCTCCAGCAGGTTGGGCAGCAGCATCTGGTTGTAGCCCACGTTGTGACAGAGCCGCAGGTCGTCCGGGATGTCCACGCACTGCGGGGGTTTGCCGTAGCTGCGCCCGCCGTTGTATGAGTCCGACTTCCAGCTCACGTACTCGTACTCAGACGCCCCGCACGCTGACACGAGCGCCACTGTCACAGCCAGCCGGATCATCCTCCAGAACGATTCAGAAGAAGACCTCATTATTTCTCTTTGCAACAGTAAAAGGAATGCAACTCAGTGCGGATCAAACAAGCGAACCAAGAGGCTCACTTCATGAAAAAAAAAATCTGAACAATAAGAAACAAATGTAGAAAGAAGCTGGGTGCTGCCGATCGACGCACGTAAAGCGTGTTGAGTTTCTGGTTTGGGTAAAGTCCACAGGCACTCTCCTCTGGCTGCAGCCCCGCCGCGCTCCTCTGGTGCGTCTAGCTCCTGCGAGAGTTTGGGGAGGTACAGCGCTCTGCCTGTGAGGAGCTTGGAAACAAGGAGATTGTAAAGTGCGCCCCGGCCAATCGGAGCGCGTCTGAGCCTTTTGGCACTCTGCTGTCAGTCAAAGCGCTTAATTACCCAGTGTGTAAAAACTCTCCAGGAGTCTCCGTACTCCTCCTTTTACTCCGTGCTTGTACTTCCTTCGACAAAACAAAATACTGAGTAGGGACATGTATACACGTATAAACCCAGAAGCGTATTAGTTTTTGTGGAAGTTGTGCAGAATAAAAGTGTACATTATTAATATTATGATTATTATGTATAATTTCTAGAGTTCGATTTCATTCCGGTTGCCAAAAGTGTGGATCAGGCAACAGCGTGTGTCTCTCGATGAAATCTTAATCTCAGTAATATTTACTATTATTGTCCCTACAACAGAATGTGTAAGTTTTTTGCGTTTCCTGTATTACTATATCACTATTACACTGGAGTCACAGAACTAAACACAAGCAGCATTTCTCTTACAAATAAATACCCAACAGAGGTTGTTTAATGGACGTTTTGAAGTTATTTACAGAAATTTCAAAGACTCTTACTAAACATCTGGATGAAAAAAATCTCACCTCTGCACCACAACAAAATGTTTTTCATCCGTGTCTCGGATTGACATGGCTGATCTTCTTGCTTTTTCTATAGGCTACATGAAAACCAGCATCATCATGGATAAATATAAATGAAAGTCTTTTTAAATAAAAAAAAAAAAAGTTTGGTTCACAGACTTGATTGGCTGCACAAACTGAGCAAGGAGATACATGAGAAAGATATGCTATTTATTTTATTACAGGAAATCCAATGCTTAGCTCATTGACTTGAATAATGTCAATACATGAGTATTGTACATATAGTATTTTCACTAATTACCAACAAGAGAATCTAATTTTTGTGACAAAGTTCTGAAGTGCTGAGCTAAGTCATATCTATCAATAAACAGCTGTCTCAGGAGGAGTTCTTGGATACATTATCTAATGAGACGGAAGCTGGTGATCTGATACAGCTCGGTTTGTGTTTGCTGGATATGCAAACATTGGGGAAGTTCTTCTTTATCCAACCTAATTACAAACTGCAGGCAAAAGTTAATTTGCTGAGCTGTAAGTGTCCATCTCCTCCCTGCTTTGCCTCCTTCACTGATAAGACTGAAGGTGTGAAATCCCTCTATTTAAATGTAGGCCAATTTGCATTCCATTGTGTTGCTAACAGTTCTTGCAGCGCAAAAGAAAAAAAAAAAACAAAGCACTTAATTTGATTTTAAGTGTGGACACAGCAAACATAGACCTTTCAGAGTAACAGCTTTGTTGAACTTATTTATCAAATCAATGCGTTTTACAGCTGTCTCCCCTGCAGAAGACACCGCTCACCTAGACATTTTCTTCCTCTTTCACTTCTTGAATTGAGGCCAGGAGAAAACAGTTTCCAGCAGCAGGCAGAATGTTAAATGCATTATGCACTATGGATGGATGGTGACAGATGGCACCATAATCAAAAATTGACTGTAATTTGCTGGGTGCAAAAGTTGAAATGAAAAATAAAAGTGTCAAAAAAAAATGCTATAAATCATTTGTGAGCTATAATCAAGTTACAATCAGGGCGACCTGAAATGTGCAAAAATAATACAACCTTAGATAGCTCATCAGTGAAATTATGAATTAACTAAGCCCTTTGAATGGTAATCAGCATGCCAAAGCAGTGATGTTTGTTGAAAAGAAGACCAACTGATTCCCCAAGTGCTTTAAAGACAACACCTCTGTTAACATTTCAAATTAACGATGATGGTTTAATAAGGGGGACTGTGTTTGTGGCGATGCTACGCAGACTGCTTTATGGGCTGATGCCATCCAACAACAGTTTGTGCATAGATGGTTGCTAAAGCAAACTTAAAATTTAGGAGACAGGAGGGTTTTTTTTCCTGTCAGACTAGACCTGGCTTTGCTCAAACGCATGAGGTAGCCTCTTGTCAGGAGTGATAGCGCTGCTAAAAACCACCAGCAGGACATCAACAAGCCAAAACCTCAGTGACACAAAGAAATGCAGTGGAAGAAATGAAGAGATTTGCATTTACTTTCCACATGAGAGTACAGCAGAGAAATTGAGAAAAAAAGTCTTCTGCAAACAAAAGCAGATATGAACATGCAGCCATAGATGTCACTGTTATCACCACCACATTCACTTTCCAAACTTTGTGCTTTAACAGCGTGTGACTAACAATAGAGAGACTAAATATTTGGACTTTCAGGCCTCTGGGTGGACAGAGTTTCCCAAAGACAGGCTATCCATCTATATTCACCAGTGTTTAAAGTCACAATCTTGCAAACATGTGCATGTATTGCCATGAAAGGACATTTTGGCCCTGGCAGAATGAACATGTATGTCATTAAGCATCTGTCATCGGCGACCACTGGCTAAACACTGGATCTCCTCCAGAGCTTGATGTCAGCCACAGACTGACGAGGTGTATGTGCATGAGGGACTCAGTGGGTGAAAAAGCTCTACTATAACCTACTGTATTTTAAAATACAGAAATAACAAGCACACCTGCTTTCTGTCAGGTAACACCAGGAGAGCACAGAGAGCTACATATAGCTCACAAACCTCACTGCTTTTTATTCGCTTGAGTTTTATTCTTGCACTCTACTGCATCATTTAGTGAGAGTGTGTCGACTGATTTGATTTTGTTCCTTCATGATGAAGGGATGTGTACTTGACTCGACTTTCCATGAGTAAAGACTGGTTCCTGGGTAGTGTATGATTCTTAGCATTTAAAGTGTTGAGTCATTACATCTACTTAACTTTCCCCTGACTTTGACTTACCTTATCCTCAGAGTTCTCCTGATGAAGTTGTAAAGACTTACTGTCACCCTTACTTTAACATTATTGATCTTTGGCCCTATTCAGGCCTCCTAAATTTGTACCAGTCAGTGAATGTGTTTAGATGGACAGTAACCAGGTTACTGCCAGCTTTCTGCACTTACCTGATTTCAAACAAAAAACTCAGTTTCTCTAATCCGTGTTCATTCAGTCAACTCGTACAATAGATAGTTATGTGAATGCAGAATATGTATGGAACTAATGTTTGGTTTCATGTCACTGTCCACATACTGGTGTAAGCAGGAAGCTGTTTGGAACAGCTTGTTGCTTAGTTACAAAAAATATACTATAACTTTGAGCATTTGAATTCTGCAGCTGCAAGCAAAGAAACCAAGGTCAGTGATTCATCATCCATGTTGCATTCACAACTGATAGTCAAGACTGTAATGGGTCATGTGATAGGTGCATGATAATTCAGGGAGGGAACATAATGACTGATAAGATTCAGTCAAGTGGTGAAAATCTCTGTTTCTGCTTGTCCAGACTTTAAATGAGGCCTTCACTGCTTGCATAAGTCTCAGTTTTCAGCGCTTTAAAATTGCCAGACATAAACTTAGCAACAGAATTTTAAAACTAAAATACTGTGGATGTAGGCTCAGAGACTACAGGTGGAGGTGGGGTGGGGTCAGGTGAGCAGTGTGGCAGCAGGCGTGCAGGAAAAGGGTGACCAGAACATGTGCATGTTATGCATGTACATGTCTTACAGGACATTGCTATTGCTCAGTGACAGCAGTGTAGAAAAAATCATCACATGTAACACTGCATGTTTGCCCTCAAAATTGTATAATTTAAAGTCTGACGCAAATTATACTGTGTCTGCATGGCTGTGAGAGACTGCATTACATAAACTTTGTCATCTTTTTATGTTGAATTCCTGTGTGGTCAGCCAATCAGTACTGACTCAAATGACACCTGAGGTAATTCATCAGGCTTCATACAGCTCCCCATGGAGCCACAAAAGACTTGAAACTTGTATATGTAGTAATACTCCCCAATACCCCGAAAAGACTCTGATGTGTTAAATTGGCTGAATACTTGGAGGATCCAGAATAAGTTCAGTTAAAAAAATTCTACAAGACTGAAGTGTCCATGTTTTTTTAATTTGTCATACAGTGGAGCAACCAAAGAAGCTAGACGAATGTGTGGGTGGTCAACAAGCTATTTGGCTGAATATGTTGGCCACAGTTAAACATGGTCATTGGTTGTCAACAGCCAGTTAGATTTGCATGCCTGTTTTGTTTTTTGTTGTTCTCTTGGTTTAGTTTCATGAGTAATAGCACCAGATGGTAAATGCAAAGAAGTTGAGAAGCTGATTATAGCTATTTAAAACAGATTTCCCCAACTTTTATTTGAAGGACAGTCAAAATATACATCTCAAAAATAATGCTTTGAGGGTATTTTTTTTACATAAAAGGGTTATATAATGTTTTCTGTGGCTTTGGAGGAGTTTTGTCAAGTATTAAAAAAATAACTCTGATAATGTCATTGGATACTTATCTGGACTTGGGTGTGGAGACTACAAATTTATTTTTAAAAAAGCCTGCGTTTGAAATTTGGGTTGTGGAGTTGGACATATGTATTCACTCAGCATGGAAGATGTAAAGAAATGTAATGAAAATGTGCTGTTGGTTGCATTATGACAAATGTGGGATTCAGTATTTTTGGAACTTGACTAATAGCTGAGGTCATACCATATGACACTGGCCCAATAAATACTGGATCATGCAGACACAAAGGGTAGTCATCATCTGATCATCATCCCAATTAACATTAAAAGTATTAGATGTAAGTTTTTGCTATCGCTACATAGCAACCAGCCGATGTTAGCATTAACAGTTGTTTTATTTCCAGTCTAGGGGAAACATTGAGTTCAACGTCAAACTTCATTCCTTTACTCTCCAAGAGCTGTCTCCACAGTGAAAAGTAATGGCAATGTTAACTCTTGTTATGCTTCTATTGTAAGTAAACAGCTGTTAATGCTAACATTGGCTATATAATGATTGCAAAAGCTTACACACAGCACCTTTAATAACATTAAGTACAGATGTTGTTCTAAAGTTGACAGAGTAATAATTGACTGTATAGTTAAAATTCAAAGTTAAAAAACAAAACAGATACAGCAGGTGATGGTGTAAATCACACTAAGCAAGGTGAAGATGAATGTCTGCATCAAAACATAACATTAACGATCACTAAAGCACTTTTTTTAACTTATGGAAGGAAAGCAAAGACATCTGTGTCCACATGAGGTTGACCACATGAGGGGTGGGTTTAACCAATTGACACTCCTGCTTAGTTACATCAAATAGATTCAACTTAAGACAGTTAAATTAACCCTACAATGTGAGATTTGTGCAGACAAGAGAAAAAGTATGATTTTCAGGGGGAGATGCATCAGTCTAGATGGTTTCATGGAGTGCCCTGAGAAGCAAGACCGATACATGTGCAACCCTCTATCAAATTATACTGTATGTTAAAATCAGATGTTTGTGCAGTGATCACCTAAGCACCAGGCTGCTTCTGCTGTAGCTGTTCTGTTGAGTACACAGAAGAAGGTATTCTGCCATAACCACAAATGCCTCTTATATATCTGTACAGCTACCAATTGTGAGCTCCAAAATAAAAATGAGCAGTATTCTGAAAGGGAGTTTTGCAAGACAATGAGCCACAGTGCACGGCTGCCTGTGATGACTTGCCTGGATGCACTGCCCTCCCCGTGACTAATGCAGGCAATTTGTGACATTTGGATAAAGGCAAGGAGGAAAATAAAAGCGAGAAGAAAAACACACTGTAGTTACTTACTTAATGATGCTTCTGTGTGCGAGAAGACGGAGGCCAAAATACCTCTCACATAACTCACAGATCGTGCTGGGGCGGCAGCATTACTGCTCAGCAGGGGGGAGAGTGAATGCTTATCTGGCCCACAGAGAGTCAAGAGTCCTACTCTGAAACAGCTCCTTTTAGGTTTCGATAAGTCATGAAGCTGCATCCCACGCTGATGTGTTTTTGTTTGTTGAAAGTTACCAGTAAAACTCTTCTATAATTGATTTGGGATGTACTTTCACTCAGCCTGTCTGCACATAAATAGTTCAAGTAACCACTGCAAATTTGGAATGGAAAATAGGAGCTTTTTTGTGGCAACGCCCCTGATTCATAGTGCATGAGTGCGACCATGGACTTGATAAAGTACAGAGGAAACCTCAGTGAACTTCATTGTAATATGTGCTGCTTCTTAAGGTCTCACATATTCAGGTTCTCTTTCTGCAAGCCAGAAATGACAGATTGGTATGTGTGAAGCAGTAGAAAAACGGCCCAAACACATCTTTGCATTTCTTTCACATATGTATTTACAGTGGATTCAGAAAGTATTCATATGTTTTCAGTTTTTGCACGCCTCATCGTATATGCCCATCAGTCTACACTTGGTAACCCATACTGGCAAAGTGAAAAAAAATGTTTTTATAATTTTTTGAAAAGTTTAGTAAAACTCAAAAACTAAAGTCTCTTATTTATAAAAGCATTCATACAGTTTACTGTGGCACTTGTGGTCAGGTGCTGCCAGTTTGCTTTAATTTTTCTTTCTACCTGTCCACCTGTGGCAAAGGCGAGGCATAGCTCAAGTGTAAAACCATTTCTAAAGCTTTTCCAGGAGCACAGTGTCCTCAATAACTGTGAAATGGAAGAAGTCTGGAACCACCAGGACTCTTCCTGGAGTTGGCCGTCAAGAAGGTGACCAAGAGCCCAAAGGTCAGAGCTTGAGAATACTAAAGGATCCTTTCTAAAGGATGCCATTTTAGCAGCACACCATCAATCAGGCCATTATGGTACTGCATCTAGACTGAAGCCACTTTGAGTAAAATGCATATGACAACCTGCTCTGGGTTTGCCAGATGCCATTTAAAGGACTCTGAGAGCATGAGAGAAAAGATTTTCTGATCTGATGAGTCAAACACTCTAAACTGGCACCAGACACTGCCCCTTACCTGGCTAACACCATTCACCATAGTGATGTATGGTGGTGACAGCATCATTGAAGGAAAGAAGAACACACCCAAAAACAGAGAGGTCCTTGAAAAAAACTGACACATAACCTGAGACTAGCTCAGTAATTTACCTTTCAGCATGACAATGACTCAAAGCATACAGCCAACACAACACTATGGGACAAGTCTCTGACTGTCACTGAGTGACCAAGATAAGGTCCAGACTTAAACCCAATATACCATCTGTGGAGAGATCTGAAAGTTGCAGTTTACACCTTTGATTTTTAATAAATTTGCAAAAAATTCAAAAAACATGTAGACTAAATTTGGAAAAGTGTGGAAAAAGTGAGGGGGGCTGATTATTTTCTGAAGCCACTGTATTTTGGTCTGTAAGAATTGCAATTCTGCTAAACCACACAACTCAGAAAAACCAGGCCAACCCACTTAAAATGTCTGCACCCCCTCATCAGTTTGTAGATATATATGTTCAGAGACAGCCTTCCGCCTCAGATGCTTGCCATGTCCACAGCAGTTATGTATCGATGAAATAGTTTCATTATGATTACATCTGTGCTCTCCGACTTGCTAGCCAAAATTACCCAACTTCATGAGAAACCTATCATGAATAATCACCCTGGAAGACACTGAATACCAAAAACTGAGACATCACAGTAAGGAAGTGCTGTGACTACATGTGTATATGTGGTTAGGAGAAGGGGAGTGTAGCTAAAAGTCATCCATCTGTGCATAATTACATGAACTCGATTTCAGCCCCAGCAATGCTCCATTCATCATCATAATTCATGGTATTAATTTACAATTGGGTAATTATCTTCCACTCACTCAGTGTGAGTCCTAATCAGCCAGGATTTTTTATTCAAAAGTTTAAAGCTGCACTTGGCAACTTTTGCACAGATCCAAGTGGCATTAAGAGGAAACTGACTGGAAAAAATAATCTTCAGTATCCTGAAATTATGGCAAGGTGACTTCAGGCTGGTCTATGATTCTCTGTACCAACACTGGACAACAAAGTAAAACATCTAATGTTGTGGATTCCACTTTCTCTGGACAGAACATTGGTTTACTACACTTAAGGCCAAGTCATACCATCAGTTAAAGTTTGTGGGGAATATATATATATATTTGAACAAACTTCTGACTTAGTCAAATATATCTAAGAGAAAAACAAATGCAAAATTATTACCAAAACTGTCTGTTGTAACATTCATCACAGTTTACAAACCAACTTCTTAAGTCAATGTCACTCATTCACTTTCTTGCCGAGAGTTAGGTGCTACAATTGATACCTCTCATTTCTGTACTTTAAATATGAGACTACAGCAAGAGGATTGTTAACTTAACTTAGCACAAAGACTGGAAACAAAGGGAAACAGATAATCTGGCTGTGGCCAAAAGTAACAAAAATCCCTGCCTGCCAACACCTCTCTGATTAATATAGCATATTTCTAATTATATATGACAATATATCAAAAGCGAAAAAAAAAAACACGTTGTGATTGTAAGGAGGGTGTGCATGGGACCGTTTCTTGGTTGGGAGCAGGTGTGTTCAGACAAATGTGAAGCAAATGTGACTGCTTGACTGTTTGTGCAGTCCATGTCTACTAGCTCCAAAACTTCATTAAACTGTGCAATATATTCATATTTTGCTCTGCACTCACTTGGATGCATCTTTGTGCCAGTTTGTGCTGCCTAGTACACATGGAAGTAGTTGTGCAAAGAGTGAAAAAAGAAACCCACTCACTACACACAGCTCTGCAAAAAAGGCAAATCACTGTGTGAAATGGACATTGATTTTAGTCTATTTTTTATATGAATCGTCAAACACAACCTCCTCAGTTGCAGTTGGAGAGGTTTCAGGGCAGTAGGTTTGAAGGAATATTCAGTCATGAGACAAGCACTCTATTCCAAGTCAAGCATATTAACCCTACTGCAGTCTATTACTTGGAAATGATGGCGGTCGCTCAATGTTGTGATGTGACGTGATTTCTATAGATGATTTAGACTGATAGAATGGGTTTATTTTTTTACATCTTAAATGAAGCTTTAACACTCTGTTTTCCATTTTATTCTCTAACCATGTGTTCCACTTTGACTTCACATCTAAATATTGTGACTCAAGAAAAGTATTTACAGCTGAGATGAATAGCAGTCTGGAGGTGCTTCACATGGCCCTTTTAGCAACTTTCCATCTTTGCAGCACTCTCCCAAGGTAGGTAAACCACTTGAGTAAAAGCAGTCGAGGGCCTCTAGAATGCACTGGGCATACTATGCTGTGGACACAGAGATGGGCTCTGTGGCACCCTACTCACCCGTACACCCACACACATGGCCCTCTAGGCTCTCTCATGATGTATGCTGCCTATTTGACACAAAGCAGGGCTCACAGGGTGCTCTGGCTAACATTAACACGCATAAACATTACAATTAATGAGCCTTTGTGACAGCACAAGCAAAATGTCCCCCGCTCCGCCCTCCCAAAAAACCTAATTGAGAGCCATTTTTCACGTGATCGATTGGGTCCTGTTCCTCACCTTGAGGGTAAAGCTGCAACTGCAATGTGACAGTAAGCAAACCCAGCTGCACTCCCCCTCTTCCCTCGCACACATAAACAAGCACACACACACACACACCCTCCCTAGCTACCAGGGCTCTGCTTCCTACCCAAATAGAGAGACTGCGTGGGGCCTTTTTTTTCTTCACGCTCCTACTTAAGAAATGGAAACTGCCCATATTGTGGTCACAGAGAATGGCCAATAGCCTTTCAAATGCAAAAAAACTCCCGCATCATTACTATTGGTGCGTTAGCTCACATACTGGCAGCAGATGATTCATGTAAAACAATCACATGTCAGTAAAGCCACAAATTGCAATTATGAGCTGCACATTAGATTAGATTAGATTCAAATGAAATGATCCTTCCAGTTGTTGCAGGATAGAAAAGCAGAATTTTGCAGAGGTGAGCACAGGCCACAAGGGTGGGCATCAAACATGTCCAGAGAAAGCGCCTGTGTGCCAACAGGTTTAATTGCACTTTATCATGAGCTGTTGCTCATTGCTGAGGTGATGCAGGCCAAATGCATCATTCTTGTCTTGGAACAACCAAATGGGAATCCTTCCAGTTGTTTTGCCTTCACGGCCCCCTCCCCCTCCCCCCTCTTCAGTTAATCAGGAAAGCATGTTGCCCTGAGTTCAACCATACTCCACAACTCTCTCCACCACTCCCTATGACACTGCTGTTAGGAACGTGTCAAATTCATAACACCTTGAACACACACTCCCTTCCCCTTCATACCCCCCCGACTCTAAACTCCAGCAGTTTTATTACATTGCATGTAACACAAACTTGTACTGGACTGTATACATTGTCTTATTTTGGGGAAATATTATGCTTAGAATGTTTCTTTAAATGATCAATCAATCAAATGTCAGTTGTGTGTTAATAATGCTTGAGCATGCTAAGTAAAAGTGCAACTCTCCTCCTTAATCACCTGACTTTGTATCTAAGCACTGGAGCTTAAAGCTCTGTACTTTATGCTACCTGCCCAAAACAAAATGGCTGGCAGACAGGAGAACATGGTGGAGCATTTAGCAGCTAAGTAAGTATTTCCCTCCAAAATTAGTAGAGACCAAATCAGAACTAAAAGAAGAATAACTATTGGACTTACATCAGAGGAGCTGAAACACAACTTCCAATAAATGTTAATGTTGCTATGTGTGTAAGGTACTGTTTGCCAATCGGTCTGCCATAGTTATAAAGACAAAATATATCAACATCACAATAAGGACAACAGAAAAACTTAATACTCTTTCTACTGGCTTTGTACCCCATCAGCTTATGGAATGGTGGGACAGCCTCAGGCTGAGAGACTAAACCCCCACTCAACAGAGTTTGGAAAACTTTTAAGGTTTGAAAAAGCCCAACTTTGGTTGAGAAAGATGCAACCTCAGTGAGAACACAGAGCTGAAATACAAGGAAGAAGACACAAATATAAACAGCTTAATGTTGACATTCTCTTGACCAACTCTAGCTCCCCTTTAACCAAAGGAGGCCCTTCAAATCCAAGTACCAGTGTCGTGGGGAGCTATTCTCAACCATCCAGTTCCCAGCTCCTTCAGCACCATGGGAAAGCCAGCCAAGTGAGTGTGGGTCAGGTCAACCTTGTCTCCTTGTCTGACTGTCAAAATAACAGTACCTTCCCCTCCAGCCTCCAGCACTGTCTGTCAGAGCCTGGCTGCTGAGAGCTGTGGCACAGAGGGGTGGAAAAGCAATTAAATCAAACATGGGTGAGTAGCTGCAGGATAAATGCATCGTCAGCGTTTTTCAGCTCAGCCAGAGAAAAGCTGGTGTTTTTTTTTGTTTTTTTTTTCTGCAGAAGGGGTATTGAAAGAAAGACTATTGAAAGTGAAAAAGAAAACCCTCCAAAGGAGAGCTAAGACATTTTGTGTCACCGAGTGACCAATGCAGGAGTTAGCTAAAGGGGTAAGAGAGACATTGGCTCAATTCAGAGCCTCTTTCTTCCTCAGTGATGGCCAAAAACTTGGGGTCAGACACATACTCTGACCCCTGACCCCCTGGTTCATGTCTCATCGTAATTACCTTTGCGCATCAACCCCTAAGCCACCCCCACCCAAAGACAATGCAACAATTTGTCTTTTCAATTGTCTGTCAGTCACTCTCTTACGGGCCTTTTCAGTGGGCGTATATGGTTTCTTTTTCCATTTGTATTTATTTATTTATCTTGCTTAGAGAGGTGGGGGTTGTCTGGCCCCAGAAACAGGGAGTCTTTGTTTGGGCTGGTTTCACATGGATATAACCCCCCCCTCTCCTCCTCCTCCTCTGCACACCCTGCCTTCTATCTACCGCCCCACAGTCAGACCCCATGGATTTGTTTGGGGGCTCAAGGGTGGCTGATCTCAGGGTCATTGTACATGGCATTTCCATAACCATTGACTAATCAATGAGACTTTTCTCCTTCTTGTGGATCACTGAGGTGCTTTTTCGCTGCTCCCTATAAGGTACATACTGTCTACTGTAGTAACTACTGATTTTGTTACATAATACATTTAAAATAACAAATGAATGCAAAGTGCCTGCTATGCAGAAACTTTAAACAACTTAACATTTGTCTCCTGTCAGAGTGTGGTGTGGGGCTTGGACTCAAGTGTGACCTACTTACCCTATGCACTGACTCTGATCAGCTGGAGAGAAGCTCTGTTAGTGTGTTTGGTTGCACACAAATTACTTTGTATAATTCAGCACAGTCATCTGAAAACTCAGGATGCACTTATTAGTTTTCCAAATCCTCCAGCTGCATTTTACAGTTACAATTTCAAGTTTTCCCTTTTCTCATGGAAGTGGAGTAGGTGGTTTAGTTGTCATCATGTGATTTGTGGAGGTATAGGATTTAGTCAAGTGATGACAGCTGGGTCATCTCATTGACAACTGAAGAACATGAGATGCAGCTAAAAGCTAGCAAGTGGAGTTAGGATTATTTTGTCACATGACTATTTCCAAGGTTAGAAATGAACTTTCATGGTTATGAATACAGAGTTTTATTTTAAAACTTGTGTTGGAGTAGTGAACAAAGACCCTGTCAATCAGCTGAAATGTTGCCTGTGCACAGGTATCTACACCCCAAGCTGCCACCATTCTGCAGCTGACCTTGACCTTCAACGTTTCCCTTTTTTCCTGTTATTTGTTAATGTAAAGGCTGATCTAAAGAAGTACCAGTTTTTCAAGTCTACCAGTACTGACTGTGCATATGTACATTAAGAGTAAGTGGTTGCTGTAATTATGCCTCCTGTCTATACTGGCCCTGAAATGATCCCATTCTAGTGCAATTACACAGTGAGAAATGAGGGGCAAAACAGTCCTTGTTATGTGCAAATAACAAGGACTAAAGTGCATGTCTGAGTTAGCTAAATTAAGTGGGTCACTGCCAAGTTATAGTCTTTCATGTGTAGAATTCCTTTTTTGTGTTTCCCCAGACAACAATGTGTTTCCTTGCTGAGCTGTGGGAAGAGGATGGCAACACAAAGAGGGAATTTCATGCTAAAAAGACTGGAACCTTGGAAAATACCTACTTGATTTGGCAAACTCGGCCTGCTGAAACATCATATTAGCTTTGGCTAAACATCATAATGCACGTCTGCACAAGGATGATGGATTTTGTCTCCATTTCTAATGGCACACTCACACATACAGATATGAATTTATGTAACATTGGCAGAATTATTCTTTTTCACTTTGGAGTGTTCATGCTTGAATCCAAGTGGTAGCCTAGTAGTCACACCCGATAACTAGCCTAGAATAGCTTGTTTTCTTTCTTGTTTTAAGTGATATTCAAACTAACAGTAGCACTGTGTGAAAAAAAAAAAGTAGAGCAAAGAGCAGAGTGATATGGACACCTTGTGACAGACACCTGTAACCAAAGATGGTGACATCTGTAGTCTCAAAATGCAATGAGAACATGAAAATGAAAACTTTGTGATGAAAATGAGACTAAAAACAATATGTTTATTTATCTATTTATTTATTTTGACTGAAACCAACAAAAATTAAATGACAAAAAATTCTTAAAATCATTATGAAAAAGACTGAGGCTAAAACTAAATCAATAACACATCAACCCACACATCATCTTACACTGTAGTAATGCAGGACTGATTTTGTTTGTTAGCAAGTGAGGCAGAGACAGTGTTAAGCTTTTTTAGAAATAGTTGAATTTACTGTTTCAGAATTAAATTTGATTTAATTTACATACTCATCTCAGATTGTTATTTTCCCATGTTGCATGGAAAACAGGGAGGCCATTGGCTATTTTGTTTAAATTACGTTTATACTTCAGTTTCTGCCATCAAAACGAGCATGATTGGTTGACCTCACACTGTCTCTCTGGCATGTCAGAAGACACTGGCACATTTGGAGGTTGAGGCAATCAATAATCATCATCATCCAAAAAAATATATTTTCTGAAATACCTTAAAATCAACCCGCTGATGTTTTTGTGTGATGCTTTGCTGATGTTGATGTATCTGTAGAGGAGAAACGAAATTACTCCTTCATCTCTCATGAAAACAAAATTTAATATATAATTTATATGCCTTTTTCTTTGATTATTAAAATGTATTTCTTTATTTTATTTTCTATATTTCATTTAATTGTTTTGCTTGTTTGTGAAATGGGAATCTCTCACCACCAGTATGGACAGGAGGAGTGATTACAGTAACCACTAATGCTCTCAACATACAGTGCATACACATGGCAGGAGAGAAAAAAAATCAGAAACAATGCTTTAAACCCTTTGACTCATACCTTTTGGGAAATTTTAACTGAATCATTTCTTCCAATGTGTTTTCTATGGTTTCTCATGGTGAAATTAGTACTGCACCATTGGTTTTTATTTACAGATTTGTCATAAAAGTTGATCACTTTTGTTTTCATCTTGGAGCACTAAATACATTGGAAACACTGCACCTCAGAATTACCACTTACAGTTTATTAGAGCCAATAGAGAACTTGAGAGAAGGATTCCTCTCAACATTACTGATGAATGAGAATAAGAGCAAATTATCTCAGGATATAGAGGGCTTCTTGAAGGGTGGGCATTTATAACAATAGTCCCTATGTGAGCCTACTCTGACAACAGGCTTTTCCAGCACCTTATTGTTTGGCAGACACTGCATGAAATTACATGGAACGTACCATTTCCCCAAAGAAAACTCAGTGTTCCAAGGCGAGGTAATGAAAGCCAGAGGAGAGAGAAGACAATTCAATCTTGGAGTGTGTGATGTCACGCGGTTTTTGAGGGATAAACATGATCTGTCTTTCAGACAGCATGGTTTGCGCAAGTCACTCATTCTGATTGTCTATCAAGATTCTTATGAAGCTCATAATTATGACAGTGTCGGGAGGGAGATCTGTGCAAAGACTGCGGTTTGCTTTGATCAGTCTAATTTGCTCTCTCGGAGAGGGGTGAGAATGTGTATGAGTGGTTGCAGTTGGTATGAGTAGAAACAAAGCAATTAGAAGTACTGACAACAAAATGCAATTAATCCTCAGTGGTATTTCAAATTGTGCAACAGATAAACATTTACTGTGCTGGCTGAATGTACTTAGTCCATCACATCTGATCAGAGGCAGGGATAAAGTATGAGTGGTTGAAGCATTGGGGTACCGAGGGTAAGCTGGTGCGGATTGAAGCTGTACTTCTATAAACAGAGCTGCTCCTCTGGCCAAAATAATCCCATTAGTTTGTTAAAACCACAAGAGCAGACCAAGAAACCAAAGTTAAAAATGGTGAGATATGTATTGAAGGGGATTGCAGTACAAAAGCCAAAGCCTCTTCACTTGCTATTAGAAATACAAAAACAAATTTCTGTAAAGGTTTTTTTCACTGCTCTAATAATTTCTTTTAGCCAAGTTAGCAACATGGTGTGTCAGTCCTCCACTACAGACCAAAATATGTCTGCAAGTGTTGAGACATTCATTGTTACCAGAGGATGAACCCTAACTTTTAATCTCCTGAATTTTCATTTAGCTCCATCAGCAGGACAAAGTCTTCACTTATCCAGTGGAATAACTCAAGATCTACTCTGGGGATAGATGGTTTTACCTAATCTCAAGCACTGTCAATGTATGGGGTGCAACAGGGTTCCATTCTAGGACCAATACTATTTCCTCTTTATTTACTCACTTTGGGCCAAATTATTAAACATATTTCATTCTATTGATACGCAGATGATACTCAGCTGTATTTGTCTTGCAACCCATCTGAATCAGCTAAGTTATCTTCCCTGGACAATTCAGGATTGGATGGCAGCAAATTTTCCTCAGCTTTCCTCCAAAAAGGAAATTCTCATTATAGGTCCCAAGCCTATAATGACTCATGGCCAAGTTTTGCCTGCTCTTGGATCTCTAGCTCAACATGTGGTAGCCACTATTAAAAACCTTGGAGTTATTTTAGATCAGAACCTCACTCTCAAGTCTCATGTTAAGAAGCTAGCTCAGTCGTGTTTTTTTCCACTAGAATTAGATCCTCTATTTCCTTTAATGACCTTCAAAGAGTTATGCGTGCTTTTATTGCCTCTCATCTGGATTATTGTAATGCAGTGTTTACATGCTTTGGCCAAAACATGATTATACAACTTCAGACTGTTGAAAATGCAGCTGCCAGACTTTTAACCAAATCACAAAAGTATGGTCATATCCCCTATTTTAGCTTCCCTTCACTGGCTGTCTGTCTGCTTTAAAATTGATTTAAAAATATTACTCTTGACTTTTAAGGCTCTGGGTGAGTTTCTAGCTTGAGATCCTCTAATAAGGCCTTGTTAGCCATTCCCAGGTCAAGCTTGAGCACCAAGGTGATAAGGCCTTTGCTGTTAGGGCACCAACCCTGTGGAATAACCTACCTGAGGAACTTGATTTTAACTTGTCACTCAAAACTTTCTTTTACAAAATTCACCCATCCATAACAGAATAGAATAGGCTTTATTTTATCTATACCGCTTATCCTTAAGTGTCACAGGGGGACTGGAGCCAATTTAAACAAACAGCTTTTGCATGATTATTTTATCTGTAACTTATTTTATTTGTTATTTTTACCATTATTTTTTAAAGTTTTATGTGTTATTTTATCGTTGTCCTTGACTTGATTGTTGTCTTGTTTTCTTTTATTTGTCTGTCTTTGTAATGGTTGTTTGAAAGTTGCTCTATGAATAAGGTTATCATTATTATTATTTGAGGTAAAATTGGGTTAAAAGCACTACTGTGCCTAAATACAGCTTTACAATAAATTTGTAAATTTCCCCATTGTGGGACTAATAAAGGATAATAAAGGATTATCTTACAAAGCTATACACATTAAGTGGAATGTGTGTGTAAATTTACCTCTTCCATCACTGTGAAACATCTGTCAAATACACAAACATCCCCATGATCAATAAAGACCCTGTTACCACAACCTGACCATAAAGAACTAAAGCAGACATAGACTGACTAATCAAACATCCAGTGTTTACTTGAACACACCAAAGACTGCAGTGATGGTCAGCTGGTGGACGGCGTGCCTGCAGTCTACATTCTGTGGCTGCATGAAAGATAATAATGGCCACTCATTCATAATCTAACACAATATTGTGGAAAGGCAAACAAAACAAACTGCCACTTTAAATCAGATTTAACATGCTCAGAATACAAACTGATATGTTTTATAAATGGAACTGTGACGTTTTGCTTTGGTTTGTTTTTGGTTGGTGTTGTCAGCCTGTTGAGTCTTTTGCTTGTGGAAAAATAATAGAAAAGGTAGAGACAAAAATTAAGGAGAAACTATACCAATTAGAATCATTCATTTACTTGACTGAACTGTCATGACTGCCTCTAAGGCCACTTCACATGTTTGGTTGATAAAGGCCGATCAGAGCCAAAGGTGCAGGACATGCTGCAAAAACTACTGGAGATTCTCACCACAGACATTTCGCTGAGTGTCCATGACTGTGAAACTTAACTAAGCAGATGAAAGTCACAAAAAAACTAACAAAACCTTCCTAGGTTTAGGCTAGAACTGAGATTTGTTGTTTTTTCTTTTTCTTTTTGTAAAGACTGTGGGAAAATATTGGTCGGTATGGACATAATATTTAGAGTGCAGAAAAAGCAACCATAAGCAAAGTTGATCTTTTGTTTGCTCATTGTACCAGACTATAGACAAAGCCTTGTCATTCTTTTCTATAGTTTTTTGTCTGAATAATGTTATACTGTGCCCAGCAAACCCTAAAAACAATTATGCATTCATACTTTACCCAAAGATTTAAGTAAGCTCACTTGTGATCTGCAAGCAAGTATATGATTTGCAATTTATCATTTAATTTCTTTAGATGTGTATCTTTATGGTAATTGTAAAAAATAAAATTAAAAAGTCTGTTTTACTGAAAATACATGAAGGCAATAAGTTTTGTGATTTCCATTGCCACTCAGCCATGTGGTTGCTGCTTCATCCTTCTACTTCTGCTCAGGCGCTGGGTGGAGCTTGCACAGATTTGGATTGTGAGGCTCTTGCAGCTGCCAAGATGACAGTAAGCAGTAAAACCTAAATACAAGTTTCACAATGTGTCTTCAGATGCAGTGTCACAGATGTAACGTCTGAGTTGCCATGTCCACATTTTTCGACAGTCAGTAAAATGAGGGTATGTGCCTCTCTAAGACAGAGAAGAAAGACCAACAATCTGAACAAAGAAGTGTAGATCCTATGCACATCTTGTGACACAGGTGATAGTAATGCTGACCTGAAACAAGAAAATATGTGGAAGGTTGTGCTGCCAAAAGCTGACATATAATGTCAAATTAGGGTTGCTATTCTTATAGTTTACTGAACATGAAAAGAAATTCCCTCACTTCTGTTACTGTCAGTTTGCAGAATCTGCAGTCATGTTACCTGCTGCAGGGAACAGCTGGACATTTTAAATGAAAGTGAAAGAGACAGTACAAACAAGAAATTTATGTTTCTGATCAAACATTTAATAGGAAAATACAGCTTTTGATTAAGGATATGTTTTTCATAGTCAAATCAGTTTTAGTACAAAGTCTGCTTTGTTTAAAAGGAGAGTAAGCATGATGCCATAGGCTACAACATTTATCTACAACATCTGTGTGTATCTAACCAATCAGCACCACATGATTGTTTGGTCTCTTCCTTGTGAGACACTACCAAGCTCCTCATTTCTGCATTCCCTTTTAAACTAATTGCAATAGTACTTCAGCTGTAAGATGAGTTCTGTCCTGCAGCATGTGATCAGATCACAACTTTTCTTTCTGAATGTATTTAGATTATCATAAAGGCAGTTAAACAACAAGGCTGTGCAGTTTATTTCTACTAAGACCCATAATATAAGGTACATAGTTTGACCAATTAATAAATTTAAAAAGTCTGTCTCTCTCTCTCTCTGTAATTAACTCAGCAAACACTACCTGCTGGGGAAGACTATGATGTAGCTGTAAGCTCTGAAAAAAAAATGTTAAGTGGATTTAGTATTTCTAATTTTTCTTTTTGCTTTTTGATCTATTTTTTCAAAGGTCAATAATGAACTTCCATGTTTATCCAGCATATTGACATCACTGTAAATGAGGGTTGTTCAGCATGGATTACATGAGATATATTGTACCAGTTACAAATAGAGAGTGTGCAGAATCTGTACATTTTGAGTCAATTAACTCCAATTAGTTGCCAGCATAACCTGTTGTGTTTTAGTCGGTGCTGATTATTGAATTTGTCCACAGGCAAGCGTCATTTTATTTTACATCAAGAAGCTCAAATTTAAACCCTGTTGAAAACCATTAAGAGGACATTTCCAGGACAAAAGCCAAGTTTGTGTGACAACAACAAAAAAATCCAATTAATAATCATAGATTTTTTTTTTCCTGACTGCTGTATTTTCACAGCTCTGAATTAATCTGAATTAATATATATATACATATTGCTTAAAGTAATTCACCCAGGAAACATGGCCATCTTTAAATCATTGCACTGCAAAGGTTTTATTCTGACAGTATATATATAGCTCTTCAAACAGCAGATGAATCAGTACTTAACAATTTCAGCTCTTTGCTCTGTGGTTTTAACTACTTTACTATTGTCTTTATATTTGTGGATAATGAAACCAGGCAGAAAAAAAACAGAACTGAGATTGCTTTATTAGTGAAACAATTTTAGCCACTGCTTTTGTGAAGGAAGGTTTTGGTCATTGGTACTGTGAAGGAATGGCCAGCTGTAAAGATTTCTGCTTGTTAAGTTGAGCATTTGGGTACATAGGTCTTAAGTGAGCAGTTGAGTTATGTGTGTTATAAGCATTCTCACACACAACACTATAAAACTGTCTTGATTTAACAGGATGATTAATGCCTCTCAGACTGCTGAATGAAATATGAGGTAATCTGACTCCCCGATCCCAGTCAAAACATGCCCAACATGAGGGCAACCCACATCCTGCTATGATGAATAGGGAGCTTTTGCCACTCTGAGTCGTATTTTGCTCCACAAAACAAAATTTTTGACACTATAAGCAAAAGGTATAATACTGATTTTAGGTGTAAATGTTGCAGATAATATGCTATATGAGTGTATGGATTCATCATAGATCATCAGTATTTCTTCAAGGCCAAGTGGAGCAGAATAGCTGTGCAGGAGGGGAACACTGGTACCTACAGGAAACGGTGACTTAACCAAGGGACTTAACAGCACCAAACTGATAAAAGACACCCTAAACAGGATATTAAACAGCTAATAAACATTTAGAGCCATGTATGTTTCCCTTTAAATCTTTTCCAGGCATCTTGAGGAAAGTGATTGTTTGAATTTCCACGGGCTGTTGAATGCGCACTGTTGACCACATCTGATGCAAGTGAGTCATATGGAGGTGAGGTAATAACGTTGTGTCATTACACTGGTAATTTGGAGTGGCATGAGGGACTCCTAAGTGGTACACATAAACCATGTGTGACTTAGGCAGTCATGCATGAAATACAGCAAATTTCCAAATTCTTCAATTTATGAATGGCTTCAAAGTAATACCCCAGCCCTTTATACTTGATGTTAAAAACCTAAATTTTAAGATTAAATGATTAACCCAGGGTTAATTTGTCTGTTATCTATGGTGGTTAATGTGGTTGTTGATAAATGCCAATGGCTAAGTAATTATGTGGGCAGGTGCTGAGATTTCTGGCTTTCATTTACCAGGCTGATTTGGAACGAAAAATATCCACACAACACACTCCTCCACATACTGACTCAGCAGTACAGGATGACTATGAAGGTCAAAAAATGACTCAGTCATTAATACATGATAAATAAATGCTAAAATACATACATAAATAAACAAAATGAAAGCATTCATGTTGACATAAATACCAAACAACAAATAAATGCATGAATAAATAAGTGTTGAAAATAAATGTTCAATTCAATGCAATGCAATCACGTTTTATTTTTATTTCTACATGGCCTAAATTTATTTCTGTATCTCTGCATCTATTAATGATGTAGGTAGTATTTAGCTCACTAGTAGACATACAGAAATGAGTCAGAAAATTGTGGAACCTATAAAGGATTATCTTATCTTATCTTGTCTTATCTTAAATGTAAATGTATAGAAACACAGAAATATATAGAAGACATTATTCATTCATGTGCTAATTAATTACCAGCACTTATTTCTTTATGCATTTAAGTATGCATCTAATTATGTATTTCTGCTTTTCACTTCAGTGTTTGTTCTTTATTTATAAAATGCCATATTTATTTTATTTCTATCTTAATTCCTGTATATTAACATTCTATTATTTAGTGATGACTAAGTAAAATTTTTGTCCTTCATAGATGATGAAATGTTTTACAGTTAAAAAGCTTTGTTTTCAAAGCAATAATAATAATAATCTTTTTTAATTCCTCACTCCTTTTCTCTGAAACCATGGCTTTATTTTTCAGTTAAATGCCATTGTGTGTCAGACCTGCAGTTCCTACAGGCTGCCAACAGAGGTCAATAAAACTCACATATTTCCTAATACTGCTTTATAATTTTAATGCCTAAAACACCTAGAAGAAGTGTGCATGCTGGCTGCTGTCAGAAACAGCTCAGCACTATTCTGCTGCTGCTGTTTCTACTTGGCTTTCAGTGCATGTTCACAGGGAAGCAGTTTGGAGCTGTGGGGCCAGAGACAACAATTAGGGATGTAAGGATTTCAACACAGCAGCACAAAAAACGGCTTTAACTTTCATTAAACATTGAGTTAAGGACATGAATATGATAATGCATTCCAGTTGTAGCTCCTTAGTTGTTAGTCAGCTGACTATAAATCTCAGTTTAAAAGGAACCACCTTGTGTCTGGATGGACTCCTGTATGTGAGGATAGCCAGCCAAGGCATGAAAGGCCTCACTGTGATCTGATTTGCTTAAAAAAATCCAAGTGGGAGTAGGGAGGGCAGTATACATGCTTATCCCCTGTAGGATTATTAGGGTTCCTGGTGGTGGAAGAAGTACCAAGATCCTTCATACATAAATGCTTCAATACCAGCATGTAAAATGACTCCATTATAAGTAAGTATAATATAAGTCCTGCATTTAAAGTCCCCTCCACTCAGTTTGACAGTGAATTACTGTTTTTACAATCATCTACTGAAGGACAAAAGCAGCTCTGTGCAAATCTGGATTGAAGACATGGAAGTAAAAGGTGATTTTTGTGACATCTCAACTAGGTTGGAAACCAGTTGTGGTCCAGTGTGGAACTTACATCAGTGTGATGCTGAAACCTATTTGCCTGTTTATAAATTCTGTGGAGGAGGATTATATGTAATCATTTTAACTATGTAACTGTTCTTTTTTGTAGGAAAACCATGTGGGACACAAAGGATCACTCCAAAGTGTTAAAGCATATATATATATATATATATATATATATATATATATATACATATATATATATATATATATATATATATATATATATATATATATATATATATATATATATAAAACTGAATTATTATTACTGATGCATTAGCATGTGAGCTAATTGTAATGACGTTATACACTGTTAGTTCAACCTACGACACTGCATAATATTTTGCGAAATATCTTTAAACACATTTAAAATTATTTTTAGTGTCTTTTCTGTCTGCAACTTTGTGTATTTATTTTGTGCTGCTTCCTGTCTCGGCCAGCTCTCTCTTGAAATGGGACTCTCCTGGTTGAATAAAGGTTAAAAAAGGTCATATGTTTGTGTGTACAATCTGAATCTTAATCTGAAAATAACTGCAGCTGACAGATAAATGTAATAGAGCAGATGTATGAAGCAGCCTAAAAACAGAAATGCTTAAGTAAAGTACAAGTACTGAATCAAAATTGTACATAAACACATTTCATCTCTGATGTTTGGATACTGTCCAGAGTCTGGCCATAGAGTGCTTTACTTTACAGTGGTGATGAAAAAGTCCCCTTGTCTCTTTTTTTTTCAATCTCCAATGCTTCGTCTACTCTTTGGTTGAGATGCTCTTTGTAATTTGTCTCTATCTTTGGCAATAAATGCTCAATTCAAGAGTCAAGATGTGAGTAATTATGGTTAAGCTAGACGCTGTAGGCAAAGTCATGAAAACTAAAAATTACCAGAAAAACATAAAAATTTAATTGAGCAGATTTTCCCTCACAGACTGAGGTTAACCTCCATCCCTAATGTTCACACAGTGCTGTTTGGTGGCCAATTTTATTCCACTTCACAGTATGACAGTGCATATTTTTTGCCTTTCCCTGGTGGAAATCAAACACCTAGGTTTCAGTGTTAGTACCATGCTCTCCCTTTTGTTTTTCAGTGTCCAGGTATACCTGTTCTCATTAATTGACATAATTTTCACAAACGGGTATTACCACATATATAGCCCCTCTAGGAGTGACATTTACTGAGCTGAATGATCCAGCTGCGGTTTCTTTTTTTAAAGAGCAGACTGGGGCAGAAGTGGTCATCTAGAGAGGTTGTATAGTGTTTCCATTAGAGAGCCACTTCAGCAAGAATGGCCTGAGCAGCAGTAAAACTATTGTCGTGGGCTATTAACCAGCATGTGTTGTAAATGAAGGGTCCAAATGGTGCTCATTAGCGGTCTCTCCCACGCCTGCCATCACAGAGGACAGGGGCTTTAAAGTCCCACCCCCTTGCCAGGAGACAAATGAGCCCAGTGCAGGAGCAATAGTTGGATTTTTACACTTTACATAGATGAACCAATTACCCCCAGAATACCAGACCCAGGCCTCGTGATGCATGGGATGGCTATGAAAAATGCATCCCTCACGGACCAATCACTCAGATCTCCAAAATGAACACCAGCTCATGACAGGCTGTGAAAATCTGTCTTGACTTTGCCAAAGTTGTTATTCTGTTGTCTAATACCCATAGAGGCAAGTAGTGAGGGTTGTTTTTCTGCTGCTAATTGTGGAGTTCAACTTATTACAACACATCATGTTTTTAGAGGGGTTAAATATCTGGTTTACTCACAAACAACAAATATATCTGAATGGTCACAATATTTTCCAAATGTTTAAGTAATATTATATTTTGTTGTGTGCTCTGTATTTTCTCACACACAGGGGGCTGTTTGTTTCTCGGCCTGGAGCCTGTTTTAAAGATGGATTTTCACTCAACTTTGCAAATGTATCTGCTTGCACAACTGTGGCTTTTGGGGTCTGTGATGGTCCAAGGCCAGGAGCATCTGCCTCTCTTGGGTATTAATGCGTAATGCTGTTGTGGAAACAGAAACCCAAACGGAGCTCTGTGTGTCAGATTTTATTTTGAAACAAAAAGACATCTGAGTCACATAAAAAGGTCACGTCTTATTAAAAATACCAGTATACCACCACTACCACTTCTGCCCCAAAACCAATGTTTGTGCATGTTTAACGACCTAACCATTCAAAATTATGCTTTAGTCTTTTCCTGTTTTAATTTTCTGTATGTGTCCTCCCTATCATCCAGACCACTTTTGGTGTTTTTTTTTTTTCAGTACCCTCAGCTTCGGCCAACTTGTTAAACTGTGAAACTTGCTTGTTACTACTACAAGATATGTAGTGCATCACAGTGATCCTGTCTGATTTAAAGTTATCTTTAAAATCAGACGTTTATCTTTAACAAAGTAATCATTACTGAAGCCCTCAGTGTATTGCAAAATTAATTTGCAAGTATAGAATGATTTCTAAAGTCTACTTCTCTGCATATGCATATGTAATGGAGAGGAGAGGAAGAATTTAGAGTAGCCCTAAGCATAGCAGTACCACTCTTTAAAAATACTCCTTTATGAGTATGTACTTTGTTACCCTACACATTTTAAAAGCTTCGGGGCTCAGTTGTTTAGAGGACTTTCTTCTTTCAAGTCTTCTGTACCCGGAACCTATGTTATTAAACAAAAGTTCCCCTCCGGAGAGGATAACTCGTAGTACATGCTAAAAAGCTGCTAGCGGAAGATAAATATCAACATGGCAGAGGTAAGGCACGGAGGATTTTGAATATTATTTCACATACGTTAGTAGTTTGCAAGCAATTGTGTTCCTAACGTCAGTTTTTCATTTTTCCTGGGATGTCTGCAAAACAGCGGTAAAGTTGACTAGCCTTAGCCTGGTAGCTCACTGCTCGTTCGGCAACTTGCCTGGTAATGTTTATTAGTGGTGTCGTTAGCTGTATCTTTGTTAACAAGCTTGTATATCTTTAAAACGACTAATGTATGCAATAATCTCGGCAAAATGCTTTAATTTCACCGAGCAGCCAAGCCGCGTAAAGCTGGGTTTGAGGAGTAATTGGCAGTGTGTTAATTCTGTATCTTCACACACATCTGGACCATAGAGCACCATATTGGTTACAGGGCATGGAAGGATAAGGCCGTGGGTGCTTCGTTTAAAATATCTCTCCTGACAGTACAAAGACGGAGTGAATTCATTTACTTTTATTGTTTTGATAATGGATTCACAATTTAACTAAATGTTCAATTTATCATTCCAAACTGTCTCAGGTTCAAGGCTGTCAAGTGTGAGAATTTGACCAAGGAAAAAAAAAAAAAAGATGAAGAACGAGAAAACATAAAAACCCAAATAGGATGAATGCCTTTCCTTCACATCAAATACCATCTTTTTGACATTTTGTGAATTTCTGTAAAGCAAGAGTCTTGTCTAAGATGATATACGCCAGGATTCAATGTAATTGATAAAAATCATAAGAAAAATACATACAACTTGCAATGTATATTTTTCACACTTTTGTCACACCAAAAATTGTAGAGACAATTAAAACTGTAATCTCCTATTTCCACAGACTCACAGCTTGCAGGACATGAGGCAACAAGCAGCCGTTGCTGCCAAAGTCTTCATTCAGAGAGATTATACGAATGGTACTGTGTGCCAGTTCCAGACCAAGTTCCCCTCTGAGCTGGAGACCCGGGTAGGATACACCTCTTAACTGTTATTCAGAATGAGTTGCTTCATCACACTAATACATAAAAATGGTTGGCAGAACACCATCTGCTTCACATCCCCATGCCATCCATTACAGTCATGACATCACATGCGGGCTAGCTTCTTTTCTGCTAATTACTGTAAATCAGTGCAATTTCTCATTCTGTTTTTCTTTCATTTGTCCGTTTGAAATAAATGAAGCATGCTCCTCCTTTCCATATTCTAAGAGAAATCAGATCCACCACAGCACCTGTGATAGGAAATAGACGGCATTGTGATTTTAAAGTTAAACAAATTAAACAACCATTAGTTTGTGAACACGGATAAAACTGGTACAGGGTACTTACATCATTATGACTTGGTTTCTGCCATATACATAAAACTCTCCAACTTCTAAAGTCATTTTTCTGTGCTGTCTAAAAACTTGAACTCCATTCAGTCCTCTCTGTCTTACAGACATGTCTGAAATAACCATAGTGTCTGTTTGCTCAGGAACACCCCTCTTCTGTTGAGTCACAATTTATGCTTTTGAAAAAACAACTATCTATCAAACCTATCCAGACATATTAAGCAAGCTACACAACATACTGTTGAGAAGCCCTTTCCAACATGCGTGAAAGGCAGAAAAACATGCTGGACTGGTCACTTCTCCTTGTATTCATGCGTGTGTGCATAGTGAACATACAAACACATGCTCTTTTTGCTTTGGGACTGCAGTGTGAACCAGTCATTCAGTATCATCAGTTTATTTCATTCAGTATCATCAGTTTATTTCACTCTACTTCTGCTTTATTGACTCTAGCCACTGTGTCTCAGGTTGTTCTCCTTTATTACTGTGGAGCAAAAACATTTCATTAACTGCTAAAGAGAAGTAATGAAACATAAATTTGCTTGATGTTGAAGAAAACACTGCTGAGTGGTGCATTTATCCCAGCAAACCATCCATATCAGAACGGTCAGTTGCTGTTCTGGCCTTAAAAACAAACAAATAAAAAATTCAGCTGAAATCAGTGTGAACATTGAAAAAAATACTGTCAGCAACTTCTCCAGAGGAACCCTGCTGGACTGTGTCCTTATGTGAACCACGGTGGAAGTGGGTTAAGAGCAGGCATTGGTAATGATGTGAAGGAGGAAGAGCAGGTCGCTGTGACTGAGCAGGCTCTACGCCACATTAAAGGCGGTGCCAGCCAAACAGTTCAGAGTTCGCAGGACAGAAAGCTGCAGTTTTGAAATGCATGCACCACATGAAAAGAGCAGCTTCACAACACTTAAACCGCACACTGGTGGTTTATTGGCACTTCCCTCTTGATTGGGTGGTCTCCTGTGTTTTTTCGGGAGGATTCAGTCCACACACACATACACACACACACACACTTAACTGCTGGACAAAAGAAAATAGTTTTTTTTCTGTGGGAGGTAAAAGTCTAAGTCCCTTACTGTAAAGTGTTCTTCCCACATGTACATTTTAATGATTTGCTGTAATCCCATTATGAAATATGCAGTATAATACCAAGCTCTTTAGTGGCTTCCATTTTTTTTAGGCCTGTCCTTTACGTCATGTCACTTTTGAGAATGTTTGAAATGTTGATAAAAGGCTCATGTTCTCCCAATGTCTGATTTTGCCATGGAGTTGGCCTTGTTTTTCAGAGGCTTGCATGCTGTAACATCACATTCTTGCCGACAATTATCTTAGGCTGTGGGATTTATTATTTTTGGTAGCTCTTTCCTGTTTAAATAGTTTTGAAGAATGGTACCAAACAACTGGGAAAGCACTGAATTTTCTAAATGTATTTGGCAGCTAGCTTGCTAAACCATTCGAGAATGCTTCATTAATTGAAAACCAACAGTTTTCTCTGACTCTTGTCTAAATTCAAATTATATTTATTGACAGTTACAGTTAAGAGAATGTTCTCTTCCTTGCATGAATTTGTAGACCCAGTTCAGCTCTGCACTCTTTTCTAACATTTCTGGATCCTAATATGGCTGCATCAGACGTAATGGAAAGATGCTCAAGCGGAGAAATGTGGTTTGAATCCCAGCCTCTGAATTGGAAAATTAGAAAGAGAACAAAGGCTCTCAATGGCGGGTACCAAACACGCCTAAGACCGCTGATGTGTTGGAGCTTGTTGTTGCATTCCTTGGGCACAAGGGAGCAGAACATTGGAGGCTTTTCAGAGGCTCAGGAGGCCCCTGGCTGGCTCCTTGTCTGGTCTGGAGGCTCCTTCTTTTTCCCTCAGAATCACAGAGAGATCACCGGATCCATTCTGAGCCAGCATGGGACTAGTGTCGACACCCCAGTCAAAACAGTTTCTGAGTCCAAACATCCTCCACCCTCCATCAGTCTTCTCCACAGCAAGCTTTCATTTGAGGAATTCTTGAGAAAGGTTGGTTCACTTATCAGCCAGCCATGGTTCCAGTTTGTTTCCCAAAAGCTCCAATCTACAGAACCACTGAGGTGCGTCGTTATCTTCTTCAAGGTGTGTCTGTGCCATTGGACAAGGAGAAACCATCAGTATTCCTTCCTAGATTTGTCACTGTGTGTGTCCTGCTTTTCAGTGCTTTTGTATTGTCCGCTATTAAGTGAAAACATTCACAGAGCATACAGCCAAGGCATCCTAATAATTTCAGGAGGTGTTTCCAGTGTGGGAAGGAGGCCCAGTATTCCCTTGATGTATGACCAGTCCAAGAAAATTCAGCCCCTCATTTATCTAGACATGGAAAGAATGGGAGAAAATGATCTGGTGCTAAGAAGACAGTGTTTCCACTCAAATATCCTGACAGAGGCAGAAAGCACTTACACACTACTGTCCAAATATACATCTGGCTCTGTGCCTTGTCCAATGATTTTAACCCTTTGTTCTTCCTTTATGTTTCTGTGCATTTTAGATTGACAAACAGCAGTTTGAGGAGACGGTGCGGACGCTCAATAACCTGTATGCTGAAGCTGAGAAGCTGGGAAGTCAGTCATATATTGAAGGCTGTCTGGCCTGCCTCACAGCATACACTATCTTCCTGTGCATGGAGACTCACTATGAAAAGGTGAAAGACATTTTAAATGCATAGATGCAGGCAGAAGTATTGCATGGGGATGGGCATTTAACTTCAGTACTTTTTGAGGAAAGCCAAATTCTTACTGTAGCCATAGCCACCAGCTGCTCACAGTGTGAGTGGGTACACTCAGTGCTATGGCCGTAGCCTTGCTGAGTCTGTGCCTATGTCTCTGGCTATTGTTGTGGTTGTGGCTTTGGCTATGACTGTAGCTGCTGCAATGGGCAATAGTTATTTCTGTAGCTATATGGCTATTACTATGACTGTAACATTAGCTGTTGCAGTGACTGGCTGGCTACTCTTGCAACACTTAAGACAGCAGCATTAGCTAAGACGGTACTGTAAAGCCAGACAGTCCTGTCATGATTTGAACATGATGCTTCTATCAGATCTGACACAATGCTTAGCCAACACAATACACGCATACGAATACTTTAAAAACTTGTGTTACAACCTTGCCAATCAAAATAATCACAGCAGTAGCTACAACCATGCCAGTAATCTCAGAAACAGCCATTGCCATATCTGTATGGGCATAGTCTAATCTATGAATTAACTATAAATTGATCGTTTGAATAAATGAGTTCTCCTGATTTATCAAGGAAAATATATGGATTTAGTCACATATCTAGTCACAGTTTTTTTTTTTTTTTTTCATGAAGTCTGTTTCATCATTTTAAAGTCTTGTATCAAAAGCAAATCCTCACAAATAAAAAGCCAGGAGTAGGAACCTTTGACCTCTTTTAAGTTTAAAATGAGGGTTTGATATTCCTCAAAGGCTGATCAAACTCATGTATAATATGGGCACAAGTATTTAACATTTCTAAAGCACTAATGATCAACAATCATTGTAGATATAGAGTGTTAAGACGCTGGATCTTTTGTTTGCTTTCTGCAGTCAAGTGTTAATGACAGTGTATAATTGACATTGAAGATGATGGAGGTTAGTGCTGTAAGAAGTTGCGTTGCTGCTGTGTGAAATCTTTTAGCTTGGCTGCAAATCAACAATTTTATGACTTCTATGAGAGCTAGCAAATAAATTTGATTTATATTCAACTAAAATCCCTTTTGGCCCAGTTCATATGAAATGTAAATGGATCAGCATGTCAGTGGTCTTTTCCTGTCCTATGAATTTGTCTTTTAGTGGACAGGAGTGAACAGGGATAAAAAACATTTGGCTTGGTTTGGGTTTTATGAGCACTCATAAAGTCATGCGATTTAAATTGACTGGTCATTACCAAAGTAAAAATGGAGGCTATTATTCAGCCCTTCAGCTCAAGAATGTGTTGGGTTAGCTAGTTGGATCCTCTAGTTGCTTCCTGAGCCAGACAGGGATTTGTTAGTTTGACTCCAGGTAGCAACAGTATCTATTGCAGGAGAGCAAGAGCACTAACACATAACTGTGAATTGTGGTTGTTTTCACCCCCATTAGGACTGTGCATCATGTAATTTAGTCACTTTTTTGTGTGCATAACAAAATGCAACACAATAAATACTTTTGAGGAAAGACTGAATGTGAGAATGTGCACCATTATCCTCATCACATTTCGCCTTGAACTGTTACTTTTTGTTTCAAGAACTCATCCCAACACCTTCAGCTTGTAAACTAAGCCTATATTACAAAATATTTTGTATCAGACCTGATTTTTAAGTACACCACTGGATTGCTGTCAGTGTGAAATTGTATCTAAAACTGTGACTGGTGTGTCCATTCAGGTTTTGAAGAAGATTGCAAAGTACATTCAGGAGCAGAATGACAAGATCTATGCACCACGAGGCCTCTTGCTCACTGACCCCATTGAGAGAGGCCTGCGAGTTGTATCCTACACTTCAATGTCTGTTGTAGCCAGGAAGTACAGTTTCTTATCTGCTCTCAGGTGAAACATTCCTTAGTCTTAACAGGTAAGCCTTGCCTAATTGTTAAGCAATAAACTGCAAACAATGAACCCCTAAATAGAAAACTGTTCTCCAGATCAACACAGTGAAAGAAATAGGAGTTAAACTCAGATCACCAACCTTACAAACACTATCAATAAAAAACCTTGTTGAGCAAGAATGAGCATGTACTCCACATACGCTCATTCTTGAATATTTTGACCAAATTTAACTTGTTAAACATCCTGAGATCAGGAAATGTGAACGTAATGGCACCGCAGTTTTAAGCACAACAAGAAGCTTTCACAATGACCTAATGGATGCAGTGATTTACAGGCCTCCTACCCCACCACGTCTTTCCTTGTAACTGCTGGATGAAAATGGAAAGCAGCAGTTTGCACAGCTTACAGGAAACCCAGTGCTATGTAGGGATACCCTATAAAACAACCAGATAAAAGTTAGTATGTAATCCATAGCATCTGCATAAAATCAGCCAGTGCACCAACATCCTGGCTTTACCAGCGTGTGTGAGTGTGGGGTGACTCAACATCCCAATTAATTGCAACTGGGCGGCAAGGGGAGATTAGGGATAACAAAATATGACTGAAATTGTTCACAGCTGAGCTTTGTTCCCTCTCTTGCCTATGACTTTATGGGGTTTACAGTGATCTGGATTATTTCTCTGACACTGTCGAGCTGTTTTTGCACAGGAGCACTGTGAGATTGACAGGAATGTCTCACCTGAACTTTTCTTTTAACATTTGAACCAAGGAAGCATATTTGAAATTGTCTGATGATGTGACTGATGTATGAATTCTAAAAATTGACATTTCCCTCCAGGACTGAGGGGTTGTAAGTTTTTTTTTCTTCTCTATTTTCCTTTTTTAATCTCTTACAAATCTCCTCTCCTTATGTTAAACTGAAACTGCTACAGAGAGCCAGTGTTATTCCATTAGCTTCAGTAACTCAATGCATTCTCTCATTCAGCATTTCTTTCATCTTTTCATCTTTTCTTTTTAAAAAAAATGAAGTGTGTCCTGGTATTTAACTTTCCACAGGACCAGTCACCATCCACTAAATCAGTTGCCTTAAGAGACTGAACTACAGCTCCCATGAAAAAGCAGCAAATGTGGCAGCACAGGCATTTCTGACACCATAATCTGGTTTCATCTCTATTCATTAAACTCACCAACACTCTTCTCTGAGCAACACAATGTCAAGGGACAACACCACAGTGTTTTTACAATAAAAAGCCTCGTGCATGGACTCACTTCTGTGCAGCTGTGACGTTTATGCCATGAAGGTTCAGGGCTTACATGTGTAATTGGTCTGCTCATTCAGCTCAAGGCCATCTGCCTCTTTCAGTTCAGTGGTCCTGCACCATCTCCCCCAACGTATTCACTCTTTTCTGCCTTGCAGTAATTTCAGTAAAAGCAGTTTATTCTCTCAAACTCCAACATTAAGTACGTGAGGAAGCTGAACACAGTGGCACAGACATCCCACTGCCCGCTACCGTATTGGTGTTGTAACTGCAGGGTGACATAGACCCACCACTGCATTGGGTATAAATGTATGAGACACAACAACATAGGCTCCTGCGTCTGTCCTACATAGAAATATAAACCAAGCTTCATGGGAAATGGTGTTAGTTAAAAGCCACTAACTGAACTTGTTTTTTTCAACAAAAAATACCACAGTAGTTGAACTATTACAGGTTATATTTCCTCATGTAAAAAGAAGAGAATTCACATTTTAGTTGGCTTTAATTAAATGAAAAATGAACCCAACCTTGCCCCAGATGTTTTTCCCTGACTGAGCCCTGCTAAGATTGAAGTCACCATCTTTGAAGACCGAAGCCTGACTAGATAAAAGCTGCCACGGTGAGTGTCACAAGTACTTACACATTATTACAAGTACAGACCTAAGGCTGGGCTACTAAGTATGTACACGAACAACATTTTAAATTGCACAGTACATTTTTTCAATTATGAAATACATTTTCCTATTAATTTTTGGGAAACATTGCAAAGAAAAGGAGCAGTAATAAAAAAAAAGGGTTCAGTCTATTTGCCCTGCTCTCCATTATTGTCATGCCTCCTCTTCATCCAAAGAAAAATCCCACATTAAAGTTTAAAGTCTCTTCATCTGTGAGTAATATTAACTAACTGCTCGTTTCGTAAAACGTTAAGGATAATTCTACCTATTTTATGATTTCATTTCATTTGTTGCATAGTGCTCAATGTTTTGTCTTTTAGTCCACTGCGGGTTTTGTGGACATATACAGTAGTTCACTGTCCAGAGCACACACACACAAGCCAAATCCAGCAGCTGAAACCAAAGAGTGACTAAGTGCCCTTTTGGCACAAAAGCACATTTGGTTACATATCTCTGCAGTTACATGTCTTAATATAGATGTAATAAATCACTTAGAGTTAAAATAACTCATTTCCTTGTGTACCAGCCAGGCTTCTACCACATTCATGTCATTTTGGAAGAAGTTGAAGAGTCAGATATCATGGTTTCAGTTTGAAAGTGTTGCTGGTGCCTGAAAACAAACTAGGAAGCAAGAATTATAGCTCAGGCTCATAGACACAGTGTAATAAATCACACTAAATGTGGTCGCATGTTGTATTTGTGCCTAATGAAGGATTTAAAATTAACCATAAAGAAATTGCAGTCACTTTTCTCACTTTTCATGTTGTTGTTATTGTCAATGTTCTTACATTTCATGTTGTTAATATAAATTATTCTTCTGAGTAAGCAGGTTGTATTTACTGAGATTTTAAAGACATGAACACAACATTAGTTGCTGAAATCTCAACTACCACAGATTTCAGACAATAGATTATAATAGAGAGCTGCAACACCTCTTCAACTTAGCCTTCACTCCAACTCAAACAACAGACTGTCTTTGTGGTAAGAGGGTTTGGTCTCTCTAAAGAGCTAAAATATGCTGCTGAAGTGTTTTGTCCATATTATATGACAAAACAATTGTTTTCATAGTTTGCCTGTGGCTAAGATTTTAACCAACAATTTGGCAGATGTTTTCATCCATAAGCACCTTAGAGTAAGTGGCTCTGGTGAGTCCTGGTGACTTCTGCCACACCAGTTTAATCCCACTTTCAGCAGGCTCTGTCATATTCGTGGGAGCTGGTGACTTGTCACAATCCTTGAAATTCTCTTTTATCATTTAGTGTAACTGTAAATGCAGGGAAGGTTCTCAGTAAAAGCTTTTCATTCAGAATCATACCGTATCTGCATTTTGATTTAGTAGGTAGGACGGTTTCTAATGGGAAGACAGGGAGGTACCGTAAATCTAGGTAGAAAAAGAGTGGCGGTAACTGAACCAAAGGAATATAGGGCTGCTTCAGTATGGCTTTTAGTTTGTGCTTTCAGGTGAATGGCCTAAATAGAACCTGGATGATTAAAGTCTGTCATACAGTGGTTACATTTGCTCATATGCTTTCCCTGTGACTCAACACTGGGTACAATGTTAGAGCCATGCACAACAATACAGCAACACAGAACCACATTAGATTTAGTGTTCCTGCAGTTTCTGTTAAAAATGACTCAGTGTCACCTTAATGCAGAATTTCTCAGCAACCAGCGTAAACCTCCAACATTAAAGCTTGTTTTCGATGTTCCCAATCTTCCCTCTTGTTCTTAGATTTTATTACACTGGAATACGAGATTATTAAGACCAAGTCATCCAGCAAGTCACCAAATGATTAAAATATGTCTTTTGAAAGGAGACGTTTTCTGGGAAATGTTTTTTCCAAAGAAATGTTCTCTTCCTTATTTACACTGTTATAAAATGTGTTTCATTAAGAGCATTGCTCAGCATTTATCATTCCATATCACTAATTACTGTCCCACAACACACTTCGTTTTGTTTGAATGCTAAAACCTTCAGCACAGTAAGATCATCAGCCACAGATGGCTTTTATATATCTGCAGATCTTTCACCCTGGCAGACTCCTCATGGTTTTTGACTCGAGCACATCTCGTCCCATAAATTGTTCCAGTCTCTATTACAGGAAATCCCTTCTTTTTCTCCTGTGCACAGAAAAGGGGAAGCTCATTTCATGGTGTCATCCTAACCTGTGCTGGGCCCAAATCATACTGAAAAGTACTTTGTATAGACGCTGGACAGAACCCAGTCTGCACTGTAGTGTAGACACTACCATCAGGCAGAGTAAGACATACCCCATAAATATTTTACCTAAGAGGAATGTTGTGTTTGGCAACATTTTTTGAGCCCGTAGATCCCTCTGGATGAATAAACCACTGCCTGTATACAGATGTATACAGTTATTAATCTTCGCTTGAAGTTTCAGCTGAGCGCCTCGATACATATACATGTCCTGTTGAGGAATGTAAACTCAGGTCTTTTATAAGTAGCTGCTGAGAGAAGAGTGCACTGGAGCTTTCCCGTGGTTGAAGACAGGTAAACCACAGTCAGCAAGCAGACTGAACACACAGACGGTGTATCTATACTACCCAGTGTTTAAGCCTCTTTATCCTGCCAGGGTCTCTCTTCTGTTTCTCCATGCTTAGACTGACGCATTAGTGTATCCACCTACTATCAGCCTTTTATTAAAGGCTGTATCAGCCAATACGTCATCATTAAGTTCTGTCATAGTTTGATTGTGACTGAGCTTCCTCTTTTGCCATTTCATCATCTTCAGGGGTCACTCTGTAAAATCTGCTATGAAACCTCCCTGTGTTTACTGTAAGGATAAGTAAGCCTTTTTTTAAAGCTGCTATAATCAATATTTGAAACAGTGGACCACATGACTGTGACTTAGAATTCTAGACTCTGCAGTTCCACTCATTTCTACAGAGCATTTTAACATCTTTCAGCTCATTGTTTTGGTTTTACAGTCAACAACCTTTCTGTTTTGGTTCACTCACACCTCTCATCAGCTTTGTTTTCAGCTGCAGCTGCCAACTGTTTTCTATCCGTAATTGCTGGATAAGATAATAGGCTGTTTGCTAATAAAAAAGATAACCTGTCAGTTGTAGTTGTGCACTGGTTTCTGCAGCTCCCAGGTGGCTAAAAATATGGGTTTAAAACTGCATCAGTTCTTTTTGTTTCCCTGTTCCTTTTGGCCTGGTTGGTTCTCTTTTTGACTACTTCAGAGAGGCAGAACAGGCTGAAAAACAACAACTGACATCATGCCATCACCTCATAAAGTTCTTTCAGGAACATGTTGTCAAAAAATTGTCTCTAAACGCCTCACATGCAGGCTGTCAGCAGATGCTAAAGTATACCGATGTTCCCTAACTGCCTAGCATCCCAGCTATTTGCTAATGCTGCATAGCAATATGTTCCCTAAACACTGCATGCAGGCTATTGGTAGACGCTATCTAGGAGGCTCAAGACAGGTATGTGGGCAAAACTTTCAGTTGAAACTGAATGATTTTATCTGTCTGGGTAGGCTGGGTAGGTTGAGGCTATGTGTGGAAACTGAAAACAGCTGCCTGGAAAGGGTTGATCAGAGCAGTGAGTCTAAATTAAAATAATAAAGGCACAGGCAACTGCAGAGTTGGATGACAATTCTCTGTGGGTTCGTCACTACAAATGACCTATTTTCCATTACGCATAGCCATTTATCAGCTGTTAATATATAAAATATTGATTGATGGAGGGACTTTCTGCTCTGATAAACATAAAACACCAAAAATTACAGCCTTGAAAGAACTTTTTTCATAACTTAGTATTTATTTCGTTTTAATTGCTTGAGAGTTGGGTTTTTTTTGGCCTCCTGTGGTTACAGATCAAAAACTTGCCAGTACTGACCTTCATCACATATCTATCAAGCAGTCCTCTCCCATCCTCTCTCCTTCCCCATTATGGCTGAAGGCCTGACTAGCTTAAAGCAGGAATGTATGTTTGGCTGGGAGCCCCCCCAGGTGAAAAGCTGAACCGTGTGATGGATCAGCCTCTAGTGGCGTGACTGCACTGTAGCAAAACCAGACTTGGCCTGCACAGCCCCTGACTGCTGAGCATTCATTCAGAGGCAGACGGCGCCAAGTCGGTGTCCTGGCATTTTATCCAAAAGACATTCTGCTCCTGATAAGGTGTTGTTTGGCTCTGTGTACAGACTCGCCGACTGGCCACAGCATGCCAACAAACCTGTAAATTAGGCTGTACACATGAGAATATTTAGTGTCAGTGGGGAATGTTGGACAAGACAAATGCATAAATGGTATCCAACATTCATTTGTTGTTCTTTTCATTGTTTGAAATTAGTTTTTCCTCACCTGCCAAGAATATTTTTACAGGCCAAACTAAGACATTTTTCATTAAAATATGATATATTTCCTGTTTTTATACATTAGATAAAGCATTCATTCAGCACTTTGGTCAGCATATATTATATTAATGCAGTCCTTACAAATACCCTATACCTGCTTTTGATATCAATACTTACTTTTAGCAAAATCATACATTCTCTTTTTGATGCTTGTTGTATCAAAGCAAACATCAAAAGCAGTGTTTTGCAATTTATGTGTGACACAAATAATTACTAGTTGATAATTATTATAAATAGTTGTTTTAGCCACATAAACTCACTTGGTGCTCTGCTGCTGTAAATAAGACTAAATCCTCAATAACTATCACTGTCAGGTCTAAGGCAGTGTTCACTGAATACACCAAATAAATTGTTCCTGTAAACGAAAACATATTTTATTCATTCATAATTTATATAATATGATAACTTACTTATAATAACAGTTTTGTAAGTTGAATCCCTGAGAATGTTTAAAATTGTAAGTGTAAGTGTTGACAGCAGCTGAACGATTAGTTCATGTGGAAGTCACTACTGCTGCTGTGGTTTACCAGTGCACCTACATAAAACAGAGTCATTGCTGTTGTTATTACTGTAGTTACACATGCTTTTCTTGCTGTGACAAATAACACTGTATGTTGTGATAAGGGTAAACCCTTAATATCACTCAGTATCACGTTGCTAACTAATTTTTCTGTTTCTGTAGCAGCTGTTTAGCTGAGCAGAGCAGCCCAGCACCGGTGCCCACCTCTCTGAGGACCACCCAGACCTGCACCCTTAATACTGCGTCTCTACAATCTGTCCCTGTCATGTAATTTCATGTGCATGTCCCATTCATAGTATCCTTTGTGACCAAGTTTGAGATTTCATACCCGCAAGTTATTTATATATAACTTTATCAATAGGTGTGATATCCATTTCCCTGTTTAATAGTTCAGGGTTAAAGTCTGTTATGTGCCTGTATTTAGTTGGAGAAAAGTGAAGGATATCATAGACAAACTGATGGACTAACTTACACAATTTATTCTCGTTCTTCAGCCATGAGTAATTATATGTTGTTTATTTTGGACTAAGTTTTTGACTTTTGAATAATGAAGCCAACACACAGGGTAACTTCTTTTTATGAAGGTTTTTACAACTCACCCACACCCATGCTTTAAATGATCATCTTGGCTGATTTCAGGAAGTAGTGGACCACTGGTTATCAGTGTGATTTTCTGCATGTGCCGCACCTCACAGTTTATTTGCTTTTATTCTTATTTATGTATTCTTGCAAGGGTGCTTGGTAGTGTATCACCTCTCCTGCATGTTTCCGTCATATGGTTTGACCTTGTAGTTAACTGACTGCTGAACTTTTTCAGGCTCCAAACATTCCAGTCAAACCATCACAGATTCAGATATTCGTGTACATCTGTCCTATTTATGCATCCATTCAACAGATTATTCTTTTGCTTTCTGAAAAGCCAAAACTTGTGCTTGCTCTGTATCTGCATGTACTATTGTCAGTGCTACTCCTCGAGTCATGGTTATTTTTATACGTAAACTGTGCTATGCATAGTGTTTTGGTGACTACTGTTGATTTTTGACTCATGTCTAATAAGCATATATCCATATATTGGTGAGATTGCCTTTGACCGAAGTATTAAAAGTGCTCTTGTTTGTTGACAGTGCCTGTAATGGCTTTGAATGTTGCCTTTGTGTAAGCTGAAAGGCCTGCTCACACCAGGACTTAGCACAGCAAAATTGAGCAGCAATTTATTGCAGTGGAATTGATGTGATGAGTGGATTCGCTCATGGGGGCAAAGTAAATCAGCACAAATGTTCTGTGTCGTGTTCCTGCAAATTTGTGCTGTTGACCACTAGGAAACACTCTTGACAGTGACAACCTTTTCAGGGACGGAGAGCCAAAGATTCCCAAATGAAAGAAACTGTTCTCTTTTACTTAACCCTCTGTGCAGAGGTAACCGCTTCACGAAAGAGGAATGGTCTCCTGACAGATACGACACAGGAGTCAATGGCTGAAAATACAACTTTTGAATAAACTGACAACTTATTGTCCCGTCAGTGACGGAGCAAAACTGATGCACAAATAAGTTTGCTAACTGACCGTTAGCTTAGTTCATAGTGCTTTGTTTTTCATCTTCAGTTCATTCACAGAACAGTAGAGAGAAAATAAAGAAAAGCACCAGAGTTAGTTCACCAACAAGCAAGTAGTCACTATGTCCCCAAACTACTAGCACAAATATTTCACAAGAGTATATTGCTATACCATTTTCTGGTGTGACCAGGTCTAAACACTTGAGAAACACAGCTCTGGGCTTTGTTTACTTATTGCTAACAAGCAGCTAAATTCCACGATTGTGGTTCTTGATTGTCTGTAACTTCAGCAGGAGAAGCTCAGTTAGTGAAACTTTAACAGAGGTTGAATATGCTGCAGTTCGTATGGCTGGAAATGTTAAGAGGTTGTTAATGTGACCAACAGAAACTCATTTGAAGCATCTTTAATTATGATATAACTACATGTAATTTTTGAATACCATATAAAGGATGAACACTTACCTTGAGTTATAATTATGTAAATAAAGTTTCATTAATAATTTTTGATTTAACTCATATTTTATTTATCTGTAGTTCAGTTAATTGAACTTTTATAGGTTCTTTTTTTCAGTTTAAATCCAAATGTTTTATTAATCCACAAGCTGTATGCTCATAAATAAAAGTGTACATATTTTACACCATGTTGGCTTCTGGTGTTATTTTGGTGTTGGGCGTTAATTCATATTTCAGATTTTACAAACACACTGACACACTTGAGAGAAGAGCTACGAGACACAAAGTTCCTGGTGCTTGTTATGATTTAAGAACAAAAAGTTAAAAACCGAGAGCTGAATGAACTCCAGGGCTTCGTTTCAACTTGGTTTGTTTTCAAGGCCAGTATTTTGTGTTGTCTCTAAGAGTTATATAGCAGGAAAGCTCTCCTGATTCCACCAGAGCTGCACTATTTCTCACAGCGGAGGTGAACCCTGACCAGATGAGGTTATATTCTCACAGGAACGGCAGAGTGATGCATTGAAGAGGCAAACCATTCTTCAGCTATGTGAACCTGAGTTTAAGTTGTTGGATCTGCAAACTGATCTTTGTCAAAAGAAAACAAGATAAAATAAATCCAAAAGGATCAGGAAAGTTTCATTACATGTACATTCTTCTATGTGGTTTTTAGTAAAAGATATGATATACTGCACATTTGAACTCTAATCCATTATACCAGAGATCTTATCCTAAGGAGATGAGAACTGCATGCAAGTGTTTGAAGGGGGAAAAGCCTCATGGAAAAGTACTGGTAAGATCCATTATTGTAGCCTTCAAATACAGTTTTTATCTCATGTCAGTGACAGTCCTTCTAGTGGTGTTTTTTTTTTTTTTTTTTTTTTTTTTTTTTTTTTTTTTTTTTTTTTGGAAGACCACAATTCCCAGAAACCCTGTAGCAAAGATTAAAAGGCTTCTTTTACCTTAAACAAATGCCTTGAAAACTACTGTCCATCTATCTCTCACTCCTTCAGTAATGAGTTGCATTGCCTGAAACTGGTCCTCTGTTATATGAAGATCATGTCTCCTGTGTTATTGAATAGGCCTACTACACGCAGGATTACCAACCGGGCAAAGGGAGCAACTGCCCCAAACCTTAATGGGTCCTAGAGGCTCCATATGGCAGTAATTTAAATAATTGCACATACAATTCAATTGTATATTTAATGGTATTGTTTGCTCAGCATAATGAGTAATTGTACATTCCATAAGTGAACCTTGCACATGGAGGTTTTACAGACAGTGACTGATGATGTAAAAATGTGGGGCTTTGGGGGCAGATATGGTGTTCACTTGTTTAACTTGACATTGAATCTCTCTTGGTGTATGGAGGCCAATAAATGCCCCTACTGATGCATTGCATTTTGACCCAGTCTTGTGCCTCTGTCAGAGATTTGTGGCTGCTGCCCAACAAACTGACAATGTACCATTTAAGCTCAGAGCTCATTTATGCCTCAGGGCCCTGCCAAGTTAATCCAGCCCTAACTGGACAACACATCTGTCACTCAAAGAAGCATGGTTTGTGCTGGAAGAACAGCACCTTCTTTGTTGTGTAAAGCCACCCACAAGATTTCTTAATAACCCTGTGATGAACTGTTTATCTGATCTGTTGAAGGTGTATCCTGCATACTGGCTGCATACTGGCTTTGTAAAACAAACACACAAAAAAGACCTTAGGTAAAGATTTCCAAGGCCAAAATGACCTTTCATGCTCCAGCAAACTATTGTGCCAAACATAATGTGATTTTTTATTTTTTTTTTACTGTAATGGCAGCATCTTTATTTCATGGGGTTTTTATTACATATTATTAGTCACATATTGGTTTGTGTGTGTGTTTCACCTCATTAATGCCTTTGTTTTTTATTCAACTCACAAACTCATAAAACCCCCTGCGACCTGAACCTGGCACAGAGCAGCACACTGGGCTTATCTGTGGAAATCTGATCTCCTGATGAGTGACTTGTGACTCGTGTCAAATGAAGCTTTGTCTGTACCAGTAAGGGATAAAAATCTAATGTCCTGTTACTGTGCAAAAGCAGAAATAGAAATGATTACATTTAGATCTCAAGGAAATAATTTAATGACACTAATTTGATGATATTTCTTTGTTTTATAATGGCAAAGAAGTGGGAAAAAAACATATCTCCTTCCATGGTTTGCCCATCACTATCTTTTGTGAACGTCATGGAATTTTGACAACAATCTGAATTTGAATTTGATATATCCTTCATATTATAAGGATATACTGTATTTCACAGTTATTCCCTCTGCAGTAAATTGTAGGTTTCAGCTGTTTTACCTCCATAGAAAGCTGCAGCCCAAAATGAGTAGCCCTTTGTTACTTTTCCAACATGAAAAGCAAACCACAAACGAACGGGAATTTTAGGATATGGAAGCACACCACCTTACTCTTAAAAAACTCATAAAAATGTTTTACATCAGGGCCGCGGTGGGACCCCCTGCCCTCTTTTTTCTGCCAACCACACACATATAAAACATGATCATAGTTCTCAGCAGCCTCACAGAACAAGATGTGACATTTCTCAAAGCATGTCTGACAGACAAACATCTGTTGTTGGAAATTCAAACACAAGATCTGAAGAGTAATCCTCTGGTTGATGCAAGATCCTCACCTTAGTCTCTCACTATTCTATTGCATGAAAAAAAAAAAGGCTGGTTAAAAAACATAGAAAAGCCTCTTCAGGTGTGAATGTAAAGTCAGTTTATATCAATTCATTTCTAAAAGGTGACAAACATGATAACTGTGACAGAAAAGCAAATGTCTCATTTTTAGACAAACATTAATGGAGAAAGCTACTAAGAGGCAGAGGTGTTATCCATGAACTCATCAACTGAATGTGGTTCAAAGGCCTACTAGAGTATCAGAATTAATATTGATAGTTAGTTTTTTTTTCCTGTCATAATACTGTATATACTGTATATCTACATAAGTTCAGGTAGAGTGAGTTTTTGTACCAAATTTCAACATATAGCAGAGGAAAGATGAAAAAAATGCTACAAGCCCTAGATTTATTTTACCCCAGCATTTACTGATGTAAAAACTGTGCTTACATTACCCACAATGTAACTCATCCATCCTTATTGTGGGCAGAGATTCAAGTGTGTTATGCTGGTAGCAGCTAATGAACAGCAAGCTCCAGTCAGAGATGATAAGAAGACCACAGAGGTCTGGTGAGCCCATTTCTTTTCTCCAAACCCAGATTTTTTGTTTTATTTTATTTTATTTTATTGTCATTTCAACCTTGTAGTCTTCAGCCCCAACCAACTCTGACTCAAGTGACATCAAGTGACATCACACAGCTCCCTCTGGAGCCACAAAAGGCTTTATGCAACTTTTCTAACATGTACAGTAGTACTGGCCATCATCTGTAAATGCAAACCAAGATTTTCTGAAGCTCAAATTGATGTATTAAGACAGTCCTAAAAACCAAAGATATTAAATTTACAATCATAAAAGATCAAAAATGCAGCCAGTATTTACATATTTACACAACAAATGTTTGGCATTTTTGCTTAAAAAGTTACTTTACTTGCCTATTTAAACAGTTTAAAAAGTGTTGCTAATTTGTTGCTGCTAATTTTCTGACAATAGACGAATGGATTAATTGATTAATTGTCTGACTGATTTCTGAATCATTTCTGCATTTGGCACTTTGGCACAACTGTACTTAACAGGGACAAGGCAGAAGATTAATGACCCCAGCAGACATACATATATCTGGTATTATCTGACGCTACTCTTACCTTAGTAGTAATATGATTTATGAGCATGCCTTTTTTGGTTTTCTTAGAATGCTCAAAGATAATTATATCCAGCAATAACAAGATCAAATCTCAGGCAGAACTAAGGGAGTTATTATCTTGAGTTTTGTGTCCTAATGTGCGTTTAATTCAGACTGATTGATTGTCTTGTCTTGCTGCTTTTACACCCATTACATGTATTTCATCCATTTTTAACGCCCATGAAGCAGATCAGATATGACCTACAGTTGGTTAAACACCAGATCTTCCCCTTGTGTGAATGCAGATATTGAAGGAGACACTACATTAGTCTAAACCTGACAGGCTTCACATCTGTCAGGAAGCAGCAGCGCTGGTTCCTCCCATTGTGTGATTCAGCTCAGTTAAACTGCAGTACAACAGATTGCCCAAACAGAGAATGTCTGGCTTCACTCCAACATCCACAGCTAGTGTTCTCCTACAGAGAGAGCAGCCGTAATTTAAAGACCACATAAAGATTTGGGGCAGCTTACTGCCTCAGTTCTAAATGACTGTACTTATGACAACTATAATTCATCGGCTTTATGGTTTATTGGATGTACTCTGGCAGAAAAAATATAATTGGTCTTTACTGTAAACATCCCTCCCCTCTGCCAGTGGGCTTTGAAATGAGATCTGTCTGTGGCAGATGGGGAAATAGAAGATTGTTTGGTATGTAGATGGTACCACTCCTATTGTTTAGGTGAAGCGGCTTTGGCACACAGCTACATTTTCTCCCTGTGTGCATGTGGGTTTTCTGTCCACAGTGTGGAAACATGCAGGTTAGGTGAATCAGAATCTCTAAATACCTGCAGAAGACTGTGAATGTAGATTTGTCCTTAAGCCCTGTGACTAGTTAGGGTGTAACCCACTTTTCTTTCAATACTGGGATGGGCTCAAACACTCCCTGACTGAGAACAAGAGAAATGTTCGGTTCACACCAGTTAACAATTGACTGTAACTCACTTCTACTACTGATTCTTTTACAGAGAAAAATATATAAAATGTATTCCATGCCACAAGAGGTCAGTATTGTACCATTTTAAATTCCAGTTGGTCAGTGCTGCAGAAAATCCTTTGCCATGGTTACCACTGAGGACACACAGTATTTTATTCATTTGTTCTCTGGATCTTCAGTTTTTTTCAGACTCTATCCCTAAACCTGAGACATTTTTGGTAAATATGATTAATGAATAAAATAAGATAATTTAGGAGTAGTCGTCAGGTAGACAAACTCTGGGACAAAGACAGAGGCCATGAGCCCACATTTCCCCCCGTGCAACTCCCCTTTCATTTTTAATTATTTGGATTTGGATCATATTTTCTTTTATCACTTCATTTATTTGCAAATATTGTTTTCACACAAATGTTTAAATGCTCTTTCAAAGCCCTGGCCACACTGCCAGCAATGGCCTGGTGACCAGCCTGCTGAAGAATTACAAAATCATTCAACAGTTTATTTGCTCACTCTTTTGTTGGCTCGACAGTAGACAAATTCGCAAAAATAAATATATAAATGAATAAATAAAATATGGAGTATATAGGCAGAAAGGCTTGGCAATGCCCTCTCCTCCATTTTTATTGATTGGTAATGAAAAAAAAAAAGAACATGTTTGGAGGAGAATGTTTAGAAATGTTCATTTACAATCATTCCATTGTTTTTATAGGAAATTTGTAAACTTTATGGCTACACAGATTTGATGTGCATAGAATCTCACTTCGTGGGTAAATGTGAAACAGAAGGGGTTAAAAATCACATCTGTTGCAGTGTAAATGTTACCAAAGACGACTGATTGTTTCTCCTGCCTCAGATAAACATATGTGGGGAAAAGGGCTCTTGGGAAATCACTGCAACAAGAAAGAGAATGTTTTAGCACATAGTCTGGATTTCAAAGACACCAGCTGATGGCAGTGTGCTAAGATGAAGTCACTCTGTGCATTTCAATGATTTCCTCTGTACAGTACACTGTCTATCTGTATATTCCTTTGTGTCATATGATGGTCTAAATGCAGTTTTAGACGTATTTCTACACATTTATCACAGAAAGTGATTTGATGAAATTTGATGTAAAGATTCAAATGATCAGAATTACAGGGTGATGCCAAAAAATACACAGCACAGCAAAGACTGGTTGCTTCATAAATCTGACCTTTATTATAGTTGAACACACAAAGCACATTGTTTCTTACACTCAGTTCAAGTATACTATTAGTACACATAATGTAGGTAATCAACATGTACTGTACCCTCAGAAAACAGAGGACCAGTTTTATAGCACCAATATAAAAAGTACAATAAAATAGGGTTCACACACATTATTGTACAAATGTTTTTTTTTTTTCAAACAAGGAATAAAACTGTGAAAACCTCACTTCTTGAAATTGTGAGACTAGAAAACAAATATCTGTAGTTTTGTCTAAACATGGAGAAATGCTATTGTATGTGCTCTCTCTATCAGCTGTTCTGTTTCCTTATAAAGACTACATATGAAGCAGTGAGAAGACATGGCTGAAACCTTTCCATTCTTTGAGAGCATGTTACTGTTGGACAGTCCTATGATCCTCATGTAGAGCCATCAGAGTGCCACTGGCTATGAAATACTAAGATACACTGTAGTTACACAGACTGAAGTGTCAGGAAGCACAAATCAAGGTGAATTTTAAAGATATCATTAATATTTTAATTATTAGACAAAATAAGGCTTTAAGCCTAATGGGCAGGCTGGTGTACATGTTTGATTGACAGCTACCAGGGGCTTGGACATAAATGTAAATAAACTTGTTCCGGTAATTGTAGGTTATATGGACAGACAGAATTTTGTTATTAGTGGTGCTGGTTAAATACAATATCCTGCGGATGAAAAGCTAACTGGCATTATCTACCCTGCAAACTACCTTGGTGGTTGGTAGCTCATGCAGCTAAGCAAAGGTCCATGAAAACATTAGCCAGAACCACGCTAATGTGGCTTGTTGTTCAGAGGTTGTGTCCTTCTGTGTTATGTCTCAGGCTGTTATGTAGCTACTAGTCAGACTATGATAGCGCAGTGACGTCACACTTTAAGCTTTGGTCACACCAGAAGAAAGTTTTGTAGCACTATTTATCTGCACATCTTCACAAAATGTTTGATTTTAGAACCTTGGTGTTGAAGTTCACTAACAGTCAGTTCACAAACATGTTGTCTTATTGACTTTGCTTGGTCATTAATGGTATAATAAGATAAAATATTCATACCATCAATTCATGTCCCGTAACTGTCTGCAAACAATTCCTCTTGAAGCAGTTGATACTCCAACAGAGGAGGGTTAAAAAAAAGTGGTGACAGGCAGCTAATAGAATGCTGCAGGAAAGAATCCTAAAACCTTAGCATTTTAGCATTTACTGTTCCCTAATCATGTATTTATAGCCTTAACATTAGCTTTTTACTTCTGGCAGTTGTATTTAGGCTTCATTCCTTAAGATTATCTTTCGGACCAGAACATTTAAGTATCATAAAAAAATTAGTTTGTCAGTGTATTTTTTGCACTAATCCAAAAAATCCCGCTGGCATTTTGTTGAGGGAACCACAGAGGGAACCAATTTCCAGGCTGGCCTGCACCACTCTTTAAGCTATGATAACTTCCTCCATTTTTGGAGCAAATTATCATTAGCAAATTAACTAAATAAGACGATTCAATTGGAATGAATTGAAATCACTGGTCTGACCATGCTATTATTCAGTTCTCACTACCACATGTGAAGTGGTATGGTAAGGGTTATAATCCTAGGATCAAAGAAACTATAAAATATGAATTTCTCTCTTTTGGGAATTTAATTTCTCTCCAAATAAAGCACAAGACATGTAATTTACTGAGTGGCTCTGCTATAGAGCATGCAATTTAATTTAACTTGGACTTATATTTTAGGACAAATCTGACGTTTGTTCTCAGTCTCATTTCAACATGACGTAGTCAGGCATGCTTATTTTGTGAAATTATAAGGCACTAGTTCTGATGAGACTTGCCAAAAGAGACCACAAAAAAAAAGAAAAAAAAAGCTGAGCTAATTAAAAGGATTATGTTTAAAGAGTAACTTAATACCACCATGAAAAGCAGTGTGTCAATGCCCTCTGTGGTTTAAAGTTTCAAGTGTGTTTAATGTCTCTTTCAGTGAAATGTGTTCTGTCCATGGATGTTGAAATAGAACTGGATACTGTGTCTCCACTCAGTTTTGCTGACAGTTTACCATAGTGGCAAAAAAAAGACCACCATTATAAAAGAGAAGTCGATGAAACTGTCAACAAGATACCTTGAACTGGGATGCACACAAGGTTGGTGTTTACTCTTTCTATTATGAATTTTTTTATCAGTGGAGGTTGTATTTGTAAGACTATCCCAGAGCCTGAAGTGGGAACATACAGGTGGGACCAGCAGGAAAAACACTAGTGTGCACATGCAGTGTGCTGCACAACATGGACGCAAATCTGGAAGCTAGATAACTTTTTTTGGCTCGTGCCAATTTTCATTTCATTGAGTGGGAGCCGTATCTGAGTCCAATATCCAGTTACTATAATACATCCATGGTTCTGTCGTACCAGTAACCACACCCAACAGTGATGTCATGGTGTACTAACAGACCCCGGGGTACACTGCATCACTGCAGCAAGATGAGATGTTAAACCACTGGAGTTAAGCAAAAACAAGATTTTAGGGAATGTTAAGTTGCTCTTTACAGACGGTAGATTTAATAAATATGATTATTTTGTAACTGCACTGAACAAGGAAAAAAGAAACATGAGGTCCCATAAAACTACTACATATAATAAAGAAGACAAAGTATGGAAGCTAATCTTCCCCAAGTGACCAATGGGAAAAGTACACAAAATTACCCAAATCTGAATCAGAATATTTTGCTTTTCAATAACTGAAAGGCTATAGGACAGAGCTTGTAAAAAATAAAACCTCTTTGCGTACATAATTTAATTCTTGGCTGAATTGAGACTGCTACCAACACACTTTGTAACACCACCTTCCTCAAATGCATCTGCTCTTTGAAATGTGAATTTCAGACACTATGCAAAGACTCCAGTCTGTAGTTTGCAGAGCAGACCAGAGAATAAATGCCCCAATTATTTTTTCAAAAAAGGCTTTGAGGCACTTTAAGGCACTTTAGCATGTAACATTTCAGCCTTGGTAGATAAGTCTTATAGCTGGACCAGGCAAGTTACACTTGTAATTTGTGATGAATGAGCTGTTTGCTTTTTAAGGACTTGTTTATGCCATAGCTTAATTTGCATAAACTCCTCATTGAGGGATGTAAAATTGTACCTTCAGCTTAAATAACTAACATGAAAAAGAATTGCTCATTTTGCCTGTGTAACATAACCTGAGTGTATGTGGACTTCAGTGTGTAAAAGGCACTTTATGAGACAGTTGAAAAGTGGAAGAATACTGCATTTATTTCCAAGCACAGGCCACTGCAGTTCTTATCAATGATTCCTCTCAATTCTCAGGCGACCCGGCACAGACATCTAAACTCTCCAGGGTGAGCTCTGAGCAAAAAACACTGCAGTAGGGCATTGTTAAAGTGCTGCACTTCAAAGAAAATGCTTCTTGATGACACTCCCCAATGCTGCACCTTGTGTAAAATACCTCCCTTCCCAGCAGGTTTATTTCATCACTCATCAGAAAAAACAAACAAACAAACAAAAAAAAAAACACAGGTAACACAGAGAGCTTTGCGTTCTCTGGATCTTAACCAAGGAGGTTGGAAGTGTTGGTAAGGCCTCTGTTTGAATATGAGGGGTGATCAAATAAGGAGAGTCAAAGAAAGCTGCTGCCACATGGATGAAAGGAAAAAAAAAGATGGTTTGACCAGGGTGGGCCTAGCAGGAAGAATCCACCACTGATGGAGCTGTGTAGTGGTTGGTGGGCTTCAGACAGTCTCCCTGCTGGAGGGAACGGCCAGTCGACTCCTCTCCTCTGCTTTGTCTTTACCTGTGGGTCACCTGGTTGTTGAGAAGGCCTGGGAACGTCTGTTCTGTTTCAGTGCTTAAGGAGCCACCTAGCAGTGGGGGTAGAGACAGTTAGCACCTACACACTTTATCATTGTTTCATATCACTTCCATTGTAAAGTATGAAACCATGTATGAGATTTCTGGCTGGGCTTTGTGTTGACAGTTTTGGCAATAATATCTTAATTTTCTTTCCACATACAGTAAGTTTGACTGACCTGCAGGTTTGTTAAAATCTGAATACTTTTTAGCAATGCCAGCAAGATCTCAACTATTAAACTGGACTGGTATATATTTCATCAGTGTAATTTTAACTGATATGATAGCTATGATAATGCACTAAAATTGCATTAATATAAAAATGAACATGCTACATAATGACAAGTATGGTACATTTTGAAGTGACCTCAGGTATAATACTGGAATAAGCTTCAATTCTTAAGATCATCAGCATTACAAGGACAGTAACTGTTACAGATAGTCCTCTGAATTATTGTGAGGTCTTACCATTATGGCAGCTGTACATCCACACACGATGGCCATCGTATCGACATCTACATTTCATAATGTTATTGGTGTAGTCTGACTCTGGCACTTCATAGTTTGGATTAATTATTATCTGTAGGAGGGAGAGCGTGAGTGAGTCACAGGTGAACATGAAAGGCCAGTGCTAATGGCTGGGGTGTGTAGATAATTTCACTCTTCAGTCAGAGAAATGGAACAGCTGAATATGGGGAACGTTACCTGAAAAATGTAATCTCCAGGTTTGATGTCAGTTATGTCGACCCACTGGCAGTCAATATCGTGCCTGTAGGTATCCCAGCAGCCCACGGTGATACCCTGCTCTCCAAAGTTAGCACATTCATACCTCTTTTCAATACCTGCAATAAGACATTACAAAATGAAAAAAAAAAAACATGATAGTAAGGAAGCCCTTTGCAAATTAGATATTACATATACACAGGGTTTTTTTTTGTTTGTTTGTTTGTTTGTTTTTGACAGTAAAACAAGCTATGCATATTGTCATCTCTGTATTATCATTAATTAAGTAGTTGTTGATGAGCATGCTAACAAGACAAGAAGTGCAGATGTTTTGGCTTCCCCCAACTTCAAAGAAACATATCTGGCTCTTGAGTGGCTAAATGCTTCACTATGTTCACCTGCTAGTTGCTGTGTCTGTCCTTTGGTGCTGAACAGGTAGCGTATGAGAGCTTTTTAGCTGAAAAGTGTGTGTATGGAAATTAGGTTGATGAGAACAGTAAGAGGGAGTTAAACTGTAAAGTTGAACTTTAAGATGCTAAAAAGCTCCTTATATTTGAGGGGAACTACTGACTAGTGTCACAGTTCTCTGGGGGTTTGTCATTACAAGTACCTCTTTCACATTACACATAGTCCTTTGATTATATGATTATATGAAAATAAAAAACATTGACTGGTGCAGGTTTACAGGCCCATTATTGACTATGTGAAAAGGGATGTTTTTTTGAAGAAAAGTTTTTTTGGTTTTTTTTTTTGTTTGTTTGTTTTTTCACTACTCTGTGAAAAGTGAAGTAGGAAACCTGTTGTGGTTCTCACCTTCATCACACTCTGAGTCCTCCAGGCAAAAACTTGCTTTGTGTCCTTCTGCTATTTTGGTTCCATTGAGGCTAAACAAGTCATAGAGTGTAAAAACCTCCATGCTGTGATAATGCCTACACACAAAGACAGAAATGCAGTACATCAACAGATGCATTTCTACTGTAGAAGACTTTTGTATGAGAGGTGAAACATGTTTGAGGAACCTAAAAAACAGCGCAGTTGCCTTCAACTGTAGCATTTAAGGGTACCATGACCTGGATGACTGAGAACCTACACAGACAGATGTACTTGTTTACTGTAGCTCTAGTATTTGTGCTTTTCAATTTAAAAAAAGGAAATTGTAAATTGGCACCTATAATGAACACCATTTCTTTAAATGCTTTGACTTTGGCCTAAGTATGCTCTATCAAGCTCTGCCAGTCAAAGGGTGCCAAAGGTTTGACATGTAGACAACTGGCAGCTGTGTGAAGCTGCCAACAGTGAACTGCTCCTCCTGCCAATACAGGAACCACAAAAATGTGGGACTTGTTGCAGTGCTATGCACAGTAGCTTTAGCTTATACAACATGGTCAATTACAGGGTAGCAGAATGTATGGGTGGGAAAATGGCTCCAGAAACAAGTCCTGGTGGGGGCTGATTCATCTTTTCTTTCTTGAATTATGTCTGATTTGAGATGTTGTTTGTGAACCACTCAAATGTCTTCTTCAATCAGGTGGTAACATTATCCAATAACAACCTCTCTTGAAGAAGTTCAAACTCAATAACCTGAGAAAAATGTCTTATTCATAAAAAAATAAAATCTGCATGCTTGTGATTTATGATTAAGCTGTGATTTATGTTTGTGGAATATAACTGGTAACAAGTGCTTCCCCAAATAAATGTCAACTCCTGTGTGTTAAATGTCACATGTGTTTCAGCAGCTCATTGCTCTGTAATATGGGTTGCACAAGCGTTGTTTTTGAATGTCAATATGGATTTTGTTATTCATGCTGCCAGTATTACATCATTTACAGAGTACATTTAAACATCTTTTCATTTCACTCCAAGTATTTCAGTATTTGTGCCAACTCTTTTTAATCACCCTTAATTGCCTCATGGTTCTAGCTCTGTACTTAATGTAAACACAAGAGTGGTATCAATCTTCTCATCTAAGTCTTCAACGAAAGCAAACATGGCTATTTCCATAGTCATATTTCCCAAAATGATCAACTATTTCTTTCAAGCAACAGACACACAGACAACAGCAAACAGATGGCTCTGGTGTATGGTGAATGAAAAAAGATTGCTGTGGAATTATCGTATGATGAAGTCTGGTACTCTGTGACACTGACCTGTGACAATCGTGCCACACCCAAGAGTGTCTGCTGGCTTTAGGCCTGAAGTCAGATTGGCCATTGTTGTGGATCTGGGAGGAGAAGCGCAGCAGGCGGCGGTAGGAGTTGGCCGGAACCTGGTTGGAGGTGGAGGCCAGACAGTTCTCCTCAAACGCACACTGCAGCATGAACATGGGCCTGTCCTCCATGTAGGTGGTCTGCTCCACCACCTGAGGGTTCAACACCAGGTCAGGAGCCGCTGTGGACAGGAAGATCACAGGGAAAACCACACAGACAGATGGAGACAAAACATATTTAGAAAGAGAGAGAATTGGCCTGAAAAAAGATCTGGCAAGTACGAGTGGTTTCTATTTCAAACTACTCTGAAATACTTGTCATTCAGGAAAGATATTGGACTTTCAGTCATGCAAAAGTTCTCTGAGACAGAGATTCTCCAGTGGCAGAAATTATTTCATTTGTTGACTTAAAACTGCAGAGCAAGAATGAAAACTTCTCAGTGTGAATGTTAATTCAGTGCCAGATGCTCTAGTCAACGTGTAATTAAAGGTGGACATGTCAGCTACTCATTTTCTTAATTCATTCATTTATGGCCATGCAGCGTTCACGATCTTAGAGGGCTAGCTGACAGACTCTCCAGATGAAATACTGGTCTGATTTCTCAGCACTGTTTCTGAAATCATTCACCTGTATCAACACACACCACACCACATAAATTTGAGCGTCTTACTCTCAGAACAGGAGACTCCAGCAGCATTGCGTCCACCTCCTCTTGGGCAGCTGAGGTGGGCCCCGTGGTGCAGGCAGTGGGACAGAGACATTTCAGTACCAGAGCAGCGAACTCCACTCATCACCACAGCGTCTGCACTCACCTCCCCTGGCCAATACCATGTCTCCTGTTGAGAAAACGTGACCTTCGGTTCACAGCTGACATCACATCACATCATCCACCTCTGATAAAACACACTGATTACATACTGCAAACACTGTGGAGTTGTTTCATGTGGAAATTGTACTGCAACTTTAAGTTTAGACAGAGAAGATTCCTCACATACAGTAATGGCTTTTTATAAAAGTTGGGTAAAACTATAATTCACTTACTGTAGTCCATTTCAGATAAAGATGGTTCACTGATCAGAACTAGTTAAGATTTTTGTTTTATTTTGAAGAGTGGGATGATTTCACTCAACACTTTGCAAAGCCTGTGTTGAACCCTTATTTGAGGACCACGCTTATTTCATATTATTATTAATTAATTTTTTATTACTACTTTTTATTTCACTGGCAGTGTATTTCAGGTCTTTTACCTATATAGCGATGCCAGTATATAAAATATTCCAATATGAGCACAAGTCATGCATTAAAAATTTGACTCCAGTTAATAATCAGTAGAATAAACTTCACTGACAAAAGCAAATGTATGCATTATACAAATACAACTTGACAATCTTTATTATTATATATATTATTATGAATATATCACTGGATTATGGTTACTAATACATAAATGTTCTCTCACTGACATTCTTTCAGTTTATTAGATTACATATAGGCTGAGAATATGTTGTAGATGGGAATTCATGGAAATATGTTAATTACCTAGAGGGTATAATTCAAAATCATCTATAAGTGAAGAATATTTTAACATTTTGATCCTTTTATGAGGAGATGATGAAAATTTTCCCAGTGAGACCATAAATTGTTGTGAAGGTGATTATCCACAGTGACCACTAGATGGCGCACTCTACCCTTACACAGCATCAGGAAGGCAATATTGTGTTGATGATGTGATATTGAAAATTTTTTTATGCACTGCACAGAATGTAGTTACCCATGTATGTATGTATGTGTACATGTTTGGTATAAATGAGTCCTTGCATGTACACACACACAGACACACACACACAATTCTAAAATTTACAGAGACAACAATTATAACCTGATAAGGGCTGTAGAGCTTGTGTCCTTATGTGTACAATATACTAATGTGTAATGGAGCTGTCAGAAATGAGCTAACATAGCACTGACCCTCCATCCTATCATCATACAGAAACCATTATTTCACATTATTTCCCTTCATAAAGCTCTGCTCTTTATTCCATGGCTCTACAAGCATTTTCAGAGACTGTTAATATGAAACCACATCCTCTCCTACTGTTACTATTACCATGCTGCACTTTAAACTGTGTTTGACACATCCAATTTATCCTTGTTGAAGAGAGAAGGGCTTTTTATCTTTATATTCTACAGGGGTAAATAGTTCATACAGTCAACAATTTTTAACAGCAGAGAGCTGTTTGTTGCTCTTAGCAACAACAAAACATAGAAACACAGGACAGTGGGTCTCAGTGGGTCTGTATGGAAGGATATGGCTGCCATTGTAACAAATGTAAACAGAGTTTCCATCACAATTCCAGTGTTTGTAATTGCTGTATATCTCATTCACTTGTGAAGATTTAATGGTTTTCCAAAACTACTTGCAGATGTAACTGACCATTTTTTTCTGCTGCTAAGACTGAAAAGATCAAGCTTAAAATGCACAGAAACTGTGAATGTACAGTCTCATTAATATTCGATGCAGTCTCCATGCAGCAAAATCAATGTTCCATTCGTTACTTTTATAGGCAGGACCGTAGAAGCTAAAAAGCTGTTGGCTGCAGTATTTTATTTCGAAGTCGAATGAGCTTTGATGAAAAATTTTCAAGGATCTCACTCAGTCTCTTGGTGGAAAATCTTAAACTACACAGGAAACTGATTGCAGACACCTGTGTTTGGCACAAAAAAAAAAAAAAAAAAAAAAGAAAGAAAGAAAGGAAAGAAACTCAGAGTTACCTTGTAACTCAGTGCAGTGTTGGGGCAACAGTATGTGATGCTGGTTGTGTGTCAGTATAACCTGCCCTTAACCCCCTTAAAGAAGACCATATTCCACACCAAATATCCCTGCTCACTGGCTCCTAATTAAAGAAGGCTACTAACTGATGTTGACCATCATTTAACCCAGCAGTTGAAGTGGGCAGGAAGGAAAAAGGAAGCTGAATTTGACCAAGTAAGGAGAGGAAGCTCAAATCAACAGAAGACTAAAATAAAGGAAGAGATGTGGCAGGTTTATTTTTACACCACTTTCACTGTTACACTATGTATTTAGGAACTTGGAGGAGTTCTGTTTTTTCTTGGCTTGCTCGAGGGTATTTCAGTGCAGCTGGCAGATAGTGGTGACCCTCTGGATAGAGAAGAGAACGACTCTCACTTTCTCTTCTCTCTCAGCACTCCAATCTCCAGCGGTCACAGAACAGTGTTCTAATGTCCATACCTTGGGTACATGTAATTTACTGTGCTGTTGCATTCCATGAATAAACTGCTTCATGGAGTGATAACTAGTATTAAAAAACATTACTTTATGTGGAATAAAAATGTTACTATGACCAAACAGAAAAAATAGTTCAACTTTTACCAATAAAGCATGGAAGTCAGTTGATAAAGTTTCTTGTTATTTAAATAATAATACATACTTAAGCTTTCAGCGAAATAAAAAAGAAAATACAGGCAGAGGGCAGGGTCTCTGCAAATACATAGACTGCCACACACCTCTAGTGGGTCTAAGAGGTGATTGGGGGAGATAATTTTTTCAAAGAACTCTGGAAATCTCTAACCTCTCATGTACTCAACTCAATTAGCGGTCTCAGAACATATCTCCATTTCTCCTCTTCTTTATTCAGGAAATTGGATTTAGGTAATTAGTAAGAAATTGTGGACTTGTAAATTAAAGTGTTACTACAATGAATAATCAGGGGAAAGCAGTGCTTTTCCTGAAAAACCTGTAATCCTTCTTACATTCAGAAAAGACAAAAAAGGTTGATTTCTACCCAGCCTGGCTGCTGTGACTCATACCTGGAAAGCATTGCTGGCGAAGCCCAGGCCCAGCTGTCTACAGACGACCATGGCCTCCATGGTTCCCCAGCCGTCACTGCACACTGTCCCCCACACCAGAGAGCCGTTTCTCTCCACCAGCACTTCCACACGGCCCTCATAGGGGGTACGACCTCCACTCAAACGCAGCTATGGGCACGAAACATACAACACAGACACTAACTTAAAGACTAAATCCACTGGACATTGGTTTAAAGTTTAAAAAAACAAAAAAAGATAATGATATGTAATATCTGGGTGTGCATGTTATTTGTGCCCATGCAGACATACTGTGGAAGGAATGGCTGTTTTTGTATGCAGGACAGACTGGTCAGTATTTTCCTATGTTAGTGTGGTGTTTGATTTAAAAAAAGCTTAGGCTGACCCGCTCCTGGAAGCCCATAGCAGGGACGTTACATCTGACAGCTGCATCCTCTTCATGGCTGCAACCCAGAGCCTCCTTGTTGAAGAAGCACTCTGTGATAGACTTCTCAAATCCTGAGCACTCCACCTCATTCATGTGCACTGGGCCCATACCTGCAAAATGCAGACATAAGAAACTGTTTGAAAATGCTTTGGGTTTGTTTGTTTTTTTTTTTCTTCCTACTGAGACTGAGATGTGAAAACAAACGATAACTGTTATGTCTTTTAGTTCTGGTATCAAATCAAAAGAACAATGATGAATAAAAATAGTCTGAGGATATTTTGGGAAATACACTTATTCACTGTCTTACTGAGAGCTACATGAGGAAATTACATGTCTGTGAGTAAATATAATGCCAGTTAGCTTAGTTTAGCATCATAATTACAAGCAGCCAGCCTGGCTCTGTCCAAAGTTTTAAAAATCTGCCTTTTCCCTGTGTTTCCATTTTCTTTGCTTAGATAAGCTGCTGGCTCTAGTATCTTATTTACCATACAGATGCAAACGAATATAATCCCAAATTGTCTAGTTACAGTATTCGTTGAAAGAGGTCAGATAACTTCTTTAGTGTAACGGAAGGGGAAAAAGAGGAGCAGTAACAGTAACACACAACAAGTAGTCAATCAAACAAACCTTAAAGTACAATAATTCTACATTAACAGCAGAGTCACCACATTTTATCAAACACTAACTAAACCCTTTTAATGCCAGCTTTAGGTACACACTTATCTAAATGAGACTTCACCCAAGTTACTGTATAATTACAAGAAATATCCCTCATTGGTTAATTCGGTACTGTATCATTAAGAACCTTGCGTTCAATACAGCAATGTCAGAGAAAATGCTAATCAAAAGTGATTCAACATTTTCAGAGTTTCGGATCATTGAAAACTCCAAAATGTCTGCAATGCACTAATAAGCCCTGACTTCATCTATAGTGATCTGGTCCCTCTCTGTTATGGTGTATTACTACCATCTGAGTTTTTTTCTACTATTATTTTTATTATTTCCATCTGGGTTTTGTTTTTCTCCATGTTGTTACAGAGAGCCACTGATGAGAAATCAGGATGGAAAAGTATTTTGGAGGAACATTCCCTCTGTTTCAACATTTTCCATGTCTAATATCACTGGAATGAGTGGCAATGTAAAAAACTCTTCCTATTCACAGGTATTGTGCTGTAGAGGATTCTTTTTGCCAGTTATTGGTTCATCATTAACAGAAAATATACTTTTTTTATGTAGTGTATCCTGCAGGTGATCTAGGGCTTTTTAACACTGTATATCACCGGGTAAACTGCTGCAACTTAGACGTGTGGTCAGTTACACATTTTAGTTTGGTGGGGTGTCCTAACTTCCAAACTGCTGTAAAACTCTCCATCTAGACAGCACTATAACCCTGCTACTGCAGTCTGGAAGGTAACTTCTCAGGGGAGACCATAAAGAGAGACTGCTCACACTGAATTAGAAAATAAGTAGTCAATAAAAGGAGGATGTCTTCCTCTGTGTCCATCCAATACCCTCCCCTTAAACATTTCAAAATAAGATACTGGCCTATTCCAAAAAGTGAAACCTAGGCTGGCAAACAAAGAAGACTCTGGTTCTTTACAGCTTCCATAAGGTAACACTGTACAAACCAAAGTCACTGCTGAGGTTTGAGAACATGGCAACATAATTACAATGAAGGGAAAGGAACGCAAGATCATGAACAGGAATACCTGCTAAAACCTAAAAACCTAAAAACCTAAAACCTAAATCCTGCACTAGTGTTAGCATGGAGTCTCTTCAGTCACTCAGCATCGTCTATGCTCGCCCAGGCCCTTGTACAGCTCTGAGTTTCTGAATGATCCTGGGCTTCCCACTACACCCTGTGGAGAACATAGCTGACTGTTATAGTCTACTTTCACTATACTGCCTAGCAGCTAAAAGGCATCCAGCTTTAATGTTAAAAAATGTCCTCCATGTATAAACAGTGATCTATTCAGTCCAAACAGCAAGCCACATCTTATACCATACAGAGTCTAAACGGAGCATGACGGGTTAGAGGTTTATGTTTCAGTGCAAACGTGGTTCTCCATAGGCTCTGTCTTCAGGCTCTGTCTGGTTGCTGACCACGGGAATCAACTCAGCAATGGATTCCCAACCTTGCTAGCCTGCACTATGTAACTAATCCTGTTCCACTGAGCTAAATCACTTTTACCATCAGGTCTGTGAGTTCATGATACTCTGCTCAATGGTACGAAGGGGTGATATGAGGAGGGAAGCTTTAAGGATTGAATTACTGCCTGAAATGTTTGGGATATGTGGTTTTGCTACACAATCATAACCTTCCATCGCACACCATGTACAGACCAATAATAAAGACTGTCATTCTGAGCTCACTGGCATGGAACCATCTCAGATCTACTGTGTACTTATTCCAAAATGCTTTTTAAGGTTTTCTGTACATGAGCGTGCTGCTCACATTTCATGTTTTATGCTTTTCATGTTGGTTGTGTTACACAGCTGATTGTCAGAGAAGAAGAGGGCGTAGTGGCAGAGCTGGGGGGAGAGAGAGGAGCACTCCAGTTTAGATTTTTTTGTTTTTATGCATTAGTTTCATTCAAAAAGCCCTTAAAAATCCTTAAAATCTTCCTTTCCTCAGAGCATTCTATGCTGAGAAGCACCAGTTCAGAATATGCAGCTAGGAGAGGCTGGAAAAAGAGGTCTTTTCTAGAACAAATGAAAATGAAAACATAAAACCAGTATACCTTGTCCCAGCCGACCTCCAGACAGGGCCTCCTTGGCTGTACCAAAGCCCAGCTCTCGACACACCACACTGGCAGACAGCAGGTTCCAGTTATCATCACATATGGTACCCCACTCTCCATTTTTCAACACCTCCACTCTGCCCTCGCCTACGATGGCCCCACCACGAAGACGGACCAACGGTTGCTGAGGAAGAAAAACAGAGACACTGTTAAAAGACAGAACTGTAAAAGCTGAACATGTTCATATTCTAAAACCACATATTTAGCTTATTCTGGTTCTCAGACTCAGCTGAAAGTTTGGAATGTCAACTTTTCCTTCTTTGTGATGAAAAAAGCTGAGGCAGCAGACTGGGTGGCTTCATGTTTATACAACATGCTATAAATGCGGTTCTCCCATTAACTGTTTAGACAAACTGGAAATGTTTAATTTTACAAGTAAACACATTAGAAACATAACTTAATGGTAAATGGACTGTGCTTATATGACACCTTTCTAGTCATGTTGACCACTCAAAGCACTTCACACTATATGTTGCATTCACCCATTCACACACACACACATTGGGAGCAATTTGGGGTTCAGTTCTTGCCCAACAATACTTCAGCAGGAGTCAGGGATCAAACCACCGACCTTCTGGTTGGTGGGCAACCACTCTACCTCCTGAGCCACAGCCGCCTGCTATTTGTAGTCACACAATAAAATCCTAACATCTTAATGTGTAATCCTTAGTCTAAGTGTACACCTCCTCCTTATAGTGGTATTGACATTAAAAACTTCAGATATTCATCTTCCAAAAAATGTGAAACATAAACCTACAAAACAGGAGACAATGAATCATTATTGTAATATTGTGTTTTGGGCTGCTGGCTGGACAATATACACAATTTCAGCAAATTGTCTTTGTGATGGGCATTTTTTTACTACTTCCTAATATCTTATGTAATAAATTCTTGCATTTCCTGCTAACTCCCTCCGAATAGGTTTCCAGAAACTCTGGGGTCACCTTTGATTCCTAGTTGATTTTTGAGAAACACATTAAGTTGGTTATTCAGTCTGATTAAGAAAACCACAGCCCTTCCTATCTTTCAGTTACAACAAATCATGTAGCATTGTGCCTCTCATCCTGACTATGCTACATTCTTGTTTACACTAAGGACCTATCTCTGCAGAGTTCCCATATTACCCCAGTGCTGGCTTTCTTACCCCACTGGCAGTAGCAAGAAAAAGTAAATGAATCCTTTGAATTATGTGTATTTAATATCTTATTATGATTATGTATTTAAGGCCAAATCTTATTAAAACATTCACAGTGTTGTTTGGAATAAGTATGTAAACCCCATGGTTAATGATTTCAACAGAGGCTGGAGTCAAAAAACGTATAAACACTACTGAAAGTTTTGAGGTTCCTGTTCACAAGAAGCATTTGCTGATGTGAAGCATGCTCTGAGAGCAGAGATCTCAAGAGACTTACGATAAGGACTTGTTGATTTGCTTGAACGGAGGGTTAGAGAGTCATCTCAGAGAGTTTAGATACTTATCAGTCCACAGTCAAACTATCTTTAAATGGAGACCATTTAGTACTCTTCCAAGAAATGGAAGCCCAGCTAAGATGACTTCAAATGCACAACACAGAATGCTTTGTCAAGAAGAAGCCCAGAGACACAGCTAATGACTTTAATAAAAATCATCAGAACTGATTATCATACGCAAATCGCAATGCATGGGGCGTAGTGTCCATGGCAAGACACCACAAAGGAAGACACTGCTCCCCAACAAAAACAACGCATGCATATTTTAAGTTCACCAAAGAGCACCTTGACAATCCACAACCGTACCGGCGCAGGGAGCATCATGATTTGCTTTGCTGCACCTGGGTCTGGACAGCTCATCATCATTGAGACGAAAATGAGCTCCCAAGTTTATCAAGGTATCTTACAGGATAATGTCAGGATGACTGTGCACCAGCTGAAGCTCAGTAGAGATTGGGCAATGCAGCATGACCATAAACATCAAAGTAGATCTACTACACAGTGAGTTATAACAAAGATAATCCACCTTTGAAAGTGGCCCAGTCACGGCCCAGACCTTAACCCAACAGAGATGCTATGGAGTGAGCTCAGAGAGCCGTTCACACCAGACATCCTAAGAACTTGTCTGAGCTGAAGCAGTTCTGTACTGAGGAAGGTTCCTCCTGAATGTTGTGCAGGTCTGATCAGCAGCTACAATAAACTTTTTTTGCCACTGTAGTTACTTAAAAGCCTGTTGCAAGTTGCACAATGTGTTGAAAATGTATACTTATATGTTCAAATATTAATAAACTTAATGGATGTGAAAAGATAATACACATAATATATAAATAAATAATAAATATGAGGAATATTAAGATTCAACATGGTAAATGTAACAAGCCAGAGAAAATCAGAAACGTGTATCAATGTTGTGAGTCAAGGCCTTTAAAACTAACTAGTAGGTAGTTTTTTCCTTTAAAAAATCCTTTGAGTCAGATTGGCTGAGTGTGGTGGAAGATTTGGGATGTGATGTCAGGCACGGAGCTGCTGGCCCAGCACTCAGCTATGGAACGTGACAGAGAGCAGGCAAGCTCACACAACTCATACCAGAATGTGGATGGAATCACACAGACCTTTTTTTTCTTTTTTGTTAAAAGCTGAGTTGGTTTGTTTACAGACTGACTGAGCTTCTTCAGAGCCTTAAGACCTGCGCTTCATAAAAAAAAATGTCCTTTTTAATCTGCTGTTAGTGTCAGTGATGTGAAGTCAGAGGTCAAGATTCAAGAACAGAACAGAATTGAGGGAAGTTGTGGTCTATTCCTGAATCCTGAAGCTGGAAGGGAGTCAAGTTAAGACTTCTGTCTGTGTGAAGAAAAACTCATCATAGCACTATCTAATTTTGGTGAAAGCTAAAGTCATACATATGTAAATGTCTTCATTTTGCACACATACCATACATGACCAAATGTGTGTGTAAACCCAAACATTACACCCACAAGTGACTGGTGAACATGTGATTCCAAAATCACAGGCATCAATCTCTTCTGTTTTCAAGATTCCCACCTGATTTTGGAATTGGGCTGAAAGGATTTGCTCCCATTCAGCCACAAGAACATTTTAGTGAAGCTAAGTCGAGTGGTAAGGCCAGGCTCTCTTGGCATTCACGTTCATCCCAGAGGTGAAGGATGGGGTTTGAGGTCAGTCTGTGCATGTCAGTCAAGTTCTTCACCAAACTGGGAGAGGCATTTCTTTTTGGAGCTGGCTTTGTCAACTTGGAAACACACTTAAAATATCATGCTTCTCTTACTTTATAAAAAGGTTTCTTGCTCATACCATGAATAAATTCCCCAGGTTAAAATATTATTGATGGATGATGCATGACAAAGATCTATGACTGAGGCACTATGGTTCAAATAAACAGTGTTGACCACCTTTTTTTTTCAACGTCCCCATACCAAACCAACACAAAAGTATGCAGGTGTCCACATATGTTTGGCCACATAATGTATTTACTCTATTTACTCATAAAAATAGCTGGCACTTCACTGACATAAAATCAAACCCATAGATAATGGTAGCACATTTGAGATATTTTTCAAATGAAGGATAAGGTCCCTCAGCTGCGACTCCTGCATGATGAAGACACTGTTGCAAAGATGTCAGGAGGAAAGAAAGAGAAAATTTTCCATCTTAGACTCTAGGATCCAAGCAGAGCCTTTGGAACCAGGTCTTTAGAAAACAGAGGAATGTGAATCGGTACCTTTACAATTCAAGTGCACAATGTGAGCAGTCAAATGCACAATGCTGAAGGATCTTTTAGTGTTAGTTTAGTAAAATTTGCCCTAATGATGCAGTTTTATTGACACTGGTCCCTGGTTTCGTGCTTAGGGACATTTGAGAAGAAGAAAAGTTAGCTGACATTGGCATTGCTTTCTGGAGATACATGTTTTTCCTTTGCCTGTCCCAAGAATTTTACTACATCATGTCATCTCTGAAACCCTGAGACGATAATAATTCATTTTGATGAGACATGTCCAAAGCAGCTACAGCTGCAGCTCACACAAGTGACACTGCGTTCTGAACATCAGCATTGGCTGCATTTCCAACCAAAACATTTAAGCACCCACCCTCACCACATCAGAGCCAGTGAACTGAGCTGAACCAGTGCAGTCATTTCCTATATCAGCTTTGTTTACCATTTCAGTTTACTGACACCATCCATGGACGCAGAAAACAACCTTTATTCACTAAAGAGTGTACACTATTGCAGTGTTACAGAGGCTTATGATACTAAGTTAATAAAATTCTATATTCCTAAAATCTGCATACAGAGTTAAATTTATGTTCCTGTCTGTTTGAGTAAAAACTGGAAAAGTCCCAGTTGCAATTAAGGGAGTAAAATGGTAAGTGACAATAGTCCAGTGTATCCATTTTAGATTCATCCATCCATCCATCCATTACCTATACCGCCTATTCATTAAGGGTCATGGGGGGCCTGGAGCCTATCCCAGCTGTCATTGGCCGAGAGGTGGGATACACCCTGTGCAGATGGCCAGCCCATCGTAGGGCCAACATATATACAGGTGCATCTCAAAAAATTAGGATACCGTTCATTTTTGTCCGTAATTTAATTCAAAAAGTGTAACTTTCATATATTCTAGGTTCATTACACACAAAGTGAAAAATGTCATGCTTTTTTTGTGGGCAGGTGCCAAGTCCTGCTGGAAAAGGAAATCAGCGTCTCCATAAAGCTCCTCAGCAGACGGAAGCATGAAGTGCTCTAAGATCTCTTGGTAGACAGCTGCATTGACTTTGGACCTAATAAAACACAGTGGACCAACACCAGCAGAGGACATGGCACCCCAATCATCATTGACTGTGGGAACTTCACACTGGACTTCAAGCAACTTGGATTCTGTGCTTCTCCACTCATCCTCCAGACTCTGGGACCTTGATTTCCAAATGAAATGCAAAATTGATTTTCATCTGAGGACTTTGGACCACTGAGCAACGGTCCAGTTCTTTTTCTCCTTAGCTCAGGTAAGACTCTTCTGACACTGTCTCTGGTTCAGGAGTGGCTTGACACAAGGAATGCAACACTTGTAGCCCATTTCCTGGACACGTCTGTGTGGTGGCTCTTGATGCACTGACTCCAGCTTCAGTCCACTCCTTGTGAAGCTCGCCCAGGTTCTTGAATCGGCCTTGCTTGACAATCTTCTCAAGGCTGCGGTCATCCCTGTTGCCCGTGCACCTTTTCCTACCACACTTTTCTCTGCCAGTCAACTTTCCATGAATATGCTTTGAAACAACACTCTGCAAACAGCCAGCCCTGTCAGCGATGATCTTCTGTGGCTTACCCTCCTTATGGAGGGTGTCAATGAGAGTCTTCTGGACAGCTGTCTAGTCAGCAGTCATTCTCCATGATTGTGGTTGTGTGTACTGAACCAGACTGAGAGATCCATTGTATTTATACTGCATAAATAGTGACTTACTTAAACTCCAAATGAGATATTCAAATATTTTGAGACACTTTATTTTCTGTTTTTCTTAGCTGTAGACTGTAATTATCAACATTAAAATAAAAAAAATGCTTGAAACATTTTAGTTTACATGTAATGAGTCTAGAATATGTGCAATTTCCACTTTCTGAATTAACTGACAAAAAATATTGAACTTTTTCACAATATTCAAATTTTTTGAGATGCACCTGGAGACAAACAACCATTCACACCTACAGGCAAGTTAGAATCATCAATTAACCTAAGCCACATGTCTTTGAACTGTGGGAGGAGGCTGGAATACAGAGAGAGAACCCACACAGGAACAGGGAGAATATGCAAACTCCACACAGAGAAACCCCAGGCTCAAACCGGGGCTTGAACCCAGAACCTTCTTGCTGTGAGGCGACAGTGCTAACCACTGCAACGCCATGCTGCCCCATTTTACATCCAGAATAGCCTAAATGATGGTGACAGGCAATTAAAAGGATAACAGAATGGATAAAGGCTTTTCTGAAAATATATTTTTTCTTGGTTGTCAAAGCACAACACAAGCATAAACAGAACAATTTCCACCAAAACTTTACCTCTTGTCGGAAGGCCTTCCTGAATCCTGACATGGGCGTAGGGGAGAAGGCTCTGCCAGGCACGCAGCTCACCACCACAGGCAACCCTGCAGCACAGGTGCCATTGGACTTCAGCGATTCAGCCTGGCCCAGTTTGCAGCTGGACAAATGGGCTTCGTTACCAGTGCAGTTGACAGAGTAGTCCCAGTATGTGGGCTTTCTCCTGCGAGCAAACATTCTGGACAGATGGAGGAGAGAGAAAGGAGATTAATAAACTCTTTGGAGGATGAGGAATCATTCATTTTCAACTAGGTATATTAAACAGACAAGTAGTACATCAGACAAGTACTTTTGGGTTCAGTCTAATCCATCTCACCCCCATTGTCAGCTGCAGCAGACAGAAAAGCCCTGACAAACTAAATATATGCTACATGCCCAGCACCAAACAGCAAAGGCAAAGACAGAGCAAAAATCAAAGCATCTGCTGAATGTGTAAAGCTTGTGGCTCAGTGCCCTAGTGACAAAAAAGTAATTAATGCTGCTTTAAACACGATGGTTTATGTATAATTATGTCTGCACATTTTTTAAAATTCATTTTAATACAATTCTTCATCCTGAAATTCATGAGCCTACAGTTAAATCTCTAGGTCTGCTGTTCAAAAATTGCATTCAATGTCAGTGTATCAACTTATAATTAATACATTCATCAAGATTTGAAATGAAATTATTAGACTGATATTGGGATGCTATTTTGACATTGTGAACCTAGACCTCTGCTATTTACACTGGCATATTCTACAATTAATACCAAAAGTGAAAGGTTAGCTAACAGCTGGATAATTCATTGTCTTCCATATGAGCTTGAACAAACTGGGGTTAATGAAACTCTTTCAGGCCTGCTGGGATGCTAATCTTTTCCTCTCCATTTATTACTGAGCCCATATTATGTATTCAGTGAGCCTAATTTACAGAATGGTGTGCCCTGTTTTCTCACATCTGAGGTGTACGTGAAAAAGGGATTAAAATGGGACAGGCAGCATTTGCTTTTTATTTGGGAGCTGGCGTGTAGGAAGCTGCAGCCTGGAAGCTGTCCGAGGCTAATGTTCTAAACCGCACCCAGAGGACTGGCTCTGCTATCTCCTCCTCCATCCCATGATGCATATCAGGACTGTTCAAAAAGAGCAGTGATTTAATAAACTGGTGGTCCTGAGGCTGTGAAAGTCAGCTTCTCACCAAAATCTCTTAACCTAGCTTTAATCAGTTTGAATGTTAGTCTACATTTCTATGATAATGCACGCCACAGTGTCAATTTATGTGTTTGCCATGGTTACTACAACACAACAGAAAACAGTTGTATAATGTCTTCTATGGCTCTGAGGGAGCTTAAAATCATGGATTTTAAAAGACAGGGATGTTTGCGAGGCAGGAAAAGTTTGACAAAAGATACTAAAGTCTAGCAGTGTTTTGTAACTTGAACCAGACTAGAACAGGTGTAGAGCAGTTAGTACTTTTTTCAGTGATGAGTAATGCAGGAAATTACAATTTCAGATTCAGTGATTGTTTTACAATTCCAGGAGACCTCCATTATGTTGACATTTTGGAGTCGGCTTGTTTGCTGTCGTACAGGGAAATAGATGGGAGGGTTTGATCAATTACGTCTCAGTGCTTGACATTAGAGGTGTAATGGTGTGTATACCCACCTCTGGGCAAGGGGATTTACCACCTAAAACAGCAACAGATATGTATCAGTGCACATCTTGCAGACTACTGGCAATCTTACAGTCTTTCATGTACAGTAATCTGTGGTATTTAAGGTAACCAGGAGACTTTAGTGTTCAGTCCCTCCCCATAGGCAACATTAGTACCCTGTTAAATCTGCACCAAGCGTGGGGTTGGTGAGCTGACTGAAGGACAAACCCAGACCCAACAGATGTCTTACCTACTGACGTTCCATAGTTCCACAACTCACACAACTCTGAATATGAAGTCAACAAGTAAAAACTGTGTGACAATGACTACACTGATGACAGTAGAAAGGCTGGAAGGAGAAGCATCACCAGAAGGAGACAGTGAAACAAACAATGTAACACTGTTACACATCAGCAGCATGAGAGGGGTATGTTGATCAGCACTGGATGGAGCATTTAGATCCTGAATGTTGCAGTGCTGCAACATTAAATAACAAGTAAAGGTTGTGCATTGAAAATGTTATCTTCCAGTAACTTGTCTTGTTTACACGTTGTGTCCTCTACATGTTTACATCTTGTATTTCTACTTCTATGCATGTTAAATACAGAAGCAAAGATGTGTGAGTGTGTGTGACTAGTTGTTTACAGACATCTTTGACAGGAATGGGCTAAGTATTCTAATTTATTTACTCTGATGTTGACAAATAAGTAAAGCCGTAGAGAGCCATGAAAAGTACACTCCAGGAAATTGATCTATTTTTTGCAGAAATAACAATGAAAGAAACACAGAATAACAAATTACACTGAGCTACAGAACATGTTCAGTAATAGGTCTTACATTGATTATATTTCTTAAATCTATCTATCTATCTATCTATCTATCTATCTATCTATCTATCTATCTATCTATCTATCTATCTATCTTTCCCAAGCCTCCGTACTAGATATCTAGAGTGTTGCTTTAAAAACCACATACTAGTGTCAGTGTTACACAATCTGCAAGGTTATATAATCAATTACTAATTGTCATAATCAGTTTACTGTCTAAACACTGTTGTGAAGGGTTTTCCACTCTGACTTCTATAATATTCTGGGTTAAATCATTGAATACTTTTAAATTTGTGGAATTAAACAAAACGTAGAAAATACAGAGAGTCATGAATTCTTCATGTCCATATTTCATAAATACATCTTATTTTCATTCCACATCCTCAAAGTGACTCTGCCTAAAGCTGAACTAGAAGCTCCCCAGGAGCACCAGAATCTAGACAAACTCAGGATTCTGAAACTGTGGCAGCTCTTGGCTCTGTGTTGTCGCCGTTTCAAAGGACTGCCTGTAAAAACACACTGCACGTTTCATGGGGCTGAAGCGGGAGCAGGCTGACACGTAGATGGAAAGTTAAGGAGCCGTCGTGCTCTGCTGTGGTTACCTAAAGCAGAGGAAACTTCCAGCCCCGGCAGACAGTAAATTCAAGGTTAACTTGGGTGCTGGAAGTTTAAAGGTATGCCGTGATTAACCTGTGGCCATTTGGCAGCAAGCTTCTTCAAGTAAGCAAGATTTAGATCCCTCAGCAGTCACTCACACATTACCACAGCTTTGTGGAATGCACTGGTGATGTACAAGTATCATATTGGGTTTCAGTGTATGTCAAACATTTAACGCACTCATTGGAAGATGTGTGAATCAGAGTTATTCTAAGGTACTCTTTTTTTAAAGGTTCTGTATGCTTTACTATGAATCAGATCACATTTATTTTTATTCAGGGGACTCTTTTGAGTCAAATTATGAATACATACATAACATGCACATATTCATGCAATATCTTAATAGTACAAAAAGTCTGTGAAAGTTTTAGTGCCAGCATCCTGAAGGCAGAATAGTGGGTAATGAAGGGTTAAAAATATACACTGTAAAGACCGACTATAATGAGCCAGTTTAGGTCAGGGCCCCGATGAGCTGACTAAGACGTTCTACATTTTGAGTGTCAGGTTGAGGTTGGAAATGTTACCCACCACACAGTCAAATAACTTCCACTGTGAAACTTGACATCCCTCAGTAGAGTTCACATGTCAGGTGAAAAGTTTAGTTTCAGTGAACTGACATGGGACAGGCCAACAAGGCGAAGCAAGCAGCCGCCCCAGGCTCCCAAACATCTGACTCCTAGAGCACCCAAAAGCTCCAGGTTCACTGTGTGTCATGCAAGTTGGTGAGAAATAAAGTTGCAAATTTGGTTTATAAATTTAGAATATGCACCACTAAGAGGCACTATTAAGTAGAATAACAAGGGCCTCAAATCTTGCATCATTACTTCTTGAGGCCTGACTTATAGAGCTTCCCAAACATGGGGTGGTTGCTTTCTCTCTTGTGAATTACCACTGGTCACAACTGGTATACAAGGAACACAAGAAGATATTTTCAGGAGTTACACACCCAAAAGCATTACTGTTGTAGGAGGACCCTGAGTCAAAATCTAGTTTTAAGAACAATGCATTTTAGATGATATTGTGCCTACTAGGAGCATATTCTTAAAGGAGCAACCCATTAATTTTGCACATGAAAATCAGTTTACTCACCACCAAGAGTATTACTCAAAATTGTATGATGTCTTCTGCAGCTCTGGGAGGAGCTCTCAAAAGTCTAAGGCAATAACAAAAATATGACTCTTGCAAATGCCCCAGCTTTATCAGTGAAATACCCCTTGTGTAACTGGGTCTCTGGTGAAGAAGTGGAAATATACTGTTGCCATGTGTCGTTTGCAGTGTGCACTTACTGAGTATTTGGACGTAACAGGACACATACACAAAGCACAGATAGTGGGAGGAGGAGGGGATAAACAGACTTATCATTGGCCCTAATGAGACAGCATCAGTGATGGACAGATTTGACCCCAACATGAAATCTAAAAATGTTGGGGGAGAGTAAACTAAAAAAGGAAATGGTAAAGTTAAGATCCTGCAACTTCAAAATGATGAGGTTCCCTCTGTGTTCACATTGTTTTCACACACATAAATATAAAAAGAATTTAGCCTCTGTTTAAGGTAGTATAGAAAATACTGACAGTTACATCAGTGTGAACAGTAAATGATTTAGACCAGTGCAGCCAGATATCTCCTCATTTTGACACACTTTGCTATGGTGATGTGTGGATACTTGTCTCCTCATCAAGAAATTGCACTGAAACCAAATCCAAACTATATGTACTTCAGTGTTTTTGTATGCATGTCAGGCTGAGGGTGACTGGTTAACATGTAATTACCAATTTGTGGGTGCGGCAAAGAAACAGGTCAGAATTGACCGTCTGCCCAGAGCTGGATTTTGTCATTATCCAACAAAACACCCACTGAGTCACAGCATTCAGTTGGTGGCCACATTGTTCCACAATACGTTATAATACCATGGATTTCTGTATAAATTGCCAGTCGTGAATAAAACGCTGCAGCCTACTCTTCTCTTTGAGTTACCCAGGACCACACATGGAGTACTGTAGTGGAATACTCACTTGTAGACTCTGGCGTTGTACTTCCTCTCCCCAGGGAAGCCAAACATGCCACAGATGACTCTGCTGTTAAACTGGGTCCACTCAGTGTTACAGATCTGCTTCCATTTACCACCATCCTTGACCTCCACATAGCCCTCTGTTACAGGGATCCGCTTACGGTACGATGACAGGATGGGTCGTATGCGCACGTCCTCCACTTGAATATCAAGGTTCTATGGACAATAAATTGATAAATGTGTACATTAGGTCAAGACACTTTATTCACAGAAGTAAAAACGTAAAGCCAACTGTTTTCTATGCCTATTCATCTTACTGACATGTAGTTTGTCATAGAAATGATGTCCTTGAGTTTCTGTCTGATTCATTATTGATTCATCTGGTTAGACAGACCTTTGCTATCTGCTGTGATGTAAACATGCTATACATCACATGCGCCTTCCTGCGTTACATAACATGTAATCAAAGACCCTCAACTCCCTGTCCAGACTGTAATCGCAGCTGCTCAGCTCTCTGTGCACTGCTTGTAAATCTTCTCCAGATTGCTACAACATTTTTACAGTAAATCACCTTATTAATGTTAAACACCGTGACCAGTTGCCCTGCAACTGTTTTTGGCTTTAAAAGTAAAAGGTATCAAAAGGTTTCCTTGGTGTTTTGCTGGAAAGCAGTCAGTAAAGGAAAAATGCACAAACACAGCATTGTGAGCACACGTGCAGTAGAAGATAATTAAGAATCTGCCTCATGTCTACATCATCAACCACAGACTTGGGCAGTACAGGCCTTGGACAGTTCCTCACTATAAAGACTGTGTAGATTGTGTGGTCATGTTCCATTAATTAACATAGACTATGCTAGGTGATAAATGATGACTTCTTTGAGCCATTATTAGGCCAGTGGTGAAGATGCTAGCACTTCTGTTGCCAGCAGGGAAGCCAGAGCACTAGCAGCAACTACCATCTTTCCTGCAAACGTGCTGCAGAGAACTGACTGAATATAATAAAAACAGCATATGGTAACCAGTTAGCATAAACAGAGAAGGAATGGGGAATATGTGAGAGAATTATCAACCACTACACTGCAGCACCCTCAGTTCAATGGAATGTTTTAGCTTCTACCAGCTTATTGTTTGGGTTTTATGTTCAGCAGTTTTATAGTAAGCAACTCTTTTGAGCAAAGACAAAGTCAGCAACTAGCTGGTGAACATAGTGAAGAATTTCGCAGAGACAGGTATTTCACTCAGCAGCTGGTGGAGACCAAAACAGAGGTAAAAGGATAGTGAATTCTCCAATACATTTGTCAAGTGACCAGAAACACTACTGCAAATGAATGTTAATGTCCCTCCATGTCTGCTAGATGTACCGCTGCACCTCCATGGCCAATAAAAATCAAACCAATGCTACTTTAACTGTTCAAAATCCTCTATACATGTGACAAGGTACACACACACACACACACACACACACATATATATATATATATATATATATATATATATATATATATATATATATATATATATATATATATATATATTTTTTTTTTATTTTTTTTTTTTTTTTAGTGTTTTGGCTGCTACATGTTTTCGTTTGAGTGCAGTAGTGGCTTACAGTAAATTACAAGCATGTGTTAGCATGGAGCGTCAGTATGGAGTCCTCTGTCACTCAGCTATGCTTAAGTGGGCCCCTGTCCAGCTCAGGGCCTCTGAATTACACAGGACATTACCCCACATCCTGTGGTGCACATGGCTAAAGCGTTTCTATACTGTAAATATGTATATTATGTTAGCATCTATGCACTGGAGTCACATGGAGGATTTTGGTGTCTGTGTTCTTATTAGGTAAAACAACTTTCCATCTTTGGTAGGCTGATCAAGAATGACTACTTTGTCAATGTGCACAGAAGGGAGTCATCTGAGCATTTAAGCAAAAGCCAGTATGCTGTCGAAATTAAGCCCTGATCTCCTCCTCTCAGACTTTTTGTATGGATTAAATTAACATTTTTTTCTCCCACAGACCAAACCCACATTTTTGTGCTACGTGACAGTGCAGGCTGAGGGGAGGGAGCTGAGTCTGGCTGGGGGGGGATACGTTGCTTTGCTCAGCAGATGGGCTGGTACAAACTCCTCTCATATACAGCCAAGAAGAACCTAGACATCAAATAATGAGAAAGGAGGGTTTCCTAAATTGGCATTTGTCTCCAGGGAATGGCAGATGCTACCAGAGTGAAAACTACAAATCATCAGTCTTTCTAACCTCTGCTATTTTCTCTCAAAGATAACCACATTAATCATTATGGTCGGAGGCGACGAGGTCTGGACTGCAGAGAAAATAAAAGTATATACAGGCTCGAATCACGGAACATGATAATGAGTAGAAATGCTGGGATGATGGCCTTGTCTGGGTTATACAGTGCATGATTCAGTAGCAGACATGCAAAAAAGCAAGTTAGAGCCAAAAGCAGTGAGTCAGATGAGCAAGTAAAATGCAGACTGGTGAAACATTCAACCAAAGAGAACGCTGAGGCGCTGGCTATGAACATGCCTGTGCTCAAATGTCAGGATTTAATTTCAAATAAACACAGAAACAGAATGCTGCATATCACTCTCATCGATTCACCACCAAATTTTCAGCAAATACAGGAGAGCTTATACAAAAATCTGAGAAAACTACACCTATTTTTTAGTTAGTTTCAAGGTCAGCACATGAGACACCCAACTTGTTCCATCCTGCCTCCCTCTCCTCATTCCTCTCCCACCCATTTATTATATTCTCTTGATCAGTTTCCTTTCAGTGTTCAAATGGTCCTCGTGTGTCTGCAGACAAAAATGGCCATTTGACTGCAGAAGAGATTTCTAACATGTGTGCCTTGTTTTGGCACACTCTGGGCAAGGGGGGCTTTCCTGAGTGTTTTTCTTTCTTTCTTGTCCATAAGGAGAAGTGGCACAGATGGAAAAGCCATTAGTGGGATGAGTTGTACAGGAGAGGTGAAGGGGCCTCAATCTGTTGCAACACAGCATTGATTCACAGAGGCTACTTCAAGGTTTTGCTACTTATTTTCTAATTCAAAAGTTCCTTTATTGCTTCAAACCATATATATATATATATATTTTATTTGGAACACCACTACACCCTGATTATGAAATCTCTTTCACTAAACACTAAATACTGAACTTTCTTGTGTAGGCAGGAAGCCAGAGTTAAAGGCAGCAAACCATTATTTCCTTTAACAACTGCAGCTGTCATGTAACATCAAATTGGACATGGAGAGGAAACAGTGGATTCAAATTTGAATCTTATGACTTGAGCAGTACTAGCACACAGTGGGTTACATGTTTTTCATAGAGATTATGAATGGGTTAAACATTTTTTGCTAACAACCACCTGCTGTGGCTGGAAATTAGGCTGATGAGAGCGTTGAGACTGGAACATCTTTGATAATTAGCTTTAATATTCCAAGTAGTTAAAAACTCCCCAAAGAGCTGGGGGAACTGCAGAGTTAAGAGACAGTCTTCTTTGGTTTACCACTATGAGCAAGTGATCAGAGGATGGCAGTTTAAGGAATTTATTGGTACCAGATTTGTACTGAATGTATCTCACTGTAATCACACATAAATAAGTGTCTGCTATAACTGATGGGCATAATAGGGACGCACTGAAGTGATTTAATGCCAGCTTGACTAAGGATCCCACGGCATAATTATCAAGAAAACTACAGCTGGGGAACAAGCTATGAATCACATCAAAGCAGGAGATTTGCAGCTATTTCTAAAGGCTGTTACAGAGTGAATTGATTAAAGAGTAAAAACAACTTAATGAATCAGTCACATATTGCTTAGTTGACCAACTTAAACAATAATTATTCCTTTATTCTTAATGCAAAGTTTTTATTAAAAGCAGAGCAGGATTATGTTTGCGTTACTATCATTGATGATCATATATGGCATGTCAAGATAAATCCTTTTAACTTTAGCACTGTCACCTAATAGCAAGAGGGTTCCCGGTTCAAACCCCGGGTCACCAGTGTGTGTTCTGTGTGGAGTTTGCATGTTCTCCCTGTGTCTGTGAGATCTGGTTCCTCCTGCAGTCCAAAGACATGCAGGTTAAGTTAACTGTCTAAGTTGTCCATAGGTATGAATGTGAGATCGAATGGTTGTTTGTCTCTATAGGTTGGTCCAGTGATAGACTGGCGACCTGTCCAGGGTGTACCTCACCTCTCACCTCAGGAAGGCCTGGATTGGCCCCAGCCCCCCAGGTGACCCTCAGAGGGTAAGCAGTATTGATAATAGATGGATGGATGGATAGATGTGCTTGGACAATTAAAACTGCACTGTCGAGTGTGTTTCAACTAGCCTCTAACTTTTGCTGAACAGCGGCCACTGTGGTTGTAAGTGGCAATTACAGGATAACTGCTTATAAATACTATACTAACTTCTGTATAATCTTTGAACCTATTTGTGCTTCCTCTCAGGCAGAATAATAACATGTTCAGATCAGGAACCTGTTTGTTTTATCCCTCTAAAGAAACCTTCCCATTCCTCTCATACTGTTGTTCTGGAAAAAGGTTCCAAATCTAGAGGACAGGCTTCTTCTAGTTATACTGGATGAAGGGAAGTCTGTGAAAAAAGGGGGTTGGCCAAAGAACAAAGACCCATCAACAGTGTTTACAGTACTGGTCATTTATTTCCCTCTCCCCACAAGTCACTTTGAGTATAAACTGCAGTGCCTAAAGTAGAAAATACCCTCCATGGTTATGAGGCATTGTCTCAGTTACCTTAGCTTTCCTACAGTCAGCAGTGCTTATCAGAAGACAAGCTGATCTTAAGTATTCCATAGGTTTTCTCAGTAACTGTGGTACATGAGGCCTCCTCAGTCCACAGTAAAGACTACACTTGCCAGCAAAAATAAAGTGCATGGAGCTTAGGAACATATGGTTCCAATAGAGTTCTTCAACAACTTTCTCTGCCAGCAGAAATCACCTCACATCCGCAGTGCAATAAGACACTGGGTTCATATGCAGTGTGGTATTTAGTTGCAAGCCCCTTTCTGAGAACGTTAGTGAGCCTACAGTCATTTTCAGCGATGTCTGCTGTTCTCAACAGTTTTACAAGTCCCTATCTGGACTTGAAAAACGTGTCTAATTGATATCCAGTCTTTTTCAAGAGCTGATTACTCCACCAACTGTGACACAAATTGAGGATTATGTGTTTTTGCACATAGTGTTTACAGAATGCAGAGAATGTTGCGTCGCAGTGTGCATTTCCTCCTTTAGAGTCGATTAAAAGAGCCTTTGTTCACAAACTGAAAGCAGATGTTTCACAAAGTCGTGACAAACCCTGAACCGAAGCATAACTTACGAAGACAATGATTGAATGGAAATTAACTGCGTTTATATAGCATTAAAGCCAAAGTGACATTAAAATGCGGAAAATAAAGATACACTTGGGAGTGACTGCAGGGTACAAGGATCTGGATGGTGGTACTGCTGGTCTCATTTTGTATTTCAAAGTAAAAGCATTGTTGAGGGCAAAGTAAATCATAAGTTTTTCAGCTGACAGAGTTTACAGTGTGACACCAGCTAAATACACAACAGCTGTTTAAACTGATGTACCAATATTCATAACTGAATTGACACAGCTGTTGTGTTTTTCTCATTTGCTTCTCTGCACTTTATGTTAATGGTTTTCACTATCGGACAGAGCTGAAACAGAAAACTTTTGTGCATGCATAGCTGTTACTAAGGTATGAAAACAGTGAGCTATTTGGTTAAAAACAAACAAACCAAAAACAAAAAAACACACACAGAGCAGTTGTTTGTACCATGCCACTGTGTTTGTACAGTATTTGTTTGGCAGAGAAGCCTCAGTCACTTTTTTAGTCATATCGAATGAGGTGTGTATTTCAAAATCTCAACATAAATTGTGATCTTTTGGGAATGCATCTGACCTACATGCACTGACAGGTTTAAATATTTTAAAATGAAACAAGTCTTACCATTCTGTGAGTTTTGGTTTAGCATGTTAGTATCAGCATGCTAATATTTAACAGCTGCAGCTGATGGAAAGTTTTGCAGGTGTTAAAGTCATAAACCAAAGTATTGGATAAATTAAAATTTTGACCTGATGATGGCGTGAGATGAAAAATCAGGCATCACCAAAGTGGTTGGAATATATCATCTGGGAACCATTAATGCCTCTGCAAAGGTTTGTGTCAATGTGTTTCGCAAAAAAGTTGAGCCTCTGAAATCACTTATGAAATGTCAGAGGATCACCAAAGTCATTAGGATTCATCCTCTGAGCAACATTTGATATCTGCTCCAAATTTCACTGCAATCCATCCAAAAGTTGCTAAAAAACAAAATGTCAAGTTTGGTTGTGGCTGATGGGGATTACAAGTTTGACCTGTTGACGGTACAAAATGATAAGTCAGTGCTTCACCAAAGTTATTACAGTTCTCTCTGAACAGCATACAAATGTCTGTACCATATTTCAGTCTGGACCAAACCGACTGACCGAACTGACATTACAATTTTTCACAACTCAAGGTCCACCGACCAGCTTGGAAATAATCGTTAGACAAAATATTCCCAACTCAGCATTTGGTGCTTTGTTTTTAATACAACTTACATACAACTTATTTAGACAATACCTAAAAATGTAAATGCGCAGTTAAGATAACTTGCATATTTTTCTGTCAACCCACATGTCACACATGTTACACAGTGACAAAGAAGAGAAAAGAGAAACAGCTGTGGTGAAAAATGCCAGACATTCCTCTTCAACAACACAACCGATTAAATGTGACAAATCTGTTCTGCACATGACATGAAAAACATGAAAACAGTCAGAATAATCAAAGGGATTACTTGTCTGTCTGAACACAGTTAAAACCTTGATATCCACAATCTGTAAAAGCGAGCTCTGCCCTGTGCGAGCTCCTCTATTCACACTGATGTCAGATGCAGCACTTAATTTTAGAATCTCCAGAGGCTAAACATCCGTCTACAATGTGCTGTGGGAATGTGATGTCTCTGGGTGAAAACTTTTACGTAGCTGCAGAAACATCTACCAGCTATGTGGAAAATAATTGAATGGTTAAAGCAATTTAAGATTATGACACAAAGGGCAGCCATGTATCAATCCAAGTTCATAGTGCAAACGTGCTGAAGGGCTGACACGGTAATTCATGGAGCCTTACCACAACATGGTTGGAGGTTTACAGGGAGGAAAGTGGAAGATTTGACCTTAAGGCCTCAGAGGGAAAAAATGACTAAAGAGAGGAAAGAAGAAAATGGGAGTTGTAAACTCTGCCTGTGGGGGGGGGGTTCATTGTTGCTTGTAATGCTATTACTTGAGAGAGGGAGTGGTGGAGAAAGAGCAGAAGGAGAGAAAAGAAGAGTGAAGCTGCAGTAAAAGAGGAAGGGAAATAAAGAGGCAAGCTTTGGTTGTGTTAATCCCCACAGTCAGATTTCCTCCCTGTCTGTTCTAACATAACACCCACAAAAGATTTGTCAGAACAGGAGAGATGCCTAACAGAGGTAAACTGAGCAAGGCAGCATGGGATATGGCCTGTGGGCATCTGTTATCACCAAGATCTTCACCCACTATCCAGATTTTTCACAATGAGCTGTCAACACATGTTATGCTGGCTTTCAGTGGACAAATGAAGCTATTTTTAGACCAAGAAAGGTTTTACTTTAAGAAACTTCCTTTGTCTTACACAAGTCTTACAAAACAATTTGAAGCCTGGTCTGATCTGTAGTATAAAATTTACTGTACAGAAATAATGTCTCTTTTAAATAAAAGTATTAAATAATTCAACCTGTGATAACTGATTCTTATTGGCCACAATCTGTAAACACAATACTGGCAAAAAGTTGAAGTGGCTCTTGTTCAACAATTTATACATTTAGCAAATACTGGTGCAATAACTCCACTGACTTAAATTCATATTTCTGGCTTCTTGGCAAGTCCAGTATTCACTCCCCTTTTAGCTCTGTTTTGGTCTCTAATCTCTGAGGGAAATGTCTATTTCTTTAACTGTGTCATGCACCACTTTGTGCTGAAACTGCACCAAAAGCATTTAAGTTTTTTTTTTTTTTTCTTTACTGAAAACAGCTTCTTGCTGCCGCTGGAAACAAGGATGAAGAACGCAGTGAGATTGAGTCAGAACAGTAAAGTTGTGAGACGGAAAACAATGATTAAAAAGACACTGCAGGTGAGGGAACTGCAGTTAGGTGATTATGGATTTGTCACTATGAGAATCCTCTTTAAAATACACCTAGATCTCTGGACCATTGTTCATATGAAAATATTAAATCAAACATTTTGTCTCAGTTAGGGCTGGGAGGATTATTTTTATTACCAATGAATCTGCTGATTATATCATTTCAACTATGAAATGTCACAAAATGATGAAAATACTTCACAGTTTCTTTCAGCCAAAGGTAAGGCTTTTTGGGCAACCAGCACTTCAGAACCTAGAGATTTACTATGACTGAAGGCAAATAAAAGCAGATATTCACAACTGAGATGCTGGAAGTAGGAAATGTTTGTCATTTTTGTTTGAAAATTACTTTTTTCATCATTTGATCTTCAAAGTAGCTGACAGTTACTTTTCTGTCAGACTGTTAATCGAGTCATCTGGACAGTGGCAATAGGACAATAAGAGGACACTGTTTATAGAAAGCAGGATTTTCAAAAAGTGACTGAGACATGTTCCACAGTGGAAATCAAGGTCAGCAATATATTTCAGTATATATTTCTGGCCAGGCCAGTTTGAGGGAAAATATAGAAAGAGTTCAACATTATCACCATCTCCCTCTCAAAAGCTTTTGATGACTTATAATTGAGGATGTTCGTACCAAAAATGGCTACAATGATTACAATTCTCTGCCCTAATTACATATCTACATACTTTCCACACTGCTGCCAGACGTTTCTATAATGCTCCTTTGTGTTGCCAGTCTCCACGAGTTGCCATTTCCCAACAAAGTCAAACGGAACAGAATATTCCTCTTTCACAGGCTGCTGCTCAGATGTTTCTAAGTGCTTTTTCTGTCCCTTTCTGAGTACCTACTTTAATAAACCTGGTTGAGAAATCTGACTGCTTCACTGTTCACATAATTTGAATAAATGAGGCAGCCTCTTGGAGCAAAGTGGAAATGGGTACTGCCAAACATCACATTTCATAAACCCTGGAATTTCTTAATGTTGAAATAGGTTTGAAATGGAATGTAATGCATGTACAGATGATAGCAGGTCAGACCTCAGAAGTTCTCTGCAGCCACTTGTGGCGAGACATCCTCAAAACACGGCAGGAATATAGAAATAAACACTGGAAAGATGCCACTGGGTGTCAACCTGCCTTGTTTACTGTCCAGCTGACTGAGACACAGAGCTAAATATGCAGACATTGAAATCCATTTGAACCCACGAACTTTCCCGACCACATTAGAACAAATTCATGGAACAAGATGTTGAAGTTTCCAAGTTGGTCAAAAAAAAAAAAAAAACACTGCCAGTGCTTAAAATGCAACACCTCCTCTTTCATTTCAACAATGTGAGAAGACAAAGCACACACAGAGAGGAGGCTGAACACACATGTCAAAGGTCAGCGACACCAGCATGCAAGGGTTCATGTTTCACCTCCCTCTTAGCTCACTCTCTGGGTATTTCCTTTGTGGTCACCGTACTGAGGTTACCATCACCTGGGAAAGCAGTGGTGCCTCTACATGGTCCTTAGCACTCCAAAAGCCTACTAATCATCCCATACCACAAAACCCCCAGCGACATGTCGTCATGGCTGCCCTTACACACCAGAATGTGTGCCTGGGTGAGTCACCAGATTACCACTTCCAGATGATACGGCCGTGTGGCGGCAGGGACAGTTTGGCTGTGTTTCATATACATCAAGCGCAAACCACTTCTTTTAGTGAATGGAAAAGCTGAGTCTGATTTTTTTTTTTTTTTTATAATTTCAGCTGCTATCCTGGCTTGACTCCAGACGTCTAGACTTCTCCAGACACGGTCTCTGGAGAATCATAATCTTTATCTTTTGTCTATGTAAACCTCTGAGCAGGAAGTCAGCTAAATGTATCCGCTCCAACAAAGCAGCTTTAAAGGGAAACTCCACCAATCTTACACATTAAGGTCTGTTTACGTGTTCTGGGGGGTGATACTGTTTATGTGAAAAGAAACTAACTGGAGATAAAGACTTCTTTGAAAATGAAAAATAAATAAATCTTGGCATGTGGAAAAAAGAGGTGAGTTTACTAGAACTCTGCAGCCGACTCCTTGTCTCTGCTTGAGCCTGGAGGCTCATGGCTATAGCCCCTCCTAGCACATCCAAATATCCAACCCAACAATTGGCAGTAGAGTTGCATTGTGGGTAATGTAGGTACATCAGAGTCTCTACGGTGGCCATCAGGTGACAAACACTACTGCATGGATTAGTCTGTCAAGTGAAGAGGTTTGTTTTTAAAGCTGATTTTTTTCTGAGCTACTGTGGCAACAACGTGGCACAACATGGTGGACTATGTGGAAGAGGACCCGCTCCCTATGGAGTGAATGAAAACATAACAGTTATTGCTTTTAGGTGATTATACACTAACACAAACATTGGATTTATATTCCATTGCTGCCAGTATATCCTCGTATATGTTACACACTGATCCACTACTGCACTTCATATATTCAAACTTAAAACCTGCAATGATTGTTGTTTTTTACCACTAGGAGGCATCAGAAACAAGTAGTGAACATAACACTGACAGATCATCACCTTTTTAAACTGACACTGTATTCAAACAGTTGCCTATTTACACACCTAGCAAGTACAGGGCAATATCATCACTCATTTGGAGTCATGTTTCTGTCCATGTGATGAGTATAAGTCTAATATCTACTCTCTTTAAGCTCTGTATTTGGTCTTTACCAACACCTGGGGGAAATATCTTCTTTAGTTACTTAACAGTCCACTAAGTTCACCAGCTAGTCTCTAACTACATCTGCCTGCTGTTTGTTGCCAAGCAGGTTGTGTGCAGAGCTTTTATTGCTGAAAAGAGAGAGCAGAGAGAGAGAACAGTAAAATTTTGGGCTGGACAGCCAAAAATTTAACTGAAACTTGCTCTGTAAACCTGAGGGGAGCTGCATTTTCAGGTGACAGCTCCTTATAGGTTCATCACTAAGAGTGAAATCTTTCACGCTGAGTTGGTTACCATTTACCACTAGTTTTATGGATGGTTTTAATTTGCAAAAATTAAAACAAAAAATTAAAAAAACAAAAAAACCTCCTGAAATATCACAAAAAAGACTGTATACTTGGCAGAGGTGGAAAAGTTACTGAATTGCTAAAAGCATAATGTGCAATGGAATCAGACTTAATCAATTAATCATAACAAATAGGAAGCATGAGACTTCAACGTCCACTCAAGCCTCTGCTCTACTGAAGAGATGAAAAAAAGCTGCAGACAACATCAGATCTGTGTGGAGAGTAACCTTCCTCAAATCAACTCAAGAAACAAAGATTGTTTCCATCATGTTACTTACATTGATCTTCACTCTTTGAGTTTTGACTCTTGCTCTTCTAATTGCATTATCTTGTTGCTGCCTCTTCTTCTGCAAAATGTTTAATGGCACCTGACTTTAAAATTAGCACCACCTGCTTTTAATCTTGACAAACCAACTGCAAATATTCATCTGACAGTAGTGCGTGGGAACATTTCATTTTCTTTCTTTTGCCAATTTTAATTCTGAAAAAAATTGTGATACATTTAGATGGAAACTTCACAGCTGCCACATTGTTTTCACATTGTCATTTGATGTAGTGTTATTGTAAAAATATCAATATTAGCCACTTTACCAAACTCATAGTCCATCTGACGATCTCAGGAACTCAGCAAAACTAACCCTAACAACCCCTCTCAGTGGCTTTTGGGAAAGAATAGAAAAGCTCTGCTGAGCTGTCCACACATGTTTTGAGGGCATTATGAAAAATGCTTTATTAGTTTTTAAACTCTCCAAGGAAGAAGAGGAGTGGGTCAGAGAGAGAGAGAGAAAGAGAGAGAGAGGCTGAGAGTTAGCTCTGCTGTGTAGTTTGCTCATAACGTTGGAATGTGGAATCATGAGGCCTGCACAGTGAGCAGAAAGATAACAGTCTGCTTTTGGTGGCTCTTAAAGGTCCACCAACTCCAGACAGTTACGAGTGCAACACCTAATAATTACCAGTTTAACTTCACTTTCACTCACACACTTTCACTGCTGGCTACTTAGACAGCACTATTATTAAAACGTAGAGCTGGGATGGGTTCTGGGTTATGGGTTGTTTCCAGCCAAATACCAGGAGAGATTTATTAGCCTGCAAAAACAATTGTATGATATTCTTGGACTGGAAGAACTTTATCAAGCCTGAAAGAAAAACTCTAGTGATGTCATCGGGGTTATCCTGGCTTGAGCTTGCAGTCGACAATTTTTTCTAAAAAGTCTGTATTAAAACAAAGGGGGTGTTTTCTGTTTGAAACAGAAGGTCTAATGAGAAGATGCTATTAAGGTGTATCACTGGAAATGTAGGATCCAACAGTTTGGGAACTTGACCAATACCAGGGATTAAAAGTCTGCTTCGATGTCACTGATTCTTTTTAAAATCTACATTTATATACATATAAGCCCTTTTCATACATGCACCTCTAGTACATTTGATGCCAATTTTAAATGTCAGTCTCATGTCTGAATAGCATCGCAGTCACTTTTTTCCCTCTCATCGTGCAACTGAGACAGAGGAGGTTAAACAATCCTCCTTATAACCAGAAAAGTAATCATACTAGCTGTGCCTCTCTGTATTTTCATGCTAGTTGCATGGACAAAACCAGCAAACACTTTACATGTAGCATGCAGCAAATAGAAATGCATGGACACATGACAGTGTTGTCATTCTCTGTGAATGCACTGGTAGACATTATAAAGTAGAACTATATGATAAATGATTGTATTTGTCAAAATACATCTACCTAAGTGTTTGTTTTTGCCCCTAAAAGGTTGAGGTTGTTATTATAGGTGCAAACATTATGGATTGGATTCCTACAGACACAGACCTTTTTATGAGTGTGATCCTTTTTATTAAACCAAAAATCCTTTAAGTTTACTGTAAGACTTTCAATGCATTATTCAACACCTGTTTCAAAGACGTACCAGCCAATGTTTGATGGAAAACTGGCAGATTCTTTATGGCCTAGAATTTCACAATCAAAACAAATAACAATTCCTATTGATATTAATAACGTGACCAGGATAATTCCAGTATACTGCTGTTGTGGTGCAAACTAGGTGTCAAACACTGCATGAGCATTGTGGATTTTTCCTGAATGATACAGCTGTATATGTACAGTAATGACCATCTATGTCTGAATGACATTAATCCATTATATTAACAGATATATGAAGAAAATAATGTTATAAATGTCATTGTCTCAAAAGAGCTTTTACAACTTAAGTTGTGTTTGTACAGAATAACTAAAATCAAAACAGCTCAGCTGTCACCATGGTAGCTGACTAGGTGTCAGCAAACAAATGTCCTTTGGAGAGACAGTAAAAAAGATGTCACAAAAAACAAAAGTTGTACAAAGCTTTAGGGTTAGAGTGTGCAAGAATTCAGGAGCTGCAACTTTACCTCTATATGGTTGGGCAGGGTATTGATGAATTTAAATCCTGGTATCCTCTTGTCACTGCACACCACGCCTACGTCTTCACTGTGTTTGCAGTCTGAAACACCAATCCCATTGGACGGACACAACGCCAAGGTCTTTTCTTTGCCAGTGCAGTGGAGATTGTCGAACCAGATGGGTCCTAATGAGACAAAGAGAGATTCATCAGTGCTTCCATGGGGAGGAATCTTTCCCTTCATTAGTGGAAGGAACAAAGGAAAATAGATTTCTTTTGAAGGATAGGCTGATTTCTCCAAACATTTTGTAAACTTTTTTTCCTATTAATATTACAAATGAGTCATAAATTGAAAGATCACGCATCACGGTTACATCAACAGTATGTTCAACCAGTATTGCCCTTTGCCTTCCTCTTTTCAGGTGTTTCCACCCTGATAAGAGGAACAATATGGAGGTAACAGTGCTTTACTTAACCTACCTTGACCTTTCCCGTATTTCGAGGATGGAGACCACGAGATGGCTTCCAGGTAGCCCAGCTCCCGACACACCACCTGAGCAGCATGGATAGTAAAGTCGTCATCACAGACGGTTCCCCACTCGCCATTGTAGAAAACCTCTACACGGCCCTCGTTGTGTTTCCTCTTATCTCCCGCCAGTCGGAGCTGAATCCTGGGCGTGTCCGGTGTCAGCTGCGGGGCGGTGTACTGTTCCTGCTCTGGGTCTGGGTAGCCCGGTGGGTAGCCAAGGTGCTCGTACTGAGCAAGGGTCAGCTTTAATAGCACAAACAGAATAACAGTGCAGCAGGGCAGGTGCTTGGAGGCCAGCATTTTGGTCAGAGCTGTTGAAAGAGATGAAAAGTGAGGAACATCATTAAAATTCCTTGGCAACTGTCTCAGATAGTTGCTCACAATGGTACTTTCTATTTATTACAGACAATCAGGAAATCAGGCTGAAAAATAAGGAGGGATACTTCATTAATTTTACACATGAAGGTAATTTTAATGACATCTAATGATGCTATCTTGATTTTGGCTTAGAGGCTACAAATTTGTGACAAAAAGCTTGTGTTAGAAAATGGGGACATGGCATTTGGGAACAGGCATTTAACCAGACAAGGTCTAGTACAACTACACTATCAAGCTGCATAATGAGAAATGTAGGATCCAGTGAATAATTTCTCTCTTCTCCTTCTTTCTCCTCTTTAAACAACATCAATGTTCAACTCGGAATATTACAGCTGCTCTAATCAATATTTTGTGTTAAACTTAAACGGCTATGCGTGATATAAAAGGGGTCGATTACAGTGACAAAAGAGAATTACTGCCCAACCGTGCGGTTTCCCTCGGTGCTATGAAGCATTTTAGAATCTTTCAGGTCATTGTTTTGGTTTTATGACACACAGGATTTCTGTTTTGGTTCACCCCCACTTATTTTCCAACAGCAACAGACAGCTCTTAGAAAAGAAAAATCCACACTCACAACAACTATTGATGTGGTGTCAATTAGTTTGTAGCTGACTCCGACTTCAGTAAGCATTAACGTTAAGACTGACAGTCTCCATTAGGTTGGACACCTGGAGCTGTGAAAATGAGGGTGTTTTCAAAAAAGAAGCTGCAGCTTACAGCTTTAAAGCTATAATCCACAAAATCTGAATTATATATTTGATTTTTGTGACATCTGGTTTTACAATTTGTTAAAAGCACAGACCAAACATGTAGTGCAGTTTAATTTTAAGCAAATTGCAGACTGTGTTGACTGTTAATGTAAAACACATTTCTGTTCAGCAGTAGTTTTTTCACAGTTTTCATGACAAAAGTTTCCATTTTGCTACGGGCTCACTTATTACTGCGATATATCAGTAGATAATATAAGCAAAACATTAATCTATGTGAAACAGCTGCACAGTTATTCAAATCAATGTGTGAAAAGAGGTGATCATCAGTAGGGTTTTTTATTTTATTTTTATTTTGAGTTGTGTTCAGATCATGAGTCCAAGAAAAGCTGGACTCAAACTTGAAACAGACACCTGCAGGTTGATGTAATGCCAAACCCACATAGATAAATACTGATATATGGCTAGGCCCCTGCTCCTACCTTCCTTTAAACAGAAAGAATTAATCAGAATTCCAGTAAAAGACTATTAAAACTAAGAGCTTATGGTTGCACAAACCATGACTCAAAAATATGCACACAACCAAAATCACCCACTGACTTGTCGACAGCTGTGTTTCCACAAACCAATCAAATGTTAAAAACTCAGAATTTTCAGCTTTTTTGTAAGAAACATATGGCAGATGATCCTTCAACTGCAGGGTTTCTACTCTCCTCATTGTAACGTGGCAGTGGTTACACAAGCTAGAAACAACACACACATTACAGAATGAACAGACGGAATGAAGCCCACAGCCTCTGGGTCTGCTTACAGTGTGTCAGTCCAAATGCCGATGTTATCATTAGAAAAACAGTCAGGATGTACATAAAAAACTGAGGTTCAACTAAGGCAATGCATATATAAGTGAGATCTGCTCATTCCTGAACGTTTTCCATTTCAAGCTCAGAAAACAAATGAACTCTTTCATGATTTCTCAGGAGAAGGAGGATGAGGACTGGATGAAGCTCCAGCCACTTACCCACATCTAATCAGTCAAAACATCATATCCCGGATGTTCTGGCCCCTCTTTCCATTCAGAACCAAAGTTTGGAAGGCCTTCTGTAGCCTATACATAACACTGCTTTCACCTTCATGGAAGTCAGACATGTGTCCCACCTGCTGCTGGAGGGGATCTATGCTTTGGCTGAAAAGGTCAAAATGTCAGTTTATAAGAATGTCAGTTGCTCTTCTTGTGCCCTTTTCTGAAGCACTCATATGACTGCTTCACTGCACGTAGACACAGAAAAAGCTGAGACTGAAATGCACCAAAGAGGTTTAGACTGACTTTTACTCTATTCCATAATGCTCTTTGGCACTGACACTTCATTTTACCCAATAAAAGAAAACAAAAAACAGCCTCATTCAAAATACCTTCAATTGATGCAACTTTTTTTCTTATAATGTAACAAAGCTGAAACTAATGATTATTTTTGTTATAGTTCAATTTGTTCATTATTTTGCTGATTCATCTTTTCATCTTTTAGTCAATAAAGTTCCAGGATATCTTCAGATTGGTTACTATGTCATTTCAAAAGTGAAATGTTTCGTATTTACAGTGCTATAAAATGCAGAAAAGCAGCAAATCCTCTCAGTGGAGAAACTGGAACCAGAAAATGTTTCATATTTTTGTTTGATAAATGACTCTTAATCCATTATCAAAGTTGTTGTGGACTGATCTTCTGATGATTGACTAATAGATTAATCAACTAAGCTCTTCCTGTAAAGATCTCATGTAATATTAATGCTAAAACAATTAAGACACATGTTGAAATGATGAGAATCGTGTACAAAATTTACTGTAAGTCCTAAAACACCTCCTAATCCTACATCAGATTTTAAAAAGACACCATGTGATGTCTTAAACCATGATGTAACCACGTCAGAGCACAATGAAAACCCAGCAGTAACATTACAGCACTCACTGTCCACCGCACACACACAAACACACACTGAGTGAGTCTAAACAATGCTACAGTAAGGCTATAACTTTGATTTGTCTTTCGCATATTTTCAGGCTTTAGTTGAACTTACCTCTCTTGTCGCTGCTCAGGACAGTTCCTTCTCAAACTGTGTGCTCCTGCAGGCTGCAGTAACAGACTAGACCAAAGCCCTAAGTCAGCTGTTTCTTCTCCTCCTCTCTAAACTTTCACTCCCTCTAAAGTAAATCGGAGCCAGGCTTTGGACCCGAGCTGCAGCGGTGGCCCCGCCCACCTTTAGGATGACTTCATCGGCGATGGGCCGGGACGTGGAAAGTGCGGATCCGACCTGAGCACAGAGCCCTGATAGTTTGGTGAAGTTACGATGCGGCTTTCAAAGAGTGTTGGAAAAACCTAAAATAAGCTTGGGTGAATGTTAAACAAGCAGGAGAAATAGAGGAATATGGGAAACATCTATTTACTAAGATTAAAAATATATATTGTTATATGCTAATGTAGTTTTATTAAATCCCCAAAATATCCAAAAAGTAAGCTAGTAATGTCCCTTCAGCTAACAAAAAAGTAAGCAAATCCTGCCAAAACTAACTAAAATATACCAGGTTAATTTAAAGCTGCTATAATCAATGTTGAGGTGGATCCACAAAAAGGCACCAATCTAAATCATCATTTAGCTTCTTCATTTAGCATCTTTAAGCTCATTGTTTAGTTTTGTTGTTGTTAATTTATCCAGGCTTAGATCAACTATACAATCAACTATACTATATATAATTTTTGGTTCTGTCTCTTCTGTCTGGAGACCAAAATTGACAGCAAATTTTGGACTTCTTATATTTGTCATAGGTGGCTAAATCCATGCTAATCTTGCTCCATATCCTCTGGGTGCATAAACAGGAGACTGTTAGTTGACAAGTTTGCCAACTTAAACAATGTGTTGGTCACAACTCATCTCCACTGACCCCTGGCCAAAAATTCAGTTCTTGCAGGTTAATATTAGGGTAGTTTGATAAAGTTTGACAGGCCTGAAACAAAATAACAAACAATATTTACCTCCACCAAGGAGGTTATGTTTTCATCCATGCCTGTTTGTTGGTTTATTTGCTTGTCAGCAGAAAGTAACAAACCAATTAGCACCAGTATTGGTGGGGGATGGAGCATGGTCCAGGGGAGAACCCATTACGCTTTGGCCTGAGTCCAGTTCAATGTGTGGATCCAGGATTTTTTTTTTTTTTTTTTTTTTTAATCTTTCTTAACCTACCAAGACATCTCATTTGTCCTTGGTGGAGGTATGCACTCTGCTGAGTGCCATTGTAGTTTAATTCTTTGACCATTTTTAGATTCTTAAGCAAAGTCAGTTATACATTTTGGTTTATTCCTCACTTTTATTTCTATTAGAATGCTAAATGTAATTACAAGCTCAACTGCTGTAAGCAAGTAAACTAGCAGTGCTAGGGCTTTATTGAGTTTATTTATATACATAAATGTCAGAACACTCAATTTTATTTATATTTTGTCCAAACAAATAAATAATAGATTTCATCAGTCTACAGTGGTGGGTAGTTGCAGGAGTAATATTTTTTTGTTTTCCCTAAAATTTAGTTCCATCCTAACCTCATTTACACTACCACATTCTGAATATGCTTTGTTGGGTTCCAACTACTTTTGGCTAGAGGATGATAGTAAATCTAATTGGAATGTGTTCTTATTTTGGCTTCTGTCTCACGTTAGGAATGACAGGCACAGAGCTTCCCTGTGCCTCAGGAACATGTCCATCAGACATGGAGTTCACTTGCTGTGATTATTGCATGGGATACAATATAGAAGTATAGTTAATGTTAATAACATAAAAGCACACCACATGTCTTTACCTGCCAAGCTCTTCTTCATTTTGAAGTCTTTTGAAGGAAGTTTGAACAAAAACATACAGTTTGACATAACAAGAGCGCAGCATAAGTAGCCTTGTTCTAAAACCCTTCACTGGATTGGACTCAGCTCTGCTGCCACCTTGTGTAAACCAGGACAGGACACTCCCTTTTGCAATAACAGAGCAAACTGTGCAGCACAATTTGGCCAAGTACAACAAATGCAGTTAATGTTCCACTTCGTTTATAAAATTATGTGTTTAGGTTTTAGATGTGTTAGGTCACCTTCTCTTCCCAGATTTTTTCCTCACAACAAAAACCAGACAGCTCATTTGTGACTCTGCGGTGCAGACTTTGGCAGTGTGTGTTGTTTTTTTGTGAACAGGAGGAAATCAGTGTGTGTGCTGTGAGGACAGCTGTGGCTGTCTGAAACAATACAAACCGGTTCAAGACTATAGAACTGTTACAAAATATTACCTAAAATCCTGTGCCTTCAGAATACTTATGTGTGAAGTATCTTGAAGTCATATCACTCATAAGAAAAGTCCAGAGAAGGAAATGAAATCCAGGGGTGGTTTGATCTGCTGTGTTGAATTAGCCTTTTGTGTGACATCTCTATCATTTGTCAAAGAGAACTAGGTATGAATGAGTAAAAAAAAAAAAAAAAAAAAAAAAAAAAGAGTTGACAATAGTTCTTATAGTTCAATGAGCTTCCTTGCCAAGAAGGATGGTGCATGGGCCAAGAGTTAGATGAGAAGATTGATACCATTGTGATGTCTGTATGGGAAACATGAAGCTGTGGCTATAGGAAATGGTTAGCTAAGCTTAGGGGGGGGGTAATGTGCCAAAATATTTCTTGACCAAGAGCTGGAGTCTTCACTGGTTTCTAGTCAACGTCATGATAACAACAAAACTCCAGCAAGTCACTGTGCACTGCAATGAAGTAGTCTGGCTACAAACCCCATACAATCCACACGTTTGTCAGTTGATCAACCATTATGGTAACAATTTGGGACCAGATCCCTTCACTTTTTCTTCACTTTATTATTATTTATTCACTGTATTGAGGATTTAATTGTTAGTGAATAAAATGTGGGACCTTAAATAGTTCTAGACACATGTCAAGGAAAATTAAAGCAAACAGATGCACCTAATGACAGTCTACCACAGCAAAGGCTGAATTTTCCATTTTGATTTTTCCAAATGGTATCCAAAGGAAACTATGAAAATGAATAAACAAACATTTCCCATCCAATTTGACAGAGTTTGAGAGGATTTCCCAATAAGAATAGGATAAACTGCCCAAATCCAGGTGTGCAAAGCCTGTACAGACTTGAGGCTGTAACTACAGCCACAGGGGCTTTTGCAAAGTACTGAATTAAGGGTCTGAATATGTTTGTAGATGAAAGATTTCACGTTTTGATTCTTGGTAAATTTAGACTGATATAGCCTGACCCGCACAATGACATTTTTATCCATTAAAAATTAAATCTACAACTGCGCAAAGTGTGCAAAAAGCAAAGGGATGTGAATACCAAAGTGACTGACCAACCAATGGTTTTTAAGGCCTTTGTATGCCAGATTATGTCATTGCTGTGGACAGTGACTTGCCAGAAATTTGTTGTTATCATGACATTGACTCAGGGTTGCACAGTGCAGTGGTTAGCACTGTCGACTGACAGCAAGAAGGTTCCGGGTTTGAGCCCCGGTTTGAGCCTGGGGCATTTCTGTGGGGAGTTCGCGTGTTCTCTCCGGGTACTCCAGCTTCCTCCCACTGTCCAAAGACATGCAGCTTAGGTTAATTGATAACTCTAAATTGCCCGTAGGTGTGAATGTGAGTGTGAGTGGTTGTCTGTATATGTTGGCCCTGCAATGGACTGGCGATCCATACAGGGTGTACCCTGCTCAATGACAGCTGGGATAGGCTGAAGACCCCCTGCGACCCTTAATGGATAAGTGGTATAGATAATGGATGGATGGATGACATTAACTAGGAACCAGTGAAGCCTCCAGCTCCTGGCCAAGAAATATTTTGGCACATAACCCCCTACCAGCTCTTCTTGGGTAAGTCTGCACAAGCCTATTGGATGGAATGCCATGAAATTTGAACATAAATGCCATTATGTCCTCCTAAAGACTAATTGTAATAATGTTGGTGATTCCTTTTCATCTAGTGCTACCATAATGCAAAATAATTGACATTTCCATCAGCCTCAGCTGTACTTTATCTTAGCAAATGTAAGAATACTAACATACAAAAACACAATAAACATTAAACCTGCTTAACATTAGCATAGTAGCATTTAGCTCAAACCGCTATGACAAAGTATAGCCTCTAGCAGAAAGCAAATTCTGAATCTACACTCCTGTCCTGTGTCCTTTGATAACCCCACCTCTCTACTTCTACCTGTCAGACATCCGATGTGTTTCAGCAGTTTCACTCCCAATTCTATTTGAGCACTGCGGTGTACACATTCACTGCAGACTTCCCCTGGGTTTTCTCTACTTCTGTGTTTTGTGACTAAACAGTACTGGGTATGAGGCAGGTGTAGCCCTTCATGTTTTTTCCACTAAGCATACAGTTACCATTAGGAGCTTGTAAATTGTACCTGATTCATACAATGAGATTACACTGTAAATCTCAAGCTGTATCAATTGCTACCTTTTCACTTGATAATGGCACTGGATTAAATGATTTAATTAAAGAATTACTTTTACAGTTTACCTGTTCACCAAGTGTGCAATCATAATTAGAATCAATCTACGAATTTGTAATCCTGCTTTGATTGTTACTGTTTTCATCTCCTTTTGAACTTTAGTCATATGTCAGTTATTCTGGATACAAGAACGTCACAAGACCCATAATTTGAAACTGACATTTCAATAAAGTAATTAAAGTTTTGCCACATTAAAGTCAACACACTAGTTAAAACATCCTAGAGTATATTGTCACAAACTTCAATATTTAGGCCCAGTTACAGTTTTACTGCATGATGTAAAAGCTAAAATCATCACGAGAGAGCTTACACTGCAAGAAAGAAAAATGTCACAGCTTTGATGAAACACATTTTTTATTCTTTGGGCAAAAAAGCAATCTTAAATATAATTTCAAATAAATATTTACAGACACAGATAATTCTCACACACTCAAGGCAGCTGCTTTTACATTCAGAATAGAAATTTCCTGGCCTCTACTGATCTGTGATGGCTTAACTGATTTTGCATGGCTGGGTTTGATGCGGTGAGCAGTCATTCCATCATTCATTTTCTTCTTGAAGCAATGGCTGTGGAAGAGTAGATAAGAATTATTACAAAATACTTTATTAAATTAAATCCTCTAATCTCTTTTAATACAGATCAACTGCATTGATAGTCTCACCGTGTAAGCCATATCCTCAGGCCGAGAGTCAGGTCGCTGCCATTTGTGGTTGGACAAAATCTTTAGGACAACCAGACCGAAGGCTACAATCAAAACTCCTAATGAATTTCCTAACAAGGCCTCACTTGGGAGGGCAGAATATGGCAGAGTTTCAGGACTGCCTCCTTTACTGTGGAATAAATTAGTTGGAGAATTCAAAAATTTGATCTGAAATAAAAGAATTAATTAAAGGTAACGTGGGCAAATGGCACTTACAGAACAAAGAAGAGTTTCTCGTTGATTCCAGAGATGCAGGCAGCGATGCTGAGTGTCAGTATGCCGGCTCCCATCCACACATGGACAGGTTTCAGGAGTTTCCGTAGTGATATGGGGGAGCAGGGAAGGAGGAAGCCAGCCACACCCACCACCCACTGGGTGGACAAATGAATGGATGGCAACAGATTGTATACAGTTGTATAATTAAAGGCAAAAAATTATATTCACTTTATTGCACTTGACTAATTAAGTGATTCTGTTTCTGCATTTAAACTTGTATACCTGTATGGCGAAAAGAGCTGTAGCAGCAATTCCAATCCAGCTGTGCAAGGAGTAGAGATTGGGGATGTTATTGGCATTGTGGAAATCAAACACAGCACAAAGCCCCACGATTGACAGGACCAGGGCGATGAGCATCAGTGCAGCATGAAGGAGCTTCCAGGGAAGTTTATTCTGACCCCAGGTCAGGGGGATGCGGTATAGCACAGCTCCTGTAGGGGAAATGCACAGATGGAAAATATACAAAATCTGCTTTAAAATATGTTCGTTTTTACATCGTAGTTCTTTTATGTCTTCTCTGGTGGGCCTTAAAAAAATAACCCGGATGATGTTCCCAGGTTTATCTCGACTTGGGTCACGTTACAAATTGGATGGATAGAGTTAGAAAGACATGGTCATTTGCTTGGCAGGGGGAGTCTACGGAAAGATGCTACTGAGTTGCACTGTGTGAAATGTAGGATCTGGCATTTTTGCAGTTAGGCTATGAGATGGGCTCTGAATGCAACTGACCTACACTCAGTACTGTACCTGAATGCATCCTATGTAGACAGATGGAGCAGTGAAACTGCTGCTGCTTTGTTAGTGCGCCACTTTCACTTCCAGACACAATGTTGGATTCATATTTCAAAACTTTTTACACCTGTCTCGTCTACCCACAGTCATCATGATATATTGTATTCATGTTGAATGAGGTGAGGAGTTAAGCATGTTATTATTTTATTTAGTTATTTTTTCACTCTGGTTTCACACATTAATATGCTAATTTAGGCATCTCATAGGTGGAATTCAGGGGAAGTGTGAACTTCCTACTCTCTATGTATAGAGAAATGACACGAATGCAAGAGAGACAGACAGTGGCCATCATTACAGTATAATGTCCTGTGTACTATGATGGAGACACATTACACTTCCTTGCTGAAAGGCATCTTCTACATTTGTATAAAATTAGCTTACACCAGAAAAAAGCTGTGACTGCAATCACTGAGGTGTGGCACTTAAAGCAAAACAGTCACTGTGGACATCAAAGTCTCTATGAAACGCACTGTGTGTCATGTTAATACCGTCTTGCAGTCAGAAGGGAGAACAGAAGTGAGAAACAGAAATGAAACTCTGTGATTCAAATTTGGAAAGTCACTCACCGATGCCATACACCACCACCAGACCTGTGACCATCAGGACGGGGTGCCAGTTGAACTGCAGGGGAGAGCCGTCCCAGGCAAACCCGCCACGCCACCGTTCGCTCCAGTAACACACACACACCACACAGGCCAGGCCCAGGCCCAGGCACAGCAGGTAGCATATGTAGAAGATCATGATGGAACTCATCCTGGAGAGAGCTGTATGCTAAATAGATTTTTGAAAATTAAATAAAATCAAAACAAAAGGACAGCAGGGCGGCGTAGTGTTGTGTTGCTGATTCAATCCCAAAGTGAGTTAGTCACTGCCAGCACTGATCTCATCATTTGCAGGTAAGAGGAAGTCTAAATGCTTCATATTTAAAAGAATACATTTGTAGACACCTGGGTCACACATGCTTATTGTTTTAATAATAATACAATTACTATACTATTTCAAAGTGGAGCAGTTCTAACCTAGACATTGAAATATTGTCAGTGAAATACTGTTGAGACAAAGGCTAAACACTACCTAGATGTCTGCACAAACTTTTATCCATGCTGAGCATCTTCCTGCTCACCCTTTGTCAGCTGCAGTGGATAAAAACAGCAGCAAACCTGAATGTTAACTAAAATATATTCATACCAGAAAGGATAAATACAGCATGTGAAAGTGAACCTAAATTCCTTTCAACAATCAGAATTTGTCCTTTGAAAAAAAAAAATCTAACAAAAACAAATAGAACTGACTGAACCTCTTTCAACCATTAACTACCACTATTTATTTCAGCATAACATCAAGCTCAACATTTTATCATAAGCTCAACATTTGTCAGAAATGTGCACCAGTGCTGCATACCTTTCCTTGTCCACAGCTGCTGTAAAACTGGAAGCACTTCAACACTGAACTTAACTCCACATCACGTAGGAGTTATTGCTGTATCTCATGATTTCCCCCAGTCAATCTTTGTTAGATACTCACGGTGTTATTTGCTTTCACTTCGTGTTTCTCTGGTTCAGCTGAGGTCTCACTTCCACATTTGGCTGTATTGAGGTGGCCGAGGGGGAAGCAATCTGAGGTGGAGGAACACCGGGGAGATGAAGGACCACCCCGCTGCATCTGCTGCCTATAAAGAAGATGGAAAGTGGGAGTTGGACACGTTAATCAGTTTAGGTGTAGAGTAATTGTAAGCATCCAACAACAACAACAAAATTCTCCTGAAACAAATATACAGAACAATATCAGATTTTTGTAAAGATTTAAGTGAAATAAGAACACAAACGTTTTCGCTCTCTTTCCACATGTGATAAGGTCACCAAGTTAATGTCATGGGAGAAAGACACGTCTCATGACCCTGCTTTGACACAGTAGGTAACTATTTCAACTTTAACATTTTCTTAGCGATTTCTCTTTTCACTAAAACCATTTCTAAGTATACCGACTGAAAAAGTACCGTTTATAAATTCCTTTAAAGTGTTAAGTCATCTTGTGACTGATGCGTCTCTTCTGTCTAAGCAATGTCATCTTAAATTTGCATGTTTTTCAAATGAAGGCTCGTAAAATTGCCGTCCTCGGTTATGAGCTGCTGCTATCGCACACAAGTCGGATATTTCACGTGTTCAAAGTCATATAGTCGTGTACCTCATTTACAAACACTCCACATCTCTAAAGACGACTGACGACTGTTGAAATATCGAGAATTTAAGCTGTGTTTACAGCTGGAACACTTGCCTATCAGGAAGCGGTATTTACCTAACCGATTTCCTTATTGACAGCGCAAGGCCTTGTGGGAAATGTGGTTTTATTAGTTACCTGCGTGTCTCGCAGAACTAGGCATTGTATCTCATCACCGTGAATTAATGGAGAAATCAAAAGTAGTGCACTGTATCATTCGCTGCTCTGCCCTTCAGTTCTTCTGATGCTGTTTTCCTCAGCTCTGAACAGGCAGCCTCTATGACTGTGTAGGATGACTGTTGATCAAACTTTGAGAAAATGATCTTTGCAAGAGTCAAGGCAATAAGACTCTTAACACAAACAAACAAACAAACAAAATAACTGAATGATACAGCAGTAAAACTATGAACTATACAGCCAGTAAACAACTTTGGGTTGTAATAGCATGCATTAGCCTACAAATGAAAAACTAGAAAAAGAGACCCTACTGTAGGGAGATGACTGCCCCTGCAGGAAAGCTGACCTGTAGTCTGTTGTCTTTCAGCTCCACCTGGAGGCAGTTTTAGTCGGTATCATATTTGCTCTGCTTTGTAGTAATTTGTTCCATGCATTAGACTGCTATCTTATGCTGCTCCCATTGTCTCCTGTTAATATTTATTCAGACAGAATAAAAATATACATACATACATCAAGAATAAAACCAACTGATAAGTTAAAATAATGAGACAATAGAACAGTTAGACAGGGACAGTCTTATTTGCAACTATAGAAAGTCCAGATTAAAATGACCATTTCCAAATGGCTCATTTATTTTAAAAGGAATTATTGTGCATTAGAAATTTTTAATGATCAAAAAATTGTCTATTCTATTATGTGTTTTATGTATAGATGCATTTAATAGGGACAATGCACGTTAATAAACATTGCTATGAATACACCAGATTTACCAAGAGGCTATTTTTCATCTGCAGTCCCTAAATAGATGTTACAAGATCAAAAATGACAAAGTTATTGAGATTATTTGGAAGCATGCAAAGCAAAACAATAAGAGAAGAGACAGCAGACAGCAAGGTACAAAGCACACACAAACAGATCCTAAACTCAAGGTTCACTTATTGGCTTTTTCTGAAGCTTTTAAACAGCTCCCATTACCGCCCTCTTCAGCAAATAGCTCCCTGTACTGAGTACTTTAAGGACCTCATGTCCTTGTTGGATTAAAACTTGACTGGAGAGATTTATTATTGATAACATAAGAAAAAAACATTGAGGTTCTTTTTGGTAGGTACTCTCTCTCTGACTGGAGTTACATATATTTTTTGTAGCAGGCAGTTTTGGAGACAGAGAGGAAACTTGTGGAGAGTTGGATGACATGCACAGAAGACCCCAGCTGGGGTCAAAGCAACAGTATAGCAATTATTTGGTGTGCATTTTAACAACTAGGGTACAGGACACTTCCTCTTTTCATCTAAAAGCAAGTGGATCTCTTTTATTTATCCTCTCCTAAAGAATATCATGGGACTGCGGCAATGCTGATATCATTAATCACATAAAACTATGACATCAGCTGTGTGCAGACTGAGGAATTTCTGTTTTGTGTGTGTGTGTGTGTGTGTGTGTGTGTGTGTATATGTGTGTGTGTGTATGTCAGTTGCTGCACATTTAAGCAGCAGTTCAAACTGCTGCTGTAACTATAAGTTTAAAGACAATAAAGACAGTTAAATACTTAATAATCAATAATCTGCCACAGTTTGCTGCAAAGGAGTGTGCAAAAGATTAGGTAACCCACTATTAGTCCCACAGTGGGGAGACTTACATTGTTGCAGCAGCAAAAAATACATTTAGAAAAAAGCAAGATATTAAACAAAATAATATGTAGCAATGTATAAAAATTATAAACAATATGATCAATACAAACAAGGCTATGTGCACAACAAATTGGATTTGAATACTGATATTGCGCAGTTGGAAATGGTAACCCTTAGTGAATGGTATGAGCTGTTTCATTGGTAGGGATTAAAGTCTAGTGTTAGTGAGTCAAAGTCTGTGTGAGTGTGTAGTCTACTGAGAGCAGTGCTGGTTGTAGAGTCTGACAGCAGCAGGAAGGAAGGACCTGCGATACCTCTCCTTCACACACTTTAGGTGAAGCAGCCTATCGCTGAAGGAGCTGCTCAGTGCTGTCACACTGTCCTGCATGTAAGAGCAATGCTTTTTTTTATTTAAACCATAGTTTGGCTCCAACCACAAACACATGACCAGGTTGAATCTGCTATTGTTTGATGTCGAAACTTCATTCAGTAGTTCTCACAAAAAGGTATGACAGTTCATTGCAGTTTTTCTCTGGATCTTATACTGTCTGCATTTGCTTATAACAAGGACTTTATCTAAGGGAAGGTGCATCAATATAGAGGACCTGAGCCCCTGTCCTCCAGCACTGTTCTCAAACAGACAAGAGTCAAGCTGTCAGTGGATGTAGGTCCCTTTATATCATCAAAGCCTCTCAGATCCCCCACCAGAATCCTTGAAGTGATGTTTTCAGATGTTTCTCCTCAGTGTGACTGGCCTCAGCAGCACAGTGTTGAGGATGAGGATAGAGTTAATGTTCTGTATTTCCTTTCCTCCTTCTTGGTGTCTGGCATGGACTTTGTCTCATCCTTATATTGCTGCGGTGGTTTCTCTCTCGGCGGTCTTTGAAGCCAGAGATCCAGAACTCAGGCTTGGTGTCAAGCTGTCAGTCTCTGGACAGTGTTTCAAACAGCTCATATGAGTTTTAGAAATAACAAAAAAAAAAAAAAAAAAAAAAAAGAGAGAGAGAGAGAGAGAAAAGAAACTAACGATAAATCAAGATTAAGAGACTACAGCTATGCTAGCAGTTTGATGAAGCTGGTGCTTACAGTAACAACACTAACATGCTCATGTTTAATGGGCACAGTTTAGCTAGTATGCTAACATTTGCTACTATACACTAAAAAGAGTGCAACTGATGCTAAAGGGAACTAAACTAAGTCACCATTTGTTGATACATTTTTATTCAACAACCGCAAATGTAAACCTGGTGGTGCTACAGAAAAAGTCAGGCTATCAGACTGACGCTGCCATCCCTATAGAGCTGTGCTGTAAGCACAGTTAAACCAATCATGGAAAATACTGTAAACCCATACCACATATTCTTCTGATTAAATTGGACCCAGGATTATATTTTGGAGCTGGAGATACATCATTATTCTCATGACATTCTGTTATGACAAAATTTGAAGATTCTTCACTTTATTTAAACTGGTTGTCTCATTGAGATTCTTTTCATCTTCTCAAAATGAAACTGGAGCCAGCAGTTGGTTAGCTTAACTTAGCATAAAGACTGGAAACAGTGGGGAAACAGACTATTACTATAACAGTACCTCAGCTTCAGTTTCACTCATTTGTTGGAGGGAAGATGGAAAAGAGGAGGAGATGCACCTTCTGCAGGAACTGGACTGCAAAATACTTGCCGCTGTGGCAGGGCAACATTATTCAAATTCACCAGTGTCAACTGCATTTACATCAACCCTGGTAGACTAAATATTAGTATGAAAAATAACAATATTACAAAATACAATTAAACAGCGCCACAAACTATAGCCTCCATAATGACCATAGGTTGAACTAACACTTCTCCAAGAAGTCAACAATGTGTTTCTCTACAAACAAGTGATCTACAACTTGAGGAATACATTCTCTGTTCTTTGAAATATGAATTAAGGATTCATGATCACCCATTTATTACAGGTTATTTATTAATGAAACATTGATTTGTGGTTCAAAATGAGAGACATATGTGGGCATGATTATTTAAAAAAAATAACTCCATACAGTGAAAAAAGTATTATTATTATTTTTTTTTTATCTAACAATATATATTTCTTATATAATAGTATATCTTTGAATGTCTGCTCTTTTATTTTCATCATTTGGTTTTGAATTCTACTCAAATGTAGCTATTTTGTCCCATATTTTTGTCCCATGCCATGTGTGAACTGCTGAGTTGTTCAGCAGCAGGCCTCTGGTAAAGCTGTCTGCAGCAGTTCAGGTCAGAAATCCTACTGTCCTCATAGACAAAATGCAGGAAATATGATCCCCACTGGGACTCCCACTGAAACTGACATTTGGGTTATTAAGCTGCAGAATAAGTGAAATGAATGATTCTTTCCTGAAGTAAATTAACTCAGATCTGTGATGTCATACTGATCTACAGTGTGGAGCCACTCTGTTGGCAGTGAATTGGAGGCTGACTTTGTGAATCAGAAATTATCTCCCCTTATACTGAGAGAGTAATCCTGAATTCTGTCATAGTGACCTTTTCTACCTTTTTCAATTTATTCTCAGCAGAGTTTTACATCAATATAATAAATTCAGATTAAAGGATATGGCAAATCTCCTCTGGTTTCCAGCAGAAGAGGTAGTATATTTTATACTTATTCATTTAGCTTCATATTTTAGAGCTGAATTTCAGTCCTATTGTCCTTTAAGTCATATGGTGTAGCTCTGAAGGCCAAAAAAGTGAGATTGAATGCCTTTTTATCCACTTCTCCACACTGATTAACAGAGTTCTTGTTATGAGGACTGGCAAGCTGTTTTATCTCCTTCTTACTTGGCCTGAATGAAGTGATCATCATAGCCTTCATCAAAATCAGCCCCTATTCATTCAAAATTGCACATAAGAAGTACCCAGCATCCTTTTGGAACAGTACTTACAGGAACGTGAGAGGAATTGTGTAAGACAATTTTGGAGGAAATCTAATTTATTTTTCTTGCATGTTCACGGGTACAATGGTCATGAAAATGGGATTTCAAATTAAAGGGATGCTAACTGAACACTGTTGTATTATTAGGTATTGTGTTGTGGAAATGGGAAACAACCCAAGAGTGTTTTGTTCAAAGGGATCCAATTGTAATAATACACTGGATGTCAATGTGATCCCAGAGGCCTTTTGGTTTATGATCACACACACTAGAGGTTTTGGGTCTCTGCCTTCAGCTCCATAAAGTCCTTGGCAGCTGTGGAGAGCCAATAGAGCTGTTATCAGAAAATGGAACTGAATTCTCCAGAGAGGCAGCTGGGCTTTTTGGGGTCTTACCAATAATCACAGGAAGCTACGGTCAAATTGGTAAAATAGAGTAAAAAGATGCTGAAGGAGTCAAAAGTTGCAGAGTGTTTTAGGGAGTGAGAGTCAGACTCCTGCTGAAGGCTTGATAAAACCAGATTTTAAAGCTGCATCCATTTTTTTTCACTGCATTGTTTCAGCAGAGATCTTAAGGTGATTAAAAACTATAGATACTAATAATCCCCTCCGTGAGTTGTTGACTGAAGTTCATTTAATCTTTTAAATGGCAATTTTAAATGCATTACATCCAATGAATTGTGATGGAGGCAAGACTCTAAGAGACAAATACTGCAAGCACATAACATCTACAGTATCCACATGGCTGAATATACGGAGAAGTAAATGAAAAATACATTCTTTCATAATTTATGCAAACTCACCTGGACAACAACAAAGCAATAAAATAGGATGAAAAGAACTGGTAACATTAAACCAATGACAATTCATCAATTCCTAAGGCAGAGTGGAGTATATAATATCGAGTAACACTGAGGATTAATTATATAGGGTGGATAAAGCCTGGTATTAAAAAGTCACAATGCTTGTCATGAATAAGGTAATGGTATTTTTAGTTTCACCATTACTGATCTAGTGGGAAAGTAACGTACATAGATTTGTTGCAAATACAGTGCATATGGTTGTAGTGACATTCAGTCTTCAGAGTTATCTCATTATATTCATGCATACACATGAGGGCCGCTGATCAACTAGATCATAGAACTGATACCCAATTCAGATAAATTGATTTTTGAACTGTATGCCATGACAGTGTAAAGCATCTGCTCTTCACCTCCTATTTTGCAGTGGACATTGAAACTGTTGTGGACACCCAATAACAAGGGTGTGGTCCAGTTATCTAGCTAGCACAGTGGCTCAATTCAGTTAACAGTGAACACCATGACAGTAAATTGAAATCCTATTGGCATAAACTCTAGGCCTTTTGTATCAATGCACAGTTAATTCTACAGATAAAGTATTTTCGATGTGTTAACAGCTACTCCTGCTCTATCCAAACCTGTGTAAAAACACAACAACAACTTAAAAACTCATACTATCGTTCAAGTTAAAACAATAGTTTAATCGTGGTAGTTCAGTTTCTGCTTAAACTCAAATTTTGAATTTGATATTTCAGAGCCTTTCAAGTTCTAATTATTACAAGAAAGAAATCCCTTGAATAAGTCAGTAAAATCTGTTAAAAATAAAAACACTTTCAAACACTACAGGACCTGACAGTGAGAGAGAAAGCAACAGGCAGAATCATGTAGAGTGGGGTATATAACATGGATTAACATTAATGATTAATTATTTGGGGTGATAACTGCTGTTCCATGAAGATGTTATGGTGGTGATTGCTCACTGAAATATGCACCATAACCAGAAATTATTTCACATTGAAGGCATGTGTATACTGTTAATATTTATATTAAGGATTCACTGTTACTATGGCAAATGTGTGTTATTTTTAAATAAAAAGAAAAGTAAAGAAAAGTTATAAATGTCCTAAAGTGTAATTACATGAGATGACATCTCAACCCTTTTATTTATGGTGTGATCCAGTTCTTTTTACTGAATTGAAATGTATCTGTGAAAACATGCCAGAATCAAAGTCAAAGTCATCAAAGTTTGAAGTTTCTTGCTGTGCATCTTTGTGCTTGCTCACAGTCAGTGGCTGCTGTATTTTCCTGTGCAGGATCAAACACGGTTTTCTTTTTTTTTCTGTGTGATGATAGGTCAGCAGGTGCTTCATTTCTCTTATGTTTGCAACTGAGCTCTGCAGCCAACAGACACACATCTTATTTCCATTTGTTGGTGTCTGTCTCTACATCACAGAGAAACAGTACATGGACCCTGGGAGAAGGCAGTCTTTTAAACATGGGGTTTGGTTAGAGCTGACTTACCAGTGAAACTCATTCCGTTGCTACTATACTGGGCAATACCACACTGGCAGGCTCATAAGAGTAGTAGTAAAGAAGAGCACTGAATATTATATCACAAGGTTTCTATCCACTGAAAGATTTTTGATGTGGAGCAAGACATGTCTCTCACTGACATCATTATCTGACAGTGAACTGATTTTCTACAACATTTACACCAACAACATTTTCGGTAATCACTATCAAAAAATCCTTTAACTCAAGGTTTGAAAGTATCAGCTCACCTTAGCATCACTAAGATGATTCCCATAGATACTACTGAGGATTGTGACAGATCGTGTCAGGTTTCCAAGTGGATGGACTTCAAAACCTCGTAGGCTGTTGATTGGATGAGGGAAGATTTTGGTCCAGAGAGAAATCTTAAATGGATGTCATAAAATTTTGCACACAGGTCCCAAGATTTTGAGTCTTAATGATGTTGATCTCTGACTACATCTAGTTACACCAACAGGTCAAAAATTTCAAGACAATTGATATCATCCAGTCCCAGTACTTCAATTTATGACTTGCAAAATGGATGATATTCCCATTAGCCTTAGCTGTACTTTTGTAGTGCTGATTAACAAACGTTAGCATGTTAACACACTGAAACTGAAAAGATGAACATGCTAAATATAACCTGCTATGCCAGCTTTTTCATTGTGTCCATGTTAGAACAAGAACCACTATCATTTTTATGTTTACTTCACTGTGACTCTTCAGGGTCAAATACAAGCTTTGGAACCAAAACAATTTGTTTTCCTTTATAGCCTCACAGAACCGCTAGCTAGCAAGGAGCTTTAATGTTGAGCAACTTCAGTTTCTCATCATTACTCTGTCAAATTCTGATATCATTTATCACATCAGGGCGGATTTAGAATAAAACTTTGAATTCACTCTGTTTGAAGATGTTTGAAGTATGTGATGTGGTTTGCTGAGTGCTTCCTCAGTTTTGATTTTACAACCACTCAGTGTGAATGGAAACCATAGCTATATGTTTTCCTTCACTGTGGTGATGGGCTTATATTCAAAACAAGTCATGTAGGAGAATTGTTTCCAAATTCCATTCCAGTAACATGTACACTTTACTATCTATTTTACACTTGAAAATACTTTGTATGGCCAAGGAAGAGCTCTACAGCAACAGACTGATTTCAGATTTCAAAACTGCTTGTGTTTCATGTAACAAAGTATAACATGGCCACTGAGCAGCTGAGCCCTCACATCTTTAATAGACCTGTACCTTGCATTACTTTTCCCGAGTGGTAATTTGGCTAGTACACTAGACAGCTGCTAAAGAATGTTTAATAATGTTCCCAGCAAGCATTAAGTCTGATGCATGAGAGTCAGAAAGCTGATTTGTTACAGCAGAGGTATCATTTAGCTGAATGTTACAGTGACACCTCTATTAACTGCTCTGGGTTTGAGTACACACCGTAGGGCTAGTATCTGAATTGACGGACACAGTAATTCCATCAACACTCATAATGTTAATGTCAGAAAAACACACTATGAGAGTGATGAGAGTAAGTGAGCAGCGGATGCAATGTGCTATTCAACTTGCTGAATGAATGAAAGACGAAATGAGGCAGCAAAATGCTGAACTGACTGACTGACAAGTGAGTGGAACTCTGAGTAGCTCATGAAGACAGATTGTGTGAATGTAGAATTTATGTTTGTCACTTTATCTATGGCTACAGCACCAATGACAGGTAGGAAATGTACGGTACACTAATGAAACATTTTTGATGAGGCCCTGATACTCACAACACCTGTGGGATGAACTTAGTTTCCAGAAAGAGGAGCATCAGCCCATCAACTGTGGTAAGCTGCGGGAAGTGCTAATGTCTGCCAGCTCAGCAGGACACTACATGTTCCCTGCTGAGTCACTGTCACAACATGTAGCAGCTTCTCTCAGGGTCAAGTTTGCACTGTACTGAACAGAGGTTTCTTTGGTTGTTGCAGAGAGTATTGCTCTGTAGTGATCTTATGGCTTACTGAGCTCCTGCTGGTAAATGACACAGTGGTCACCATGAGACATCTTAAGGCAAACTACTACAGTACAGCAGGAATCAGAGCAATAAAGGACATGTCCTGTATATGACCAAACAATCTCACATGAATCTCTGTTTGGTTCCCAGAGGATGAATTCTACTTTATTCTACTGTGCTTCTTCTTAGAAATTCCAGGCTTTTCTAAAATCTCTAATCCAGTCTGACTCTGACCTTCACAACACAGAGGTGCCTGAAAACCAAAAAATCATGGATGCTTCATGTCAACCGATGTCCATTGCTCAATGTGTTTGAGTGCACTTAAATTTGAATTTAAAGAATATGGTGTTATATCATCAGTGTGTTAATATGGGAATCCTTCCCATCGCTACTATCCATTCCACACAGGGAATGGGAATCACATGATCATCATTAGCAGATGAAAAGACTGAAAAGACATGTTTTCAATGTCAAGAACGAATATCACAAAACCCACCGGTGTAATTACTAACACTGACTATGGCTACATTTCATTACATTTTACGACCATGGCATGGTGCAGCGCATGTTGGCTCATTGTCATGGATTCTGAAATGGAATAGAATCTTCATTAACGGTAAAGAAGTTGAATTTCTCTGGGTACCTTTGTGGACAAATCATAATGCTTGTCATGAATAAGGTAATGGTATTTTGTTTCACCATTACTCATCTGGTGGGAAATTACCATACATAGATTTGTTGCAGATACAGTGCATATGGTTATAGTGATATTGTTTGCCCACAAATACTAACCACATCTTTCCAAAAACATAGTGTCTGTGTTTTCAATTAGCTTAAACTAGTTATATTCTCTATAGAGATAACTGATTGACTGAACATTGAAACTGTTGAAGACATAAACATCTGCTTCCTACTCCAATAACAAGGGTGTGGTCCAGTTATCTAGCTAGCTCAGTGGCTCAATTCAGTTAACAGTGAACAGCATGACAGTAAATTGAAATCATACTGACATAAACTCTAGGCCTTTTGCATCAATGCACAGTTAATTCTACAGATAAAGTATTTTCTATGTGTTGACAGCTACTCCTGCTCTATCCAAACCTGTGTAATAACACTGTAACATCTGCTATTAGTCAAAAAAACAAGTTCACACTTTTTATTCTTAAGGACTTTTGTATTTCAGTTTTTGCCCATAAACTCAAATTTGGAATTTGGTATTTCAGAGCTTACCAACTTTTACAGAATAATTCAAAGAATTAGTTAAGTCAGTTAAAATAATGGTGAATGGGGAAATCAAAATGAAACAGGCTGACAAACACTAAAAGTGAAAGTGAGAGATAACAACAGGCAAAAGATGTAAACACAAAAAATGGGTATTATGTAACAATGTGATTAACCTTCTATCATGTATATTGCAGACAAGTATATACATGACTTCCCTGATAGTCACACAGATCAGTGCAAGACAGAACCACCGAGGTGCACAATTCATTAAGTGCAGGAAACCGGGGGGGGGGGAATACACTTTCTCTCAAGCGCAACTACTCAGGTACTTTTGCGCAAGGCACTTAACAGAAACGCATCAGTAGTACCCAGCAGAGCCTTTTGTGGTTCTGATGTTACTGTTGTGATCAGGATTATGGCTGAGGTGTAACAATAGACTAGAAACAAAATGCAGACAGGAGATTAAAAAACAAAATTAAATTAATTTCAATTTTTGGCTTTTAGCTCGTAAACAAACAGCCAAGCAGAACCACGGCCATGAACACTGTCAATCGACAAGTATTTGACACAGTCAGGTAAAGAACATTGTAAATAAGTTATACAAATCATAAATTTAACAGCTCTCCACCATAGTAGCTCATCGTACTTGTATTAAGCCTAGTATTTATCTCTTTGACATTTAGCTTAATGCTTCATGTGTTCTGTTACTCAATCAGTGCGGCTGTACAGACATTCTTTCCTGAAGACATATTTAAATAAACGCTTATTAAGGGATGAAAATGTCAGTATGTGCGTCACATTTATTCAACCAATCATGAGGTGTGGGCCGAGTAAAACACAGTCTTTGGTATAAAAGACAGCAAACACTTTTTTTAAATACTTCACTATCAACCCTCCATGTAGAGGTGAAGGGAATAAGTTATTTTCAGTCAGACACAAAGAACAACTGAATTCAAGCTGTAATTTTAGTGTCTATATAAGGTCATGTAGGCATATAATTCAGCCAGGTTTGACTTGCAATTCCCCATCAGTGCTGTGTGGTAACAGTAACCTGCCTGCCCCTAACACGAGAGAACTACCAGTGTCAACAAAATACACACTTGGTAGGTGTGCAAGTGATTTATGGTTTTTTTTTGACTGAAGAGATTTACTTCTTACTAAAATACCACATAATGTGGTAGCCTTGTGCTTTGCTTCTCCACTGGTCAAAACAACAAGGACCTCACGCCATAAATGACAATCATGAGACATCATTACTCATGTTTTCTCTTACAGGAGCCACCTGAAGGCCATTATGGGTGGCAGCCTTTTGATTCGTTTATCCAACCAGTGCTCGACTAAACACAAACTTTTTTTTTCCCCTACAGAAATTCTATGCAAACCAGTATTGGATGGTGCATAGTCTTTCAGCAACAAGGATCTCAAAGCATATGTAATATTCCTAAAACGAAGGATTTTCTAAAAGAAGTTCATCTCTCAACACTCACAGATGTAATGATGATTGTGAATAGCTTTCTCCCTGACAGTCTCAGCTGTTCGCCTCTGATTCAAATTAAGTAATGCTTTCAGCAGATCATTTAAGCTAGCCTCTCTACCCTCTTTCTCCATCCAAATATTCAGCAATTCATGGATCTTGTCTTCATAAAGAAGGTGCTCTTTGCTTTTGATCACATTGTCAGTAATCCCAAGCTGACGGAAGAATCTCTTGTGGTAGTCGACTTCTACTTCTTCAAAATACTCGAAGCATTTCCTCAGAGACTCTTCACCTGTAAACAAAGATTAAGTCCTTCATTAGCACATACAGTCATCATTATAAGAAATATATTTTTAGGAACCTTTTCAACATTTAAGCAGTTCTGATTTAATCCACTGACTGGACTGGATCAGAAAGCTGCAGCAGCAACTTGCTAATGTCTACATTTTTGGATTGTTTTTGTGTGTGCAGGTGAGTTGTCTATGCGTGCTTTGTTTGCAGACTGCTGCCTCAACTTACCCCCTGAGAAGCCAATTAAGTATTCTGAATTGAACCAAATGTGGCATCATTGACTACTGAGGCTGACTATCCACTAGTGTTTTTAACAAAGGTGTGTCAGTGTGTCACACTCTGTGCATCTGAGCATCATAAAGAGTGGTGTGACTTTGGAGAGAAGTAATGAAATTAAAAACACATTACCATTCAGAGGAACAAGTTTGGGGAATTGCTCATCTTCCTGTATGACAAAAGAAAAAAAAAAGACAGAGAGGCAAGAAAGTGAAACAATGATTAATACTCAAAGAAGTCTACTGTAACTTGGTGAATACAACTTATCTCTTGTTCAGTTACTAGCCATGTCCAGGAAGATTTCCCGTAATGCAAAGATGTATTTCAGATTTGAATGGAAAGGAGGAGGGACAAAAATGATATTAAATTCAAGCAACATTCTCGGTTGATGTCAATCTTTAACAGGTGTAACAAGGAACATGTGACTTCTGTTTCCAACAACATCAACACAACTCTGATCACCACAATTACAGCAGCCGTGTCATTACACAGACCAATAATGAAATGTTTAACAGTGCTAAACACACAAAATCAAATGGGTGACTGTTCTTTTTCTAAAGCTGCCCGTCACTCGTGTGTAACACTGCTCTCCATTACTGAGAACATGACTCCAGTAGGGAGTTTTTGTTCCAAATTAGAATGGAAAAAATATTTTCTGGAACAAATCATTTTTCAATCAATGTATCTTAAAGGTAATCTGTAGATTCATTGTTGCCACAATGCATATGTGATATTTTAACAAGGCAGCTGCACTAAACACTTTTCATACACACATCATAAGAACCAAAGTGGGGAAACTGGAAGAAGAGATTAGTCAGACCAGTTTAACCACATGCCTGAGTCACGGCGGCACTGCATTATTCAGAGACAAACAAGGAGTAAGCAGCTAAGAAGAAGCAAGGATGGAAGCAAGGATGGAGATGAGCGGTTGCTCTCACCCTCCTGTTGAGCTGCCTGGGGACCACGGGGCTGGCTTGGGGAGGGGGTGCGGGGAAGGCAGAGGAGGGCAGGCTGGTTAGACTGTGCTGGGAGTTACTGGCTGAGCTGTTGAGGCTTTCACAGAGCGCTTTATGCTCATCTCCCATTCCGGCTGAGGGTTTGGATCTCACCAGTTGCCAGTTTGAGTGGCTTGGCCTTCGGGTATCTCCATTCTTCCTTTCCTCAGTGGGACAGATGACAGTAGTGTACTGCGGAGGAGGATGAGGAACATGTTCAAACAAATCATTGTACAAGCCCTTTATTATTCCCAGATGTTAGGTACAGGATGTTTCATGCATTTTTATTCTTTTAATATGTCCCTTGAATCTAAAAAAAAAACCCCACAAAACTTAAATCTTTGCAATCCTACTGCTCTGCACTTGTTTTCATAAATCTTACAGTAATGCCAAAAATATAAATATAAAATAAAAAGTGACTCACCTGTCCAGCCTTCACCCCATCAGGCAGATTTCTCTGAGAGTCTGAAGAAAGGATGTGAGGAGAGGATTATGTAACTTTAAGGAATTCCCCAAAGTCCAAGTTATTTGACTTGTGACTCTGGGTAAATCAACTCTGAAAAACAAGGGCAGAAATCTGCTGCTGCACTGCTCTCTATGGGTTTTAACATTATTGCAGCACCTCTGGCCACACCAGTCAGTGGTGTCAGAGCAGATCATCTCTGAAACCTGGCTGATACTGTATACTGCACATTTGAGCTGGATTGGGTACAGTTTACCTACAGCGCTGTCAACAGCAGAGACTAGGAAAAACATCTTCACATGGCTTGTCATGGGTGAATCCAAATGAAAAGGTACTGTCCTTGCCAACAACTGACAGCAGTCCAGTTTCAAATTTGGTCTGAATGATAAAGACATAAACCCTTACAGACAGTGGTTTATTTGTTATTTACATTTTATCCTACTACACTTTGTTCCAACATCGTCAGCAAGTATTAGCTCATCATCTGCTATGAGGTCACCAGCTAAAACAATTATCATAATGCATGCCAGTTGCAATCCTGTTAAACTGGATTTCAGTGGCCACAACGATCTGGAAATATGCAACATGTTGACAAGCAGGCATGGAGTGAGTCTTTGACACACATACTGTGACATCAGTGCTCATCACTTTTCATCTTCAACCATTCAGAGATGGATTTTTCTTTGACACTCCCTACAAATTAAATAATAACAGTTTGTTCATTGTTGTGTTTTAGTAGTGTATTGTGTTAGCCCTGTAGGTTAATCCATGATGTCAAATGCTAATGAGAAGCCAGAGCCTGGCAACCTGCCTCACTGGACAGCAAGAAGTGGATTGAAACTATATGTAAACATTATTCAACCAAATTCTGCCAACTTTATGTCTCTGGAAGCAACAGCTACATTGACCGTACCAAGTAATTTACAACAATATCTCATGAGGGCATCTATTACTGGAGTAAAGAAAACTAAGTCACAGATTAAGACCTGTATAGATGACAGAACACTGAGCTCTGGTTGAACATCTGGTTAAAGTGCTTGAGCTCTGCTTTAATGCTCCTTTACAAGTGCCCAGTTATTAAATGTGAACTTCTAGAGCTGAAACAACTGGTCGACAAAGCAATTAGCTCATCAACACTAGAGTCAGGGAATCTCAGTTGTGAAGATTTGTTACTTCGTCTTATTTGATATTCAACTGAAGATTTATAGGTGCTGGACGATGGTTTGGTGTAAAACAAACTATCTGATGACATCATCTTGGGACTTTAGCTGGAAATTTTCACTTTTTTTTTTTTTTTTTTTTTAAACATAGTGTAAACTACATGATTAATCAAGAAAAGAACCAACAGAAAAGTAGCTAGAGAAAATAATCTTTAGTTGCAGGTCTACAACTTATTAAAACACAAGTTATGGCTCATGGGCAGAATGTTTAGGTTTGTTTCTGTATTGAAAATATAAACGGTACCCAAACTCTCTCTGTCTGTATTGGCTTATCCCTTACAGGGTCGAGGGGCTAGAGCCTACCCCGGCTGAAACAGCGCAATAGACACAGTAAACCACCAACTGGTCGCCAGTTCATCACAGGGATCATATATAACCAATGCATCAAACTGAAACAGTGATACCTAATGTCTTAGGTGTGGCCAGTCTGAGGTTTTATACTCAAAGAGAACAGTACAGTTTCCTGTCTTATGCAATTCAGTTTTGTTTTACTTAGAAATTCTGTCCTGAGGTTTCTTTGTGATACCAAGTGAACAGTGCTTATTAATGGGTGTATCAGTACCCAGAAAGGTGTACAGATATATCTCAGCATCTTTAGATTCTACACTTAAGAATATCATAACAGTTATAGATAAGGTTTAATCATAATGACACTGTATTTCCCTCAGTAAAGGAATGCAAGTTCCTTGAGCAGGTCAAACAACTCCATGGTGCACCAATATGGGTTGTTAGATATAATATGTTGTGTCATGCTGCAGTTTTTTCTTGAATTAAATTCTTTGTCAGGTCATCTACCTCCTGAGTGCACCTGTTGATGTTGTCATTGTTCAATCTTAAATCTTACTCTAATCTAATCTTAAAATTATTATTTCCCACGTTTTTAAAACCTAAAAAAAATAAATTATTGTTATAAATAACCACAAGAAAGAACAGTTTCTGCTCATGCTTTTCATCTATTTACAAAACTTAGATATTGAGATTTTAAATGTTTTTGAATGTTTTAAAAACAGCTTACACTGATCAGTTTGGTCTGCAGTAATGCATCCACACGTACCTGGTGCTCTGCATCTCTTCTTCCTCAAGAAAAGTATTATCATCATTACAGTGATGACACCAGCAAAAACCAGTGGCACAATCACTGCTGCGTTTCCTGATAGGAAAAAAAGCACAGTATTATGGTAATAATACAATCATGACTTGGATCAATTTATAGTCTGAGCCGTGTTGCTATACATTCATATGCATATACATCAATCGGATGTTGAAGCATAGAACATATTTTTGGTGTACCAAAAAGCCAGGCTTGTCTCCAGTGATGTCTGTGGTCTTTCTAATGTTTTGAGGAGTTTTTCAGGTGGCACTACCTTCCACTGAGTACTGTACCTGAGGAAAAGACAGATTTGGGCTGGATTTTCTTGCACTCCGTGTTGGTGGTAGAGGTGCAGTTCCTCACTATCACTTCATCTTTTTCACACCTAGTTTGGAGGCAAGTAAACACAATGAAGGCAAGACGGAATGAAAATGAGTGAGGCTGTCTTCGAAACAGTCTCCATCTGAGAAATCAAACTATGGATGAATCAAGCATTTGGTTTGCATAGACTCACCTTGAACACTTCTTGCACACTTCACATGCTTGGTCAGGAGCACAAAATCGCCCTGATTTGCACTGACATTTGGTATCTTGAGTGTGAATACACAGCCTTACAATTTCCTGATCTGAGAGAGCAAGAAAAAGACCTTGTTAAGTCTGAGTTTATGCTCAGACCACTTTGAAAAGGTTGAATATTGATTTTTCTTCTACAGTCACTCCAATCGATAGTGCAAAGCTGTCAAGCAGAATTACCTGAGCGACACCGTGTGCACATGAAACACTGATTCAGTCCATTGGCGTGCTCAGTGTATGTCCCATAGTCACATTCCACACATTCCCCCTTCTCTCCTGCGCTGGTGCAGTGTGATTTCACATGTGTACCTAACACACACACACACACACACACACACACATAACCAAAAACATCTCTTTATACACCTACTTAATTGAACTTTCAACATTCAACTGAACCTGTCACTTTAGCTAAATAATAACCAATCATGCCCCGCTCAACCTGCTTCATAGCTCCTCTGATGGATTTCTGATTCGAGCTGAAGACAGAACTTCAGTCTCTCTGGACTAAATCAAATGTTGCTCCATGTGGCTTACCAGCTGGACAGTTTAAACAGCAGATGTTGCCGTGCAGGTACTCCAGGCTGGCACTGCAAGAGACATCCCGCCGTGTTCTGTTGCCTTTCAAGTCAAGGGCAGACTGTGGAACCGCCCCCGTGGGCAGCAGGAGCAAGATAAATACGAAAAAAACCTAAAAGATGACGACACGTTAAAAACAAATAATCTTGTAATTTTCTTAGTTTAATAGACATTATTAAAAAAGCAGACATTTTACAGATCACATGATTAATCCATAAATCAAGAAAATAACTAGTAGACTCATCTATAATGGATATTTTGAGTTTCAATCCCACTTTCGGTAATCAAGAAATTTTTTATAATAGCATAAATGACATCATCAAATGTGGTTTTCTGTTTTACCATTGTAAACTGAGAAAGACATTTTTCACCATTTTTGACATTTTATCGATCAGTTAATTGAGAAACTAAAAAGCAGATGAACTGTCAATGAATATAATCTGTCTGCAGTTCAGGCTGAACAATTATTTGAAATATTATAGAATATTACTGACCCGATGTAATATCCAGATCACTAAAGATAAAATGTTTTGATAAAAGGTAAAACATGTCACATCATGCCATTATAAATATAAATGAAGCACTGAGGTGTTACAGAGATGCCCTGGCTTAGAAATAATTTTCTCTATATGTGAGGGAAAATGTTAAACCCCATTAAAATAAAAAAATCTAAATAAATAATAACAACATCATCACCTTATTAATATTTTTTTACAGTAGAAGTGAAATTCAAAAAGTTCTAGTAAAACTGTCATTTTGCAATTGCAATATCTGCCAAAATAAACACAATCAGATTTTTTATTTCTTTATTTATTTTTAATTATTCAGTCCTGTTTGCAGCCCTAACATTTTGTTTTTGTTTCCTTTTGGTGTCTTTATTTTGTTTATTTAATGAAAAGGTGTCATATCACTTTTTACATTAATATATTATTACCACATTATATGATAATACTACTACTACTACTAACAGTCTATTTAAAGTCATTATTTTACATATATACAGAGCAGGCATAAACAGCTCAGTTTTTTTTCTTCCTGTGTGTCAATCATTTGTATATCTGAAGGCCTAACCTTTGTTTGCAGTCTCTGATTCTTTGTAAACACATCAGTTCCGCTCACAGGAAATGATTTGTTCATAAAGGAATACTTATCTGAAGTTTAAAAAGTAAAAAAAAAAAGAGTCATATTCTCTTTAAGTTTCCTTGATATGAGTGGTATGATTATGATGATGTAACACTTCAAGACTGTGTCTTACCAATGAAATGCACTTATCAGACCACAAGCAAATAAACAAGGTTAGAGCTGAACAGGTAGGTATGATTTCACAAGGGGATTTCCTTTAGACATGCTTAAACTTCAGAGCAGCCTGGTGAAGGCAGTAAAAAAAAAGTCAGCTAAAGCTGGTTGAAGAATATAATCTTTAACTTCACACCAGGGGAAAAAAAAAGAAAAAAAAAAAACACAGACTAAAAATCACCTGAACTCACAGCATGCCCAAATACAGCCAATACCTGTTCAGGTGGAAAGAAAAACCAAATAAGGCGATTGCATGGACTAGTTTGCTGTCGACACCCAGTATTTCCCAACATTATCTACACTGCCCTACTTAATAAAAGATCACATGCGGCCGCATCTCGCTAGCAGTGTGTACACACACTACTTTGCTGTGCATGTGACAATACGATCATTTTACCTCACCTGCATTCACTATTTAATAAAATGGCAATTGACGACAGAAAACAAAAGTTCTATACAACTAAGTTTGTTAGAGTGCCTCTGGCATGAAGGTTTATAATAAGCAAACAAACCTCCATTCAAAAACAACTGAATGAAAACTGTTTTTGACGACGCAGAAAACATAAGACACTGCAACTAAGATATACAAGCACCCTCTGAATCTTTAAGAGCCACACTTCAAATCGGCAGTCGACAAAACAGCACTTAATTTGAATTCATTCATTTTAGCTCGCCCATCGCACACACAGGAGGGAGAACTGCATGATAAGCAGGAAATTCAGATGGAAAAGCCGAATTTTAGCACTAAATAGATCCGTTTGGTGGATCACTACCGCGCCGAATTATGCAGATAGTGACAACTATTAACAAAGCACATTTTGCTCCTGAATTTAGGAAATGTATCTGTACACATTTCAGAGAGCTCTTTAAAATTGAATTGACGTACTGTTAGCCCGACATTGGACAACACACCAGGAAGACACACGGTTCAGCATGGTAAATGGTTGTTTCATTAACTGTTTATTGTGAATTTACCCTAAGCACTTAACAACAGTAACGTACGAGTAGCTCACTGCTGCTCGAGTTGAAAGAAGTGACATGAGTTGTTACTTTTTTCAAGACTACGAGGAATTTCGCACCTGGGTTCAGACACCGTGACGCGACTCTGACAAATAAACGTGACATACTAAGGGGAGCCAAACTACTGGGAGAACCCCATACCCAATGTCCCTATGGCAAACGTACTCACTAAATGTTCTGAGTGTCGACAAAAAAGTGGCCATACATGCCACTTCACTCTCCAGCCAATACAACAGAAAATAGCCACCTTTGAGAAAACCAAATAGATGAAAGTTCAGATGCACTCTGTGATTATGACTCATTATAACTGTGAATTTTTCACATTTATCAGGAAATGATATCCTCATATATAAGCGACACAAAAGTCTTTTAGTATCTCACTTACTTCTTGACAGTGTCAGTAGCTGGGACCAGAGCAAGAAAACAACGTTTTGTGCTGTGCTTTTTAAAAAATAACTTAAAAATGGCACTCACCAAAAAGAAGCTGGTCATGCTTTAGCTGTAACGGCAATATCCTCAGAGTTAAACGGACTCATCCCAAAAGTAATTTACAGGAAACTCTTTAACAGGCGTCGCGTGAGCGCTCGTCTCAAAGTTTGGCGCAGGTGTGACGACTTCAAATTAATGACCCACCGGTTCATGGGCGGGGCGGGGTCACTGCTCGAGCCACTCATCCCACAGCCAACTCAAAGTGAAAAACACACACCACTATTCAGTCAGCGTTTTAAGAGAAAGTACCAGTACAACAAATATATATCTTAAGAAGTTATAGTCTTACATTCAGAGTCCTACAGAATGAACGAAGTGCACAGGTTTGTAGAATGTAGAAAAATAGGCCCCTGTGCGTGGTTAATTATTAAATGTTACATGATTAGGTAGCTTAGTCGAGTCACTTTATTTCTAGAGCACGACCAATGTGGAGAATCACAATCAAATAGAAACACAAAATGTATCACCGTGGTTCCTAACCTGAGGACTGATGAAATGAAAGATAAATGCAGAGAAATAGAGGTATAATAGCATATATCACTCTGACATTTGACTTGTCATGAAGTACAGTAACATACAATGGAAACACTCAAACAAAATACAAGTACCTCAGTAATGAAATAAGTGAGTAATTGTGGTAATCGTGTACTTTCTACTTCTGCCTTTGTAATAAAAAATAAACACAGTAAGGATCCAAAGTTTTTGTCTTAACTATATCCTAGTTCCTAGGTGGCAAAAAACAGGTTTATCAAAATGTCTCTATTATTTAAATTCCAGATAAACACACTAATGCTGTAAATCAAGTAAGAGTTAAGACTGACTCATATGAGGAAACACAACCACACACTGTTGCGGAGCAGTGAAGTCATACATACACTGAGACATGACGTGAATCTTGACTTGAATGGTAATTTAGTCACATTACTGGAGGTGTTCTAATCCTTTTGTTAAACCTTGTATTACTCTCAGTTTTCATTTGTAACCACTCCTTTCCACCTGCAAATATTGACTATCTCTGGTGGACTTCTCTAAAATGAACTTTTGTAAGATAACTGCCATTTTCCCCTTTTTCTTTTTTTTCCTTTTTTTTGAGAGTATGGGTTTGGTCTGAAACTGCTGCTGATGTGCATAGTGTTTCACACATTCTGCATTCTACATATTGTACAATATGTCACATTGGTAAGTCGGCCTACGTTCATCTCATTATTTTATTTATATTGGCAGACACTGATAGCTCCCAGAGGATGAATCCTAATGACTTTGGCGACACTCTGACTTTTCCTCTTTCACCTCCATGAGGTTAACATTTGAAGTTTTGAGTTTTGTGATTTTATCAAAATCTCTAAATTTATATCAAAATCTCATCTTTGCCCCTTAAAATGATATAGCAGTAATATATGAACAACAATTTAGTATAAACTAGAAATTTACTAAGTGCAACAGTGAGTAAGGCCCTGGTTTCAGATTTGTCAGCTGTATGTGGCCTTTAGGTTAAATAATTTCTCCTATGTGTGTAGGGTCAAAGACATGAAAGTCAGGTGAACACAAATCTCACAGCTGTAAATATTAGAGTGAGGATTGTCTGTCTATAGTTAGCCCTGTGATAGACTGACCAGTGATACTGGGATAGCCTATTACCACCTTGCACAAGATTCTTAATTGAACATCTCTTCAGAGATGTTGCTGATACGACACATTCAAGTAATATTTTCTGCTTAAACCTGTCACTGGAAACAGCTCCATCTTTCCATCATCGAACAAAATCTTGCCTGGGCTAATTTAATGCAAAACATGTAAATAAACACCTTGTCTGCTGTTACAAACACATGGTATGTCAGTATATATAAAAGTACAAGAGCTTTCAAGCTGAATAAAGACATCATCACAACTGCGGCTGTAGTGCAAAATAGCAGTTTGCTGTTAGGCCCTGCAGGATAATGGGGAAAGCAAAGTGTTGTTGCACAAAGCCTCTCATCACAAACTGCATGAGGTCAGCCATCATCACAATTTTTGGCAAACCTCATTCTCCTGTGTATAGTAGTTTAACATTATCTAATGAGCAGTTGTCTGCAGCTTGCAGATATGCAGCCAAGCAGGAAGTGGTGGATTCATCTGTACATCCTTGGCTGGGATGTGTGGAATATGTGTTGATGCAGACGAGACAACACACAGTGATATTTTAATAAAAACTTGATCCTCAGTTTCAGTCTGCTGATTGTGGTGCTAAGCTAAGTTGGAGCTGGCAATTGGAGTGAAAACCAAAGACCCGATGGGGCTGTATTCTAAACTAAAAGCTTACACTCATGGTTTGGTGACTTCTGGTTTCATGGTTTCATGGGCTGCTACATTGGCAGAAAGAGAAACAAAGACTGCAAGCTACTGTGCATCACGGCTCATCAAAATCTTATTCTAAATGTTACACTGCATTTCTGTTCTTACCTATTTCATTCCTCCAGTCATTCTGCGTCTACTGCATGTGGAAGAATTTCTGCACCGTTTACCCCTGCACTCTGCCGGAACTTATGTTTTTGATGATAAGGTGAGGGAGGAGGCCAAAACCTCTGAGGCACTGTCTCCGAGATAAGACATGAATTTTGTATTGAGATGGACCTTGCTGCTTTCTGCTCATCTGCTGCACCAAGGTCAAGATCTATTCTAATGATATGGAAAATCAAATTTCTTTTCTTACAGGGTCATCTGTACCAAGAGGAAGGTTATGCTGTGTGGGGTTAAAGGGATCTTTTTGACACACAGTGCAAGGTGAAGGGTAGTAGTAGTGAAGGGTAATCCCACATCAACTCAGTTTATGCTCCTTTAGATGAATTGTCCAAACTTTATGAAAAGGGAATGAGAACCTGTAACACAAGTGAAAAGGGCCTTAAACAAACAAACAAAAGTACATTAGGAAGCCAAAAACAGTCTTGTTTGGTGCAAAGACAGACAGGAGATGGGCTGAAAGAGAAGTTATGACTTGTGCTCTTGAGTCATATAGAGTGCTTTGTCAGTTTCAAACTACTGTATACACAGTTACACTGAACATAGCTTTTTAAGGCGACATGAAACATTAGTGTGCATTATAGTGTGCAGCATCAAACTGGTAGAGGCTGCATCTTTAAAGAGGATAAGAGGAAAGAAAGCTAAAATGGCTGAAATCATCAACTAAGAAACAATAATAACACAGCTTTAGAGAAAATGAAAAGATATAGAAGCTGTAACTTTACACACCAGCCCATTGACCAGTTCTGCTGTGCTTGCTGAATTCTGACAGATTTTTGAGCGCCGTGTACCACATAAAATCGGTTCAAGGTCAGTGAACACAACCAGAATTAATACATAAGGCGCACTGGATTATAAGGTGCACTGTTGATTTTTGAGAAAATTAAATGATTTTAAGCGCGCCTTATAGCCCGAAAAATACGGTAGTCATTTTTGAAAGCAGTTATGCAATGATTCCACTATTATGCATATAATGGTGTTCCATCCAGAAAAGCACAAGCCAATCCCTTTATACTCACACAGTGTATGGTATTACATCAGCACTGATGTAATGAATCTTACAGGACCAGAACAACTGGTACAGGCCAGTAATGCTACCAGTAGATCACTCATGCATTTGGGCGTAGTAAGCTTACTTTCTGAAGTTATATAGTTTTATTTTGATGAATGTGAATCTCACTTTAGACCACAAGGTTCAAAGGAAACTTTCACCTTCAATCAGAAGTTGCAACAGTCATTGCTTTTATAATCGGGGGTGAACTGCTTTTGTCTTGGAGGAAAGTGAAAAAGTAGCAATAGACAATAGAGTTGTAAAAAAAATAAAAATAAAATAAATAAATAATGTAGTTTATAAATTCTAACTTTCATCCATATTCATATAATGCACCAACGCTTACTTTTAAAGTACTTTTTTAAACTTTCTAGTTGTAATTTCTATCATATAAAAACTTGTACAGCATTGAGTGCCCTCTGTCCTGTTGTTACAGACATATCTATCTGAACTTATTGAGAACTCTAGTGTCGCTCTTGGTCTTGTCTCTTCAGTTGAACTGTGATGTGTAGTGCACTATTGTCTTGGGCTTATGGGAAATGAAACTACTCCCACTGAGCCACACAACTTACTGTTGAGAATGGCTCTCTTCCAAAGCTGGATTTGTATTTATTGCCATAGATACAAATGTCAGTAGGATTTTGAATGAGGTTGTCCCACTTAGTACTAGAACAGAACTCAGAGGTCCAGCTTTCACTTACACTTTGTTTAGCACTAGTGCCAGCCATGTGCAAGAAAATCAATCATTATTCTCTGTGTGTCAGTCCTGACCCCAATATTGTTTTATTTAAGAGCTCAGATGATGGTCCTTTCAGTTTATGCAATAAAGAGTTGAGTCATTTCATTTTTCTATGATTGCATGTTTGTGTGGCCTTGATCCATTCTCACCACAAACCTAGCTATTTACTTTCAAGCCATGGATTATGTGGTTCAAGATTTCCTCATCATTTTTCTAATGTTTATCACAATGCCTTGGAAGACCTACGGACACACCTTACCAGTCCAGAGGTACAGCCCACGTTGTACCACATTACTGATGCATTACTCACTCTGCTTGTTTCCGGAGATTAAAGAATGCTCAGTGAACACAAGATTTTTTTGCAGTGACATTAGGAAACAGCAGAGGCTTCAGTATTTACAGTAAAATCCCCAGAGAGTCCAAAATCTGAGTCATTGTGAAATGGGTGTTTCTTCTTAACTTATTGTAAGTGCAATTATGCAAGTTCAATGTGGTGTTGACACCGCAGCTTACATTAAATTACATTACATTACAGAAAATTTTGGACTCTGGACTTTTCTGGTCACTTTATTTTTACACAAATTTTCATCTACCTCAATAATTATCACATTTTCTCCTATACTTACGACTGTACATTTCACAACTGCTCATTTTCTATTTATTACAGAGACTTTTTCTAATGCTGATTGCTGCACTTTAACCTTGTCACTTTGTTACTTCTGTGCCTTTCTATATTATATTTTTTATTTTGATTTTTCTATTTTCTTATTTTGGCCACCCCTGTTTTCTTGCTGCTGTAACATGTGAATTTCCAAGTGGGATAAATAAAGTCTATCTTATCTTATCTTAAAGTGGAATTAAAAACAAATTTCCACATCAAAGTATTGTTATAGGTCTTAGGGAATACTGCTAAATATGAAAAAAAAAAAGAAAAAAAAAAAGATCTATTTATTTGTGGCCCCAGAGTGAGTTGTGTAAAGTCTGATAAATTGCCTCATGTGTCTCAAGGCCACAAGTTTGAAATAAAAAAAATCAGGGGTATGGAGTTAGATAGAAGTGAGCTTACCATGCATCTGCAGCTGCTAGCCTCATCTATGCCTGAGGCTCACGGCTTGAGGCTACATTAGCCACTGCTAGCTAAATACACTCGAATCTCCAGCCATGCTGTTGGCAGTTGAGTCATGTGTAATGCAGGCACAAGGTTTTGACAAGGAAGAAGAACTGCGGGATGAAAAAGGTATCTCTGGTTCTACTGCATATTTGTCCATTGTGAGTCTGAGGAGTACAATGCCAAATTAGTCATTTTTTAAGGGTTATACTTAACTCATGTCATTATTCAAACCATGAATTAAGGAAAACTGGATACCACATTTGCCCCATCCAGTCCTATGAAAGCTGCTCACTGGGCACATACACTGAAAAAGCTTCCATAGGCTTCTTCATCCTTCTGCTTTTGGGCAAACAGTGGAGTCCTTCTCCAGCCGAGTCGGTTGAGAGCCTGTGCTTCACAGACGTGCACACATACCTCTTGTAGACCAAGTGTAGTTCAGTGTTAAAAAAAAACAAAAAAAAAACTTGATTATCAACTCTTAAAATTGACAGAGTGAGTATAGTGAACTATCCTAACTCACTACTGAAACAACTCATGGGACTCATGGCAGTGGGCTGTGTTTATATTCACAAGAAAAGGTGCACAAGTTCTGTGGTTGTGTCAAAAGACTGCTCACCACTAGTGGAGTTTATGATGGTGAAGTCATATTATCTGCAGAGGGACTTCACTGCTTTATTATTCCAGTCTTACTGAAGGAGGCAGCAGCGATCAACAGCACACCCAAATGGAATTTTCATCAGCACTGGTGACTTCAGTCATGTAAATTTAGAGTCTGGTCAGTCAGAGCAACAGATTTATTTGTAAGGTTTTTCTGGGGAGTGTGGGAGTGTGGGGAGTGATGAGATCAGATCCTTAATTCTACAGTCATGTAACGATCCATTCCATGTGAATTAGGTAACAGCAAATTAATACATGGATATTTTCACTGCATTATGCAAAATAAGTAGCATTTAGACAAGTTGAGATCTTTCAACTGTACATTTATTTCCAAAAGGCTGCATATACATTTGCAAATTCTACTGTACAGAAAACATCCAAAATGTCCATAATTATAGATACAATATACCACAAAGCTGCCCTGGCATTACCAAACATAGATGTTCAGCACTAGAAAAGCTCTGCAGCCTATTCAATATTATAATCTTAAATACTTTTCAACTAATACCTTTAAATGTATGTCAGTATGATTAATTGTTCTTTTTTCATCCCCATCTGTACTTTACAACATTCACCATTTACAGTAGTTAAACAAGGCACAAGAATAGTGATATGAAGCCGAAGGCCATGCGTGAAGCAAAAAAGAGCATGGGACCGACCAACTCAGGTGACAGAATATCATGGACGCAACAGTGAACTTTTTATCTCATGAAACAGGGTTAGTCTTACACCAAAGCATTATACATAGTGAGAGTACGGTTGTGTACTGCATGTGTGTGTGTGTGTGTGTGTCTGAGCTCACTTTTAAAAAACAGAATTTCAACACGTTTATGAGATACAGTAGACATAGCTGAGATACATCCAGAATGAGACTGAATGTTGACTGTGATGGGGTGTACAGCACAGACAGGATGCTCTCGATGCAACATAGGCCACCGCTAAGCATTACAAAAGCACACATTTCCATTTTTGACACTCTTTGCTTGCAGAAATGAAAAGGAAAATCCAGTTAGTCACATTTAAGGAAACATATTGGGAAAAAAATTAAAGATTATCTTTCACTTTCTTCACTTACCATCTTAAATTACACAAAACATGAATGGAATTTGATTAGATGTGCAGAAAAAATAAAAAATGGTTCTTCATCATGGCAGGATGAAACCATTCACATATATCAGGTCTGAAATACTTAGTGATGTAATCAATCAGTGTATAATTCCAGATAAACCACTGAGGGAAATATTCAAAACACATTTAGCACTCTTATCTTAAAAATAGCCAACAGAATTTAAATTAGAATAGAGATGTTGAAGAATTGGATTTGTTGCCAGAAGTGAGAATTGTGGCTTGAGTGTATGTAGCTGACAGCAGGGATGAAACCTATCTTTGTTCAGGTTAATTATGGAAATCAATTATGTATTTCAATCCTGGTTGGAGGTTCTAAGTTGATGGAAGTCAGATGAAGAAATGATTTTGTTATAGTACCCGACCATGCACCAAAAATCCATAATGTCCTTCTGACTGACTGCAGAATCCAGCAGAAAGTATCAGCACTGGATGGATTGGAGGGAGGGTTTTTAAACACAGTATGTGTGAGGAAGAATGCATCTTCACGCCTCTCAATTGATTTGTACCACCTTACTCATACTGTGTGTGCATATGGTTCTAAGTACTTCAATTAGTAACCTTATTTCCTGAATTTGAATATTGGTATTAGTGGGAAATGGCACACTCAAACCACAGGGTTCACTGACTTTTACCGTAAACGCCCTCAACTGGAAGGGTCATGAGAAGTAAATAAACCTGTGAGAGTCATTGCAGTAATGAACAAAGCAGGGCTATGGCGTGATGTCTTCTCATGAAATGGTAACTCACCAAAATAGCATATCATGTCACAGTGTGCCAGTCAAAATTAGCTTCTTTTTCTTTATTTGTTTGAATTATTTTAACAAGACCAAAAAGTAGCTAAAATATAGGGTGTTACATCACCAAATCATAAATTATACCCTTGGTGAAAAGTGCTCTATTTATTTTTGAGATATACCAACACATACCTACAGCACATATAACCCCATTAGTGACTAGTGTTAGCAGATTTATATATATTTACAAGAAATTGTAAGCATAATGTTGCCACAGACTCAGTGATACTCAGTTATACTGCAGGATACAACCTGAGTCCCATTTTTTAAAATCATACATGTTTACATTTAGAATATTAACAATTAATATGCTGAATTTACTGTTAACAGATACTGTGGCCATGGTGTGCAGACAACTATCACTGGATTACTCTGATACTGAGGTAAACTTATGTGATATTTCTCAAGCAGGAGTTACAAGAAGCGTCCTTTTTTCTAAGAAGATTTATGGCCATTTCCTTACAATGGATATGAGAGATGATGATATTCTTGGAAAGGGTAAGTCACACTTTAGCTCAAATTATGAAAACCACCCAGTTAAAGAAAAAACAGCCCAACTGGGTGAAAAACAGTAAGTCTGGCAGTGCTGTTTGCGATCTCAGCACTCCATACATTAGCTTGTGATGACCTGATCATAAGCTAATGCAATGTTCCCAACACAGAGAAAAATCTAAATACAATTTTTCTCTGTTATCCAGTAAACCCACTGTATTGACAATTTATGTCTACTGGAATAACAAAACATTTTCCTGTGGTGAAACATTTTGATCTTCCGGCTAGAAAATAGACATCTGTTTAGTCACCCCTAATGTTTCTGTACAGTGTGCAGAAAGAGCAGATTCAGTTTGGTTAGTTAAAAAAATTAAATAAAAAATAATCAAGAAGATGGATCGTAACCTGCTTCCACAGCTCCACATCTGTTTGTGAAACATTCTGGCTAGTTCCTCTTTGTTTGAGTATGAATTAGCCAATGTGTCATTTAGCCTACAGGAAACCACACCAAACATTCTGCAGCATATCTTTTATTTTAGATATGTCACCGTTAATTTTTTCAGAACTGCACCACAAATAACATTCCATTCACCTAAGCTAGAGGCAAATATCTCAACACCTGGGCAAATTACTATAAAATCACTATTGTGAGAGAAAATATGTTATGTACATAATTCTGGTTGCCATATTTACCCAGCATGCATCTCTCTGGCAGAGAACCCCTTTAGCATGGTATGCAAACCTCTCTGAAACTTAAAGACTGGACATTATTTATGAATAGAGGGAATTAAAATGTGAATCATGTGCATTGAAACTGATAACTGTATAACTTAATCCATTTTCAGTTACACAAATTTTACCCTCAGTCAGTGTGAGTGTGCTCCAAACAAAGCTCTGGCTGGTTCAGCCGAGTACAACAACAAAACCAGGGAGTGAGATGAGGTTGAAAGTGTGATATTTTCCTTAAGCTATAACAGACTGATGAATGCTTGCTTTATAATAATGCAACACATGTCATATGGCACTATAGGTTTGCCAACCTTTCATTCACCATTACCTCAGTGATTTACACAGAATGTTATTGTTATGTATATCTGTCATATCTATCATTTTTTCAGTATGATGTGTGTTTAATGTTGATTTGAACAGATACATGACTGTGTGTTGTGCTTCGGACACTGACACCATCACTATAGTTGTCTTATAATAATCCTAGTCCATGTGCACATGAATGTGAACTGGCAGCAGTTGGGTGTGTCGGGGCCTGATATGAGGTCTATGTGACGAGTGTTAATGGTGGGAATTGGGTGATAAGACATAGTGATACATTCCCTGTCGTGCCAGGAAATGATGTTTTGCAGCTTCCTTCCTCTCTATCTCTTGGTGGGGGAAACTGTAATGAACCGTAATGCCATGGTTAGAAATCTCACTCTGCCACATTTGCCACGACTGCGTCTTTTTTTTTCCATATGGATGTGAGAAGTCACCATCTGACTATGCTGTCCTTCTGGTTAGACTGGGGCCAATATCAATTTTTTAAACATTTTTTTTTTTTTTGTAATGCTGGTTGTCTATCAGAACTGCCAAATTTCCCATATAATAACTCTTTTTTATTTTTGAGGGAGATGAAAATGGCTGAATTTCAAGATACTTGGCTTTAAAAGTTCACAATAACAACATTTAAGCAATCAGCAGCTTCGGTTTCAAAATATATTAGACGTCAAAAAAGTAGTTTTTAAGTCCTCATTCATTCCTTGACACAGGGAAATGGTGTGGGAAAAAAGGAATTAAGATCAAACACAGGTGACTCTGAATTGATGCCACAGTTATCCCACCTTATTTGCATATAAGAACCTCTATGCAAATGTGCCCCGTCCAGCAGCCCTGTGGAGCACTGAGAATGGCAGGGACAGTCCTAGGGGAAAAGGAGCTCCCTTCTCTTCTAACACAGGTTCAGAAAATAATGGACACAAAGTTCAGGAAACCCCTAAACCCCCACCTTCTCCCCTTCCCTTCCCTTCCCTCACCCCCTCCTCTGAGCTGGAAATGAATTTACAGGAGAACGCTTTAACTTGAAATAAAGAACAAATAAGTTAAACATTAACTTAAAACGTACATGGGAAGGCAGAAAAAGATTTACAGTCTATCCATCAGACAGATTCTTAAAAGAGAGGAATAGATCCACAGCAGGCATTGGCTCACCTCGACCTGTTGTGATTGGTCAGGATGCTGGCTGCTCGCACCGTCTATTCACCGACAACCTTGTGACCTTCCAGCGGACCGCCACAGTGTGTTGTCCATCACTGGCTGTGTGCGCACAGAGATACATGTTTGTTTGTTTTCACTTGCTGTCTCTCGTCTCTCAGCCCGTATATTCAGGAGCAGAGTCCTCCGTCTTCTCACTTGTTAGTTTGTCTGTTCCACAGAGAGTGCCCGCATGTATGTGATTGAAGTCAGACTCCGGCTCTTCCTGGTCCTTGGGGGAGCTTTTGGAGTGGATCTTGCCAATCTCCTCTAGGGCGCTGGCTAGAGAGTCAAGGTCAGCAGTGTCCTGGTGGCGAGCCTCCCACAGGCTCAGTATGACTGCAGATGGACTCTGCTGCTTCGCAAAATAACCCAGGTTTCTGTAGAGGAGCACACGAAGCTGGATTTATTAACAACACAGGAAGAAGTCACTCTCAGGGACAGATATCAGAGGAAAGCTGTTTAAAAATGGCTCCAGACATGGACTGTGTCACTCTTGATTTTGTACGTATTTATCTTTTAAAAGACATGTAAATCTGTAAATAAGAATCTGTAAATAAGTGTAAATAAGTGAAATTGTTGTTGTAAAAGGCTCCTGTTATTCCAAAACCAATAATGTTTCAGTACATTTATCAACTTCGATACCCCTAACAAATACATACTTTCCTTTTTTCAAAAGCTCAGGAATTTCCTAAAACAGCTGGGCACTGTACATTTTTATGTACCTTACTGCAACACACACTCCTAAACTCAGGGACTATTTTCAACTGTGGATTAATACGCATTTGGTGGTCTAGTGAAAATTTGTGGCAGCAGGGTGGTGTCTGTGAGTTTGAGTAAAAATTATTTGAAAAGGGAGTGAAGGTGTGTTCATGGTAATAAAGGATCATGTCACCCACTGCAACAGCGTTGCTAATTGCTGTGTGTTTAGTAGTTTTGCGGTACAGGTGGCTGGTTTGGTGGTAAGCACTGTTGCCTCACAGCAAGAAGGTTCTGGATTCAAACCTGCTGCATGTTTTCTCTCTGCATGTGTCAGTTTACTCCAGATCCTATGGTTTCATCCTACAGTCCAGGTTAGGTCAACTGGTGACTCTAAATTGCCCATAAGTGTGAAAGTGATGTGTGTGTACATGTCAGCTCTCTGGCTGACTGGTGACCTGTCAAGGGTGCACCCCTCCTCTCAGCTGGAATAGGCACCAGCCCCCTTGTGACCCTCAAGAATAGTTAATGTATGGAGGTTTTAGACACACACGCAACACTCATTAGTGGCATACATTCATTTTTAGGTTTGGTCTTTTCACAGGACTTGTTGAGAATAAGAAGTAATACAGAATATCACCAGAAGATGATGACATTAAATGAATAATAATGTAACCCATTGTTATTCGTTGTTGGGTTCTGTGCACAGTACTTCCCAAACAGTCAATAGATCAAATTAGCTATACAACGATAAACATCCTATATGGCAGAAAAAATAAATATTGCTGTAAACATGATCAAATGTTAAAAATGTGACAATGTAAAGTAAAAGTAAAATGTGTCATTTGTAGTAATTTAAAAATTGTTGTCGATGGGAGAGATAAGGATTCTTGAGACTACTAGCTCAGTGTGAAAGCTGCTCTAAGCTACTACTATGACAATATGCATAAATATATCTACCATCAGAGATAAGAACATGTTTTTAGAGTGTATAATAATAATAATAATAATAATTATTATTATTATTATTATTACACTCTAAGTACGTTTCAATACTAAATCAATACTAACTAAACCCACGTGGGTCTTTAGGTCCCTTCAAATGACTATGAGAAAATGTACTTATTATATCTGTTTATTATCTGCTTATTATAACATATATAATTATATATATAACACAAATTGGATTATCTTGGTGCTGTAAACACAACTATTTGATTTTACATGCAGCTAAAACAAAAGGTTTGACCTTTTAGGTCTATTTAAAACCTAATCCATCAGAAATTAGCATCAGAAATGATGAGTAATTACTGGCAAACACAGTTTGGTTTGAATTTAATTCTCAGGTGCTGCCAAGGTAAAGAAAGGGGAGTTTGTTGCCATGCCAATACAGTACAATTCCTTTCTGTATCATGTAGTGATGAGTCCAGTTGGAGGCAGTGTTTCACTGCTACTCTTTGGTACTTTACAAGAGAAATAACAACAAGCAACATAAAAGGCTGCAGCCATTGGTCACATCAGACTCAGTTCAAAGCTGTTCAAACTGGAGAGGAAAGCTTATCAGGATAATTTGGAATCCCAGAGGACTCTTAGATACCAGCATCTCATGAATCATGCACTTAACGGGAGATTATAGCTGCCACAAGCTAAGACCAAGCAAAGACAACAACTGGTCTGAGTCAATATTAGCATAGTGTCCCATCATAAATACATATTTTTATTAGATAAAAAAGGACAATAAACTAACATGTAAGTGTTAATACATACATTACTGGTCAGCACTGAGAGATTGATGTTAGAGGTGCATCTGATTGTCAGAATTATATTAAGCACAAAATCACAATGCACATTATATTCCACAGCATCCTACAGACAACACACCAGTTATGCACTCTACAGTTAAATAATCTGTTCTGTCTCCTACTGCAGAGAGAGGCCATGAAGAATAAAAGGTATCTGGCAACAAGCTGCATATAAAGCCACATTCAGGAGGTGAACAGCACTTATCATTGTTATCATTCTCATCAGTATGCGTTCACAGTGGGACCATTACAGAGAGGTGGGTGCGCACACACACATAATGCAATCTCAGAGAGGATGCACATCATACGCTCACCGATCTAAGTGGAGTTTCTGGGCTAAGAGTTGCCAGTCCTTGCCCTTGGCGTTGGCAGTGTCGAAGGTGGCACAGATCCTCTGGCGGATGGACAGGGGGATTTTGAAGGCCTTGGGCCCCGTCTGGGACGTGATGGTGCAGTCTGTCTGCATAAAAAATGGAACTGACTCCTTTTCAGTCTGGAGGAATAGAACAGAAACAGGCTATAATCAGACAGAGTTCAAACAGGATTTGCAAATGTCACTTGTGCTTTTTTTAAGCAGCTTGGAGAGCCAGATGGATGGGGTTTACTGGGTCAGGACAATTCAGACAGGTATGTTTAACATTTTAAAACATCCACACAGAGTCTGTAAACAAATAAGACGAAGGTGGAGACATCTGGTAGCCTCTGTCTTCTCATTAAAGCAATATTTATGTTTTGATAATCAAATACCCAAACTTGAAGACTTAAATGTGGCTTTTAATAGTTGGAGTGTGTTCCTATCGGCTGTGGTCAGTTTTAATTCAGATCAGTTACAATGGATTCCAACAGTGACTGGTTGGTGCGTAAACATAGAAAACCTGCCTCTTCCCCTTCCATTGGTCACAACAGCCCTATCCCAGTGCATTCATTGACCATCTTACTCATTGGTCTGAATTTCTTGTTACTGGTCTGTACTGTACTGTCATACTGTGGACAGTAAATAAGGGGATTCACTATCAAATATCTACTGTGCTGTTACCAAAAAGACTTGAAGGGGTCTGAACCATTTGCTGTCTGAAAGAGGGCAAACTACAGATTTTAAAGCCACCTTTCGGGACTATGTGTGTAAGATTAAACATCACTTTATGACCACACTTCTCATAATTTACACTGTTTTAAGTCCCTGGATGCAGTGATTTTTCCATCAAGTCTTTCAACATTCCATTATCTGCCGTTTTGACTCTCAGCGACAGAGAAACAGCGCCCTCTTCCTGTTATGTCCTGTATCACAGTCCAGCAGACAATAAAGCTGAACATCAAGCTGCAGCACCAGCAGCTTCAGCAGACATATCTCTAGACAGCACATGTTGATGCACCCAAATTCTATATATTATTCCATGTCTTTGTTTGATTGAGGTTTGACAGTCAGCCTCCTCTTTTGCAATAGTTAAATGGCAACTGGCTGGAGAATTAGTTGCAACAACTGTGTTCCCATCTCCTAATAATAACAGCTGTGAATTGTAAATGCTGATTAATTCTCATTTTCTTTTACATATTTTCTGGAAAAATTTGGTTAAAAGACTCATGTTGGCATAAAGCAGCTCTTAAAATGTTGAGCTGGCGCTGATGACATTGATCTAGCCTGGTGACCCAAAATAGGAGGCATTGCAGACTGTCCCTCTCCTAATCGCCATGTCAAAGTGTCAAGAACAATGTGCTAATGACTTCAATTCACCTCCCTCCTTCTATCTGACAAACCTTGGCTAATCATGAAGGTAGGATTAAAACAAACCATAAAAGGTAAAAATGTATTTGCAGACAACATTTTTGTTGTGTCTGACTGTAACACCATCAGTTTAAGTACTGTTGGTGGCCCTGAGGTAGGACAAGCACGTTTGTGACTGGCTGTGAAAAAGCAGTTTGGAAGACTGTTGTTGTGAAGCAGGCTATTTGCTGGAACACGTGTATCCCTGGATTAATGTTAAAAAATATCTACAGTAAACATGGCGCACAGCTTGATCTCTGTTGTTTGAGTTTAGCATAAATTTATGAAGAATGAAAGAAAGTAAGCATGTCCTCCTTGCTCTATAAATACACAATGCAAGCTCAGGAGAGCTGGCCCTTCTGTCAGTGGACACACTCCAGGAAGGTTACATAAAGGTTGAGTGAGAAAGCAAAGCCCCCGCCCTCTCGCCTCCTACCGCTGCGAAGTCTCACCTCAGCCACAGCCGTGTAGACCTGCAGAATCTGCTCGTGGCCTTTGACCTGGCGCACACTGATTTTGCAGGAGAGATGGGCGGTGGCAGGGCTGTATCTCTCCAGAGAGAAGGCACAGTGCAGGGGCTGCTGGTTGCTGCACCACACTTGGGGGAAGGAGAATTCCTGAGGAGGCAAAAGAAGAAGAAGAAGAAAAAGAGGGACATCAGAAACACAACACAGTACACAGCAGTGTTAACATATGCTCTTAATGAGATGATTCAGCTCCATCTCCCACATGTGACCATACTGTCATATGTACAGCCACTTACACACAGCAAGATAAAAGGTAAGAGCCGGCTTTGAAGTATCAATGATTGCATGTCATGATATATTTATGCATGGAAGTAACCACTGTTAAAGAGAGAGAGAAGAAGTACTATATAGCCTGAATCCCCTTTACAGTAACTCTCATAGCAGAGGCAGCTTGTGGGCTAAGTACTGTACCCAATATACATGGGGATATGGGGAAAAGGGAAAAGATTGCCTTTGATGTATAATTAATTTCTGGAGAACAGGCACATCTGTGGAGAAATGTCCTTGACCTTTGCTAGACTCGGTCTCTGCCTTATCTGCATATTAAAAGTGACCTGTAAACGATTCCTAGTGAAGATCATGGCATTAAAAGCGGTGGCCGGTGTGCCTACTGAAGACTTAACCCTTGTGGCTTTGATCTTGGCTGCCCGGTGAAGCTCACAGCAGCAGATAATGGAGTCGGGGAGCGGTGGCAAAGGAGGGGGAGGGGTGAGAGACATAGAAAGCGTGGATGCTCTTTAGCACTAAAAGCTGACTTGATGTATGGCACGACGCTCGCCTATTATTCTACACCTGCTCCACCAGAGCAGGGTTGCAGTGTCTGCCTGCCTGCCGTCCTGAGACCCTCATAAATAAGGCCGTGGAAGGGGTGGGTGTCTTTGAAACACAGAGCTTTCACCCTGCATTCAGATCTTTAAACCAACAGAGTACAGTGCGGACACATCTCAGCTGCAAATGGCAACAACAGGTACAAAACAGCAGCCACTGGCTGCTACGATGTGTTTGATCTAATGGTGTTTGAATCTTAATGCTCCTGCAGGCAAAATACACACAAAGCTATTAATCTCAAGTCACGTCCATCTTTATGATCCTTGTGTGAGAAATGTGGCTGACAGCAGTCTTCATGATAAAAGAACAGTTTTAAAGCACAAAACAGTACACAGGCATATGAAGAAAGTCAGAACCATATGGATGTTATGAGGTCAGAAAAAATGATTTTCAGATTTGACTTTCTTTGTCTTCTTTGTAGGAGCATATGTGACAACAAACATCACTGCCAAAGACTTTATGAACGTTGTTTTCGAAACCCTGATGCTGTGCTACTTAGCATCCGACAAGCTTAGCTGCAGCTAAGAACAATCTAAATGTACAACACCTAAACCAAAATTATCAGAGATGTTAAGTTGGACCTGGTTGTTGTGTCAAAATGGCTCAGGTCAGTTGGTTGTTCTTTGTAGTTAAGAAAACTGCAGCTTTCAGATTTTCCACTTTACCTGACTGTATATGCTGAAATTCTACAGAAGCAATATGTGTCTTGTCATTTATAGTCTAGTTGCATTTTTGATCATCATAAAAATACATTTTAAAACAAAGGTTGATCACAATAATAAATCTGCTGTTGTGTCAATTATTGTTAACATTGGTACAGTGGAAGAAAACAAGACCATGAGGAACCAGGGAGCAACAATCTGGGCATTTTAGAGGGAAAGAAAAACAAATTATACCATTAGTATTTTTGTAAATTCTGCACACCTACAGGCAAATGAAACTGACCTTTGGGGAAAAAAGGTGTTAACATCCCTGTTCTTACTGTGTAATAGTTGTGTAAGAGTTGAACAGAGAAAACAACCACACATCATTCCACGTACTTTATTCTTACTGTGTAATATAAATACAAGTTGTAGTTGCACTGATTAACATATGTTATTGTGATGTGTAGGAGAAAATACAACAGAAAAATGGAGTGCCTTTAGTAAGTTAGCAACAAGTTACACCCACACTCAAGGATTTATTTCTGTCATATTTATATCTTCTATCTCATTGTATGATTTGAAATAAGGACAAGGTGAGAAATGGGTCTGTTCTTTTGAAAACTTGCTCCTAGCAGTCATGTTCATTCAGCACTGCAGCAGCTCAAGCAAAGAGTTGAGTTGAAAATAAATGTACTTTTCTTGATGCGTGGATATGGATTCATACAACAAATTACACAGTGTGCTGTATCATATAGTGATAACCTATTATCTGTCAAATATATTAGCTCTCATAACAATGTCAATCTATCTAGGATTTTAATTCATTTATAAATGCATGTACAACATTTATAAATATAGACATGAGAACTTATTTCATTATTATTACCATTTATTAATTTAATAAAGTGAACAATTATGTTATACAAATAAGTTATTTGTGAAAGCAAGGGACGTTTGTGAGATAACTGATGACTCATTACTATTATTGTTATTTATTATCATTATTGAAATGTATTAATTTGGCATAATTACTTGGAATATGTTCCATAAATATCAGTGTCTTCTAAAGGAGTCTAACAATCCCGCGGGGGACAGGCCTGATTTGGCACAAGACTGAACTGCAGAATTGAATGCAATTCACATAAAGATAAATTATGGATTATTAACATTAATAAACATTACAACTACAGAATCCTCTAAAAGAGGTTTTATTCCTAATGTGGTTAATTAATGTTACACTAAAAGACAAGACAACAATAGATAGTGCCAATTACAGAATCTCTAACTTCATTAACAAAAAAATAAGCACAAACATATTGCAGCTCTCCTCACACTATTTGTTTGCTGGGTGAACTCTGGCAGCAGCACTACAGAGGCACCACAGCAATTAGCTCTTAGAAGCAAAAACAGGATCTCGCAAATTTAACACTTTTGTACCTGATTTATGATTTGATTTAATGACATGCCAGTTACTGCCATGGTTACCTGACATGTGGTAAAGGGTTTGATGCTCCACAGGAACTGGGGAACATCCTGGATGGACACCTGGAGGCTGAAGGTGTTGGCTCGGAAAGGCAACATCTTTGGCTCCTCGAGGAGCTGACCCCCTCTGGTTTTCTCTGCAGCCACCACTCCCTGGAGAGGAGAGGAGATGAGAAGAGAGGCAAAAGAAAGGAAAGAGAGAGGTAAGACAAGGAAAGGGACAGCAAATACAGAATAAAGGAGATAGTGGAAGGAAATAGCCAGAAAGATAAAATCGACAAAAAACAAGAAAGGGAAGTGAGATGAGGGCGAGTGAGAACACTGTCTTTGCATATCAGCGTGAACACCTGTTGCTAAGCCTTTCCTCCGTCACATCCACTAATTGACTCATCACAAATATTAACACAGAAACAGGCCACCAAGAAGTGACGTCAAGTCTCTGCTGAACAAATCCTACAGATCGTGCTCTCGCATTAGCAGCACATTTGCCATGTCATGCCAACATGACAGATTGAAGCTTGAATTTAATGTTGTAGAAACGTGTGCGTCGGGGGGGGGGGCATACGTCCATCTCCCAAATTGCATTTGTTATGATGAAAAGGCACTTTGATTGTCGCTTGCAGGTATTCATCTGTCATCATTGTTCAGTGTCCCTAGTCTCTGGGATGGTTCAGAGTCTGGCCTGTCTATCCTCAGCCATCTCAATCACAAAGAGAAAAGACAGGGAACAGAGCTGTGACTAATGCCAGACCACGCTGACTGAAGTGTCCGGTGTGTGCAAGAGCTTGTCTACGCCCGAGTGTGTGTATGCACCGTTATATATATATATATGTGTGTGTGTGTGTGTGTGTGTGTGTGCGAAAAAGCATGCCCAGGTCATATCACATATTGTCTTTGCTGTAGGTGTGAAAACAATCAACTGTTGGCAAAATACAGATAAAAGACATTTATCATAGGAAAATAGATGTGACAGCAAGGGACCTGAAATATGCCATCTGCCTCCATTTCTGCAAAACACAGAGTGGCCAGACCATGCTGGAATTCTTTGGTTTTCTATTCTAACTGGCTTGGATCTGTGATCATGTTCCCTAGCTTGAATTCATTTGAGGCCGACAAGGTGCCATGATTGAAGTTGTCTGTAGGCTGTGACTGTTTCTTATCTGTTGTTTGACACAACACACACATGATTGATGTGTCTTAGATCATGTTTTACAGCTGAGGGGGGTGTTGGAATGTCAACCAGGAATGAGAAATCCAGCCAGGAGAACTAATTTTCAAAGTGGTAGGTTGGAATTTCCACAAGCTTCCAGTCGATTCAGCTATGAGAGGCTGAATTGACTGTACAAAACTGAGAACTGAGAATAATTGGTTTGATAAAAAATGAAAACAAAACTTGAGAAGTTGATCACAATGTCCAAGGTTGTCCAAAGTGACAAGAGTACCTGAGCTTCCTGTGATAGTGAAGACAATATCAAGAACAAGTTTTTTTTGCAATTTTCTGACATCATATTCCAAACTATTCCTCCAAATGGAGTTGACACTTATGAAAACAATCAGTGCTAGCCATATATAAACCTTCTTTGAACAGTGGTGTAACCTCCAAAAAACTGAAGTTGTTTGCATACTGTTATGTTGTGTTAATTTGTACTGTTTCTGTAAAAAAAGGCCTTTGATGTCATCAGCCTAATTTATTTACCTGAGCTGGTACATCTGGTGTCTATCTGCTGTGTTTCCTTGTCCCCTCTGCTTGCTTCTGATGATGGGTTGACAAAAAAAAGGTTTGACAAAACTGCCACCATGATTCTGTCCTTCTCTAGAAGAACTTTATTATTTACAATTAAATAATTACATTAATGCTACATAAAGTCTTGAGCTTAGAAACTCATGCCTGGGGTCCCTACTAACTTCGCATCATCTTGCAGACCTGTGATCCCAAGACATGAAGTTGGATCCTTATTACTATGGTCTGTCATGTCATGATTGAAGTTTTCTGTAGCCCATAACCATTCATGTGCAGCTGGACAGCTGACCACTGGCACCAGATCAGTTGGTCGCCCGTTGTACTTCGATTCATAGACGCCTGCTAGAGGCCTGCAATATCTCTCCAGACAGCTGAGAGATACAGGCTGAAGATCATGACGCCTGGCACCAGACTGTCCACAAGGGCAGTTACAGATATGAGGAGAGAACAGGGACTTGAGGAAGAGCTTTATAACAACTCTTGTAACTTGGGCTTCCCTGTTGTCTCACATGTTGGCCTGCACAGCCACAGCAGACGCTGCCAAGACCCTTAAGAAAGACAGCAAACACTCCAGAGGTGCAGCGAGCATGGTCTCTCAAGACTAAGCTGCCAATCACATCTAAGATATTATTATAACGTCAACCAAAACTGACATCGCAAACAGGAGGAGTAAGGGCATCCTGCTATTGCTTTCTAGAATATGGAACTCCAAAATACCTGCTGTGACGATGAACATAGTCATTCATGATCAGTGATTGCTCATATTGTTCATCATTTCCAATAAATGATTTCCTCTTCATGGCGTTAGAATTCAGGACACTGCAGAAATGATCCCTTACCAAGGTGAAAGGCTGAAGGTTGAGGTGAACAGTATTTTCTTGTAGCATTTACACTAGAAGATAAGGCCTAGGGTAGAATACTAATACAGGTGGTATTTTCAGGTAGGAACCTTCTACCTCTTGTCTCTTCAGTATGGATCCTGAAAGCTGTGACCTTGGAATTGGACTTGCTTGGCAGAGGGACATTTTCTCTGCTCCTATATGAAACAACACTCTCCCTGTCTACAAAAAATTCAGGCCATTTGATCATTACTTGTACTGCATGCTGATTTGCTAATTTTAAGATTAGCTGAAGAGATGATCAATCAATTTGCATCAATTTACATACAGATATTCAGGCTATTTGACTTGCTGATGAGGCACCTTTTAAAAGAGACAGCATCATGCAGTATCACAGAAACTACCAGAACTCCGCCATTCATAACCCTCTCTTGCACTCAGCTGAAGAAAATGTCTCCCTCACACAAATGTTTGTGTTGCATCAGGCTTCCTGTTGATCCAGAATCCAGTCTGTAATTGACTTTGTGCCGGAGCTTGGAAAACACACAGCAGAGATGTGGTGCTAACAGACAGGAGCCCAAGGGACATGCAAAAGTCTGGCATCTGCTCGGCAGGCTGGGAATTCATAAACCAAATCCAGAATGCATTTTAAAGCCAGCTGCCACTGACGGCTGCGACATGACAGAAAGGCGGTTGGGAGGCAAAGCCAGTCATGAGGCTCGTCGTGCTCTGTTCAACTGGGCTCAGCTCTTCTGTTAGTCTAGTCTCTCCTGGGAGATGAGGAAGCTTGATTTCCCTGATGTTCACTGATGAGATCTCAATGCTTTAAAACCCTATAGGTCGCTGAAGGATAATCAAGTCAAACAAGACAAGAAAAGAATAATTGGTTAACATTTCAATGGCAGTGATTACAGTACGGCAGCTTTTGTCTCAGTCTATTAAATCCACTGGAAGAGAATCTGTCAAGCTGTTAGAGTCCCAGCTATCAGCTCTGCAGTATTGTTTCGCGGTGGTAATGAATCTGCAATCACTCACATGGTTTAACTGGTAGAGAGCACATGTTGAGGTCCCTGCTGTCCCAGAGAGCTCAGGCTAAAACCACATACACACAAGATGTTCAGTTTGAATCTAGGCCACAACTTACAGTATGTACCTAACAGAGTAGATATCTAAAGTGAAACTATGCATGGGAAAAAGATCAGAGAGTGAAAGTGGTGATAGACAGCTGCATAAAGACTTTGTCGGTTTGAATTGTGGACTCTTGTGGAAATTAAGAAGAGATGCTCTCCCCCTCCCTGTCTGTCCCTCAAAACACAACACACACACAAACAAAAAACAAAACAATAATGACATTAAAGCCACGGCAAGGCTCAGGTTAAAAAAAAAAAAAAAAAACTCACTTACTGTAACAGCCAAACAGATAGTTTCAGTTTGATCTGACCATGCTTGGAGATATCTGTATCTGAGATTCCTGCCTCCACCTCCTCACCATAGAGGTGAGTGGAATTTCATTTCACAGCTTTGAAAAATAGCATTAAAAAGACTCTGCAGCAGTGTGCCTTTCCAGAGGAATGTACCCTTACTCTGGATAATCCACAGACTTCATTTTGAACGATTTTCACCGGAGCCAACTTCTACAAAGAGTCCATATAAAAACAGCTTCTGTAGATTATCCAGATGGACACTCTTTATGGGAAAAGACGTTGCAGTTGAATTGGTGGAATGTAATTCTAAATGCTGGAAGAGCCACAAAAGTAATTCCTTTCTTTCTTTTTTTTCAAACAGATATATCAAACTCTCTGCAATGGCCAGATAGCGGTAAGTAATTTTAGGGAACTGACCCTTTAAATTTGGATTGATTTTTGATTTTTTTGGCCCAATGGGGGCAAATCCACAAGCTGTGAACACAACACTGACATATTTTGAGTTGATATGCCAAACATGTTCACAAACAGTTGCCTATTAACACATTCAGCAAACACAGAGAAACACTGTCATTCATTTGGAGTCTTGCTCTGGACACTCGGTAAACGGACGTCCAGTATTCACTCTCCTCTCTTGATTTCTCGCTTGCTAAATCTAGTATACAATGAGTTTATTAGACCTAACCATTGGAAATAAGACTGTGAGAACTGTGGGAATGACTCAAAACGGTAAAGCCGTGGGATGACTAACTGATAATTCTCTGTGGGTTTATCACTGTAACTCATTTTACATTACACTTAAGCATCACATACACATAGTGCAGCTTTAAGTCTATCCTGTAGGATAAACAAAGTACGTGTATTCGCTACAGGCCACATCCTCTTTATGTATAAATTTAGAAAACTGCGAAACACAGAGCTACTGGAACTAATCATGACTCAACTGTTGTTAGACAAACAAAATGGAAAAACTACTTCCTTTCCTACCTGAAAGGCGTGCGGTGTGTCGTCCACACAGTACACTCGCAGGCTGTAGTTCATGGAGCTGGCCTCCATGCTTCCAAACACAGCCAGCTTCAGCCTCTTGACAGCAGCCTGCGTCAGGGGCTCACCCACTAGGGCGTATGAGCCTGGTTGATCCAACAGCAGGTGGCAGCTCGATGAGTCCATCAGGCAGTAACAGGAAGTGGACTCCTCTTCCACTGACATCACTTCCTGCAATGAAGAACAGAAGTGGTTCCCTTGAAGTTTGTGTCTTCTTAACCCTTGGATGCATGACCTACCAATACCTACACTCTTCCATGAGTGGGGTCAAAAATGACCCCAATTAGAATCAATGCATTTTTGCAATAAACTTAAGAAATTTCTTTAATTTTGGTTAAAGATGATGATTTTTATTATATTTTGATCAACAAAAGAGTGATTTCATTTTTGACATGTTCATTTATCACTTTTTATTCACATTTTATCACAAAACCATCAATCAATCAGGTATCAAAAAATGTCAAAATCCATTTTGCGTCCGTCTGTCTGTTTGACTATGGAGGACGAACAGAGAATGAACACCAGAATCAGAATCAGAATCAGACTTTATTGCCAAGTAAGTTTGCACATACAAGGAATTTGTCTTGGTATATTGGTACTAAAGGACAGTTATAGTAAAATAAAAGACTGAAGAGCAAGAAGAAGAACTATATTTACAAGGAACATAAATATACATAATTAAGAAGTAAAGTGTAAAGTATAAAGTGTAAAGTGTAGAGTGCAAAAATGTTATACAGTAGGTCCGGGGACCATAACACCGTCCACGCAGATGTACACACACAAACGTCTTCTCTCTTCTCACTGTGTGCAGCTGTTACAAACTACTTGCTTCTGGCTGTGATCATTGCACACAGGAATACCGCATTTCCAGCAGCAATTGGTGGCTCCTAGCAGCAATGATACTCTAGATGAGAAAACATAAAAAGGACAATGTTTGAATGGCACACAAAACTATACATCAGTATGTAGCTATGTAAGTAAATGTGCATTTCTCTGTGCAATGTCTGTGCATTTATATGCAAGTAAATGCACACACACACACACACACATACACAGCAAGCAGTTGTTGTCATTGAATAATCAATCATAAAAAAGGCTACCTAACGGGTTAGCTTTTATTACAAGGAAGTTATAAATATAGTAAGAGTCTCTACACAACAAATGCAGTAATACATTACAGTACTAAAATTACTTTGTAGTAAGCTAACTTTGTAGTTGGTAGTAAGCTAAGTAGCTAACAACAAAGTAGGCTAATTTGATGACAATAATACTAATACTCTATCACAGAAAAGTCATGAATGTGGAAATTAAATTCATAAATAAAGATAATACTTACATGTATGTTGCTGTGTAAAAATGACCTCCTGGGTGGTGAGACTGCTGGCATCAGATGTGTAAGTGCGACAGTAAATGTATACTGACAGTCACAGTTGATAAGAATCAAAGGTTCCTAGGGCTAACCCTTGAGATTCCATAGGAAATGTATGGGGTCATTTTTGACCCCGCTTATGGAAAGGTGGGGTAGTGATACAAAAGCTGCAATTTTTTAAAATGTATGAAAAAAAAAAAATTAAAAATGCAATGGCCTCATGTCACAAACATTTTTATGAGGAATACCTGGAATATGAAAATATAAATACTTTTAATTTCAAAGATTTTGAAGAACAACAACCCTTGGGGTCATTTTTGACACTTATGCATCTAAGGGTTAATGTCAGCAGCCTAAAGTTGCTTTTGGTGATGCTAAGCCCCATAACTCTCAACTATATCAGATGATATAGTCATTCATTATTCATTCACATTTTCATTTCACTTTTTATCCAGTGTTTTGCATAATTGATTAATTATATAAAGAGTTTTTATAAATGACTTTACAGCATTTATGATGAAATATTAAAAATGACATTTTTAGATTGAGGGCGATTCTTTTAGTATTTTTAAATGAGAAAACCACACACGCGCGCACACACACACTCGCTCTCTCTCTCACACACACACACACACACAAACACTAGCTACATTAAAAAAAAGATTGGTACTGTCTTCAAAAAGGCACTCATCTGCTGTTAAGACACTGTCATACAAGATGTGCTAACTCGCGAACACAAAATTTTTAGTCAAACACAAAATATAAATATTTGATAAGTTATAGCAGAAGCTCCAACTGTGAAGAGAGGAGGAGACACTAAATATTTGCATAAAATTGTGGTATTAATCCAAAATTGAGTCCATAATGATAGACCATGCTGTGATCAAATGTCAAATATGCTGTACAGTAAGTACAAGTCTGTGGTTTTTACACACACATTTTCTGATTGTACAACAACACCTAGTTTTACAGGTTACAGCATTTTCGCTAGAGGTTCGCTCTACATTTGATGTTGGTGTTTATTTCTTAATGCCAAATTTAGATTAATTTACATGAGAATGAGATCTAGTATAAATTTTTCTGTTTCTAGGTAAGTAGAATAAGTCATTTGCAAACTGAAAATCAGTGGCTGTCCATGGCAACAACATTGTGAAAATAATGAGTCTGTTTCAAACTGCTCTGTCTCCTAGACTTTAAATCCTCATTCATTTTGCCACATATATTATTATGACGACTATAATCATTGGCAATGTTTTTTTGACTAGAAGAAGTATATGTTTTGTACCACATACAGATTGTAGGGAGGTGATATGGGTAGATAGTGAACGTACAAGTGTATTGCTCTGGCAGTGGAATGTCCTGTGTGTGATTAGCATTCTAAGGAAAAGATTGTGATTTCAGTTTCATGTTTAAAAAAGTAAACACATTTTGTCTGTTGACTTTTTCATTTCCTAACCAAGACCACAGTCCACCTCTCAAATTACCTCAAACATCACCATGAAGGAGTTTAATCATGCTTTTGTTAATACAAGCTAAAATTGTATTGCATGAGTGGATATTTCAGGAGAAATATCAATAGAACAATGAGTAAATATGTTCAAGGTCTGTAGCTTGGCAGGTTCATTAACAGTGTGTCCTCATTATGTTGAAAATGTAGGCAGCAAAGACTGTTAGTGGTTTCATGTTAGTCACACCTAAACCTCTTTTCCTGGGTTGTTTTCAAGGGACGTTTAACCTAGGTATCACGTAGCCTTGCAACACATACAAGCTTGTGGCAATCTACACTCAGTGACACCATTAAAAAGTCAAAAGGGACGCCTGAGTTTGTCACAAAAAATTGAATATTTTTTCTTCCTTTTTTCTCCTTTCTTTCTTTTGTTCATTCTCTTTACAAATGGGTTAACAATAGTGAAACACACGTACATCAAGAAGGCTTTAAGCCTTAGTAATCCATTCTAGTTGATATTCATCACTGTCTTGCATTTTCTTAAGAAAACTTTGTCAGCTATCTTTTTTTTTTCAATAATACCACATAAGTAGACCTAAAGGCTTATCATGCACGTTTCCGATAGCCATTGCATCGCCCCAGTTGACTACATACAATTACAATACAATACACTTACAATACAATACAATACAAGTTTCTCCAGTTACTGATCAAAACCCGCAACATGTTTGGAGGCAACCCCCAATAGTCAGAAATAATTAGACTTTATTTTACACAATGTTTCAGCCCCGTGAAGACACACAGATACCCAGCACAGCACACAGAGTCTGTTGCTGAGGTCTGTTGTAGAATATTCATGCTCAGAGCTGCATAGATATCATGACTAGAAACATGTGCAAATGAACCTCAGCATACAGTCCAATGTATTATAGATTGAGTTCTGGTACACTGCTTTTGAATAATGATGTAGGAAACGTTACACAGGTTTAAATCACCAAACAAAAACCCACACAGGTTGTAAGTAGTCTCCTGAGAACATAAAACACCATTTCCTACATGAGTGATGGTGTTAGTACATAGCGGAACACAAAATAGTCATTATGAACAATACAGAGTGTTTTATTTATGAGATGGCAACAGCAGCTTGGAGGCACTTCATTCCAAATGTAATGGAGGAATCTTTTATCTCCTGTCTTTCTTTTCTTTTCTTTTCTCTTTTTTTCTTATCTGTTCTTTTCTTTAAATCATCAGATATTGAACAGAGTTCTATTATACCAATGGAAAGTAATGAAGAGCCAAGGAACTATCAGAAAGGGCCAACTTTCTTTTGTGTCTTTTGTATTTTTGCAGTGAATGAGTCAGCTGTTACAAATGCTGTTTCAAGTACTCTCTGCGGGCTTGCTGTCGTGACCAACCAATTTACCAGTTCCAAAACTCCAAACTTCAATTCAATGAAACCCAATTGAACCAAAACTGCAAATGAGGTAAAATAACTGATTAGTAAAGATTTGTTTTCATCTACTTGAGAGGCACAAGGTGGACTTTTACTGCATCGGTATTATTCAGGGACAAGGCAGAATGCACCAAACTCTCCTTCAAATATCTTTCTGTGATTATCCGAACAGCCTCCCAATATTGTTACACAGCATGTTGCAGCCCCCATCAAAGTAAGCAGATACAATCCATGAAATACATGTGATTATACAATTTAATGAGGAGCTGTGAGACCAAGCAGTGTGCTAAAACACAGTCTGAGGAGCAGTATTTATCCCCTCGCAAACAATCACAAGTTAACAGTTAGCAATGCAGCAATCAAAAGTCGCATTATAGTCATTACAGGCTGAAAAACAGTAAACCTCCACATGGTCTCTCACTGCTGAGCTACTTCATAACAGCTTTAGTGACATAACTACAGTTGACCACAAGGTCCATTTAATAGCTGTTCTGGAGCTGCTAAGTGACCTGCAGACTGTATTTTGTCTTATAATATAAAAATCCAAACCAATAATAAACTGATGCTGCTAAGAAAAACTGCCTGTGTAGCCAAAGCCTAATAAAGCTGATTCCTCTGTAGTATATTTTGAGTCAGTCCTACACATGCTCTTTCCTCCTGATTGAGTTGAGTTTGCTAAAAACTAAACCACCTAGCTGTTTTAGGAAATCAAAGACTTGTTTTATAAATAAAAAAGGAATAGTTTGACATTTGGGGAAATTAACCTACAGTCAAGATGTGTTTGTGAATGTACAGATGACTGGCACTGGATTACTTTGATACTGAAGAAAACTTAAAAAGCTGAAGATTCTCAGGCAACATTTTGGGTTATATTGAGTGTCTTTTTTTAATGACTTCTACAAAGATTTATGAATTTCTATTTGCAATGACGCTTGCATGAGCTCATTACTCAGCTGAGTTGCGACTCTGAGAGTTGTGGCTCAAATTGCGGATATTGGGTTAATATCTGCCATGAGATGTGTGTCACAGCCACTGCTGACCAGTAACTAACTTCCTAACACACCTTACAGTTTGAAAATCTCTGGTATACAACATGACGGAGTTCTAATGCAAAGGTACAGGACTGGTCATTCCTGGTGAATTAGAATACTGGTTTAAACTTAAAGAATTGCTTGTACATGTACACACTGAAAAGCATTCAGACACAGACTAACAGTGTTGATGTGGCTCTATTCATGATTTGTTGACAACTACATTAACATAGAAAAACGCTAATCTCATCCTTTGACATACTTACATGCTTAAAGGGACATAACAGCACAATGTAAGAGCACTCAGAGCAATGTTCCAGCTTAGTGAATAATAAATTACCTTGGGCATTTCTGTGAACTAGGCCTGATTTATTTTCTGTTGACAAATACAGTTTATCACCTTCTACATTATAATCAGGCATTGTACTGCTCAAGCAGATGCAATGTAAAGTGAGAAACATTACTACTTTGTTCAGCCACATTCATGTCAAGTGTTGGGATTCTTTCTGTAAATACTTAATGTTTATGCATTCTGTACTTATGCTTTTGGCATTCTCATAAGCACAGTTTAACAGAGTGCAATATGGCACTGAATAATATTATACCGTGGCTGAGCGTAGTTAAGAGTCTTCTGTGGGTAGCCTGTTTTCTAACGACTGAAATAAGGATATTTTAATGGCACAGTGTATTTGCAGGTATTACACATTCTCAAAATCCTCCTCCTCTCTCTATCTCTCTCTCTCTCTTTAGGTTAGACCCCAGTGGTAAGTCATTATTTTAAACCAAGAAGCTCTGAGGTTCTCTGCGCCCTTTTAATATTAGAGAGAAATCTCAAAGCGACATGAATCTTGTATTCATTCATATTCCCACCGGTGCCCTTTGCTCCCTCTTACATTGAAAAGAAATCTTTTTTTTTTAGTCATACAATAGCAAACCCTGAATACTTATAAAGGGCAAGGTTAGGTAAACATGAGCCTGGACTGAAAGCAGAAGGAAGATACATACTGACAGAAAGCAGTGACACCTCTGTCAGCAAACAAGATGTCGTGAGAGGAGCTCTTCAAAATGACTTTAATCTCTGACTGAGTGACCTGAGGAGAGCTGACATGGTTTCTAATCTGCAGAAGCATCGCGTGGCATCTCAGATAGAGATAATAAAAATGGACACTGGAGAAGAACAAATGAGGGAAGAGAGGTACAACCATTTATTTAAGAGGTCCATACGATGTAAAATAAAGAGAACTGATATCAATCTCATGTCTTGACTTGCACGTCTTAAAGCCAGTTCAAATTGAATTGGTTTAGATAACTGCAGTAGCCTAGGTAACTAATGCTGCACGGCCAATCTTGTGATTCAACAGTATGAATGTTAGTAACTACAGTTCACGTGCTTCAGATTTAAATGGGGAATTAAAATCACAAAACCTATTAATTTAAACATTTATGATGCATTGCTCAACAGAAGCTAAGATATTGGGAATCACATTGCATCAAGTAAAATGAGTGTTCAAACTTCTCACAAGATGTGTTTCAACAATTAATTTACTGATTACAGTCCAGCACTTTGGTCTAATCCTGCTGTTGGTAATTTCAATAAATTTCAGTTGTAAGTTGTTTAACTAAGGATAATTTGTTAACCAACAACAGCAAGCATACAATCCCACTATTTCAACTCACAATTTCAAGTTAAATAAGCTCAACTATATTCATACAGTTCATACCAAAGGCATTTCAAATATGGTGAAGGCGCTCTTCAGTGGGGAACACAAAAGAAAAAATCCAAGGCACTCTTCTGGCAAAAAAAGGCCTTTATTCAGATGGCTATTTCATGATGAAATTCATAAATCATGGAACCCTACATGTACAAGAGCTGAGTAACAACCCACCAGTAGCAGCCTTACTCAAGGTGTCACACCCTGACAAAAGCCTTTTAGCTTTTTTGCCAAAAGGCTGCCTCTGATTTTTTAGTTTTTACATTTCTCATGTTTTTAAGGAAATAATTGAACTTAAATTTTCAAATTTAGTAGACTAATGGTTTTAATTCTAAATTTTAATTCTATTTCTATTTTAATTAAGTTTTTTTCAGTTGCTGCTTTACTATTAATAATGATCAAATATTTCTGCTTTGTATGTCTCACCTGTTTTAATATTAAAACAGATCACTGTATTGATCACTCATCTCATCTCAAACACTCAAAGTCTTTGTCTTGATGATAATACAGATGATTATAGAACTGTCAGAGTGTTGTATGTAATGTATTACTGCATGCATTCAAATGAATATCTCATATGTCATTTTAACTAAGTAAGTGCCTATGTGTGTGTAATTGTTGCATGTTGTGTTGCCATTCTCATTAACTGTGTGTCACTATTTATATTTTTTATCTGGAGTTCAGTTGTCCTACAGCAAAACTAATGATCCAAATAAGCAAACAGCCCATCTACTGGCCAATTGGCATGCTGGAAAAGTTGAGTCATCATTCAGACAAGATCCCAACATGGACAAAGGCTGCCTACAGCTATATCAGAGATAGAAGAAATGCTGTTTTTTTTTTTCAACACAAACGATGACTCTAGTTTAAAACAGGACTATATATAGAGGGAGTATGCTTACCACACTAACATCCTAATTAATGGTGATTGTAGCTGCATATGAATTGCCCTATGTTTCAGTCATTCCTGACATGAATCCAGTGATTTAAGGGGTGATAGCTTTAACATTCTAATTCCATCAACACAACTCAGAGTAGCGTGAGGCAAAATTATGTGTATTAAACCATTTTAGACTCAATGGCATGATATTAGGAAATCAAGGTATACTCATGTTGTTTCTTTTAGCACACATGCAGGGACACCAATAATATAATAACACACCAATGACTAGCTCAACAGTTTGGCTGGATGGACCTTGTAAAGAATTCATTTCTTTTCTTCATTATTTGTCATTTTTCTCTCTACTTTGGCAGCAGAAACAGCTTTACTTTTGTTGAGACTGTATTCTTGTCCTTGGGAACAGCAGTTGAAAGGTAGATTAGTCTGTTAAGTGTTGTTAAGTGTTGGTGAAAAAAAATTGAACAAATGTACATTTCCATGACAACTGGGCAACTCAAAGGGCAAAGGGAGATTGTATTATATGATATGACTGAAAGCTCAAGACAAGCAACTGGCTGGATATGAAAAGCACAAAACACAGCGTTATGTGAGTGACTGACTAAACTGAACTTGCTTTGAGGTACAGGTCCATGGAATCAAGATGTGTTTAACATGGTGTAAAGACTGGAGGCAGGGGGAGACAATTTGCATGGCTAAAAATATACATACAAACAAGTGCTGATTAATTTACACAGTACGTGCTGTTTGTTAACCTTTCCATACACATAAAAATTACAGTTTCTGATTCTGGGAAGTTTCATATTACCTAAATTATTTTACACTCAAGCTTCACACGAGAGGTGCTGTAGCAAAGTAATGTTCACAGTGAGACACTGGATTAAAAAGCATTGCGTTTATATGTACTGTATGAGGGGAGGTAGTGTTTTGTTTCACAGCTCACAAACCTGATCAAGTTAATATCAAATGAAAACTATTAAAAATAAATTTTAAAAAACACTAGCTGAATGGACAAATTAACTAATTACTGTTTTAATGCAAAACAGCCTGAGTACGTTGGAATAACACAATGTAATTCCACCATAGTTTCCTCCACTGCCCAAAAACACCTCTTGGTCATAAACTGATGAAGCCGTTTTTTGCCATACCATTAGTAAGACATAGAAATACCACCTCGTTATCTGACGCTGTAGAAAACAGTGACTCAGATCGATAATAATCCAATGACTAAAACACTAGTACAAATTCTAGTCAAAAATCTAAGAATAAAACTAAATTCAAATCAACAACATTAACAGAAAAAGTGAACCAGTATACATGTTCTGAAAGTAAACACACCAACATTTTGTACTGGATGACCATAATTATTAACGGAATAATAACACTAATAATATTAATACTACTATTATTGGGGTTGGGTGGTATCCAATTTTTGATAAACTTAAACCCTCCACAGATTTTCCCATGGTATAAAGTACTACTAGCTGATTAAAAATGGGCTTTAAGGGGGCTGCCAATTGCTGCTATACTGTTTCCAGTCAAAAGGTGGCTGCAATGCACCTCAACTGTAATTTTCCTTATGTCACCTTAACGGTTTTACCATATTTTTATGTTCATGTTTAAATTTTTTTTTGTTTTTTTTGGTCTATTTTTCTGTGAAACACTCGGTGCATGTAATCTATTTGTTGGGAAGCACTTTGTTCTGCATCTCTTAATGATTTACAAATAAAGTGTGTCCTCCATGGCCAGGAAGCTGGTGGAAACTGCTCCAAGACCAAAGTGAAAATGTACTTGTTGTTTTCAGATACCACGGGATACCGCATTACTGCCCAACCATAAGTACTACTACTACAAATAATAATAATAATAATAATAATAATAATAATACTTACACCCAGGACTGATTTTTAACTCTGTTTTGATCTTGGTACAGGTACCATACCAAACCTTCCATTTATGTTGCATCTTTGCTTGAGGTAAGACAGGCATGCATGCAGACGCCACTGCAGATTTGAATATTCTCTACAGCAGCCATCTCCATCTCTTAGAAGAACATTATTCAGGACAAAAGCAGACAATGTAGAGAGCAGGCAAATCCAACTGGTCTTCCTCTAAATAACAAGCTCTTTAAAGCACTGACAACCACCACAACAGCCAGAGGCAAACCTGCAGTATTCATTATTCTGACCCACGCTTGGGTTGCCAAAACTTTACGTCAGATTTACATTTACATTACCGCCCGACTGAATATTCTCTTCATTATTCACCCCAACAACATGTCTTGTTATCATCATGCTGGTTATTGCTCAAAAACATGAGCACACATAAAGTGATGACAGAGATTGGGCTTGTTATGCCTTTGGGTTTGGGATTAAGCTCTTGGGACTTTCAGACCAGTAAAAGCAATCTTCTTCACCGGAGGAAAAAAAAAAAAATGAAAGGGCTGACACTGTTGGAATGAAAACACATGCACATAAAGAGCTGAAAAAATATAATATGTCCTGCTGCAATGCAGAATGACACTAATAAGAAATGCAAAATGAGTGAGAGTTGGTTGTGTTAGATGTCAGTGTTGTATTAGGTATGTGTGGATATGTGTGTGCGTATACTGGGAGATGTTCATGGAGGCAAATGGAGAGCTGTTGTCAGCAGAGAAACAATCTCCATGATTCTCCTCCTGATTGCCTCACGTCTGAATTTACTGTGTCATGTGTTTCCTGATCCACTAATCGATACCTCCCTTGTCTATTGGGCCCTGCTATCTCCCCCACCCCCCTCACTGACTGACAGCAGCCATGCCTCTGCCTGGCCATTACATGCTGTAATTGTTTCTTTATTTTCCTCCTGCCGGACTGGAGGTGTTACCATCATGTGGCCTTATGTCACCTCTGGACCCACAGAGGACATAACGCTGGATCAATCAGCTCACCCACAAAGCCCCAACAGTCTTTTATGGCTCACACATAATTCACCAGTCACATATCAAACTGACTAACTGGAGCTTTTACCACAAAAGCACATATAAAGGTAGGGGGAGGGAGAGGGAGAAAACAGAGTCTACAACTCAAGGCACCTTATGTCAAGAAACATGGCTTTAACGTCCAGTCACAAAACACACTGTCTAACGCTGAGTCGCTTTCAGCTGCTGGATGGAATGGTGGGAACGGGGGATGGGGTGGGTGTGACGGGTTGTGATCCTCAGATCATCATGGAGTAAACTACCAGATTAATAACAACCAATTTCAGAGACTTCTAGTGTTGCTACGGTGATCTCACAGTTTTTCACCACTTGGTGGCAAGAAAAGAAGGTGCAAACATAACACTGATATCACCTTATTGCAAACATGTTAGCAAACAATTTACACAGCCAGAAGACAAGCAGCGGCATTAGCATTTGTTTGAACTTGTATCTCTGGCCACCTGATGGATGTTAATCTAATATTCACTCTCACTTAAGCTGTTTTGGTTTTAACAAACTGACACAAATACTGTGTATCTGTCTCTTTAACATTTAGATTTTTTTATTTTTTTTATTTTCTGTGCTAACTTGTCACCAACTATATCTATCTGCAGTTTGGTGATGGGCTGATGGCAAATGGAGTTGGTTTGCTTAAAACAGTTGACCTTGTCGGAAACGAGATAGTTTGGAGTGAAAGTTGCAGGCTAGGGTACCAAAACAACTGCCACTGCCAACAAGTCACTGCAAGCGGGCTTGTCGCCACAAAACAGAGTCATTTCCTCCATTGTTAATATAGAATATATTGATTAGTGAAGCTTTAAGTTTGATAGCAAGCTGAGATATCTGCAGTAGCTGCTTCAGCTAATTAGGAAACATTATGGGCCTCACATGGAATGAAGCTGAACTCAAGGGAAAGCACAGATAAATCATTCTGATGCCTCTATCTATTTGATCTATGATTCATTGTTTCTTTCTCTTGTTGCCTGGGCACTGTGGCCATCTTTTTTTTTACTGTGTCTTTAGATCCAGAAGGTGCAGCTGAAATTGCATGGAAAAACATGCTATTTTTAGGCATGGAAACAACTCAGCAGGAGCAGTATACTGGTCGCATACTGCAACTGTAATTCCTTTATTTTACTGTTTTATCTCATCTCAAATAAGACAGGTGGTTAGTGGGTGGAAACTGCTCCCATTTAAACAGTGATTCACAAAAAAACAATGAATTAGCCACTGTTATTTATGGACCCAATGTACTGATTCCCAAACTTCAATAGGGCAAAGCTCTATATAGCGAAGGTATGTATATTAAAAAATATGCTGCAGCTAGTCTTTTCTGGTATTTACTGGTGTTTACACTGTAAGATTTATGGTCTAGTCTTGAGGTGTAACAGCCTATGTAGTGAAAACATAAACAGCAGAAACACTGGAGTTTGGTGGGTTTACCCTGCATCCAGTCTTGTTGATATTTAGCTACAAAAAAAGAATGGAGCCATTGAGGAAAAAGACAGCTGAGGAAAGGCAAACACCATGTCTAAGCCCAGCTAAGATCTTGATGGGCTGCACTGTACTCGACAGGTGTGAACCTCCAGCTCTCACCTCCCATTTGCTGTCCTGGGTTTTTCTCTTGAGCTGGATGTTCCAGTTCTCGGCGTCCACCTCAGCGCAGTGAGCAATGGTCATGGCCACTGGGCAGAAGAGGTCCAGGCCTGGAGGACCGTACATCACTTCTGGACCCAGGAGGATTTCACAGCCTTCCAGTGTTTGGACACTAAACACACCGTGACACACATACACACAAACACAGGGAGAATGAGACACACTGTAAAAGAGTCTTGCAGTGAAAAGAAGAAGCTTATGTTTACATGTGGAGACACGTCAGCAGAAAGACTCTGTAATTGTGCCTTTTGATGGTCGCTTTGATTCAAAGTGTACTGTGACAGGAGTTGTCTGCACAGCTATTGTCTTTTTAAGCATGTATGCAATAAATCATTATGGTGCAAGACTGAGAAAAACTTTTTGCATTACGGTGAAATGCTTTAATGAGTTCTGCACTTTTATTTTTTTAACATAACTTGCATGATCCATAATCTATGATAAAAAATAAACTCTCACTCAAACAAAAAAAGGTGAAACAGCTCTGTTACACTGCGCCTGGCTTTCTGCATGGCTGCACTATTCTTGCTGTAAGCATCATTAAGCTGTGATCTTCATATGACTTTCCATATTCAACATTTTCTATTTATCTCAAAGCCATTATACTGTATGTGTTTAACATCTCTCTTTGAGCTTCTGCTGCTGCATGAAAAACAACAAACTAATGAGTGGTGCTTATGAAAAGAGGTGGGCTGCAAACAAAACATGCCTGTGGGCTTGTACTTCCAGGTCTGCCTTCCTGTGAGTGCTTAGAGTTATGGACTCTTGTTCCTCAAGTTCAAGTTATCGCTACAGAGCCGATGCTGCTGGAATGTGTTCCAGCACAGGTGAAAAAGTCACTGTGATTTGCCAGCAAGTTGGAGTGTGCTCATTAAAAGCAGCTTACAGCAAACAGGTCTTGCCAGTGGATTGTGGCAGCAGCAGCAGCAGTTGGTTTTTAGAAAAAAAAGGCTGGCTGGATCATGATAGGGCAGTGACACCTCTGCAAAGCTCTCTGAGCTTGTTTCAGTCATCACAGATCAGAGAGTGTTGATTTGTTAAGTTTTCCTCCCTTGAAAGAAAAGTGATTTATGGTTACTATGTATGCCTCATGGTGTTCTAGTGAATTGGTGTAAGGTTCAACACAATCTGTTAAGGAGAGTCTGCATATTAAAGAACAGTTCTCTCTTATTTTCTCTCTTATCTTATTATGGTATTTTTATCAGTTATGGCAGAATTGTATACACTAAAGAAATGGCTGACATCTGGAAATACAGCAACTTTGCTGCAAAGAAGTTAAAAGGGGCGAGAAACACTTGTAGTCAGAGGATCAAACATGGTGTAAACAAGCCAGCAGTGTAGCAGGTTTGTCTAAACCAAGTTGGGTAACATTATGTCAAGACAGTAGCACTGTATACTAGTATCTGCTATACTAGTACTGCACTAGTATCTCAAGCAATATGACCTCACCACCTCACCCCTTTTGTTTTTTACTTTCATAGTGTGACTCAGTGGATTGCAATTTCAGATTGTTGTGGGTTGTGGGACTATTATTGGTTGGTCAGTTCACCACTTTGGTCCAGACTGAAATATGTATTGTATAAATAGCAATTAAATTTTCTACAAACATTCTACTGACTCGATGATCACAGGTAAACATTTTTACTTCCCAGTAAAATATTTCTGTACCTAGTTAGTGAATTGGTATAGGTTTGGTACAGATCTTCTTTTCCTCTAACACCACCATTAGACTAGACTTTTACTTTGCTTTTATGTCCAAAGATCTGTAAAACTACAGAGAGATTCCATTCAGGTGCAATAGCACTTTGTGTTTAGTGCTAATCAAGAAATGTTATCATGCAGACATTAGTGAGTACGGCCTCAGAGCTGCTAGTTTAACTCCTAATCTTGCTAAATGACATATGGTTTTCAGGCTAAAAGCCCAGTAAAACAGGAGGTGAGCATATCAGAAATGTTTCTAAAAATTCCTGAACGAGACTTGAAGGTTATGACCTCAATGACTGGCTAACTACTCATTTTCAATGCCTCATATGTGTCTGTTTAGATTTTGAGACATTTCCAGTTCTGAAAGCCATAACTACAAAAATAAGTGTTTTAATAAATATATCAGACAATGTAAAAGACATTTCATATTATATGACTAGTTCTCAATGACTAATAAAAGATAAGACATATTTCCACATCTCATTCTCTCACTCATTGCCTGGGGCTGATTGTGTGCTCATTTGAAACTTTTCTATGTAAAAATGACCTCTGTAGCTGTGCAGCTTGCTGGGTACAGTCTGGCATCAACACCATAATGGTTGGGGGTTTGTTTCCCACTGAGAGCAGCCATGCAACAAATGTATGCTTTCACTCTGCTGCTTTGGGATAAAAGAGTTGCTTTAAATGGCATATGATCTACCACACAATGACTGACTGTTTATTTGCAGCGCAATGATTCATACCGATTTAATTATCTTAGGAGCCACAAAAATGATACTTCATTTCTTTTGACACCCGCCCCCACCTCCAGGAAACTTTTCTGTCTTTCCTCTAAAGAGACATGTTATGTAAGGTTCTGAGCTATTACAGTAGCTTATCTGAATGAGAGGCAACCTCTGTTTCTTGGAATACCTTTGTGGTAAATGCTCTCCCTGGCTGCTGACATGCACTCCAGACTTTCCAATTACTACCTAAATATGTGACCTGGGAAGGGTGGGGGGTGATAGACTCATTTTCTCAGGTTATCAGGCCTTCTAGGTACAAGCTCAATGCACAACAACTTTACTCTCTTCCCTACATCTCTTAGCTCACAGTCAGTTTTTCTGTTATGTAAACAGTGGCCCTGCTCTTGACAGGTCCAGAGAGAGCTCTCGATTCTTCAGCCAACAGCGCTGAGCCTGATCACACATTTAATGCAAAGTGTAGACAAGGAGCAGATTACTTGCGCCTTAAGTAGCCTGCAGCCCGGGCCTGGGAGTCCGGCGGCAACCTTAAAGAAGCGCCTGAGGCTAGCGGTCTCTTTTCTCAATTCCACTTGTCATCACAATGAAGGGCTCTATACGGCAGCTTCTTAAGCCCCTAGATGAGGTGCATTATTTAAAGTGAGCGATGACTCACTCTTCGGGGACCCGGGCAGCCGTGCAAAGTGGCAGATTGGGCCGGGAGAGGAGACGGCTGGCTTAATAAATGCACACATTAGCACGCTCTATTAGCTTCACCTTTATTTGCTTGTAGTCTCCCACCTGTTTGTCCCACTGAGCTTTTATCCATTTTTAAGTTGACGCAGGCACCTTATGTGGTGCGTGGACACATTAATCAAACAGGCACCTAGAGGTGAGGCTTCGTACATCGATGCAATATCCAGCAAAGACATGCACTTTTAGTTCTCCTGCTGTTATCATCCATAAAATCTCTCTGCGTTACTGCAAAGCATTCATCAAAACAACTTCAGCCCTCAAAGACTGACAAAGTTACTTGATTAAAAGAACAGTTCTGTAAAACATTAACAATAACTTAAACTAACCCCCATCTGTTTAAAAAACTCTTACAAGACACAGTACCTTGATTTATAATACCACCATACTGACTGTTAAACTAACTTCATTTCTATTCCCATACCTCTGTATATACTACGACCCACTTGACTGGGAAAATGAGTGCAAGCAACAAGGCTAGTCACTTGAAACAACTCACCATGCTATTTGGTCACTTACCATTGAGAATCAGACTCACATAACAAAAAAAACAAAACCAAAAAAAAAAAAACACTCAGTCATTAAGTACAATGTTAGAGTTACTGTTAGGACCAACTTCTGGCTCATATTAGACAGCTAACTGTGTTTGTATATGTATTACTACTACTACTATCAATATTGGTGGACAGGGTGAAGACTTCTAGAGTCTTATGGTTTAACTGCTGTTTCAAAGGCATCTTCATTCTGACTAGAAATGAATTATCAGTGCATATGTATTGTAGTGTGTATGCACTATGCACTATGCACTATACTCCACTTGTCAATGCAACTTATCTGACGCATTGTTATTGGTAATGAGTTCATCAAATGAACCAAACACCCAAGAATCAATTGTTCACTCTCCACTGTCTATTTTTGTTTTGATAAAGTCAGAAAAGGACAGAGGTGTGTGTGTATATATGGATGTTATCTGAATCTGGGTCTATTTCAGCAGAAAATGGAAAAGATGATGACCATGCTGAAAATCAATGTCCAGTTTGCTGCCTACCACTTTAAAATCAACTTACATTTTCAAGTTTTTATTGGTCATACTGCCCTCAAAATAAAGGAATCAAGCTTTTGAACATACTATTAATACAGATTTTATTTTGAAGATATTGTTGATTTTAGTCATGGGGCTTTAAAGACTGCAATGTGAATTGATGCTGGGCAGTCAGCCCCGGTGTTTACACTTTATTTAGTGTGAGATATATTGAAAACCTTATGGTTTTCATGAAATATGAAATATTCATGATTCTGTTCTAATGATTTTGGTGATCCCTCGGCCTTTCCTCTAGCACCATTATTTTTGCCCATGAACAAAATCGAATGGCTGGAATGCATCAAAATCTATTCAGCCACATTCAGCCTTTTCCACTCTGGGTGTTTCATAAGCATTTTAGCATCATCATCAGTCTAAAATGTAAAATCTTGGCATTACAAATGAAAAGCTAATTTCATGAGAGGGTGGCCTGAAACAATGTGCCCTACATCTTGTACTGACATCATAACAGGCAGGGGGAATGCCATTGTCCTCATCATCTACCTCTGGAACAGTCAAATATTTCAGATCACAAGAGATCTCAGTTTGAAGTTTGACAGCACTCATTTATAAAGTGTAATGTCACCTTGGCGGGGGCATTGAGTTGTGCGCTCTGGACTGAAACCATGAGTGCTGTGTCCATCCAGAGCTGTGCTGTGAGATCTATCGACCATGAGAGCTAGTGGCTTAAAGCAGGAGCTGCCACAACTTTCCATCCAGATAAACAGATGAGCTGGGTCAGCCACTGTGGGCAGCCTGGACTCTGACTAGAGGGCCAGGCATCCAAACAGGAAGCCATGTCACACCTATGCGCTGGTGCACTTCTGCTGACAATCATGTATATTAGATTATCTTTTTAGCCCCCAAAACTCTACAAAACTGATCCTGTGATGCATTGTGTAAATTCTGAGAGAGTCTGATTTATGAAATTAAACAGAACGGGGATGTCTAGACAACAATAAACAGCAGACACTACTGTGTCCCAAATGTTCAACTGGGCATCCCTCATAGAGCACACATATGGAAACTAGTTTCATCATTAAAAGCTCTTTTCCTACCAGGACAAAGCTGTTTCTGCCTCAATAGGTTGAAGGATTTATCTTACAATACAAAGCACTCATAAAACCTCAGAGGCAAAGGAAATATGTCTGACCTAAGCAAAACTCTGCCTTCAAAAGATTTAGATGAGCCTTTGAAAATCTTCAAGAACACATCTTTTTTAAAAAACGAAGCTTTAATGGGACTCTATCAGGGTGTGGAGAAGTAGGTTGGACACGGATTGGGGGGCTGGATGCTGCAGCGGGAAAGAAAGGATACAATTCTCTGCATGTCCTCTGGCCTGCCAGGATTGTAGACAGTGATTGACAGCTGGCGAGATGACAAGCACAACAGACCACAGGCAGAAATATGGGTGTCTACAGTAAACATCTCTCTGCTCACACAGAGCGATTGAAAAAAAAAAACAAAAAAAACACTTGAAAAGCATGGCTGTGGCTGAAACCAAATACTGTCAGGGTGGTGCCTGAAATATTTTCCTGTGTTTCAAAGGTATGGAATGTATAACAGCAGATGAAGACAGCTGTAAAGATTTATATAGATGTCAGGGATTACACATGCACTATACATTTCAACAACACTGCAGAGCATTTGCTCAGTAATAAGTGGATCTGTGTATACTGTACAACATACAACTCTGTTGAAAACAAAGAGGAGCTGCTCTCCATTCTTTGAGGTCTGTGTATCCCACATAAATTCTTTTAAAAGGAAATAGATTTTAAAATTGACCTCATATAAAAGATATGACAAGATAAATGTAGCTCACTCTTTCTGGCACCGTTTGCATCTTATTATTTCAGTGCCCTGTCAAGGCAATCTAAAACCCTGTCATTTTTACAGCTAATGTCTGTATTTTGTGGGGTCTCTTTTCTTTTTTGACTTTGTTCAAGCAGAGCGGAGCAAATAAACAGTGACACTTCAGAGAAAACTAGAAACCCTTGTGGCTATCCGTGAGGAAGAGTGTGCAAAATCCCCCAGAGAGAAGCTCAGTCCATCCAAGGGTCATTACCTAGCTGTGATCAGAATACATAATGCACATACTGCCAAGATGAAAGGCCTCGGGAGACGTCTGCGCCTTCTATTCCGCCGTGCATGTCCATCAGTGCACCACGCTCCATTCATCACTGCATTCATCATCGTTTAAACAAGCTTCCCAGGTCGTGACTCTCTCCCAGAGCACCACATTGTTGACACCAAGTGGAGTACATAACTACATATTGACTCTCGGCAGAGTAGCGAGGACAAAAAAGAGATTGGAGGATTGGAGGTTTGACTTTGCTTCCTACGAGTCTGTTGGCTAAATGAAGGACTCTATTGTAGAGCACCCCCCTGGGGTCGCGCCGCATGAACTTGAGTTTTTCTGCAGCAGCTGTGACATCAAAGCCCAGACTACCACCTGTGAGGGGCTTCTGGAAATGAACACCCATATTGTGACACCTAGAGGACTCCTATAGAGTGGGAGATGGGCTGCAGTGCTTGCTGGGCCCATCTGTCACACAGCCAGCCAGTAAACACAGAGAGATGTGGGGATGGCCATGGGGAGGGTCACACACATCTAACTTCTGTATGTCTGCCTGTGTTACTGCCCAGTACCTTCATTTCTTCGTTTATTGAAAGGACAATACTGATGATGACTGCATTTAAACCAACCAATCTTTTTTTTAATCAATTTTATCAATGATCAATTTCAAAAGTAAATGATGAGGCTGGAGATATTCTGCATTTTCCTTATTGTCTACAAATATAATGAAAAGACCAGAACAAATTATTGTAACCCGCTAACAAGTGTTGTGTATGTCCAACGTGTGGTGTATCTAATCCCAACAACTATTCAAAAACACTGCTCCTTCATTATCATGAACACACACACACTGCAGTTTATTTTGACTCAGTTCCACACACACCTTCCTGCTGCTGTAAATATTCACCAGAGCACCAAATGTGGATTTATCAGCATCTGATAAGAGTCCCCAAAAAAGCATTATTTCTTTGAAGACTTTGAAGCTATACTATACATATATGTGTATGATCTGGTGGTAAAGATTTATGTCATCAGGAAGAATCAGCGAACAGGGTAGGGTTGAGAGCCACTGACAGAGTAGAGAAGAGTGAGAAGAGTGGAATGTTGAGAGACAAAGTAACACATTGTTGGTTTGATAACCATATACTGCATAACACCAGCCTCATTCTTTAATAGTTGATATAAAATTCTAAAATAATTAAAATAATAATAATAATTAAAAGTTCTTCTTATTTTGTCAGACAAAGATAAACATTTAACAATGGACAGACACAGAGCTCAACTATGTGTCGATACTGTATCTTTAGCATGTAGTCACACACAGTACAATATAATCTAATGTGAGAAAAACTACTGGCATCAAAACCAAATAAATAAATAAAATTTGAAAACAGCTTTGGGATCACTGCTCTTTCAAGTGTCAGTTTATAGCAGAGAATCAAAAGCTGCTGCACATCCAGGTCTTTTGATTGCATGTGACAGATGCACAGGTGGGCAGGATATAACATAAATTATCTATGCCTATTGGCCGGGATGAGCTAAGGAATTGGGGACTGGATGTCTGTGACCTTTACAGAGTTGTGGATACACTTGTAGGATACAGCCACTCAGTGGGTTGGACAGCTACACAAATTTAAATTTCAAGTCCCCAGTGAGATAACCTTATCACTGACATCACTGGGGTTATTTTCTCAGACTTTACAAAGCTCCTCCAGCAAAACCAAAGGACATTATACAACTGTAAAAACAGCACTGACCATAATGAGTGAACAGATTGTTATGTAAAAAAATCAGTGGCTTTTAGGTTAGCACTTTTAGGTTCTTTAAACTTAAGCTAACTATATGATTTGCAGTCTTTTCTTTGTGCTAGAGTTGTCAGTCATTCAGAATCTGTCCATCTAAGATCAAAGCAACAACCAGCAGTCTTATATATTTTGACCTTATATGGAAATGGTTATTTTTTTGTCAGTATACTAATACAATGAACAACTAATCATACTGAAACTAAAGTGCTGTTTGAATAGTGTGAAAGAAAAATCCACGAACAAAGAATATGTTTAAACTACAGCTTGTAAAGACACTGACAACAAATCCTCTGATTTATCTTTAAAGGATGAAAATCTTTTTATTTTATACTTGGTAGAGAGAAGAAGTAAAGCAGACATGATAAGAAAAAAAAACAGGCTCATTAAGCCGAACATAGGCACGGGCAATAAACAGCAGAAAAAAAAACATGTCTTTGACATCAATGTACTTAAATCTAATTCTATGGTAATTAAGCTGCCAACGAAAGAGTATATTAAACATGTAACTTTATAATCTGTTTCAGTTGGACTTCTAAGACAACTAAGTATTGAGAAGTGAAGGTTCCACTGAGTGCCTTCTGGCTAATAGTGCAGCTGTACTGGAAGTAACAGAGGATGATAAATAATTAGAGAGAAGCAGGACAGTGAGGACAGAGAATAGAGAGTCAGGGGAGATGGATGATAAGATAGAGGGAGACTGGCAGATAGACAGATGCTTGAAATGATATTTGGGTAAACTCTGGCCTCACCTTGCCTCTCCCTGATTGATCACCATGTACATCTCCCAGGACATATTTTCAGCCACGGCTCCATGAGGCACCAGCAGGCTGACCCCTGGAAAACACACACAAATGTGTCAACAGCAACTACTCCAGCAGCCTGACAGTGTGGGGGCAAAATAAGGTCTTACAGCATGTTGTACATGCAGGGGTCACAGGAATATCAACGAGAGTTTCATTTTACTTGAATGAGCTGCTGGATATGAAAGAATAAAGTGAACCAAACCTAAGTGTCTAAATCAAATATTATAATGAGACTTTTAGTAGAAAGCTGATGAAATTGTATTGGAAAAAAATCACTTATTTTAGCACATGCAAACACTGATCATTTCTCAAGAATATATAGCTGAAATATTTACACAGGACTCGGAACATGTGAGTGGCAATGGGCTTCTGACTTTAGACTGGCCATGAACAGCAGTGTTTGTTTAGACTCTGGTATGTGCATCACTCTGAATGTCCTTCAAAGTAAAAGACAAAATATATAGTTTGTCATTGCCTTCAAAAACTGATACCACCACAGAAAATTTGTCATATGCCTGTTGTCTGAAGCTGCTTAAGATCTGGTGAGTGTATGCACAACAAGAAGTTGGTTAAAGTTTCACAATTTTTATTGTCATGGTTATAAGAAAACAACACTGCAGCAGCAACAGCAGCTGTCCATATCAAAGACAAACGCTTCGTTCTGCTGTGGTACAACCAAGTCACACAGCTGTTGTGAGTGACAGCAGTCATATTGGCCTTTACTCAGTCACTATAGGGGCCTGCTTTGTTACTAGCTTTATTAATAGTTCACAGTCTATTTTACAACAATAGTGACATGCTCATTTGTACATTATAAAGGGCACAAAGGGTTATTATTTGCTATGACTGTTCTTTCTGTCCATATTGGCCCAAAGGTGATTCAAATTTCTAATGTGATTTCAAGGTTCATAACAGACTTTAAACTTGAAAGATACCCTCTTGATTTGTCCAACTCAAACTGCTAAAATCTCATTTTAACATCAGCTGAACATGAGGATGCATTTTTACACAGCGAGGACTGTGGATTGAGTCCTTCATCACTTGTATTGAAATTCGTCTGATTTTGTCTGTATGGACAAACGTTTCTATGTACAATGTACAACTTTCAGTGTAAGTATGGGTCAGTATCATATTCATTTGTCAGTAACAGACAGACTATTGAACATGTCTTTAAACTGCAGTTAAATTGCAGTTGTGTGCTGTCTGGAACAAAATCACATTAAAAGCTGAGGTGTAAACAGCGACTGTGATTCAGCCTAAACCCAGCTGTTGTATCTTGTAAAAGTCACCTACATGCCACAGTATGAGTAAGATGTTTTTTTATTTTTTTACTGTATGACCTTTTACAGGAAACACCGTCAAATGCAATAAATGTCATTGTGGCTGTGTTTACTCCGAGAGGCAGTGAGAGAGAGAGAGAGAGAATTTTTTTTTCAGCTCATGCCCTCCAGCCATGATGTAAACGTGTTGTGTGTGAAGCATGTGAGTCATGGTTGTTTCCTCCCATAATAATTAGAACAATGCTAACTACAATAATGGTTAGTTTGTCTGTGTGCTGACTACTGACTACTCAACAGCTGAAGCAGTACGTTCTTTATGTCAAATGACTTAAAACAGAGAAAATGTAAAAATAAATCTGTGTATAACAACTGTCCCTGTGACAAATCTTATCAATTTCTTAATGTAATATCTTTACTTTACTTATCTTAGTTAGTTTTAGACTTTGAAAATTAATACATGACACTGAACTAACTGTTCAACCTAAGTTCAGCTGACTCATGTTTTAAGGCAGCAGAGGAACTTCTGCTGAATAAAATTTATAGTGAAATTTAGCACTTATAAGAAAAGACAGAATCTGAAATGACCAACCAACCAAATCCATCCAAGCTTCAGCTGATCAGCCTGAATAGGAGTAAATGGGCACAGAGAACAGATGGATGAATCAATATTTGATTTGAATTATGCTGTAAACACTGTTGGTCTGAATTAGGAATTTTGATCTAGAAGAATTAAATCAATCTTTCTATTTCCCCTGATCTAACAGCGAGTAACATTTTACTAAACGTCTGATTGTGCAGCATCTTTCAAGAAGCAAGTGGAGATTATTTTTACAGTGTGTCAACAGAGCAACACTGCCCCACCACTATTCATCAGCACTGCCTGACACTATTCATCTACTGCTGTGTGAATGGCAAAGTATTCACATTGAAGAGCAGAGAGCATATAAAAGCCTTGCTTTACAAATAAAAGGTTCAGAGTGGCAGAGTGTGAGATGACAGATAAAGACGGTTTATGGCAGATGTATGGTGAGCAAATATTTTGTAATACCTCAGCCATCTTTGAAAAGTGCATTTTTGACCAGTTTGTTTATATTAAATTAAAATGCTGTGCCTAATGTCTAAAACCTTGCATAACCACATATAGGAAAAAAAAAATAATAAGATTGGCAGTCAGCAGAGTCAAAGACAGCTGGAACTTCTTATATAGTATTAAAGGGGAACTCTACTGAAGTAACTGAGAGACTTTTACCAGGTGAAGAGGGACTGACGAGAAGATACCATAAAGCTGGATCAGGTGCCTTTGGAACTTGGCCCACACTAAAGACTGAGTCAGGCTCTTGTCCTCTAAAGTTACAGAGGTGCCAGACAAAATTACATAAACATAAGCAAAGGTGCCCTGTTTTCTCTTCCAGTGATTCTTAACAACACGCATGTGTGTGTCTTTGAAGCCTAACAAGTCTGCATTTCTGTTCTGTGTTTGTTTTTTGTTTACCTAAATTGTTTATATCCATGTCCACTTCCTTTATTTATCTCTTTATTTAATAGTAATACAAATATTTAACTTAATATTTAAGAAGTTCTTACCAGTCAAAATATTGGATAGTCAAAGACCAAACAACCAAACAAATGCCATTAAATTTTGATTCAAATACTCTTGGTAGGATTCATTGCAGAGCTGCTGTATTAGGCTACACTGGTTTTAACTGGATGTACTTAATAAACTAACAATTCAACTTCATCTCTTTTGAGTGTCCCTTTGAAGCATCTTTTGCACTGGGTGCAGCATTGTGGTTTTTACTTCCTGTGTGCAGCATGTTTCTTCTGCTGCATGTCAGATGGGTGTTTGTTAATTTCTCTTTAAGTGTAGCATTTGTTTTTTCTAAATGTAACATATTTGTTTTCTTGGTGACTAAGCTCTTTTCTTCATTTCCTTGTATTTTGTCCATTTGTTTTTCCTTAAGTCTCTTGATCACACCACTCCAATTAAAAATGTACAATATGAGGTCTGTTGATTATTTGAGTAATCAGGACATTGTTAGGTGGTGCCAAAATTTTAAATGTGATTTTTCAGTTGTGTGAACACCAACTGACAATTTCATTCACCCTCACTTGCAATGCAGGCGAAACCTGTGATAAAATAAAATTGCAACTATCTTCTAGGTTAGATGCTACTAGAGGTGATCAAGGAAATGTAGTTTCTGTAATCTGTGTGAATCTACTCTCAATGCAAAAGTCATGCAAACTGTATGGATGTAAGGAGTGTTGCTACTTTGGCTCCATACCACTAAGGTGACGGGAAAGTTTCGGTAATTTGCAGTGAAGTGTTGCGTATGGCTGGCTATTCAGTCTAATGAATAGCGGTCCCCGCAGACAGGCTTTCTGAGTGCTGCACTTGACAGCAGTGACTCCTCCACTCAGACCCTCAGCCTGCAAGATGACCGCAGGATGCTGATTTCACTTTACCTCTCCACGCCAGCCGACGGCCACCACTACGTACATGAGGACCACAGAAGTGGGCTGTAAGTGCAGCGGTTCGCACAGAATGCTGACCTCGAGACAACTGTAACAATCCATGCAAACTCCTTCATTTGCTCCATTTGTGTTGGCGAGACATGATGACAGCATGACCCCTGTTTGCCTGAGAGAGCCTGCGAGAATGTGGAAGAATAACAAATAGCTGCCTACCTTAGCAACAGCACTGATGGATCACCAACAACTTGTAGTATATGGTTACCAAGGAGTGTATAGATATACTGATAGTTGTGGTATATTATGCTTTAATATAGCGTTTGGGTAGGATGGATCATTTGGATTTCTTTCAGAATCAAAGGATAATATGGCATTAATATGTATGTTGTGTATATAGAACAGAATTAATTACCCCTTGTTTCTGCTTACAACTTGTAAAAGTAGGTAGGTGGGTAATTAATCTATAATCATTAGAGTACCTTCAGTTACACTGCTTTAGGTGAACACCTCTTAAAAAAGGTTCATAGGATGGATTTTTCAATGATCCTACCACTGTCTGAGCTGAGTAGCATTTATTACCTTTCTTGTTTTCTAGGAAGGAATCCTAATTTTTTAGGAGACTTGTCAAGAAATGTTAAATGTTTACAGTGTTTTCTCCTTTTTTTCCCAAGTGCTATCAGAATTTTCCTAAAAATAAGCCATAAGTCCTGCTCCCCAAAATTAGATTTTATTTGTAATCTGTGCATTGTTTTGATTATTTTATAGTTTTACAATTGTGCTGTGTTTTAAACCCTGATCTGGTCCTGTTAACATATGTGTTTTATATCTGAAATGTTCTCGTGTTGTTTTTATGTTGTGGTGAGTTAAAGACAATTTTCCACTTTGGTAGAATATACTCTGTTTTAGTCTGATTTGCATCTGTTTTTAAGCAGTGTATCGCCTTCTAGCACTGACAAATTTCAGTGCACCACTTTTTTATGTGCTGACAAAACACAACAATGAAAAACTGTGCTGCTTTCTTGATTGCACACACAGCAGACAATTCACAACAACAGCAAGCAGCATGGAAGCAGAGAAAAATGTAGATGTTTGTTGTGTTGTGAGGCTCTGGAAGCTGCACCTCATGTTAAGCAGCAGTGACTTATGATGGTTACTTAAAGTGAGATGTTACTGCAGCCTCTCGCTATGGAAACCAAGTGCAGATTGTGTGAGTTGCCTCTCATTATCAACACAAAGTGAGACTGAGGCAGTGCTTTTCCGCTAACATACTGAGTGTGTGCTTTTATCTACTTCCTGTGAAGCTCACCGGTGTTTGGCACCACCAGTCGTCCTCCAGGGTGGCCGAACACACCCGTGGTCCTGAGCTGCTCTTTTGCAGTGCTGAGGGGCCCGTTGAGGGTGAGCAGGCCCTTCTTGCGTCTGTCCATGGTGCTGCAGTAGTCCCGGCTCAAGTCCCGTGGGAAGGTCTCGGCAGGTGCTTTGGCGTGGAATTCCGCTCGCTCGGCCACACCTAGTGAAACCATAAAGGAGCTCTGAACTTTGACCTTGATGTCTGGCAGGGGGTCAAAGAGGTCTTTGTCTGTGCTGTCCTGGAAGCAGAGGGGAGTGCTGTATGTCCGTCCCACTGTTAAGTCAGGCTGCATCGAGGAGTTGAGAAGCAGCGGGTTGCCTACAGAGATGGAGAGATAGCACAACCACAGTCACCTAAAAGCCCCACTCGCATGGGACACGCATTATGTGGGGAACTCGTTTAATTAATGAATCAAAGCCCAACCTCTGTGTTTCCTGAACAGCACTCACATGGGATAATGAAATTCATTGGTGTCCCAGATACAACTAAATAAGGTCAGGATTGCATTCTTTTTTTGGTTGTTATTTCTTGAATTAGCAAAGCAAAAGTAGAAATTTTAAAAGGTCTAAAAGCTTGAAAAATGTGAAAAGAATTTCATCATTTTTCAAGACAGGAAAAAGATGAAAGGAGAAGTAAAATGTGCCACTCAGTTTGCATGGATTAAATATTACCAGGGGATTTGGGTCTGTAGCACAACACAGTACACTGGGCTCAACAGAGTAGACATAGCAGATTTGAGATTAAAATCACTTTCACAGTCACAATCTCCAGAATTAATACGAATTCCTGGATGTTCCCGGGTAACATAAATCTGCTTCAAATCAGGTTTAAGAGACACATCTCTGGGCTCCTTCTACTGCAATTTCCTGCAGCTGACCAACGAAGCTCCAGCACCAATTAAAACAACATGTCCGGGCAGCCGATCAGTGCATCAGAGGTAAGGGAGCACAACCTGGACAGAAGGTCCAGGGCTCGGAGCCATGGTCAGAGCATTAGATTTAATTACCAAGCACACACACAGCTTGATCTCCATAATCCATCTGCTGGAGTCAGCTCCTCTGGACACCGAGTTGTCCTCCTGAAGGACAGGAGGGAGGGCCGGGAGGGGTCTAGGTGACTGCTCTGTAAATGAGGGTAGTCCTTCAGCTCCCAGTGTGGACCAAACAGACTGTGGAGGGGGGTCTTCATCTGTGGCCATTAGATGTGACGATGCTGCCAAACGGAGCGAGGAGTGTGCCGCATCGATCTGGCAGACTCAGATGTGTGGTGCCCCTGGACGAGCCATGCCAAGATAACGGCGAAGTCACTGAGTCCTTGCTGCCCAGCTGTTGCCTGGCGAGAGGTGCAAGGCGGGAGGCTAATGTTGTTTTATTTTTAGGGAAATCGTTAATTACCGGGGGTGTGATTTGTGATGAGCGTTTAGGGGTGTGTTAGTTTTGACTTGCTCTTCAAAAACTCAACTTTTGCAATTCTTTTTGTCTTTCCAACAGAATTCTGTCATATTAAAATAGGGAACATGAAAAGCAATTTGTTCACATTCTAGTAACAGTTGCTGCTAAAATGCAGAGTAAGTAGAGCTGCAACTCATCATTATTTTTATTACTGATTCATTTGCTCATGATGTTTTTGATAAATAAAACATCTATTACACTTTTCACTACAGAGTTTGATGCAAACATCAGAAAGCAGAGTGCAAAAGCGACTTGCTAAATTCCTATGTTTCAACACAAAACGCTGTCCTTGCATTGCAAGTGTGCTGCATGTTCAGTCCTTTAACAATCCTAACATAATAGCAATGAGTATGGAAGATATGATATGCCTAAATGAAAAACAAATCAAACACAGACGTAAAGTGAAATATAATAATACAATTGGGACATGAATTTTCCATGTCACATCAATCAACTGTGGCAGCAACACCTTGGGTGACCTGAGCTGACGACAGTCATGACAGCCAGCCTTTCACACACAACAGTTTCCTGTGAACTAGCTTATTGTGCTTGTGCTGTTAGCAGCTGTGGAGGGATCTTCTGCTTCAGATGATTCTAGGCCTATCAATAGTTACAAGAGAATAACACAGCACATTCAGTAAATAGGGTGAAGGTTTCAAACACGTTACTACATTATTTTAAATACTAACTTCTCTAAAAATTGCAAATCAAAACTCTGTTGTGAAAATTGAGCCGAGGCACTTAAGTGCCAAAACACTGTAGATGTAAAAAGTGCATGTCACAATTTTCCATAGTTAAAGGTGCCATCTTCAAATGTCTTATTTTGTCTGAACAACCCAAAGATATTCAGGTTACAGAGAAACAGAGAAAAGCAGAAAAGTCTGTGTTTTGAGAAGCTGTTTCCAGAAATATGTTTGGCCTTTTTGTTTGTTAAATGACTACAATTATCAAAATAGTTGGTGATTAATTATTTTTTTGTTTATCAAACAAACCAATTATATAAGTGAGTATGTAGGTGTCATTTTATTACTGAGACTTTTGTGATCTTGCACATGTACTCAGTCCACTGGTTCACCGTGCTCCATGATTGCACCTGCATTATAAATGATAAAAAGCATGAGCAGATGTGATATGGAATAACATTTTCAGGTAATTGCCACTAAGATAATCCATAAAAAACCTACATGCTCCATGAGAGATGAAAAGATGTATTTTTCATTTCTGGACAGTCTAATAGCAACAGTGAACCTACAGACGACTCAGCGGATATTCAAACTCTGGGTCAGAACTGCAGCCCAGTGGACATTACCCCTCTGCAGCTGACATTCGATCACTGCTAAATTTTCTCCCCTCCGGTCGAGTGGAGAATGATCTGATTATCGCTTGAGTGTGCATCTTTAAGAATGGTGCAGCGAAAATGGAATGGCAGTGGTGAGATGAGAGAAGTTAATGAAATGTACCTCAGGTTGAATACCTTGAGGGATAGGTTTGGAATTGGGCCTCTGATTAAAAATCACTCAGAAGGAGAGGTAATGTGGAGAGACAGGGTCAGGTCCAAAGACTCATTCAGCCCTCTGCCTTACAGCCTCTCCGGCAGCAGAGAGCCATCCGAAAGCATTTAAGAACTTCTTTAAATATTTAAGGTTTTTTAATCTTTCTGGTGATTATTAGGCATGAGAAAGCCACTGATTTGCAGTCAAACATACACTTTTACAGGTGTTTCCCCTCTAGAGGAAGTGTTTAATTTCCTGCTTTGTTTATGAAAAGGATGGGAAAATATTAACAATGCATTCACAGCAGAAGTAGGTTGATATAAAATGCTTCAACAACTTCCTCCAAAACAAAACTGGGGCTAGTGTAAGAGGAGAGAGGAGGAAGTGTTCTTCATTTTACAGGGAGCCTCAGCCGGCTGATAGAGAAAATGGAAAGGAGTGATTGTGGCCGGTGGAGGGCACAGCAGGCAGGCTGCATGGAGACGTGGCCTATTTAAATAGGATTGATGACCTGCTGAATGTAGACCCTGCCCATACCACCTCCCAGCACCACATTTTCCTCACATCCTTTCAATCACGAGACAAGGGATGGGGCTTGAGCAACTCCCCAGGCCTTGGGGGAGCCGGGGGCACAGTGAGGGCTCCAGTGGGGCTTCTCACGCTGTTGTCACCACGGCAGCGAGGATGGATCACCCATCTCCACGATGGCTATCACTTGCGCTAACCCAGAAGTGTCAGTGACAGTAATATGAATGCCTGTAGCGAGGCTGGCCGGGACAGCCGCAGTCACATAACCAACAGAAGTTATTGCTGTGCACAACAAAAATTGAATTGATGTTCACTGTTCCATACCCCTCACATTTATCCATCAGTGGCTTAGGCCAGTGTAATCTGATGGAGGAGATTGGTTGCCTGACAGTCAAATGTGTGGTCTGTGGGGAGGGGATGGTGCAGCGCTGGTGTCTATCAGAGATTGATTATCTCCTTCTTCACAATAACAGAGGAGCAGGTCTGTCAAAATAGAAGGACAGATCCTTTCACTGATTATAGAGGTATAAATCCTAGGCAAATAGGGAGACAGCACGCCATGCTGCTCGATGCAAACAAATGCCATCAATCACTGGGGTGGCCATGCTGCAGAGGTCTTCAATGACGCTGGCTTTTGGCCTCGTGGATGTCGGCTTATGTCAGTGTGGATTTGATGGCACTCTCTCTTACCTTGTCTGGTGGTCTTGAAGTTGAAAGACTGGAAACCGCCTGTGAGCGCAGAGGAGTCGATGACATCCACTCCGTACTCGCTGTGGTTCTTCCTGTACAGCATGACGGCCACTACGAGGATTGCCACAGCAATAATCCCAGCTCCCAAACCTGAATACAGAGCTACGTCATTGGTGCTGTCCATACCTGGAACACAAAGGACACATGGAAAAGGAGAGCCACTGTAAAAACCAGTATTCGAATAATACCCAGGTCTCAATTATAGCTGGGGCCAATGCAAACAAATAAAGACCAGGTAAAAAGAAAAACAACACCAAAGGGTGGAATTACTTGTTGCCTAACAATAGGTCACATGGTAAATGAAGGATTTTGTCCACAGCAAGTGAATACAAATTCAAATATCTTTGTCGTACTCTTTAAATATTCATAAACATCAAATTGTGTTGGGGGTATTGCTGCATAGGATAACAAATAGAAGACTAAGTAGTATAAGTACAAAAAAGAATATATCTCTGATTCTGCTTCATCAATTTTGACACTTTTCTTTTGCTGTGCACCATGAGTTCAGTGATGTTATACAAGTGTAATGCTAAATTGGTGGAATGTTCTTTTTAAGTATCATCACCAAAATTCTGTGTGTCCTCTCAGTTCCTGTTTTCACATTAAAGGCCCGCCTATAAGGGGCAGGCTTAAAGACTTAATGTGAAACTTCTGGAGAAAGCGTTGATGATGGAGCTAGCACTGTGGAAATGGTCATTTTACTGAATTCATCAAAACAATGGATAAAGGTGAGGTGTAGTACCTAGAAATTAGAAATTATGGCATGTCTCTAATATTAGCCCAACTAAAGGCCTGATTCTATCTGCCACTGAAGTCAAAGGCCTGGTCATTATCTGAGAGTTTACAGTATGTAAATATGTCCTTCTGAGACTTCTCCAGCAACTGGGTCAGTTCTTTTTTTAACTGTGATAAAGACAGCTTTGCCAAAAAAGTAAAAAAGGCTTTAAGTGTTGCACATAAAAGAGCCTTGTGTTTGTTGTATTAATAAAGACCCCGACACAGTGAGGTGGAGATGGAAGGAAAGCAGTGAAGACAATACTTGTATTATGTAGACATTCAAGGGCATACACATGCAAGAGTTACGCTGTCTTACGCTGGCTCCAGCACGGAAATGAAATGAGAAGAATGGAAAGTGGTAAGATGGAGCAGACCATCTGTCTTATCTCTCTATGCTACATTATGCACCACAGATAGGAATAAATGAACATGTCCAGCCATTACTCTAAACTGTTACATATCACACTCAAGCTGCTAACATGGAGGGTGATTAGCCTAACTGCCTTTAGACCCACCGGTCTATATCCAATAGCTATGATGGATTTCTTACAGTGAAGGGAACTAGAGCCCATGCAGTGTTGCTTGGTGGTCACCAGTTGTCGCAAGGACCAATCAGAGGCAATTTGATTTATAGCACTCCTACCAGGGTGATTGCTCGGTAGATATCAATTTAATGCACTTCCTGTTCAATCATCGAGCTTTCCTTAAAGCCTGCAAAGAACGCAGTAGGAACGACTATTACACTAACGTGGCTGGCTAATGAAAGCACTCAAGCTAGCACCTGACAATCACTTAGTCGGGCAAACTCCGGTGAGTGATTGAAAGCCGCCACAGGAACGTAAGGACACCACCGTAAATTGGTCAAATTAGCCCATTTTCAAACATTAAAACCCATTAATCCTCCACAACATAGCACATGTTCACTTGTCACAACCAATATATCTCCTGGCTTAAAGTAGAAACACAGCTGTGATGTCACGGTTGTCAGAAAAGTCAGGCGCTGAATAATGACATGAATGCAAATGAGCACTTGCTGGGTTAAAACAGGAGTTGATCAGATCAAGGTGAGCTAATTGTTGGTAATTCATGGTGTTTCTGTTTTCAGCGTATGCACTGAAATGCAAATGAGTGCCACTCCTTTTTCTGCTCACTTTAAAATGAGAATAAATCATCTCTTGCCCGCAGAATTCAGGGCTTTACATACTAGTGGCAGGTGAGGACTGAAAGTTGAAGATGAAAGAAATCCACAGAGGAAGACTCACTTTGAGGTTTAACGTCATGTAGCAGCTTTCGATCTGCAAAGACAGAGAGATAGAATGAGACAAAGAGGAGAGAAAGTGGTGATTAAAGTCCAAGCCTATGTGAAGTGACTAACAAGAGTGGCCTCAGATCCAAAACCCTGAGTGGAGAGAAGCTCTTCTGCTGACTGTGCTCATAGATGACATTCAGTATCTCACAATGGCCAGGTAGGCATCATTACTGTCTTCATATCAGCATAGATTAAAGGTGGTGAGCTGCAAACTGCTCAGAGTCTTGGAAATGCCTCAGTGAGCTAATCATTTCCTACCACAAGTAAAAAAAAAATAAAAATAAGTAGGTATGAAGTCACACATACTTTTGTTTTTTCTCAAAAATTAATTCATTACCTATATTGCTTATCTGTTAAGAGTCGCAGGGGACCAACACATACAGACAAACAACCATTCACATTCACATTCACACCTATGGGCAATTTAGAGTCACCAGTTAACCTAAGCTGCATGTCTTTGGACTGTGGGAGGAAGCTGGAGTACCTAGAGAGAATCCACACAGGCACAGAGAGAACATGCAAACTCCACACAGAAAAGCCCTGGAACTGGTGCTCAAACCCGGAACCTTCTTGGTGTGAAGCGACAGTGCTAACCACTGCACCACTGTGCCACCAAAAGACCAAAACCACTCCGAAATGAACTTTACAATCACTGGCACATTCTAGCACAGCTGATCAACCTAAGGAAAAAAAAAAAATTCCAAACAGTATTGGGACTGTGACATCAATTGTAATTATTTTCTAGAAGTTAAATTCCAGGCTTGTTATGGTGGTTTATATAGTAATAAATAAGAAGCACTTATACCAACCACAATAAATGCAAAATTATAAATTCCAAATGTATACATTAAAAAAAAAAAAAAAAAAAAAAAAGAAACAATGCAGTTGCTTTTTGTACAGTTTTTGTTGAAGTCCTTTCATTTCAAGCCAAGCCAAAGTGAGTAAATAAACAATGCAACTTGGCTACTTTTATGTTGCTAATGCAACATTAATCAGTAATTTCAAAGAGAAAGAAAGGAATATCATTACATTTGAAAGAGTCATTATAACTGCAAGTTTGCAGCAGCTGTTATGTATATATATTTATAATATCCCACTGTGGGTAAGTCAGAGTTATAACACCAGATGTCAGCATGTATATTGGCTCAAATTAGGGTCAGTAAGATTTTGAGCTTTTGAGTTTGTAGATGTAAATCAACATTTGTAAACTTAAATAAATTTGTATGAGAATTTCGAATGAGTGCATTTGTAGAAAAGATTCGAAAAATAAGAAAGGAAAAGAGAAAGAAAAAAGTGAAACCTGCCTCTTGTGATTTGAAAATTGCACTCCTTCAAATCACAAGTTTGATATAAAGGATCATCATTCCCTATTCTGCAGTCATTTTTTCTACTAGTGCTCACATTACTGAGTAAAGCATTCAAATTTTTAAGTCAGTGCATGTGCATGACCCAAACAGCGTGATGACATTTCATTCCAAACATCAAGCATCACTCAAGAGTGAATGTCTGCACCTCTTACTCTGTGACAGATTCAGTATGACATACAATATGTCAAGTGGCAGCACACGGGAGACAGAGAGCTGACATTCTCATGCACTGGGCATCTATGTCAATCCACAGTGTGATTTTTTTTCTAACACACACCTCCTGTTCAAACATGTATGTGATAATTTGCCATGTTACAGTGAGTGTATATATGGTGATGGGAATGATAGGAAAATGAAGAGAACGATGACAATGATGAAGCCCAGCAGGGCGAGAGGCCTTACTCTGTGTACACAGTCCATCTGTGCAGTTCTCAGTGGCCTCGCTGTTCCCTTCGCATATCTTTCCTCTGTGTCTGGGTGCTGGGGAGTTGCATTCCCGACTTCGCTGTCTCTCGCACTGACTGCTGCATATGGTCCATTCGCTCCACTCGTCCCAGCCTCCATCAACTGCGGGTATGTACATGTGTGGACAGAGATTAACAGATATACTACGTATGTATAGCCAAGTTTAAAGGCCAGTGAAGCACACAATTAGTTCAACATTGTAATTTTTACATTTCTCTGTCTGGATGGGTCAAAAGAAAACAGATATAAAATGTTCGTTGGTCGAGATTATAGTTGTTGGTGGCCACATTTTTAAAATTTCTTCTATTTATTTCTTCTTTTAGTGAAGTTGCCTTAAACACATAAAAAAAAAACACAAAAGTGCATTCCCCAAAATGTTTAGCTGTTTATATAAAGTATAGATATTTATATCCAAATTTCAAACTAAAAATTCAAATTAGTGTCTACTACCATGGTATGTTGGTGCTATATTTATACACATTCAGCATTGCGGTACTTCCTTAGTGGGCACACACACATATTCAGACACACAATGCACACGGTGATGTGGTGGTACAGCTTGAGAGACATTTTCTTCCCATTAACCCCCAGGCCTGTTTACATAATGGGATTTGATGCAAGGCTATGAAACCAAGACAGCTTGGTGCATGCTAATAGCTGGGATTCTTCCGCCATGCTCTGTCATCTGATCAAGGAAGAGCTCATCATGCTTAGCTTAACAAATATTGGGAGACCATATGGCGCCTGAAGATTTTTTGGCAGCAGTCGCGATGCCCATAATACAGTCTTGTGGGCGGTGGAGAAGGTAATTTTCCTTTGTGATGTTCCACGGGCCCTACCTACACTCCGCATTTGTTTGTGGTTTCTTTTCAGCTACTTGAAATGCAAGCGATGTGTTTATGTTGCAGAGAGAATGCTGAGCGCTTCTGAGTTTGACCGCAGTCACTGGTGAGTGTATGCATACTGTTTCCCCTCTGACTTGCTGCTCTCATTCTCTTGAATGAGCTCATCTGCCTTCTGGTACACAATAGATACAGTCTGACAAACTGTAACGATTGCAAAACTCTGCATCACTTTTAATACTCTTTGGATACTTTTCACAATCCAAGCTTCATGTTTTTGCTGATCACTGCATTCTTCATGTCTACTTACTTAAATTGGCCCGTCACCAGATCCTCATTAATTTGTTCTGGTGACATTTTGGCAGCCAAGCAGACATTATCATTTTTGTGTTTCTTTCCCTCTCAGTTCAGTCAGTTTTGTTTTCCAAACATTTAAAAAAAAATCTAAAACAAACTTATGTGTTAAGAAATGACAAATGTTAATGTTCTAATGAACTAAAAACTTCACTCCTCTACACTGGATCTATACCTGTGAAATTTTGTCAGAACGCCATACATTAAAATGTCCATTTGTATAAGTTATCACTTATCTGTATTTAATTAATAAAACAAAGCAAAGTTGTATTGTACTTCAGTTCCACTAGTGCTGCTGTTCTATGTTTTTATAATCCCAAGGAAAGACAAAAGGCAAGATGATGTTAAGTGCTACATCAGTGAGACTGACATCACTGATGACTAATAAAATGTAGGTATCACTGTCTTAAATACCCAGTGGGACTATACAGTGTAGTCTGTGCTGACTCAGCTTTAATCACCTGTTCTCTCCCAGCACTTCAGTCTCCATAACATGAGTTTTACTTATATGTGTATTCTCATCTCACCTTTTGTCATTTCTTGTTAAGTGCCTATCTGCCTCTGTCACAGTGAGGCCTCTGACCTTTTCCATTCTCTGCGCTCTCTTTGCACTCAGACCATCATTAAGGCAATGCTCTGGGCTGGCTTGTCAGAACTGGATGGGCTTGTCAGTCATTGGCTCAGACAGCTAAGGCTTCTCACAGCCTACGCTTCGCTCCTGTCTGCATCTCCTTCCTCCCAAAATGACATGGATCGACCTTGATAACAGGGCAACACCTGCTTCCTTATCTGTTGCATGCATCTTAAGTCATTCTGTAAGGCCCCCAGGCTACGGTGGTGGCAACAGGTCTGCTTATCCCTGCTCAAGTACAAAAAATTCTCATTCTTCTTCTTTTGCACTTAATTAGTTTTTCACGTGAAATCCACATTGCAAAGGTAACCCACCGGCCCAACTCACTTGAATCTGCTTTAGAGTTTGACACCTTTAATTGGCAGCGACAGACAGCTAGCTAAAAACTCGGATAGCCACGCATCAGTCAGTGTTTGGAAACTCCATTTTTTTTTGTTTAAGACTTCCAGCCAGAAAGTGAGTTTTGAAAGACAGATGTTACTGCACCTTGAAAAGCAAAAGCTGAGTCACTGTTATTGATCACCAACCTCATCAGAGTTTTTCCTGCACAGAAATCGAAGGTGGCTGGCAGTGTCATTTTCTGTGCCACCATCAGAAAAAGATCTCTGTCACTGGCAATTTTAACTATATATTGTGGATATGCATTAATGAAAAGCTTAGGTTTAAAAGTTAGATATGCACATGCATATTTTTGTTTGCATTTCCTTTCCACATTAAACTTTTACAAAGCCAAAGTATTTTGGAACCTGCATTTTTTTCTACATCCATGTTTGCTAGCTGGAATTCTTCTTTTTCTCTGACTTTGTTGGAACATTGCTACATTTTTTGGCATGTTATTGCCACCAACTAAAGATCACTGGAATAAATCTGATGGCAGCAAAGTGCATCACATAGACTTTGTGCATGCACATGCCTCCTTGTGCATGTCTATGAGACAGAAACACATAAGGGACCTGCTCATCAAAACACTGCTCCATAGCGCTACTAAAATACTGACTACTGAGTACAACATGAAAGTCGTGTCATTGAAGTCAGGGTGCATACTAAAAAATGATTTTTGAGTGTGTTGCTGAGGGGCACTGTTGTACGACAAGGATGAATGGAGTTGAGAAAGCCAATGGCAGATCTTGGAAGATTAAAAAAATAAAGCACTTTGTCTCTGTAAGGATGAACTGGCACTAACTTTAATGTCGCTGTTTGATTCCTCACATTGAATCATTGAATCATCATATAAATGTATGTATGTATATAGTACATTACAGCATAGGTTTATCCAAATCATCAGAGTAAGATTTGTTGGAAGTCAGACAGAAGAATCAGTATAATCATAAACCTGTCACTTTTAAAAAACTAACACAAGCAAGGTATATGCACTGTATATAATTCATAGGTCTGCCTATGCCTGCTTTGCATCAATACAGATGCAATCGATGTTGAAATCGGATTATATGTCAGTCTGGATATCGACTGGAAGTTGACTATTCACATGGGAAAAATTAAAGATATCCAGTTAGTTTGAGAGAGCCTGGGCTGTGACTTCTGCTATTTGGACTACACTTTATTTGAAATTTCTAACATAAATATGTCATATAAATATATATACAAACATACATACAGTCAAATGCTGGAACTGGTGTTTTACTTTTGCTTTTGCACGCTGGAAGATCACATAACTTAGTAACTATCTACACTGTAGGGTTGAATAAAAAATTTCCCTTTTAAAATACATTTAATTATGATTAACAGTAATTAAAAACAAAACAAAATATAAACTACATTTAAAATCTGTAAATCCTCCTGTTAAATTCATCTACAAAAGTTTAATGACCTGAGTGCCGGTATTGTTCCTGTACCTATACAGAAGTCTACTGATTCCACATCTCTCTCTCATCCTGAATACTGTTCCCTGTGGCCATTAAACTACACCTGACTGTCTGTCCCCATCTGTGCCATAGCAGTCTGAAGTCTCACAAACTGAATGAATTGGCACGAGGCAGGCTCGCTGGATGACCTCTTTGGGAAAAGTGGGTAATAGGTGGAGAATTACAGTGTGTATAGGATGTACAGGATGCGCAACAATGTGCTGGAATTATAATACACCTTTGACATATGTTCACGTCACAAGGAGATGCAAACCTGAGTACATTCAAGTTAGTTAGGCAATGTGAAAGAAAGCTGCTAAACATGCTGTTTACCACTTATTTTTTAATTAAACATTGTTTCCTGTCTTCTCCACTTTTTGGAACTTTTTCATCCTCCAATCCTGCCGATGTTTTTTTCAGCTGGCACCTTCCAGACCAACGCTTTATTTGTATTCTCACACTGTAAGCTGAGTAGCCTGGGGAAACACTACATTTAAATTTATTTTTAACTAATTTAAACTAATACTAATTTAATTTTACATTACTGCCCAGGCTGTGCTTCTCTCTCTCTCTCTTCTACTGTCTCTCACTGCAGGGTTCTGCCTCCAGAGCTGGAGAGTCTCCTGCTGCTCCCATGATCCAGCTCAACCCATGATGCGACAATAATTAAACATTTACTAGTGTTATTGATAGTGTTAGTGCTATTAATGTACCATTGTTTGTCATTATTATTCCTTTAGCTGTAATAATAATTATTACTATTATTATTATTATTACTATTATTACTACTACTATTTACATTTTGATTTAGTCTGTGTATCTGCAATGTTGTCTTTCTCCTACCCCATTCCCCCACCCCCCTCTCTTTCTGTCTAAACCCAACCGGTCGAGGCAGATGGCCGCCCACCTTGAGTCCGGTTCTGCTCGAGGTTTCTGCCTCTTAAAAGGAAGTTTTTCCTTGCCACAGTCGCCTAGTGCTTGCTCATGGTGGGATCTGTTGGGTTTTTCTCTGTAAATCTTATAAGATAAAGAGTACGGTCTAGACCTGCTCTATATGTACAGCGTCTCGAGATAACTTCTGTTGTGAATTGGCGCTATATAAATAAAATTTGACTTGACTTGACTTAACTGCATTGCTTTCAACACTGTTCACACATCTTTGCATACTTTATTGTGTTGTAGATTTGATTACCATTTTTGTAATCAATCTACACTCAATAACCCAAGTCTTCCTTAGTAAGTCTCAACTGCCATCCTCAGGTCTCAGGTCTCAGGTTTGGCTGTGGGCTTTGGCTGGGTAACTCAACAACAGTCAGAGACCGGTCCCTGCTGCTGAGAATCACCCCCATAGCATAATGCTGCCAACAGCATGCTTCACTGTAGGGACTGTATTAGTCGGGCGATAAGCAGTGTCTACTGTTTGCTACTACCATACATGCCTGATTGATGGTTATCCCACCTCAGCAAAAACTTCAGAAGCTCCATCAGAGTGACTGTTGTGTTACTCAGTTTGGCCAGACAGCCAACCCTAGGAATCTAAACTTGGTCCTAAACTTCTTCCAGTCCACAATTATTGAGGCTGTTGTTCTTATGGGAAATTTTAAAGATTTAGAAATGGTTTCATATCCTTGCCCTGATCTATGCCTTGTCACAGTGTTATAATAGGAGTATACAAAGACTTCATGACTTGGTTTTTGTCCTGACATGTAGTTTGAATTCTAGGATCTAATATACACGGGGGTGATTTAAAATATGTCCAGTCAATCCAATTTGCCAGAGGTTGAGTCCAGCTTAAGGTAAATTACAGTAAACAGTGAACAGTAAAGTGCACCTGAACATACAATTTAGTGTGCCACAGCAAAGGGTCTGAATACCTTTCAGTTTCAGTCTTTAATTGTTTACCCTTATAAAATGTAATCTTCAAAAGTGAAGGGGTCTGACTACTTTCTGCCACTACATATTAAGATTTGTGACAAAAATAAAATTCCCCTCCTGGCTCACCCTTTGTCACCCCACTGCCTCATTTTGCCACTGGTGGTCTTTCCACTGGATTGCATTTAAGATGACCAATCTGTGAGTCAGTTTGTCTGCCTGGCATAGCTCTATAGAGAAAAGGTTAAAAGCTGACAGAAGTTTCCATTTTACTTAACTAATGCAATGTCTCTTTTTTAAATATTCATGATCAAAACAATTTCTACAGCAGAGAAAATGTTTTTGTTTCTGTGGACCCATTTATTGTATAAAAGGTAGCAGATATCACACATATATGATTTTGTTCTGTCTCTGTCACACAGAATAGTTGGTAGTTAGAACATATCAGATATGTCAAAAAATCAACACTGTCTGTAAAAACAATCATATTAAACATATGTGCAATCTGTTAATGCTAATGTAAAATATGTTTGTATGTAATACTGGACTTATCAGCAAAATAGGTTGAGGTGGTTGTGTGTATTCCAGGCAGCAATAATGTGTCCTTGAAATGTAAATGGCAAAGCTAGTTCATAACTGATTGTGTATAATTGTACATAATTGCAGTACAATCATTTCAGCACATCATGATATTTGTGACTTGGTAGCTTGATTGTTACATGACTCACACATGACTCGCCACAAATCTCTGTGCTGTGGCATGCTAACAAGCAATTAGCTAAATTATTTTTTTTGTTGTAATATTTTTGAACTTTGTACCACTGAAACTGGCTACAGTACAGGTATGTGTATTGTCATTTCACCAGTCTGCTGTAACCTGTTCTCATATTTTCTTGTTTCTCATTCTTTGTTTACTCTGAGTAGATTATTCCTACACTAACATGTTAAACTAAAATTATGACGAAGGTAAGTACAGTGTTGCAAACTATTTTCAGAGGGAAGCAGCTAAAGCCTGCTCCAAAAGATACAAGATGTTGCTAGAAGATGTCACATGCTAATTTATGATATTCTGATATATATGATAATTTGCACATTAGCAATGTATTTACATATCAAAAATGTAAAAAAAAAAAAAAAAAAAAAGTCTAACCAGACACAACTGCTTCTTTATCATTGGCTATTATGATTTTTTTTTTTTTTTCAAGATGCCATTATCAATAATTGAACCGAGGTAATTGAACCGGATATAATTAGGAGACTCATGAATAGAGAGGATCCAAACACTGGAATGAAAACACAGCAAAAGTTGCTAGAGTTGGCCAACCTGGTAAGAAAATCACTACGAGAGACTAGGCAAACAATACCGGCTAAACCTTAAACCTCAAAGCAAGTACAACCTCACAGAGTTGCTAAAATGGCTGTAGACCAATACGAATACTCCATAATAGCCCTGTCTTTAAGAAATGGTTACAGAAATACAACTCTGCAGATTTATCTTTATGTTGGCAAGCCTGAATGTTTACAGCACTCACACTACAAGATAGTCCCTCTCTATTTGCTTTTGTATGGTAAAAAACCCATTTCTTCAAGAAGTACCTAAGCTCAACTTCTCTCCCTGAATCACAGTCATGTCCCCTCTCCAACTGCTGCTTCCTCTTGTCACTTTATTTTGCATCATAAACCTGCTCTTTTTTTTTTCTTATATATCGCTGGAGTTTCTTCCATGCAACACTTCTCTCTGTAACATAATCAGCCTGCTGCTACAGAGATAGTGTTAGGTCACTGTGGATCTGTCACTCACAGTCCTTATTATTGGTTGTCTGTAATGCTAATGAAGCAGGAATGTAAGCTCATTCAATTCATTTAAGTCATTCTGGATATCAGCAATGGATAACTGTCTAGTACGTTAATGGGGGTGACATGCTGTGATACTACAAAGTGCCTTAAAAAGACCTTTCATTGAAGAATGTCATCAGGAAACTAAAGTGAAAAGAAAAAAATGAGCTACAAGGGTAAATAATTAATAGCTTGTCATCCATTAATATCATTAGTAAATGAAATGTCATCATTGTTTTTTGGCATTTTTGGCAGTGTGTTTTAATCTTTGATACATCACCTTAATCATTTGTAGCCAAGTGTTAACTTTTGACACCCAGAGAAAAATAACTTTTGTATTTTTACAATTCCACCCACAAAGTTATACTTATTCTGTGGAGGGAAGTGGAACTGACTTGGGCAGAGTGCATTGCAGGTGATCTTTTGTACGGACATGCCCTCACAGAAAGCCCCGCCGTTCAGAGGAGCTGGGTTAGTACAGGTTCGAGATCGCTTCTGGACACCTCGCCCACACGGCACATTGCAGGGCGACCACTCCGTCCACAGGGACCAGCCGCCGTTTACTAGTGATCAGGAAAGTTGGAGAAGAAGAAGAAGAGGTAGAGTCAGTGCACAGCAACACATATTAATTTTCCAGAAGTCTGAGTTAAATACTCTAACAGGAGCCAGGGTTATTAATGATTATGCAGGCTCTGAGGCACTGCTAGGCAACAATGCATAACGGCTGGAGCAGATTGAGCACAGCACATTCATTGTGGTGGATATACAGCTCCCCCCTTCCTAATTGCCAGTTCAATGTTCCTTGCTCTTGGATTAAGATAAAGGCGTGGAACTGTGAGAAAGCAAAGAAAACAGCCATTAAACAGAATTGCCATTTCTAAAGGCAACACTGACTCATAGTGGTTGACAGGTTGGAGTCGACCACTTAGCGCTGTGACTGAAGCAGTTTACTCTATGATCTCTCTGTCTAACGTGTGTGGAAGCTAAATGTTTAGCAGTGCTATCAAAGCTGGTGAACCTGCATTGCTGGAAGGCCTCTGGCAAATAAATACTTAATAAGCAACACTCCTTTTAAATGAGATTAAGACACAGTGGCTTATTTCCATTCATAAAGTACACATTGATTTTAAATGAGAGGCAGTAAATTGAGTCTTTGAATAATACATTCATTGTAATAAAGAGGAAACATCGCTCTTCAGTGGAAACATAGAGATGGGTCTGTTAATCATTTGTGTAGAGATGCAGGAAACCAAACAAATTGATCTGAAGTGCAACAGGCAGCCGCTGTTATTGTAACAGGCAATAACAGCGGCTGGGAGGACGGCGTACCGAAGACTATCACAGTGGCTGTGGCGCTGCGTCTCTTTGCCACAATGTTGCTGGCCAGACAAGTGTAGTTGCCCGAGTCAGACAGACGCGCCTCGTTGATGATGAGGTTGTGGTCAGCCCGGGTGTCAATGTTGTCGTCAGTCAGGGAACTCACCAGTTCTTCATTTTTTAGCCATTCCACCTGTATAAGAGAGGTATTAAAGGACAGATGAAACAGTTCAAAGAAAACGTTACATTTCCATTTGTAAAAATGAAACTTCACTCAAGTATAAATTATTTATGTATTCACAACTTTAGGCTGTGAGAACAGCCCAGTCCTACGCTGTGTCTACACAGGAATGTAAGCAGTGTATTGGCAGGGGAGCAGCAGCAGCTTCAGGGCTCCAAGTGTGTTTACACAGGATGAACTCAGGCACGGCATTGAGTTGTAGGTCACCAGCATTTTGCCAGTGCCCAGAGCCCCACAAACAAACATTGTTCGGCATGTGAAATGTAAGAAAATAGATTGGAAGTGTAAAAATACGCTTTGGGCCTTGTTTATGAGCAAAGAGCACGAGTACAACACAAGCCATTACGTGGCCTGTGCAGACAGCTGGACTGATTAAAACAGGAGCAGATGTGTGTGAAACGGACTGCACAGACTGAAAAACGGCGCTGTGTATGTAGCTTCTGTGTAGGCACGCTGTTATAACTGCAGTGTGCTGTGGGAAAGTGCAACACACAGCAGCCACTTCACCTAACATCTTGCCATTTGACACTACACACAAATGAAGTAGTCAAGCTACAGTAGCCGGGATGTGCTGATCTGCGGAGAGAATGTGCTAAAACTGCTGATGCGCGTGAAGACTCTACTGTGTCTGTGCCCTTAAATAGAAAACAATGGCTGTGGTATTTAATGTGCTTTGTGTGTGTGTGTGTGTGTGTGTGTGTGTGTGTGTGTGTGTGTGTGTTGCCCTGAAATTTGTTTTGTTTGCTCATGGAAATTTTGGTGTCATGTGTGGACACTATTGGGAAAAGAAGTTTCACTTTTTCTTTAACTTACAAGCACATAACACATCAATCCACATTCCTGTAAATCGGTTACAAAGCAATACAGTCTTAAATATTACAAGACTGGACTGTGAGCTGCAGCGGCAACACAAAAACAACTACATTTTATTACTACACTGGACTTGTTTTTCAGAGCTTTCTCCATTGTTTACCGAAGTAAGAGAGATCTGGAAAACTGATCAGACAGGTTGTACACAAGCTAACAGTTTAGCCACATATCTAAACTACTGAGCACACATGACATGTCAGTAATAATCCCTCATTGCACAGGAACTGTGGTGGGTGTTTCTTGCCCCCTCTGATTTCTTTTAGCACATATCCAGGTCTTAGCTTGGTGAGTATATTGTTATTATCACTAAAAACAGTTATGGCTAAATCTATGAAAATAAAAGGTAAAAAAAGAAAAAGCTATTTCTATAGTATTTGGAGTTCTGTGATATTAAATAGGTTTACTGATTTCACTGAATGTTCAGATTTTGAATGACATTTCACATCAGCCTGGGGCTCCTGATTTTAAAAGCTGCAGCTTTGACATTAATGTCTATATCAGTGTCAGTGCTGCTAATTAGAAACTGTTGTGACTTCAACTCAGACTAGTTGGTGAACAATCCCTGCATGTTATCTCATGTTTGGTCAAACATTTTTCAAGACAAATGATGGTTTTTCAAGCATCACTTACAGTGAACGAGACAATGACTGAATAATGTGTCAGGTGACACCATTTACCTCAGTCAAGACTATGGGCTCAAATCAATCTCTACACTATTTCCGTCTTTGGATGCACTGCACATTTCTCTTCCTGCACACCTCAATCATCTTCCTGTTGACTATACATGCTAGCAGCACACCAGTGAACACATCATTGTCTCGTCATCAGGGGAAGAAAGCACAACGACAAATATATTTTTTTCATAACTTTCGAAAACGAAATCTGTGACACTGCTGCGCCACCCACAGAGGAACTGGGGGAAAGCCTGGACATGGATAATCAGACATGCGGTGCCTGGCCAGGTGTGCAGAGGTGTTACAGTAAGGAAGGATTTAATCTTCTCTCTCAAGCACATTTGAACATTCTTCACACAACTTCTTCTTCAGTCATTTGCAAAAGAATGAATGCCTACGAGGAGACTTCAAAAATGTGCCCAGTTATCACCATTTGCATTATGACTATAAATTCACACACAAAGGGCTTCTCTCTTCCAGAGAGATCAGGAATGCAGCATAATATAGCAGAGAGGAGGTTATTGCCACAGTGCATCTTTTCGATACAGGTATAAAGACTTTAGCATTTAGATGTGGTCGAACAACACTTGACCTGGTTCTTTTCCAGCAGAGCCTTATGTTCTCAGTCTCATATTTGGATTCATTCCCCTTCAAACTGTACAGTTATACACATAAATGCTAGCCAACTGTAACCTACAAGTCCCACCCTGTTGTATAACCACAACAAGGAAGCAAAACCACCATCACTAAAGCCATTAGGCAGTCAAAAGGAGCACTATAACCAATTACCAGCTACAGAGAGAGAGGGAAACTAATTATGAATTACAAACTTAGTGATGCTTTACTGCTTCTACCCTGGTAAGGGAGTTGCATCGCTGCGTTTGCAAATTACATTCATAGTGTGGCAGAATGGGCCTAGCTGATGGATTTATAGGAAGCACACAGGCACTATTTATAATAAACAACACTCAGGCTGGATGTAAATAGGAAGTGCCTTTGGGCATGCAAACACTGGGTAAATAGAAATGACACACAGACCCGAGGGATGATGGATTGCAGGTATATATTGACACAAATAAAAATGATAATGAACATCATAATAGAGTAATCATTTCTCACGTTCTGTATTTTTTCACATCAACTCAGTCAATTGTACCACTCTTAGCAGAGAAGGGAATTTTTATTGTTTGGAGTTGAGGAGTACAGTGCAATTACGGCAGTGGAAGTCTCTATTTTCCCATCTGCCTTGAAGAAAACTTGGAGTCCAGTCTTAAAAGGCTCCCAGACTCTTCTCTACAATTAAAAGATAGCCTCTTGTGTGAGTTTCATCAGAGGTAAAGCGCTTAGCATCTCTGATAAGAAAATAGAGAAACAGAGGACTGGAATGGAGGACAGTCCAATTTCTCATGATTAAAGTCATCTGTCACTGAATGGGTGACACAAGTGGTGGCAACCACCCACCCCTCCCTCACCTTCCGTCTCTTTATGTATCTATTTCAATTTTATCTAGGGAAATTTGTGACTTGAAAGAGGCAATTAACGTGTGGCACGAGCTGGCCCTCGCAGTGTTTGGGGCCACGCTGCATATTAGCTGTCTGTCTGCCGCTAACAGCCCGTGGGTAATGATGAAAAGATTCACCAAGCAGAAGAGAAGAGAGAGAGAGAGAGAGAGAGAGGGAGAGAGAGATACACACAGAGAGACAGGGAGAGAGAGACAAAGGGGTGGGGGGATGAAGGGACAAATACAAATTAGCCTGGCAAGTATGTGGCAGAGGATGTGAGAAATGAATTGCGTAATTGGCACATTTGTTTCAATTAGGATGCGGTCATCAGTGTCAGCCTTGACGAAGGGGTTTCCAGGCAGGGCCCCCACATCAGGGCTTCTTCCCTGTGATTTCATTATCCGGACCGCCCCTGAAGGTCACCTCCTCCAGCCCTGCACAGCGGCCAGGTCCTCTCATCTACTTAAATACACACACATGCACACAGCTCATTCAGATGACATTTGCTGATGATTAGATGTTGAGAAATGTGGCGGTTGAGGGGCAATTAGAGGACAGAAGAGCAATGTAACGGGTGACATCACAGCCATCATCAAGACTTATGAGGAGAGTGCTGATCAAGACCTTGCCAGCTGACACATTTTTTCCCTGTGCTAGTGTGCCTCATCACCCCACTCCTAGGTCTAATGGTCATTTGATGTCAAGGTGACGCAGTACAAACGCTGTGCTTCAGTGCTATAAGGAGAAAAATCCATCTGTTGAGTCATGCTTAGGTGTCACAATTTAGCATGATCTCCTCCCCTTTGGGCAACTCTCAGCTGCCTGCCGGCAGTGGTCGGCAGAACTTTTTAATTGCTGAGTATCTCATCAACGCAATTACATGGATTAAGCATCTCCGTCAGGTGTACCTCAGGGACACGGGAACACCAGCGGGACCTGCTGAGCAGCTTATCAGAAGCGACACCTCAGAGCATGGAGCTAATCCACTTCACAGATTCTCCTTGCAATCAATCAGTAGCACATGTAAAGAATGGTATGCTCACTGCACACACACATACACATATACACACACAGACTCTTTGAACTCAGTGTGGCTCGGTGTGTTCATACGAACAGCGAGCCTGACAGCAGCAGGTAGAGTTGAAGGGAGCTATCTGCGGCTCAGCTGTGCGCTCCCGCTCTGGAGGTTAATCAGAAAAGATATGGGGAGAACACAAAGTGGGCCTGTGTCACCCATCCGCCTCCCCTGTTGCTTCCCAAATGCCACCTCTCCTCCCCTCCGAGCTATGTGGCACTGCATTACTATTCCACCCCGATCTGTCTTATCTTAACGAAATAAATAGAGGGAGCTCCCGGCTTCGGCCTGGGCTGGGGGTGGATGTAATTGCTTGGCTTAATAATGAAGCTCATCATCTGCTCTCTTGGAGACTTTCTCTGACCTATGAGAAAATAACAGAGGCGCTCAGCAGTGGGATCGGAAAGTAGAAACAAGTGCAGAGAAGGCGGGGGGTGGGACTGAGTTAAATGCTAACTTGTTTTGAAGCAGCATTGCAATGTCTTTGTGAAGCTCAACAGAGAACAGCTTGTATCACAGTGCAGAAGCATTTAGTTGATTCCCCTTTGTGCCGTAGCCTGGGCTGTCTACCTGAGCTACTGTAGATCAAGGGGATTCATCTCGGATTAAAGGCTTTCATTCAGGGAAGCTGAAATTGGCTTCCAGTTTGGCTGTTCATTTCACACTTTCTCTCAGAGTAACCTCTCAAAAGAAACTCATTATACAGGGTTCTCATGGACTCCTTTCTCCCCGAGTTAAAAGATCTGCTCTGCATTCACACCCCCTGATATATGTGAAGTAAAAGTGGAGAATTGGTTTTGGATTTGGAATACCAAAACGAAATTACAAATAAACTGCTTCTACATTGTATTAACCATAGGTAAATTACAGTCTCTGCTCTTTGGATATGATGTATGAAGGTATTTTTACAGCAAAACACTTAGGGCATTAAAGTGTGACGCAGTTTGCCTGACAAAGAAATGTTTTGTAAATGCTGATAGACAATAACTATTGATGTAACAGCATTTCAGTTAGTCTAGAAATTAAACTGCTCATTGTCTGCACAGTTGTGATGTAGATATTTGACTTCCCAACCACATTAAATAATGTTTTTGTGGATAAATTCAATTAAAATAGTTTCTACTGCAATGTTTCAGAGCCACATAGTCAAAAAGGACTGTAGCACTAAACCTCACACAAAAATGTTAAGGTTAGTCAGCTTTTTTATTCTTGGGAGAAAGAGAAGCAGATTCTTACAATGGTAACACATATCTGATTTTTTTTAAGTGTAAGCACTGCAAACCAGCCTGGTCTGGAACTAACAGAGATTCAGCCAAACATTATTATACTGGTCAGACCTTATGTCAATCTACAGAGAGATTAATATTTAATGCAGCTGAAAAAGGTGCTAGTTTTATGTTGTTAAATTTACTTTATTATTGAGTACATTCATCTATCCATGGTAATGTATTCAAAGCTGCATTGATTTATTTTTTAGCATCTTGACCTAATATAAAGTTGTTATGGCTGACAGGATGACAAACAATTCCCATCATTTTATCCTGTGTTAATGCTTGATTTCAGTGCTTGCTGGGAAAACACTGGACTACAGTATGATGACATGCTCACTTATGATTTCCAAGTCAGTATTTGAATGAGCATAACTTGGAAATACTTCCTGTTTTAATCTTTCCTCTTCAATGTGTCAGTACAACGTTGTATTACAACCTCCGTCACTCCAGCCTCCGAGGATGCTATTGTGGGCTTCACAAATGCTCTCACTTTTACTACAATTATTGTGGCACATTTGGTGCACAACTGATTTGGGGACCACTGACTGAGAGAGACAGCTAAAGAGGTGTGGGGATGACAGTCCTTGAACAGGCATGGCCACTCAGCGGAGGTAAAAGCAGCTTTTCCCGTCTTTTCAAAACATACAATTCAGAGTACAAACCTGTCAGTCGTGCTCATGTGGCTTCCAGTGAGTTATATTTTCATCACTTGGATGCAGGAATTACAGTGAAATCTACCGTCATGTAAGGTGTTTGGTTTTGTTCAAATTTGTGTGTAGGCTATTATTTGTTGTTGAGTAGATACTCATGATTAATTATTGTGATGTTGTGTATAGCAATCTGACTTGCTGAGTTAAAGGTTAAAATATATGAAAAAATGTTAATGCAAATAACTAATGATTAGAATAACTTTATAGAGCTTAAAATATACTGACTATCGCAAGCTGCTGATGTTACATTTAAATTGCAAGATGGTGACTTGTCAAGTCTCACAGAGACAATGGAAGTTGAACCTGGAAATGATGTTCCTATACAACTTTTGTAGGCATCATAATGATAAATGATAAATGGACTGTATTTCTATAGCACTTTTCTAGTCATATCGACCACTCAAAGCACTTCACACTACAGGTCACATTCACCCATTCGCACACACATTCATACAGCACTTGTTATGGACATGTTAAGTGCTCTCTAACACATACACACACATTCATACACATGACACATCGGGGGCAAGTTGGGGTTCAGTATCTTGCCCAAGGATACTTCAGCACATGTACTGGAGGAGCCGAGGATTGAACACCCTGTGATTGTTGGACGACCGCTCTACCTCCTGAGCCACAGCCACCCTGGTGGTAATCAGTGGTTGGATTATGTTCAAAGGCAATGTTTTATTTGAATGAGAGAATGAAGTGCTGCATTATAGGTGGTCTGGTTTAGGTGGCAAAAGCAAATGTTAGAGATGCATTGTGGTTAAGTTAAATGTAAATAAACAGGTTGTGTCTGAAGTCATTGTGAACTTTTCCTGTATTCAACCAGACAACAGTCTTTCCATAACCCTAACCAAGTGTACTGTGAATGCCCCAGTATGACTATCAAACTGTTTAATAATGCTGCAGTCATGACAGGCAGATGCTGTACTGCAAGATCAGATATTCTGGCAGAAAACAAATACTTTGTCTGTGAACATTGCACTGATATGTATTTGCAACATGTGTAAATTAACAGCACATCTTCATCATGTTAATAGAAAACATGACTACAGTTCCATCAAAGCATACTGTTGTTGCAAATTAGTGATATATAAATGTAATTTCTAGGAGACAGGGTTGGAAGGTTAGATTCCAGAGGTGGGCAGGATACTATGAAGTCTGGGGTTTTTCAATCAAACAGAAAAGAAAAATAAATAAATAAATGAAAATAGGCGAGCAAAAACACATAGCAATAACACGTAGTCTTCATACCTTTAATACTGTACGCCAAAAAAGCAGAATAAATTTCTGTATCATTAGTGCTGTAACCCTGACACACACACACACACACACACACACACACACACACACACACACACACACACACACACACATCCTTGTGGGACCCATCCTTAAGAACAACAGACACACACAGACATTCAGAGAAAATAAATCAATACAATAAAATAAACTGATATTAAAGTCTTTACATACTTTAAGACTTTAATATCAGTTCTTGTGTCAGGAACACTGTCATTTTTTAAAAAAAGAAACATGTAGGAGGGACATGAGGAGTTTTTTAAGTCTTGAGTAGTGTTTCCAAGCTCCACCAATCAGCTTAATGTTATTCTAAGTGAAGCTGATGGAGATCTGCTTCTCTCATCTGGACTTTGGCAGCTGAACGGTAAGAGGCCACTGTTTGGTGAGTATAACTAAAACAGTTTGACCAAAGTGGGATAAAACCAGGATTTGGTAAGTAAGGGGGACACTTCCCCCGACCCCTCTGAAGACTACATCCTTATGCCACAGCTACTGCAGTCTAGTCAGTCATTTGAATTTTTGAAACTTTGTTTCACAACCCTCACTCTTTTATGAATAGGTCATGATACTTACTTACAGTCATTGATAAAATATACAAAGCTGAGAACCATAAAGCGGAAAATTTAACTTTTGATGTTCATTTGATGAATGCACATTTTTTTCAGACCAGTCTTAGAATTCTATTATCTCTGTGACTAATATCTCTGTGTACCTGTGCAGTGAAGGGTCTAGGGGGAAACCATGCACCCCTTCCAAATCTTAAGTACATGTGATGCAGACTGGTACTTTGAGAAAGTTGATTGGTTGATTCATCTCCTGTCTGGAGGTTGCTTCAAAATGAAGACAGAAACAAACATAAACATACTACATCCATTAAATATTATAACGCCAGCTTAATTTTATTGGAGCTGTAACAATTTGTTGATTAATTGTTTACTTGATCTACAAACAGGTATTTTGATTAATTAATAAAAGTTAAAATAGTTATTTTTTAAGGATGAGTGCTTAATATTTGTTGGTTCCAGCTTCATAATAACATAAAATAATGTAAAATGCCTTTTAGTCGCCATTGAAACCAAGTGTGGAATAAACACTAGTCATACCGATCACACAAAGCGCTATACACTTCAGCTGACATTCACACACTCATTCATACAGCACTTGTTCTATAGATGTGGATGTGGATAATCTCATATTCAGTTTATATTCACTCTGAAATAGAGCAGAATTTGAAATAAGCCCCATAAAAAAATGCTTGAAAATGCTTGAAAACCATTAAAGTATAATGGGACAAATAATTGTATAGAATGGAGGTGAATTACAGTTTTGTCAGAAACATATCTGCTTTGGCACTTTATGCAAATAAAGACCTCCTGAGTCAAGGAGAGATTCCCGCTCAGTGTCAGAATCTTGCTAAAATAAACTGTTGTTACCATCTGATACAAAATGATTTCACTGTGAGTGACTGGAGACTCATTAGCTCACTCTGACATCCTGCTGACAAAGGTGATTTCCAAACACACCCTTCAGAAGCATGGTGTTTACGTTGCACTCCAAACCGCAGACTTACTTTCTATTGGCCCTGTGCTATGTTTGTTACGGTAGCATCTATCCTGCAGCTGCACTCTGAAACCTCACACTACCACACTCATGGATGCCATCTCAATATTTCATGGACGAGGTGCACTGAAATCGACTGGGCTGGAGATATCTGCCCTGTGCTCTCTACATTATTCACTCCCATCTCTTGTGGCTGGGCTCATTTGTGTTGACAAAGGACTAGATGGGAGATTGTGATTCAGTCTGTACTGCTCAGATTCAACTATTTTTATCCCCGCTGTGGGTTCTGTGGCGCTAGAATGACATCACTCCTCCATTTCCATGCTGCATCATTTATACAGTGCAGGGCCGGAGGTTGACCTCCACCTAAATCTGTTCCCTGCACACATCAATTACACATCCATTGTTCATGCTGATAATTACTGGACCAAATATGGAATCAGGCAGTCTGTATTTGAAGAAGAATGTGCATTTGGTGACTTTTTTTTTTTTTTTTTTTTTTAATCAAGATATTTAATTGCTATATTTGCCCCCTCAAGTCTGTCTTGCAGGTAGATCACACTGCGAGAAACATCTGTTCTCAGTCTCACAGGGAGCTGATGTTTAAGCTGCCTGCAGGGATGATTTAAAAGAAAGAAGAAATAAAAGAAATAGGAACAATTCACAATGACTGCTCTTTTGCTGGTAAAAAAATGTAACTACCCTTACTGCATGAAAACAGTAAGTAACTTACCTGTGTGTGTGTGTGTATGTGTGTGTAGTTCCATATACTTCACTGACAAACCACAGAACTACAGAATAATTACCAAATGAGTCTTTAAAACTACCAAAATGCATCCTCACCTTCTCTCTCACTTTCTTTCTCTTTCTCACTGTTTTGGAAAGTGGGTTAAATTATGTTTAAATGTCAATGTAGCTCAATCAATTAATTTACATCTGTAATTGAGACATTTGGTAAACAAATAAGGGCATGCTTCATTATTGATTAGTCTTCATTATTTTCTCAATTAATCAATTAATTGTTTGGTCTATAACATGTTAGTAAATAGGAAGAAATACCTATCACAGCTGCTTGTTCTGGCTGACCAGTAGTCTAAATCCAGAATATTTTCAGTTTACTATAATAGAGTACAAAGAAAAACATAATATAATAAAATGTTCACAATGGAGAAGCTGGAGCCAGAGAATTATTTTGCAACAATTAATACTGCAGTGGTCAAAACCTGGCCAGTGGACATGGGAGGTTCCCTGAGATGTATTGACACAATCAGTTACACTGTGATTGACTTGTGTCACGATGTCCATTTGATGTGGTTATATCCTGGTTTCTGGATAAGCTCTTACCCTGAATCTCAATCTGACCTGAATGTAGATACAGCACATCAATGGGAACTTTGGCATGATTATACCTGATCATTATCTGCCTTGTGCTGGTTTTTCCTTAGCTTGTGTTATATTGTAGTTAGTCAATAAAATGAGTAGATAATATGGGTAAAAGTCTCACAGTCCTGAGTAATTTTACATAGTAAATGCCTAGTAATAATGGTAAGTAATATGTTTTCTGGAAATGCAAACTAATGAACAAACACACAAACAAGAAGAAGTGAGATGGGATGAGATGAGATACCACTGTTATGTGCAACTGACTACTGAAAAATATCTGGTATCTTTCAGGGATATATTTTAGATGCACTGATGCAAGACATTCACATATCTGCTATGTCCGTACTGCAATGACACAATGATAAAATTTCCTTTTGTGACTTTTATGTCTTTACCAGTGCACAGTAGGAACCAAACCACAGAATCCAGTAGGGGAAATAGCAACATCCTCCCATATCCACTCACTTAAATCAGCCTCCAAAACTATAATTGGACCATTCACTGTGTGGCCTGACCCACTTTAAGCCAGATGTTTCTCACAGTGTGCCCTCCTGAGACTTGCAAGGCTAATGGTACAATAAATTGAATTTGAAAGGAGAATCTCTGAGTGTTTGATGTCTATATTTTATTGATAGATTACACAGTTTTTGGGGGGAGATTTGATTAAAATTTATGCTGTGAATCCTTTTCACCTCGCTTTAGAACCAACACCTTCATTTCTAAATGTTTATGTGGACTTGCCGCTGATATCTAGCACAACTATATCAATCTCTTAAAGGTCAGAGAAAGCGGAGCTGAAGGTAGAATTGACTGTCTGAGCGGCAGAGAGTTACTCCAGCAGAATAAAGATGGCCACTCTGATGCAGATCTTTTCTGCTCAGTGGGAGTATAAGCTTTTCCTCTTTCAGGAGAGGAGGAACGAGGAGCAGCTGGCCTTACCTCCGCCACAGGCACTCCCTCTGGAGGGCGACAGTGCAGAACGATCATCCCATTGATTGGCACTTCCTTCCCCTGGGGGTCCTGCTCAAAGTTTTTCCTCAGGTCTGTGTGGGGAGATAAGAGGCAGCTGTCAGGTGTCAAGTGTTACGGTCAACCTGGCCTCAATCCTCTTCAGTGGCTAACATGCCGGCCTGCCCCTGGCTCTGCACGCCACGACCTTCAAAACCCACTACAGTCCGTATAGGATAGAAAGGATCCAATGGCCCTGTGCTGGGTAATCTGTTGACAAGGTGGTTTGGAGGATACACTGGATAGAAGAAGTGGGCGAGGATTGCTCTGATCATCCTGGGCATTCATGTGCATACAATAGTGACAGATCCTATTCTGCCCATTTTCAAAACTGCCTTTGATAGCTTATGGTGCCACCAATATCCACTGAAAACCTTTAAAATGTCAGGCTTTTAGGGAAGCAGGAATGTGCCTTTGAAATTTCAACATGGGTTATGAATGGTTGTCATGTACCCTAGGATCATGAGAGATTCCCTGCATATAAGGGATCTAAACACAGGAAAGAAACTCTATAATAGTGCCTCAACACATATATCTGGCTGACAGGTAGATAAGTACAAGTAAGTACAAACACAATGATATGCAAATCCCAGCAGATAAAGATTTTGACATCACATCAGTCTGTGAACTCTTTTCTTACTTTCTTCCAAGGACATGAAAAGAAGTCTTTGCATTGTTGATATTTAAAAGTATTTGATTTTTCTTTTGCTTTCTCTTCGGGGCCATATCAGAAATTAAAAAAAAAAACCCAACTACAAATTAAAGCCATATTAGGTATATGTTATGTAAAAGCCCACCTTCTAGCAGTAGTCTTTGGATCAGGGGTGTCCAAAGTTTTTTTAGTGAGGGCCAAATACGTAAAAATAAACCATGGCCTGGGCCACACATTAGAGGTGACATATTGATACATGAATACTGTGTGTATTTCTAACTTACCTATAATGTCAAGAACATTGCACTCAGTGGGAGCAGTGATGCTGCGGCTGAGCCAGCGCACATCAGAGTGGTAGAGTACATCCCCGTATTCAGCATCCACATCAGATAAGAAAGCTTGAAATTCTCTGTGGTACAGTCCTCTAGCTCGAATTATGTTGACAGTTTTTACAACAGTGTTCATCACATCACCAAGCTGGACAGTCTTGGCATACAGTGCTTCTTGGTGGATTATACAGTGCATCCTAACAGCCTCACCTCCGCTCTCTTTCACCTTGGCGCACACCATCGATGCCATTCCTTTGCGCTCGCCCGTCATCGCCGGAGCTCCATCCGTTGTTACTCCACAGAGCTTGTCCCATTTAAGCCCCATCTTTTCAACTGCCTTTGACACAGCTTCAAAAATATTTTTACCCGTAGTTGTGCCTTTTAGGCTCATCATATCAAGCAGCTCCTCCGTACAGCAAAAATTATCATCTACTCCCCGCAAAAAAATTAACAGTTGCGCGGTGTCTGTGGCATCTGTGCTCTCATCGCATGCTATTGAGTAAAAATCAAAAGCACAAGCTTTGTCTCTCAGCTGAAGTTTCAAGTTATCTGACAAGTCCCCGATTCTCCGCACCACTGTATTTCTCGATAAGCTCACGTTGTTGAAATCCTGCACTTTTTCCGGGCACATTATTTCTGTGACTTTGATGAGGCACTGCTTTATGAAGTCACCGTCTGAGAACAGTTTGCCGTGCTGGGCAATAAGTTTAGCGACTTCATAGCTTGCTGCTATGGCGTTTTCCTGTACTTTGTTAGCACGAAAAAAAACTCTTGTTGAGCTTGCAGGCTAGCTGCCATTTGCTTGAATTTTTGTGTTCGTTCGGCACCGGTGTACGATGCGTAGCTCTGATGCTTGGTCTCATAGTGGCGACGGACATTATATTCTTTTATCACAGCAACATCTTCATTGCAAAACAAACAGACACACTTGCCGTTGATTTCTTTGAAGAAATATTCATTTTCCCACCGTGTTTGAAATCTTCTACACTCACTTGCTACTTTGCGTTTCTTCGGTACTGCTGCCATTTCTGCTGACTAACGGTAAAAGTTTTTCTTCGCTTACCGAAATTTTGTTTAGTGGAGAAGCACCGTTTCCTTGGCTGGCTCCATCTAGTGTTGAAACTGAGAAGTGCAACAGAGCTGAGCTCAAGCTTCTTGTGCGGGCCATATTTAGGGCCCGAGCAACGAGTTGCGTGGGCCCAACGGGGCCATGCAACGAGTTGCAAGGACCCTCTTGTTTTCGGTCTGTTTATTATTATTATTATTATTATTATTATTATTATTATTATTTTTTTTCTTCTTTTTCCGCCTCTTAGATCGGCTTTTTGAGGGCCTTAACATGCGTGAAAACTTACCAAAATTTGCAGACGCGTCAGGCACGGCGAAAAATTTAATAATTTAGGGGTCTTGAGCATGGGCGTGGTAAAATGCCCTCGGTAGCGCCACCTACATTTTTAAACGGAACAGCCCCTCAAGCCCGTTGCGCCTAAAAATCTGAAAATCTGCACACATATGTAACATCCCATGACGCACCAAAAAGTCTCTTGGAGCCATATTCTAAACCCAACAGAAAGTATTTTTATTTTGACCGGAAGGTGAAAAAATTGTGTGTTTTTGGCCATTTCCAGGGGTCGCTTGAACGCGAACTAGTCCTAGACGCATTATCCCATTGACTTCAAAACTTAATAGTATGTTCTTAAGACATAGACGATGTTAAATTGCGGCAGATTTTGAGTTTTTGTTGAAGGGCGTGGAAGTTATGGCCCCTCAAAGTTCGATTACTCGCCACGAAACAGGAAGTTGCTTTATTTTTGCTATATTTCGGCCATACTTTGTCCAAACTGCATCAAACTTTACAGGATTGTTAATGGTACCTATCTGCACACATCCATATGTCAATATTCATACAATTGTTGTAGCGCCACCTATTTATAGCAGGAAATGACATATTTTATAGTGTGATGTCCAGTTTCTAGACGGGTGACCAGATTCACTTCAAATGTTGTCAGCCCCTCCTTGACAATTTTTGGAAGAAGTCCTCCGAAAATTGTGAGTTTGGGTCGAAGCGTGTGCCGGTTCTGGCCCGTCAAAGTTCGGAAACCCAACTTCCTGTTTGAAACCTCAGATTTTGGGGTAACTTCCTGTTGCGACTCTCTACTTTATCCTACAGATGGAGCCATTGTATTACTCTTTGATGGGTTTTTGGAAGGGGGTCTCTGTGTGTGTGTGTCTGTGTGTGTGTGTTTGAGGGGGGAGGGGAAGAGGAGTTGATTGAGTCTGTGAGAAGCTGCCACAGGGAGGTTACAGTCAGGAGAGCCAAGAGCTGTCACAGATGATGAGCTCTGAAAAATATTATCACAGAAAATAATTAGCATAAAAGCTTTTATTTTAAATTTGTTGCAACAAATTCAGGTTTCTTACAGCATTTTCCTTATTGAAAACTAAATTCTACCTGAAATGTATCAATAAAAATCTTCTTTTGCAGTTAATGTCACCAGTTTATAGTTTAGTTTTAATAGCATTCCCTGTTACTGATGTGCCTTTAATTATCGGTTCTATCAGGGATCATTTATGTGTTTATCTTACGGGGGTGAGCCACCTCACAGGTTGGTTATATTACCTGTTGACCTCAGCTCAGTGAGCTAAGACAATGTTTAATGCAGTGTTTTTTCTGATATGAAAATGGATATTATTCAGCACATCTAACCTCAGCAGGCCCCTCTTCAGAAACTCATATCTGCAGATGTCAAAGCTGGCTCAAACGTTGTCCACAGTCTCATGACATGTTTAACACGAAGCACAGCACGCTGGTTAAGCTCATGGCAAACTGTTACTAACAGCTAAAATGAAAGCTTGTCTGTATGTAGTCTAACTGGTTAGTTTGTCACTAATCTCCAAATTTTGCAAATTGCTATAAACTTCACTCTCTTAAACCAGTAACAGTCTGAGCTGGACTGATAGGGGTCTGTATGGATAAAGATAAAATCCTAATGATACCCATCCCTACAGCTGGTTAGTGGCTTCGCCCTGACTTTAGGCAGATGAGATATTCACTGTTCAAATAACTTCATTATAACCCTTGTTTAAGCATAAATGATTTATATATGCACCCAATAACAGAACTTGCAAAAAAATGCTTTTGCTCAAAGCTCAAAGCTTGTAAACTCAAGTTAAAACTGAGTTTTATCTCCTTTTGGGAGGGGGTATCTGTGTGTGTGTGTGTGTGTTTGTGTTTGTGTTTGTGTTTGAGGGGGGAGGGGAAGAGGAGTTGATTGAGTCTGTGAGAAGCTGCCACAGAGAGGTTACAGTCAGGAGAGCCAAGAGCTGTCACAGATGATGAGCTCTGAAAAATATTATCACAGAAAATAATTAGCATAAAAGCTTTTATTTTAAATTTTTACATCTCGGAAGTGTGAACTGTTACGCCAGCGTGTGCCCTGCGACCTGCGTTGACCCCGCGGTTGCCGGGGTCCCGCGGTCGCCGCTCCCCCGACGGGCGCCGGGTGCGAGGGCCCGTTCAACGCTGCTCGCAGCTTTAATCAATTATATTTTCAGAATTTGCTGCGGGCCAATAAAAACTGCCTCGCGGGCCGCAGTTGGCCCGCGGGCCGTAGTTTGGACACCCCTGCTTTAGATGGTGGACAACAGTGGCTATGAATGGCTGATTGTGATTAGACAGCATTTGATTCTAGGAACTGATTAGTTCACTACTGATAAATCTGATGCGGCTTTTGACAAGATTATATCAGCATGAATTTAAAAAAGAACCTGTTGCCTTTTAGCTCCAGTCTGTTAAGGGTTACAGACATATGGACAGACACTGTAAATCATTTGTTGGTCAGTTTTGGTGACCTACAGCTGAACAAAAATGCTTAAATGAATTAAAATAACTTAAAGTTCACTTTAAGTCCAACTGAAATCACAAATACTCATCTCTTTTCTACAGTCCAAAAACATATTAAATGGTTTAATACACTTTATTGTTGAAAGGAATAAAAATATTTTTTTCAAGTTAACAGTTTGTTCAAAGCAAATAAACCACTTTTTAAAAATGTTCCAACTTCCTAGTGATATAGAGAATCAGGCATATACAAAGGTAGTTTACCCTGTCCCAGGCTAATTTAGAAACACAGCCATCTCATCAGAGTATTCACTTTGCACCATTGCCTTGTACAACACTGCTCTCTTGCAGTGTTGTACATATTGCAGAAGGCAGATACAAACCTTGTGACACAGCTGCTACATTACTGATCATAAAGATGTTTCCATACTCACAGGCGATGCGGACAGTAGCCTTGCGACTCTTGGAGGTACCCAGGTGGCTCCAGGCCACACAGAGACACCAGTAGTCCTCAGGGCCATGGAAATCCTCCACCTGCTGACGGGACACATTGATCATCACCTCACGCACCTTCAGCCCTGGGACAACAGAGAAGATCAGACAGTTAGCAAATATATACATAAAATAGGTTAACATGCCTTACAGTTACATACATTGTTGGATAATGATTCTGTCAGGTTCAGGTATTGTTATTTTCAATTGTAATTTGTTAAGTAATGTTTCTCTGTCTTTGTCTCAAGTGTGCCAGTCATTCACAATTCCCAGAACCATGCAAAAGGGTTGGTTCTTAAAATGCTCAGTACTTCAGGGAAGACAACATTGAAATTTCTGTGTTCTACATATAAAATACAATCTATTCTGGAAGTTCAAATGACAAAGACCTGTCATGTTCATTAGTATTCATTAAAACTGAGAAAAGGCAAAAATGATCTTGATGGCCAAACAGGTAAAGCAGATAATTTATCAGTGTGAAATATTATAGTGTCTTTAAAAACTACTTGTGCTCCATGTTGGTGAGCCATCGTGCCATATTCTGTGTTGGTCTGACATGTTACTGCAGCTGCAGAAGTCTAGAGCCATGATAACACCTCTCGGTTTAGCATGCTAACATTTGCTAATTATCGGGTCAGGGCTTGCAGGGTATCTGTGTTAAGTATGTCCAGAACTACAGTTAAGAGAGAATACTGAAAGTGGAGAGCGCTGCATTCTAAATAAGGGTCCTTAAAGAGTACTTGATCAATACCTCAATACATCTACAGGCTTGCATCAGTGATCAATGGGTTTTACAGGATTAGTTATGCATAAGTTCTTAGGGATGGCTGACACACTTCCTAAATCAGTGCACCCCCCCCCCCCCCCCTGCTGAGTTCTGAGAGCATTACTTAGGAAACTGGCAGAAATGCAGGCCCCCAGGGACCTCTACTGTATGTTTTGAGTGCTCAATGCTGCTAACAAGACGAAAGCTGTAATCAGCTGTAGCAGAATTAGCATTAATAATTTGGACTACACTCAGACAGCATATGTAGGCTCACTGTGCAGGCAACACCAGAACAACATACCGTATTATGTAACACAAGAGGCATGTGAACACAGCACACTGCACAATGCTCTTATTATACTGAATGCATTAAGAAAAAGAAGAGAAAAACACTCTTCGAAAATCCTCTTAGGCAACATGCTGCAAGCCCCCAGATGGAAATATTCGTCACCCTGTCATATAGCCTCAGATGGGTATACAGGCCCCATATTTAATCTGAGTCATCGGCTTAGGGCCTGTCACATGTGTTTTCTCACTGCTCCTCAGAGCCTTTTGCAGCCTGCAGGCCTTATACCCACTGCTGGATTAAAGGCAAGAGATGTGCAACATGCTCAGGACTGCGAAAGTCCAATAACTACACACCTCCATCCCAAAGCCCTCTGCCCTTTGACTCTTCTGGCTCTTGTGCATCCACTATCTCTGATAAATAACACTTTAATCTGACATGCTCTTACTAGTCAAACAGCCTCATACTGCGGCAGCACAGTGTGTGAAACGCTGAGCAGACTTCCAAATGAATACCAATTAAACCCCAGTGAATGAGCAGTGGGACTACAGCAATGAATCCTCGCTGGTGTTCATGGCAAAATTAAGAAATTGAAAACATTTCATGGCAGGTGGTCTCCACTGTACTGGGTATAAATGACAACAATAGGAAAGTGGGCTTCTTCCTTTTTGTCACACCAAACACGGTTGACAAGTTGTGAAATGCTGATACAAATTAGGTGGTTCATGTCAGTGTGGTGCACTGCAGTGTATTTGGTGACCAGGGTAGTTTAAATTGTGATTGACAGGCCTGGAGAAAAAGAAAAGCCACATTTAAGAGGTGTAATAAACAAAGCTGCAGCTCAATGGTTGGTGCTTCCTAGTCACAGCCCCTGTAGAGAGTGAGACACAAGCATAATTCATAATTTCTCGAGCAGCGGCAGAGAGCTGGCAAGTGACAGTGTATGTGTGGGAAAAGAGACAGCAGAGAAAATAATGACTAATGACTTTCCATGATGCCCTAAAAAGTGTGAGCCTGTGGTTTAAAGAGAAGGCAGAGAAGACAGACAGACTGATGGAGAAAGAGAGAGAGAGAAAGAGAAAGAGAGACATAGAGAGAGAGAGAGAGAAGGCAGTGGTAAGCTTTCCCGACAGAACAACACATTTCCCTGAGTCCAAACCGGCGTCGACAGGTGGTTTGCCGGAGAGACAGAGACGAGTGGTGCCACTGTGTCATCTGTCAGGCCTATTTGTTTATAAGCAGAATACTGTTGACAGGGCTCATTAGAGTAAACCACTTGATCTGCTCTCCTCCCCAATCCCCTCCTCACTCTTCACAGTTTCCTGAGTCACTTGATAAATCCATCCAAAACGGCTGATTCACTCACTGAAAGACTGGCAAGATGGCTGGAATAAGAACTAAGTTTTGACTGTTCTAAGAAGCGGCATGTGTTGCTGCTGTAGCTTTGCCATGTGTAGATTATTAAATTGGATATGGATGAAAAGAACTTTATTAAAATGTTGCATTAAGATCATTTCTGCTTAAAGGGTTTGAACTTCATTTGTTCGAGTCCACAAGAAAACTTTTGTCCCATGTCATCTTTCTCTTTCCCCACGTATTTCCTCCAGCTCTCTGTTAACCACCCAATAAAGGTAAAATGGGAATAGGGTGCAGTCCCATAGATCAATATTAGACTTTTCAGAAAATGGCAATATCTGCCCAATGTACTGGCAAACCCAAAATACTGCTCCACTGGCTCTGAAGGGAAGCAGAGGGAAGGGGGAGCCCAGGATAAGACTTTGCTGCACTTGAGAGGGACTGGCCTCATTTTAAAGGCAGATCTTTTATTTAATTATCTCTGTGGATGTCATTACTGTAATTCACAGTCTAAAGACCTGCATTAACTCTGTGAATCCTCTGTTTGGCTCGGCTTACACACACCATTTAAAGGCCTACAGCATAGTCACTGTATATACATGTCAATACTGTAATTATAAACTAAAAAAAACAAACAAACAATCAAACAAACAAAAAAAGGGCCATTTTGTGCTTTCAATACTAAGGGAATTTTAAAATCAATTCTAAAAGATATCAGGAGCTAGTGCAGGTTACGTGAAGTAGTTATATGATCTTTCTCATGTAGATTTTTTGAGTAAAGGTTTTAAAGTTGCACTTTAAAGGGTTGGGGGAAATGCCTGATTGTAGAGAGGAATTTATAGTGCATGTATGAAGACAGAATATCAAAAGTACTCCTGAAGAGATCAGCAGGTATAGTGTTTCATACTAGAGTTAGTCTTACATCTCTAGTATGAAACCCTACATTCGATTTAAGCAAAATGTAAAAGCTTTACGTTTTGCTTTGTAGTGGAACTGGGTGTTCCAAATAGAGCACAAAAAAGATTGCAGAGTTAGTGGTAACATCAAAGTCAATATCCTCTGATAGAACTAGGTTGAGGGTATAGCCGTGTCTGTGCGCTGGTTTGGTTTGCATTGTGTTTGGGAGTGTGTTAATTGTTGCAAGAATTGGTCTTGTTGGTCTTGGAATGATACATATTTAAAGGAGGGGAAAAGACTTGAGTCATTCTTGGAGCAAAGGAAGAACCCATTATCAGTGTTTTGAGTCACTGTCACAGCATCTGTACTGCAGGGGATGGTTTCACCCCATGTGATGTCAGCCAATAAGCAGCATGGGAAAAAAAAAAAATCTTTGTTAGGGGTAGTAAAATCATTTCAGTCAAATGTACACCCAATTACTCATATACAGGCCAGGAGTGCAAGTTCTGCTGTAAACTGACACAGAAAGTAGCAATATTTGGTGTCACATTGATTTGGAAGTTTTGAGCAAATATGGCTGTTGACATTCTGCTAATAAATGTGATATGACTCTAAATTGAGACGCTATTGTGAAGCACTAGGTAGGTCATTTTTTATCACCCAGCTGTGAGGTGTTTGCTACAGCAGTGTATTCTGTCAGACTAAGTATGGGTATGTGGATGGTTCCTGGTCACACATCCACATCAATAAAGACAAATTACAGTCTTGGTTCTTTGGTCCAACACTTACAATGACCTACGGTTCTAATTTCTTAGCAAAACCTAAACCTAAACAAAAAGTTTTACAGGAAACATAATGGTGGGTATGTGGGTTTGCCCCACACCTTTTAATGACTGACAAACTACCTGCTATATGCCATGTCATTTGTTTTGGCCTTTACAGAGAGCGACCTAAAATGGCAGTAAAATGTATGTTAAACAGCTGACAAAAGCAAAAGATATCACATAAAATTAACATAAAAAGACAGATGTTCACCTCTAAAATTGATTTTAACAGCCATTGTAATCTATTTGGCTAGCATTGCGAACCAGAATGTGGTGGTGGTGGACATAAGAGAGAGTAAATATTACAAGGCTAAATTCACATTCTCTGAAAGGCTAACATTTTTCTTGTCGTAGGAAAAAAAAAACCCTAAAAGTGAAGCAAAAATTGGAATTCCGCCATCGTTTTTATTGTAGTTAATGTCTACACCTGTATTTTACCTATTGTCAAAAAATATCCTCTATGAAAAGTCCCACTAACCCCCATACTAAGTCTACTTATCCACTATATCAAGGGTGTCAAACTCAATTTCATCCCAGGCCACATCAGCATTGTGGTCAAGCTCAAAGGGCCAGTTGTAACTATAAGACTATATAAATTTATCTGCTCTCGTTTATGCATTTCTCTTTCACCAGTCCAACCAAGCCAGTTCTCTCACACAAGGCAGGCACGCCATCCACCAACTTCTCCCAGGGTAATTTCATTTCACTAACGGACTTCTCCACCTCACTGAGGATATCCCTCTCCCATGTCATCCCATGCATGGCAGCCACATCCAAGAGCTCCTCACTGACAGACAAGTCTGCCTTCACGCCTCTTAAAATGGCTAGATGCGCTGTACCAGTATGGTCACAGCTTTCGCCAATGGCTAATGAAAAAGCCAGAGAAACTTCTTCATCCAGATTTTCCGCTAGTTGCGGGACCCTGTTTGTCTCGTGTCAGGGTACACCTGCTCACGTGCATTCAGCATACATTGCTTTAAAAGTACACCTTCTGAAAAACACTTTAAAGCTTGGGCAATTTCTTCAGCCACAATGAAGTTGGCTTTCACCGCTGCATCATTTTTTGCTGTAACTTTTGCAAAAATATATTGGCGGCTAAGGTTAGCATACAAGCTCCGTGCTTGGTGTCTCAGTGCCGATGTAAATTGCACTCCTTGGGCATTGCCACTGCTTCATAGCAAAGAGGACATACCGGCTTGACTCCATTAAGAACAAACGTATTTGCTTTTTCATCTCTCATTAAACTGCCTTCCCTCTGCATTGACTTTATTTTTCTCTTGGACATTTTAGGACTACTTACTTTTCATCCCAGCCCTACCACTGACTAAAAAAAACGCTGTAGGAAATGGCAGATATTCAGACACTGCCATCCAGTGGCTAAACGCTTTCACTGCACACGTAACAAAATTGTTGTATTGTATTTTATGGTCTTTGGAAGCTCTTGCAGACCACATAAAATGAATTTGGCCCATGGGCCTTGAGTTTGACATGTCTGCACTATATTATTGTATGGGCATTTAGCTGTTTGTGGAAACCTATGTCCTGGTTATAGTTTGCTCCACAGGAAGCCTTTCCTGTCAAACTGCTGTTGTGAGCCGAACACTCTTACACTGAAAGGCAGGTTACGATAATATTGTCTGTGCCTCGTTCAAAAGTAGTTTAGCCAACTTCATTTACAGTAAGCACTTGAGCTGAGAGTGCTGGAGTGGACAACAGACAGCTACGCCACCCACGATTTCCATTACCCTTCTCTACTTCCATCGTTGTTAGTTTTGTGCTTAGGTCATTTTGAAACAAAGATATGCTTGTAAAGCCTGCCATTCTCTTGTTCTCTGTGTACAATGATTTGACTGACAAAAAAGACTTTCAGCCCTATAATACACTTCATATTATGTTGACACAGACTGGATCATTAAACATCAAAATAAAGCTCTGTGACTTTTGAGCAATCCAGAGCAATTTTCATCCAGAATTTTGGAGATTCTCAATTCTATTTGTTTAATGTGCCTAGATAATAATTTTGAATGAACCAATTGATCCTGGGTCCAATTACTGTTGTGTTGCTCATCTTCTGTATATTGTGTTCAGCAGTGTGCAGCAGGCGTGAAATACCAGTGGGCCCTCTAGCTGTAAATTAATTCCATATTGCTGCTAACTGTCATTGTCTCTTGACGATGCTATATTTGTGCAGGATCGCTGCATTGATGTAGTTTGGTGAGGCTCATCATGGACCACCCGATTGATCCATCACACTGTCAGAAAAGAGCCAACTGCTGAATCAGAATAATGCACATTATTTTTTCAATGATATATGACAATTTCAAATGTAACCACAGTGCACTGGCCTTTTCACTAACTTCAGAGGCTTTGGCATGTGTAGGATCCTTCATTTCTATTATCATCACTCCATTTTATTATGCAAAGCTTCTGAGCTATGTGTGTGTATGATCTTGGCTGGTGAGGAGTTGAAGGTTTGGTATGCAGGTTGATGCCTATTTTCTACCATGTCTTAGAAACAGGGTGTGAAATTGCTGCTAATCTCCAGCCAACTACGAGTAAATTATGATGTTAGCTTGTGAGTTAGTGGGTTTGACAGGTAGGAGGCATCGATCAGAGCCTCTTTTCTATTTAATAAACCTCTCTGTCTCGTTTAAAAAAAATGTCTCCAAGGAAGTTCTGTTATTTTTTGATTCACCTATCTCTGTGGATAGCAGAAAAGTGTTTCTTGTGCTTCTTCTCCTATGTCCATATCAGACAAAAATATCCAACTAAATGGACACTCCTTTCATGTCACCAAGCAACACACACCCTGTTTATGTCAAATGGCCTCTTATCAGCATGTTTCTCTGATAAACACCCACTTTGTGTCATCTCCTTTTTGATGCTTTTCAGGAGCTTCACTGATCCCATTACTGATGCATACAACACTCAATGGACAGGTGCTCTTATCTCCACTGGCTGTAGTGGTTTGCTGCACAGTGTGTCTGCATGCTAATAAAGCTAATCTCACTGAAATCACAACTGCTTTACTTATCAAGAGCTTAACATCTTGCCGCAGGTTACATTATGTGTTTGTAAAGATATTTTCTGATGTATGAAGTACAGTACATATTCTGTAAACAGTACAATGTGTATGACACGGCCTGGACGCTCTTCATCACCAGCTCTCCAGCTCGTTTCCTCATATATTTTCTACTACATTATCTGAATGAGGGCAGCATGGTGAATGTGAGTGTCAATCTGACGATCTGTACAGGATGTACCCCGCCTCTCGCCCAATGATAGCTGGGATGGGCTCCAGCCCCCTTAATGGATAATCAGTATGGATAATGGATGGATGGATGGATTATCTGAATGATTACATAGCTATTGCAGATTCTGCATGTTGCCAATTCCAGTCTAATCATTTATCAGTGAATTTAATTTTCATGCATTCATGTAAAAAGGTATGTTGAATGGAGTTGGGTGACCGTGAACTGACTGAAAGCAGTCAAACAGCTAACTGTAATGTTTGTCAAGTGGTGACAGCACTAGAGCTAATTACAACACGAGGGCTCTTCCTCACAGTTTTACCTCAAGTGTGATCTACTGAACCCTGATCTAGTTTTTCATGTTCAATAAACAAAAGTCAGGCCTGAAGTAGATGCATCCTTGCCAATGCTGACAAAAGAGAGAAAGACAGTGTTATTATGTGAAATTCTGTTATTAATGGAAAATTAGGTTTAATTTTAAATCACTATCAGGCTATAGTTATACCACAACATATAAAATACCTCTCCAGTAATGTTAAATTAAGTGCACTACAGGTCTTTTTACAGCAACCACGTGAGAAATTGGATCATGGAACTGCAAAACAGCCCAGCAAAATTCTGAAATCTATTGGATTGTCCAAGAGCCACATCATTGACTGCTGAGGTAATATTCAGGCATTATAACCCCCACAGAACCCACCTCAACAACTGATATGGCAAAAATTTGACCCAATTGTTAAATTAGTCAGGGGTTGAACTTGAATTTGGGGTTAAATTTGTTAATTAATCCATACAGTGCCTGTAGACAACCTACTAACTTTATATGCAGTCAAACAATTTTTTGTTTTTTGTTTGTTGAATCCAAAAATATGTAACTCTAATGAGTAAATAACATATTCACACTACCTTAACCAACAACCTGCAAAGTTGTCATGGTTACCACACCACAGGGGCGGCAAGCAGTGCTGCTTTCCATCTGAAAGCCAGAGGCTTCCTGGTATCAAACATTAAAGAATGAGTATATATATAACTGTAGTGAAAATGTAGCATTTAATATAGCCAAAGGTTTAACCACTTAACCACTTAATGTGGAGGTGAAAGTGAACTTTGTATGTACAATGGTATTGTAACCATGACTAATAATTGTTAGCAGAATTTATATGAGCTTTGCAATTGATTGTATGATTACTGGTAATATTTATTAATTCCGCAGAGTAGCTTAGCAATTATAGTATGGGACCACTGGACACCCATTCACATTCATAACCTTGGTAATGTAGATTCACCAGACCAACATGTCTTAGGCAATACTACAAAGTGTGGTTTTCATCCGTTCATCATCATTGACAGGATGATTGCATCATTAATGGGCCACTTCTCAATATATTTACCCCACCACCTAAAGATTTGCCAAATATTAAGTACTTCTTTTTTACCTGTTTATTACTTAATAATACACAAGTTAAACACAGGGACGTTTTATAATAAAAATAAATACAGTGTGTGGCAAGAGCTTGATCTAACATGACACTGAATGTTTCTGTGTGTGTGTGTGTGTGTGTGTGTGTGTGTGAGTGAGTGAGTCCCATTTAAAACAATACTGATACTCAAAACAAGACTGAGTTTCAGTAGTATCAATCAATTTGTGTTGATTGATCCACCCATACTCGAGAAAGAAAGGCTGTTTTAAGGCTGTTTGAAAATCAGCTGACTCAATATAATCGTACTTATACTATAATAACCTGAAGGAGGCCAGTTTTCCTCCCATTCACACACCAATTTGGTGCAAGTGTTCAGACTATAATTAACCATCATCAAAATATTCACAAACAAAAGGTTTTGCTCCTTAGTGTTGGAGTTTATCTTTTACTGAAAAAAAAAACAAAAAACAATAGAATAGTAATTTAAGCTTGAAATTTTTACCTACTGTGCTTCATCAGTGGAAAATATCTTGCTGCTGAAAGGCCTCTCTAACAAAGGCTAAAATTACCCAATAATCAGTCTGTTTTATCTTGACCATGAGCTTGCCTGTATGTGTGTGCCACCCACATGCTGTAAGAGCCACAGCAGCATCCTTAAAGTAAAACTGAGAACACTCTCACTTTAGATCTGAGAAAAGCATTAGCACATTAGCGTCATCCTCCACCAGGGTCTCATTACGTCTGTTCTAGCTCGCCAACTAGGGCTAGCTTCCACACCAGGACTTAATGCTGACAGAGGAATCTTGCAGGTACTGTTCTGAAACCTCTCCCTGCTGCTCAGTAACCAGAGCACTTAAAGTACTGAGGCTTTGTTCAAAATGAATCCCCAAATTAGCTACCATTTCACTCTGCCCACATTCATATTGCATACCAGCAAAAATGCTTGAACACATACACACAGGCACATACACGCATGTGCATAGAGCTGTTAGAGTGTATTTCACCTATCTTTTGGGGGAAGGATATTTGATAGCATGCCATTTCTTATTCCTCCTAGAAAAAAAGGAACTTTTATCTCACAACTCCATTAGGCTCTGTGCCCACTTCTTAGCACTGTAACCAGAGATGTCCCAACCCACAGCCGTGTCTCCTTGAAATGATACCCAATTCCAAGCCTGCAAATCGTGAAATCAAGCCTGACAAACCCAAAACACACCGCTAACAGCTGACACATCTTGCAATGTTATGAGATGCAGAGATCAAAAGTGACACTATACAGCGATGGTGGGAAACAGCAGCAATTAGAACTACAGTGGATCATAAACAAAGAGCAAGAGAAAGATGAATTGTATTTTTCTCTGTCTGTTCCTGGATGGTGAGCTAAATGCAGATTGATACATCAAGTCAGCCCACTCGAATGAAAAGTCATTACTAACTTCAATATCTTGTCTATAACTAGTGGTGGAGTGGTCAGAGAATGGAGGTGTGGAGAGGGGTGGCGGTGTGGAGTTTGTTTCCAGATTCATCCTTTTTTTCCCCCAGTTTCTGCTTCAGGTAGCATCCCTACAATGTGTTTTACTACACCATATTGAGCACATTAATTCTAATACTAAGGAATACACTCCTTTGTGTTTTAGAGCAGAATTTATCTAAATTACACACAGATTACCTTCATTTTCTCCATAAGTGCAAGTAATTTTGTCACTATACTGTGGTGTACCACTTCCAAATGAGTGGAGAGTGAACCTATAGGTATGGGGGTATTGGGGCCCTTGCTCTGAGCCATGGAGCCCAAGAATTGCATCTCTGGTAGTGAACTGTGTGTCATGACCAAAGCAAGTCAAGGATACAAGCACGCGAAATTCCTTCACAGGGGCTCATTTTTAGAGACTCTTTTAGAAACTTGGACTAGAACCACTGTTATGTGACATTGAAAGGAAACAGTTTATGCAGTCAGTACAGTGTGCAATGGGTAGAATGATTTAAGAGGCCTCACTGTGGAGGTATTCTGGGCATGTCCAACTGATAGACCTAGAACATGCTGGATGGACTACACATCAAACATGACATGAGAACTCCTCATGATCTTGCAAGAAGAGCTGGTCAAAGTGGCTAGGAAGAAGGATGTAATGGACAGCCTTGTTTAGCCTGTTGCTATTGCAAATCAGACCTGGATAAGAGGCAGACAATGGATGGATGGAAAGAAGGAAGGAAAACAGTGAAACTCTGGTACCCCTGTGGTTAAGCACATCACATAACCACAGCATTCTCTGTTCAGTTCCAGCTAGGGACCTTTGTTGTATGTCCCCCTCTCTCTCCCCAAGTTCCTGTCTGTTACTACCCCGTGAGCCACCAAATAAGGGAAAAAAAAAAAAAAAAAAAAAAACATACAGTGAACCTTCCAGTCCATAATTTTGACCTGCTGAAATCATGCATCACCTGGAGTCATTCTACATCCTCACTTTCACAAGTAAGTGTCGCCAAGAACCTTCCCAAGGGTCAAAATTGGATATAAAAACACTAGTGCATGCATCGATAGTCCTGTGACAGCTCAAGTATTAAAGCTGAATCTGCTGACTCATCAGCAGCGACAAAGGGCCCCTTTCTCTCCCATAAAAAAAAAAAAAAAAAAAAAAAATCAAACCTTTACAGCCTAGTCCTCCGCTCTGGCAGCAAACATGCGGTAAGGCTAAATAAAATCATCTCTGGGAAAAAGAGAAGTTATAACCCCTCCTTTACCCCCAGGAGTCTACAGTGGTGGTAAGAGGGTGTGTGTGTGTGTGTATGTGTGTGTGAGGTGTATTGTTCGGGCCACATTCGGTTAACAACCCCATTAACTGGCTCACAAAGCAACCCTGGGGCAACGATAACATCAATCCCGGCTTTAGAGGCCATTACGTTTCAACCCGAGATATACGCGCCGTGCCGGAAAAGTGAGGTGAGGCAGCAGCTAGAAGGGTGGTAAGGTGTCACCAACCGTTTGTCAAGCCCAACCCTCTGTCCACCCGGCAACCCCATCCTAACCCAACACACACACACACACACACCCCTACAAAGCTCCAACAAGCCCCACTGGCCTGTTTGGCAGGTGAGGACTGTTTATCTGCTTTAGTCAGGTCTTTGCAGTCCACATATACATAAACCAACACACACACTCACACCAGCAAATACACTGATTCCAGTTCCTGCAAAGACACACACTGTAAACACAGTATCAACATAGATGTGTGAACTAACATAAATAAATGCATACAAACACATACACCCCCCCCCCCCCCCCCCCCCCCCCAATTCACACGCACTCAAACATCCTTGTATCAAGCCACACACAAGCATACATACAATATACACACCCTTACACACACTTTCTCATTATGTATACATGCAATACCAATACAGGCAGTAATTATACACATACAAGCAGATGGATGAAAGACACATATAATGAACACTCTAATACAAACACATATGGCACATAACAATATGCACATGCAGATACTTAACTCCCACACCCCTATACACATGCACACACCACCCATTCACACACACACGTGTGTGAATACAGCTTCGGCAGTATATGAAGGCAAGAGCTTTGTCCACTTGCTGTTCACCAATGATAACATTCACACGCTACAGATGCTGAAAAGAAAGGTCAATGATCCCCCCTCCTTCTTCTCCTGCTCCATGGGTAACTATTGAGCACTGGGATTCTATACAGAAACATATTTGTGTGCAACTCCAAGTGCTTAATAGTCAGATTCCTCCAAGGGAGGCTTAACTACCTCAATTAAAATCACATAAAGGAGAATGTGCAAGTCCTAACAGCATAAACACGTCTCCTCTTTACAACAAACAAGGATAAAGAGTTTCCCCCTGATAGAGCCAGGTGGATGCTGATTTCCTCTCACACTCCCAGGTTGGAGGCAGTAATCACGATTAGGCAAATGCCAAGAGAGCCGGCACCGATGAGTGACGGCTCCCCCCACTGCCTGGACATATGGGTGGGAGGGGATCGTTTTACACCCAGTACCCAGTGGGATCAGTCAGCTCTCCCAGCGGGCACCCTGCTGAGTGTCTCCCAGATATGGTGAGACAGGAGGGTTTTTGTGGCAACTGTGTGGGGAAGCGCAGAGAGTTTCTTCACAATGGGAAACAGGACAGAGTTTACTTCAGGGAATGGAGTTGAGAAAAATACACCTACACTCAGTTTACTAATCTCCTAAAGCTGACAAGGATCTTAACTGTGTGAAATTCTGTGAGTAGCATCAAACAGAAGTTTGTGAAGATAGAAAGTTTCAAGCATGATTTATCTTTTAATTTATTTATTTTATTTTATTTACTTGTTCAGAAATTGGGGGTCCAAATTTGAGCTTTTCATCATGCATGGATTCTAATAACCCTTGTTTGGATTTTCATTTTAAACAATTTAAATTTGTTGTTTGTATGTATTATTTTAATAAAAATGTTAAAGCTGCATTAATCAACAGTTTTATAGAAAAAGTGGATCAGATGTGTAATGTGAGGAGTGTCATTCATAATGATGTCACCAGCTCCCTTCAGTTCTACTGATGATTTCATGTCTTTCAGCTTATGTTAAAAACTCTGATAAACTCACTGTACAGTGCCTGCCAACTGCATTAAACAACAGTTTATGGTCATTCTACACATTAGAGCAATTAGGAAGCAAGATTTTTCCTTATGGTTGAAAAATAAATAAATGTATTCATTTTAAAAAACAGTGGTTGGTACATACACTGCTAGCTAACTACAGCTAAGTTAAGCTATGGTAAGTTAACATGAACTGTTCAAACTATCCAGTGGTCACATTTGCTTGGAATGATAAATAAGTAAATACTCACAAGGGGGGAAGAAATTGTCTGACACAGCTTGTTGCTGTGTTAGCAGGCCATGTGAGCAACTGATCATTTTCTACAATAGTTTTGTGAGTTTTTGCTACATATTATTTGAAATGGTCATCCTGGAGATAGATGTCAGAGTCTGCGCTAATGATCATCTCTTCCACTGATATTCTTCACCAGTACATCAGTATTTCTTTGTCAGTATTTTGGCAAATTACTATGGACTCTCATTTGTCTGTTTTAAAGTCTCCCTTTTCTACGTACCTGGTCCATTCTGCATTACCCACAATGCATCAGTTGCTTTAGAAACTGTTCACTTGTTCCATAGAAAGTTTTCCTTGCAGTGCAGGACCACAGAGTGTGTCCGAATTGTGCTTCACATTTAATGTTAATGCTTCATTAGTGTGCATGTTCAATCAGCATGACCAGGTTTTTGACAGCAGATACCAGTAACTGTAGACTAAACCTGACAAATTCTGTATATTCTCCTGCAGATTTTCATTCTTGTGATCATCATGGGACACTTGAACTCCCCACTGAATGGCAGACTAATGAAATTCTTTGGCTGCAGCTCCTTATGGCAGGGTGAGACAGATTCCATTACAGGCTTTAGAGACTGACAACCCAAACACTGTTGAGTCAAATCCTAATCCTATATTGGTCTAAGCCTTGGTAATATTCTTTTCATATAGCTCCCTTCATATTTCTCCTGCTCTCATGTCTCTGATACATATCAGCAGAGTTATTAGTAGAGAAGAAGGCATAAAAGATAGCTGGGAAAAAAAAAATTAACAGCTGTACCAACTTATCCGGGCTCCAATGGATAGATTCACTTGGCTAATAATGTGTCCAAACAGCCCTCTGATGAAGTGACTGGCATCATACGCATCATAAATAATCTGAATATGACTTTAATGAAGGCAGCTGTCACTGTTTTTATTTAGCTGTGAAGTGCTGAAAAGTCAGAAACTTCCCAAATTTCAGAAAACACCAACCAGGAAATGTTTTTGAGAACTGGGCAGGTTCTGCTCTTTTTACCATCTTTCATGCATCCTGAAAACATTACAAAAGATGTGAGGCCAAATAGATATAATGGAAACTTGCATGAACCCGAAACATGGTTGCGACCATACCTGGACTAACATGCTTAGAGGCCTTAGGGCATTCGTCTGTTGAAACCAAATAGTTCTTCTACACCCCCTAACATCTTTTCTGTGTGTCACTGCTTGATAAAACATAACTTTATTTAGGAATATGCGTCATGGGAGCAGTACAGGCTAAAATAATTATGGTGTTAAAACTAGATTATTTTTTTTTTGACTAGATTTTTTAAAATTAGATTTTTTATTTTATTAGGGAATAACAAAAGACTGGTTTTAGTTGATATCATACTTTTGTGGTACAGTGCTCCTAAATAAATCTTTAAAAAGCTTCAAGATGTTCATGAAATTATGTATAATCAACTGATATAAGAAGGCTGATCAATAAACTGTCCAGGCCTGTATAGTATATGGGCAAGTTTTAGTGTACATCTAGGCATGGGCTGGCATGAGATTCTGATGATAACTGCTAAGTTCGCAGTATTGCAGTATTGCAGTATTGCAGTATTGAGATAGCTCTAAAATTTATTGTTTGGAAAACAACCTTTTTTCTCCATCGAACACATGTTGGTAGATATGGTGCACATCTTTAACAACATCTTTATTGGCACAAATTTTGGTACACACGTATGATTTCCTAATAAGATACTAACCTATCATGCACAATCATGACATTGATTATTAAGTGGATTTGAGTGAAATCCCTCATCAGCTGCTGGGTGGACTGTCATGACATTTGACATTTGACACACACAATACATTGCCAGTTTCTCCAATAATTTGGTTTATGACCAAATAGCTGCAAAATTAATGACACCCCCATCAGCCTCAGGTGCAAAAACACTTAGCATTTTTCTCTAAGCACTAATGTTTTAATAACCACAAAATCAAAAATAACAGAAATCATGATGATATATCAAACTCAAAATACTGATATCAGTGTCAACCTCAAAATTCAGTTATAACTTACATGGAGTGAATGTAAGGCAGTGCCAGCTTTTAGTTACACCTAGCTAAAACTGATAGGTTACAATGTTCAGTGTTTGTTGAAAATGATAGAGAGATCATTTTGGAGAACGCAGTGTGAGGTGCTGGTGTACTGTATTGTGTTATACGGAGAGGTTTTTCTGTTATTTAGCCTCCGCTCACTGATAGAAAATGTCAAAATTGATTCAACACAGCAACTGAACATCACAACAAATGAAGGTAGGATTTATTGTTGCACTGTCGTGTTAGACTGTGTTAGTTTTAGCTCGGTGTTCCTAATAATCTACAGTGTATATTTTGTAGATATTTTATAATCTCCAGTCAAATGCTCAAACTGCTGCACAGAGAATTTAAATTGAGCCAGCAGCACCAAGTCTTTGTCATTATTTATTGGACAATGCATTTCCATCACAATTTATGTGCAGTCTTCACAGATATAAAAGCTTGAAGCCTGCATAAAACCTTCTATGGAAATTTTATCTAATTTCACCATTGCCAGTCATCTGTTGTAATTCAATAATTTTAGTTAGCATGAAAATAGGTGGATGGAACCTTTTTAATAATGAGAGCATTTGCTGGAGAATTCATCAGGATATTCTCGTAATTGCATTGAGCTCAACTGGGTATTGCTGTGCATGTAGCCCCTGAGAATAGAGGAAATGATCTTGATTATTATTTCTAACTTCTGCATTATCTCAGTGGTTATCCCTCTGCATTATTAGGCTGGTGTAAAAAATGTAACTGACCTCATGACAACTGTATCACTGAGAAAGAGTCCAACTCTTTTTATGCATCACCCAATTCTGTTGTTTACTGTAAAGTGTTGGTTTAATATACCAAGACTGGCAAACAAATCAGTTCCATCTTAAAGGAAACACCCCCCCCCCACCCCCATCCTTTAACACTGTTATATATCATGAGTCTGTGATACTGTGCATGCAGTGCATTCCAGAGGTAGTTTCTGATAAAAATGTCTTTTGTGTCCCCATTTCCCCTCACCCTAACTCATCTATGTCTACTTCACTTCTACATTTCCCAGAATGCCTTTCAAATATGGGGTGTGGGCTTGTCGCCTTCAGTCTCAGAAGGATTTGTTGAGCAAATTGTTGTTGTGTATTATTGCACATGAGCCGACCACTCTGTAAACACTGGGGTGTGTCTGCAGCCTGTGCCAATTGCCTTGTGGCTGCATTGCATTCTGGTCTATTGAGGCTACTGTGGGCGGAGGGAAAGGTATCTCTTTTTCTTCTTTGATGGATTCTTCCCTGTATGACTGATGAATGTAGGTCCAGAGATGGTAGGTGTTGAGAGATTCACACTAAATACTAAACATGTTGCAATTCACAAGCAAAATGCACAAGACGGGTATGTCCTTTAATTTCTGATAACATTGAGGCTTCAAAGTGACATTCAGATGAACTTGCTGAAATTTAATCTGCAAAGAGCTGCTTACAGTGTTTTTATAGATGCAACTGGAATAATCTATAAAAAATGCAATCAATATCCATGCTCACACACTATGCTGGACTGTCTGTCCTCAGGTGTTGTACAGCACACAGTGCAGATATACACAGTCCTCCCTTAGCGTCTGCTGCTGGCAGACTCAAGGGCATTGTCAGCTTTATCAGCGCCTAGTGATTCATCAGGATAGTTGGTAAATAAGAGATGCTATCAGGTGCTCCTAGTGGCATTGAGGGCCCATGTCCTAATCAATAACATTCCAATTCTTCGCTGATCTCCTCTTCTGATTAGCCAGACTAATCCAATACACAATGTTGCTGTCTATTACTGAGCCAGGACAAAGCCTTCCCGTTAAGACCGCCGTTATCTGTGGTTTCGCGTTTACTACTGATATAAAGCGGGCTTATGCCAGGGGCTATGGTGAGGACATCCTCAGGCTCTTCTAATTGCTAATCCACATGGCCCAGTAGATAGCAAGGAGATTTCATTTGGCCTGGCAGCACCACGGGCAGTTAAGTGCAGTGAGTGTAGTGAGAGGTAACCAGTCGGTGCACAGAGACAGAGTAAGTTGAGGTGAAATGGCCTGTAATTTTTCAACTACCTTAAATGGGAATGTGAGATAGTGGCACGGATAATGAAACAGGTTAAGAAAAGAAGGGGCCGGTAGGCTGTCAGTCAGTAAAGAACGGAACTAGCAGCAGGCACTTTCTGATGTGGGAACACTGATGAACAAGCCGAGTCTAATTTGAGTTAATGAATATGAAATATGCATCAAATTTCCCTTTCAAAATGATCTGCAACGAGCATAACTGATGGAAGAGGAAATGAATCTGCATTAACTAGTCAATGTTTAGCTCCTACACACTGATTATACTATGGATGTGGTTCTCAAATTGTCATGTTACTCACATTAGTCCATAGAGCTCTGAATTACACGGTCCACATTCTAGGCAGGGGAGAGACCTGGTACGTACTGTTTTTAATATGACATGCCCCAAATATTTCATGCCTGAATCCGATGCAAGCACAGGTGAAAACAAACTTTCAGTATTACAGGATGTTTAAGAAAAATCATACCATTTGAATATTTTAAAAATGATATAGTCACATAAAAAATGCAATAGGCTTTAAATTATTCATATTTCCCATCGTTACATAAGCCACCTCTAGGACCCCCACCTCAGCTGACCTTAAATCTCAAATTATAGGTCCCTTCTTAACAAGGCAGGGCTTTCAAAAGGTTTTTTTTTTTTTTTTCCTCAGCTGCCGAACATGGTGTCCTGTTGGGAGCAGGTGGTGGTGATGGTCACTTGTCACAAGCTTCATCCATCACTGTGTTTATAATACAAGAGGTTATAGTATGCCCTCTGAGCAGCACTGACAGGCAGTCTGGATGCCACTGTGACTTGCTATTGGAAAGTGATGAGATGGGCTGAGGCTAGCTGGTTAATGTGCTGACTTCAGTAGAAGAAAATAAGTGATAAAACTGGAAGCAAAACAGTACATTCCACTACTGGAAACAGCTCTTGGGCGAGTAAAGTAATGAAGTTTGAACTCACACCATTTCTTCTAGACTGGTAAGTAATCTGGCTTCCTCCCACAGTTCAAAGGCATGTAGGTTAGGTTAACTGGAGACTCTAAATGGCCTGTAGGTGTGAATGTGAGTGTGAATGGTTAGTTGTCTGTATATGTGAGCCCTATGATAGGCTGGCGACTGACATTAATATTACTGACTGTACCCTGCCTCTTGCCCAATTGGCTCCAGCCACCCCTGCAACCCTTAAGGATAAGCAGAATAGATAATGGATGGATAGTTAATAAACAGCTGTTAATGCTAACGTTTGCTATGCAAAAGCAAAAGCAAAATTTACAAATGTTAATTTAAATCGAGTGTAATTGGGATAATTCCAGTGATGACTGAAGTCCCTGAGTGCATTGTGACTATCATGCCACCAATGCTAGTGTCAGAAAGGAAGCTATGGCAGACAACAACATATGCTACTCTCAACATCATCTCCTATGGATTAGTGACTGCGAGGGTTGTCATTTTCAGTATAGTAACTGGTCAGGTGCTTGCGGTTCCTTGGTTAAGGCTAACTATCAGTATGGAAAATGCAGTCGGGGTAATTCCAGTGAATTAAATTTGAACTTTATGCTGAAATGACAGTCACATACAGTGAAAAATTAAACACTGGGGAGTTAAGTAACTCTTTAAAGTATTCCTCTGAAGTTCTCTGGGGAACATCCAACAAACTCTGTCATAACAAGCTATGCCATAAGTATAGATATTTCAATGGCATCAGTAGAACAGCTGTTCAATAAGAATCAAGAAAACAATGGTAATTGTTCTTGTTATGTCCATAGGTGTCCTTGCAACTTTTCCACTCATCTAAAAGACCTATACGATGTATTTTCCTGCTTGACATTAAATATTGTAATTGAAATCAAAATGCCGAATAAGAACTGTAAGCAGCTTCCTGTTTCATTGTTTTAAAGCTACAGTTTGCTTACAGCTTGTCAGGTTCAAGCCCCAGCACCTGTCACTTATCTTAGGGAGTTATATATCTTAAAACAGAATCTAGCCTGAGGTTACAGGCAGTTGTTTGTGTGGCTTAACAGCACTTGGTGATGGTGTTACTTCACCAATAGCCATGCCTGTGGTCATTTAAAAAGAAAAGTCTCACCCTCGGGCTAGCTTCTGTCTCCCCATGTTGTTTCCTGAAAATATTTTTCATACATTTTTTTAATGCACTGAGGCAGAGTGATGGCTATTATATTCATACGTAAATTGATACCTATCATCTTATTCTAACATTTATGCTATCTTTAAACATGGATTTATTTCTAATGAAGGCACAACAGTGATTATTTTGGAGCACTCGGTATTGTCCCTTTGTCATGGTTTTGTGTTTTGTTCCATTCTGTATTGGCTTTATTTACATGCACACCAATAATCCAGTAATAATGATATTAAAGCTCCTTTATCCAACAATAGGCCTTTTTCATGGAACACATTTAGTCATCATAGCAGGAAAAGCACAGGTGTAAGTAATAACATTTGTTGCAGTAAGACACGACAAGGACAAGGTCTGAATGCACAATATTAGGGGCTTGGGACAGGTAAACCTAAATGAAATGCAGGAATTAATGTTGTTAGACGTGTGTTTTTCTAGCCAAGACATGTTAAAATGTCTACTGTGACTCTTTCTCAGAGCATTAGAGACCATTTACAGACTGGCACATCTTTCCCCTTATGTTGAAAAAAATGACTAAAAGCACAGTTTAATTACAGTGTTAGTATAAAGATAACCCAAATGGTATCACTGTAGCATCTCAACAGAAAGATCAGGTTTGAGGTTGAATAATGAAGCAAAACTGGCGCTGTGGAGGAGGTGTCTTCCATTAATCACACTATCTTCTGTAGCATGGAAACAGGAATATTATTAGAACTGTTCTCATCATCTAGTCAAAGTAAAACCTTAGTGGACTTGTTATAATCAGATTATTTAGTGCAAATGCTTTGTGTTTGTGTGCTATTGTCAGAACCAAGTGGTCTGTCAAACCGGTGATGGTTAAATATTGCAGCCTGGGATGTGTACGAAATTATGTTTTTAAATGTGATAAAATATAACTGAATAAACAATAATACAATATTTTTAAAGCTGGTCAAATTGATATTTTTACACTGACAATTGTGTAAAAGACAATATGTATTGTGAACAGGGTCACTCATTAACAAACCCACAGAGAAAGAGCACCAACTTTGTAACTCCCTTTATCTCTACAGAGTAATTTAACATGATATCTGCTGGACATGTAAATAGGAAACTTCTAACAAACTCACTGCAAATATCAGTGTCCTGTTAAAAACTTGTTCCACTGCTCCCCAGTGGCCAGAAAAAGTCACGTAATGCTGCCGCTTAAATTTAGCAATTTTAATTTAGAAATAAAAACTAATTGCTAAATATTTCTTAAGGGAAGATTATGCTTTTTTTTCTTCTCCACTGAACTGGTTATTTGTGACATGCTGAAACAAGTGGAGAAGACCTGTACATAGTACTGTCAGTCACACACCAAAACCGTATCATCTAAAGTTTGTTAACATCAGCTAACATTAGCAACTATAAGCTAGTGGTCATATAGACCAAGAAAGCTGTAGCAGCAGAAAACTTGACAGTACTAAATACAGCGAGGGTGTTTTACTCCCTATGAATTCAATAAGAGTAAAATGTGTTATTTGTCATTTGTAAGGTTTCATAGTGATACTTTAGTCCTAGAACCAGAAATTTCAGATTTAACTTGGGCAGTTTGTTAACACAGCAGCTGCATGTTGTAGCCTTGAGGCAGAGCAGGGTTTTGGCTTTTGAGTTTCTCAGTCTTATCTGTCAAATCCACCGATTAGCTTCCCTCCCGCTGGATGCTGGATGTTGATGTGGCATATGAAGTGAGCTGGCGAATACCACCATGTGAACTTTCCCTTGTTCTTTTTCTCTGCACACAGAACAACAAACAATTGAAGTTCCAAATTTCATTTCACCATTATCAAGCTCACCACAATTTCACACCACAGCAATCACACTATAATGAACTTCCAGAAGCAATTAAAGCCTCTTTCCTGTGGAGAGACCTTCATGAATACAAGAAAGACAGCTTTCTTACAGCCTCTAATCACAGAGTATTCCAGCCGAGGTGTCACATTGGCTTTGTTGTTTGCCAGAAATCCCTTCAGGAGGCCTCAGTCAGGTCCTCTAATCAATGGGCTTCCACCTGACAAAAACTAATGGGACTTAATTGGTATGGCACGCCACTGCTTTCCTCACACTTCAAATCATAACCTAGACCTGATACGCATATCAGCATTTGCTGAACATGTGCTAGCTGTAGACCTTATTGAAACAGTATTCACACATTATTTCAAGGTTTCCAGCTGGTCTAGCCAGAGGGTCCACATATCTCCTCAGTGATTAGACATGTCATGCTCCAAACATAGAATTAGTCAGCGCCTACTCAATTAAATTTCTGAACATGGAAATAAAAACAAAGAGAGTGCAAGTGGGGTGTAAACCCAATGAATAAAAAGAATTGCAACAAAGAAGTGCAATTTAGACTGATAAACCATCATTAAACCATTCCCGCAACAGCATTTAGAACAGAATCAGATTTACTGAGGCTTTTAAAAAACCTTAAATTTTTACAGCACAAGATTTAATATGCCTAATAAGAGGAACAACAGGCCAATGAAGCAGGTGCTCTGCTGAGACAGATAAAGACAGGAAAAGTCATGCTCAAGCTATTCAGTCTTGTTACAGTAGGTCTCTATTAATAAAGAAAACCAAATTTTGAAGTGGTGCTCCACATGTTTAGAGCTGCACATCAATAAAGTTGAGGGGCTCAGAAAAGACACTGAAAACAAAGGCCAAACGAAGTGGAACCAGAGATGTCCTGAGTTTTAGCATCTATTATGTCTTAAGCACCAAAAACACTGGATCCTACATTTCCCATAATTCAAAATGGTAGCTTCTCATTAAGCACTCCCTGCTGCGTTGGCACTCATGTCTTTCAAAAGGCATATAACCAGTTTGCAACTCTGACTCTCTGTGGTCTCTCTGTGTTTTTTTCTGTAGTCCTAGGTGCCATAACCCTGATGACATCATCCGAGTAATTTTTTAAAATTTTAATTAACATTAGAGGACTTCCTCCAGAGCCACAGCAGACACTCTACAACTGTTAACACGGGCAAAGAAAGACTAGTCATGATGAATAAACTGTAAATTCCATAATTTTAATATCTAGATTTTCTATCATGTGTTGTATGTATGTTTCTCTCCACATCTAAAAATGGTACTTCAAAATAAAAATGCACTCCCTACAAAGTCAGGCTACTTTCCACCTTTGTCATGAAAGAAAGCTGACATAGTTTGAAACATGGTCTATATCAGGTAAAAGTACAGAATGAAGTTCCTAAAGTTAGAAATATTTGAGTTATTTCATATCAGAGTTCTGTCAGTGCTATTTTGAATCTGGTCTCTTCTGTGGGCGAGGCTCAGTTGAATAAATGTGTTTTTATGATCAGAGTTAAGCATCATTTTAAAATGTGACAACCCCGTCTCCTATAAATTACTGAACCTAAACACAGACAGGACTGCGGATGTGAGCCCTCTTCTTTGCTGTGACAGTTGAGTGCTTTGCGCACATTCACCCTAACCAGCTGCCGGTAACTCCACTGCCATTAATAAATGTGACGCTTCATTCATTAAAAAAATATGTTGCCTCTGAGCATAATCTAGCCAGTGATTATGTTTGTTACAAAATGTACTTTTTATTGCAGCTTGAATATATATGAGAGTTGTTGGTTTGGTTTATTATGTATATATCCCAATGAATATAAATAAATAAATATAAAACCCCAATAAACACATTGTTTAGTTACTTATTAGGATTTTATCTCTCAAACCATAGCAACATAATGAAGCAAATCAACAACTCTCATCATATTCAACATATATTCATTCATATTCCAACAAAGGTCCTAATAAGTCACTGTAATTGTGACTTATTTAATCATGAATGTTTAATGTTATAAAGAAATTTATGGTTTAAAAACCATGTTTTCTGGGACAGGATGAGTGCACTTTGACAAACTTTGGGCTGTTGACTTGCAAAGCCGGTACGAATATATTGCTGTCAAATGTGTCACTATCATTAAGTTTTCCATTTTTATTACAATCAAAGCTTTTCAGTGTTCTTGCCCAGAATTTCATGAATCTCTCCACTCACACTAATGAAATTTTCTCAGGGTAAGCTGTTTAAGTCAGGGTGACCCATAACATCTACTCACTGGAAAAGACCCATGAGGTAGCTGCCCTTAAAATAAATATGAATTTAAAAATATTATTTAATAACTGAATAATCAAATATGCAACCAACTTATTTCACTACTTTCAATTTACAAGCAGTCAGGGAGGTAGTGTATCATTATTACACAGTAAATGATCATTATACATTGTGTGAATGACGACTGATGAGAAACCCATTGAAATTATGTTGATGTGGTGCAGTATACCCCTCCATCTGGTACTGCAAGGAGCTTAAAATAAGTGCACTGTGCACATATTGCTTGACCCAGCTATGATTGCTGAAGCTACTCTGCCTTTGTTGGCTTTTAGGCTTAAACCAACTGAGGCCACACTGATATTTTTACAGAAGGTTGGTTTAAGTAGCTGTGGTCAAGACCCAGAACCATCTACATGCAGAGTGAAATACTGCATTAATGCATGATAAAAGATTTCTCTCTCTTTTCAGTGAACTAACAAAATCTTTGTATCAAATATGGAATGAAAGCCTGTGACCTTCATACACTTCACAGGAATACTGTGTTGTTAAATGACATATGCATTCTACAAATGTTACTGTGTTTTGCTGTTGAATTAAAATCTCAGCTCTCTCTTTGTTGATGAAAGTCTGTGTTAAAATAGAACACAATATCTCCACTCAGAAACCTCTCACTACAGAAAGTATAGAAAAATGTGTGTATCATAAAGCTTAAACACTGATTACAGTGTTAAGAAAATCATATCATTTGGTTAGGATGAAGAGAGCCAAGACCATTTTTTATGTATATACCAAATTCAGAGTCATCAGTGTCACTCTAAGATAAATCTTCATCCAACTGTACAAACTCAGGGAGTGGTTTTGAAGTCTCCTGTATTCTTCCACTGACAGCTTGCTGTGACAACAAGGGACTGTGTGTGTGGCAGCTCAGAGAGACAGATTCCAAATTTACCAGAAATTCAACTTTCAGCATACCCTGTACCCCTCTATTTATGGTGTTATTCATTATGGGTTTTTATTTCTTATTTAACTTTGACTATTGTGTCTTTACAAAATAATCATAAAGAAAAATGTTAAAGATCTGAATCCACATTTTCAGGGGCTTTAAGAGCATTTGCAGAGATAAATTGTCAATAAAGAAACTTTTGGTATATTTGCTCTGGTACACATACACAAGGGCGCACAAGCACACGTATGTGATTGCTGCCATACACATCCTTGTCAGATACAATCCAACTGATCTACAAGTGGTGACAACAAAGCAACAATGGCAAAGAAGAAAAACTAATATGGATGTGATCAGCAGGTTTGTTACATTAACAAAGACATACAATGTGTATTTGATTTTCTTGACTTGAAAATGCCCAACTATACTCTAGTTGACTTTCAGTTTTCAAAAGGACAGACGTATGTCACATGTGACCCAAAGGTTATTTCAGCCAGTTAAAATATTTGGACACAAAGCTTTATCTTACCAGTGTTGAGGTCCTTATACTCCTGGGAAAAGTGCTCGTTCTGGTGCACCCATTCCCCATTACATTTGAAGAAGATCTGTAAGGCGGGTGCAGCTCGACAGCGCAGCTTGATGGGGTTGCTCTTGACAATGTAGGCATCCTCTGGCTCCTGGATGAAGTGTGGCAGGGTGCCCTGCACTGACGGTAGAGTGTCAGGCTGAGCATCACTGGTGGCACCTGCAAACAACACTTTGGTTACTTCATCTTCTCACTATGTCTGTTTTAGAACAATACTGAAATGAACAATAGGTAGTCTGACAGAGACAAAGGAAAGCCAAGTCCCTTTCAGTTGGACACATTATTTCAAGTGAATTTTGTTTTACTGCAAGTGTGATGGCAACTGCTTGCAAATTTAAAATGATTGCTCAGTGGACAATGTTTTGAATTCCCCATTCATCAAAAGCTAACATATTGTAGAAAAGCAAAGTATACACAAAGTACAATTTGTCCCCCATTCAAGCAAAACTGTTCTCCTCAGAGCAATTTGCGAATGAATGAAATCAGAGCAGACCAAGTGGAGAGGAATTAGGAGGGGACTGATTACCCAAATTGTGGCTGTGGAGTCTGAATACATCTTATCTCAGCCACAAGGCCCGGATTTTGGTCCACACAAAAACCAAAAGCAGCCTTTGTGCTGCCACCAATGTGCCATCATCTTTAACAACAATTCACAGCAGGATAACCCCTTTCTTTTCATTGAGTTCATGACGACTGTTCATCGTGGCAGCTGATTGATCTAAGCACAGTTTTAAAAAAAATCAATCTGGGAGATTGCAAGAGCATGACTTTGTACGAGGGATTTTATTTATTTATTTTTCTTTTAGTTTAAAGGTAGGTCTTGGCCTCACATGGTGTCTTGTGCTCCTCTGGGTAAGAGAGCTCTGCAGGCTGGGACAATAAGGAACAGGATGTTTGTGATCCTGCCATCCCCGGGATCCTTCTCAGAATTACACCTCAGACCCATCAAGGCACCTCCAGCTAAGCTATTCAGTGCAGTAAAAGCCCATGAAAGCCATTATACCCCACCATCAAATCCAATTCTGTCCCTTGAAATCGAATCGGCCGCCTCACCACCTCTCTCAATCAATGTTGTCCTTGTTAAATGGGTAAATGAATGGATGCAGGTGTAAAGAGAGGCCACACATAAAACAAACAGGCAGGGAGGTGAATGAATGGAAATAATATGCTGACATTAGGACAGATAGATGTCTTTCTCATGTTGTTATCACGGGCACATCCTTTGGCTATTGATACCACTATTATACCCTGCTTTCTTTGTGTTCAATATTTGGTGGAAAAATGAAAAATGCAAGAGGTGTTGTCTGATAAAATGCCCCATTAGCTGGCATGGTAAGTTACATGATATTTTAATGTAAAAACATTTACACAGAAGGATTTGTTTTGTGCTGCAAAAGCTGATAAATGAAACAGATGGGTGAAAAGTAGTGATGTTACCAAATACAAACACATTAATCAGATATGAACAGGTAATGGACTCCATTTTGTTTTGTTTTTTTTTAGTAACAAATTTACTAAAGTATTCAAGTATACTATTGAGTATTTCCATTTTCTGCACCTCTTTTCTTACACCTCTATTCCACTACATTTTAGAGGAAAATATTCCACATTTTCTGCACCACAATTATTTGCTAACTTGGTTATCTTTCGGTTTGAGATTACTGAAACAAAATATAATCAACAAATGAATTATGATGTGTTATTACTGGTTAAGATGAGACTTGATTCCTGGGGGCAATTTCACAATCTTCCCAGCACTATATAAAATAACAGAATTTAAACCCAGTTTTAACATTATATAGATGAACACACTAATACATAGATAATTATAATAACCTAGTAATATATATCTAAAATGAGTCTTAAATCAAAACAGAAACTCACACTACAGATGTGCTATCATCTTTGATACTTGAGAATAAATGAGGCTACAACACAGTTGTTTAGAAAAAGAGGAAAAAGGTGGCACTTGGCCTGTATTTTAGCTTTGGTGTTAGAGGAGCAGAGGTTAGGGACTATTCAATTTTATTTATATAGCGCCAAATTACAACACAAGTCATCTCAAGGCACTTTTCATAAAGAGCAGGTCTAGACTGTACTCTTTAAAACAGGTATTTATAGAGAGAGACCCAACAAATCCCACCATCTTAAAAGTGCAAAGTGGCCAATAGAACACATTTGCCAATTGAACAACACACTGTTGCCAGTCAGGCAGCTTTAATTTATATTCAGTTTAGACTTGCAGTTTTCTATTTTTGAATGCAGGGTATAAAAACAAATCATGCTTCACTATTCTATTGACCATCTTAACCTGGGTGTTTTAACGCATAACCTGTTTGGTTGGGTTAAAACAGTCTGGTGTAAGTCTAGCCTATTTTCCTGTTTAGAGTGCATTTCATTTGGGCTGGTGTCAGAGTTGTAAATTGAATTCTGCTGCTGACTAAAAACCAGGCAAACTATGGTATGGTTCATTTGTGGTGTGAAAGCACCTACCATAGGACTGTGTAAAAGATGAAATGTGGTTTTAACAGAAACATTCTTAAATCCATCTGCTGATCACAAACTGCACATAGTCTCCATCACAGACCATATTACACAAGGTTTATCCAATTCTGAATACATGTTACACTCTCAGCTTATAATGCCCAGAGTCAGTATTTCTTGGTGAGCTCCCTCTGACACCAAAGAAGAAAATCAAAAATCAAAAAAAAAAAAAAAAAAAATCAAAAAGAATTTGATTTTTCCACCAAGGTCCTGATGACACACTGATGATGCAGGATGACAATAAAACTTCCTCTTAATTCATTTGTAAAAACTCAATGTGTGCACAAATTGGACAAAAATTAAACAGCAACAACATGTTTTTTTTTTCTCTTGAGGAATAAACTGAATGACTGGCGTGAAACTGTCAAAGACATGTACTTTACTATTATGTCCTCAGATTCACAAGATTGGAGCACAATTAATCATAATGCAGAACTCCAATGATCTTCTTGTCTATCTGCACAGAGAAAAGAATCCTGCCGCATACATGTCTGAAAACATTGCAACATGACTATGTTGTGTAGACATTTTATTTATTTGAGGACAGAATCATATTGTGTTTGGAATATTGTTAGATCTAATGTTTTTAATTTGATCATATATTGATATTTTATGTTTTATTTATTTATTTTATGTTTTAATATGTCATATTTAAGTCATTTCTGTTCAATATGAGTTAAAATATTATCTTACTATCCTCCATTTGGTGGCATTAGTTAGGTGTTATGTTAATGTAGAAACATTTGTGACATGCAGAAAGATTTTTGTTGTAAAAGCAGGTACGTGACAGGGACAAGTAGCACAAATAGCAAAAACACTAAACACACATATGGCTGTAATGAGAAACATGAAAGACTGCTCAACAGCAGCAGTTTTTCCATAACTACTGAATGACAGATCGAAAATAGTTCTAACGCAGATGGAGATTAGATTATTTCTTGCAGCTACATGCTGGTGGATAAGAGGGACAAAACTGGATGATGGGTTTGGGGACAGTACATGAAATCAATTCATTACATCTATCTGTACATAGGACCTCAGGCCAATGCACACATCTCATGCAATTTCTTTCCAACCCTGGTTCCACCCACATTGTATTTAATACATTTACAGCCAATTTTGTATCCATGTCATAAATGGCATTCATGACATTAAAAAACAAACAAAACAAAACAAAGAACAACGGTAAAATAATATACTGTGAAGAAATCAATGTAGTGATGAACTCCTAATGTGTGAACATCACAGGCAGTAGTGCAATTTGAGCCAGGGTTTTGCTCTCAGAGCGATAGCAGTCTTTCTTTGTCCATATATATCACCACAAGTGGAGGTAAGTCATTACTCAAGCTACCACAAGACACTGAGGTTGTTTTCATCTCATCTCTTAGATGTAAAAATTATACATCCTCTGCATCAAATAGAGTTTCTTTCTTTCTTTTTTTTCTTCTTTTCTTACAATGAACAGTTTATTATGACATTTTACAGATGATTGTCATAATTACCTTTGGATTTGGACTGGATTTTGTCTAACCTCAATCAGTGGAGAGCTATTTTCAAAAGAACATCGATGGGGCACGTCTGCACACTGTGCCATGTCTCAGACAAAGTTTTGAGGCATTTTCTTCCAAGTTTCTCTGATGAGCGGCTACTAATGTGGAAACCACACAGCTCTTACATGAGCCTGCTAATCATACATTCATCTTTTTACTACAGATATTAGGATCTGACTATTTTACTAACTACACCACTGAGAGTAAAAAATTCAATTTTGCTATATGAATATATAATTGGCCTTCAAGTAGTGTGGATAAATAATGGAAAATATTAGCTGTAATGCAAAACGATGAGCATTAAATTTACCCTGTGAACTGGATGGAGGGAGATTTAGGGCGTTCATTACAGACGCAGCCAAGAAAAACACTCACACAGTCGTCCAGTGTTATCATTTCACTGTATGGAATGGCTTACACTGAAGAGTTACATACTCCTCAGTGGATTAAGAGGTTACTGAACCTTCACAAGATCAACTCAAATAAGTCAAACATGCATGGTGGTCAAATGAAGAACACAGCAGGGTTATTAGCTCTTCAGCCTTTTACGTTCTAGATGTTTTCATACTGCTCTGGCAATAGACAGGTGACAGAACAAAGGAGAAACCTGAGTAAATGCATGCAGAAATGTAATGAATCCATATGCTTCCATGCAGGGTAGTACTTGGATGCTGAGAGTCAAAGGCACTGATCTTTTCAACAAATATGTCGGCTATATTTTAGTTTTATTTTGCTTTATTAACCACATTTGAAATTTATAATAGAGTTAGAAAGGCACAGGTATGTTTTACAGCTGAGCTGCTCTGTGTTAAGAACATTAAAACCCACAATATAGCTTCCCTTCAATGGTTTACTCAGTTATATAGTTGGGTGTCCCATGATTTTCTGTACACTCTCTATCCTTTTGTGGTAAGAAGGTTTGGACATAATTAGGGCTGCAACCAATGATTATTTTCGTAATTAATTAGTCAAATAATTATTGTCTCTAATAATCAACTAGTAGTTTTTCAAAATCAAGACATTCAGAGAAAACTGAGAAGCCAGATAGTGGTGGGTTTTTTTGACTGAAGAATTACTGAAATGCCCTACAGTTCCCTACAAGTTCAAATCATGTTCTTTAACAGGTGGTGTTTATCAATTGGCCACAAGATGATGAACAGCAGAACAAACCATAAAAAAATAATATCTGCAAAATGTTATGCTGTTTTGTTTTTTTTGCTTTATGTCTTTTGAATTACATGATAATTCTAATGTTGGAAAAGAGGATCTGTGCCTGACCATCTGTAAGTTTCCAAAACTGACAATGTGACATTCACACTGACGTCCATGCCACGATCAGTCGGCTGTTTGGAGGTGAGAAAGTGTGCTGGATTTGAAATTATCCCTCTCAGCTCTCTTTTTTATACAACTGTTACTGTCACCTTTTACTGTGAACAACTGAGTGCAGCACAATGAATATCTTCCAGGAAAGACTGTCTGACTGAAAATCCATCATCCTTGTATTTAAACAATATTGCATCTCCCCCCTTTCTGTGACTTTTCATTCCACCTCCCAGTGAGGCAGCTCAGAGCAGCTACAGACCCTTTAAATTTCCAGCGTGGTCAGACAGCACATTGTACAAACCACTTATTTTACAACCTTAGGGATTACAAGCAGATGCTGATTTTCCAAAAATGTTGGGAACCACTGAGTGATGGCTTTCACAGTCACCAGATCACAACCTAGTCAAACACCTATAGAAGACTTTGGAGCAGCAGGTTACCATGATAGTCCCAAATGAGGAAATAATTAAAATAATGGTGTTGATCCCTCCAGTAAAGCCACTGAGACCTGGAAAATCAGTGGCTTGGTTTTTTGTTGTTTTTTTTCCATAAACGTATAACCCCTCTGTATGGTGTCTGCATTGTGTTTGAAAGCCCTTGCATCTACAATGACATCTTCATTTTAGGCTTTCCAAAAAAACTTTAGATATGTTAATTTCTATTCTAGTCTATCTCTACAATTGCAGCATATTTGAAAACAAACAAACAAACAAAAAACAGGCATCACTGGTAATCACTCCAATGGACAATTTTATTTTATTGATAACGAATGTCGGAGACAGAGGCATGAATGCCAGTGCTGACTATGAATCAAGGAAACAGGTTTTATTGCTAATAAAACTGAAATTGTTCAACCAGAGAGAAACACTGCTTCAACATCATTTAAAGCACTAACATATTTAATGGTTAGGGTATGTAATCCTCCTCCATCCAGCACCTTCCTCACCACTGAGCATCCCTGCTCTAATCAGCTAATTGCTGCTATGATGAATAAAAATAGTCTGACACGGCCGAGCCCAGACAAGCCTCTCCTTTCACTTTTTTTTCTCATTGCAACAACTAATGATGCGCCATGTCCTCTTCTCTTAATGTTTTAACATTCAGCACATTCAAAGGTAGCAGATAATTGGAACAAGGTGACAATCCATGCTCCATAAACCAGGAGCTGTAGCACTGGCTGCTCCACTCGTGATGGATGCTCATAAATATCAGCCTTAATGAAGGAAATGACTGCGGCACCAATAAGTCACTTATTTCCTCATTACGCTGGTTAATTTTAACACTGCCTCTAAAATGCTCCCTCACCCTATCTGCTGCCAGTCACAGGTTTCCACCTGACTTAACATGAGGCTCAGTGCAGTGGACCTGCAGCTGATAAATGCCCTGGGTATCAATCTGCATACGGGGATACAGACGACACGGTGGCGGTACTGTCAGCTCAGGCTGGCTGACAAAGCCTGGGAGCCAGGGGACCATGTTGAACAAAAACAGATTCAAATCAACAATCTCTTAGAGACATGCCAGGGCAATGAACACTACATGTCCTGTTTGGATACGCAAGGAAGGTTTGAGACAGTACAGATTTTAATGATGGAGTATACATTCATGGAGATTTACAAGAATAACTTTTAGATTTTTTGGAATATTGACAACCTATTCCTTTGGAAACAAGCTCTGCTAGAGGATGAATGTTCATTACATCTCCTAACACAAAGATGTAGCTTGCAAAAGAAAAAAAAAATTTTGTGAAGTTTTCTCTGTGGTCATGGGGCTCTTGGTAGCATGAATATGCTCAGCCAGTCTCCAGCAAACCTACACTTTAAAGTCTAGTGCAGATGACAAAATCTGCTTACGATGAGATTTTTTTTGTCCCATATGGCTGTCATGTTGAGGTAGGGGTACACGACCTACACAGCTGATCTCAGACAAGTTACTGAACAGATTGCAAGACTGGAGACATCTGTTACTGGTGTGAGTCAGGGCAATATACAACAACAAAAAGCAAGGGGGCATGAATGTACTGGGAATTTTGACCTGTATGGAGGAGCTACAGGAAAAGTTCAGAAGGAAATAAAAATCATTAGGATTCATCTAGGAATATTTACAAAAAAGAAAAAAAATCTCAAAGGAAATCTGGACATGTGTTTTTAGCCATGCTTGTTGGGTACTTCAGATTCCAAAATCTGAACTAAACTTTGCAAATAACTACACAAAAAGCTGCTATCAATTTGACAAGCGACAGCTGGCTTCAGCATCACTTCTTTGCAAATCCTACTGAAATGGACACAGGAAGGGTTTCTGAAAGATCAAGCTGACAGTACTATATGCTTTTCTGAGCTGGGCCTCCTGACTGAGTTGGACATTACTATTTCACACAGCTGCTCCACAGCCAAAGTCCTTTAAAACCGTACATTCTTCTTCTCACATCCGCAAGATCACTGGGGACTTCTCATGGATTTTTTACAGCAGCTGAGATAGGCGGAGGGCAAGGATGAGGAGCGTCAGCACTGTGAGTATCGGCTTTACATGGTGAGCACCCTCTCAGCTTTTCAGCAGGAGTCCTCCTCATTTGAAAGGCAGAGAGTCAGGAGATGTCAGGCTAATCCTTGACACTAAAGGAGAAAGAGTGGCTGAACAAAAATGCAGCAAAAGGCTCTGCACACAGCAGCACTGGGAGACCGCTGAGTGAACTCCAGAATATAGGTGCTGGAGACACTGAGAGGACAGAGGCTCTGGTGAATACACTCTCAGAAACACACACTCCCATTTGTGATTCTTGTGGGTAAATTCACTGACATTCACTCTCACGCTAACCCCAATGTGAACTCAAAGAGAAAACTGAATCAAAGCTCAGAGAACCAGTAGTTGTGCATTTTTAGCTGTGTATACTTTTAGCCTTTTACCATTTCATTATATACTCGTACAGTCTATTGCAAGATTGTTTTTACAACTTAGCAAGCAGCCCCTGGTTTTGATTTATTCTAGTACACTGTCAGAGTTTTGCTTGAGATATATTAGGCACACTAATCCAACTAAGCCTTAGTTGCATTGTTATAAATGATTGCATTCAGGTACTAATAAGACACTATGACATTTGAGACATTTATAATTTTCCTCTATCACATGTCACACTATCTGTTGGCCCACTAACTGAACCATCAATAAAAATTAATTGGTTCCAGTCTCTCAAATGTGAATATTTGCAGTTTTCTTTTCCTCAATGACAGTAAACTGAACATCTTTGGATTCTGGAGTAGTGGTCAGACAAAATAAGGAACTGAAGGTCACATTATTACATTACGTTATTAGACCAAACAATCAAGTGATTAATGGAGAAAATAACTGCAAGTTGAATTGATTATGAAAACAATTGCTAGTTACACAAATTTCAGTTTCCTTGAATGGAATGATAACATTTTCAAAACTCTTAACTAAAGGTTTTCAGTATCAGTATACTGTAGATCTTATTATAACCAGAACAATGGGGAAAAGAAAACAACCTCTCTCTCTCTCTCTCTCTCTCTCTATATATATATATATATATATATATATATATATATATATATATATATATATATATTTTTTTTTTTTTTTTTTTTTTTTCAAAATGCCCTTTCATTAATTCATAATGTTAAAGTGGCAGTGTTGCTGTCATCACCCCCTCAATCTACAGCCAGTTGCATTCCTCCTGCCTCTCTTAAGCAAAGCAGCTCAATAGCTGTTACCAGATTTAGCCTGCTAGCTCCTCATAGATAGAGCAACAACGTTAAAGAAATCCAATTCAGACTCAACCGACCAGAGGCTGTAAATAAACATGGTGCACATAAACAAACCTTCCCCTTCATTTAGCTTTACTGTAACAAGACTGCTCATGCTACCTACCCAGCAGGCTAACTTGTTTGGCTGGGTTAGGAGCTCAGACTATTCCCCAGTTTCAAAGTGAAGAGCCAGTATCAATGACAGCAACTGGTTAAAATGGCAGCATTTATTTTAAAGATGTTCCTCAGAGCGAGACAGACAGTCTTTTTGCTCTAACCAACAGGAGGTAGCTGACATTAGCTCTTCACATGCAGAGTAAGAAACCAAGGTCCTTACAAAATAGGAAATTTGTGAGAAACCTAAATATAAAGAGATTTTGATTTGTTGTATGTATGGCAGCTAGATGGCTGGTTCAGAATTGGAAACACCACTGTCATTAGATGTGACATTATGACATAAAAAGTGACAGAAAGTGTTATTGGGATACATGCCATTATGGAATAAAAACTGACTTTGGAAAAGGGAATGGTGCTGTTATTTTTAAATTTTAGAATTACTCATTACTTGTGCTGAATGAACTTCAGCGGAGTTTTGGACCAGTATTAGTGGCAGATATAGGAAGGAGAGCATATAAATTTGCTGCTGGACCCTTATCAAACTTCACTGTGTATGTACCCAGGTGCCTCGAAACTCCCAATGCAGCTGACAATATATAGTTTCACCACATCACTTAGTGGAAATTTTTGATCAAATACAACTTTACTAATAAATGTCTTGAAATTATATTTTAGTAAAGGGTCCCCAAATGACATTTTATGAAACTTTATTGGTCCAAATTCCCCCCAAAAATTGCAATTAATCAATTTACAAAAAAAAAAAAAAAAAAAAAAAAAAAAAATTAGACACAATGAACTTGGGAGTTTAAAGCTCCCTGGGATTCAGTCTTATGTATGCATCAATGACCATAAGAGTGACTGCAATTTTGTTTTGTTTTCATTAATATAGTTTTCCCTTTGTGTAAATGACACAACATATTTTCATATGTAACAAAGCACTACTCAACAATTACTTTATAGACAGACATTGACAGGACTTCACTCAGGACAATAAGGTGGCTGCAAGGATGCTGCAAATTTCAAAGTATTATTCGTGGAATAAAAGTAAGCAAAATGGGACACTGACTTATGTTTAATCTTAAGGGCAGCTATAAAGACAAGTCCTAATCCTTAATAAAGTGAGTATCTCCATGTGTCCCTTGCAGTATTTTGCTTCTTTGTCTATTCTCAAAAATACAAAAAGTCACTGTCACAGACCAACACAAGCCTATATGAAAACACATATAAACCTAGTCAGCTGAAAACACACAATCATGCACACCCACAAACAGCTGCCTATACCAAGTAACTGAGAAGAAAATAACTTTTAGAGCAGCGTGAGATTCTCCTTTTTTTTCATTTGCTAGGTGGTCTGTCAAACACAGGCCTGGGGGAATTAGTCCCTCTGTGGGTGATGACTCAATGCGTGCAGCCTCACTGCATGAAAGAGGAGCCGGCCACATTGTTTACAAATACACATTTTGTAGCATGACATTGTCAAGCAATATTCCCACTCCCCCACCCTGGCTCTGTGCTTCGCAGTAAAGCCTCTTACATGGTCTGTAATCAATTTTAAAAGGTTGAATGGTATGAAAAGCAATTACATGGCACATGTGTCCACTGTCAGGCAGCTGGTGAAGCTGCAGTTTGCGAGGTGGGCTCCCCAGTGATTAGAGAGCATAGATCTAGAGCTGTGTCTGATATAGGTTGTTTCTGTTAGATCCTCCTGTTACACCAGAGGCCCATGCAGCCTTACAGGCCTGATTGACTGAGACAGCCTCTGACAGTTATTGACAGGCTGCTCCACTTCCCAGAAAGGGCAACAGGGAGAGGGGGAGAGAGACTGGGAAGCAAATCTCCATTTTAGGGCTGCTCATATATCCTGTTTCTGCTTAGTCTCCAAAAGGGATGTTTTCCTTTATATTATTTGAAGGTGTTTCTTATGGACTGATATCAATATAAGCTTTTTATTAAATCTCAAATATCTGCCACTCATGATATTCTCCAGTGAGATTCTTCTTTAATGACCTTACAGAAGAACAATAAAAAAAAAATTCTTTGCACATTTTACTCTATTCGCCTGTTTACAATAGCTTTTTCAAATTATTAAGTGATTGTTTTGCTACTCTGTGTAACCTACCACTGACTAATAACCACAGAGTACTGTATGTTTTCTGCCAAGAGCATTTAAGAAAGCTTCCCTCCTAAAAAAAAACTACAGCAGTTTATTTTGAATAAATGAATGTCAGAACCCAACAACTTCACTAACCATAACACTATGCTTGGAAACATCCTGCAAGAAGTTAAGGGGAAAAAAAGGCCAAAACTGAGAATCTGTCTGACAAAATGCTAATAACCACAAAGGTGTTAAATATACAATTATTATTATATTTGTATATTAGTATATAGTATACGTAAAATTACAAGATTACTCCATTACTCCACAGATATGAAGTGGCATGTGATGGAAACCACCCAATATACAGTAGAAGAGGGAACCCAAATATGAGGATCTGTGAATATTTTTAGTTTAATCTGGTGAAGAATTTAGATTTATTATTCTTTTTATCATGGTTTGCAAAATGGGCAACACAGTGGTGCAATTTGCCTGGGGCTTTTCTGTGTGGAGTTTGCATGTTCTCCCTGTGCCTGCTTGGGTTCCTTCTAGGTACTCCAGCTTCCTCCCACAGTCTAAAGACATGCAGATTAGATTAAATAGCAACTTTAACTTGCCCATAGGTATGAATGTGAATGATTGGCCAGGGTCTACCTCGCCTCTCGCCCCAATGCCAGCTGGGATTGGCTCCAAGCCCCCACAACCCTGACAAGAATAAGTGGTATAGATAATGGATGGATGGATGAAATTTAATCTCCAATTACTTTGAGAGATTTCTGCCAGACATTATACAGATTAAACTTCCAGAATGTGAAGACTTGATGCTTTTGTCTTATGTGATAACAAACTGAAAATCTTTTTTGGACCACTGGTCAGAAAAAAAAACAAGAAAAGTGGGTTAAACTATTGTGACTATGTAAAAGACTGTTCTCCCAAGAAAAACAACAGTGGTTTCAATAATTGCCCCAAAATAACAAGTTTATGTTTAAGTGACATAGTCCTTGAGCAGCAGTAGGAATTGTGACTCTTGTTCATCAGAGGTAAAGCAGGAAATCAGGTGATATTATTATAGAAAAACAGTCTACAGAGAGAGGTTGGGGTGGTTGGATGGATCAAGAAAACATCTGACTTTAATACTGGAGACTGCTGTTCATTTCCTGTTTCCAATTGACAGTCTTATCCCATGACTACGTCCATCTGGAACGTCCACCGTTTAAACAGAAGTGGTGGCCTATGACACCAACTGTCAGCCACCTATAATACAGTCCTGAGATCCTTGCCCAGGAAATTAAACCCCCATTCACACCTTGAGACGTGAGATGTCAGGGTGGAGAAACAACCCACCAGTGAGTCACACCTGAGCGCGTGTGACCCAAATGACTCACATAACGACAGGGTGGGTTAACAACTCTCAGAACCACCTCCTAGAAGTTAAATATCTCAGACTCCCCAACCAGGTGAAAGGTCTTCAAGAAACCTAAAAGAAGTCCAGTTGCCTTCAACTTTAACACTTAAGACTATGATTGTTCCTGACTAATAACCAAGTCAACAAACGTTCCTTTAACGAATTATAATGAACTAGTCATTTTAACCCAAACCACAGTGTCTCCCTAAGCTGCTAGTGTCAAGCAGAGTTGAGGACTGGTAAGGTCTTTCAAACTCCACACCACTGATTATACGTTCAAACTTGTTGTCAAGTGTCATCACTTGTGATAATTTACTACAAATGTGGCATATTTATTATGATTCATGCAACTGTTTCTGCAGAGTTCCCCTATAAATATGGTATATTTAGACTACATTTTGAAACACAGTCTGACTGTGACAATGGAATCTGATGGAAGTCTGACTTTTAATAAAAATAAATAACATGAAAATGATCAAATCTGTCATTTCAGGGAAAAAAACAAGCATGCACAAACATGGCTCACCAATGCTCTGTTTTGTGTTTTAGCGAGATGTGAAGATTGGAGTTGAGAGATAACAAAGAATTACTAGAGAGCACATGACCAATGCTGTCCATTATATAGTACAGTGGTTCTGTTTTCAAAAGATTTAGACCTCTGAGAGCAGGGAAGAGCAACATTTGCCACATTTCTCCAGTGCAATAAAGTGAACATATGCAATTTCCCTGAAAGTTAGTGTGGTATATCACTGTAAATTTTGCAGTCAACTGTTACTTGCTGTTAATACCAACACTTACCCAGGCACACCATTAATACCAGTAATATTAGAAGAAAAAAAAAAACATAAGTAGTGTAGTATTTACTATTGTAATAGAAGGGCTTATACACGCAGCCAGCCATCTTAAGCCCCATTCAAACTTGGAATCTTCACATATTCTACCCGTCAAACACCCCTGTCAGGTCATATTTGAGTGCAGCATATTTTCTGTGTTGACAGAGTGATAGGTGAAAACCTGTGATCTCTGCAAGATCACAGACTGTAACATGTGCTCCATGTTTTTACCAGACAAGGAGAGAAACTTTCCCATGAGCATGCAATCAGGTGTTGTCGTCGGTCTATGAACCATTTCAATCATCCTGTGTAAGCAGGCGTCACTGCTCTGTGCAGCTGGTGAAGATACTGTTGGCATCAGCAGCTCAGTTAGGTGTTGATTAACACATTAGAAAAAAAAAATAATAATTTTTTGCCAACCCAGTTTTTCAGAATTACTGAATTGTATTGGATATCATTTTATTTCTTTAGAGACATTTTTATTTAAAATGGCCTTTTTCCAAAAGTCTGCTTTTATTTCACAAAGTTTTTTTTTTTCATAATGACACATTTTATTTCATGTCACTTATAATGACAGTAGCATTTTCATCCTGCTGATTCACAATTACTTTGACGTTACTAACAGGTACTACCTGGATAAATTTGGTAGAAGTTGTTGAGCTTGCTATTATGATTGCAGGGGGCATGTGATTAGCTGAGAGGTGAGGGGTTGATGACAATGCCATAACCATCAAAAGTGATATGAAATAAAATCTGTCATGATGAAATAAAATGTGCCATTATTTAATATATTGACATCATGGAATAAAAAAACTGCCATCATGAAACAAAAAAAGTGCATGCCCCTAAAAAGAGAAAAAAACTGTTGCTCTATTAGCATTACAGTACATTTGAGAAATGGCTTGTTAGCAGTGTTAGCAGTCATAATGGATACCAATAGTTCTACCAGTGAGCCATGGGCTCATCAGCATTACATTTGGGTCTCATGTATAAACATGAGGTGTCTGTTGTCCTAATCCTCACAATACTGCTGAATCAATCCGCCCTTTATTAGACTTCAAGTCACTATAGAAATGTTGTTGCTGGAAATACTGATGACACTGATTTACATATTTCTACAAAATCTATCCCTGATTGTGATGTAGCTGAACTAACCTTGCTTTTTAAGCATCACAGGCTCATCAGATTAAGTTAATCCCAAGGGATAGACACGTATAGATAGAAGTGTTTTCAGGTTGTTTGATTAATAGACAGCTACACAAGCCTTGTGTTTAAAAGAATTTATGTAATCTGTAATCTTGAAATTTGTTTTATACTCTATTGTCCTCTGTTTGATGAACCGAGATGTTTGAAGAGCATTTTGTAGCAAATTTAATTTGCTTCTGGTAATTCTCTTAGTGAGATAATCAAAGAATTCAAATATGATCCAGAGAAGGTAGATTTTATGCTATGTATGCTTTATCTTCAAAGGCTTGGAAAACAGTGTAGTCAGAGAGTACTGACACATTTTTTGTTGTTGTTTTGGGTCTGTACTGCAGAACACTGCATTTGCAAGGAAACAAGGACTATGAGGTTCAAGTGCTGACTGTGTTACATCCACATCAGATGAACACTGCTCCCCACTTTTAGGGGACACATGTCACAAGTTATGTGAAAAGTTAAACATAAACATAAAACTCACTTATCATAGTATAAAGGTTACATCACTTTTTTTGGTTTATAGCTTTTCTGGCAAGCTGTATCAAGGTGCAGTGACTTCCTGGCATCTCTGCTGGCTGCTCTGCAGGGTTATGTTGAGGGCGTCGGAAAATTGTTCTGGTGTCAGTACCAAACTCCGGCACTGTATCTGTGCTAGTATTGAAAACAATACCCTGCCCTATTGGTCACCTAACCTATATGTTTAGAATCATTGTCCTCAAATCTGAAAGGTTGTTTTAAAAACGAGATATCTTGGCTCCAGAGCACTGACTCATTGCATACATTTCAAATTTAATCAGCAATTCAGTTGGTTTTGTGCTCACGGATGGCTGTTTCCCTGGATGGAAAATCAACCAAGCTAATCAGAGCTTTGTAGGAAGGATTAACAACTGGGACTTCATCTTCATTTGCCAGAACAAGAGAGATGGCAGCAGAGCACTACCACAAAAATTGGGACAGGCATGTATGAGAGTCAGTACAGCTAGAAAGATTGTTGTAATCAAATTTTCAGTTAAAACAACTCTTAAACTGGCATATTTCCTCACTTATCTCCAAACTCCATTTGTTGGGGAGTACTACTGCATATATGAAAAAAGTTGCGGTAAGCCTTGAATGCTGTCACTTGAGTCAGTATTGGGTAGGTCTGTAGACCTAGTGAAAAAAAAGCTACTAAATGATAAATGGACTGCGCTTATACAGCACTTTTCTTGTCATATCGACCATTCACACATTCATTCATGCACGTTAGAGCACATTAAGTGCTCTAATATACACATCCATTCACACACCAATACATTGGGGACAATCTGGGGTTCACTATCTTGCCCAAGGATACTTTAGCACGTGGACTGGAATAGAGCTGGTGAACTACTGACCCTCTGATTGGTTGGTGACCTGCTCTACCTCCTGAGCCACAGCCGCCCACCTCTCCACTCCACTACTAGCAAAACACACCCCAATCTCCAACTTAACTGTCAGCAGTAGAGTTGCGGGTAATGTTTGCGCCAGGTTTAAAGAGGGAAGAAGAATGCATGGAATAACTGGAATTACTGCCTTGTAGTTGTATACCTTTGCCAAAAGTTGCTAGCCAAAAACGTGGTTTGTGAGTTCGCATCTTGAACTTTGGCCTTTAGCCACCAAATTCTGACAAATTCATCCTTGAGTCCAACTGAACATTTGTGCCAAATTTCTTCCAGGTGTTCCTGAGGTATAGGATTTTTTTTTCTTTTTTTTTGGGCTTCTGTCTGATTATCAGGCTAAAAAAAGTGCAAAACTGTTCACTCACTATGGATACTATGGATGGTTGTTTTTTGTTTTTTTTCAAACACCATTAAAGCTAACCAAGTCTGCATTGGACAACCAATGTGCTGGATAGAGACAAAAATAATTCAGAACATACATTATCAGATCCTGAAAAGTTGGTTCACAGTTGGTATTATGTCCACATAGAGTGTATTTTTAAGTCTGTGTAGCCTGTACATTTAGAGTGTATGACATTTGAATAAATATAGACCTAAATAAAATATCACAAAGATGGTATCTCCTTAAACTAAGACAGTTGTACCTCATTTGAAAATGTGAAAAGGTCTTCAGCCCCTTTGGAATGGAATGTATCTGGCTGCCTGAATGGCTCTGATCACTCTCTTAGTGATGGCAAATGACTAAAGCGTTACCTGTGCCGTCTCTTGGCATACTGAAATTGAAAGGCCAGAAACTAATTACCAGCTGTGACTGCCTGACAAAGCCCCAATTCCAACTCATTTTCCCTGTCAAATAGAGAGAGGGGGCTGACGCTAGAGCTTGTCAAACTCAAGACTTATTCTGCATAAGCCTAACACCCCCTACACACCACAACCCCACCTTTAAACTATACCTGCCCAGTTCACTGCTGTCTCCTGATGTGAGAAAAGTGCAACGGCTCAGCGGTCGTGAGGCAAACTGAATCTCAAAAGACAAGAGCCATATGGCTGGGGCTGATTTATTTACAAACTGGCTAATGGGGGCCACAGAGGGCCCACAGTGGGATTCAGGGGAAATGGCCTCTAAACCCAAGCTGAGGCGGCTCTGATAAATCTTATTTAACACTGCTTTATACTTAGGACTCAAGGTGCTTCCACCACAGTTGTATTCACACAATCACAGACAGGGCACAGATAGATTCCATGAATCAATGCAACCCTCTGGCTCTGCTGAATTTTTACTTCTGGTTTTAACTGTGGCTCAACAGTAATTTGAGCATGCTGTTTTATAGTCTACACAACATTTGGTTTTTCAGGGTCGCTGGGCTTGAGCCTATGTAAGCATTCACACAGTGGAAACCTGACAGGTCTATCAGATGTCTCCAGTACACGCTTCATGTGTATTAAGGTTTAAGGCTTTTATGTCTTTGGATTGTAAAAGAAAATCCACATAGTCTCAAAACACACATAAATGAATCAAACATGACATAAGATTAGAGTAAGCTTATTTAATGTTTGTTTTCGTCACTTTAGCCACTTAAGTCACAAGTTGTAATCACAGGGTAGTGGTAAATGTTAAATGTCTTTTGGTTTGCTTGGTCCAAACCAAAAAGAAAGGTACACGTTCATGGAGCCAGAAAAATAAATCATACTGATTTGTCCTCTAGCACCACCAGCAGGTCAGAGTTGTTACTTAACCTGTGAAACATCTCAACATTTTGATTCATTGTCCCCAGAAGTTACTTAGGTGATTTTCTAACTTTTCTTCTAGCACCACCATAAAGTTGCACTGTAAACCTGGATTTTTATTCCATTAATTTTTCTGAGTTAATTATTCTTTCCTGTTTTGTCAAAAAAGTTCTCCTTACAAATTTGAATTAATTGTTTGCAGTATTCAGCTGAAATACACAATACAATAATCAAATTAAGCATATCCATATCCATTATATATCTGCAAGGCCTTGTTTTTCACAGCTTGTATAATGACAACATGTTACAAGTGTTACTGTATTAGTTGCGCAATACGATCAAAATTGAGCTTGTTTGGTTCAGCTTTGTCATAGACCATTCATTCTCTTTCATTCTAGCTAACATGTGTCATTTTACTCCTCAGAGGACCAAAGAGTCAACTGATTTGGACACTGATGATCAGAGGGCCTTCTATTCTCCTTGATGATAACCCATAGACTCATTCAAATCAGGCTTTGTAGGTAACTTCTTACTTTCTCAAAGACTATTGAATAGGACCATGACAGTGTAATCGTGAATTTTCACCATTATTTTACCCATTATTTGTTCATTCTTGTCCTGTCCCACTTATTACTAATATAATCTGCTATTATCCAGTTAGTGTCTGTGGGATTTGGTTAGGTTTCATGTGTCAAGATTTTCTGTGACTAGATAATATTGCTTAACATTACTGATATCCTGTTTAGTTTAATGCAATGGGTTTCCACACAATTTTCTAGTAATGTCAGCTGATTTGGGGTGATATTTGTGGTTATTAATTATTGGATGGATTACTATGAAACTGTTTTCTGACATTTACAGTTTGTTCTAAAAATAAATCTGACTGATCCTCTCACTTTTCTTCTACTGCAATCATCTGGTCAAAATTTTATTTGTCTAGTATTTTGATTCATGAACAAACATCTATAGATAATAATAATATTGTTATAGTAAAAATAATGATGTACCCATCAGCCTGTTTAATGAGGAACTGCCAAAATGGAGCTTGAGATAACCTTCAAACACAACTGTTTGAAGCGATCTCTTTGCAGTTGTTTGCGCCACACCAAAGTTCTAGACCTAATCCTAAGAATAGCACAAATACACAGGTGTCATAAAGTTAGCAAACTATTTCAGTAACGTGAGTAATGTCAATCTAACTTTTGCTAACATTACGCACTGTATGCTTCTGGTCATATCAGCCCTTCTTCCCAAAGTTGCATGGTCATGCTTTAATGTGTGTAGTTTATTGTACTTATTGTATCATAAAATAAAGACACTACAATGGACGTAACTATAGAAAACTCAGCAGCACACACTTATGCTGAATGTATCAGTCAAGTAAAGAACAGCAGCAGCAATGTTCTGGTCACACTGGAATGTCATATCTAGAAGTAAATCGGAGGAAACTGGTCACTCAACCATGAACATGAAAAGAAAATGTTAATTTGGTCCAAAAGCCAATATGCCAATCTCATTGCAATGAAGCATTCCGTCTTTTAGCTGTCAGCTCCATCCCATTGATTTATGAATATATCATTTTGTAATTGATTGTGTGGTTTGCTGGAGGCTCTTGTTAATATTTCACTTGACCTCTCACCAAATTGGAGTTTATCATCTCTGACAGATGACTCCACTGTGTGGAGGAATGTGAGATGTGAAATGAAAGCTGTTGCTCCACTCCCCATTTCATTAAAAATGCAACACAGAACCTGCCAGAGGTGAGTAGTAATGACTAGAAGCACCTGGGTCCTATTCATATATGTTGCCACACTGCTTTGTCTGGGAAAACTCATATTTTCCATGCCTCATCACCAGGGGTTAGTGCACCTCTTTCCTGTAGAATATAATTAAGATCCAACTGGCAGAAGACTTTTACTCAGATTTCATTCGCCTTTATATGTACAAAGAATATTTATGCATGTGCAGTGTACTGTATTTGTAGTATCTAATATGTATGTTCATGTATATTGTATTATGAAATGAGTGTGAATATATGATATGTAGTACATCCACGTACATGTCAGTGATATGTTATTATGCAATATTTAGAAGAAATTATCATGTAATATACAGGCCATGTGCTTCCATAACCATTAAAATATGGATAATTCAATCTTCATTAACATCCATTATGAGCATCATCACATTATAATTTTGTAAAATGAGATCATATCATGAGGAGGTAGGAGGAGGAAGGAGAAATGATAGGCCTGTGGCGAAGTGTTCCCCCCAGCAGGGATGGGATGGTTACAAGCGGGTAGATATTATCTCCTCTGACACCCATTGTGTAGCTGACTCCCTCTGCAGAAGCACAGGCCTGGAAGCATTGTTGGAATTGATTTAGTGAACAGGGCCCAATCTTTGGACACTTTGCTGCTATTGACTGTAGCTTCAAATCAGAAATTCGAACAGAACTCAGTCGGGGATTTAATTAAAACTCAAAAGAGGGAATGACTGACATTGCGGACAGGGTAGTTGCAAGAAATCAATTGTGCAATGCAAATGAGTTTAAAATCCCCCCATGCCTTCTGCTTCCATTATTTATTTATCTTTTTTTTTCCTCCACTGCTCTGTGCTGCATTCTTAACTGGGGGCACCACTCTGTCTTTATTCAGCAATTCAGAGGATAAGCAAATGTTTTTAAGCCCATTACTACAAATGTGGCATTAAGATTTGGATTGTCACCCGATTTTCATGTCATTCATAAAAGCCTGTCAAAGATCCAATTACTGTTAATATGGAAAGAGGCTCTTTGTGTTTCTGGGTCCATCTTATTGTTTGCTAGTGTATTTTTCTTATTCTTGTGGATAACCAGCCAAATGTAAATGAGATGTCAGGATATTTCCAGCACAGCTACAGTGCAGTTTGACAGTACAACATAATTCAGCTATCTGAAACATCAACAGCAAACGTCAGCAAAGGTTTTGATCTCAGTTTCTCTGAATAAAAGCAGTGGGTCTATCTAGAGTTGCCATTTTACACAGATGTTTTTTTTTTTTTTTTTTTTAAATCATACAGGGAGAAACCTATCCTAGACAGGGGTTGTTTCTTTTCTAACTATTCCTATTATTTTCTCCACATTGAGAATCACTAACTGAAGACAAAGTAGACAAGGTAGGATGAAGAAAAGTGAAAAAAGTGAGGAAAAAGGCAAAAATTACTGTCGCCTAGCAACGGCAGCTCACAATTTTCGCTTTGCTTATTGTAGTCTGGCAAGCTTGAATGGGCATATTGCTCGGGAGAGATGTTATTTCAACTCAGCTGTACAGATAGAGAATAGATGATTGACAGTTCTCTTCACTCCAAGATCAGCAGCTACATCTCATTGGATGAAGGCACGTCTCTCCAAGCTGCCATTGGTGCTTACTTTTGAGTGGGGGGTGGGGGGTGGGTGCATGGCAGCTGTTTTTTTTTCTAAATTATCCACCAAAATAGGTTTTTAGGGAAACTGAAGGAAAAAAAAACTGGAACAAAAAATAAGCACAGTCACAATTTAAACTGAATAATGTTTTGGACTGTATCAGCAATGGATTAATTGACTGTGTGATGCAAAAAATATTCTCTCTTAGAGAGAATTATTGGCTGAATCTGCTGTTTCCCTCAGTCCTATACAGTGGTTTAGTTTTAGTGGGATATTTCCCAAGGGAGTTGGTGGAGAAGAAAAGCAAAGTGAATATTGGACTGACATTCAGTAAGTAACACGACTCCAGTAACATGACTCTGAATGAATGCTGTTTCTGCTGGATGAGTAAGAAGAAAATAGTTTGCTTGTATGTTAGCTGCAACAATTTTCTAAGGTGATAATATGTCAGATATTGTGTTGTGTTGTGAACCTAAACATAAATAAATGAATAACCTTTTAGGTTTGCTCATTAGTTTTGTACATATGTGATACAGAAGTGACTCATCTCTACTGTTCTTTACAGTTTGACAGCATAACATTATTCAGCGGAAACAATAAATGTCAGGATTTAAACTCAGTCACTTAAAATGAGAGCAGCGGGTTTAATCTAGAGTTGCCATTTTGAACAAATGTTAATGTTATCATGAAATGAAAACTGTAAATGTCAAAGCAGTAGACATATGGAGATTAAAAATTTTAAACAGATATATTAGTAAATGGAATACTAAACAGTAAAATGTAAAATACATTTTGTGATTCAGTTTTAAAATTCATTCATTAATTCATCATAGACGGACTGAATAAAGAATGAACTCTGAGAATATTCCTCCTCAACCAAAATTATTGTTTTTTAAGTGTTGTATGTGAATATGTATGTACTGATTATATTTTCTCTCTCTATTTTTCTCTGCTGTGTCAAATATTAACTGAAATTACTGTATAATGAAAATGCAATACAATATTTACATTGCAAAATAGAATAATTAGTTAATTTAATGACAGTACTATTTCTTAATAATTTAAATGCAAATGATAGAATCAATTTATAATTGTTTTTAAAATGTATTAATTCTGTAATTGTGATTAAAAGTTTTTTTTTGTTTGCTTTTTTGCCCCCCGTTGGAAATTCTTTTAAAACATAATAAACATGAACACTGCACTGAACATCATCAGTCTAACACTGCTATTCTCCACAGATCAGACAAACAATGATAGAAATTCATCTGAGTTGTTCATGTTGCTGTGGCCAGGCCAAAATATGACTACAATTCAGCGAGGTTACTGCTGGTGGCACATTCCTGGCTAAATGGTCATTATCATAAATATGTGGAAAGTTCTTTTCATTGCAATTACCATGCAGATTTCTACTAAATAATGTCCAGTGAAAAGGGCCAGCCTTGACCCTGATCACCTTCCCAGCAGCTAATAGTGTGTAATCATTGATAATTGGCAGCCAACAGCATTTACAAAAGGGCCAGTGATTAATGCTAATTAAGAATGGAAAATGTGTGTGTGTGTGTGTGTGTGTGTGTGTGTGTGTGTGTGTGTGTGCTGTCATGTACGAGTGAATACTTGTGCATCTGACCTTGCCTGTTCTCTGAGCCCAGTCACAGCAGCTGAGCTCAGCCCTACCAACCAGCCTACTGCAATCAAATATGCTGTTTCAAAGGTGGCTGGGCTGCAGCCTGCCTGCTTAAACACTGCTCCTGCATCACACATGAAGAAAGAAAAGCTGACAGTGGGAGATAAAGAAAGGGGGAGAGAGAGGGAGGAGGGGGGGGAGTGGTCTCTGAATACCCTGATCTCTCCTGTGGATCTGTTGATGTCTCCACTCTCTGAGGAGTAGTGCCGAGTCAGCACAGAATTGAATGACAGACAGCGAGACAGACTGAAATCTGGGAAAGGGTGTCTGAGATTGCATCCATAAGAGGAGAAAAAAGGCAGGCTTTTTGTTATGCCACAGCTGTCAAACCAAGGAGATGAGAAATGCAGCTTTATTTGCAGTTTGCTTTTCTTACTGACACTGACCCCACAATTAGGACAGTAAAAGATAAAAGCACCTCCAAAAATGCCAGTGCTGGTATTAAATACATCAAGTTTTTATAGTCTTGTCTATACTGACTTTACATGCATATTAGTATCCTAGTTATTAGCCATATCCCATTTTTGAGCATATTCATTATATGATGCTTACATGGAAAACAAAGTTACCTGGTCATTCATATTCCTGTATACAAAATTAGAATGTAATATAAGTTTCCAGTTCCTGTCATTTCAATACCATTGAATTATCTTGTTGAGGATGAACTGACGCTGTCTGCTGGATTGGCGTCTCCATCTTGTCACCAATAAATAAAGACAAGAGCCACAAGCAACTCTCAACATCACAGGTGTAGAGTTGAATATGGCTGGGAGTAACATTTCTCTACCACTTTTAAGGTTGTGCTGATTTTTACCAATTGAAAATGATCTTGTCATTTTAAGTGCTTATACTGTTACAGGTTAGATCTATGTTGCCAGATTTGTGTGTTTTCTGCAAATGTGAGCTATTATAAGGGAGAGTGGAAGAGCAAGATGATACCTCAGGCAACCCTCAGGTGGTATCCACTACTGTTGGTTAGCTGCAACAGCTGGCCGTATGGCTGCAAACTGAAATCAGTGTTGACTTTGATGGAGTTAGTATGATAGTTTTAAGGTTTAAGGTATGTAGAAACCCGAAAACCCTTGTTATTGTTGACACCTGTGGCCATTAAGTAAACTGCAGTCTGTGTCCTGTTGCTCTCATGTGTTCTCAGCACTCCATAAGTAGAGGGCATGAACATCCATAAAGTTCTTATTGTCCCTGTCAGTCTCTTAACCAGCTCTCACTGTTTGCATGCATGACTCAAAGTCCAATCATGGTGTTAACGTTACAGAGCTGCAACTTTGCTACACTGCAGAGATCAGGCATTGGTTTGTTAGCTGGTGCAGTAATTATGTAATGGCAAGCTTGTCTTTGCAAGCAAGATTTACCAGCCAGATCAGCCCCAGAGTTTGGATGAATTAGCAGATGTTATCCACTCAGTACAGTAGTTTGCTACCGATTTGTCTATGTTAGTAGACAAGCTAACGTTAGAAAGCATTAGCCAGCTACAACCACAGTATCGCAATATTTCACAGGCTTTACAGTAATGTTATTTCACCCGTCCAATAAAAAGAGAGCCAGCATCCTTCAAGCCGAACAAAGGCTCCTCCATGAACATACTAAAGTTTTCTGTATTTGTTCTTGCATGGATTTTGTGTTGGTGTATTTTTTGTCCTGGGGGCTGGCTGTTTTGTAACAGCAGTGGACTCCATCTTGAAGCTAACGACAGTGCACTGCCAGTTCTGTGGTGGTGCAGAGAGACTACTATTGCAGCAGGGCACTCGACCCAAGTCCTTTACGTGGAAATCAGTCTACAGAGTGTTATAGGCAACAGAGAAAGTTGAGGAAGAGCTTATTTTTATGTCAGGTTACAATCTTTTCACACATTGGCAATAAAAAAGGCAATTATTACATGTCAATTCCTTTAAATTCTAACCTTTTTTGTATTATTTACAGTCTGCCATCTTCAGAGCCTGAGCAGCTTCAATTTACAGTGATATAAAAGAGTGAAAAATATTTTTTTTTTAAATGACACAAGCAGTTTGTCAATCATCAGTATTACTGCCAATTAATTTTCTTTTATTTATTCCCTAAATCTGTTGACATTTCTAGTATATCCTTAACTTATCTGCAAAACATTCACTGTCAACATAACTGACTGTTAGTCCTTTCCTCTGTTGAAGAGTGCTTTGCTGAAATTGTAAAGTGATCTTTGTTGAAATTTAGGAAGTTGTAATAAAGTCAAAATTTTAATGAAATGTTTTTGTGGGTTTATCTCCTTAAAAGGATCTGAGATGATGATTTCTGTGCTACATTTCCCTGAATCAACACTGTGCTCTATTCCAACAGACACAGAGAAGCAAACTCAGAGCAAAACATATTTTTGTGCAGTTAACTTCTTTATTTAACATGCACAGGAAGTCATTAATCTGAGAACCGGTTCGCTTCAGTAAATTTTAAACAGCTGTGCCTGTTAATTTGAAAATATAATATTGCGGTGAACAGGTTTCTGCATGATGCCACTGCAGTCCACACCCAACCCATGCGTTTTCAGAGAGAACAAATTGCCACAATGACTGCTACTATGGAAAATGTTGATTTCTTCAGTGTTAAATTACATTCCTTTATTTTAATGCTTTGTTTTCAATGCTTCTTTGTTTTCTAAGCTTCCACAGAGAAACTGAGCTGAACTTCCTCTACAAAATTTTCATCCTGAACTTGTCATCTTTGACCTTCATGCCAGGTCCGCATACTACTTAATGTCAGGGAGAGTGGCAGCCATGCTGTGAGGAACAATCTGTCTTTTAAAGGTGGTTTAAGAGCTGAATAGGATTCCTCTACCATGACAGACAAAGATGTTCTCAAGACAAGGCTTTAAGAACCCTCAATAAAAAATATGCTTCCCTCATGTTGGTGTGGATAACTTTGCCAAAGGTTTTACTCCACTTTACTGACACTTAACAAGAGCCTGGAGAGAATCCCACTTATTCAACATTACCTCTCCACTGGAGGCCTTATTATCTTCCATAGAGAAGCTGATGAAAGGCCCCAGAGACAGATACAGTATGGGGGGAAGACAAGTTTCAGCACTGACATGGTTAATACTGTCAAACCAGAAATGCTGTATGTTTGATGGACTGGATTAAAAAAAAATACCGTATTCTCTATACAGGGTAAACAGGTATTACAAGTTTATCGGAGCAATTAGAACAGCTTCCCCAGTGACAAGCTCAGATTTAATTCATGTCTTCTACATCTCACCCAGTCAGAGTTTGGGCCAATACCAACTTTGCAATTCTGCAATTCTGTGAGTGTCCAAAAACAAGCCTTTGGTAGACTGAGGCGAAGAAACAAGAAAGTCTACACCAACGTTTGGCACAGTGAGTCTTGTCTCAGCCCTGTGGAGCTTGTTTGAAGTAGCAACTGATGTGCTGTTATTTATGCAGAGCAAGACCACAGAGACCACAAGCAGAGCACTGTGTGACCCACATTCAGCAGACTTGAAAGTGCTGCTCATTGCCAAGTTTAACAGAGGGCAAAAGGCTGTTTCATCTAGACTGCTCATCCTGGGCTGCCAGTCTATAAAAATTCAGAGCCCCCAAATCCTTCACGACAAACAGGAAATGAACAATGATCTTTCAAAACTTGTAAGTCTGCTTTATAGGGGAAACTTTGTGGTTCTTTTTGATTTTGGTTACATCTTTGGTGCTAGAGGTTTTTGCTTTGTTGTGTAGCCACATATAAACTGGAATACAAATTCTATGTCAGTTTTGTGCCAGAGTTATAATACAGTAAATCACTAGTAAATCACTCAAATATGCTAAACATGAACCAACACACTGCAGTGGGTCTCCCAGTCTTGGTTGAGATGTACTTACTTACTGTACTGATTGTTATTCTGTCTGTATAATGCTATTTATTGTCTGTCCCATAGTAGGGATTCCTGGTCATTCAAACTTCCTGATTCATTTTTTAAAACATATATACCACTGTTGAAGATGACAGGACGGGTCATTTGTTCAAACATTTAAATGACCTATGTTTAGGTTTTCTACAAAAATTCCTCTTGTGTCATGTATATTTTGTAATTCAGCAACAAAGACAGAGAAAGAGAGACATTATATTCTGCAACACAACTTCTTAGGGAAGTATTCTGCTTTGATACTGGAGACTATTGTTGCATGCTGTCCCCTACCAACAGAGAATGTTTGTAAAAGACATCTTTACCCTGAGTTAAAAGCAATAACAATAAATACTTTCATAATAGCAATGTATTTTAACGACAATGTCAATGAGAGGCTTCATTGGATGTACACAAAAAGTGTGTTTTCATTGTCAATTGAGTTTTTTGCTTTTGTAGATAAAAGTTTCCACTCAAGTTTTTTAATGCCCAAATTAAAGATACACGTGAAAACCAATGGATGGAAATCCACCTTGTTGGGGGTCCTGTGCTGTGGACAGTAAATCATCACTATCTGCCAGCTTTGCAAATCTGCTGTGCACCTGCAAAGGCTACAGGAAAAGAAACTGTAGATGTGACAGGGAAAAAAAAATAAATGTAAAAAAAGATAGCTAGATAAATTAATAAAAACACAGTGACATGATGAATGCGCTAGTAGAAGAATCCTCCATGTTTTTTAAGTGAAATATTTTCATTTGTGTCTTCCCCTGCTTAGACCAACTGAATGGCACAGACACACACTCACACCAATCCAAAATAATGCATAATGTTTTGCACTGCTGGCATGGTGTGTATACCTTCATTCATTTTCTAAATCTTCTGTTATTTGACCTTGTGTGTTTTTTTTAAGTAGTGAGCTCTTCTGAAAGATGCAAAGGACAAGGAGAGGAGGAATACAGTTAAGAATGTATTATGTATTATTTATCTTTTACAAACTGTGCAGTTTGTAGAGTTAGAACTGGTGTCAGTGCTGGTATCCATGCCAGCAGCTGCAGAACCAATACAGGCTACATCAGCTGCCTGTTCATTACCAGTCTTATTTTCAGTCAATACATTACATTTTGGAAAGACAGAAAATAATTTGCTTTTTGACATCTTTGCGAGTCCAACACCCCTGGTATTTTGCACACTGTAGTGAATCCTCTAGGAACCTTAAATGTCTGTATTTCATGGCAATCCATCCAAAAGTAGTCAAGACACCCCAAACCAAAAATGATAACCCTGAGCAGATACGAGATGAAAGGTCTGGGGATCCATCCAATACCTTAATAGCTGTGGAGGTTTTTCAGTCAAAGTTGTGGGCTGACTGACTGGCAAGCCAACCAACACTTGAGCCATGAGCCATATGGTGTAGCTAAAAACAAACCTCAGAAGTTTATTTGCCAATCAAGGATTCTTCTGTGACTTGATCGACAAGAATAAACTAGAAGCTGTAAGATTTGTTACAAGGGCTCACCACATCCAAAAAAGTGTTATGTTTTAAAGTAAAGAGCTGGTTAAAACAGCTGGGAAAATGAACAGGTGTGCATCATTTTTTATTTAGTTCTACACCGAGCACAAGGGCCAACTCAAACTGTGAGGATGTTTCTATCTGCCTGCTCTTTCATGAGAAGTTTGTTCTCTCTGGGACAACTCAGAACGATCTCTTTCTGCAAGGACATGTACTGACTCAGAATCCTTGGACGTTATGTTTAGCTACAGTTTATAGAACTGAAAATTATGAGTCTGGAACATAAAGTTTAATCTGGGTGAAGTACAGCACTGAGATATTAAACATCAAGGGGTTGTTATACAACCTGGCAGAGATGTTGTACAGTCTGTCCTTTTAAAATTTAATCTAAAAATCAGTTTTTGTGTGGCACATTGCCGTTTAATGATTCTGAATATGTTGCTGAATCCATTTTCTACAGAGAGAAAAGCTGGGGATATTGTGATCACTGTTATATCAGACAGTGATGGAGAGAAGTAAAACTTATTTTCTGTTATGTAAATATCACATATTGTTTCAGCAAAGTTTGAAGTGGACTTTTCCCAAAGGGGTCAGGTAGTCACCTAAACAACTGCTGTGTTCCATGCTGTGTTGACAGTGCAAACCAGGCTTGATTTTCCTCCCCGTACATCATAAGCCAATGTTGGCTGGTAGTCAGAAGGGAATTAATTACATACTCACAGATTCACAGTTCTGACTGCAAACACAATGAGTTCAACACAAACAAACACTGGTCAGCATTCATTCCTGCAGATGAATAAAACAACACCAGTCATTATCTACGCCTCTCATCTCTCCTTTGTCTCAACTGCTCCACTTTGCCCAGAATTTGCTGACAGCCTTTATGGTGTGGTTCAATATCAGAGACAAAAATGCATCCGATTTCTTTCTCTCAACGATCCTACTGCCACAAGACGCTCAACTATCATTTAACTCTCTCCCTCGCTAATGAATAAATACATAATGCATCACTGTAATGTGAGGCATTTTCCTGCTGAATAGCCCAGATTGAAATAAACAGGTTATGATTAAACCAATAAAATCCTTCTTTGTCAGGTTTTGTCTCTGCCATAAACTTAAATGCATGTTGATGATCAAACAAAAATGCTGCTGTGTGATTGTATACCATTGTTGCACAATCAGAAAATGGAAATGATCACAATCTTGCTCTTTTAGTGCTCTTACAGCCTGAAACACAAGGCTCATTACAGAAAGGCTAAATGAATATCATTAGATCTTCCTCATTTCATTCTGCTTGACTTACTAGGAAAAGCAAGGCCTTTGTATTCAGCTGAATTAACAATATGACATCACTGTGCACGCCATGTTATAGTGACCTATCTTCATATTTAACAATCAATCAAACCTTAAATAATATTACAAAATTATCATTTAACTAGATTTTGTTGGTGTCTCTCAAAAAATATTTTTATGTTAATAACAGATCAAATGGCTGTTCATCAAGAAAAGTTGGTTGTAATGACTGAGCCACAAAGAACCTCACTCAGCTCTGCAGCTTTACAAGGCATTTTAAAAGTTCCTTGTGGAGTTTTAGACCTGTACTATGGAGTTGATTTTCCATGAGTGCATCCTGTTTTGTTTATCTCATGCATGGTGTCAGTAATACGGTGGTGGGAACATGTTAAGACATGCTGCAATGCACCTGCAAGAGCAGGGAAGAAGAAGACAATAAAATAGTAAACATGGATGTAAACAATGCAGGATTTAACACAGGAAGGAAATGCACGCAATGCATTTGTTAGATCTTCAGGGTACACACAGTTTGTTTGGGTGAGTAATACTAAATAAAAACATAACTTTTGTTTGCTTACAAGAAAACTCCACAGCCTTTAAGTTATGTTCTGTTTTACCTTGTTTACAGCAGCAGCAGGCAGGAAAAACCTCTGATAAATGCACTCTGCACTACCTGTCCAGCACCAAATGACAGACACAGTTAGCAACTACCTGAGGGCTGTGCTACAAAGGGATTTTAACCTACTATGATTTAAGTCAGGGTTATCAGGGGTAGTCGGGGGTTAACAAACCCTGGTTACCTAAACTGGTATAATGGTATAAACAGTGGTTAAGATGTTGGTCTGTTCAGTTGGTGTTAACCAGAGTTTGTGCGTGTGCATGAAAGGGCCGTGTTCAGCAATGCAAGCGGAGAGTTGTGGCATAATGGCTCATGCACCATATTTCTCAGATGAAGAATGCATGTTGATCCAGTTGGTTTATGGGGAATTTGAAGAAACTCTTATGGCAACACCATGACTGCCAATAAAGCCAGGGAGGACCTAAATTCCTAAATAATTTCTTATTTTGTGATATGATTTAAATGTGAGGACAAGGGAAATATGTGAAAATTATTAGGATACTTGGATTATAGTCAACACATAGGCTGCATTTCTGAAAATGACTTGTTACTCACTGTTAATGATACTCTCCCTAGAACACTTAGGCTGTATGTGTATGAACAATAATTTCAGCTCCAACACCGGTGGAAAGCACACCTGGCACCAAGTCAGGATGAATATAAAAATATTCTATAAAAAAGAATGCAGTGATGGCTCTCATCATTAATACTGAGCAGAGATGTGGTCTATAGCCTTCACCTATAATAACCTGATAATGTGTTCACAACTAACAGAAAAAAGGCTGAACTTGGAAAAATAGAACGAAGGCCGTCTCCTGCCACATTTTCACAAGCAGAGCGGTTGGCCATAACAAATAATAAAGAGACCCATAATAAATAAGGAAATAACTGAGGACTTTTGCGGACACAGACATTCCAGTCAACCCCTCTCAGCATTTGTTCCTTTATGTGTATTTAATGGTGACTGACACAGGCCATGCATGGCAAATTGTCATGAGCTGATACTTCCAGTAATACATCTAAAGAATTAGAATGAACTGTCAAGACAGCAAAGCTCTGGTCAGCTGGTGTACACATATTATTATCTTTCAGGAAGAGATAAATCAGCCTCTCTCACCACCTATGGCTCTGTCCTCTCAAGCCTTTCAAAGACGTCAATGCGTAGGACTATTCATACTGTTAATGTGCAACACTAATGATGCTAAATCCTGCATGCCATGTTCTTTCTCTGTGTGTTTTGCTGTGCAGGCTAGACCTTACAATGCATGGGTTTTGTATGAACACATCCTTGACTGCAAGAGAAAAATGATACAAATTATAATAACAGAAATTGGACATTTCTGGAACTTAAAAAATGTATACACACACCATCCTTTGATTGATATGTCTCTACCATCTCCGGACAAAATAAATGTGAGTCAGTATGTAAATTGCATGCTTAATGCTAGACACAGTCGCAAGCAGCAGACCTTGTGTGTTTTTCTTAAGTGAGAGGCCAGAGAGAACCTGAGTCTGTCTGTGTGAGCAGGGTTTTAGTCAGTAGTCTTTAGTTAGTAGCTTATCTTAGCAGGCCTGCCTGTGATGGATGCCAGCTCTACTGTTAGCTGTTAGCTTTCATTTTACTAGTATGCATGGAAGAACTTTAAAACACATCGTTTTTGTAAACTAGTGCTGCTCATATTGATATTGATATTAGGCTGACAATGAATCAGTGTCTGGTCACACAGACATAGTCTAGCGCTTCAGCCCATGCAGCTGCAGAGTAGCCTCACGCTGCATTCAGTCATACACATACAAAGGGGCAGGCTGTCTCCCATCTCTCACTGAATTTGGAGCTTTCAGCCATGTGTTGAACTCAGCACATAATTTACATAGTTGAAATGGGAAGTTTTTTACTTAACCACAGTGAGGAACGGAGAGTAGGCTTATCATGTGACTTCTGACAAATGTTCTATAGTGAACACCTGCACTGCAGTATATTTGCTTGCTAAATATTTACTTCCTAACATTACTAAGACTGCATAATACAAAAATGTACACAAGCTGGAAAGATTGAGTGGTGTCGTGATCCTTTATTTTAGCTGGTATCAGAGTTGGTTTCAGTTCCAACATTGTTCAACATCCTACTTTTCAGGCTCATAAAGGAAGACAGTATTAGAGTATAAACAGTTTGCTTGGGAGCTGCTGGGCACTGCTTCTAAAAGATTCCATACTCGTCCACAATATGAGACTTGGTTCCTGAATTAACAATGACTAGCATCCTGCCTTGTGCGTGTGAAGAAAACAACCCAAAAGAACAGAGTGCTTATCAGGAGATCAACATAAGAAGTCCTTTTTGTGCATAACACACAAATCACAGATGTAATGGGTGGAAAATGTTCATTATCTCAAGTAGCTGTTAGCTTCAGTGATCTGGTCAAAGCTCTGGGTTTTAGCTGTGGATGATTTTACAGTGAAACTGCTGGAATAAAGTATTAAGGTAAGACAGCACACACTGTTACTGTTTGATGAATTTTGCCAAGGCTCATGCATTTAGAGTTTTAGTTTGGGAACTAGTGACAACTGATAGAGGAGACTGATTGCTTTGGAAAATGCATGATATTGTTGTTTTAATTTTCTAGAAAATAAGAAACGTGAGCAGTCTAGTAGTATTGATCCTGTGTGGCTGATCCATAGTACTGATTAAATCCTGTATTTAGTTTGTCAGGAGTGAAGTTTTGCCTGTTTACATTTGCCAATTTAAGGATTAATGTGGCACATCTGGTATACATCTAGTGCATATTCTCTCTTCGCTCTACCTGTGAAGCTAACTTTGTGTATCGCCTTGTATAGCTTCATCACTGCCACTAGTCGTCATTACTCACTGTATTATGTATCATATTATTTGCTTACAAATTAAAAGAAGTAAAAAAAAAAAGTAAACAGTAATTTCACAGGTTTCCAGCAGCTTCTTTATTTCTAAATAGTAAAAAATGTCCATATATAAGCTATTATAACACTGTGTCTTTTCTGTACTTGCATCTTCAGTTGAATGAATCCCTCTATTAGATGTCTAAATGCATTTAGGCCACACCCCCTTAGTTCGGTAGTAAGGTCCACAGTTCTGCCTTTTTGACTTCATATACAAATAATATTAAACAGGAAAATCCATAATTTTATCTGTTAACCACACCTTTAAAGAGTGTACTATACAGGAAGCTATAAATGTATGTTTTAGGAATACACATGGTGAATAAAAAATAGAATAGTGTGACAAGCTACACTATTAGCACATAATCCCCTTTGCATGCCCTGCCAGGAAAGTGTGGAAGCGGCAGAATCTGAGATGGTTGTGTTTTTTTTCCAGCAGAGCAGGGCCTGTGATCCTTGAGCTGAAGGAGCTTTGCTTTCCCCAGACACGCTTCCTGCACATGCAGCAATACTGGGGAACTCAAGCCTGATTGGATAGGACAGCCTGGTCCACTGTTGCCAGCAGATTGTCCAGGATTCGGCATATGCGACGGCGTCCTGGCAGGGACATCGGTCCATTGGGCTCTGATTGGCAGCAGGAGCCAGTATGGCTCACTAGCAGCACACCTGATGACAGGGAGGTTCAGCCAGATAAGGCTGTCTTGATGCTGCCCACATGACAGCCAGCCATAATCATACATTCTTCTGAAAGTGCCGTCTGTACCCAGAGTGTATCTACATGAGGCTGAGGAAATCACTCTTCAGCTGAACATGGCTCGCTCCAGCTGGAGTGATGGACGGCCAAGCGGGCAAGACAGCCTGGTGGACGAATAGCTTGCACTTGCCTGCTCTTCCACTGCGGAGGACTTGTGTCAAAAGCAGTGCTTGACACCTCGGCTTTGAAACCTAATGGCATTAGGCTTGTGAGCAGACAGCTGGTTAGAGACAGGCACATGGAGCCTAGAGTGCATTATTAAGTGTAATGAATGTCAGCGTACTGAGCTCATCCGACACATCAGGTGCCAATTATAGAGGTGGGCCCTGATTTGGTTCTAAACTCAATGCACTGAGGAGGAGCTCCTTTGGCCTAACTGACATCTGCCTCATTAACTTGGAGAAACAGGAGGAGAAGGCTTGCGACCACTCTTGCCTCTAGGCCTCCGTGGGCCCTCACGGGGGCACAGGGACACACATTCTCAGTGGTGTCTCTTCAGTGAGCTCTCTCCTTACCTATTATTGATGAGGTGGAGGGTGAATGGAATATGAATGGGAGAAAGCCAGAGTGACATTTGGAGGTGATTAGATACTCTTGTGCACCATAGCAGGAGTGTTTGGCAGGGCAGTTCATTCATTAGTCAACACTGAATAGCGCTTCAAATCTTCACGCATAAAGAGGTAAATAAAGCATTCATGGATATCATTGCCTCGGGCAGCCGGAGCAAACACTATTGATTTTTCTGGAGTGTTCTAAAATAATGGTCACAGATGTGTCAAGACATTCATCAAACCGTCTCTATGAGCCAAATCCTCAATACAGTAAAAAGCCAATATGCTGCTCTGTTCTCTCAGAGTAATCGGAAATCTGTGCCAGTGTTAGTGGTGACAGTTTAGCTACTTGCTACAATATACTCTCAGCCAATCACACACACACACACACACACACACACACACACACACACACACACAAACAGCAACCCTATAGGGACCAGCATTTTATCTTTCACTGAAAAATAACAGGTGCAGCTTTCTTAAACTGTAATTTCAAACTCCAGTTTTCATAGATAGAATGGACACACAGTAGATTGTGCATTTTAATTTAGGGTCAGGATTCAATATACTGGTGTCAGCAATGTAAAATTCTCTTCAAGCTGAAGAATATTACCTGCAGATTTATAAGACCTCCCAAGTCTTCAAACCAACAAGCCTCAAGGTGCATGTTGTCTACTCTTTCAATAATATGTAATGTACTCACCACTATAAAGCAGCTTCTCCCAAGGCACCACCAACTGTCTAACAATATATTCGTGGTCGGCCTGGTTATTAGGACAATACATTACAATGAACAACAAAAACAACACAAGGAGAGGGTGACCACAGGGATTTTTTATTACTGTCCTCACTGAGCTTTATTGGAGGAGGTATAACAGGTCAGCTGAGAGGTGACCAGATAATTTGACCTCACCTGACCACAAGGGAATGTGCACAGGAAAGAGACAGTGACTGCTGTAATGGAGCAATCCATACATTCCTTCTGATGTACATCAAATAACTACTCATCAACAAGGGTTGGAGGGTGGAGGAGGGGTTGGCGGTGTTTGAAGTCTTAAGCTGAAGCACAGGGGATGGTTGTGGAGTGATTTCTACTTAGCTGTTGTGTTCCAACAAGTCAGAGGTTTCCACTGTGGAATATTATCCATAGCCTGCCTTTGGCAATCAAAGCAACATCATGTTGTATGTGTATGAGTGACGGAATAAAGATGAGGGAAATTTTACACTCTTATAGAGGGCAGTTTCAACAGTTTTAATCAGAGTATTATGGTGGTTCGAGTTCTGAGATGTCGAGACAAATGAGAATTTTCTGTCTATGTCACAGACAAGACATTTAATAATGCTGCAAGACTGGCTAAACTGTAAAGGTTTTTTTCACAAAAGTAAAAAAAAAAAAAAAAAAGAATTAAAAAATCCTACACTACAGTGAAATATAACATGAACAGCAATATCTAGTGAGGGTTACTCACCTGGTTGACGGTGGATGAGAACATAGTGCCCAGCACAAAGCAGAAAGAGAAGAAGAGAAAAAATATATTAGTAACATAAGCAATGTATCAATAGCCTCAAGACTGGCAAATTATTCTCAATTTAAAAGTATGTCATATGATCTCATTGAGGTTTTGAGCCTCAGGCATTAAAACACATCATCCAGGATTAAGTGGCAGTATTCTCATGATGTAATGTAACATGCAACCCTTTGAAAGCCCTTTCTGCTTCATCTTGTCCCGTCTATTGTAACATTTATATCACCGGCACTCAGCCATGGTGTGACATGTCCTCTGGAGGTCTACGAATGCTGCATCTCTGTTGCAGTCCCAATTAGAAGGCTTCACCTGCCCAGCAGTTGACGGAGTCAGAAGTCTTCTATCTGTCAGACCTGTGTACTACCACTGTCATATCACTCTTCAAAAACAGCCACTGAGGCCAACAGCCACTGCCTAAAAGCCTTATGTTTCAATGGCCATCACTTGCTCGAAACGTTCACCATGCTTTGACAGGCTGCTGCTCTTGCGCCTTCAAGGAAGACACATAACACTGTAAATACTGCATGTCAGACAACTTTTGAGTACTCTTAAGTACAAGCAAACTGAGGGATAGTGAATGGGGGTTGGAAATCTCCTGGCAATTCAATACCAGAGTTGATGGAAAATACTCAGCACAGCTTTGTAGGGCAAGGTTGTGGAAATACTTTTGAGAAGCTTTAATATATCAAAACTTCACCTGCGTCTTGGGTTGTCCTACTGCTTTTTTTCATTTCCTTTTCAAGTTCTGCCTATTAAATAAAAGACGAGGAGCGTACAGTTTTGCCACCTTCAAATTCTTAAAAGTTATTTTCTAAGTGGCATTGAGGCCAGGCCAGTCTGGATGTGGGATTTTGGGTGGGTCTCTGGTCACGACCTAGCAGTGGGAGCTTGCTCCCAAGGGCCCAGTGGACACTCCTGGCCGGTGACACATTGATGTATGAGCTCTAGTTTTTGCTCCCTCTCCTCCTCAGCACAGAGAAGCAGGTGTACTGATCAGTGCCACTTGATCTGTCAGTCGGATGGATAAAAATAGCCTTGAAGATTGAGCTGGGAGCAAGACTCGCCTAACTCTTTGGTGGAGACTCAACTGACTTTGAAAAGCTCCTAGAATGCCCTTGACCACAGCAAATGAACCAAAGTCTTCTAAAGGTTGAATGTCTTAAATGCAGCTTTTCAGTTATCCATTCTCCCAATGAGAATAGATAAAGATTGTCTTACCATTAGATATCTGTTAGCTTGAGAGGAAGATGCCCCCTCCACCTCTGTAAAATCACTATTCTATCTGGAATGCCTAGACAAAGTAAAAGTTACTTTCTAAAAAGAAATGTTGGTACATCACAAAGGCCATTACAACTAATACTGTATAGTGAAGTCAACCAAAGAAAGGATATTAAGTAAGGCTCCTATCCAAGAGTAGCCTGACTGCAAGAGTTCCTCTCTGCTTCCTGGCTTTTTCTTTCCTGGTCATTTAGTGTCAGATTTACTTGGCAAATCCTAGACTATCCTCCTGTAGTCTCTGAAAAAATGCATAACTTTGCAAGTTTTCTCTGAAGTTCCTGATCAAGAGAGATTGAGGGCAGAGACTATAAGATGGGAGTAAAGCTGCGGCATCAGCAGCTTTCATTGTGGGGAGGCTGAGGAGACTATGCAAGTTGTTTGAACAGCAGGCGGCTATTACACCACATGGATGCTCAGAGTAATTAAATGTGATCTGTTCTCCTTCATGTTCCTTTTTCTCCCCTCTACCGCATCTTAAATCTACACAGATAGGTTCAAAGAAGTGTTAATGTCTGCTGAAACCTTTTTTCTGCCAAATGTAGCAGAAGTGTTTTATTCACCTGTCTGATAAAGCAGCTCTGATAAAAAGCACCCATGTGAACATGCATGTTGGTGAGGCTGCATGATTAAGTCCTCCATTAAGTCCTCAAGTGAATTAGTTATGTTGTAGGTACATTCCCTTTGGCTGGATTCACTTTTAATGAGCAATTCTCTATTTCATTTCCACTTGACACATTCCTATCTAACTTTGTCAAAGGTACAAAATGAGGTGCTAAGAAGCAGCTTGTCTAATTAGCTACCCACACATGGTGGTCCCAATGGCAACTGCCATTTCAAATATTGAAGCTATTATTATGATCACTCTCACCATTAACATAAAAGCAAGGCAATGGCCCATTTAATGTGGCTTCCTAAGTAAACAACTTGCAAAGTATATTCAAATCAGAGAGAGACACAGGCTCAGCAGGTTATATCACAGGCTGATAATTGCGAAGCTCATAAATGAGATCTCTTGCTGTCTAATACATATGTTAGGCTGGCAAATGACAGCAGTGGTCATCACAGTCATTGGTCTACTGAGACTTCCCACTAAATCAGGCATTAAGTGTCTCAAACTTAAAGTGCTGACTCACTAAGCCCCCTGAGTATTTCATTCATAACTTGAAAGGCCACGTTGAGCCCAGATCAGCTATTCAGCTCAGAGAAATGACAAATATTCTCATATTCCATCTAAGAGGGGATTAGCAGCATTAGCAATAGACCCTAAAATAGTGCTGAGGAGACAGTTGTCTGTTTCCTGTTTGAGGAGAATATGCAAAAGAAAAGGATGCCATGGGTGTCAAGAGTGAAATGCCTGGGTTTATGAGGATTAAAAAAAATGAAAACATCCAGTTACCTAAGGCAAGGGGTCCTAGCACTGAGAGAGCAGCATTATGTGCACATGTAAAAGACTCAAGACATAATTTAAAGACAGAGAATCTTGCCAAGAGGAGGTCCATGAATTGGCTCACGGAAGTGTGTTCCACCCCCACCAGTCCCTGAACATTTATATTTAGTATAATTTCTTCACTGCTGTCATGTATTCTTATAAGAATAGAAATAAGAGAAGAAAATGTCTTTGTAGCAAATATATTATTTGTTTCATCACTGCTTTGCTCATGCTCTGAGAATATTCAGACTACACAGAGAAATATCTGGCATAGTAACATTTTCACAGAAGTAGGAATTAGCTGTGAGTAAATAATTCCACAGTGGTAGAGCCTAGAATACCATGAAGCCAGCCAAAAGCTATACTACACTGAGGGCACGAGAGTCCTCCCTCCGTTCAACAATAAACCAAAATGGAGAGTACTTAATCTCCAAAGTGTTCTGAATGAAGTCGAGGCTTTTGTCATTGGCTTCTTGGCAAGAAGTTACATAAATCATGTCCAATAGCTCCTGTGTCTTGGAAAATACCCTTCTGCTGCTTGTACAGACTATGCAAAATAAGACAACATGTTGTCCCCGTGTGACCGATCCCGTTTTAAGGATGGTTGGGGAAAGGGGTTGAGGGGGATATTTTACACGCATCATCTAAATTACTGTCAGGAGAGTAGGCACAGAGGACAGAAAAATCTGAAGGATGCTTGCTGTAATCTCTGCAGAAAATAAATAAACCAAGCATGGCCGTTTAATTGCTGCCTCCAAGTTGGCCTTCCCGCCGTCTTCGGGGAGCTGAGCATCCGCGGAGCTGGACGACCATCAGAGTAAAGAAGAAAAAGAGAAAGGAGAAGAAAGGAGGCTGTGGTCACAGTAACTAAAAGGCTTAGAATTTAACCTGGCTGGTCCAGCACACCCCAATTCCAGATCATACTTAAGTGATTCATAGCCATGATTTTGCCTTTATATGTCACCAAGGGCATCTCTGTGGGCTCAGGATTCCATGGATAGAGATCTATGGAGCACAAAGCTGTGATAAAAGACTGATGTTGCAGCAGAGACTGACTCTCTATGGAGACGGCACTGAATGAAATGATAACAGATGAGATATTGATTCAGCACTGATTACAGCCACACAGATGAATGTCAAAATATTGTCACTATCTCATTCTTCATTATATTATCACTGTAGGGACAAAAGGACGGCCAGTAGCACATTAGCTCCTCTGGGAGAAATCCCAGGCAATGGTTTTCATGTCAAGGTTAGTCACTTTACAGTACATGATGATAGACCTGGTATCAGATTCAATTAAATGGAACATGTTCACACAACAGAACTGCCCTGTAGCGGAATGGATAGAATGTAGTGCAAACATTTCTGGGGTCACTAAAAATGTAGATCCACTCAACATGTTCTACAAGGAGTTGTATAGAAGCCTCAGCTAAATAGCAGATGTTATATATCATGTCACTCTTCTATTGACTTCTATTGACACAGTGCCACAAATATCTGCAGATACTGTATATCTGTAGCAGTCATGACAATGTATAATATATATTCTTTCCTTTGCCACAGTTACTTTTTCTCCTGCTGCTATTGTACTGCAGCTGTGCTACTTTCTGTTTACAAACCAAAGGCCTGGGATTGAGAACAATAAGACTGGAACCCTCAAGAGATATATGCAACACAGCTCACAGTCCATGTTTAATACAGGAGCACAAAAACAGGTCATTTATTGAGAGACAATAGGAGCAGTTCTGACCAATTATCAGGAAGAAGCCTCAGAATATGTGACAAAAAAGGGGCTACAAAACAGCCAACTTAAAAATAGACATAAGGGAAATACAAGCATGGTGAAACCACATCAGACACAATGAAAAACAAGTGAATAAAAATACATTTTAACAGATGTTTGAAAAATAATGGGCTCAGACAGTAGGAGTTTGCTAAAAAATATTTTAGGTAGGGTTTAGGATTGGCACAACAGAACTTCAACTGACATGCATGTATCATCCATGGCCAGACTGGGATAATAATCAAGGCATAATAACGTCAGCCAGGTCATCTCCACACTTTAACAACAGACCAGGTATACTCTAACTGTTTCCTTGAAATATTTTTAATGGTTATGCAGACATATCTTTGAGTTTTATTACTCCACCCCAAAACTGCTTCAACATTGAAACGTTGAAAATAATTCAAATTAGTCAAATGTCCCCAGAGTTAGTCAATTACAGTTCCATAATTCAGGCTACAGGAATAAATATTCATACACTTTTGGAGTGTTTGTTTTGCAGCAATGAGTTCCTCAGAGCTGTGACTGGAGTTGTGTTGATTATCATGAAGCTCTGAGTACCTGGAGCTACTTCCACCCAACATAAAAAAGTACACAGCTCTTTATTTTCAATATTATTTCCATGCATACAAACTGCATGGTTTCCTACAGTATTGATGCCATTTGATTATTTTTTAAACACAAAATTAACTGCTGATTCTTTTGAAATCTCTTTCTTCTGATTGTATATTTTTGTTCCACACACCTTGGCTACATGCATATGAATATGCTCTTGTATGGCTAGGTCTCCAAAGCACTATGTGTTAGAGATAATCTCAAAGGTGGACTTTCTTATCACCTTAGCACTAAACCTTAAACCTCAAAACATTTGAGCCCTTGCCAAATGAGTTCACACAATGCTCTGTTAGTGCTGGGTAAATCTCTTCATATTTCAAAGTATATTTGAGTTTTAAATCTGGCATCTGTGGCGACATACTCATGCTGGTTCACTGGCAGTGATGCATTTTAGATCAACAAGCAATTTTTAGTTTACCAGAGTTGAAGAGGGAAACAACGTAGCGACAGAGACAGAGTAGGGCCTCAGTAACTAGAAACCCCCAAACCTGGGAGGCATCCAAGAAAAAAATCTGCTGCTCAAGATAAAAAAGAAACTCACTATTCATATGAGGAATTACAATCTAAAAAAGAAAGCAATCAACGGCATCATTAGCGCGCATCAACTGTGTGTAATTACTCTCACTGCCAGAGGGAGGAGACAAACGTTCCACACTGCAGGTTTATAGCACATACAGTATATGTTAACTATTCTCTTCCTATAAAACAGATTTTTCCTATTGTTGCACCCTCTATATCCACAAACCAAAAAGCAACCATCTAGAAATATTTCTTAAATCTGTAATATTACAGATGAGGTGATTCCTGGCCTCATTAGTTATTCATTGCCTGTAATGTCCGAACATCTGGTCAGTGACCAGATGTGGTCCTTGCAAAACTGCTGCTGCACATATCACCCTGACCACCAAAAAATCCATTCAGGCTGAAGTCCAGGAGCCCACAGGGTTTCTCCTCCAGCAGTTCTGCATCCTTTAGCTGATCAACTACTATTCAGGTAGCCAGACCTCCTGCTTCCAGCCTAAGTGCTGGAAATCAGAGTCACACACTGGAAATCACTTCAATCTGTATGATAACTCTCATGTGGGATTTGGTGTATTGGTCCAGTTCAGCAGCTAGGAAGTGTCAGATCAGTTAGCGATTTAATCTACATGATACGGTTGAAGCAATGTACATATGCTGCAACAACATTCTGTGAGAAACCCTCCATAGAATAAATGATGTGTTTAAAGTAATCAAAATCAGGTTTCTTTTGTTAATGCACAGAGGTACCAACTCTTGGACCCAACGAATCCAGGAAGTTTTAGGGAGCTTTTAAATTCTATGGTGTAATTCATGGACTGTATCTGAGGTGAGCAGTGATACCATTTCAAAGAATTCAAAGTAAAGTCACAAAGCCAACTGTGTGTTACACCAGCTGGCAAGAAAAACTGCCCAAAGGATTCAAAGTCTGAAATGCCTTGAAGCAAAAAAGTCATGAAGTCGTCCTGACGAATCTGCACAAATCTCTCTAAAGCTAAAGCACCTGAGAGCAGGAGGATTTTAGCAAACAAGAAAAGCCCATTTGGATGATAACAGGGCAGCTCTTCTCTCAGAAGAGCTCTCAAAGTCTGATCATGAACAGGTTGCATGTTGACTGAGACTGAAACTTTAATTATCTCGCTGCTTCCTTCACATTCCTTCAGTCTGACCAGGAACTGGGGCTCCCGATCTCCACTGGGGAGACAAAGGAAGGGAGCTTAATAGGGGCGCATGTTTGAGTGCCACTGGGTGTGTTTTAGTAGGGTGGGAAAAATAGGGAAAAATACTTTATGAGCATCCAAAAAAACTAACAACACTCAAACATGATTTAAACTTAATAAGTATAGACAACTGAAACTAATACGATGGATACCAGCAGCTGGTGCTGTATATTAAAAGGAAAAGAAAATAATAGCACATAGTAGGTCATTTACAGCACATTTGCAGCATATTTATTTGTTTCTGTTTTTTGTAGTTTTGGTCAAAAAATTCTACCAGTTATGATAACACTGTTCTGTAGAGATTTAAGGGCAGTCAAACAGACTGATTATATACACCATTTAATTTGGATGTAAAACCAAGTGGGCACACCCATATCCCTGTAATAATGCTTCATTGCACAGGAAAACTATGGCAAGTAGTTGAACCAGGGATGTGGTCTGAAAGCCATATATATATATATATATATATATATGTATATATAGCAAATTCCTGAGAGTTTTAGCACAGCAACTGAGTAAATTCTAACTGTTGCAAACATCCATGGTGGCTTTCAGACCACATCCCTGGTTCAACTACTTGCCATATGCAATCATATGCATGATTGTTTTTTCAGCATTACATCCAACACTGTGAGTGTATGGCTTTTATTCAAACCAGTTTTACTTCATGTGCAGCACGTGCTGTTATGAATGGCTGTGTTGCACTTTCTGTCACTGTTGCCTTCAGCTTGAGCTCCCATTCCCAGTGCTTTATTATGTCCGGCCTGGCTGCATAAAGCATATCCAGTGGTAATTAAGGTCAGACAATTAGTTTCAGCCAGCCGCAGTCCTGGTGACTTAATAAGTATGGACAATTATCTGAAATTAATATGATAGATACCATTGTCCTGTGCTGCTTTGCACAGTCAGATCTTGGCAGGGCTTCAGGTTATTATTACTGAGTATGCATCCACTGTATTAGTTTGAGTAATGACACTCTCCGTGCTGCTGTTACTGTTTCATCACAGAGAATGTGATTATTACTTAGTGGTGTTATGTTCCCAGCTAAACATACTCTCATGGCGCTCACCAGAAGGGCCAAGGTTGATGGCATCACTGCAAGGCTTGGAGGCAGCAGGTGCTATGTGCTCAGAAAAGAAAATTCATAAATAAGCCTCTACCAGGTTTCAAACTGCTGTGAGCAAACTGCCTCTATGACTTAGATGGCACAGTTAAAATGAAGTAGAAGAATAGGAAAAACAGGGCTATTGTTCTACTCTTTTCTACTGTTCTAACATTTTTATATCTGGAGATAGACACCTGAGGATTTTTAGTACAGTGTGTGGCTTCTTCAAGTAGCTTAAATCTCAGAGGAAATCAGTGTGATTATACATTCAGGTACAGATATTGAAGAGCAATTTGAACTACAGAGTTCACTGTTTTCGAACAGATTTAGCTTTTGACACCTGTTGTCAAACTGTGGTTTTACCATCTGGCACCCAGTAACATTTGAAGAGCTATTCCTTGAGGACAGCAACAAAGGTACTGAGGGACATATTGCTGCAGCTGGCTCTATCGTATAATGAGTACTGTCAGGGATTTGCAGCACTGAACTTTTGCGCCCTGATCTGTGGCGGGTCACTGTTGAGTTCATATCAATAATTCATCTTGCAGCTCAACTCCCTTCCCTGTTATGAAACAAATCTTGTTAGGAAGTCCTGCCAACACTGTCTCCATCCAACTATCTGACTTTATGTGTAACTCTCCCTGCTTGGGCTGGAAAGGGAGTGGAGTGGGGTTTGGGAAAGATTAGCTGAGTTCATCTACATGAAGCATTCATTTGGCAGCGATGACAGGAAGGAAGGAAGGCTTGAATCTGGTGTGTGATCAGTAGCACCTAATCACATGGCAGAATGGAGTCTCCCCACAATGGCTTACTTATCCTCCCAGGGCTGGAATAGATGAGTTAATGAAAAGCAGATAGAGTGTGGCCCTTGCTCTTTATCCTTGCAGTATGGGTCCTATACAGCCTTCCTCTGGTTTATTGTGAAACAACCTGGAGCTGTCAGAGGCTCAGTGGAAACCTGGAGAGAAGAGGGCAGGGAAGTGGAACGCCATACTGGATGGGTTGCTCTGATAAGATCCAGGGAGACTCCTCTCCCTCCCCCTCAGCTGGCAGCGAGCGACAGTAACCTTTCCTGTCAATGACAGTTGCTAAAAGCAGCATGGGGATTTGGAGACATTATGTTTGACTTCTTTCAAATTAGCACCTTTTTTTTTTCTGTTGTTGTTGATGTCCTTTGCTGGCTGTGCTCATCAAGGTGGCAGCCATCAACCAATCATGGTGAATAATTACATGCTTGAGGATCCTGAGCACACAACGAACATTCTGTAAACAATTTGCATAATGCTCAGGTATTCATAAAACCTCAAAAAACAAGTTAAGACATGAACAAATCAATTGCACCACTTGACTCTCCTTACAGGAGACTTCAAACATCTCAGGCCTTGATCACACTGCTCCAGTTTAAACGAGATCCATGCACCAGAGTAAAACAGGTCTAACAGTTCCCTTTATATTAGCGTGCTAATGAGGTCCCAGTGTGATACTTTTTAATGAAACCATCCAGGAGGCCAATTGTCCATAGCTAATTATCATATGCTAATTGGCACACCAAAGTGCAGAAAGAGGACTGATTTTGTTTGTCTGCACCTCTCATTTCTTATTTCTCTCTGTGCGTGCATTGTATCAAAAGTGCTTAATGAGTGTAATTATGGCTAAAAGACAGCGCATCTCAGATGTTTCTTTAATATGATTATCACACAGCACTGACTTTAAACAAGGAACTGCATGTGGGTGTATAATTTGGAAATGTACAAAATGTTGACATCAAGCTAAGTAATAACCCTGTGTACCTCATGGAAAACAATAACGTTGACTGTTCTCCAGTCAAACTGAAGCATGATTATTATTTTGATCACTTGCTCTGTCTGTGGTGGTCTTGATAAGCCAGGTGTAACAAATTCTTCTTGCAATATTGCACATTATCATCATTTGCCACCCCTGGCGCTCCGAAGTATGAAATAAGGTGAAGAAGAAATCTCCGATAGATCCCACTGATGTGAGAAAGAATGAACTCTGATGAATAGCACCGTATCGAATTATGCTCAAGTAAAAGAAAACACTGGGTGGCACTTGGCAATGGACCATATTGGTTAAGTTCTGGTTCAGTGTGCCAGAAAATGGGACAGGGAGTACAAACAAATACAAACAACTGCTGTTGCTTTAGAGATTGTGACTGACCAGTTCTGCAAACTGAATGTAGCAACAGGTTCTGGTTCAGTACACAACACAAAAGCCTGGTCCTGCTGGAAACATGTGAGGAAAGCTGCTCTAGTGAGAAATACAACATCAAGATTGGCCTGTCATGGCACTGAGGTGGAAATAATCAAACTGGGATTCACACTGTGTCAAAGGGATGCTTGACAAGCTAACCAAACAGCACAGACCAATGGATAATATCACATGACACCCATTTGTATATGGTCCATATATTTTTACATGAAAATCCATACCATTCCCATGACTCCACTCTGTCTGAGCATATACACATGTCCAGATTCTATTTTGCTCATTTAGGTGGTCATTAGGCTTGTGACAATTAGCTATGGACGATGAAGCCTGGAGGTAGGACAGAGGTATCATGCTGGATCCCCATTAGCTCACTGGTGAAGGGTCATTAGACAGAGTGCGACGGGAGCCACACCAGTTGTTTGCTGCACAGCAATGCACATCACAGGAGGACTGGGGTCGACTCTGGTGGCTGATAGACTTTCCACACTCAGTGATTGGGGATATTTCAATGTTAATGATTATGGCACACAGCAATTCTTGCAAAAAGCCATTAGAAGACTCAGGCAATGCTTGCTGAATTGTTCCTCTTATCCAGTGAGCAATTCCCTGCAGTTACTGCGCACAATGATTTCTGAAAGGTTTCTTCCTAGGCTGTTGAACAATGTGAAGTCATAAGATAATGTCAGAGATTGAACTAATGGCCATGTCTGATTTGAAGCTTTTATATTGAGAAGCAAGAGGGATTCTTTGTTTCTTTACGAAGTGTGACAGCTCATTGAATCACAGGAGTCAACATGCAGTACATCATTGCTCAATTACATTACTAGACGTATGTGAATTACCTTTTACTGCAGTAAAATGTATTAAGCTAAAAATAGAATGGAGACTTGCAAAAGTGCGTTGGATATTTGGGAAAACTAATGACCCATGCTGCCCCCAATGAGCATGCTCATTTAAACCCTGAGAAATGTTGTCAGTGTGCTTGTTCCCCACAGCAACACAGGCTTGTATTGGCTTGATGGATGGCAGCTTTTCATTGGCAATCTATCATGTCATGTCAATACATTCCAGGAAAGAAAATATGTTCATATTTAGATAGCTATGTGTAATTAAGTTTTATTGTGTATTGTCTGTTGAGGAACGTGGCAGCAGACCATGATGATTTTGCCATCTCCTGAACCTCAGGAAACCTGTCTCCATGGTTCCCATTTCCTTCCTCCAGCTAGCATTGTACCTATGCATCCACCTAGACCCACTGTATGTGCAGCTTCTAAGATCATATTGACTGGCCAATCTGAGAGAAAGGCAGAATTTCAAACAGGTTCCTGAAAACCGGAGGCTAAAATCATCCATCACCCTGAGCTGTTTCAAATGCAGACATCAAAAAAGGTACCTTATGGATTGATCTTGGTGATCATATAATGGATTTCACCAGTGCCAGACTGACGGCTGTAATGGGTTTCTATGCTGGCTGCCTATCGGAAGTCTGTCAGTTGCACTGGCTCTCCATGGAGTGCTCCATACATGCCAGAGGCTCTTCATACCTGCCCTTGGGGAACCATATACTAAATTGACTTCAGAAGCACTCAAGGAAAGAAGAGAAAGAAACATCAGCAACTCCTGTAGGCAGAAAAATACTACATCTTGACATCTTTTTGTAATTCATATCTACCTTGCACAGATGCCGTTATGTCCATTTTTTGCTTTGCTCAATATTTGCAGCAGACACTCTATGTTCTCAAAACTCCCCACAGAAAATGGCCATATTTAATAATTTACTCTCAATTTGATACAGAATGTTCATTGAGTCAACAGCAGATAACTGCAGGCTGTTTTGCATTATAATGAATTAGTTACATGTGAATCAAATTAAGCAAATGGAGCACATGACAGAATTATGTGAATACTGTTCTTGAGATGGAACAATTTCCTTTGCAACTCTAATGACTGATTTTCCAGTTAAGTGAACGCCTGGTGCATTTGTCCTGTTAACTGACAGTAACCCGTCATTGGCGGCACTTAATCTAGACGAGGACAGAGCACAGCTTTCAATTAACTTGTCAAATAAGCCGAGTGACACATCCATCATGTGTTTGGCTCTGGCACACTGCAGTTTTTTTTTCTTCTCACTAAAAAATTCAAACAGCAAATTATGTTTCTTACCACAATGCTGGGGCACAATATGCATTTATCTATGGTAAGAAAATAAGTCTCACCAGTATATTTCTCTTTATAAGGTGTAGGCACAATATCATGATCATGTTTTGTGTGCCTAATTCTTTCATTTGCAGCCTTGGAACATGCAGTTACACATTTTTTGAAGGCCATAAAATGAGCACAGCTTCACACTGCAGAGGTAATTACACTAGATATTTTCCCTCTGTGACTAATTGCATCAATCATGTACATCATCATGCATCAATCATGTACCTGGAGGAGACAGCACTTTCGATTCCCAGTGCAGCTGATTACTGCACGCAGAGACTCAGCAGACAGCTCTGCTCTGTCCAGCTGGACTGCAAAGCTGGCAGCCTAGATCAGGGAGCACTGCCTCCTTCCATAACAGCTCACATCTTCTGCTTTCAACCAATCAGATTGACCCTGACTTGGCAGCAGAGGGGTTCATCTCTCATGTTGAGATGGATAGCATCCCCTGGAAATCTGTGGATGTGTGTGTCCTTAGCATCCAGACGAGACAGGACTTATCAACAGCCTCGGCATCAAAGTGTCAACGCCATATTGTAGCACGGCTGCCACCATTCAGATTTGGTTGGTGGTGGGAAAAAAAGATGAGCAATAAGGTCTTGGCCTGAGGAATATAATAAGAGATGAGCTAAATAAATAAGTGGAGGTGCTGGGATATTAATATTGCCAGAAGTCAGCGGTTCAGGCTGGCTCACTGACATACAGCGCAGCTGAGCCGCAATTAGATCCACTCATCCGCTTTGCCTCAGTTCTGTATGGATTCAGAGCAATCAGGAGCACCTGCTGAGACAAACTGGGAGGATAACAAAGTTTTATCTAATACCTGAGACTTTATTTGAAAAACTGCTTGCTTGACTGCTTGACTGTCTGCTGGAGGATAAAACCAAGTTGTCTTACATTAATATGACATGGCTACTGCAGCAACCCTGCTTTCTACACACTTAGAGCAAATAAACCTCCATCTAGATGCTACTGCACTAATTAGCAGACATGCTGCCACACGCAGACCTTGCCACACATGACCAAAGCCTTGAACTGCTGATGGTGGTGTGACTGCCTTAATTAGTCAATTACATAAATCAATAAAACTTTTTTTGTCTGTACTTTTTTTTTCTTTTTAAGACCAGGCTGCCTGGTCTTTACATCTGGGATTTTAACTAAACTAGAACATGAAACTGCATGATCTCAAATGACTGAGCTCAAATCACAGTCAAAAGTTATGCTTCATGTCAACACATCCATGGCTGACTAACTAAATAGGACAGATGAAAACAACACACACTCCAGTTGGTTATCATCAGAATCAACACAGACAGACTGGAGTGATTTGAGGAGGAGATTTTTGAGAACTGGGGAGAAAACTGGGGAGAGAAGAGAGATGTCAGGCAAAGATATGGTGTAATATTAAAGTGACAGGTGTTATAAAAACAATGACAAGTTAGTTATTTATATTTTACCTGCATATTAGGCCTGCACAAGAAAAGGGTCACCAGCAACAGTGGAGGATATCATTATCTCTGATGCCCATTATAAATAAAAATCCATACATTTTTAACACAGGGTTCAAGTTGTAGCTCACAGAAATACACAGCAACAATACACATCCTGTTTACATCCTCTAAAGCATTATGGGAACCAAACAGCAGAAGAAAAAAAAAAAGGAACAGAGGGATGGGGTGAGGGGTTACAGTTGTCTTGATATTGTCTGAGAGACAGTGTCAGTCTTTGAAGACCCCTGTTATAACCAGTGCTGGTTACTCACTGAGTACTTTAGTGAGTGTACCATGTACTACTGACAAGGGCCTGGATTTTGGCTTATACTGTGCTGTGAAACCTGTCTGCCAGTCACACTGAGAGCAGAAATAGCATGGAGTCACTTTTCACAAATGATGTGCAGGTACCTCCTAGGGTTAAATTACAATATTTTAAGGATTATACGCCTACCAATATTTTTGTGTGAAACAGGGTTTTTGAATCTCTCTCTTTTTTTTTTTCATGTTCAGTAGCTTTCAATCTGACTGCTTCCACACCAAAATCTATTCATTTAGAACATCATGGAGCAATACAAAATCTCAGTTTGAAACCAAGGGCGATAATAACTGTCTGGGTAAAAATATCAATGCCATTTTATTTCTAAATCTATCTCAAGTCTAAAAATTTTGATATTGATCTTTGACAAATGTGGATTTATTTATTTTTTTTCTTTTAGCAGGTAAGAACAAGTCCCGATACCAGCAGTAGGTGTTTTTGTACATTTTGGATTTAGGATATACAAGGGCAAGGAAGAACTTGACAAATGCTGAAGTTGTCTCTGTACAGTTTGGTGCTGAAAGGCTGCAGTGACACAGCAAACCTCTGAAATCAATTTACAAGAGACCGCTCGGATATACCACAGTCACCGCCACAACCACTATAGCATGGGAGAGCATTTAAACATTAGCTCCATGTGTGAGTTTCTAATCAAAATACCACACAATAGGCCCCTTGCCCCCAACCAGGTTAATCCAGCCATGCCCAGATTCATGCAAATTTGAGTGTAATTTGATATCTTTTGGGAAAGGGCTTCCCACAGGCAACAATTAAAGTACTGATGAATCAAGCCAATCCATCATATCCATCTTAACAGAGCTAGATGACCAGCTGTAGTTAGCCAGACATATCAGCAAACACATCAGTCTGGACCCAGTAGACAGAGCACGATTTACAGTCAGAGAAACAGCACTTCATATTTTTTTATTGAGTGTCAGTATGAATCCAATTGTTAGCTTTGTAATTTGATGAAGCAGTGACACCAGAGCCCACTGTATTCTCAAAATTGAATAGATTCCTGAAGGAGAGCAGGCTGCCTGCTGTCCCGAGAACTGAGAAGGATGAGGTCTGTAACACAAACTCTCTTTGGTCTGAAAAATGACTGAAAGATGAATCTTTGGTGGGCAGCACAAGCTGTTAAAGTAGCGCCATTAGAGTAATAATCTCCCATTGCAGGACCTTCTGGAGCCTTTGACACCTCCTCTTCCTCATTATCCCCTCGCTGATTTTCTCTGGTGGTGGTCCACGGGGTCCACATCCTTCTCGCTAAATTAGGAGACTTGGGATATCTTTGAGCCAATTCAGCTTTGATGTTTCATTTTAAAAGAGCCAAAGAGGAAGTGACATCCCAGTAGAGAATATTATGCTAATCTAGAAAATGTTAATTAGGCCCAAAGGGTTAATTTCTTCTGCTTTATCAACGCTATACTTTAATCTGTCTCTCAGTTAAAATGCTTATACTGGAGAATGCTTAGAAATAATCAGTGTTTCAAATTTTGAAACATTACTTTTCCTTCCTTTCAGCTAAAAGTTAATCCTCCTCCGTCTTTGAAATGTAATTGGTGCAATCCCACAGCCAAGGAGCTCTCTCATCAAGCCACAGAATACCATAATCTTCTTTAACTTATCACATAAATTAAACTGCATGACTTCCTGTATATTGCAAACTACGTTATTTGTTCTACAAAGCAGATTAACAGAGGGTCAACTACAAATACATATATATATATATATATATATATATATATATATATATATATATATATATATACACACACACACACACATATATATATATACCCCATATATACGCCATCATGTTGGATTGATTCAGACACCAACAACTTAATTACATTTCATTCACTGAATTCTCTGCTGACATGCAACAAACAATACCTAAATGAATGATAATTACTTTATATATACCAAGGGTGCTATTCCTATCTTGCAAATTTTCTCTGTACACGGGGAAATAATGAAGGAAACTCTTCTCAGCACAATGTCAATGGCAAACAAGCATGTACCTGCAAAGTCAACGGGGGCCATTGCATGTGAAATGCTTGATTTGAGCTTGATACAGCACTGTGCACACTTGAGGGCGAATTTGGCTCATAGCTCATTTGAAGAAAACCAATGAGTGCTCTCAGACAAAATGTATCGTCCCCTACAGACTTGTCCATTCACCTGCACATTTAACATAAAGCCAGTGTCTCCCTTCTTGCCATTTCATTAGTGTTAATTCCCCCCAGCCTCGGGGATATGGGAGGAACGTCAAAGCACAGGGCCACTTTTTTGCTAAGATGCAGAGAAGAATGAACAGCTCTCACTACTCATACTGAGTGATGAACAATGTCCTGGCATGGCAGGTAACGGTTATGTATCACCCTTCCTCCTGTATGTGACACATTGAAATGATAGGCGTTACGGCAGGGAGTGATGGATTCTGCAGTGTAGCAGAAGCTTACGTGCAAAGGTTGAATTGTAGAGCAGGAATTCATCTCAAGGTTGGTCTAAAAGTAAAATTAAAGGGGTGTGGAGCTTGACTATCTCAAGGTTATGTTCACATTAATTCATTTCCCAAGGTCTTGTTTTTAAGCTGTGTTAAATGGCACCATCTACAAAGGCAGAATTAAAGGGCAAAATAATTATTCGGCATAACCGGTTCTTTAAATTTTACAGCTGAGTTTATGTACTGCGGTGTCTTTGCAGAACTGTATTCCTATTGTTAGTAATTGAAAGAAGCACACTCTTGAATGTCCTAGAGAGAAAGAAAACCAAGAGAAACTTATAAACTTCAGGTCAGATGTTTCACACAGCAACATACCTTACTCACACACACAGCCAGTGACACTGATTTTGCGCACATCTTTTCAAATCTGAAGGACGCAAAGGGATTTTAAAAAGTACATGAAAATTCAATGGAAAGATTTGTGCAGCAGTAAAAGAGAAGGTCAACTGTGTTATAATACCAAATTATTTCACACAGCCAATGAAAACAAAATTCACAGTTTTATTGGTTTGGAATAATTCACACTGGCATTAGAGCACAGAGAAACTGTTAGACATTTCAATCTATTAAGGTAGCTGATATAAAAAGAGACAAAAGAAGGTGCAGCCAGAGCACACAGTATACAGTGTGGGAGGGTCTGAGCTGCCTTTGTCTGCCATACTGGTCATCACTGCATCTACTGAACACCCAGCCGACCAAGCACACCTCTCCCACTTCTAAATCCAGACATGGAATGCGCTTTCATCCATTAAAAATGATGACTGAGGGAACCAAACAGCCCCTTTTTCACCACTGCTGCCTAACACTGTAATATGGTTAAGTGGACATAATTTGCACCTGTCTCTTCCTGTCAATTTCTAAAGAGGGATGGAGTTGCACTCAAGCATAGAAGGAAGCACCTCACAGCTTAGACTCTGGACCCCCCCGCCCCCCAATTTCTCTCTCTGCAGCACTCAGTGGTAATGTAGTGGGGGGGGGGTTGGAAGTTGGAGAATTTATTCACATTCAATTGCATCAAAGAGGAAAACCAGCTCTGCAGATGCTCCTGCTTTAATGTCACTTCACTTCGCTTCACTTCGCAGCCTAATTACTTGACTTGGCCATTTTCTCCAGACCTGTCTTCAGATCCAAGAAGAACATCTATTTAGACATCATCAGTGAAGAAATCATTTTCACTTCCAGACCTCCAGGCTGTGGGAATTTAACCCAACTGTATACAAAGATGCTGCATTATTACTGCCAACCTCAGCCTTAGGGATTGGACCGTAGCCTTTGCGCTTTTTAGGTACACAGATCCCTATCCCCCCTAATTGATTTTCCCTGACTCTTTAGATGCAGAGCCAGGAACAGTGTAACACAGAAAGGCAGCTGATAATGTTAATTAGGAGTAACTGTTCCTGGATTAGTGATAAAAGCTAAGAAACCACTTACACACAAAATGCATAAGCCAATACACAGAGTACAATCCATTAACTAAGTAATGCAACATAAAGGAGCATTTGCTCATGTAATGTTTATCTTGACAATTAAACTCCTTCCACTGTCCTAAGAATTGGAATATCCCAGAGCAGCTACATCATAATAAGTTGTCTTCTCCACAGTATAACATCCCATGTTAATTACTCTATATGTTCATCAGTTTCCACAGCGAAAAAAGAGATTATTTTCTATGCCACTTGGTCATAATCAGCTTAATTAATGCTATAATCACACAATGTTACAATTACTGTTCGCACAGCACTTAATCGCAGATTGGAGTTTTAGGTATCCAAATATCTCTCAGAGGCAGAGCTGCTCTGGAGGCAGAATTAATGATTATAATAAGTTCTTTTAGTTAAACCTCAATGGGGGCAATCAAGAAAGCACAGCTTTTAAGAGCAAGATGATGAAAAAAATATACACAGTATACAAGACAATGACATGTATGCACTTCAGGTGATGTACAATAATCAGGACTGCCTAAAAGTACTGAGGTACTGAAGGTACATAAAGAGCCCAAGTCCTGACATCACCTCCTACCTAGCCGCTTTTTTACTAGCATCTGGAACAAAGTCAAGTCTCTCAATGAGGTTTTCTTTTCCTGGACTTTACAATCCATATTTAAAGATAAATGAGTATTGTGACGGAGCGGCTCCGTCACTGACGGCGGGGAGCGCACACACATGTACCGGCATACATACACGCACACACATAAAACTTCTGATCCATCCCGTTTTCCCCAGTTAACAAACTTTCCAATCAGTCAGTCATGTTCCCATTCTTGTTGAAGTAGAGCGACCAGGGGTGCACACTTGGTAGTTCTATGTCTCTTCAAACATACATTTACACATGTTACTCACCGGCGGCATATCAGTCGTTCCGGTTGCGGAGCATGAGGCGGCAAAACGGGGACATAGCATTTGCCGCTATTATATGCCATGTTCTCGCGGGGTTTCGGGGTCATGTGACCAATCTGATATATGTATTTCTGGTCTTCGTTTATTTTCTCTGAAATTTTCCAGTCCTGCATTGTGGATGAAAGGAACTGCATTTATAAAAACACAGTTAATTTTTGTTTAATTTATATTTGTGTTGTGGAGCCTTTAGAGGCATTGTTAGGGGAAAAAATGTGTTTTCCTATTAATTCTGGAGCCTGGAAGGAGGGGCTATGGGTTTATAAGGGGCTGCTGTGGCCCAGGGAAGGAAGTGCTGGTTTGGTTACAGAGGAGGTAACAACCTCCTCTCATGCTTACTGAGTTACTGTAGAACTCTATTCAGCTTAACTTTTTCTTGATGTTTTTTTTTTGCATTGTTTCTTTGGTTGGTACTAATTTTCGCACTGTAAAAAAATTATCACTACTTGCACTTTGGGGGGGGCCGGCAAAATAAAGCATATAAGAGCACCATATTATCTTCTGACTACGCCTGTGAGTTTTTCCCGGGATTTTTCTTTTTTTCTTTCCCTTACCTCCACCATTTTTGGATTTTGGGGAGGTTTAAGAAAGAACCCCGTGACAAGTATCTACAGTGCTAGAGCACTGCCTAAGTGGTTTAAGTAAAGCAATTGAAAACAAACAAAACAAACAAAAAAACTACAGGACCCTTTGAGTTTTAGCAGCGAGGCAAAATGTACATTGTGTTTTTTCAACTTATTTGTTATTGCAAATGTATACTCAATGAGGTTTTTCAAAGGTTTACATAACCATTTACTTTATTGTTGCCTTCCTTCAGAGCACAAGGAACCAAGTCAAGTCTAATTAAATGTATACTGATATTGGACAACTCTATAGGTAATATCACACAGTGGTCAAAGGGTAGCTAAAAGTAAGGTAGCAAGGTTTGTGCCCCATCTAAGACCAGCAGTTAGCTTTAGCTCTTTATGAATATTTAACCATGACCACAATCTACCCATAACCTAGATTACTGTTATGGCCAGACCTCCTACCAACAACAGCACTAGACTCAATAATAATGTGTTGATAAATATGTTTTCTATTCTCCTGTGTTCTCCACTGGGCTTTGCCATACTTAGCCACAAAAACTACAGTTTTTTAATTCCCTGTGATGCCCTCCGAGGCTTAACTCAACCATTACAGTTATTACTATATTCAAACAGCTCAGTCTCACAGTCTGCCATAACCATTCAGTGTTAGTTCTCAAATGGTCAAAGCATGTTACTAACACCCCCAATGGGAATGTATGCACTCATATTTTATGGTGACATACTAAATGGCATACAGCATGTAAAGTAATGACAGTTATGATAATGCTGGGGTAAAAAAAAAAAAAAAAAAAAAGAAGCAAACAAACAAACAACAACAAAAAACACACCCTAATGTGTAGTCTGCAGAGAGCAGTGGTAGCTGTGAGCAACCACAGCCCACTTTACCCACCACAAACACCATTAGAAAAACATTGCTCTCATCATTTAGATCCCACCCCACCACTAGGGTGATGATAGACATTAGAGTGCACAGCCAGGGGGATTATGGACAGCAACTGCTCTGCTTTCTTCATCGTTAACAAATCATGTTAAGATAGTATTCAACAACAGTGACCAAACTCCTGAAATATCTGGACCACAACATTACATCAAATTCTCCTTGGCTTGGGGACAACAAATGGCAGATATAGTGAGCATAGTAATACGTTCCTGTCATTTATCTCTGCACCAAGGACGTATTTCAAATCATTAAAATCTAAGGTCAAGAGGTTCTGCTATATCTACCCATCACTGCCTCTATCTGTCTCTCTGGTAAGAGAAACAGGAGCATAATAAAATGGCCAATGCACAGGAGGAATATTAGACTAATGAAAAGCTCTTTCCTGTCTTGGCTGCTGGCCCATCATGTGTACTGCCTTGCGTCTACCATTTCACAGCGTGGAGCTGTAAAATGGAATTCCGCTGGCAAAACAATAAAGCAGCCCCCCCATGACTATGCGTCATGCACTTAAGCTCAACAACAACAACAAAAAAAAGCAGTGGCAAACAATGATGATTCAAAGGGAAGTGCAAAGTGCACGTAGAATCACTCAGTTGTAAGTAGCTAATTTCTAACTGGTGCAGTGCATTATTCTGCTTGCCTGACAGAAGTCCCTCTGTGCTGGCATGGTGTTTCAGCATCATCTTGACTTTTTAACAATGACATAAAGAGCATGGGCATGGGCAGCAGGTCATGGAACATTATGACATTGTGGATGCTGAGAAAGATGGTAAATGGTAGGCCTTCCTGTCTGGAAATATGAGCAAAAAGCTAATCCCTGCTGATCATGAGTCAGAACTGACAAAGTGGCCCTCACTATGGCCCGCAGCACTTCGGGTGGAGCTACACCCATGCGGAGTAAAAAATGTATCCCTGTAACAATTACAGCTGGCTTAATGTTGAGGTTAAGATAAAGGTACAGTTTAGGCTTAGAGTGAATGATATTTGTCCTGCAAAGGTGTTACATCAATAAAAGATCACTATTGTCCATCATGGACCAAATAGTCCAATAGCTAAGAAGCCCCAGGAGTTCTTTATGCACTCTTGTGTTTACACTGTACCTAAAAACTGTAAGCAGTGGGAATGACAATTGTTTAAATTGTTTGCTCATGACAAATCATTACACACAAGCAGTCAAGTTAACTGTGATGCAACTAATGACTGCAAAATGCAGGTAAAACTACAGACATCCTGAAAGCTTTGTGTGGTCTTAGAAAGGTTCCTGGGTACAAAAAGGCTAAAACATACTGTGACTCAGCTCTTGTGTTCACTTTGTTAGTCACACGACTTAAGCTATTGCAATATTCAACTGATGTTTTACTATACAAACAATTAATTATGAAAATAATCATCAGATTAAATGATGACAAAAATAATCTTTAGAAGAAATTGTATCGTGGTACACTTTGCCTATGGCCCAATTAAATGCACAATAGAGAACATATGAGGAAGCCGTGCGAATTCAAAATGAATACTACGCTGGGCACTAAACAATGTCATGCATTTGAAGATCATTTCCTTATGAGGCATAGAACCTGTAGCAAAAACTAGTACTGGCATACCCTCTACATCTGAAGTATCTGAGTGACCGTGTAGATAAGTGACTGCACCCTATAATCTGACCATCTATGAAAAGTTATGTCACACTGATGTACAATGCAGCTGTCCAATCTCCCAGCTAAGATGTGCAAGAAACAGAAACCACCAGGCTTGCAGTCCTTACGTTAATAATAGTTTCTTGTCAGGGGAAAGCCTTGGCATGGTAATGCATCATGTCTTACGCAATGTATGCCATTCCAGATCTCAGTGGTGCAGCCTTGGCACTTCTGCTGTTTTATTAGGAATTATCTGCAGTCGATTAATAAATGTCGTACTGGCTGAGTCCCACAGGATGAGGGGCAGAGAAGCACGCCCTGATAATGGAGGGGTATCCATCATGTCTCCCAGTCAGGACACTGCAACTGCCACTGCCACCCAGACTCATGATGTGCATGAGCAAGGCAACAGTGGCTAATAAGGATGACACTGTAAACACCTGGAAATGATCCAATGATAAATCTAGGAGACACTTTGATTACTCTGCCCATTATAATGCACAAACATCAGATTAATCATCATTCGTGGCTAAAATATGGAAATTAATTTCAGTATGATTGCCATGAATGGTTTGTTATGATTTAATGTACCCCTCTCCTTACCTGTGACCTTAAACCTAACCATACCCTGAAAGTTTAGAAATAACAGAGAACTGAGAGTGTACATTTAGGCTTTTTAGACATGCATATCCATTTTGCACAGTCTATTTCAGGAAGTGAACAGCAAGAGCTAATAGATGACAAGTATCCATCCCGCTGGCAGACTTGATAACAGGAAAAAGGGGTAATTTGCAGTAATAGCTTAGACATTCATCCACTACAGGCATACATTTAGATATTTAAAACCAGAATTGAAATTTATAAGCATAAAAATGTTTTTCTCCACAAACGAATTCAGTCTAAATCATCCAAGAACTCTCAAAGGACAACAGTAAAGCTGTTCTTCTGACATGTCATGAATAAAAAAGGCCTGTGGGCTTTTAACGGCCTGTGGCCTACTGCAAAAACAGAAAGCTCAGCGCTCGTTTTCCCCCAGTGCTCCAGTAATAGGCCAGTGGAAATAAATGTAATCACTGCACTTTGTTCTCCCCAGTGATATAATTTCTTCTTATTACTTTTCACCCCCTCTGCCTCTCAAGCCACCATCAGAATATCATTTGATCGTATTTACATTCACTCTGGCGTCAAACCCCGGTGATGCTAAAAAGCAATTACTACCTCAAGTTGCCGTCTGCCAAAGAGAGCTACACAAGATGTCCTTGCCAATCTGCATAGGATTCCTACCCAGTGTGCTGCTGACATTTAAGCTCTTGTCTTCTCCTGTAAGCATGGTTCACTACATTTAGAAGCAGAGAACTGATTATGACAAACATGGCCTTTAAAAGAGGCTTTTGACCAGGGACAATCCCAACAAAGTAACATGTATCAGAGTTTAATAACAGAACCACTAAAAGCCAAACAACAGAGGAATATACCATTTATCAAATTAGAAAATCATCTGAAATCTCACTGACTGTCTGGATGGGAACAATCGTCAGCCTTGTGAAATATAACGGAACATCTAAATTGTAAATGTTGATTAAAGGACAGACCTGAGCAGGCCTAGATAGTAAATTAAAGCGGCACTTCTCCACTTTTACTCATCAAGTTCAGTTAGGTCATCATGGGGAGAATTATTTAAAATGATTATTATTTAAAATTATTTATCAGCCTGTGAAGACTGTTGTATAATGTCTCCTGTGTTTCTGGATTTCTTTTTGCAGTCTCAAAAAAGATAACCCTGATGACATCACTGTGATGTTACCTGGGTGATGTTAACCTCCACCCTCTAATATATAATACTACTGAATTGCATTTTGGTGTAGGTCTAGGAGGCATTTTTGGAGCTTGACCCATAGTAGGGACTAAAAGTCAAAGCATCTTGGCCTCTCCTGCTTCAAGTCTAATTACAGTTTTTTTTCTAAATAACTTCCCCCAAACTTAATGAAAGTGGACTACTGAATCACTGAGGTGTGCCTTTAAATGCCCCTTATCCAAGGTAATAGAGGTTTAAGTAGCTTGTAAGACCAATGACTTTGTGCCCTGTTGTTTTGTTACTGATTCATGTCATCAGTTCAGTACGGTGCATTCCAGTGAACACAATCCCGCACCATGTCACAAAAATATGATGATGTAACACTTTGTAACAGCTACTGGATGATGCAACCAATGCTGCCTTGAAAACTGCAACCATAAAACTGAAAGACCTTAATTTAATTTCCCTTAATGCAATGTGTGGTTGTCCATACCATTAAATGTAAACTCTTGAGCAACCCTGTTCCCCATTGATTGTGTTGCTTTGCAAATGGAGATTCAATTACGCTGTTCTTCCAAGTGAGCGCAGAGCAAACGACATAGAACTATCAATAGTAGGCTGCTAGGGGGACAGATGCAGCGGAGGATAAGCAAGATAGCCGGACCTCCTTTGTTGTGCACTCTTTGTTAAATTACCCAAGGTTAGTGCAGCGTACTAAAGGCGACTAAAGCAATTAGTTTTCCACCAGTTGGTCAATTGTCAGAGTCTGCAGGCGAAGGAACCATTTTGTATAAAGCGCTGTTTTAGACCAGATGGCAGCAAACAAGAATCACATCTGAGCATGAGCACTGACACTCAGGAGAGTTTATGGAATTTTTTTTTTTTTTTTTTTTTTTTTAATAACTGGCATTAATGGATTGTGTGAAGTAAACATTTCCCATCTATCCTTTGAGATTTGGTGGACGATACATGCATCTAAACCTTCCTGAAGAGCAGCTATATGCACTTAGTACAGTACAGGTTTTTATGAAGAGCAAAACTCCCATCTTTATCATCACTACAAGAGCAATAAAAGAAGCTCTTCCAATCAATGCTGCTTTTACTGTCAGTACAGCAGTGTGTTCTGTGGCACTTGATGTTTCTTAAGCAGAGACAGCTCATGGGGATTATAAGAAACTACACGGATTTAAGGTTTTAATACTTTAGATTTTATGTAATCCATTATGCCTCTTAATTCTTGTCTGGATGTTTGTCTTATTATTTTTCACTTGTGCCTTTTCACTTCTCTTGAATGAGAGACATGTGTTTCTCTATTCCTGTCCTCCCCTGTGACAAATATAGAGGCAGAACTAAATAAGGAATATTTCAGATACCAGTGAAGTGCAACAAAATGTCTAGAAATGGTTTTCGAAACCTTTTTGTTTGCAATTACCATTCTGCTTTCCATACAGCCCCAAGGGCTACTTATTACTCAAGGATTTAACATAGTGATGGACTACTTCAATTTATTCCACCCAGTCTGCATATACAGCAAGCATCTATCGACTGACACGACCTCACCATGAATGCTGGGACTTATCTAAAAAAAAAATCTGTAGTGACATTTGAGAGCGGGGTTTTATTTCCTGATATTTCTCCACCACATATTCCATTTTTTAAACTCAACAAATTCAGACTGAAAATATCTCACTGAGTTTCTTCAAGCTAAATGCTTCTATTTGTTTGATGGATTTGTCAGTTCCAATCAATAATTTTGCATTAATAAGGCTTTATTCAAAATTCATATTACCGTAAAACATCATTGAGCAGTTAATAAATAAGTGCTATAGCCTATTAATCACACTGAAATGTTACTCTCCCAAACTCCGGCTCCATGTCCACACTCACACTAATGGCAGGGTGTATCCTTGACCTGCTAGTGGGTGATGTTAAAAGCTTTTTAGTGTTGGGAGGTGATTTCTGTTACTTTGCAGGAGATCTCTGGCTTGCAGAGCAAATATGGATTTCAAATGCCCTGAGCATAGAGGGGTTGACAAAAAGAGATGACTCTTATCTCAGTGTGTATCCCAAGGGAAAGTCTTGTTACTTATGGCAAGCATGAAATTACTCTTACGTCAGTCATTTGACATGACCACAGGGCTCTAGAGACAATTTTGAATGGAGTTAACTAAGCTCATAAATGTGTTTTGAAAATGGATTGGTTTAATCAATTATTATCAATATATAAAAAGTACAAAACAACAACCATTAAATGCAAAACTTTGTTATTTTTGTTTCATGTCACTGTTAATCATTTTAGCAGTATTTTAACAGTACTTCTATTTGAGTAAAATGTGTGGCAGTGCCATATATGATGGAATGTTCAAATGTCAGTCACAGCAATTTCTTACAGCCAGAGAGTGAAACAATATCTGATGAAAATAAAACACGTTTTCAAGTAAATGTACGAAGTGTAATGCCATTAATAAGTACTCGTATCGGTACTCGGTATCGGCAAGTACTCAGATCCAAGTATCGGTATCATATCGGTTTGAAAAAAAGTGGTATCGTTGCACCCCTGATTACAATATCATTTTGGATGGCCACAATATAAAAATGCCCCATGTGTTCACAAAATGGAGCTTTGCTTTCAACCAGTTGTTTATTATTGAAAAGTGATTGCTGTGTGTTGTCAGCTGACCGCTCCCGGCTGTCACCTCTTGCACTAAAGAGGCGGAGCTTGTGAGACATGTTTTAGTCTGTAAAATATGTGTTTATTGATAGAAAGTCATAACGTACTTATGACTTTAAGATGATTTATTTCATATTAACAGTATTGTATCATATTACAGCAATGTTTAAAAGTAATTATTTGTAATTAAGTTAATATTATTAAATTTAGTTTTAAGTTATTAGAGTTAACTGAATGTTTTTTTTCTTTTCAAATAACAGAAAATAATGATAATTTTGGCATATATAAATGTGGCAAAGTGATGTAAATTTAAGGTTAAACATTGATTAAAAATACAGATATTTTGGTGTGCATATCATCTACAGTTTTGCCCTGTTTTTTTTGACTGGCATGTAAATTAACACTTTTTTTCCACATGATTTTACCAAATATGATTTGCAAGTGGATAAAACAGAAAACAACCCTGCTAAACAATATTATGTTGTAACTTTTAATAAAATTGCAGTTAAAAATGTTTATAAACATTTTTTTTTACAGTATATACATGTTATCATGTTATACCATACATGTTTATAACCTATGTGTCTTAGACAGTGCAAATGTCAGTATATAAATGGAGCAAATATCAAGCAAATGTATGTATTATTTTGTGTTGTATATTTCCTTCACTTTTTCAACCAGAGTTCTCATAATGATGGCAGTATAAACATGAGGTATAGTGTTGCAGTGAAGACAGTTAGCTCTAGCTGTTAGTTGCACCATAAAAAGTTATACTGCACTCACTACTAGCTAGTCCTGGAATCTCTTTGTAAAACACTACTTGTACTTACAGGAAGACAGGAAAGCATCAGCTGCCATCATGACTGAATGCTAGTCACTTCTGATCACCCAGTTAGAAAAGAAATATCCTCAGACAACATTCATCTGGATGGCATTTTATGTCATAAACTGTAGGACGAGACATGCTGAATCATACAGACACCAGCAGCTGACATAAGATGTTCCCAAACAAGCAGCAGCTTCAGGCAAGTGATACAGTGCATGCCACATTGTTTCATAACTGCTATTAATTCAGACTAACATTAATGCAGCTTAGAAAGACAAACAACAACAAAAGAACCACTTTCCTGGGAAGCTGTGTGGGCACAAGCCACAGCAAATCAGTAAAGATGCAACATGACCCACAAGGCTGAGATGAATACATGTTGGTTTACATGGGAGGGTTGAGTAATGCACAGTGGTGCTGACCCTGAACAACTCTGAGATTGTATCAAAAGCCAAAATGAGTTTCAAAAGAGGAAATTTCAAGCATGAAAACAAGGCAGTAGGAGGATGCCTTAGGCACACCAGGAACTTAGGAGTTCCACAGCTACTACCCGCCAAGACAAAGCACAGCGCAGTACAATGCAATATTCATATTCTAAATGCTTTACCAGGTCACAAGCCAAGCTGTCAGGACCCGTTAAGTCAACAGAAAACCAGTGAAATAGCCCATTGTTTTCCCCATCAAAGCCCGTGATGGGAAAGAAGGTTTAATATAATACAAGTGCATTAGTCACCAATAAGGCAAAAACCAAAAAAAAAAAAAAACAGTTGTGAACAACCAGTTAAAGGTTGGAGGAAGAACACATGGCAGGTGATTCATCAACTTCCAGCTACAAAACTCAGAGGAGATAGCAGCAGCTGTCTGCTATCATCAAAACATACTGTAGCTACCTCATGTTCCTGTCCAGAAGTCTATCTTGAAATATGCCAGAACCGTTCACCACATGCTGGAAACTAATGCCTGATGTCTCAGCCATGGTGACAAGCTTTAAATGTATTTTCATATTACCCTTCATTTCACAGTGGCCACGACTGCTGAGGGGCTAGTTCTGATCATTTGTCAATCCCGGTTGATACTTGCAGTGAGCAATGTTATACGAGAAACATCGTGCGGCTTGTGAATGAACAAACTGTCAAAAACAGAAAGCAGGCAGAGAAGGTGCCTTTGAGGAAGAAAGCAAAGTGGAGAGCTTTCTGAAATATAAAAAATTCATGTGTAGCATTTTCAAGCATCAATATGCCACTGTCTAATTTACTATAATGCTTGTGTGTAGTGACCATAAAACAATGACACCACGGTGAGACGACTGAGCTCTATCTCACAGTGGTGCCATTCTTTTTTAAAATTAACAGTTCTTATTTTTCTTGTTCTAATTCCTTCTCTGGAAGCATTACCTTCATTTCTTGTGTAAAAATGTGTACATGTGTAAAAAAATATATTTCTTGAAGCATCTTGAAGCAAGTTACTGCTCTTGCAGACTATTGTAACTGTGACAACAGCAAGCTAAATTTAGCTAATATATGGACACTTTAAGTATCTAAAAAATAAGGAACTTGTGGGAGAGATCAATTTTTATGTGACATTCAAATAATACACCCAACTAGGGATGCTCCGATACCACTTTTTTTCAAACCAATATGATACAGATACTTGGATCTGAGTACTTGCCGATACCGAGTATAGATACAAGTACTTATTAATGCCATTACACTTACTACATTTACTTGAAAACGTGTTTTATTTTCATCAGATATTGTTTCACTCTCTGGCTGTAAGAAATTGCTGTGACTGACATTTGAACATTCCATCATATATGGCACTGCCACACATTTTACTCAAATAGAAGTACTGTTAAAGTACTGTTATTGACATTTTCGCATTCAACTGCATCTTTTTTTAACAAACAGAATATCTTCAAGGCAGGAGTAGGCTAAGGCGAAATGTTTAAAATGTCCAACTATTTCAGCCACGCTCCTCTGTCCCTCATTAACAGCCAGCTGGAGGGTGTGTGCGACACACGGCAGGCTCAGGAGTCCAGCGTCACTCATAGCTTCGATCATGTTTTTCACATTATCACGTAGCACAACATGAACAGAACTTTTAGGGACCCCCCCATGTCTGAAGCATGTCATCAAACACACCTGCGATGGCTTGGCTGGTGTGCGAACCCCTAAACTATTTTGCATGCAGAATGACTCTTCGTGGAGTAAAATCCTCGTCAATCTGCTGTGCAGTTAAACTGATGAGGGACACCGGGCTAACGCTGCTCGTCCAAATATCAGTGGTGAAGCTGAGGGCTGAAATGTCTTGCAACTGGCTGCGGATGTGCCTCTTCACAAAGTTGTGTAGCTTTGGCAACACTGTGTCAGTGATGTGGCGTTGGCTAGGGATCTCATACCTCGGCTCCAGTACGCTGAGAAGACGTCTAAATCCCATATTATCAACAACCAACAACGGCTGGTCATCAAGAGCAATGTACTGGGTAAGAGCCTCTGTTATTTTCACTGCGCGCAGGTTGTCTCTTAACATCTTCTCCCTCTTCTCCAGAGTTTGCTGCAAAGTTGGTTGTTGCTGTTTGCCATTATTAGCAAACTCTTTGAACTCGGCGTCGTGTTGGTTTTTTAGATGTTTTATCAGAGCATAATTTGCAGTCCGCTTTACTTTAGTCACCATCATCCACTTTGAAATACCTCCACACCGCCGACATTGCTCCTCCGTGCTCTCACTTAGCACCTGACCGCCCGAGTGAATGTCATGCTGCTGTATAGTGGTATCGGGCTGTGGTATTGGAACACTTTTACGAGTACGAGTACAGGAACAGGGTATCGGACCCGATACCCAATACTGGTATCGGTATCGGTGCATCCCTACACCCAACATGTTGGCACTCGGCACTGGCAACTCTAGCATTTATCAGCAACAAATGTAGAATTAAAGGGCACAGTGATATATTGAGAAGTTTAGTGGTTTAATGTCTTAATGTATGTTTGATAGAATAATGTATATTATAATGTATAGTGGTGGCAGGGGGAGACAGTTAGCAGAGCTCATTCAAACAATTTAAAATCTGTCTGTTCTACACACCTTATATATGACTTAGCGTGTGTATAAAAAAATATTCCTTACTAACAAAACCTGAATGCAGGCAGTATATGCAGCATCTCAAAAGGTTTGTATTTAACAACACATTGCTGTTTTAATGTGCACACTCTCAAACTTTGACAAAAATCCTGTTAATCTTAGCTAATGCATTGACAACAGAGAAAAAAGTTTGGCTGGAACCTCAGCTTTTCAAACGCATCTTTGGAACCTCCCTGTAGAAGGCACACACTATATGGCAGAACTAAAACAAGTGAATCTTTGAGTCTGATTCCACTAAACAAAAATGGCACTCGTTTGACTCAGTAATGCCCCAAATTTTCAGCATTTTCCTTGTAACCAATATATAAATAAATAAATAAACTAGAAATAATTTCTGATTGGAAATATCTCATAAGTGTATCCACAGTTGTTTTATTTATTAACCCAAAAACTTCAAAATAATTAAATGCATTTTCCCATTTTAATATATATAATGTGTCTCTACACAGAAGATAAATGAAGATAAAACAATAGACTGGCAAACTAACATCTTAATCATACCACTATTTATTTATTTATTTATTTCCAGGCAGTTTGTAAAACAGAGATCAGTTGGTTGTATGGGCAAAGGGAAAAAAGCACCACCATACTGCATGCTTCAATAAACTGATTATAGCTCATGAGTTGCCCACAATCATTCACCATATCATTTATAAACCAAACACTGTGATTAAATATATTTTACCAAAAGGTTTGTTTCCCTTCAATTAAAATGTTCCACCACTACTTTTTGGAGGATGAACTTTGCTTCTTTTAAAAACAAAGACAGATTTCTAAGCATGTTATTGCCAAAATCTGTATGAAAAAGCTGAAGTTGTAAAAAAAAGCAAATAACCTGTAATAACCTGAAATAATATTGTGCACAATTTTTTTCCGGTTTATTATTTCCAGTTCAAATTTTCATACAAAATTTGCTGAACTTTATCAGTGGAGACCATTTCTGCTCTCATTCTTATAGTCGTCGATCATTTCAAATGATTTGTTCAATGTGTTGAATGTTTCCAGAAGTTTTTGATGTGCATGGACGCCCAGAATGTTCATCATCTTGGACTCTTCTTGCTCACCAAGTGTAAAATATCCACCACCTTAAAAAATTTAGGGCTCTGGCCAGATCGCTACATGCTAACAGCTACTTATGCAGGGAGGTTGGGATATTGAGCATTTTCTACCCATTACTTTTGCACAAAAACAGCTTCTCATGTAAGTCATGTTTGCAGTCATTCTGGCTTGTTTTATACCTCCGTCATACACTTCTCATGAAGATGCTGCTCAGAAACCAATTTATCATTCCTTTACTTCCTCAATTTGATGAATTTGATTTAAACAGGATTTTGAGAGAGAGAGGAATATTCCAAGCAATAAGATGTTGGCAGAGTATTATTATTATTATTATTTGATAAAGGGTGTGAAGGGCCAGGATTTTAAATATATGATCATTTTACTGGTTAAAAAGTCCAGCCTACCTATGAAAGATGAGGTCTCTATTGAAGAACAATTTCCTATGTTTTCAAGGAGTAAATGTATGACAGGAAGTCAAAGTTCTCATTCGGGACCTAAGTACCTTTGTCACCTACACTGAAACAATAAGTTTAATCAATGATCTCATTTGTTCATGTTACTGCACATATACAATATGTCTGAGAGTACTTGTGTTAATGATGTGTGTTGATTTGGTGTGTGTGTGATCTAGCACATGCAGCGCTTTTAAAATAAGACAACTGTTAACAGTACAAAACAGTGAAGGACTCCTATAGTATGAAAAATATCATCAACATCGTTGATCCGCTCTGTCAAGTCATGATGCTCATCACACTGTGTTGTCTCATCACCTGAGCGGATATTTCATCAAATCAAAAATGTGATTAAGCTCCACTAATTATCTGGAATACATTACTTCCTTTAAATCAAGAATTAATTTACCAAAAATATTTTGAGCAATCAAGGCCCCTTCGTGTGCAATTTGAAATGCGATGACTTCAGTAAGCCTTTGAGCCTTCTTCGGAGTAGGAGTCATGACAACAATCATAAAAGATCCCCACACTGTGAAGATGAGTCAGTTCAATTACTCAGTTACCATTTGATAAAACTGTGTTTTAGTCTTAAATATCTGCAACTTTTATCTGCTTACTGATGTTCCAACATTAATTTAGTTTGCAACAGTTCCATATGTCCACATGCATAAAGTACGCAAATATTATAATATTATGTTGACATAATATTTGTTTCTCTACAGCTGGTGCTGTGATTGGTCAAGTCTGTGCTGCTGTCTTTCTGCAATCAGATTTCCTTGTTCTAAGCTTACTTGTTTGGTCTAACACTGTCTCTGGCCCCATCAGAAGACATGTACACAGAGGAAATGATGTGACACTGCCGTAATGTAAAATTAAAAGTTGAACTGAAATTCCAAACTGAAAAGTGATAAACTTTTCTTATCAGAATGTCGATCCAGAGCAAAGTTCAGGTCAGGATGTCTGTCAAAGCTGTGGAGCTCACTCTGAGGCTTTACTGTGTGGGCTAATCCATGTGTGACAAATACTGTTTTGTTAGCAATATTTTAGCTTAAATCAGACTGAGTAAGTCGAGTCATTATTTGCAGACCAGATTGGAAATTCCAAAGCTGCTTAATGTGTCAGGTGTCTTCATGCTGCATCTGAATCTCAAAATGATAAAATATATTTGCAGGTGAATATTTTAATAAAGTGTGATGTTAGAGGAAGCTAATTTGAGCTTTTTTCCACTCTCAGCACACTCAAGGAAAACAATTTCTCAAAATAACTGCTGAAGATGTAAAAAAAGGCACATAGTGATTTGTTCCTTTTTAATGTGTGCAGAGAAGAATATTTCCAACTAAAGAACACAAACCTCTAAAAAATGATCCAAGTCAATGGTTACTTATTGGTCTGTCTGTGGTTGTGTCTCTGTGGGGGAACACGTGTTATCGCCCCCAATGTGTTATGTGTATGAATGTCTGGTTGAATGTAGTGTGACACGTGTAGTGTGACACGTTTTAAGTAGTTGATTGGACTAGAAAAGCGCTATATAAGTACAGTCCATTTACCATTTAGACACCATGTAATATCAATGTCTGATTATTCCAGCCATCTCTGAACATCAACCCACTGGTAAAGAGTGTGTGAGCCTGCGGCACTGAAAAAGTGCAAATGCAGCAAGATGAAACACCATGAAGACAAGGTGACACCGAGCTCCCCTGTTCTTCTTGAACTTGCTGGTACAAGTAGGTCTATACAGCATATGTTTTATCATTTACCTCTTCACCATGAGGGTCAGTAAAGTTTACAAATGGTTCATAAGGATTATTCTTTACTTACCACTTCTTAACTTCTCCTCCTGCTGGTCTGTCTAAAATAAAACGAATTGACTATTTTTTGGACTGCAAGACCTCTACAATAAATTTGGACATTAAGTTTTTCAGATCATCACATGACATCATCAGATTGCCAAGCTGCTCTCATATTATAGAGATCCCATGTTTTTAAGGTTTGAGTTGTATATTTTTTATGGCAGTCTTTGCACATCATACTAACACAGGTTCAAGGAAGCTGTAATAGGGTCCAGTGCATGGTGAATGCTTAAATCTATTTTAGCTTTCTTTTTTTTCCACATAAACATTTACAAATGTAAATATGTGCTATGTTAAACACTTGATACTCATTGAAGCTCAGCTTATAAATAAATGATCAGTTATTTCTATAATCGGACAATTTTTGTCTATTGTTATCATCGTCATCATCTGTTAATTACACATCTGTACATATGTTCCCTCTTTATACACATACTCTATTCTTTACAATATCAAATCTAACTGACACAGTATGTCTAATTCACAGGCAGAGGTTTATTTAGAATTACAGTTTTGTCCTAGTTTTGGCAGTAGTTTAGTTTGTAGTTAAGCTTTCAGTTATTTACATTGTTATCATTCTATTTTCATATCAGCCTCTTGGTATGTTCTCAGGTTGTTTGCTTTGTTGTGTGATTCATATGTGACTTAGCTCCAATACCAAAAAAAAAAAAAAAAAAAAAAAAAAAAAGAGAGAGAGAGAGAGAGAGAGAGAGAGAGAGAGAGAAGTTTTCACACTTCTGCCTTTTAGTCTGGTTTAATCAGACTCCATTCGTTTTTCGTGTTCCCCCTTAGTGTGATCTGTTTCAGTCTGACCCAACTATTAGGCATACTTCAGACGTTTGAGCTACACAGCTCCTGTAGCCAGGTGTGCTACCTAACCTTCCTGTATAGACACAGTGTAATGCACAATTCATAAATGATGACAAAGTATTCTGTAGCTGACTAGCCTACAGATAGATTCAAACTGATGGCAAGAAAAGACTGCTAACTCCACTTACTTGTCTTCAGTTAAACATGTTAATGGTTAGTTTGTCATTGTATATTCTCAACATTTGCTCCCTTAAGCTTAGGCATCAAAAAGCAGCACGTCTTATTTATAGTACAGTATTTGCAAGAACAAAAAACTGCATGACTGGTTCTTGGTTATTCTGATTTTATTAGGACTGCAGCAGTAAACACTAGAGTATAACTGAGATACCTTTGTGTCTTAACTAGAAAAAAACACTGCATGCTATGAAAATGAATTCGAGATTTAACAAACCTCAATGTAAGTACATTTCAGAAGAAAATAAATGATTTTTTTCACACTGTTGTCGTAGTCGCATCAATCATATTGACGGTAAACTGCTGACTAACTCAACAGCAAGGTTATTATTAACCAATCACCATACATTTACCAGTAACATCTATATAGATTAAAACCAACTATTAAACCCTTTTTCTGGCCTTTTCTACAGCACCTCTGCACGTCAACCAATGGTCACAAACAGTGTGGTCCAATGACTAACATGTGCCCAACAGCGAGACCGAGAGGTCCTCCAAGCAGGACAGGACACAGGGAGCTGAGACTGGCGCTCGGCAGTCCATTCATCACGACTTGTCCTGCAGCTCTGTTCTGTCCCGGTAGGCCTGCTGCTGCACCATGGATCAACAGAGGACATGTTTGAACAGCTGACCCAAGGCCATGAGAGTGGGTACAGCAACAGCAGAGAACCATCAGGGGTTGGCATATCAAAGGCCATACATCAAGCGTCTGAGAGAAATACCTGTGATCTATGTATTGGAGAGGATTTTCTGCAACTTCTGGCCTTTCACCTGAGCCAGCTCACATTGCTGACTTACCATTCTGACTGCTTTCTTACCTAAATAAGATCTTGTCCTTCACTCTCTGTGCTCTCTGATTTGCTCCATATGACTCCATATATTAACTTTAATGTAAAAACTCAGTAGCTAAAGACCTGCAAATGCTCATATCAAGTGTTGCTTAGTAAAGAAAATATAAAAAAAAGAAACACAGATACTGTACAAGACTAAGACACTACAGCCATGCTAGCAGCTATGTGAGGATGTACTTTGTACACAATGGTGCTTTGAGCTAAATGCTAAAATCAGTACTCAGTGCTCACAATAACAATGCTGACATGCTGATGCTAACCAGGTATAATGTACTATGTTACCATAGTAGTTACCATAGTTTAGTGTGTTAGCATGTCCACATTTTCTATCAAAATTAATTAAAGCTGCTAATTGTTTAGTTGTTTTTTTTTGTTTGTTTTTGTTTTTTATATATACATTTCATATTATTAGTTTTGCAGGAATTTGGTCATAATCTAAATGCTGAAATTATGATCCGATGATGGAACTAAATTCATGATAATTTATCACAGATCATCTTACAAGAAACATGAATGTCTGTACCAAACTTCACAGCAATCCATCCCATAGTTGTTAAGACATTTCACTCAAAACCACAAATGTCAAACTTATGCTGGCACTAAATGAAAAGTCAGAAGATCACTATAGTCATTAGAATACATATTCTGAAAACATGAATATCTGTATCTAGTAGGTGATGAGGTATTTCACAGGTTGTAACTGTCGTCTGCTGGGGTAAGGTAAAATCAGAGGATCACCAAAGTTGGTAGGATTTATACTCTCACGACCAGAAATGTCTGTACAAAATTTCAAAGCAACCCATCGATAGCTGGTGAGATATTTTAGTCTGGACTGAACTCACTAACAATGATATCCATGGAGTCACCATATACCACTAGCATAACAAATAAAAACCAAAAACTGCTTTGACACCGTGCAATATATGAAATAATGGCACTCCCTTACCTTGGTTCCAGTGAATAGACTATGAGATTCACTTAGAAACACCAGTCATTCAAAAGGCCATTTACTTGAGATCGGCTGACATAGATTTCAGCCATGACCCATACATCAACAGGACATGTTTTTCAATAACAATATTGAATTCTCTTTGACTTGATAAGAGATGAGGCCTCGCCTTTCACTTGACTCTGATTCTATAGAAGCTCACACCCAGATGCTATCAAATATGACCAGCAATGTAGAATGTATAAAATTTACACAGGACTGTGTTTGGGTTTCCTAATTACTGTGTGTGTGTGTGTGTGTGTGCACGGGCGCAGTCGCACACACATTCCCCAAGAGGCCTTATGGCTGCTTGGAGGTTTGCTAAATAGAATGCTATCATAAAGCAGCCTTGTAAAAAGCTCATCTGGTGCACACCATCTGTAAACACAGATATGAAGAAGTTCATGGAGCCTGTGCAACCTGACACCTCTAAATTTGGAGTATATACTGCACCAATGTAATTCCAGCATTTGCTCTGCAGCAAAAACCAAATTACCATAAAAAAACACACATTAGTGCTGCTTTTTCATAAAGACCATGTTCTACTTGTGCTAGTCCTTGAGAGTAATTGCTCCACAGTAGAAGTGTGATTAATTACAGTTTGTAGCAATAAATATGTGTTTAGAGTACATGTGAGGATTTCAGTGATTACAGAAATGAAATTGTTCACTTAATAGCTATTAATATTTAAGCACAGTTTTGTATATCGATTTATTACTATTATGCATGTGGGTGAAGGTGGCTGTGAAAAGAAGTTATCATCCGTTTAGAGAGAGATCTTTTTTTTACTTAGCTGTTACTTATATATTTCTAATTCTACAGTTATTATCTATTATTTAGGATGTATGAATATTCCATGAAAATGTACAATATATATTATGCAGTCTATAAGCTACACCCACACTTGCACACACAATGCAAAAATAAACAAGTCGTTGTTTTTAGTTTGTGTGAAAATATCAGCTAGGTGTCTAAAAAGAATAAATATGAAATAAATACAGTTTGTTATCTGTAAACCTCAATGATCTAACTTGTCTCTAGCTCTTTTTAAAAAGGCAGTGTACCCTGTTGTAAATCTTTGTCATCATTATACAGTACAGTGAATCATCTGCCTACCACATTTAAATCCCAAGTGTTTTTCTCCCTTAGGGAATTTCTTCACAACTGCTGAAAAACAAAAAACTCAAAAAAAGAAGAAAAAAGCTGTGTCCACATGTACCACTCAGGACTCATACAAAGACTGCAATATTTAAAAAGAAATCTACTTGGCCACCGTCTAGACAAGACTGTGGAATGAAGACATGTGCCTCTAAGAACACAGCTGATTGAATCTCCTGACTGAGATGGATGAAGGGTATCTGCAGCTTTCTTACATGATTTAGCACTGTGACTGAGTGGGCCTTCTCACCCTGTCCTGATTGCCATCTCCTCAGATTAAGCAGAAAGGACGTTACAGTGTTCATCCAGGACAGATTAGGCCATCGTGACTCTAGCATTTTCTGAAGAATTCTAAATAACAATCAGAACAGGTCACTGACTCTCAGAAAATGGCAAAGTTGAGGCTGACGGAGGGCAAAGGAACATCATCATCATCATTAAAATGTCAGTTTGGTGCTGTTTGAAATTATTGCAGTGTCATTACAAATTCAGCGGCTGTGTTGAAATTGAGGATTTAAATATCTTGTCTTCTGCATGCACCTCTGTTGGGCCACAACCAAGAACTATTTTCATAATCGATTAATCTGGAGATTATTTTCTCAATTCACTCTTGTTAGGTCTGTCAAATGTCAGAAAAATATTCTAGGATATTGTAATGAAATGTACCCATTACAATATTAGACCTGAAGCTTACATCTTTAAATGTATTTGACAACAAAAATCTTAAGTCAACATCCTCTCACTAACATTGCAAGAGAATGTAACCTCATGTCACAGTTGTCCTGACTCTGAGCAAACTCCATCTGTTAAAGACGACTGTGACCAGCTTGTACTTAATTTGCACTTACATAAAATGAAAAAAACAGCAAATCAACGCTAACGCTTTCATAGCTAACATATTAGCAAACAGCTGCATATTCATTTGCATTTGTTTTTGGCTATCCAACAAGTCTAAGTCCAATGTCCAATGTTAGCTGTTTTTGGTTTTCATCAACACAAACATCTGGCTCTTTAGCTGCTAATGGTTTCCTTATTTTCACTAGCTAGTTACTAACAGTATCTGTCTGCTGTTTGGTGCTAGGCAGGTAGTAACAGTAGGTTATTCTTTATGTTTCCACTAAGAGTAGCTGCCTACTGCTGCTGAAAAATAGGCTGAACCAAAACAGTTTCGTTGCAAGTGTGAGACCAAAATAATGAGCTAAAAGAAAAAAGCTAAAATTCTGCATAGAGCTGATGGGTTAGGTGATAATTTCCTGTTGATTCATCACAATGAATAACACCTTGCATATTTCATATAGTAATTTGATACAATAGCTATTTTAAAAATATTGATTGGTGCAGCTTTAATGTTTGTCTTGTTGCTCACATAATTATGACAATATGAATTGTTATTTCTGACTTTTTATTGTGTTATTTCTGAGTGTCAATCTCATACTTGCTTACCGTTGTTTTTCAGGTTTAGGAGTATGACATTCCCGGATGATCCTTCCAACAAATGTTTGGAATTATGCTACTAGACACCTCAAATATGCCAGGGTCTTTACCCACAGGTAAAGATGACATACTGTAGTTGGACAAAGTTAAATGTCCTGAAGTAGCATTTAGCCACACAGCAGTCAGGAGAACTCAATGAGTTGCAGGGCTGATTGCTGACTACATTAAGCCTCTTAGGCAGCACATTGATGAATACCCTCACTGAAATGTGAAGGTAATAGTCTTGACATAGCAAAGACATAACTCATCAACTGTACCTGCAAAGTCCCCAATCTCAGGTAGGAGCTGGTCCAATATGAAAGGGGACTTGCTTTTATTACCATCATCATTACTGTATATCATTTCTGAATGTACAGCCATTTGGTTTCATTTAAATGTAAATCTGGGCATTGAACTGCGCACATTGTCACCGACGGCAGCCTGACTATGATGATTCATTCCAGGATCGGCAGGGAAAATATAAGAGCCCCTTTACTTTCTCTGAGGCAAAATAACAGATTTGACCTTTGTCTGTTTTCATGAAAGTCCTGTACACAGCAAAATAAAAAAAGGAAAAAACCTTGAGGTTTTTTTTTTTTCTTTTCCTACAAAACAAAAGTAACTGCAGTTTGGTGCATCCTTTGTACTTGTTTTTTTTTTCTTTTGCCCAACCTGAAGAACAAGAACAAAGTGGTACAATCTGCAGCGCAAGGTCATGGGTGAACTAAACCCTGCACAGAATTGATGAATCCACATGCCAAATGAGGGTGCAGCGTCAGAGAACGGAGAGACACAGCATCACATGCCATGTGGTGATGGTTATTTCAGCGAGACTTGACACAATTGTGCATCTGTGAAGCTGGAGGATGCTGTCTACTGCTAATGTTAGACAGCAGGCACGTGTGCACTCTGACTCTTTCCAGCAAGGCAAACAGCCTCAGAATCTAATCTCATGACATATTCATGTGATGATATATAGCATTAGGAAAACTTACAGCAGAGGATACGGAATTACAAGTAAATGAACCAGGTGACTTCAGCAATCCTCAGTTAAATATTAGATAATCCCCTTCTCCATTATTTTTCTTGCTCTACACACTCTCACTCTTGCTAAATCACGCAACACATAAATTAATCATCAAGTCCCAAATAAACACGCCTGCATGTCAAATGAAATCAACAAGAGCCTTATCAGAAGCCAGGTTATAGGGGATATTACATATCAGTGAACTCAGATTTTGCATCTTTAAGCAGGGCGTCATTAGGAGATGAATACATAGTAATGGCACACTTGATCTATGAGGAAGTTACATCTAACATTGCTGCTCAGGAGGCTGTATCTTGTGTTTCATGTCCAGTGTTGTGCGACACAACTGAAACACCTCTTTAACTTTCCCCCTGGGCCACACCATGCTTCCTCACAGTCGTGTTACACAGGAGGAGCCCTCCTTCGTGATTCCTCGCCTGAGTCTCTTCCCCAGCCAACGGGGCCTGCAAACTTCTCTATTGATCCATAAAAGCTTAAATCTTGCAGAGTGCAAGCTAGCACTGTCAGGTCCCGCTGCGGCCGGACCGCTGCGTTCGCTGCTGTTTGGTTCATAGAGTCAACCTTGTGGAGAAATGTCCGTGTCACACCTGTCGTTACATTTACGGCCTTTGAGACTGATGTGACGTGCAGAGAAATGGCAACATGGAAGGTGCTGCTGCTGTGCATGAGGAGTTGGGAGACAGAACAAAATGTCACTTTGATTCCTGCAGACACCACAGACGCATTTAATGACCTTTTCATGTAGCTGCATCAAGTGCTAAAACCTAATCTATTGGTAAATCGACTCAGCAACTGCTTTGATTTTCAACTGATCATTTCAACAGGTTTTTAAGCAAAAATACCAAACATTCTCTGATTTCAGCTTGGCAAATGTGAGAGCTTCTGAGCATTGAGGTTTCTCAGTTTCAAACTCTGCATTTGTGCCAAAGTGTAAATTTAACACAAACATTTTGCAGGGCAATTGAATTGAAAGGGCAATTATTTGAGTGTCCCTTTAACTCATTATTGTTCATAAATAATATTCAACCTGAGATGACAGAGACTGTAACAAGACATTTCTCCATTTTAAGAGTCACAAGGAAAAAAGGTTGTGAGGCACTGGCTTAAATGCACAGATGTGTTGTAAATATGCATTTGGTCATTTATTGTTTTGTAAATAATTTCTCTATCTATTCTCTATTGTCATAAAAATAAACTTAAAACAAAATGTCACGTATGCAAGCTCCATGTTAGACTCTCCAACGCCTTCACGACTGGTATTTAGCTCACAGTTTCATCACAGTAAACACACAAACAAACAAAAAACATAATACAGAGCCCATCCGGGGGACTTTACACACACATGTTCAGTGACTGTGGTGGGCAATGGAGCTGTGATGCTGTGACCTCAATCTATTACTGCATTCGGTTCAGCTCCATGGGCTGCCACACAGTCAGTTCAGATTGCATGGTTCCAAAAAGCACAAACAGTAATATCACATCAGATTCAAATACCATCACTGTACACACGCACCTATAACCTACATTAAGAACAATCTGAGGAATCTTCTCTGTGCTGCAGGCATTAACATAGGTAGCCTGAAGAGCTGTGAGATAACAATGCACAATTTCTCAAGTCACAAGATCAACATGGACACAGTCAGACAACTGAAATGGAAACATATTGAGATGGAGTTGTGTGCTGCAGTTGTAATATTAGATTCAAACGGGTGACTTTCAATGCAGCAGCTTCAGCTCATTGAAACCTCAGCGACAGAAAAACCTGCATCAAATATCACTGGTCACCAAGACAGAGGAATACACTTTTTTTTTTTGTCTTAATGGCTTCAGAATCCAATTCTGCTTATTTTACTTTTTTCCTTCTTTTCATTGAAAAGGTGGGAACTACAACATCAAACTGGGACACGTGCCTATTCCTCAACTTGCCCCCCCACCCGGCACAGATACCCCACATTCACTTGCTTTTTTTTTTTTTAATTAACAGACTATGCAATGTTTTTGTAAACCACATGGGTACAAGGTGTTTAACAAATTATCAAATTGTTCTTCAAAAGAGTGTGGCAGTCCACTGCAACACACCCCTCCTGCCCTTTCAAGAATCGTTTTAAGTGCGTCAGTGGCTGAACATTTCTCTTATTTTATGCTTGAATTCAACATAGACGCTCTTAACAAACAGCCTGCCACAGTCCCGTATTTTTGCCTGAGTGCATCCAGTTCATAATATCAGGGATTGTACCGTTTTAATATGAAGACAGGCGTCCATAGAATCAGTCCTGTAACTCCCAGAGAAAAACGCGGTGACATGCCTGTTGCACAGGCGTGCCCGTAATAAAGCCTACTTCTAAATGCAGCGCGGGCACGATGATGTATCCATTAAAGACTGTGAGAACTGAGTGAAAAGGGGACAATTAACATCGATTTTAGGGGGATATGAAAAAGATAAACAGTGTGAGAACTTGACAGTGTGAGCTGTGGCTTGATGAATCGATATCAGAGGCTCAGCTGCGCGTGGGGAGAGAGAGAGAAAGCTCGAATAGTGACATAAAGTCCGAGGATGGATCAAAAACCCACGTTGAAAAATGAATGTGCACATTGCTGTATTTGCAAACATTAAAAAATATCAATACGCAAACACCATAGAAATGCGACAAGTGGTGCGTAACCACGAGGATGGCACAAGAAGAATGCTTTTTTTTTGTTGTACAAGCCGGGAAAAACGCGTTTAAGACCCAGTGATCCACAAAGTAGGCATGCATACACACGGACAGCTCTTACCTTTTGGGATCACGGGTGCTGTGCAATAAACAAGAAGCAGGAGGGCCGTTATGGAGGGGTAAGGTCCTTTGGTCAGCGCACCCATACCGACGGGTAGCTTTCCACGGATACGCTATAGGGATGACGGTGCTCCGGATCTCTGGTGCCTCCTCTCGCCTCATCCGAGCTGGACGAGCCCCGGCAGCGCAAGTTCCTCCAGGATGCCAGGGACGGGGACAGTGTGGCGATCTGTCAGGAGAAGAGGGAGTACTGAATGGCTTTCGGGGTGGACTCTTGGTTGGAAGAGAAGAGGCATCTTCACTTCACTTTTGCTGTGAGTGTGTGCGCGGCAGGGGAGACGTGCGCTCCGAGTTTACCCCTTTTCCTAGGCATCATCATCCCGGAGCCTGGATCGTGCGAGCCAATGGCAGAGAGAGAAAGGCGTAGAGGAGGAGACCGAGGGGTAGGCTACATATAGGCCTAATCAGTCAAACGTTTCTTCTTGTTGCATGGCTGCACCCAGAACTCCAACACGTAATTGCTGTAACACTGTTGGCTTTAAGGAATATTAGGAAAAAGTGGAAGAAAAATAGTTGAGGCAATGATCACATATGAGCTTTGTCTGAGAAATCTGAAAACTTACTGCAAAATGTCAAGAGACAATGTAGCAGCAACTGATGGTCAAGATATATGGTCAGAGTGATTAATAATTATACCCTGTTCTGTCACACAGCAGACTGGCCCTCACTGCCTCTGAGTGACAAGGACACTTCTAAGAAATGTTTCTTGGTATTCTTGCTCCAGTATACAGTAATAATTAAAAACGACAAAAGCTACAGTCTTATTTCAGACACAAGTTTAGAATCCCATCACATTCACAAAAACCTTAACAACCATGATCATGTGAATAAGGGAAGGTAGATCATAAAATTCAAGCACAATAATGCCTGAAACAAACCAGTTATGTTATGTGTTAGATAAGTGACTGAGTGGTCACATCATTGGGTACACCTGCACATTCTGTTCACCTCAACAGGTCTGCCATAAATTGTTTTTTGTTAATGCTGTTTGAATAGTTAGGGCTGAACAATGACATTGCAACATGGTGCAAGAGCTGCATTTTTAAAAAACACTATTAATAGCAAATTAAAAAATCTATTAAGAGAGGGTGGGGAAAAATAGCACTCTATCACAGGAGCAGTGGCTAGTAATTAATGAGAAAATCTTCTTGATGGAATAACTGATACATATTTGAAGACTACAGGAAACACAAATGGAAGAAAAGGGGGAAATTGACTCTATACAAGACTGAGAATAGCAACACTGTTACATAACTACAAATGAATGCATCTTTTGGTTGCTGTTATTGGCTGCTATTTAACGTTGCAAATCTCCTGCCAGTAAATATTTAAGTAGTGCTTTTTACTCAATAACTTTGTACTTGTACTTGCACAAAAACATATTAATACTACTGTGTGTTTCAGTGGGATAAACGGGGTCAACAAAGTCCCACTGCTCATTTTTGCCTAGAGGATACCTATGGGGCCAATCTGGCTCTTCCTTCCTGAAATGTTCTAAAGTTAGAATCTACAAAAACTCTAAGGATGCTGAGCATGAACTCATGTCACTGTGTGGGGGGAAAGTGTGGATAATTTACCAACATTAGCTTTTTACTCAGTGACTACTTGGCTGACCAGTGATAAACAGCATTAACATATACAACTTGGCACACAACATATCCTACATTATTTTCATTATTAATATAACATTCATTAAATATATGAGCACAAAGAGTTTCTTATGGCACATTTCTTCTTTGGCAAAGTTGCAGTTTAATATAGTATATATTTAGTATATATTTACCATTTGGCTTATTGTAAACTCAGTGTTTTGTCCAGCATTCAGCATGTTTTTCATGTTATTTGGCAGTTTGACAGTAACTGCAAATCACCACTTTGAAAAAGCCACCACTTTATTTCTGGTTTATAATATTTGCTTTTCTGTCAGAAAATGTCAGCAACTCTGCTGCTGATGTGTGGAATATCACTAGCACGCTTCCCTTCCATCAAGCAAAGCTCAGGGTGTTTCGTCAGGAAGTTCTTGACCTGATTCTGTGTAGCAGATATTCTGCATTCAATTATGTTTTCACTCTCATCTGACAGAGATGTGATGTTCTCTAATCAGTGTGACCAGCAGAAAGCTGTATGGAATGGCTTTGAATTTGAATTTATGGATATGAAGAAAATTAGATACTGAGGCAAGGGAGCTTCACTATTTCTGAATGCTCAGATTGGAATTTGTGGGTGTTTCCATGACAATAAGCATATCTTCATTTATTCATCAATGACAACTTTCATGCTTGCCTGAGCTAGTCACTGTTGGCAGAAAGCCAAACCGTAAACGTTGAATAATAATACTAATACTACTACTCCTACTACTACTACTACTACTACTACTAATAATAATAATAATAATAATAATAATAATTCCTGTTGCTGAAGTGCCCACAAATATCTTTTTCTTTCAAATGTCTCAATAACATCAGTTTTTACCTTCATATTGGAGACTAGTTACATTTTTAATGAACAGTCAGCCAAAGGAAAGAAAACAAAATAAATCACATAGTCAAAAGGAAGTCAGTGAGACTGAAGGCCTGCATGTAGCTTTGGATTCTTCTTTTGACTGAATATCTCTGCCATGTCTCAGAGATGTCCTGTGTGCTATTGTTCTCAATCAAAAGATGCAACTCCATTATGGCAGCTCTTGAATTTATCACTGACCTCTCTGAAAGTTTAGCCTTGCTGTTGTTCATCTTTGAGCGCATGCAGTTATTTGATGGTTTGCTAAAGTTGTGGATGACACTCTATATATTTTGAAGGGTGGTGTTTTTTTAGCCTAGCAAAAGTTTAAGAAATTTATCGTGTTTATTTGCACTGGAACTGCAAATGTTAGCATGTCTGGCTAAGTAAGCATTATTTCCAAAGGTGGTGTAAGCAAGAGGCATAATGCTGCATCCTCAATTCCATGTCTTCTAGTGAATTCATTAGTTGATGAGGACATTTATCCTCAGACCTGCAGGTTTGGCAAATGTAGCCACAAGTTTACAAACACAAAAGAAGTGAGAAAGTCAAATACCCACCTCTGCTTTCAATAACCTCTTTCATAACATCCTCTGGGTGGATGTGAAATATGCACTTAAGGACAAAACTTGAAATGATTCACCTCTTGTAGCTTTTTATTTAAAATAATTGGGAGGGCAATCAGTGCAAGTACTTCCAGATGAAACAAAGTGGGCAGCCCTTTGTTTTCATGGATGCAGAGGGCTGAAAGAATGGCACACAACTACAGTTCAAATACACTTGACACACTTGAGTACAGCAGTGGGTTTATTGTGCAGATTAGTTTTAGTTCCAGTGTAGGTACATTGCTGAAAGGCCATCATGTCCCCTACAAATGATGGTCATATAAACAAATTTTCAACACAACATCACCAGACCTTTATTATTATTATTATTATTATTATTGAATGTATCTGTAAAATTTTCAGTGTCAAACTCAAGTAATGTTTCATCAAAGCACCTGGTTAAGAGGTTATGAGAAATGTTGTGATTTTGGTTTATTATTGAAAAGTCAATGCTAACCTTAAAAAAAAACCAAAACTAGAATAAACTCAACTTTTAAAAAAAAGTTCTTTATTGAAAAATGAGACAACCAAGTAAAACCTGTTGCAGCAGCCAAACCTAGCCTCACAACAGTTTGTGAAATAGTCACAGAATATAATCTATTGATTATGTGCACACAAACACAAATCTTCTTTTTTTGTGACAGTGAGGATGACTGACAAACTCGTGTATTTTAATTGGAACATATTTTTTTAAAGAAGCATTATTAGTGGAAGCATACAAAGCAAAAAAAGCATCCAGAGTCCCTATTTTCTTCAAGTTTAAACCTCTTTGCTTAAGGTTGGCAAAAAATTGTGGTTTTGGTTCAATTTAAATCAACACTGCAGACCACAAACTTTTACTGCACTTAGCCAAGAGCTTTGTGCGCCTAAACATAACCATGAAGTTAATATTGTGCGTAAAACAAACAAACAAAACAAGTATTTCATTACTGTAATCACTACAAGTCCATATTTTACTGTCACCCAAAAAATGGACAAATCCTGTTCATAGGCTAAATGACATGTTGTGACTATTTGACGGACTACAAGTTGTGCTGACTGCCATGAAAAAAATGTAAATTTGTGTCCATTTACATGACATAACATTTCATTACTATTTCACAAACTACCATGGAAACTGGTTGCTGTGTGTTATGTTTGTCAACCTAACTATATCCAAATGTGGGAGATTAGACATTAACCATGTCTCTAATGTCAAAGTCACACTGTCCTGTGGTGAAATACATCAAGAATAAATTTAATAGAGGCAGTAATTACATTTCTTTGAACTGCAACATGAGTAAGGGATGACTGGGTTGGTGAAGCGGAGCTCCTCTAAAGGCAGATATCTTGTTGGTTAACTTGAAGAATACAGCTGATGATACCCTGTATCAATGAAAAGACCAAAACCAACACTGAATTAATTGATCCTGTGTGTAGGTGTGTGTACCCAAAGCCTGATTTGTTGTCCAAAAAGTGCCATGATCACACACACTTTATTTTGAGTGTATTCCACATACACTGTTTGCTGTTGGAAATAGCCACTAGTGTAAAGAAAATCAATGGCTGAAAACTGTTTCCAACAAATGCACAGTTTATTTCAATTTCTAAAACAAATTTCCCAGAGGAAAGGTTAAAGTCCACATGTGTAGGATTCACCACCCAGCTTTGATCAAAAGCTAACCACAACCATTTTCAATTAAAACACAGGAGCAACACAGGCTAGCAACTGAAAGATGAAGTTTAATATTCAAGACAACACCTTCCATCTAGAGCTTACTCTGGCTTACGGTGAAGCACTGAATCATAAACCTTAACAAGTCTGTAGTTCACAAAACTAAAAACTGACTTAGTTTAAGCTTATAAAGTTAGCCACCATTCCCACCGGGCTAACTCTGAACTAAGAGCCATGTTTCAGAGGTGCTGTCCAGTGTCACCAAAAGGCAAAAGAGTGGCTCATGATCTGTTTCCTGAACAAGCAATGAGAGAGGAAATATGTTTTTTTAATATATTTTTTATATATCAAGCATGGTAACTTGATGGAAATAAACAGCAGTGGGGACATTGTCAGTCGATTTCATTTGCCTAAGGAAACCACCCAGAGCCTGACTGATGAGATAGCACAAATACTGAGCCCTGTCACATTAAGAAGCCACAGCAGCCCAGCTCTGCTATGGGTCTGCACTTGTTCATTCTATTGGAAGTTTTTTGTATTGTAACATTCTTCACTCAATTTTCCCAGTAAAATGTCCTTGCCTTGTAAGTGTTGAATTCTTCCACAGTGCAAACATTTTGTGCTGAAGTGAACAAAGCTAAGCAATTTGATGATATTGTTTGGTCAGCCATGTTTTTTATTTTGGAAAAAAAAGTCTACTTCCCCACATTCTACTTTAGATAGTCAAGAACTATTCAGTTTTGTGCAACAAGTTTAGATGTTTGACTATTAGATTTATCTGAGTCGTCATACATGTCTATTGCTCACCTGCTCAAGCGTTTTCACTTATAAGATAAGATATCTTTTCAGGACTAAGGCTGTGTACAAGCTGTTGTTGACATCTCTTTGAATTTCTGGATACTTTTGTAAACATGTTTAGGTCCGACAACTTAAACACCTTTGTGATTTTTATTAGAGTAGTAGAGTTTTATTACAGTCAAACAATACAGTCTCAACAAAATGTCAATAATATATGTGCAGCTATGCTATGCTGTCGCCTGCAGAGACTCGGGGAACCCTGAACTAGAGACAATAAAAAAAAAAGGATAGAATAAAATATAATTATACAAGCAATATTAGGATTCCCACCTGGTGAACTGCTGCTGGCATTATTAAAAAACATTCACGTAATCTGCAATATGAAACAGAGACAATATGGCTAAATTTAATTTACCTGATAATTGATACACTGTTGGTAAAGTGCAAGATGATTCCCTGGGTGTACATAGAGTCAATGGTCTGTTACTGGAGCAGGCTGTAGAGGATGAGGACATGCAGCACCACATTATGGAGCAGATCCAGCAAGGCTCAAATATCCGACCTTCAGCAGGCTAAAATTCCCTAGCTTATCTCTTAACAGTGATCAAACTCATATGAGTCTCTGATGTTGACAAAACATTGGGGCAGGTTATCATCATGCTCAAATTTAGCATTGGTCAAGGCACCACTGTGGAGATTACATCTTATTGCCCCTGGACTGGTGTTGCTGTGCCAACACACGCTATAAGCAATTGCAAACCAGGCCTCACAACCAGTTGATGGCTCTTACATGCCCCTCCATGTCCACTAACAGGGACGAACTCCGCACACTCTGCAAACTAGCCAACAAGGCTATGCTAGTCCTTACAGGCTCACTGTCAAGCCTGTGGCTGATGTTATCTGGACTAATAAAATTTAGGGTAAATTACCTTGGTGTTTCACTGGCATGAGGCATCTGTATTTGGCTCTCAGGAACCTCCATATTATTAAGCACCAAATCAAATTTTTGAGATTTTTTCCAGTTGTATTCATGACTTGGAAGTTGGTGTGATTGGTCTTTACTAGTCAGGAACTGCTAATTACATTTACTCCAATATGCCATTAAGCTGATGTCATTTAATCCCTTGCATCGCTCCAACCCGAGAAGACGTCTGATCAGCCAGAATGAATTACACCTGTGACATTCATGGTCTTAGTCATGTTTTAAGGATAAAGTCTGCCAATGACAACAAGGAAAATGTAAGTAACTTTCCTCTAAATCCATCCTGGAGTACTGTGGACTGGTCTGTGTGAAAAGATGCTATTAAATACTAGTGGTATAGGCTATTATACCATATATGAAATCAATTGCACCAGGGTGGACTACCCAAAATCAGATTCTGTTACATACCTGAAGTTGATAGTACAACTATCCAAGTCAAGACAAATTTCATTTAGATAATGCCTAATCAAAACAGAAATTTCTCAGAGCACTTTAGTATATAGAGCAGGTTTAGACCATATTATATTTACAGAGAGAGACTCAACCTGCCATACCACAGCATACATACTTACCCACATATATGCTAGAGAAATAATCCTGTCCAAATGGGGCTTTAATTTTGTATGTTTACATGCTAACATTTTCTAATTGCCACTAAACAGACAGTGAGGCTGATGGGAATGTCATTAGTTAGTTGGGTATTTGGTGATAAATCAAAGTAAACGACAAACTGCAATTTTTGACCTGATGATGGCACCAGAGGAAAAGTCAGGATGTCACCAAAGTTAGGAGAACTCACACTACTATCTCTAGGGCCATGCTGCTAGTATGGTTAAAGTTAGGTTGTTACTTTAAATGTTAATTCTGAAATTAGCTGCCCCACTGGAGCAATATTGATAATCAAGCTAACAGCATTGCTAAATGTAGCATTGTTACTTGAAAACACTGGCTATGAATATTCACTAGTGCACCAAATATGTATTATTCCACAGCAGAAAAGTTAGCTTGAGTTTTCACATAAGTGTTACAATGTTTTTGTTAACTCCAATGTTAAACTGATGATAACAAGGATGTAACTGTATACCTCTGTGATGCATTTTAATAACAACATATAACCAAATGTGTTTAAGCAGTATGAGTTGTTTAAAAAATGTCTTCAAGAATGTACTGTATATATCCAAATGTTCTTTAAATATATTGAAAATAATGATAAGGAACTTTGAGCCAAGAAATGTCTCCTATCTGCTGCCCATGCACATTTTATACAGCAATGAACCTGCATACAGCAGCTCTGGTTTACTGTGGCTGTGAATGTGTGACTCATTGTCTATTTTGCATTGTCCAGCATTAGTTTACATCACTTTATCACTGGTTTAATTATTATAATTTGCTGCAATATTTCCATCACACTTAACACTAACAGCTGCATTAACAAACTAAACACAAAAAGGCTGTAATAAAGCCACCACCGCAGTGCCTAGACTGTGGTTGGTATTGCTCTTGCCTTTCTCCTGTCTGCCTCCACCTCTAGCTCCCCTTCCTGTATTGATCGAGAGGAAAAAGTTACCTTTAAAAAGTACATATCAGTTGTTTCCCTTTGTACTAACATTTCCCAATTTAATGGTCATGTACCGGTACATGACATGATACGGAAAGGTCAGCTCTAAAAATATCAGCTATTGAAATTCATCACAGAATGACATGGACAAATTGATTCTGATTTCCTACAGGGGTTTTGGCATACATAACAAAAGCTTTAGCTTTGTCTTAAAGAAAATCAAGAACAATTTTTTTTTTTCAAGTTTTATCATCTAATCCTCCCTGCGTCCCCAGCCTGCCTCCCCTATTCTGAAGCTGATCCCCCTTCCTTCATAAAGTGCTGTTAGTGCAACATATAGAAAATAAAGGGGTGATTGCTGTCTATATTTTAGTTAAACCAGATACAAAGTTAACACTTCGCACTCACCGCACTTACTGTAACATATTTAGGTAACACTGTATTATATTAGAGCCGATATGATTCAACTTCTGTGTCATTGTGTAGAGAGAGTTTCAGTCAGATTAAATGCAGTCTAGCATGTAACCACAAAAAAATTAATGAACAGAAGTTTTGACCATGTAATTAAATTTGCAAATATTAAAATACCTAAATAACCAGGGTTTAAGATGCTCAGTTATGGCAGTGTATTGTTGTCATACTAGTAAAGGAAAAACAGATCAGTATCGCATTATAACCTGATAATATAAATATGAAAGTTTCACATGTGAAAATGTGATCACTTATATTACTGTAACATGAAAGGTTATAAAGGACCAATAGAGGGCCAATGGAAAAACTTGTGAATCAACCAAAGTTGATTGGTGACCCACTGGGATTTGTCCTGTTATTCCCAATTACAAGTCCCACTCTAGTACAGTCTCATGCATTTTAAGACCATTCTTAGTGTATGCACAATTAACCATGTGCTCAAGAATAGCGGAATCTGGCCATGTCTCAACCCAAGCATGAAGTGGAGATTGATCAAATTGTGTAAATGAGCCATATTTCTCTATTTAGCTGTTCTCTGCACGGTTTCCTCATCACCAGTTTTATGTTGTAACATATCATATTACAATGTGAATCATTTCACATTAAACAAGATTACTAGTATACTGTGATAACAGCAATTTTCTTGTTATAACATGATTGTATGATTTTATAACTGACTGGCAGTTGAACTTTTTTATTAGTCTCCATGTTCTGTACAATAGTTAATTCAATAAGCAAAAGTACATGATGACCAGAGGTCATATTAGTGCTATAGGATGATTATCATATGATATGTCTTATGACTACAGGTCGAATATGGGACATGACCTATATATATAAAACAATGTATCTTATGTTATTTGGGTTACTTCTTGGGCTATATATACTCTAAGTTCTCTGTGTGTCTTCGTCAGTCTTTCTGGAGGCATGAGCAGACTATTTGACTCGGTACCGATAATAAGTGCCTTCATGAGGAGTTGATCAACTACAGAGTATGTGTGCCTATTTTTCTCTACACGTCTTCTCATAGAAATCTGCCTTACATAACATGATAACTTTGCGTGTTATAATAACATGAATATATTTTGTTATAACTGTTAGAACAATAAACTTTTCATGTTATAATGATACTGATAACTTTTTTCTTTTTCTGGCATGGCAGTATAATGCTTCCATACTTAGAGTCATGGCGGTACTGTTTTGAAAGATCAGTATGTGGAAGGTCTGATATATATATATATATATATATATATATATATATATATATATATATATATAGTGTACACCCATGTCTGCTTGGTATCAGGCTGGTACATTGCTTTTACTGCATTAGTTAGGTATACACTTGCACATGTGGATATGGTTGATGCAAACAACAGGGAGCCATTTGTAAAAATTATTCAGTGCATTTACTTGCACTTAAGTGACCACATTACTCAGAGAAACCAGGGTATTCAGAGACCATGTTTACATGCACTGTAGTAACCCGGCTACTATGAATCGGTGTATACATACAGCAGGTCATTAATCAGATTTTTCCATTGCCTCTGACCTTATTTTGGAAGTACGGCTTGCTTATTTTAACTGTGGTAGTGATAGAAGATTCTGTCGCGGTCCAAGGTTCCTGACTTTTTTTTGGCTGTGCGTGTCTGTGATAGAGCAACATGACACAGTGCGAAGACAGGCAGACAGAGCAGAGCTGTCTGAATTAAAGAAGAAAATGAACAAAAGTCAAATGTTCAGACTTATGGAGGTTTATAGAGGCTACTCTGCATTAGTTTCAGTTCCAGTCACACTTTGGATGGAATTATTTTAAATACAAAGATGTTCTGAATAATTATGTCTCCATTCATCTAGCCGTTCCATGTTTACTTTCCTTGTTTGTGGGCTTTTGTCATGCACATGCATAGTTATAAAGAGCCAATTAGAAACTGGGTTACCTGTATACATGGTCAAGAAATCCGTGTTCTCCTGGAGAAATCTACCAGGGTTCTCTCATCCCCTATTCCAGTTTCTAGGTTTACATGACATTTAAGTAATCAGTCCAAGGGGTCTCTTTACATACATAGCAGATTATTTTTCAACCTAATCGGCTAGTTTGTTTGTGTTTCTGTGTGACTTTCAGTGGTGGAAGATGTATTCAGATCTTTTACATAAGTGAAAGTACCAAATAACAGCATAAACAAGCTAAGTGATTGAGGCAGTAGTATTCCAGCGACTCCCATGTTCTGTGAGGAAAAATTACTGTTTTTGTCAGTGGAGTCTGATGGCGATAAAATGTGATGTTTTTTTGGTTAAACAAAAAGGATCTTACTCTTCAATAAAAAGGTCTATCTCTGTATGAATCATACCCATGATACTGTCAGACACTTGTAATAACAATCTGAGCCTGTCAGCGGCAAAAACAAGCACTTTAGTGGACTTAACCTTATGTGGACAGTTGCCCATTGGATTACATTGCAGCAGCTGTTCACTGTTGCCAGTTACACAGTACACCTGTCATTTGTCATATAAACAGAGAGAGCTGTAGTTTATTGAAACATCCACAATATACATGAAGAGGTTGTGATCCTAATGTGCATGTATTCCACTGATTTTGACTTTGACTGACTTTTTTTGTGTTCAGCAAATACCCCACTTAGGTTTTGTGGCTATGCACAAGTCCTCTAACTTAGTTTGGAAATTTGAAAAGATTTTTTATTTATTTATTTTTTTTTCAGCAGGTAAGGAAAAGGTTAAACATAAGGCTTTCAATCATACAGGGTTGAAAAAAAAACATAAATAAATAATAAAACTGAGTTTGCTTTTTTTCCACATTTAACATAGCAACTCAGACTACAGTCTCCGTTATTGATGATGCATTTTTGAAATGACTTGCAATTCCTGTCTTACAATTTTGTGATTGGCCCTGATACCCAAACTCTGCTTAAATGGTAATCTATAGGGGGTTATATCTAGGCTCTATCAGTGTTGCTATTTTATTGCTATTATACTGTATATTTCACACACTGAAGTGAAAAATTGATCACACATTCCATAATTCCATTCACTGTCAATGCTCTAGTTGTACTGGTTGCTACATCTGAGTGGTATTGGACTCTTAAACACTTCAAAAAAAATTCACTTCTGCCTGTATATACTCTATACCTGTGCTGCTGGACTCATATTTAAATTATTTAATCTATACCACTGTTATTTAATCTATACCGCTGTAAATCCTGCTGTACATACATAAGATTTAAGATTTATGTATAATTTTTGCACATACATTTGCACTGCTCTGGAACTGGAAAACTGAGGCCTATGCAAACGAAATTTTGTTCTGTATACACTTGCTGCATACTGAATGACAATAAAAGTCTGTCTAAGTATTGTAGTGTTTTTCAAAATGCCTGTGTGCTATGTGTCACCCTGATTGTGTGTATTACATGTTTTCTTGTTAGCATGACACTGCTGTCATGTTGATTTTGTTCTTGCATGATTATGGAATTAGCCATGAAATTGTGGTCACTGAGACCATTAGAGCCTGTGACCGAGGGTTTCACTGTGGTCCAAATACTGAAAATTCCTATCAGTAGTATACTGTTTGTATTTCAAACCTACTAGACTTCAAACCTATTTTGATGAAGACAGTACAAATGAACCAACCACTGAAATTGAAAATTGTGCTTATAGGAAACCACACTGTTGAACCACCAAGACTATTTGCTGTATTTGGGCCAGCAGCCAGCAAATCAACAAGCCCCAAGGATCTAAGGAGAGCAGCTTTACCAAAAACCTGAGTAGGAAGTAAGTGAGCTGCAACAGAGAGGAAGCAGAGACAATAAAACAAACAAACAAACAAAGCCCCAATGAAACGCTTCAACATTCTAATCACATGACATGGTTGTCTAAAAATGTATGTGTGTGGTTTCATAACAGGTATTGTTACTTTTGCAAATCACTGACGGACACACCTAACCATTTTAAAACCATGCTGTTGTGTTTTAGAAATGTGAATGTATTTTGTCCACCACTGGTTTGTCTGTGAAGATTCTCAGTCATCCAGGTCATGATTATCCAGGAGCAGTTGACTGGACTTGGTTGTGGATACTTGCAGATGTTTCACCTCTCACCACTTCTTAAGAAAGTGTGTTGAATGAGAGGTGAAAAGTCTTCTTGGATATAACTGGTTTCCATCTGTCCATTAACTATATTGCTTATCCGTTAAGGGTCATGGGGGGACTAGAGCCTGTCCCAGCTCTCCCCGGGGCGAGAGGCAGGGTGCACTCTGTCGCCAGTCCATTGCAGGGCCAACACATAGAGACAAACAACCACTCACACTCACATTCACACCTACAGGCAATTTAGAGTCACCAGTTAACCTAAGCTGCATGTTTTTGGACTGTAGGAGGAAGACAGAGTACCCAGAGGGAACCCACACAGGCACAGGGAGAACATGCAAACTCCACACAGAAAAGCCCCGGGCTTAGACTGGGGCCCGACCCAGAACTTTCTTGCTGTGAGGGGATAGTACTAAACACTGCACTACCATACCGCCCATAACTGGTTTCCATTCACTTAAGTAAAGTAGAAACATGAAGTAGAGTATATAATGCCTCACTCAAATCTCAATTATTTTTTTCAGTTGCTTTTATATTGAGCATATTTAAGCATATTTAACACTTTCCAGTGAAAATGCATTAGATGGGTATGTAGTTTGATTTTCATGATGAAGACTGGAGTTTACCTCCAATCACAGAACTACAGGAGCCTAACTCAGGGTTTTTCAAAGTGTGACATAGTTTGTTCCCCCTCTAATAAAGTTTAACTTGAGCCCCGTTTCTTAGCCCATATTTGTTAACATTTTGGCAAACTGGTACCATTACACATAAGCTGGATTAGCTATAAGCAGTTCTTGCTTGAAATGTACCCACATATGTATAGACTATTACTGGATTATTTTGATACTGAAGAAAACTTATAAACAAACAAATCTGCAGTTATGAGGTGTGTCTTTCTTCTGTGATTTATAACTGGATGTATAGACACTTGCTCCCAATGGAAATCAGATATCCCTGGAAAGTTTAAGTCATACTGCTGTAGCGACATCGGGCATCAGCCTGACGTCAGCCTGGCACCTATAATAAGACTATCACACAGTTCATAGAAAAAGACATGAATGTATGCCCAGAACTGCACCAAGGTAAAAGTACGGTCACTGAGAATTATGACCTGAACCCCCATCCCCCATTTTCTGACTCCCCAATATTCTGTGATAAGAAGCAGATACAGAACTCTTCCTCCCAAGCCAGGGTCAAAGGTCAAATGGCCTATTCAGAAGCGACAATTCTAATGGACCCCAGTTCATCAGGAACTTATGAATAAACACCCTCCAAATCTTCATTCTATTGCAACAAACTTTGTCTCTGCATTACAAATTCAACTGTGACTTTATTAGGAAAGTAACCTGACAAAGAACTATGCAGATTGGACTCTCTCAGATCCACAGACCTAACTAGGTCCTGTCTCCCCCATTGTTTATCTTTCTCTGCACCAGAGATCTGCTTGTAAATTATGTCACATTCCAGGGTAACCTTGCACAAAATCCTCTAATGTTTCAAACTATATGAAATAATTGTCTGACCATTTTGTAAAGAACACCATTTTATTGATCGAATGCTTATAAGTAATTCTGTGAAAATCTTAATTTTCTACGATGTTGCTAAGCTAAGATAATGTGAGGAATTAATTCAAACATCTGCCATGGAACCATATCGCCATCTATTGACCATGTCTAAGCTTAACTGAAGAGGTTAGGCATGATGTTTTTCAGGTATTGAAATCAAATGATTATTCTTCATGTTATGTCTTCATGCCACTCATTTATTACTAATGATGAACACAATTTATTCTTTTGCAGTTAATCAGCTTAATTTTCTTAAGATTTGCAAGTAATGTGTTTTGATTCATGCTTGTATTAATGCATTCTCTTTCTTTAAGTATTAGTGCCACCAAGTTATATCTCATCTTGTACAATGTCTTAATTAATCATGGTGGAAGGCAAATATGTGATATGCGCAAGTATTCCAGATTAATAATTTAGAGTTTATTTAAAAGATCATATTTCATTCTAACTGAGACAAAGAAAGTGAGGACAACTCTGCCTTTAAATCTGACACTATCCTCAAGAGAATAAAAACTCTGGCACTCAAAAGACAATGCCTTTGGTTGAAATCAGCTCCAAGCTACACAGCCACTCGCCGTGCACTTTAATTTTCTATGTACCTTTGTTTTCTTTCCACCACATGCTCCACAAGTAACTCTTTCTTTTATCTATATGCACAAGTGACTTTCTCTATTTCTTTAAGCCAAGCAACGTCAAGTTAAAACAAAGGAACAAAAGTATCTGAATACTTAAACTTATTTTTGATAATCCTGCGTTTTAATCCTGAAGATTCTTGACAGTTTTAGAGTTGTCTGGCTTTCACCAGCCTCCAGTAAAGTTATCCAGAAAACGTTAATTAGGCTACGGAAGAGCTTATGTTTCTTCAAAAGGCCAGCAGATACATGACCGCCTGCAAAGAAATCTGAAAGAAATTAAGTTTGCCAAGACAGAAAGTCTGTGAGTAAACTCAACTAAAGCTGAACTGCTGAGACACTGGTAGAATCCGTCACTGTTTTAAACAGAGACATGGCCTCCGGGAGAATCCACCTGGATGCTGCGTTTCCATGGTTACCACCACAACCTCAGCCGCCCGGATTCCAGCCAGTCTGCAGCTCCCACAACTCACAGTAGGCCGGTCTTAACATCTTCTGTCAAGGGTTGATGATAAAATAAGTACACTTTAATTTTCGTCATCGAGAGACATCTCAAAATTCAGTACAAATAGATTATAGGCTAAAACGATTTACCTCCACCAGATCACTGTGCTTATTTTACTTACTGTTAGTTCATCATGCTAGTTTGATCCTTACACTTCTGTTTTATTTTTATTTCACGTTTTCATTCTATATCTATATTCACTTTAGTAATCAATAAATTGTAAATACACTTGTAGACCCAGCAATTTTGTGTGTTTCTTTGCAATGGTGAGCCGGATCCCTGGATTGTGAAATCATGATCTTAGATATCTGACTGATTAAAAGTGGATATTAATGCAGAATATTGATATCAAAATTAATATCTCCGATTTCCATCCCAAACTGGACGGTGGTGCCCCATTCAATGAGTGTAAATTGGATTTTCGAATGATTATTTTATGCATTTATGGAGCACTGAATCTAAAAATGTGTCAAAATGTGTGTTTTCAGATTTGACAGAATTTTGCTCAGGAGTGTCATTTTTAACTCAAACTGACTAGGTGCCAACGTACTTAGCATTAGGCATGGTCAAAAAGACAGATTTTATTATGTATTGTACAGCATCTTTAGTTAATGTCACAACCTGCCTCATTTGGAGGACTTTTTGGCAGTAGCAGCGTAGGAGTGAATATTGGCATCAAAAAATGTAACTCTAGTACTGTTGATTCCAGTGAATAATCTATTATTCCTCAAACACACCATATTTTCATCTAGATTTCTCCTAGCTGCAACTATTATAATTCAAAATATGAATCAGCTCCCCTCAGCTGCTAACACAGCACCAGTCTATTTTCTTGTTTATTTTAACATGAGGGCTTTGTGTTGGGGTGTTTCATGTCAGGGCTACCTTCATGCTAATATAAATCTTCCCTGGGGTACATAGAAAACATAACAAAACACATTAAGAAGCCACAGAATGGAACGCTATTGGTCTTTTGATTCTGTTTGCCCAATGCACCAACATCTAAAAAGAAGACAATTCTGTTACCTTGTATGCAAGGACCTTTCAATTATTTCTGGAAGGTGCACTCTATTTGCAGAATAGCGCTTCTCTTGGCATGTAGCGGTTGAAGTGTGCTCTTCCAAGCACAGGATGAATGACACTACTTACTCTATTCTTATTACTGCTCGCTGCCTTTTCAGCAGAGGGGGTATAGAGTGATGCCATTTATCATGCTAGACATGAGGCTGGTTTTTTTTATCACAAACACATTTTCTCCTACAGGGAGTTCACAGAGCACATCTTTGATGCATTTCCAAATTTACTGGACATCTTTATTTTTATATTCTGCTTTCGGTGAGCAAGCTATCCTGGCAAAAAAAAACAAACAAACATCCACCTTAGGAGTCAGAGTCCTCGTCACTTCGGTGTCAAAAAGTATTGAGTGGCTCGTAATGTGGAACATCCTGTGGGGATAAAGCTTAATTTCTTCAAGGGAACATGCTGAAAATCCATAAACGAACTGGCAGTGAAAGTGCTTGATAGCTGGACTGCTGGAAGGCTTTGTCTATTGGAAGATTACTATAGGTAGCCCCAGGAGCTTCTGTAACAGATGAGGTGACTCTCGCATGCATGCAGATGTGACACATGCTATGCTTATGGATTTTCAATGAGAGGCAGACCATGCAAATCTTGGGCTTAGGAGCCCCAGAACCTAACATGGAAATGTGTCACTTCACTCTGGTTGTTTAACGTCACAACCTGCCTCAAAAGTGTTTAATGAGGGAGGGAGACCACACATAGCGTTTAAAGGACCAGTGTGAAGGATTTAGTGGTGTCTAATGGTGAGACTGCAGAATACCCATCCCCTCACCCCTTCCTTTATGTGTTAGAGAGTCTATGGTGGCCATCAGGTGCCAAAAATGGTGTCAACTACCGCATCAGCTAGTCTGTCAAGTGAAGACTTTGTTTAATAAATTTAGATACTGTATTTAGTTCTTAGTCTATAAAACTATAGGTTATTGTTGACATGCTCTCTGATTTCTTTCTTTCTTTCTTTCTTTCTTTCTTTCTTTTCCTCTTCATCTTCTTTGTCTTCGGTATACAACGTTAATGTAAATGTGAAAGGTGGTTTGTTCATGCTGGGCTATTGTGGAAACATGGCGGTGCAACATGGCAGACTCTGTGAAAGAGGATCCACTCCTTGTGTAGATATAAATGGCTCATTTTAAACAAACAAAAACACCATAATTATTAGTTTAAGGTGATTATACACTAATAAAAACATATGTATATTATATTCAATTTCTGCAAATAGATCCTTGTAAATGTTACACACTGATCCTTTGTGTTTTAATTCAATATATGGGATACAAATAAGGTATCTGAGTAAGCTGGTTGGCTTTGTATGCTGTGTCTATGTGAATAGCATGGAGAAAATGAATCCATGGATGTGAAATACAAACAAAGAATGATGTCAGGGATTGTTCAGGTCTGATTTATAGATTTTTGTGCCCAGCCTACTCAGGTGCACTGCATTTCTAACAAGGGGCACATCTCAGCTGCCTTGACTGAATCCACTTCCTAGTTCCTCCCACTGATGATGTGAGGAGAGACGAAATGAGGAAACATGTTTTAAGAGAAATGTGATGTCCTGTCCTCTGAATCATAATCTCAGGCAACATCTGTTTCTAACAATAGCAGTGCAGCTGGATCAGAAGTCAGTTGGATTTTAGAGCTCTGTGGCAACTTATGTTGGTTAGGAGTTTATATTTACCCATACACAGACTGCTCAAATAATAGGCACACACTTAACTACCATCGGCACAGCAGTGTGTGTGTGTGTGTGTGTGTTTAAATTCTGTCTACATGTTTGGCAAACATCTACACATTTATGAAAAACCAGCATTTTCTATACTGTGCTCAGATCAGTCAAACCACAGTGTGTAAATGGACTTCACTGCTCAAACACTGATTGCTCATAAACCATATTTCTATAGAAGCAGCAATGTTTTTTTTTCTTTTTACAATTATTTGTACTGCATTTGTTGATACTGTGCCAATAATTATCAATAAGTCTGGTTATGATTAACATATTTTATAGAGTTATAGAGTTACATGACATCATCTCATCACCTCTCTCTAACTACAATATTATTTATCATATCAATCAAAAGGGGAACTAAGCCTTACACACAATGAAGAGAAAAATCTGTCTAAGGAAAGTTGTTCTAAGCTCTTCTGTTTATAGCTCTGTTATCTTGTTATTTGGATCAGTCCATTCAGCTGCAGTGTCCAGTCACCTGTTGATTTCCAATAAAGGTGTGTGTCGATCTGGCAAAGGATGGCCTCAAGTTTCTGTGCTCCCTCCAAGCTGAAATAGGAGTTTTGAGATGGCCTTCAAGGTGGAGGACTGAGATCATTTCCAGGTCAAGCAAGGAGCAAGGGATGACAAATAAGGGAACTTGGATGTACCCAAGGTGTGAGAACAAATGTGAAGAATAGTTCACTGAAATCATTCAGAGCAATCAAGGGCCAAACCTTGAAGAATAATGTATATAGAAATACCATAGACTGAGTCAAAAATATAGTACCAAAATACTTGATGATTTATTTATGAATGAATGAATGATGAATTATTATTATATATATAATTTAAAAAATAGTTCCAATTCCATCTTTGTTGAGTTTCAGGTTCTTCTTAACTTTTCTGCCTAAGAGACATACAGCAAAGATAAACAATATACACAACAATCAGAAGGCACACTCTGAGAAAAATGATGCTAGGCTCCACTGAAAGTTGTCGAACACATCCAAGGTCTGGATGACTCATAGATTCCTGTCTGGTTGGCCATGCTCGCTCTCTAAAACAATTGGCCTTCTTCCCTTTCTCTCTGGCCTTTGAACTACAGGTGCTCATCCTCACGGTCTGCTCGATGTGGCGGGACATTATTCTTCCTTAAAGATACGACAACCCACTGTGGATAGAAAAAAAAAATGAGAAGAAGGGGGAATGTCATTTATCATGATCAGGACTGCAGCTTTGACTAACACCATGTGGAGGTATGGGTGTTATATGGAGGACATTTTTCAACAGGGAGGTGGTACACAATGTTCAGAGGAGCGGTAGAGAAGGTGGAGGATTCAAGGCGTGTTTCGACTGTTTAGAGTGGGTTGTTCATGTTTGTAAAAAGGTAGAAACGAATGCAATTTCAGACATTTTACCAGTTTTAGGTGAGGATATTGATGTTGTCTGAGAAGCTGATCTGAAAGTACAACAGGGACTGATTGAAATGTTAAAGGGGCAAGTCAGAGTTTTATTGCCCCTGAAATGAAAAGTCAATAAAAATGTGACTTTACTGTTTGTATCAGCTACAGGAAACTGTAATTTAAAGGGCTGTGAGTTTTATTGGTTTGTGTCTAAGTCCTAATGGTCCCTATTGACACACACAGATGTTAATAAAAATGACAGATTAGTTGCCATAATGCATCTTTGTCCACAAAACATGACTGTACAAGTTTTTATTGTGACAAATAGTTCAACCCAAGAAAACTTTCTCAACTATGTAAATATATACCAACAATCCCTTTTTATGTGATTACGTTTTAGGTCAAAAATGAAGATTACTTGTAGATTTGTGGAAAAAGATTTCAAACACATCAAGATCTTAATGTTTGGACATCAAATTTTGAGAAAATATCATTGTAGAATTAAGTGAACCAGTTTAATACACAACTAAAGGGACTTTTTATTCTCTAGTGAAAATATTCAGATCGTGAGGTGGGGTATGGGATTGCTGAGGGTGATGTGGGGATAAAGCAGTGCAATGTGAGAGCAGACTCTAGTGCAAACAACAGTAAAATCAGAAATCCACCATCACTGTCAGTCCTTGCGTTCGTGTGACAAAAGAGATGACACTGGTTCCAATGGCCTTGATCCATGCACGGCTTATCGGCTGATCTTAAAAATTATTTTCTCATTTGAAGCTGTCTTCTTTTTTGGTGGATATTTTAAAACCTGCATTTTGTACTTCTTTGTTAAAGCTGACAGTACAGTCTTCTTCCCTGTTAAGCTTTGACCCTCTGCTTATTTCTTAGCTTACTGTTGATCAGTGGAATAGCAAACCATTTGCACAAATGTATATACATGTGAATTAAGAATTTGTACTTTAGAAGTATCAAAAGTCAACATACTCTTTTATGCAGAATGACCCTTGATAGTGTTGTATATTATCAGATTACTATTATCAGGTTATTAATAACATAAACAGTGCAAAGTGGTGTAGCTGGTCAAGGTGGTGCTAATTTTGAATATTTTATAAACAGTTTTCAGGTCAGCACAGAAAAAGAAACCTGTCTAAGGTTACATCAGTATACATCAAAGACTGAGTTCAATATGACAGTGTATGGATACAAAACTCCTTTAAATAACCATTCTACATACAGTATATAGCACTGCACATGAGCAACATATAAAATTTTAACAGGACCTTAATCCTGCTTGACAGTTGGCTTAATACGCCAGTGTCACATTGAAAGAAAAAGTGGGTAATGCATCTCAGTAACAGATACAAGTGTTGTCTTGCTGTCATGTCAGCAAGAACTCACACAACCAATTTGTTTGTCTGATGTTGAAAGCCAAAATGGACTGGGCTGACATGCTTTTACTGGATTAACAGTGACAGCAGCCACTTTAACTCCTCTTCCACAAATCGGAACAAACAATTATGTGGCAATGCTGTGTGGTCTTGTCTATACTGTACAACTGTAAGGAGACACTTGAACCCTGAATTGCTCTAGTCAAGGCCTCTCTCAGGACATCGTTTATTCTATCTATTTATTTGTTTTATTAGAATAAAACATCAAATAGCAGATCAATTCAGTCAGCATACACTCAAACACACACACACACACACAAACTGCTAGAATGCAGACAAGATGAAATATACAAGATAGCGTGTCCCTTGTCTGACTCCCGGTGTGGGTACAGGACACACAGCAGGTTCTGCAACAGCAGCTTACTGTCTTGAGAACAGATGCACTGATACACATGCATACACATACACACATGGAACAGTTCAAAGTTCAATGAGAAAGAGTGCCCACTCTTTGTCCCAGCCTCTATGCTTACCTCTACCTCTATTTCTTATGCTAATCATGCTGAGCTATGCTGCTAGCTCTTTTCTTTAATCTCCCTCTTGGTTTAAAGTATTTCCTCTTTTATCACATGTATGCAAGAGTTCTATTTCTTTCTCCCATCATTAACCTGTGTGATCTTCATGTAAGTGATGAGGGGGTATTCCCCCTTTGCAGACTAACCTGACATTAAGTCTAATTTAAATTCAGTTTCATGTTTAATTAACACGTTTTAAACTGTAAAACATTGTCCCCTAATTGAAATAGTATCTCAACAATGCAGTATACACTCAACTTTGTCCACATAGGTGTAACTAATGCTGTCTAATAGAACAAGCATGCAGTAAATCCTGCCATCATGAAGGTTACTCAGTTTTGTCAATGTTCAGTTTTTGTCTACCCTCACTGATAAGGTTGACAACATATTAGAAACACCACACAAAATAAGCATTGTGAAGGTGTTACTTTGGGCTGTGGGCATTTCTCACAATTTTTGCATCTTTGTAATTGCAACCATGATGGCCTGGCATGACTGATGCTGTAGGGGGCACTGTTTCAAGAAAAGTTTGTATGGATTGTACCAGAGGGCAGAAAGAAACCACAACAGCAGCCTTTGCAGCCACAAGTGGTAATTACAGGTACTGGGGCTTTAAATTCTATTGGGCTCTGAGTGAGAGCGGTCTGGAAGCAGCATACCCCTTTCAGTTCATGAACAGAAAACAAAGCCTATCAATTGCTCAGGCATCATCTCAGCATAAAATGGTGCTGTCTCCTCATGTCAAGTCAGCATTCGACTAATCTGATTGACCATAATGCTGTAAAGCATTAGTACTTCTTGTGGGAGATCGTACCTGCTCAACCCAATTTACATAGTGTAAGAACAGGCATTAGGGGCACAGAGTGGGAATTAAAAAGGCACCATTCAGTGTAATCAAAATTATCAAAATGATTTTGAAGCTGTTTTAAGGTAAAATAGTTGCATAATATAACTCTAAGTAACATTTTCAGTACAGGAGTAATAATCCAGTATTGGAGCATTTTTATAGTGTAGAATGTCACCTTTTTGTGCAAAATGTCATCACTCTTCAGCTAATGAGATGCTATGTTATGCAGTAATGATGTTATACAGTTCACGGCTAACTTTAGATTAATTTCACTGCTTAGGACTTTCTGTTATATGTACTGAGTATTCACCACTGTACATGAGACATTATTACAGCTTGCTAATACCACAGCAGGTCTCTGAATGTCGTAATCCAACCAAGGTCTGAGATATTACCCTGAGAGCAGCAGCTGTTAGAGATGAACATTGTTCCTAGACTGTCTCCGCTGATCTCTGTTCCACCACTTGAACTCCTCCAGCAATCCTTTAAGGAGATAAATTGTCTGCAGCACTTTTTGTGAAGAGATAAGAAAGCTTGAATTTGTCTTAAAAATTAGCTATGCCCAGAAATATGGGTGGATGTGGCCTACCTAATGTACATCTGCAATATTTCTCCTGCAGTGTCAGATACCTATTATCATAGTTGTGTGAAAAATAACAGGAGGTAAAGTTGGGAATGATTCATGGTGGACAGGAAGTGAAAACAAACTATATATTTCTAAAGCTTCCTTATGGTAATTTGCAAAGTACAACAAGGAAAACAGGTGATCAGGAAACATTATTAATGGCTCCTTTTTCCCACTAAGGAGTCAACCCTTATACATAAGCTGTGGGTAAAACTCTTAAGTTGTGCTTAGCAGCATTAACACAGCACTGGCTGGACAATCCTGCAAGAAATGGAGACATCATAGGAGTTAATGAGCTTCACATGCAGTTTGAGTGATTAAACATTTTTGCACAATTTACAGCAGGACGTCATGCCGATAAATATGTGGCTTAATAAGGATATTGAATTGTAATCAGAATAAAAAAGAGCAGTGACAGCGTATTGGGGAATGGTCTCAAGTAGTGGAGGCAGTTGAGCATATTCCTTCAGGCATTAAGGAACAATGGGATGTTGGTTTATCTCACCACAGATCAATGGTATATGTGACTGTCCACACTATTTGTCAAACTGTGGGCAATATTAAGTTGTACAGAAGAGCACTGTGTTCAGAGTATATATTTGCTGATATCTCGTGCCTGTTTTTATTTAGCCAGATCTTGATGTTGACTCATCTTTCTATGACAATCTGAAAAAAGATAACTTTACATTGAGTATGGTACGGTTTTCATACCATGAGAAACAAGTTTAGGACTGGAGTGCTCTGTTGCTCAGCCAGAGTGACTATCAGGTTCTCTGTTATCAAGCCCTTGTCCCGAGATTGCTCAGTTTGGCCTGGTGACCAGTTCTAGGAAGAGTCCTAATTATTACACACTTCCTCCATGTAAGATATATGGAGCACACTGGGCTCTTGGGAACCTTCAATGCAGCAGAAAGTTTTGTTGTTGCCTTCCTCAGATCTGTGCTTTAACACAATCCTTTCTCTGAGCTCTGCAGACAGTTCCTTCCACCTCTTGGCTTGGTTTTTGCTCTGACACGCATCATCAGTTGTGGGGGTTAAAGTTTTAGCATAAGGCTGCAACATTACCAAATATGGAAAAAAAATGAAGGGAACTGAATACTTCCTGAGTGCACTGTAGCTATACAATTCCTCTTTATATAATTCCTGACTTTTATTTGCATGTTTTAGTCCATTTATTATCATAATAGATATGTCTACTCGTGATGTTACTGCTGACAAACATGTCTCAGATTTAAATGCATTTTTTCATGCATTTTTCATGCAGAAACTAATTTCCCCACAGTTTCAAAATCAACTTTCAGAGACTTGAAACTTGCCTGAGATACACTAAGTAATCCATCACAGTGAACAGCAGTTTGGTTTCATTTTTATCAAAGGTGTGTTACTGTTCTATGATAATACAGTACTGACTCAAATCATTCTGCGCTTCACAGCAACAATACTGTAATTCTGACAACAATGAAAGCGGACATTTTGTTCAGTGTGATGGATTTCTTAATTCATGCAAGTTTCAAGTCTCAGGTCTGTAATGAGATTTTCATACAGTAATGAAATGAATGGAGAACAATATCTGCCAAGGTGAGTAAGAGACATTGACCATTTTTAAATGGTTTTCAATGAAAATCAGTGAGCACTGCCAGCAAGACAAGGACTTACTGACAAGAGCAACCCACTCAATCATCTTGAGGAAATCAGTTTCCAGAAACATTTTTGCATGTACACAGAAAAAAATTGCAGTGAAGATAGTTTCACTACTGGAGCCCAGACTTGCATCAGGAAAACAGGAGATGTAGCCTTTTCTCCAAAGAATTACATGCATCTACAAATACTTTAAATCAGCCAAACATATTTTAAAGGGCACCTAATGATGTTTGGATTATGTCTTATGCTAACATATTTGACAAAACATTTAGTAAACATATCTAAACAGAAACAAATGTTCACCATTGAAAATTACTTAAAGCATATGAACAAAGTACTTTAAATTGAAACTGTGTTGAGTGATCATTTTAAGCTTTTTGGTTTGTTTCTGGTGTACATGTTATTTTTATGCTTCCATTGTTTTGTCTGTCTGATTCCACAAAATTATGGGGTTTCCATTACAGCTTTTATGAGCAGCCTCAGGCCAATTCTGTATGCACATACTCTCTAATTAGAACTAACACAGATGTGTGGTTGAAATCACTTTTATTTAACCCAGTACAAGATTCCACAGGCAGGGAGTAACTAATGCAAATATTAGATGAGCCTCAGAAAGACACTTTTTCAAGTGTTTTCATGTATTCTAGATTAAGGACTGTACTTCTGTTTTTATTTCCCGAATTGTGAGAAACTGTCCAACATAACAAAAAGCTCTTTTTTTGTTTGTTTGTGTCAGTAGTTCAGTTATCCCTTATTATAAGTTAGTATATCAAAATAATATATCAAAATACCTCTCTCTCTTTCAGCCTGCTTTAAAACATCTTGAACTTGTGTAGATTAATTTATCCAAACACATATGATTTTAAATGACTATACCTGCCCATCATGTAAGACCTCACTTGGCTGTTAGCTAGTGGGCTGTAGTTGCTAGGAGAGTAATGTCATATGTCAGAGATTTATATCATGGGACTGTACTATCAGAAATGACAGAAGTAGTAGCAAAATCCTTGTTCATGATTTCAAAAGAGCTTGGTTGAGCCTTAATTTATTCATTTATCTCTTGTCCTCCTCCTGATTTAATGATGGCGGTTCACTACAACTTTGTATCGCTAAACCATACACTTTTGAGGATCCAATCAAATCTAAAGGACACAATTTAAATCTACCTTGTAACTGAACCCCCTGCACATATTATGTTTTATGTTTCACTCATATCGTTTTAAAGATGACCTCATTTCAGTATAACTTTAAGTGTTTTTTTTTTCTTCTTTTTTTCATACATTTGGAAATGATACCCACTCCACCCCACCCCCACTTCATTTCTTTACTCCTTATCCTGGTGGATAGATTTTTTTTTTGCATGTAGAACATACATTGATACATTCTAATCGTGCATCTTTTTGTGTGTTTCTTTATGCTAAAGAAAATTCATTAAGTGATGTCATTTATCTTTCTTCTTTTTTTTTTATCACTGTATTGTTTCTTTTCAGTCTAAACAGAAATATGTTGTCTAAGGATGTACTAACTGAATATTGTTCAGTTTGTTTTAGCTGTAGGTTTGACGTATAGTAGATTTGTGTGCAATATCTGTATTGTGTATATGTATAAAGTCCTTTGTATATTGCTCTTCTGTTAATATTTTTTTATTACATTATCATGTTTATACTGTTGTTATGTTTAGATTTTTTATAGCATTATCTTGTTTTTACCTTGTCTTTTACTCCTATTTATGTCTTTTTCTATCTTGTTAATCACTTATGCTGCTGCAACAATGTAAATTTCCCCATTGTGGGACTAATAAAAGATTATCTTATCTTATCTTAAGTAAATGGCATATAGTTCTATTTTATTTCTTTAGATGATGTGTCTGACTTGGCTTCTGAACCACTCAGCTGGAGCTCCCCAGTCTGGCACCCGTGGTTTCAATGGGAAAGAACTGCCTCTACTGTCTGCTGCTGCTGGAAACAAGTTTAATGAGAGCTGTGAGAGTGAACAAAAACAGTAAAAGCTATCGGCCTTAGAACCAAAACAATTTGCTGAAAAGTACTAAAGCACTCTGTGGAGCTGAGGGAAACTGCAGCGATAATGCTCTCTGGGTTTGTTACGAGGAGTGACCCATTTTACAGTACATATCATTATTTGATCCATTGCTAATATAAAAATACTGATTAATGCAGCTTTAAAATGAGCCCAAATGCAGCAGTGTCCTTCCCTGTTGGCCATTTGCAAAGATTAAAACACACAAAATACTGGAGCAACACTTTGGATCATCCAGTGTCACACTCTTCCTCCAGTTAGTCAGTGAAAATAAAATCCCATTTGATAAAAAACAAGTGATTACTTATTGAATTAGAACAAGCGCCTTTGGATTACCATGTGCAGCACATTTTTGCACTCCAAATGTACCTCATGCTGCCACAGTGAAAAACCTATTGTCAAGATGATGTGGTTTACATTGAGGGTTTTTTATTGAACAGGTGTCAAGTGTGAAAAGGCCTAATGAAAATCTCTCTGTGAATAAGTACCTCCATAACTACTAAGTATGTACGCTCAAACAGAGCTGAATCATAGTTTGAGTTGTAGCTCAGATTTTAATTCATTTTGAAATTGCCTGGGTAAAAATCTGTGTCATGGATGTTTGGATACCTTTCTTTTGAGAATTCATTATCAAGACTATCGATACTAAATACTTTGCATATCAAGCCAAGATGAACAATTTATAAGAGTTTGCTCAGAAAGATGTCCACTGAAAGGATGCCTGACTTCTGCATGTGAAATGCTGAGATGATGAATCCAATCAGCTTGGCCACAGAGCCAAGAGAGAGCAGAAAAGAGAAAATGGTGCAGTGGTTTTCCTGCAAACAGGAGTCTGTCCACAAACACCATCACTCCCTTTTATCCAATACATTTGTCAAACACACAGAGAATGTTTTTCCTCCAAGGTAAACCATTCTAAGATAAATGGGAAGTATGAGTTCCATTACCAAACATGGTTGTGGTGTTAAAGTAGTCATTTACCTCACATTTGTTACTCATTACTGCTCAGACATAAAGGATCCACCTGCTGGATCAGTCACAGATTCAGAAGAACTTAACTTTACAGTCCTGTAGAACTTCCATTCAATACAACAACACTAAGCAATACCACAATACAATAGATAAGTACAAAAGGCCAAATGAGTATCCAAAGGGTCTATTAAGGGCTTATGGTTATGAGACAAAAGGAGATGGAAATCCATCAACATCTACCTATATTTTATTTATATGCAAATGAATGTACTGAACTAAGAGCAGCTGTGTTTTGTAAGTCATGAATTTGGCTTTCAATGCATTTTTTCTTAGTAAAAAATGTATAGAGTCACTTTAATGGGTAAAAATTTAACTTTGTGTCCTATAAGGCTCCTGAACCTAAATTGGAGTCCTCTTGTGTTATTGTTATTAATATGTTGTCTGTTGTGACCTCTCTGACAATCTCTTGTTTTTTAATGTGCATGAGCAACCAAACCAGTTTCCCCTAAAGCAAGAAGGTAAAATTAAAATCAAACAGTGCAGTGACAGAAGGACTGGAGCAATATCTTGGCTCCAGTTAGAATACTTGTGTCTACAAGATGAAGGCAGTAACAAAGCTTTTCTCCAAGTGCCAGAACACGGGGACTTTCTGTAATCCAAATGAGATGATATCAGGCTGTATCAGACTTTCATTATATTCTCACAATAACTGTTTTACTTCACTTTGTGATCTAGAGTGACAATGGGCCCACATATAGTTATATAACTGGAGTTACATCCAGGTAACTATTATTTCAATTCAATTTCAATTCAATTCAATTTTATTTATATATCACAACAACAGTCATCTCAAGGCACTTTTCATATAGAGCAGGTCTAGACCGTACTCTTTAAAATAGGTATTTACAGAGAGACCCAACAAATCCCACCATGAGCAGCACTAGGCGACAGTGGCAAGGAAAAACTTCCTTTTAAGAGGCAGAAACCTCGAGCAGAACTGGACTCAGGGTGGGCGGCCATCTGCCTCGACCGGTTGGGAAGGAGAGAGAGAGGGGGAGAGGGGGGTAGAGGGAGTAGAGAATAGCGAAAGAAGAACATAGCATAACACAGGTTCCATATCAGATGTAAGATGAGGCCAGTAATACAGCAGTAGTAATGATAGTAGTGATAATTAAAGTATTAACTGCTAACACAGCAATACAACTAATAGCAGTGTAAGTAATTTCTAATTCTAGCAGCAGGTGTTGAGTGGAGTTGTAGGAGCAGCAGGAGACTTGTCATCACAGATCAGACTCTACAGCTCCAGAGGCAGAAATACCTGCAGAAAGAGACAGAAGAGGAGAGAGAGACGGAAGAGCGCAATACTACAGGAAAGGGGAGATATTGAGTTAGTAACATGTATTTATGGGATATGAATCCATACTGATGGAGAGAGAGGGAGAGAGAGAGAGAGAGACAGAGAGAGAAAGGAGCTCAGTGCATCATGGGAAATCTCCCGGCAGTCTAGGCCTATAGCAGCATAACTAAGGGATGGTTCAAGCCTGAGCCAACCCTAACTATAAGCTTTATTAAAAAGGGAAGTTTTAAGCCGACTCTTAAAGGTACAGAGGGTATCTGCCTCCCGGACAGAAACTGGGAGAAGGTTCCACAGTAGAGGAGCCTGATAACTGAAGGCTCTGCCTCCCATTCTACTCTTGGAAACTCTGGGAACCACCAGTAGACCAGCATTTTGGGAGCGCAGAATCCTGGTGGGATTGTAGGGGACTATGAGATCTTTAAGGTAAGATGGAGCCTGACCATTAAGGGCTTTGTATGTGAGGAGGAGGATTTTGAATTCCACTCCACTTCCACAAGAGAAATATGGTCTCTTTTCCTAGTTCCTGTCAGTAATCGTGCTGCAGTATTTTGAATCAGCTGCAGAGTCTTTAGAGAGTTGTTGGAGCAGCCTGATAATAATGAATTACAGTAGTCCAGCCTAGAAGTAACAAATGCATGGACTAGTTTTTCTGCATCTTTTTGGGACAGAAAATGTCTAATTTTGGAGATGTTACGCAGGTGAAAGAAGGCAGTCCTAGAAGTTTGTTTTATGTGTGAGTTAAAGGACATATCCTGATCAAAGATGACTCCCAGATTCTTTACAGTGAAGCTGGGAGCCAGGGCAGTGCCGTCTAGTTGAGCTACATCATTAGAAAGTTTGTTTCTGATGTGTTCAGGACCAATTATAATGATTTCAGTTTTATCTGAGTTTAGCAGTAAGAAGTTGCTCGTCATCCAGATTTTAATGTCCCTAAGACAAGCTTGGAGTTTGGCTAGATGATTGGTTTCATCAGGTTCCATTGACAGATAAAGCTGTGTATCATCTGCATAACAATGGAAATTTATGGAGTGTTTTCTGATAATATTGCCCAAGGGAAGCATATACAGAGTGAAGATGATTGGTCCAAGCACTGACCCTTGTGGAACTCCATGTCTAACTTTTGTGTGTATGGAGGAGTAGTTGTTAACATGTACAAACTGAAGCCTATCAGATAGATAGGACTTAAACCAGTTTAGTGCAGTTCCTTTAATGCCAATAAAGTGCTCCAGTCTCTGTAAAAGGAAGTGATGGTCAATCGTATCAAAAGCAGCACTGAGATCTAACAAGACAAGTACAGAAACAAGTCCGTTGTCTGATGCTATCAGGAGGTTGTTCGTAACTTTTACAAGTGCTGTCTCTGTGCTGTGATACAGCCTAAATCCTGACTGAAAAACCTCAAATAAATATACTATTATCCCGTAAAAAGTCGCACAACTGTTTTGCAACTGCTTTCTCCAGGATCTTAGAAAGAAAGGGGAGGTTAGATATTGGTCTGTAATTGGTTAATACATCTCGATCTAGAGTGGGCTTTTTTAGAAGAGGTTTGATTACAGCTGTTTTATACAACTGTGGAACATAACCTGTTAACAAGGACAGATTTAACATATCTAATACAGGACTGCAAATTAAGGGCAGATCTTCCTTAAGCAGCCTAGTTGGGATGGGGTCTAAGAGACAGGTTGAAGGTTTAGATGCTGAGATAATTGATGTGAGCTGGGCTAGGTTGATGGGAGAAAAGGAGTCAAGGTTAGGTTTGATTGCAGCTGACTCTATGGATCCTGTGTTATGACATAAATCTGTACTGATTGAAGGCAGGATGTGATTAATTTTATCTCTAATGGTAGAGATTTTATTATTAAAGAAGTTCATAAAATCATTGCTACTGAGGGTTATAGGGATGCGTGGATCTATAGAGCTGTGACTCTCTGTCAGCCTGGCTACAGTGCTGAAGAGAAACCTGAGGTTGTTCTTATCCTCTATTAATGATGAGTAATAGGCACTTCTTGCATTACAGAGGGCCTTTTTATATCTTTTGACACTATCCTGCCAGGCTGAGTGGGATTCTTCCAGTTTGGTGGAATGCCACACTCTTTCAAGCCTACGTGCTGTTTGTTTCAGTGTACGGGTTTGGGAGTTGAACCATGGAGCTTGCCTCTTTCTCTTTATTGTTTTCATTTTTAGGGGGGGGCGATGGAATCTAAAGTGGTACGTAATGAGTCTGCAACACTGTCTACAAGATGATCAAGCTGGGAGGGAGTAGCTTCTGCAAAATTAAGATGAGGCACTGGACCTAAGTTAGTGGGAATCATTTCCTTGAATTTAACTACTGCATTATCGGAAATATTTCTAGTCAGGATGTTTTTTGCTGATAATACATAATCCAGCAATATGAACTCGAAAGTGATTAAGAAATGGTCTGATAGAACGGGATTCTGTGGGAAGACTGTTACATGTTCAATATCAATACCATAAGCTAAAACAAGGTCGAGACTGTGACTGAAACAGTGAGTGGGTTTATTTACACACTGAGAGAAGCCAATACAGTCTAGGAAAGAGGAAAAAACAGAGCTAAGGCTGTCATTGTTGACATCAACATGAATATTGAAGTCGCCTACAATAATAACTTTATCTGTTTTAAGTACCAAACTCGGCAGGAACTCTGAAAATTCAGACAAGAAATCAGAGTATGGACCAGGAGGACGGTACACTACAACAAATAGAACTGGCTTTAATGTTTTCCACCTTGGATGGGACAGACTAAGAACAAGACTTTCAAATGAATTATAATTGAGTTTAGGTTTAGGGTTAATTAATAAAGTGGAGTTGAAAATGGCTGCGACTCCACCTCCACGGCCAGTGTCTCTGGGAATGTGAGTATTAATATGACTTGGGGGGGGTTGATTCATTCAGGCTAACATAATCATCCTGACACAGCCAGGTTTCAGTCAGACAGAATAGATCAAGATGGTGATCTGATATCAAATCATTTACTAGTACAGCTTTGGATGAGAGAGATCTGATATTGAGTAATCCGCATTTAATTATTTTATTTTGCTGAACATTTGAGGTGGATGTGCTGATTTTTATTAGATTATTGTGACTAACTCCTCTTTTGTTGACCTTTGGTTTAGTTAATTTAAATGGTTGGGGGGCAGACACAGTCTCTATGGGGTAATGGAGGGGTGACTGCTCTAAAGGAGGCACAGAGAAGCGTGTAAGACTGCAGCTCTGTCTCCTGGCCTGAACTCTGGATTGTCAGGGCTTTGGTTTCCTAATAAACTCTGTCAGATTTCTAGATATGAGAGATGCTCCATCAAAAGTGGGATGAATGCCGTCTCTCCTAACCAGACCAGGTCTCCCCCAGAAACTCTTCCAATGATCTACAAAGCCCACATTGTTTTCTGGACACCACCTCGACAGCCAGAGTGAAGACATGCGGCTATACATGTCATCACTGGTCATTTCATCTTGTCTTGTTACTAACAGGAGACTACTCCCTTGCAGTTGCTCTGTTTATGTTGTTTTCATTCACAGTCGTGGTTAACGGACAGTTTGCAGCGGAGATGGCTGTGACTGTGTCCAAAATCACTGACCACTCACTATATAGTGGACTATATAGTCAATTTTCCATCTTGTGAAAAGTAGTGTACAACCAATGGTCACTAACTAAGCAATATATACCATCATGCATTGCATTTGTGCTGAAAGAGAGAAAAAATGTTATTGTGTGACAGGAATGATTTAACTAATGGCACGGAGAAAATGACCGAGTAGTGTCTGAAAGTGTTTTACTATTTTGCAGATGATCCCTCAGTGAGTAGGGAGTAGTGAATGAGTGTGTGCGTGTTAAGTGTGTGTCATTTGAAAAAAATAATTTATCTGAGTCACAATCACAATAATCTGCACTGGCATCAGACACTTAGAGAAGAAGAAGTCACAATTCTTGCAGTTCCCATGTCATATCTCTGTCACTGCTGTAGCTCAAACGTGGTTACAAATGTAAAGGACCTTATGTAAGCTACGATATAGTTTAAATGGCTACATAGCTTGAATGGGTGGCTCCTCTCAGCTTTACAGTGAGTTTCAGTTCATTGTTCAGTTGCGTGGCCCACAATGACACTATTTTGGTTCACTCTCATGGCTCTCATAGCATTGCTTTTGTTCACAGCAGTTGGTGAACATGGCAGAGCATTTAGGAGCCAAAGAGCCAGATATTTCCCTGCAGATAATAGAGAAAGAGAGAATTCTAAATGTTGGACAAAAAAAAAATGTAATTGAATGTAATCCAGTGTTTTACAGAATCATCCTTCTGTCATTAAGGTGTGACAGCTTGTTGTGAAAAGTGACAGTAGCTGAAGCAGAACTAACGTGTCAACACTGAGCTAATAAAAATAGATGCCCCTAGAAACATGAGCACAATTTAACTGTTTGTCCTTCACGTGAACATAATGCTGTAATTGAGATGTTCTGTTCTGAACAGGAGTACACCCCTGATTTCCCAGAAATAGCAGTGGGAGGTATTTTTTTAAAAGTAGTTGGAGACTAAAAGAGCCACAGCCTTGTCTGCCAAGGTCACACGTTCCTGCCAATGTTTGGACTCCCGTCTTCTGTTCATTTGTTACTTAATCAAAGCAGGGATAAACAGTTTGAGTCATTCATGTCTTGCATTCAGAAGGCACTGAGGAATATGTAAATGAGTCGTGTAACCATTCAAATGCTGTAGGTGTAGCAGAGGCAACTTTATCCTGTCGTCCTTTCTCTTGTTTTGGTATTTACTCTTAGGAAGAACTAACTGTGGTTGAGAGACTGTGGTGATGAAGCGGATTAGCTGTATTTACGCTCCCAGATGTTTGTCTGGAAGTGAGCAATCACCAACGAGCGTACTCCAAGATGCCAATCCTGAGGGGAGGTAAGCCCAAGACAGGGGAGGATCTTAGCATTCAGAAAAGAAAAACAAAAAGCAGGGGAGTCTTTGATGGGATTAGAGTCAAGAGACAAACACTGGGAAGAAAAAGCAGAGAGGCTTTATCTGTGCCGTTTCTCTGAGACCACAGAGCTTGCTTTGTACACCTGGTAATTTGTTGATATAAAAACCACATCTTTGGCAAGTAATTATAGCCCTTCCATCACTTTCCTACAGACTGCTCCCCATCTCTGTTAGCTTAAAAGCTCTTCTGGGGATTGTAGTCAGAATGTATTTAAATTCTATTAACCCAAATCACGTATCAGGGCATGAACAAAATTGTTTTTCATGTGAGGGAAAAAAGGGGGCTAAATAAATAATTACACACCTAAATGCCAAAGCCTATCAGCACTGGCGAGTTAAGCCCAGCTCACTCTGATCCAAGCCCATTTCGACGCCCGTTAGTTAGTTCTCTGGAGTCCAAAAACAGAGGATGGAAAAGAAAAACAGGCAGTGACAGAGTTCACGCTGTGCTGTGGATGGTCTATTCTGCTGGGCCCCCAGCTGTCTCTCTTGGTTGATCTGAGCCCCCCAGCTGCGGTGACCACCAGGCTGCTGTTATCAAAGCTGTCTGATGTCTTGCAGTGTGGGGACTATAGAGAGCCTACGTGTCCTTTTGTGAATATGTCTCTTCAGTCGTCATTCAAATGAAATGTGTGCGTGGCATGCTAATTATTTTCATTCATCTGGCCAGAATGCAGATAATGCTTTAAATGCTGCTTCACTGACATCATGTATTGAATGCATTTACCGGTTCCAGAGTGAGACTAATATAACAATACTGCAGCATATTAGGAGTGGACCGTTGCCTCCACAAGTGGTTTGAACTGTAGAGAAATGTGATATGGAAACGGGGATCTCGAGGAAGAACAACAGTGAAAATCAGCAGCAGGAGCAGTAATGTACAGGCTGGTTACAACCATAAGCATCTTACATATGGCGGTTAGGCAAGACTCACAGACTTGTGGCCTCATCAACTTTATATGCTTGTTTGAAGTATAACTAAACCCAAAAACATGTTTTTTACTCCTACAAGAATAAATGAATAATAAAACAATAGTACATGCCAATGTTAATGAACTGACATATCAGAAACATTTTAATGTTGTGGTTGGTGTATTTGGACTATTTCATATTGTCTACTTAATATATCATGAAGTAGTTTTCATTCATTCATTATCTATACTGCTTATCCGTTAAGGGTCGCATGGGGGCTGGAGCCTATCCCAGCTGACACTGGGCGAGAGGCGGGATACACCCTGGACAGATTGCCAGTCCATTGCGGTCATTAAGTAGTTTAATCTATAAAAATATTTTACCATTTAGTTGAAATAGGTAAAAAAAAATTTCACTTAAAATCTGATCTTTGCAAAGTAACTCAATCTGTCAAATATATTCAATTAAATCAAGTGGAGTAAAATTAGAAAACTGGAGAAAAACAGCAGCACCAGTAATAATTTTGTACTAAAAACCTTTTGACTGTTTTGCCATACAGGTATGCTGAGCTTCTTCAGACATATAGGGCACACACAGCATGTGTTTAATACAGAGGGAGAACCTTCTCCATAAGAGACTTGATGCTACACTTGTGTTGTATCTGTTCCTTGGCTTGCAATTGTTGTATTTGTCCTTTATTGGACAATAAAGGACATGGTCTCCATGTCTTTCCAGCACAGACTAACAGAAACAATCACTGGCTGCTTATGGCTAGTTGGTCTCGCTTTGCCACTTGCTGCTTTTGATCGTTTTTTTCTGATATCAAAATATTGATAGATGCTGCTTTAAACTAATATTTTTCCCAAACTTTGGATGTTGAAAGCAACATGGCGGCCAGTGATCGATGCTGTTGTTGAATCCCTCTTGTCCAAGCTTATGTTGCTCCATAAAAAATTTATATAAATAAGACATACAAGGACATAGAGATCTATGGTGTATTGACCCACAGTAATAAAAAACATCAGAAGCTTTACACCTCATTGTATATTGACTGTTTTCTTTGCTGCTGCTGTCCATGCTCCTGAAAATCATTGTTGCTTAGAATTGAGGAGTTGCGCTGCCTCTGGTCTTGCTCACATCAACATTAGCTTGAGAGACATACTACTTTGCTTTGAAGCAGCGATCTGCAGAAACAAAGAAAGCTAAAGCACTTAAAGTATCATCAATCAAAGTGCATTAAAGGAGGAACTCTGTGACAAAGCCTCAAGGCCTCAATCTCCACTTTCATGCTCTGAACCTTTTGCTGGAAAGGTGAGAAGGCCTTGCTCAGCTAATTGAGGCTGGCACTGTGTTACAGCACCAGTAGTATTTCCTCCATCTGGAGATGGATACAGAAGAATGAGACACAGTATCCGTCCACACCTACTCAGCAGGGCATCCTGGAGACATTAGTCCAAAGTTAATTTGAAAGACTTGGTTCAAACCAATGGCCAGGTGCATAAAACCACAGGACAATCATTATGCTGAAGCTAATTTCCTACTCTCAACAGCTGGTCAACTGATACTATAGCTACCCTAGACACTAGAGGTGGTGCAGCACATGCTGGGTTCAATCAAATAAGCTGCAACGTGCACTGGATATGTGTAGAGGAGAACATCGCAATGGTTTGAATAGTAAACCCAATTCCAAACTGTAAATTGACAGAGAGTAATCCCACCAATTCCAGGGAAAGATTATATGGCATACTATGTCTGTGCTGTTATTTACTAAACTGCAAAAGCTTGGAAATTACTGCACAACTATGAGAGGGAAATCAGGTTACTTTCTGCATGAGGACTATATTCAATCACTGACCTTTAGAGCTCAAAAAGGGAGAGCTATACTATCCTCACATTCAAATGAACCTGTAATGGAGAGCCATGCATAAATGATGGATGACATCTGCACTGAATCTCACTGCCACAGAGAGCTGCGTTGTTGTTCATGCGACTTCTGAATCTGCTTTCACAAGAGCCAGTGCATCATTTTTCACTTTTACTTCTGTATGGAACAAGAAAGACAGATTCAAATGTCAATGACCAGTCATATCTATTATCAAATGAACCCATAAAATAATGCATGAATCAAAAAATATTTACATTACACATATAATCTCTGTACCTATTTTGTATTTATACCTTTTCATTGCTTTTATAAACCTTTTTGTCTAATGTTTGATGTAGGAGCTGAACCACAAAATATGCTGTAGCCTTGTTTTAGTAGTGGGGGAAATTAACTTGATAATGTTCAATATTACCTCTGATTTGTGATTTAAGGGATATTTTATATAAATATATGATTTGTTTGGATTTTTATTCAACATACTTCCTTTCTCTGTGGACAACTTTACACATGTGGATGGATCAGAAGCAATAAATAAGACACTACCATTACTCCTTAAGCTAACAAAGGCACATTGTTTCTCAAACATCAGCCTATGAAATACAGTTTGCACTGCACACCTTTTATATTAGTGTAGTCTTTTCTTCTCTTCAACTCACTATACTTTTATATGATGTACTATAATTTTAACATGTCTCAGTACAGTATCTGTACATGAGATAAAGTATATGGTGGTAAATATACTCAGTTACTCCAAGTTCATGTATTTGGAATAGAAAATGAAACTGAACTGTAAAAGGATGAGCCAAACTGTAAATTGTAAACAAAAATCCATCAGCCATAGATTTCCCTCCCCAAGGCTGTGGAAACATTTCCTTACAAAAATCATATGACATTTCCATTTAAATGTAACTTATAGTTATTCTAACTGCCAATGAAATAAAATAAATCCCCTGTGGCTGGGGATGCTATTTTCATTTTGGATCAGCAATCAACTTTTTGGTTTTTTGTTGGTGAGGTCATGGCTGAGGTCATGGAGGATGAGATTACAGCTGGACCACAAAAAAAAGGTACAATCATATTTACAGAGTAATTGTTTTTTGGGGATTGCAGAGAATGAACCTAACTGTTTTAAGTTGAACTATTGTATCTATTGTTGTGCATCTAACACAGTAAACAGTGTAATGCAAACTGTGTGCTTCATGAGCTTTTAGTCCAGCAAGGGGAATTGGACACTGGTCAGTGAAACACTCTGCCCATGGACAATAGTTTGGCAGCACACCAACACTGCTAATTAAGTAGTCCCATACAATGTTAAATACAGAAGCCCTCTGCAAAGGTGAGGGGCTGGCCAATAACTCCAGGAACAAGGTCAGTCTGCTCAACATGATCTCTCTTCATTTCACTCTGGTGGACATGGGGATAATCTCATGCATCTTTAATCCTGTCGTACTATGCCTGGACTGAGGAAATAGATTGGATGTAGAAAAGTGGAACAGAGAGGAGAGAACACACACTGCAGAGTAATAAACCACATACAGAGACTGTGTGGGTACATTTACATGTTTGTCATCATCCACTGCTGTATGCTTTAAGTTCAAGAGCTGTTGTATTACCACAAACTGCTAATAGTTTCTGTAGACCATTTCACAAGCCAATAAACACAATTGCACTTCAGCAGAGCCATCTCCATTACATAAGTGTGTGTGTGTGTGTGTGTGTGTGTGTGCGTGTATATATATATATATATATATATATATTGAAATGCGGTAACAAAACACTGGAAGGGATTGCCATGAAATGAATTAGCACCACTAGAAGGTTAAAGTTTTCGCTTATTCTGAGAAATATCACATTATCAATCTACTAAATAGATTAAAGTTGTATTAACATTCATTTTTCCCAGTGGATGAACCCTATTGACTTGAGTAATCTCCTGGCCTTCCCACTAGTATTGCCACAAGGTTCACATTTATTGTTTTTTTATTGAAATATTTCAGTACCTTTTGGATGGAATGTTATGAACTTTAGTTCAAACACTTATTGTCACAAAAGGATGTATTTTAATTATAATTTGATCCCCAAACTTGTCATCTGGGTTGAGTATTTGATTGCCATCACTGGCATATGGAATATGCATAATGTCAAGAGACAAGCCCACTGAAAGATACCATCAGAGGTTTGTGAGGAAGAAGGAAACAGACTACAGTAGCTGAGACAGTAAAACAGCACAAGCAGAAGTGAGTTGCAGGTAGAAACTGCAGAGAGAAGCATAGTTTTTCAGATGTGATTGGTGTTGGTCAGCTGATGTGGCATGAGGAAATGAGGTGTCCTGCATGAGGGAACAAAGTGGTGCATGTCTGTGGACTGAAAACAACATGTCTATTATTTAAAATGAAACATGCCCTATGGTGGTTGGCATTCTGCTTAAGCCTACCGACAGTGGATAAATTAGTACTTTGTCTTCTCTGCAATGTTTTTCTCAATGTACAATTGTTTACCACTGATGCAAAATGTCTCAAAATAAGTCTGACAACAGGATTTGACATTCACAACTGATGTCTTACATCACTAAAACATTTTCTGCCATGAACTCCACAGCTTGAACAGCTAGCCATGACACCAAGTCATCTACAATTGGACAGTCACCCCAAGGAATACATCAAACAGCAAGTTACATAGCAAATAGCTGCATTTTTAAGAGTGCTAAAATGTCGAGTGTAGTCATCCTCTAACATATGCCATTTGATGGAAGCTTTCATTCAGAGTGCCTGATAGTACCCTGAGCATGCATATATTTTAAGCATATGTAGCCCCAGTGGGAATTCAACCTTAACCCTGGCTTTGTTAAAGCAGTGTTCTCCCCTCGGAGCTACATAGCACCGCAATGTTTTACACCAGCACAGTTCAAAAGTGTATCTAAAAGCACAGTCAGGAGTCTGTGCTTTGTGTCTGGCTGGGTGCTGTATCACTGCAAAGGCTTCTGTTGCTGTTGTTTAAAGCAGTGCAAGGAAAGTTGTCTGATTCTGGTATGGGGTTAGGATGAGATTCAATTGCAGTTTTTAATCCAACATCAAAATCTGTTGAATATCTTATCTAACCTTTTTGGGTTCAGCATACACCATTTCTAAATGACTATGAATGATTAACATTAACACATTAAATTTAGATCTATAATCACATTTTTGTGGGTATAGAAGGCAGAGAGAATACAGCTTTGACCAACAGGCTAATTACTCACAACCTGGCAAACCTGAAAATAAGATGAACAGCAGAAGATATCCAATGTTCACTTATATGAATATCACATTTTGAAGCCTGTTTTATGTTTATAAGCCTATGTGCTTTAAACTCCTTATTAATAAGCTATTTGCTGCATCACTTCATCAGCCACTGTGAAGTTGTTGGCAACTGTGGCTGTGGCTCAGGCGGTAGAGCCGGTCACCCGCTAATCAGAAGGTCAGTGGTTTGTTCTCTGGCTCCTGCCTCCCCTCTGCAAGATAGTGAACCCCAAATTGCCCCAAACCAGTCAAACATTTGGACACACCCTCTCATTCAATGGTTCTTTTTTGTTTTTATTATTTTCTACATTATAGATTAATATTAAAGACATCAAAACTATGAAGGAACACATATGGAATTATGTAGCAAACTAAAGAGTTTTAAACAAACCATAATATGTTTTATATTCTAAATTCTTCAAAGTAGCCACTTTTTGCTTTGGTGACAGCTTTGCACACTTGTGGCATTCTCTGTCAGATTCATGAGGTAGTCACCTGGAATGGTTTTCGTGAGGTGCTGAGCACTTGAAGTGAAGGTAAACTTCACTCTGTGGTCCGACTCACCCCAAAGCATCTTAATTGGGTATAGATCAGGTGATTGTGGAGGCCAGGTCACCTGACACAGCACTCCATCACTCTGCTTCTTGGTCAAATAGCCCTTACATAGCCTGGAGGTGTGTTTGGGGGTCATTGTCCTCTTGAAAAACAAATGATGGTCCCACTAAGAGCACACCAGATGGGATAGCATGTTGCTGCAGAATGCTGTGGTAGCCATGCTGGTTATGTGTGCTTTGAATATTGAATAAATCACCAACAGTGTCACCAGCAAAGCACTCCCTCCACTCCATCACACCTCCCCCTCTATGTTTCATGGCTTCATGCAGTAAACAATCCACTCACCTTTTCTGCATCTCAGAAAGGCAGGTGGAACCAAAAATCTCAAATTTGGACTCACCAGAAAAAGTACAGATTTCTACTGGTCTAATGTCCGTTCCTTGTGTCTATTGGCCCAAACAATTATCTTCTTCTTCTTGTTCTTCCTCAGAAGTGGCCTTTTTGCAGCAATTCGACCATGAAGGCCTGATTCACATGGTACAGTATTTGCTTGTTATAGGCTACAATAATGTAATGCCAATCATATCTGATAGCCGCCTTAGTTGTTACACCAATGGTTCTTGGCATCATTATGATCACTAGAACTTCAGGAGTCCATATTTGTATTCTTATGGATAAATTCATGTGTTTTTTTTTCAAAGTTATATTAAAAATAATGGAGAATAAACTGAATTTGGAAAGCCTCTCACTTGGGGGCTGTTATGCAAAGTGTCATGATAGAAACACCCCTCCTTTGGGTGATGACAAGTTGGTCAGATGCCTTTCCACTTGATAACTTATTCAAAAACAACTCATGTAATACACATACACGTGGATGCGTGTGAGTTCACTTGTTGACTGTTACAAGTCCCTCTGCTCTGGCTACCAATGAGAAACCTGCACGTGGAATGTTTTGTGCATTGCCCTTTGCTGGTTAACATTTTAGGTGAGTTCTTTCAGCTTTTGGAGTTACAAAATAAAGAATTAACAGTAAATGAAGGTTTGAACTATATAGAAAAACAAAGTAAGATAAACTATGAGGTAATGCCAAACCTATACCCATGCCTAACCTTTATCCATTATTGGTTTTGGATGCTATGAGTGAGTTCCATACTCTGTGTGTAATGGTTCTAGATGAGAGCTGAAATGATGCATGCCACTTTGATGTAAATTGTTTTGAACTCATGATTATCTCTAAATGTCATAGTCTCATTATACTGTGATGCAAAGTATGCTACATTTTGTTTGATTGGTTGCCAATTCCACTAAATTGTATGTAGGTACAATCAAAATGCACTCCAACAGAGCTGAATATGGATGACTCTGAATGAAACTCTATGAGTTTGTGTCAGCTAAATTCTTCCTCATATTCTCCAGAAAGTAGTCAGACAGCCATTATTTGAGTTCAAGCATTGACTGTGACCAATATCAGTCAACAAAAGCAAGAAAGTGTTTGATTTACCTTCTCTGCAGTGGATTCTGTGCACGAATGCTGAGGCCATCATCAACTCTCACTTACTTTAAACATACTTCAATGGTGCCTTGAAATAGCTCTCCCCGGAGCTCATTTTATTAACTTGACAAATCTTCCGCCGTTCCACTGCATCATCACCCTTGATAATCTCTCACAGCATGGGAGATTGGGATAGGAATGATATTTCCATGTGAGGCACAGGGGTAGAAGGACTCTAATGGTATTAAATGATTCGTAACTCGGTTATCAATAGTAATGTCCCTCAAGAGGAGAGTTCATTGCTTCAGTTCTCTGGCAGATACTGCTGGAGGGCTGATGCTTGAGAGAAACATGTAGAACGAAGGTGCATAGTCACAGCGCTGGTCATGATCAGGATTCTGTTTTTCACAATCTGGGAGAGGTCATTCACTCCAGGTCTGGATTATACTGTCAGGAGTGTCTAGAGCAAAAAGACTAGCTGCGAGCAACTACTGAGACCCTCATACATGCTCCCCTAAACCATCTCACTCAGAGCTCTAGAACCAGTAATACTGCTTGGCCCATGTCAATTAGTTTGTGGTAATTTGACAAAATTACCCTGTGGAGTCATCTTGTAAACAGTTAGTTTTACATTCTGAATTGTGTTATGTGTGTAAGTGAGAATTAGGTGTGTTATATTAACATAATATTAACATATATCATACTGTATGTCAGTATATAAGTTAGCAGTCATTTTTTCCCCCTTCTTTCTGCTGGCCCGTTGCTTGGCATGTAACCAATAAGAACATGCACATTTTGATTTAATTTTTTTATTTTTATTTTATTTTTTTCCTGCCACTGCCATGACACAGCATACATATGACATGGAAGAGTTATGTTTATTTACTGTAAAACAACACATGTAACATCAGCACAACTCACATTAAGTTAAAAACACTTGATTTGATTTCATTAATTATCAGCTTTACATAGCTTGTAGTTTGCAGTTATTATTTTAGAAGGTTAATGAGGCATATTGTTTTACTTCCACTTGACAGCAGTGCATGCTAGTGTGACCTGCAACCCTATGGTCTGAAAGGTGTGCAACAGAAAATTTAGGGGTCAGCACTGGGTATATGACGGGGTAAAAACATTTGAATCTCCTAGCAATAGACAGGAGACTCTGCTCCCTGACGAATTCTAATGCTTGATGAAATGGTGACTAAAGTAAGTGGCAGAGGAATATGCAAAGATGAAAATGACTCTGTGTAATATGATGATTGTGGTGGTCTACAAAAGAGGAATACATCTCACAGACTTTGTAATTATTGACAATCCTGCATTCAAGTCCTTGAGGGAAATCACATAACTCACAACATTAGAATGGTTCATGAGGGCAATTTCCAGAAGTCATTTGGAAATGACCATAAAACAGTCAAAGGTAATCATGTGGTCCATTTATCTGTTTTCCTTGATTGGTCGACTCACACAGCCATACATTATATTGCATTGGCACCACACATGCAGCGTCTCTTTCCATTGAATATGTATGAATACAAATGTAAACTCTCAGCACGAGTGTGCGAGCACACAATACATTTGATTGAAGGCAGGATCCACAACACCAGAAATGTGACACCATGGATGATGTGTAGAAAATGAGCCCAGCTACAGGAGCATTTTGATGGGAAATATTTCTCCCAGTGGAAAAAAAAAAATGGTTATCATTTTATGCTTCTTCAATATTACAACCACAGTCTAAAGCACTGGGAAAAGGGTGGAGCCTGATTGTTCAGTTTCTTTTAGTTTGTCAGTTTGTAAAATGGAATTGGCAGCAAAGTCTTTATCTAACATGTTTTACTTGAATGCACTGTCCCTTTTATAAAACAATCTTACCATATAGGAAAATAAGAGAGCCGTAATGTTCATGATATTCATGAATGCCTCCCCTGAGGACAAAATTTCTCTTTTAGATACTAAAGATCCTTTTTGTGATAGCAGCTGTGGTGGGGAGTAAACTTGAAAAACAGCAGCACCCCCAGGACTGAGATTTAATTTCTAACTTTGTTTAAGGAAAAAAATGTTATGAATGTGCAAAGGTAATGCAATTTCAGCTGGCATATTTCTGTAGTATAAAAATCTAATTTCCAGAGGTAGTTTTGTGCTCCTTTATTGCATGGAGATCAATAAAGGTGCCAGTGCAGCTCCAGTGGTGCGAGGGCAGCCACTGTTTACTGGAACACGAAGGGAACTATTCACAAATATTAGGTATGAACGGCGTTTATGTCATGAATATAGAGCAGGCCTTGAGGCTGGGTGTTTAATAATGGGGGAAAGTAGGTATGAGGGACCTTGAAAAAGCAGTTTAGTGTTAGCTAGCCCACAAAACATCACTTTGCTTCTCACTGCCTCCTCCAAGAAGGTGACCCTCCAAGAGGACACTACACAATACTGATTATCATCTTGATATGCTCACTGTATGTCTGATTATGATGTGGAACATAAGGCTTCCTGCCTTCCTGTGTGATTCTCACACGTCCTTTTTATAACACAGGACCACATGAAAGCATTATTGTGTTGAAATGACTGACTTCTAACTGAGGCGATATCCTGCAATCATTTAAAGCATGTAACAGCTGACTGCTGAGCCTCAGAATAAACATGTATATTCATTTTTGCGCACAAAATAATATATCTAACAGTCCCTCATGAATAATGCAAAAGAGTAAAATGCACTTTTGTCCCATTTTCTCTTAATTCAGTTCCAGTTTACAAAGGTAACTTTGCACTGTTTGTCTTTATCTCTGTCTCCTAAAAAAACAATAATAAAGTTTACTGTTTTCAGGGTAAAACAACATAAAAAACAACAGCATAAAACAGATTTTCCTCTGTAATTTACATAATCCATTTGACACCTTCTATTTTTTTTTTCCTCGTCCTACCACCTGCAATGCAGATGAACCCATAAGACATCCCAGTCCAACTGAGCATGTATTAAATCAAGTAGTTGTTAACCAAATCAGTGCTTTTCTGTGTATTGCTAGCACCAGAGACATTGGAGGTCACAGGGAAGTACTGAGCATCTCTGTCCCCAGAGAACCTGTGCCGATGATATGCTAATGCTCTCGTCACATGTCTGTCAACTGCTGCATGAGTGTACCTTTGCCGAGAAACTAATCTGAGTTTTATTGGCCTGCCAGAAGGAATTTATACATTACTATTAGATTACTGGGGTTGGCAGCTGTACAGTGCGTAGAACTAATGTGCTCTGTCACAGATTGTGTGCATAATGAACTTGGGAGGAAAGTAGCCAAGGCAAGTCCAGAAAAGGATGCAGTTGTAATAACACCATCAGAGGCCTGGTTCTACTCAGCAAACAGGGAAATAGCATCTGTCTTGAAGGCTGAGTGCAGCGACATGTCATTCTTTAAAAGCAATATGCCTATACAGCATTTCACTCTGTAGTAAGTGGAACCCTGCCATGGATTCAGACAAATTGTTCTGATCAACAGTAATTGAAAGGAAAAGAGTTTATGTGTAGATACAAGCAAGAGAGTAATTTCCAGTGGGGATGGGGATGGGCATCCCCACTGGAAATCTCACAAAACATGACAAAAAACATATTTTATTTTTTATTTTTTTGGTTGGTTTGGGTTTTAGGTTGTTGAGCTGCAAAGCTGCCTGAAAAATAGATTTTTCAGATATATCTCATCTGCATGCATGGGCTGTCTTTTAAAAATTCATATTTTTGATTAGTAATAAAAAAAATAGTTAAATAAATAAATATAGTTAAATAAAAGCTTGCTTTATTAAACATTTGGTTTTATTTTCACAGCTGCAGCCACATGATAATATTATGCTCAATTAATTCCCTTAAAAGTGCCCAAACTGGACAACAAAGGTCAGATAATCGGAGCTAAAGCAGGGAATCAGTCAGTAAACTTTGATAAATATTCACCATTTGCTTTTGTTTTCCCTTTCAAATAAAATCTGTTTATCTGGAGGTTTATTTACAACCTGTTGGACTCCTTTCATTTGTTGCTATACCTAATTTGTAATGACATCAGTTTGTTTGGAGCATTTGTTTTTTTTTATTTATTAAGACTTATATTCATTATTAGTTTTTATTTTTATTCTTGCATAATGCATATACATATGAGAAGTCAAATCAATAAAACTAAAATGTAATTTAAACTAGGTTTAGTGCATGAATAATTTCTATGTATTTTTGAATACTTGAATGTTGGACTACGAATATCGTTGAGGAGACCTCAATAGAAAAACAACAATGTTGGTCATTTCAGTAGTTTGCTTGTTTATGGCAAGGAATGCTTGTGGCTTGTGAATTTTGGTCTATTTGAATCATTATTGTGATATTTTTGAACTTTAAAGCAGGAATGAAGAATCCCTAACCCCCCCACCCACAAACATGCGCGCGCACACACACACTTTTGAAATCAAATCTTTGCCCTTGGATATGAGCCTGCAGAGACTCGACTCTACTCCTTTTTGAATACCTCTGTGGCATCTCTAACTTTTTTCTGCTCATGCTGACACATACCTCAGGCAGCAGACCTTATTACGAGGCCACTTTAAAGACATCAGCAACATAAACACTCCTTCATAAGCATAACAACAGTGGGAGATAAAATGTGTGTGTGTGTGAGTGTGTGTGTGTAGGGGTGGGGGGCACAGAATTCACATCCTTCCATGAGGGCACTGGGGAAAAAAAGGGGAGTGTGGAGCATTACCATAGCGAGAGAAGCAGGCTGACTGCCCAGATATGTCGTCAGCATGTTGTATCAGCAAGACTGTTCAATGAATCACACGATGTGCAGCCGCTTAGGTGATAAATACACAAGCATGAGGTCCAACATACAAGATAGGACTCATTGTTGGTAGGGCCCGGCCTGTATTTCATAGCCTGGGCAGCCCTGATGATGGATGGCCCAGTGCTTGGTAATATTTCTTCCACAATCTTGGTTCAGACATTATGTTGAAAGTGCAGAGAGCAGTCCACTGTGGAGGTAAAATAAAGGTGGGATGAGCAGAGACCCTTTGAGCATGGCTCACTCTTCAGGTGAAGCCTATGATTAGCTGGCAGAGAAATTAGATTATTCATGAATCACTTGGTTGGTGCTTTAGGCTGGATAACAATATCAATCAGGCCTTTTCAATCAAGTGTTCTCAAGCTATTACATGATATTCCCTTTGACAGCTGTGTGAAATTTCACTGAAAACCAAAACCAGATTTTTCTTTTTTTGCACATGAGTATGTGTGATTCATTTTTGGGGTGAGGTAAATAGACAACACTTTCAGGCAACAAATTGAGCCACAAGGTCCAAAATGTATTCATGTGTACACTTGTTGTTTCCTGGCAACATGTTCCTACGAGAAAACAACTCCTTGAAACAGTGTTGCCCTTCACAACTGCACAGCATTTGCCTTATATGTCAGTGCCTGTAGGAGAAGGACTTAGAAGGCAATATGATAGATGCTAAAGGAGAACAAAAATAAATAATGAAGGATAAAAGCAGAAACAGAACCCGGGGCAGGGTCTTGACACCTCGTCCAATTATCATCCTTTTTTAAACAACAGCTGACAGCTCCGATCTAATCACTTGACAAGCCGGCTTTGCCACACAAACATAGACGAGGCATCCGAACACCCACACAAGGAAAATGACACATCTACACAGGCAGACTCCATCACCTATAACTGCACCCAAAACGAAAGGGTGTACACATCCACCGGCGCTTTCTGTCAGTGTCACTAAAACTCTCTCGCTTCTCCATTCTTACGTCAAGCTGAACGAGCGTGACTCCAGGACTCAGAGGCAGACATCACTCTTGGCAGCACACCTTGTATTTTGCCTCTGCCCATTTATTCGATGTGTTTCTCTCTTATTGTGTTCCTCTCCGCCTGTCTGTCCCCTGTCTCATACTGCTTCCAAAAAATAAATCACAACCCCCTGAAGGGCTCTTTCGTAAGAAAAAAAAAAGGTGGAGATCCGAGAAGTGATACTTTAAAGCTTACAACAGCTTTGTTTCCTACAGCTAAGGTTCTACAAAGAAGGCCAATTTGTAGCACAATTTACACTGACATTTTGTTTGAAATATACCTAAATACAGTATTCCTGAAACTTACATTAAAATTAGTAAATGTTTCAGTGCTTCAGTGTTGCCTTTCTCAGGATGTAAAATCTTCTCCAACAAGGATTCAGATCAAACTTTCAAACCCAGGATACTGATATTATTTCATGATAATGCCATCATCTGTTCAGTGACAGGCAAATTAATTCACCAAATCCTCATTAACAATCATTACAGAAAGAAAATAAACTGTAATTTCTGGTGTCTGGTGTGTAAGTTGAGTGATGCTGACACTGTGACACTAATGGCAGTGCCTGAAGTGTTCTAAAGATGCAGCCAGCACAACATCCTGCATTTGGGGTGGAGTGCAAGAATTACAAACTTAAGGACAAATTACTGTCATTTGTATGCATACATCTCTGAATCAAAATAAATACCCGTGTTACCTGTCAGGCTCAGTACAGACTATTTACTGGCCAAGAATTTTGGAGGTGCTATTAGAAATCTAAGGTTTGAATAAATAGTAAATAAATAGTAAATAAATAGTAAATATAAAATATAATAGTAAATAAATGAATAATAAGAACTCAGTGGTACATACCAGTATATACTCAATTCATATCAAACTCACTCCTGGTTCATTCATTCTGGGCCAGTATTATTATGTAGACACCTGGTTTTGACAAGGAATAAGTATGTACACTGCATGTACACTAAATACTAAGTAGCTACATTCATTAGAGAGTACTTGTACATTACTGAGTAATGATGCTCATTTGGACAAATATCTGTTAATACTCTGTACCAGTGAGCACTGATATGATATAAGCACTGACATCCAATATTAAGCTGGAAAAATCATTCACTGGACACTGCTAAACTGATACATTTGTCCTCGGTCCCTCAACACTAAGTAAGGAACCTTCACAATTCCTTGATGTATTTTTGTGTAACTGCCTCTTTGAGGTAATGTACAAAATAAACATGCAGTAAGTATTACTTGCAGTGACAAAGACAAAAATACAGTGTGGCTGCAGCTGTGCACAGTGTTTGTTGAGATAATCTCCTGTGTGTGTAAAGTGACTTGGAGCCACATTTGACTTAAGCAGAGCAGCCACTGATACATAAAGCCCCAGGGAGCCATTGTCACTAAAGACATTCACTCCTCCTCTGACTTTCCCCTCACCTACTACAGTGTGTCCACCCCAAGTCAAAGCACCTACTCTGATATTCAGCACACCTAGAAACAGAGAAAGTCATAAAAGCATCTCTACAGTGTTTAGAGCCCAGCTAGAAGTCATGTTTGGGCAAAATTCCACATTGGAAAACTAAGATTTTATGCAGCATTAAAGCGAAAAATTAATTTTGTTATTAAGAAAAAAAAACATTGTGGCTTAATCAGTGTGTACACACTATACCTGATAAGTGCAACAACCATCATGTTAAATATATATTTTTGTAGTATTCAGAGTAATCTGACTGCCACTATTTAAACACCTTATAAGTTATTTACTCTCATGCAACCTATTAAAATGTTTCTACTTTAAGCCATAAAGCCCAACTAAGTACTAGTGTGCTATGGAGCAACTTATGAACACCTATGAATAAGTTCTTTGTAAATGTAAGGAGAGGGTCCTGCTGTTCCCTGACAGTACACTATGAAGCCTCTGTGCTATTTTACAGATGTACCCTCTTCCTCAGTGCAACTGCTCAGGCTTTAAAGAAGCAATTAAAACAAGACATTCTCCTGGAACTTCACTGGGCTGCTTTCTTCATATGTTGACGAAGATAAGCTGCTCAAACGGCAAGCCTATTTTTCTACCTCTCAAGGCTTGCCGTGGATGAGAAGCAGAGAAAGGAAGGGGAAGTAACACTCTCTTTCTGTAAAGCTTGAGATTAACTGGAGCGCCCAAGTCACTGGAAAATCAGGGGCAGCAAATGATCTTAATTCACTAATCACACATTGATCTTCTGTACTTTCATTTATGAAAAGGTTCACTGCCTTAGACCTATAGCCAATTCATTTGCTTTGTCTTTGTTGTTCAGAATACTTGGTGTTTGGTAAGTGTGTAACTGTGGGGAGGAAGAGATGTGATTTACATTTTTAAACCGGTCAACTTTCATACCCATCAACACAGAGGAGGGTGCCACCTACAAAAACTGCCTTTCCTATGAGGGTCTGTATTTAAAATAATGTAATTTAGACTTTTTGTCAGGAGGTTGATGAGAAGATGTAGTGATAGGATTTAGGAAAGTAACTAGATAACACTGACACACTCACACACACACACACACACACACACACTGGGGGAATAGGTGCAGAGAGAGAGAGAGATAGTTATTTTAAAAGGATGACATTTCACATAGAATTTGGTATGGTTTCTGTGGTTTTGTATTGAGGTAGCCATATCTCTGACAGTTGCTTTTGCTATGTATTGGTTATCTTTACACCCCTTGCTGTCATATAGAGGTGACTTAAATGTTGACTTTGGCATGAACCTGACATCTCTGTTTTCCAAATATAAAAAGCACCCTGCTGCGGTGTCCTGTAGAGGCCATTACCATGGGTAGCCCAGCTGGCGGAGGCAGCTGAGAAATGGCTCTGGGACCTGCCCATCTATCACAATCTGCCCCCCTTTTTCATGGAGAATCCATCACCTGAGATTTGGCCTGGAGTCACTCCCTCACCCAGGTAATTTTCAGCTGGGGAGGGAAACTGAGCCGGGTCAGGACGTGAGGTTTTACTCATAAAAGTGACCTCAAAGGTAAAGTGAGAGGTGGCTAGATGGGCAGATTTACCTCCTCTGGTACCTTTAGGGTAAGTTTAATACTGATAATCTTACTGACCATAAAGGTATATTCTTCAAGTGAAAATACAATCCTCCTGGTGGTTAAAAGAGTGACTTGGTTTCTTATCATTGATATATTAAACCCTAATATTGATTTGTCGCTCTCTGTGACTCTTATTCTCTCTTTCTCCATCTTCACCTTGGGTTTAAAATATATAAACCCCTGACCTCACTATCTGCTCCATCTGGACAGATCAAAGATTGCCAATCTTGTTCAAAGAGTGTTCCCCCACAGGCACTGTAGTGAGACAGCAGAGACCTATACACATAAGTTGTACTTGTCACTGAGTGTACTGCAAACATTTCAAGTTTTTGTGGTCACTATTACTGCTCTCTATCTGTACTTTCAACTGAGGGAACACAGGGAGCAAATTGAAAAAGAGACAAATGTCCAGAACCTTTGGGACGCTACACTTATCAACAGACACAATCTGATTCAAGTATCCTGGTTGCCATTCAGACTGAGCAACTAGGTAGTGTAAACCCTTAAGGGTTTAGTATGCTTGAGCAACCTGATCTTACAGAAATATGTGAGACCACAACAATGACCTCTTAACATTATGTATTCCCATATGTGGTGGTGGCACAACCTTGTGATCACAAACCTCCCTGCTGAATCCCTCAGCGTCCCGAGTGTTTTGAATTCTGTGTCTTTTAAATGTTATTGCAGCCTCAGAGGTGACTGGGCCTCCCTGTCTGAGGATCTCAGACAACCTCAGTGTCCTCTTTTAAATCTCTTCTTAAACTTTTCCTTAACTGATGGTATTCTTTAGATTAGCATTGGATAGTAAAAACAAGCAAACAAACCATATTGAACCTAGCAGCCATCAACACTTACTGGAACCACTGTTACGGGGCAGGTGAATGAATGAGAGTACACAGAATGATCATATGACAATACTAAAAATGTACTGCATCAAATAATAATCTATCCAGTCCATTAAAAGAAAGTGTAGGGGCAAGCTATGAACTCTTACGTTAGGCCTAAGGTTTTGTTTTTTCTACATTATTGTTGTTTAATCATCCAGTTTAGTTGGTCTGCTGCTTTATGTAACTAAATATATAAGTGAATTTTAATGTAATCTCCATAGTTTATGTATTCCCATGGAAAACAACATGCACTACAATAACCAAATGATAAAAGAAACTCAAATCAAATGTGGAGGGTCAATAAGCTCCTAAACTTCACTGGCCTTTAGTAGCCAATCAGATTGCCCCCTTGATTCCTTACCAATGAGATTTTGTTACACAACCAATTGTTTTTGCCTGTGAGTGCAAAATCAATGGGAAGTTGATTACAGCCATTCAAAGCTTCCCGCAGTGCTACAACTTTAATTTGAAAAGTTAAAGGAATAAGCATCTCCAAAATAATGTTTGGGGAAGGTTTGTATGCGTCGTTGGGGTTGATGGTGAGCTTGAAAGCAAATGTATTGATTTGTTTTTTACTGTTTATTTTCCATTACAGCTATCTAATTAGCACTTGTGCCATTATGAAAGACAGAGCTATGTGTTTCTCCTGTCAAAATTTTGCAGACCACTACAAAGATGAAATTAGAGCCTCTGGCACTAAGTTCAATCAGTCAGAATAGAGTGACCCATCGTCCAAGTTGCTTGTGGTGTGAACATAAAGTTTATTTAGCTGGCAACAGCACACCACAACATTTCTAACCTCAACCTCCAGTTCAACTTCAGCCTTCAACCTTTTGCCTCAAGCCAGAGAGATCAATGCCCAGAAAATGAAAAGCACAAACTTGGGTCGCAAAACAAAATGAATGGTCTCTCTTTCAACTTTCTATGGTATTTTCACACCATCTGTAAACCTAAAGGGGCATAATGGAGATTTTTACTTCCCCGTAGCACAAAATGAATCTGCAGGGACCCATACATTACTTAATGCCCCTTAAAATAACCAGCAGTGGCAATGATGTTGCAGCAACAGGGTGCACATATAGCAACATCAATAGGTGATTTCAGGTGATGGATAATTTTGGCCAACATTCACCTGGAGCCAACTTTTCCATGCTAACAAGGAATTGAGGTGACTTTGGTCAGTGTCAGCCAACATTTCTTGCAGCAAATGAATGGACTTTGTGTGGCCCATTTTTCAGGATACATGAACTGTGAACACACAGAGACAATTTTAATGGCTAGGAGAAGAAAATATAACATAAATTTAGCAGAACAGACCAACAAGAGAACCATAAAATTTGGAAATCATTTCCCCTTCTCAATTTTGGATGTATTCACAGCCGTGTTCATTATGAGCTTGTTTGCCATATTAAGACTTGCAGATGGAAACTGAGTCCCTTGGAAACACCACATAACTGACAATGATAAAACAATTTACTGCCTAAAAATACCATCAAACACATGTTTAGCCATCATATACTGTCAGTCCAAAGTCTAAAAGTTAGACAATACAGTATACTCCCGAGCACAGAAAATAATCAATCTAATGAATCACTGTCTAAACATAAGAGGCTTCAATTACTCCCAGTCTCCGTATTGTTGAAGAAGAAATTACCAGTAGTACACCTCTCAACGTCTGCATCATTATTTTTGTGAATCCCACATTGGGGATTAGGCTCAGCATTTATTAGATGGATTTCTATCCTTGCCTGCAGGCAAATACAATGGAACAAACAATCATAACTCAAGCCTACTGGATACATATCAAAACAGCACATGACAAATAAGCCTGTCAAAGCCTTTTCTAATCTCTGTGGCTGAAAAGATACAGTTGCCTTTGACAATTCATATTGAGAGATAATGAATTACACGTCAACATTTTACAAAAGTGGATTCAGATGAGTGACATGATGTGAGGTTAGTTTTGTCCAGAAGGGTGATGTCCATCTCTGTTGTGTGACATCAATAAGCCATCAAAGATCAGTCTCTCCTTTGAACAGCAATATATGCAAGCTGTAAACTCTGTACAGTTGTTATCCAGCAGACAACACCCATTTGAATGAATGTTACTGGTCATCTGATGGCCAATTGTCAGTTATTTAACATCTTTATTTGTTTATGTTGTTTGTTAACTTGGTAGCTTGAAACTGGCAGTGGCTGACACAGTGTTAGTGGTTGCGTTGATGCAAACTGTAGTTCTCTGTGCAAGTCCTTGCTACACTGGAGTTGTTAGGTTTCTTTTGCCCCACCTTGCAAGTTGACAGGATTGGTTTCCTTAGACATGTCATGTATGTAACCCAGGCTGTCTGAGTCCACATTTTTGAGACTGTCATTAGTACACTGCAGTTACAAGTTGGAAATACTCAGACTGCTTATTTATCTCATGATATGTCCTGTATCATATATATAAAATACAATATAGATGTTAAAAAACCCTTTACTTTCATTGGAGAGGTTCCTTAATATAAATATATTAGTGCAGCTTTAAAAGATTGATTTTGTGAAGATTTTGTGGTTGTCATTGAACTCTTCACATCCTGGTATATTGCCCCCACTGTTCATGGGCATTATTTCATCTAGCGTACATGCAATAATTTCAAGTTTAATACATTTGTAAGCTGTTATGCAAATGCACTTGTGGGGTTAAAGGGGTAATCTAATGTTAATTCTGAATTTTAATTCTGAGTTTTTTAAAATCAAAATCTCTTGAGGAGTGCTATTGTATGAAAAAGTATTGAAAAAAACTGCCTTTTGTATCTCCAGATGGAGCTTGTGAAGTCATTGGTTGGGGTCAAAGACTAGTCAAGACAAGTTTCAAAAATGAAAAAAAAAAAGGTGGTGCGAGTGGATTGAGTGGAAAGAAGTGAACTGACCAGACCTCTGTGACCCTCTCTTTGCTAGCTTGTGCAGTTACAGGCTACATTAGCCACTGCAAGTGAAACACACACATTGTAATGTAATCCACAGGTTTCACAGGGAAGAAGAATGCATGGAATTAAAAAGGTGGTATTTCTGGTTCTACTACATTGATTTGTATTGGGGTTTTTTGTTTGTTTGTTTTTTTTTTTTTTTTTTTTTTTTTTTAATTGACCATTTCAAGTCTGACAATGTTAGAGGAGCAGAAGTTCAATTCAGCTTTACTGTCATTTCTAGCAATTGTCATACATACAGGGAAACAAAAAGTAATTCCTAATGGACCACAGTGCGACATAGAATAGATCTGTGCAAGACACTATGAAGCGCACCAAACAAATTAACTGTAGGCTCAAACTAAAAACTGTAAATTAAAAATTTACATAACAATATAGAATTTATATATATGAGAACAAACAGATAGGACAGGTGTGAAAAAGTGTGAAAACTATTAAACAACTATTAAACAAATTGTATATTTGAATGTTCCAAAACAAAGTAATTCATATCAGGCCATCAGGTCAAAGGTCAAACATCCATGGCTTGGTTCATACACCTAAGATTGTTCACTGTTCATTTAAGACTAGAGAAGTCATCTGCTGATTCAACTCCTTTCTCAGCACTGTGAAAACCAAGACAATGATTCTGTGCCTAGTTGCTGTTTATTGATGAGAAAAACACTCATCTAAATACCAAGTATCATTTTGATGTGGCATTCCACAGAAAATAAAAGTTGACTGTTCCTAATGATTCAATAAATGATCAGCTGTAAAGCCAGCATTTGGTGACTCATTTAATTGGCCACAGGGACATTATCACAATTAGTTAGCAGCTGACATCTTCATTGTCAATTCAGGGTTTATTAAACACCTTTGTTATTGAGCTGCACAACCGCAATCAGTGGTCATAGCTGACTAAGCTGCTTTCTCATATTCATGGTAACATTAGAAGGTGTCATTTGCATATCAGAGACTTTATTAATTCATAACCTCTCAGATGTTCCAAGTGACAAGAGCTAACAAAGTCAAGACAGAGTAGAAGGAGGAATGAGTTTTCAAAAGACAGAGATACAACATAGCAGTAAAAGAAGTGTATGGGAAACTTCTTTTATAGATAAGAGAGACTCCCTTACCAACAGATAACAGACAGGAGCAGAGCAAGTGGGGAGTAAAAGTTACTATATTTAGATGCATAGAATGGCTTTCAATGGATTTGCAAGTACAGGGGCTTCATAATCCAAATCGCTGCCAATATTAAGAAAGTGCCAGCCATCCAGCACTCAAACTGTGAGATATTATCACAGGGGAATGGAAAATAAAGACAAAAAGTCATAGGACCCATGGATAAAAAAATTAAAATCTGGAGCCAGAAGAAGTCCAGCTTGCTGGGTGAAATCAATAAATCTCAGAGGATTAGCAAAGTCATAGCTGGCAGGTATCTTCAAAAATAAATGAAAAGGATTTCAAAGCCCAAGTGGTTTGAAAATGGCTCAAATTATACTGTTTAGTTCTCTCACTTTTTCTGCTATGCTACACTCTCACCTGTCACTCCTGACACCCCTGCTTGGGCTCGTGACAACAGATTATGAACAGGATGTGCAGATGACGACATGAGCAATATGACTGGCGTGACCTCTGCCACTCGCTGCAGATTGCTTTACAAAGTGTCACATTTGCAAAGGCTGGACAAGGTGGGAGATTCAGACGACCATTCATTAGAAAGTGATGTGTGTTTGTGTGATCGGCGCCTGTCTCCACACCTATTCTTTATATCTTGTGACTCAGCTTGTCAACGCCCTGCATTCAGCACCCGGCCTGTGCGCAGGTGGCGTAGAGCCTTACGTGAAATGAACAATCAAATAGAGATCAGAGCAGGTGATACTCCTCTGCCTGGGCCTTCTCTCTCAGAATGTCAGCCTGGTAATTCCTTTGCATATATCATGTGATCCAAGCTGCACAAGTGTCTATCATAGCTGAGGACCTTTTTTTTAGTGATACACAATCTGTGGCACATAGAGCATTTTATACAGAGGCTAGCTTTTGTTACGATCTGAAAGTGGGAAATAACTAGGACATCTGAGGAGATTGTGATATTAGAAAGAGAGAATGTCTGTGTGTGTGCATGTGTGTGTGAGAGAGTGGAGGTGAAAGGAATACGTGTTGATATTTCCGCCTGGATATACACCTTAAAAACAGATTTAAGGACCAAAGTGTGAACACTCCAAACATTATGGAGACTTGTGGCACTCTATTTCAATGCTGATCACATGTTCTAATTACAGGTACTTCCTGACATAAAGCCGAGCTCATCTGATGTGTGACCTGTGGCACTTTTTAACCGCTTCCAATTAACGAGAGAGATTCAAGAAAACTTGTCAACTTGTTTACAGGCTTTCACTTGTTTATTCTACCTACACATGAAAACAAGCAGCGATAATACGACTCCGAAGTGGCATAACTCTGCAGTTTAAAAAGTTCAAGATCAAGTTTTATAATCTAAAATGTGCCATAATGAAAAACTGATGGTAGGCAAGTGAGACTTTGGTGTTCTTTTTTTTCTCTTCACCAAAACATCACCATCACTCATCATTTGATGTATATATCTATCTACTGATTCAAATTTTGGCCTCCTCTCTTATCCAAAAAAATAATTTTCCCCCAGCAAGGTCATTGAGTTGGAGTGGGAACATCACACGTTCGGTTTGTGATGAGACATTAAAAGAAAACTGGTGAGTCAGGGGAAATTGTATTGAGTCTTTCAGAGGGAAACGGCATTGAAATTTATAAGCGTGAAAATGAGGAGGGGTGGAATAGAGTATGTGAGAGGGGAGGGCCAGGGTGGGCTAAATGCCAACATTAATGCCGCATAGATAAAAGAAACAAGTGTATCTTCAAGATGATGTTTTTAGATTGTTATTTCTAAGCAGGATAAAGTTAACATATTGATATTCAAGTCATTTCCCACTGGAGCTGCAGAAGCACTGAAAGACTTAAAAAAGAATGCCCACTCAAAACACTTAGTGCTTGTGCCTGAATACATCAATGGTAAGGATTGTCTGTTTGTCAGTGGAAATACAAGAGGAGGATTGCATTAACATTTCAGGCCTATATCTGACACTGTTCCCCAACACACAATAAGTAAGCAAGTGAGAGTCTGTCTCAAGGACATATTCACTGTTGCAGGGATCAAAGCTGTAACAAATTAGTTACCAGTTTCACTCTGGTTACTTTATTGTCCGAATCGTATGCAACAAGTTACATTCTTTGACATTTCTGCCCTGGTTAATTGTTGGCAACGGTAAATATGTTTTAATAAAACACTGCCTAGAGTTTTTGCAGCAAAATTCACAGTGAAATAAGTTCATTTCTATGCCACAATCAGATAATTAATTTGTAAGGGAAAAAAGTTAAATCCATGCACATTTTTCATGCTAAGTTCAGCTTTGGTGAGCTTTGACATCAATATGAGCTTTTAACCAATAGCAAGCAGTCTTAACAGTGCTTACAAGATCTAGAGAGTTCAAAATTGAGGAAGTAACCATGACTTATGTGACTTATGGCTGTCTCATCATCCACTTTAATTTGACCTCCTCTGTCAAAGTATAAACTGCTTCACAAGAACAATGCTTTGTAGATGGTTATGATACAAGAGTCAATGATATTAACAATCTTTTAAACAAACTGCGTGAACTTACTGTCTTGCCAGAAACAGACTTAATAAGCTGGTGAGTGAGAGTTAGCTGAGGGTGCTTTCTTTCCTCCTCCTTCAAAAACTCTTTATTCTATATGATTGGGGGAAAAAATGTCAGGGGAAGGTGAATGGTCCAGTACAGAAAAAAATAGTAAGATGTTCATAGAGCTGTGACCATGCATGTATATGTATATGTATAATCTTGTTTCCCTCAACCTGACTTGGAACCTGAGTTGAACTTTTCCTTCAAACAGCGATTCTGAAGGAGACAGAGACTCACCTGCAATTCTTGCATCCTGCTGGGTTTTATTTGGAGGTGGAAGATGCGTTAACAACCACATTAGTGTCAGCAACAGCAAGGGAGCTGAAGTAGCGTCTCTAGTTGAAAAACACAAGACTTGTTACTTGTTTCTCTGTGTGTTGTGGCTTCACTGCATTCTGGTCTATTTTAGAGAAATGGGTGTATGTCTGTTTTAGGATGGGCTGTGTAATTCCTGGATATTTGGGTGTAGAATTGTGGCTGTGAAAAGAGGACTTTGTTCTTTGATTCTGAAGAATGTTTATCATTCTGTTTCACATAAATGATACATATTCTGCTACTAAACTCCACCTCAGCATGATATTGAATTGTCAAGTTTGGTCAAGACAAACACACTGCCAAAAAGGAAAATACACTCAGAAATGTAGCGCAAAATATGTTTCTAGCTATTTTAAACTGTACTTTTCCTTTAATACGTAGGCCACTGACAACATTGCTAAACACTGCTCACTGATATTGGTAAAGTGGCTTGATTTAATCCTATGTTGAATTCAGATATTCAGTTCAATTTTGTTTTTGAAGGATAGAGAACAAGACACTGGCCTTTTTTACTCTGTGATGAATCATTTCAGCACAGAAAGCAGGCGTAGATCGGCTGACTGAACTTGCCCATCTATTTTTTTTTTCTTCCTTTTGACACAATGGGACTGATTAAAAAGACAAAATTGATAGCCACTGGCAATGTGCTAATTTTCTGCACTCTCAAAGTGAGAGGAATTTCTGCTACCACAGCTGACCCTTTTAGATGTAATTGTGATTGCATACACACACACACACACACACATACACACGACCCATAGCAACACAATCTCTAGTGGACCTACAGTAGGTACGTTAATTTATTTGGCCAAATAGATCCTGAGAAACCCTTCATATTACACTTGTGTAATAGCTCTGCCTTAGAAAATGGTCTTTATGGAATAATGCTGCTTGACTTCACACAGAAAAATAGTGTCATTTAGCTCCTGTCTGCTGTCCTCATGATCAATGATTGTTCCTTGATGAAATAGAAATCACCAGTTCAGTTGCAGCATAGCAGTAGAGCTGAATGGTGCAGCACTGAGGAACATTTGTTAAACATTTGTTAAACTGTTAATAATGCATCAACAGAATCTCAACTGCAGCAGCAGTGGTGACAAAACTCTCCTAAACTTGACTAACTGGGCCGCTAAACCCACTTACCTGCAGTAGTACAACAAAATTGTCAGGCAGTTGAAAGAAACCTGAACTCGTTTTAGCAAAGATTGAAAGCTGTTCAGTATTTTGCAGAGAAAAGTGACACAAAGCATGGCCCACATTTCAAGGTCCTGCGGAAATTAAGTGGAATTGATGTTTTCCTGCCCTTTCTCGCCTGCGTAGCCTTGAAAGAATTGTGTATAAAATACAATGCTCTGCTCTTATTGTGAATGTGCCAAGTTTTCAACATAAAAGACACAAAATATGAAGACAGGCAACACCCCAGTCACCTATAGATTGGACAAATAGCCCATGTAGAATCCAAGGGGAAAAGATTTTCTGTGGCTTTACTTTCTGAATGTGTAATGGCTGAACTCGATGAATGCAACATGAGCAGGGCTGGAAAGAATAATGGCAGCCACATTTACAAGTTTCATGTTGTTAGGCTTGAGATAAACTATTTCACTTTATGTAGTGCTTTGGTCATTAATCTTGTTGGATTGCACAGACAGTGCCTTCTCTTTCCATTTTATTTATCATAGCTTCACGCAGGAGCCTCTTTCCTCCCACCAAGCAGTAACCTTAAGGACAGCAGTGCTCTATTTCCCTGCCTTCAGCAGCACTGTTTTAGGGTCACACCTATTCTCACTGTAACTATCTGGATATACTCTCGCAGATGAGCTATAATCAGACCAATGATAGACTGTTGACAACATTTTTAGAGGTCAGTGCACAGTGGGTTGCTGGGGTGGCATGGGCTTCCCTGGAATCTGACTCCCCCTGCCAATGGCAGGTTAGTTCATTATTAACATGGATGGATTACTGAGTCGGTCTGGTACAGGTCCAGGTTCCAAAAAAATTTACAAAACAACCACATAGACACAAAACAACCACTAAGAGACAAAACACCTACAAAGATACAAAACAACAATGATGATGAAATGCTAAATTAGAGAGTCACAAAACAACCACAAAGAGATTAAACATTATTCAAAATTACTGTTAGAAGATACTTCCAGTCTCAGTGTCTAACCTTTATGTAGCAGGGGTGGGGAGACCATATGTGTATGGCAGGGGTCTTTGTCTCATAATATGTCCATGTCTATGGGCAGTGGTGTAAGTTTTTAGGTGTAAAAAGAAATGGGGCACAGCTACTTTGGACAAATGCAAGACTATGAATAATGCACTATTGCACATTTTTCACACTGATATGCTGCTAAATTCCCATTTGTATGTGTTGTCATGCTCTGTAGCTATGTTTGCTCTGCCGAGCAAGTCCAATTTTACCTGTTCTTGACTATTTAACATCCCCTCTTTACCATTTTTTTTTTCCTGGACAGCAACTTCAAATTAAATCTGTGACTAGTTTTCTTACCAGCCATTTGGTTTATAACAATGATCTACAGTAGGTAGGAACAACGCAGACTTTCCAGTTTGCCCTGTAGAATATATTCCAGTTTATTCAAGGTGACTGTAGTTGCTGTCTTTAGGGAAAAAACAAAAAAAAAAAAAAAACTTCTACCAGCTATGAGCAAATGGCAACAACTATATTTGGCAAATATTCAATCAAATCACAAAGGGTAAACAGGCAGTGAGCCGTACTTGACATCAAATTTATGCCATCCACTTTCATTGACAAAGGCTTTGGACATGCTTATTGTTGTTTTCAGGACACTTGACACTGGAAGTGAGGGCTTTACTCACATTCTGTCCTTTTGAGCCAAACACCATTTTAACATCAGCCACTGACATTATGTTGTTAAATAATAACAAATGACAGCAGCAGCTGAATATTTCATATGTCATTAATTATTCCATAATTACATTAATCTTTAAGTGTATACATATATATTTTTTAAAAAGTATATACATATAATTACTGCCACAGGCCTGCAGAGAGTATATGCATGTATATAAGAATCTTTAATGTTGTTTATTTGGCATTCATTTATTAAAGTGAATGAACAATGAACACCAATAACCAGTGAGTCTTAACCCATTTTGATTCATTTTACAAATGTGGCCAATTTCTTTAAAGTGGCATCCCAGCTATCTATCACCAACCCTACCAGTGCGCACAGTTTCTTATACAGTCCTTGAGAATACGTTGTAATTCCATGTGCGGTGGTTGATAATGCGATTCTGTGGCAGCTTTGGCTTTGCAGGGAAATGAGTCGCACTCCCGCATAATCAGATTTCTCCTCCATAACCCCAGCACAGATCTGTGAACACTGATAACCTCAATGAGCTCTGATGCATGGGTCTGTCTCATTATATGGGACACATGAGTTTATCTCTTTGCTGTTAATGTAGGTTGCAATGCTTAACAACCAACAGCCCGGACTTACTCTCTGCAGGCCTGCAGCAGGAATCCAAATCGGGATATTGACTTTGAGGTATTATAAAAGACTACATTAAGTCAAGGCAGGGATGTGACACTGCAAAGAAACTAGCTGATGAAACCAGGTTTATTCAGAGCCATCACAGATCAATTGTGCGGCTCAGACACAACAAGATCCATCATATGCGCTTATAATCCTGTCGACAATATCAGACGAGATCCTTAGCTTTGTGCCTGTTCTCAAACATGACACGATTTGTAATACAGAATGAAGAGAGCCTTGTGTTGCTGGGATATTCAGTTCATGATGATGTGTTTATTACTCAGATGTCCCACAATCACTTGGCAGTAATGTTGGTGACAGTTAATGATTCCTGGATGTGATGAAAAAGCACAGAATCCAAGATAGCATATTTTAATTCTGAAGATTTGAAAGCTGGATGACAATCCACGCTCACTACTATTCTTACAAAATCACTCTCAGATATAATCTGAATTGTATCATAATAGTATTATTTGTATCATACTATTCTGACTCAGAGTTCTGTTGCCCAGATTAATGACTAAGCAAGCTGGCAAAAATTGTTACTGGTGTTTTGATACAGATACTGTAATACACCTAATCAAATAACAAACTCAAAATGAGCTAACACAAACAAATTCACTTCAGTCGTTGATTGGGGGTGCTGGGGAATGTCCTGTGCTACAAAGGCTCGCACATGGAAGGGCTATGCCATTTGAGCCACTGGAAGGGTAGTCCAGTAGTAAGGGTTTGTAATGTGTATTAATAGAACACAGTTCAAGCTGAATCACTTTGATTCATGTATATGTCATTTTTATACGTTTGCCATAGTGGATGTATATCAGTACTGGAAAATATATTAATACTTTGATACAGATGTACACCATATCCTCCAGCACCAATTCCAGAAGATAGAAATGTATGACTGAAGCCAATGCAGAAATTCCTTAATAGAGTATTATGGTCATTATACAAACCTCATAATATGTTCACAGGGACTGAAACCCAACCAGCATTGTTTGGGCAAAAGGGAAAAACTTGAGGGAACCAGATCAAACCCAGGACCTTTTTGCCATGATGTTGCAGTGTAGTCACTGACCATGCCACTAAATGCTGCTTTCAAATTATAAGATTGAAAAAGTCAAAGAAAATCCCTCAACTTTGCTTACAACTTTAAAGTACAAAGCATTTTTTCCCACAATAAGTAAGGACATTCCACCTGATTTATTTATTTTCAGGTGTGTCTTACTGGCAAAAGCTCGACTATCTTGTCAAAGATTGGATAAAATTGCTGGGGATATTAAGCCCAAATCCAGGATTCAGCATTTCACAGAATACAACACAGAATTTGACAGTTTAACAGAAAAAAGAGAGAAAAAAAATGAAGAGTGAAGATTGGACCTTGAGTTCAGATTTCTTTTCTTCAACAGCCTATGCTTAGGTCTCAGCTCAACTTGAGAGTACCTGCCTGTGAGCTTCTTGGGCTTCTGTGTTCCTGCTGTCTTTGTTGCTAAGCACTTATTGTTGTGTGTTTTGTGTTTTTTGCTCTCTTTTATTCCTGCTCTGGCTTTATTGGTGGTGTTTTTCCACTGCATTGGTGGCACTGTTATACTTTTTTCTTAGTCTCTTCTGCCTTTATGGCTATCCCTGACCATGCCAATTGCCTAGTATATTGTTTGTTTCTGAAAAAATGTAAATCTGTTTATAATTGGATATGACAGCCATTTGATAATAAAATCCAGCATTGAAATAATGATAGATGTTGAAAAAGCCAACACTTCCTGAAGATTTTTTACAATAAAATCCAACCAGGAAAGGGGGGAATTATGCCCTTTGAAGGTTGCCCTTGGAAGGTTTTTAGTGTGAAATGTTAATGCAGACACTGTCAAATGTCACTGATGGCAGCTTAACAGTAATTTTAAAAAAAAACAAACTGTGTGAATAAGCACAATATCAGTTTTTAAAAGAGGAGAGTATAAGTTTACCTAGGTTGTTGAATTAGTGCTGTAGAGATGTACACCATAATATATTTATTAAGACAACAGTTAAACATGGATGAAGTCTTGATGAAGTTTGTATTAACAGCAATTCTAAAACCATGAAATTAAAAAAAATAAAGGCCTGTCTCTCTGACCAGCAGCTTCATTTATCAATCAATCCAACCTGAAAACACATGAGCAGATGGAAGCATTTCATCAAGCTTTTATTAAGATACTGCAGTTTTTGACCCAGCTGCTTGGGCATTAAGTGGAAACACAGTGGTAGTGAAGGTTGAGGTGAGGGTGAAGCAACATCTGTGTGGCCGTTTTATTATGAGCCAGCAGGCAGATTTGTCCTGAAGGAAGCACAGCAGCTGCTCCACAGAGATGTCTTGCCAGCTGAAAGTCAATGTTCACCCAAGTGTAGGAAGAGATCCCAGCCTGATTGACAAAACCTTTGGCCAAGGTCAGTGAGTGTGCTTGGGCGTGTGAGTGTATGTGTGTGTGGTGTTGCTGTTGGTGGTGCTGAGGGGCCAATGAATAATCACCCCTGTCCGCTTTTTCATTCTGGCCGGCCGGCAGTGGGAGGTGGTAATCTCCATGCTAGTGTTGACTCTAACCGTTACAGACACATTCTGCTATTGAAAATCACCTTGGGAACCGTCAACATGTGAAAAATCATACTTCTTCCTCCCAACAAATGTTTGATGGACGGCAATGTGTGGGAGGAAGTCAAGTCCCACCCTTTAGGTTTACATGGCATGTCAGCTCAACATCAACCCTAACAAGCACAAACCCCCCCCAATATATTACTGTAGTTTAATAAACATCTAGACTAAAACAGCTTTAGAAGCTCCATTTTCAGAAAATCATGCAGATATACACTAGATAACTGCAGATATTGTCTTATAAGAAAGTTCCAGTACTTTTTATCCCAAATTTTATTCTCATAATTGTGGCTGTGGACCAGGGATGATAGCTTTGTAATTGCCACCTCCATTGTAGAGATTCGAGGAACTAGACTCCAGCAAAACGTGAGCATCCTAAAGCTTAAACTTACACAAATAATTTCAAATGCTTATCCAAATGAAATGAGTCCAAATGAAAATACTGATAAATCTAAAATAGTGTCCAGGCCTTTATTTACCTCGGTTGCAAAGAGCACCAGGCCTTTATTTGGGAAAGGCTTATATTAGAGCAGGCCTTTATTTCTAATTTTCCATGTTCCCAAGGTAATGCAAACTCCAAACTTCCTCTATGTTTACCTGTTGTCTTGAATAATTCAGTTAATGTTCATTTCTAAATCACTAATTATCAGTGCAGCAGGTGTTACATCGGGTGTTCCATTGATGTTGAGCTACCATAAGTGAAACAATCACGAGTATGTCAAAGAAGAAATGACTGGAATTAATTAAATTAGTAAAAAAATTTTTTAAACCTGGGCTTTATTAGCAACCACCCTTATATGTATGTGTGTTGACAACACCCCCGGCTATAGTTTGAGACTTAGATATTATTTGATTACAGGTTTTTATATTAGAACAGTAAACAGAAAAATCAGCCAGCTGGATTTGCTATTCTAACTAACTGTCCAGGGACAGTCTGCAGTAATACCAATTATGTGTTACTTTTTCCATATGTGGCCAATATTTTGGTTGTTGCCGTTACTGTATCGAGAGCTGACAGGCCTCTGTCACCTCTCTCATTAGATTTTGAGGAGGTGAATCAGTCACCAGGGGCAGAGATCATAGCCGTCAAGTTATTACATGGCTGGATTCACTATCATGGGACAGCATGATGGTGCAGTGGTTAGTATTGTTGCCCTATAGCATGAAAGTTCCAGGTTCGAGCCCCTGTCTGAAGTTTGCATGATTCTAAACTGCCCGTAGGTGTGAATGGTTGTTTGTCTATATGTGTTGGCCCTGTGATGGACTGGTGATCCATACAGGGTGTACCCTGCATCTTGCCCAACAGGTTTTTGGGCTCCCAATGTCAGCTGGGATAGGCTCGAGCCCCCCTGCGACCTTTCACAGATAAGCAATATAGATAATGAATTAATGAATTAATAGATGATCACTATCATCCATGGGCATGGATTTTCCAAGTCTGTTTCAAATTTCCTCCAATCACCAATCACCAATGGTTTTAAGTTGCATCATGGTCTTGCCTTTCTGCCTCCATTTTGTTCCTTCCCTTTTCCATGGATTTCACTTTCTGAAAATGGAAAGTTGGTGAGGTACATAATCAAGAGGAACTTCTTTGTTATGACTGATAATAATTGTAAAAGTTTCAGCAGTTCCTCATTAAGATCAGACTCAGGCTACACACAGGCTGCAAACCATGTTGATGGAGGTTGTATGCAGCCTGACAGGCATGAAAAAGAACCTTCCCCTACTCTGTATGTTTTTTGGATTAAAAAAAAAACAAACAAAAAAAAACATGTACATGTTATGTACTGGAGGGATGGAACATCATTCTTCCAAAACATATTCCCACATTTGGTATTTTGATGATATAGTGCTGTCCAACACATTAGCCCAACTGGATTGAGAACTTGTGACTGTGAAGGCCATAGCTGATGATTCACATTATTTTCATACCATTCAGAGATATATGGCCACAATCATGAGAATGGGGAATTTCTCTTTGACTATGTATACACAGTTTTTTGGTAGAGACAATGATGTATAAATATCAGTGTCCACTGTTGATTTGAGCAGATCATGAATGCCTTTAACAGGCAAACATGTCTGACTTTTCGTCCCAAAAGTACAACGTCAAACAGTTTTCCCAATCAATAATTCACTTCTATTGACACCTCCATGTATCCAGGTGCATTTTCCATACACAATTTGCTTTCTTGGTCAAATGAGACAATCAATTTCACACCCCTACATGATTTATAACTCTAATAAAATCTTAGCGCTGTCAACGAGGGGTGGAATATTTAAGAGTTCATTTCATAATGCTGCTAGTGTACTGAAGCTGGGAAACAGTTGAAAGCCAGGAGGGACCAGTTGGTAGAAAGGTCAGGTATCAGCTACTCTGACCACGCCAAATGTCAGCAAGACAATCTGATAATTTGTGACCCCAGGGTGCAGAGAAAATCAAAAGAGGCTATATGCAGGATCTGTAAAAGACCCAGTGCAAAATGTCAGACAAATATATGTCAAGATGAAGTGAGATGTCAGTCAGAGATCAGTGTCAGTATTCAGGAAGCAACACACGTCGTCTGCTACATCACAGTTGACTGTAATGCCCAGGTAATAAAAACAAGTAGCAACAAGCTATTTGTTTAACTGATGAAAAATAAATGATTTGTCTTCCTTTACAGAATGATTTTACATTTTGATTTAAAATACCTGGATACAGTGACATGTTTCATCCCACTGAGGTGATGATAGTATGGTTCAGTGACTTTCGATTGTAAAACAATGTGCAACTGGAATATTTAGAAAACAGCCTCATTAAAATTCAGGAAAACTAATGCTAACTGTTCATCTCAATGTCACAAAGTTCGTGATGACAGAATGCAAGATATTCTTGCCATTTTTTTCAGAAACCAATTAAAACTTGAACTGGTGAAAATCAGAGGCGAATAAATCATTTGAAAAATCCCATTAGAACAGACACAGAGGACTCAGCTGTGTTTTTAAAAGCCAGAAGGGTCAAAGAAAAAAATTAATAGGCTTCATAGGTAGAAATAAATAGACTAGGGAAGGTGTCTCTGATGGGAAATGAGTTTTAATAAAAAGCAGTCCGTTTTCTTCACAGTGGGGTAGACAGAATACAGAATATGCCAGTATCATCGGCTCCTTTGGCTGGCGGATACAAAGCCTTGCTGAAACAATCAGCTCAGAGGCAAAGCACTAAAACAACCTGGCCTTGCCACAAATGTGGCTTCCGTTGCTCTAGGCCGGATGATCCAATCGCAAAACATGAATAACCTCGGTGCAGAAAAGCAATTACCCTGCAGCTTAGACAAAGGGGCCAAGGCACCGACACCTCCAGGGCCAGAGTAGCAGCGACGAGCCGCGGCTGTCTACACTACTGTACAATTTAATACTCTATGTGCATCACTGTTTAATCACACAGAAACAGGGGGCAAAATTGGTGGGTTCTGTGCAGAATTCCCAACGTTTCATGTAATAATCTATGATATTTTCATGTAAATGTCTGTTTTTATTGCTCCCACTTGCCAAACAATTTAGCACATGTCCAGATGATGAAAGATTTTACATTTGGTGCTCTAATCACCTACTGTCACAGAGGTGTTTCCCTGGGAAAAAGTTCATATAACTGAAGAGATAAAAAAGAGAGAAGAACTACATTAGACAAAGATAAGACCTCTGTAAGGTGGTTTTGAGCTACATGCTAAAATCAGCATACTAATATACTTACTGTGACAGTGCTAACATGTTGATGTTTAGTAAGTAATATTTACCAGATTCATCATCTTAGTTTTTCCTGTTACACTTACCAGTTAGCACAAGGCTGAGGTTGATGTGTCATTTGTTTTGAAGGTATTTTGTCCTAAAAGTCTTTGTTGGTTTGTGTTTGTTTATTTATCATCTAGAAAAATTCAATATGTAAAGCAAATTTTACAGCATTCCATCTAATAGCTGTCAAGAGGTATCACTTAAAACCAAAATGTCGCCCTCAAGTTGGTGCTAAAAGCAAAGTCAGGGAATCAAACAAGGTCAGCAGGATTTATCATCTGGATCCATGAATGTCTGTACCAGTGGGTGGCAGAGAGGAAATGTTATCAGGATCCATCCTTAGGGGACCATGAATGTTTTTAAGGAATTTGAGGGCCATACACCCAAAAGATGTTGAGCTATTTCAGTCAAAAGTGGTAGAATGAGACACAGGCCAACTTAGACACCCGAAAACAGTTAACATGAAAAATGTAAATATCATACACTGGAATTCAAACTAGCCACAGTTTGACTGACAAACAGCTTACATGGAGCCATGGAAAAATATTTTAAAAAGCATTCAAAAACATAAACCTCAACAGACTTTCCTTGGAAGCAGCCTCTGTGCTGTAGCATCCACCCAAATGCAAAGCATGGACTGAATTTGTAATTGTAATTTCAGAGCACTTGAATTTAAGAGTGTCACCCTTTGGTGAGCCTGCTTGGCCATGGGAAGTACAGAAGGAAGGTCAATTTAGAACCTCTTCAGTAAAAACAGCTGTAAATCTTACGCTTTAATTAAAAGTACCTCAATTTACTGCTCTTATCTTAGGTAATCATGTTAACCAATAGGGGTACTAAAAACTCATTAGGGGTATGGATTTTAATTAGCGACCTTGTAGATGCAACATAAAATACCCTCCACCCAAACAGGAATCCTTTAGTAATGGGAATATTCAGGCAGTGTGGTTGTTTGGAAAGATAATTATTAGCTAATGAAGTGCATTCTTTTCTGTCTGCAATATTCAGAATTTTCCTTTTGGACATTTTACTGCGCTTTGCTCAGTAAACCTGCACTTAAGGTGACCATACACCTTAAATACACTGTGGTGCACCTAATCTGTGAAGCCTGATGTGATATTGTCAGCATATACAGCATAAAATGTTGTGGAAGTAAAATGATCTGCCACATGGAAACTGCCTTGGATATGAACTGATAAATGCTTGATATAACTTTTGTAGATTTGGTGTGAAATACTCTTAAGTCAGATGCAAAGCACAGGTTTCTGGTGCTAATGCATACTATCTACGCTAATGCTTTAGTGAAATAGGAGTCTTTCATTTATTAGCTATATTTATTTAAATGTATTTATTTAATCATATTTATAATTGGTTACGTAAAATATGTATTTACTTATTGATAATGCAGTTATGTTATTCGTCCCACCTATGCTCAGTGGCCAACTTCATTAGGTACACCTTTCTAATGCTGGGTAGCCTGAATTCTCGGTTGCTCAGATTCAACAAGGTGCTGAAAACATTCAAATTTCTGTGTCATGTTGACATTTGCTACAGATTTGTCAGCTACACATTCATGCTGTGAATCTCCTATTCCACCACACCCTTAAGATGCTCTATTGCACTTAGTTCTGGTGACTGTGGGGGCCTGGAGTAAACTGAACTCATCGTCATGTTGGTGGAAGTAGCTTGAAATTATGTGTGCTTCGTGACTTGATGTGACATGATGTGTTATCCTGCTGGAGGCAGACATTTGAAGATGGCTAGACTGTGGCCATGAGGGGGTAATCACGGCCAGCAGCAATGCTGCAGTGTCTGGTATTGCTTTAATATGTGTTAAAGGATCTAATGTATACCAAGAAAATATTATGCACACCTTTAGCCCACCAGCCTGAATCTTTGACTCAATGCAGGTTCAGTCTATGGATTCATTTTGTTTACATCAAATTCTGACCATACCATTTGCCTGTCAGCTAAAACAGTCTGGACATTCTCTTCTGACCTCTCACATTAAAAAGGTGTCTTCACACGCACAGCTGCCATGCCACTCTCTGTATACTTTAGAGATTGCTGTGTGTGAAAATCCCAGGAGATCAGCAGTTTTTGAGATACTCAAACCAGCCTGTCTGGCACAAAAAACATTCTGCAGTCACTTAGATCACATTTCCTCCTCATTATGATGTTTAGTCTAAACAGCAAGTGAACCACTTGACCAAGTCTGCATGCTCTTATGCATGGAGTTGTTTACCCGTGCTTGGCTGAATAGATCTTTGCATTTACAAGTGTAGCTGTATACATATGTGTATGTACAATAAAGTGGCCAATACGTCTTTGTCAAAAAGGTGGTTTTTAACAAATCTAAGGCCTCAATATCATTATCACGTCATGTCTGTATTTAACAGGTGTACATATAAAAACAACATATGACTGTGGCTTAACAAGAGGGCAGCTATGAAATGATGTTTAGATAAAGTTACTAGGTCATCTGCTTTACTACTGTATAAGTGTATGTGTATATGTGTAAGTTTTGAGGTATTTAAACTATACTTGATATTTCTATTGTATACTATTAATCCACTACATTTCAGAGGAAAATATAGAATTTTCTGATCAGCATAGTAGTGCCCTCCATTGTGCCCTCCATCCATCCATCCATAGATCTATCCATCCACTGTGCGTGATAATGCTCACCAAATCTTCCAGTTGATTCAAATGAGGAAACTGCAGCCTGTCCATTACTGAGTATCTGTATAGAATCACATACAAAAATAATCAATTGTTCGAGGCTGCTATGGACAGCATAAAGGAAGTAGCGCTGGCTGGGATCAGGTCTGCAGTTGCAGGAAAAGGAGAAGAAAGAAACATTTTGCTGAAAGCCTGTACTTCATGGTACAAATGTACAGACACAGGAAGGTAAACTGACATTTTGGAAAATGAATCTTACTGGATAAGATGAAACTGCTGAAGAAGAAAAACCATTCATGCTCCAAAAGGAACCAATGTTTAGCTTGTCTTTATTTCCATATTTTTTCTATTTTTGATTCTGTGATCAATTCAGGAATAATCATACAAGGCAGTGCTGAGGCCTTCCCCACTGTGCAGCCACTTCCTTTGCTCATGTCATACTCCATTGTACACAGCAAGAAGGGTTTGTAAACTGATATGTTTTTTTTTCTCTCATTCTTTTAATAGCAGTTGATATGTTTATGATAAAACAAATTGAAACCATTCATTTTTTTGTGTAAATCCAGCTATAGAAAGTAACTAAGTATATTTACTTGAGTACTGTACTTTAGTAAATTTCGGAGTACTTGAGTAATTCTTTTTTCTGCTACTTTGTACTTTATACATTTTAGAGGGCGCTTTTAACTCCAGTTATCTGGATCTGTTCTTTCAAAGATGTACATAGAAAATATATGATCAATTTATAACATTCAATACATTGTTATGCATTAAACTACTAACTAACAGTATTAGGTCCACATCAACCAGATACAACATTAAAATGCTGGTCACACATGAATACATAATAATCCAATAATCCAACATAATACTCCCAAATGGCCCACTCTTCTTTATGTATCAAAAATAAAAGGTTAAGTACATATTACGGTTAATATTTTGATTCTTTTATTTAAACCTGCATTGATTGGCCAATTGGGGGCAGCATGATAAGCTGTAAACACAACATTTCTGTATTATAACCTTATAAAGTTATAAATCCTCTCTTGGCTCTTTAGCTGCTAAATGCTCCACTACATTCACCAGGTAGTCACAAACTTTGTCTGATGTGAAAGTAGGGTTTAACAGTGATGAGAGCAGCAAGACCAAATTAAAACAGTAAAGCTGTGAACTTTTAAACCAACACAAATAACTGAAAATGTACAACCAGCGACCTGTTAGACTAGATTTGCATTTAATCCAAATTTATGTCACATTTGTATTAGCCTGAAGAAAAGTTTAACAAGTAGGTAAAAGTACACAGTTAAACTGAGTATGAGATCCCTGCCCCTTACCAAACTTAATGTTTCCGTTGAACAGTAGTACTGCAAATTAGGTACATTAGGTACGTAAACATTCTTGGTATACAGGACTGGTCTATGACAAGTGAGAAAAAACATTGTAGCTAGATGACAAATAAACTGTGCACATAATCAAAGCAAATTATGGCTGAAAAAAGAAAATTTTAAGATTGTTCTAGTCAACCCAGGTTAAATGACTCCTAGATCATCAGTCTACCACAGGGCCATGCTTTTTTTAACATCTTCCATCCAATAAATTTCATTGACGTGAACATATCTCATTGCTGGTGTATTTTATTTGAAAGTACTTTCCAAGGTGATTTGGTAAAGATGACTCAAACAATATGCTCATGCACTTTAAATGAGGAAACTGTATGAAAAATGTTCATCCATTTTTTCCTGCCAGCAGTTGTCAGACACAGGTTAGCTGTTGCATGACTTTAACTTCTTTTGTTCACTTTAGATTCTGTTGCATATTTTAGGTCAAGAATTAAAAGTGATATAGGATAGTCACCCTGGATTAGTAATTACATTGGCACTCATAAAAGTGAATGTAGAAGGGTGGAACTGAGGTGGAGGAGGATGAGGCTTCACTTATGTTATCAACAAATTAAAGAGTCGATGATTTCTTTTAATGAACAGGTTAGGAATGCAAGGGTCAACTATTTCTCTGTTTTTCATGATAATAAGCAAAGCCACATAATTCCTTTCAACACTGTGGACCATCTTTTAAATCCTGTACATTTTAAGCAAGTAATCTAGTCAGGAATGTGTTACTTCTTTCATTTTTCAATGATAAAATTTGTGACATTCAATCAAAGCTTGTGGTCCCTGACTCTTTTATTGATGCCCGTTGCCCCAACCACACTATTTTATAAACTTTTATGCCAGTCTTTTTAAATAAGCTTATGATTACTGTGGCACACCTGAAACACTCCTCAAAGCCAGTAGATGTAATGCCTCCTAAATTTACTGGACATGACTGCCTCTTAGTTGGTGTCAATAATTAACATTTCTTTATCCTCTGGCTGTGTCCTAAAATGTTTGAAGGCTGCTTTTGTGCAACTGTTCAGCCTCAATCCAGCAGAATCCAACAGTTAAAGAGACCTTTTATTGCAAACATGCTTGAGAAGACTGTCTCCCTTCAACTCCTCAAAACGCTGAGACTGACACTGTGACTACTACAGTGATAACTGATCTTTTAAGAATAGCTAATACTAGCTGGCACAGAGGCATAAAAATCAGCCCTTTTGGATGGATTGCCATGGAATTTGGTAGATATATCCATAGTGCCCAGAAGAAGAAGAAGAACCTAGTTTCCTGTAACATAATTGAGCACCACCTGTACATTAAAATCTTTCCAGGACAATATCTCACCATCGACATGGTGCATTGGCACAAATGTTTATAGGTATTCCAGATGATATATCCTATGATTTTGGTAATTCCCCTGACTTTTTATCTAGTTTGGCAACAATTTTGTATTGTAAGGCTTAATGAACCCCAAGAGGTTCCCAGCAGTTGATGTTGTAATTCTTGTAATAAAAATAAATGATTTTTTTGAGTTTAATCCCATGTGACTTAAAAAAAAAAAAAAAAAAAAAAAAACTTAATTCATCAAGTAAAAACTTAAATTAGAAGTAATCACAAACATTGGCTTAAAAGGAAAAAAAAAACCATCACTGATCACTGATCTCTGAGAAGTGAACTTCAAAAACACCACAGCAATAACTTCATCACTAAAAGATAAAAACAAAATGATGACAAAAATTTACAGGGGTTTACAGCTTTAGCTCAACAGAACTCTGTAATGCTTTGTTTCTATTAGCTTTGTTCGAGCTGGCTGGAGCTGTTTGCTTTGTTTTGTTTCATTTGCGTTGCTGCTGATTTGCCAGGCAGCCATGGAACAACAGGAAAAAATAATCACATCTCATGCACTTCACATTTTAGTGTCAGCTCTAGACTTAGAGAACTGTGAAACAAACAGCACATAAATGGCTGCTTCATTATTATTCTCCACCTCATTGCTGATTTTGTAAAACAGATCTGACTTCAAGACCACTCATTGATCAATATAAATTTCTGCAGATCTGCAGGAAATATTATATTTAGAATCATTTTTCATTAATCATTTATAAGTCTATAAGTCATACTGGGTTGGAGCACCTGGCGGTGCTCCAGCTAGACAGCAACAGTAAGTCTGAACCCTGCAGGATGTAGACAAAATGTTGCCTAATGGCTCTGTCACTGTTCTCCAACAATACTTTCAACCATGACACCATATTCAGGTTGCTTTGTGGAATTTATTCTGCTCAGCTCAGTATGTAGGTAGTGTTAAATCACTTGAAGCTGGTGCTATTAGATACTGCTTGCTGATCAACAGAATTAAGAGAAGAAGTAAGGTGTGTACCTCATTTATTCCACTGCATTTCCCCTGGCTCTGAATTTGAACATGCAGTAGGTCATACTGAGGAGCAAAGACATCTAAGATCTTCCACTTCAAACAGTGCTCCAGTTATCAATTTCATCGTGCATCACTGTCTGCTCTGCTGTGGAAGATTCATAGCTTCATTACACAAGAGTTCTCTGCCTATACCAATTACTGTTCATGACTGACTCAGCTCGCATTGTAAGACTTACTGAGATGAAATTACTTTTAAAATATTGCTGTAATACAGGGTCTCTGTTGCTTGAGCTTATAAAAATAATAATTGCGTATTAAGTATTGAGTATATTGGGTGGCTGTGGCTCAGGAGGTCAGTGGTTTGATCCATCCAGTCTGTGTGCCAAAGTATCCTTAGACAAGATACTGGGGGACAAATTTGTTTCCACTGAGAAATGGAAGCTGTTGAAGTAATCTAATTTTTCAAAAGCAGAGCAGCTGAACCAGTTTAATGGGTAGCATCACAGGTCAAGTGACACGCCACGGAATACAGTAGAATCAGCATTCACATGATAACACTCTGTACAGTTAATATAGAGCTAGTGCAAGCAGTCGGTTATCTTGGCTTTGCACATAAACCGCAACCTTTTGTTATGGATGAAAGAAATGAGATATGTGTTAATTAGCTAGCTATAGAGTTAGCAAGCTATAGATACAAGTGATAATGATATTCTCATCTAAATCTGGGCAAGAAAGTGAAAAGCAATTTACCAAACAGTGAGACTATTCCTTCAACATGAAGAAATTAAGCATCAGTGTTGTACTATTCCATAATTATTCTGAGTGGACCAAAGCAGGTGTAAAACATTCAATTTATCTAAACATTGTAATGTTGTAAAATGACTTTTTTTCATAGATATTCTTGGGAAATGATTGTTTCATTTGTAGAGAAAAACATGTTTACTATGCCTTTATGACATCTGCTCATTTGTACTCTGTTTACAGGTCCTTCCTAGATGTGCCAGAGCCATTCTGGCACATAGAGACAACAGAGGCGCTTCGGGAGCAAGGTTGTTAAGAACATTGAGCTCCAGTCGGTGTAGCTCTAATCTCTACATGGGAATTGGTAATCATGAAGTGGCAGACCATCCGACAAAGATTGCCATGTCAGATAGGATTAAAGATAGCATCGCTTTGATTGATATGTTTGTGTGTGCGGCTGATGGATGCCAATGTGACAGGAAGGGTATGATGACCTCTTGTACAAGAGGCAGTTTCAGGCAGACAATCAGACTGTTTAATGATCTGTTGGTTTTAAATGTGCTGATATGGTGTGCTTCATACAGAATGGAAATGGTTGCCATCATATCACTCCGCAACAACACTGAAGTGGCCTTCACCTTGTTTTACTTTTATGTGCCACTCTACAGCACTTAATGAAAACCTTTCCTGACAGTCAGCATACATTAATAACAACTGTGACAGCACATGCGTTTGTTGCTCCTTGTAGTCCTAGTAAAGCATGCTGTCCTGAGTTTTATAGGTGAATTACTGGACAAATAGATGACACAAAGGGTGGGTTCATCTGATATCTGTGCTTTGTGGAAATAAAATAATATTTGGGTCAACCCTGTGCAATACAGGTTTAAGATTAAAATATTAATCCATTTGCCTCAGGACATCATGCACATGGAGTGCATGAAGGACTACTCACAGTCTGTATTGACAAGGGGAAAAACTGCATCATGTTCATACTGTGTGTACCAGAGGGCTGCCTGCGCTCCATTTGTCCAGTAGTGCTGTGCTGCATGTTCTTTGATGCCAAAAGCATGGAGGCCTGTTTAATGGAGTGTAGTCTGAACATGAAGCAGCAGGTAGAGTGTCTGAAGCTGTGGTGAGTGGTCTTGTGGTCTTGAGGATGAATTGCATTTAGGTTAGGATAGGGCAGTATTATAAACATGTCTACTGAGGTATGCAATTATTATCCAGGCCTTTGATTTCAACCATTAATTCCACCCTTTAACATAGAGCACAATGTCTTTTAGATTAGAAACAGCTATGATAAGCCTAATTCCAAGATGTGTTACTATACTGTAAAGTTCACCCACCTGCAGGTACATTTGGTGTTCTATGTCAAGCAAGCTGTTTTGTGCTCCAAATTAAAATTAAAGTTACTCCACAGAAATGTTGTAAAATATATAAAGAATATACTTTGAGGCACTTGTGTGAAATTCCCATGTTAATAATTCTACCATTGCCATAATTGTTGTCCAAATCATTATTGGAGTGTTGCTTTTTTGTTGTTGTTGTTGTGTTTTTGTGTTTTTTTTCATTAGCATACTAAGCCTATGAAATAAGAAATTGTAATTCAACATTATTCGCTTCATCTCTAAGTGATAACAGTGTTTTCGGTTCATCAGTGTTCTTGCTGTACTCAACACCTCCCATATGAACCAAACTGCAGCCTGTATACCTATGAAGCATAGGTAAAATATAAACAAAAATCTACTCTTTAGAATTGTTTGTACAAATTGAATGTGTTGACTCATAACTAACTGGGACGTCTCAACCCTGTCTCCTTGTCCTTACAACTACTGCTTTATTTTGCATTATATTCCCTGGCAGTTTTTCTGGAAGTGCTAGGGGTTAATAATACACGGTAACAAAAAAAATGTAAGGTTTTAAAGCTATATGCTTCTTTTTTTTCTTTTTTTGTGTTTGAGTATTTTCATACCCAAACTTTGCTTTTCCTGTGAAGTATGTAAATCTTTATGATGATTCATCTTGAACTCACGGGCCTTTACCATTATTTATCAAATGTGATTTGGGGCAGTTAGTTGACTGGGTAGTCAGTAGCTAGCAGAATGATATCAATGGTCAGATTAAGCCTACTCAGTAAACTGGGAGTGATTTACTAAGACATTCTCAAAGCCAAATCTGAATTAGACTGATACAAGCTTGGCCATAGTGAAGCTGCAATTAAAGGAAGATTAGCTTGCAGTCTGTAATGTAGCAAGTAAATGGAAATATGTTATGAAATCCACAATTTGAAATCATCATTTAGGTATGGGTGTGAAAATGTTTTCTTTTTCTTTTTGAAACATAGAGGACTATTCCTCTGCTTCAAACCGTTTTGTAAACCTTTTAATTGTTTTCTTTGTTTTTACTCTGTAACACTAACTATACCTGTAGGCCAATACGTTAATTAATCACTACATATGTGGCTGTACTTGTTGCTTGTGTGATATTTTTCACCTTCAGTCACCTTAGGAGAGCAGGGAAGTTGCAACTACTGGTTCTGTTTACTTAATGATATCTGAATTTTAATTTTAGACAGTAACATTTCAATGTCGCTTTTTACATTAGATTTGCTGTTAGATATTCTATTTTGATTTCAGTGGTCAACACTTTGCTGAGCAGATTGCACTAAGTCTCTCCTCATGCTGAACACTGATAGATACTGACAACTGCACTGTTGTCTTTTTTCTCTTTAGATGTGAATATTTATGATGCGCACCATATAAAATTCATAGTCCTTTCACTGCTGTCCTTGACCTGCTCAAAGGCTTTGAAGTCATTCATCCCACTACACTGACAGGGCCACCTCATTTCCTGCTGTATTTCATGAAGCACGGCAGAATATAGTAAAAGCCATTTCAGAATTATTCCCATTGATGGAGGCATAATATACTACATATTTTATAGGTTGTACAAGCCTCCTAAAATAGCTTTTCCACACAATTACAGCGCACGATAGTCAAGTTCCTCTCCTTCAAGAATTAGACCATCTTGAGAAGCATATTTTTTGAAGGGTTCAACACCGCAATAACTTGCCATTTCAAATAAAACATGAGTGCAGCCATGTACCGTGTGACCACGGCTGCTGAATAATGAATTACACAGCAACCAGTTATCATTCTTGTGTCTCCGGTCGTCCTATCCAATGGTGGCATTTCATCCATTTTGCTTGAGAGCATGCTAAAGGAGGCCTCAGCTTCCTGTAGTAGAGGTTGAGTTTGTGACAAGTTATCTCCGGTACTAGTCAGCCCCACTGAACAGAATGGAACAAGAGCTGTTCTAGCCCATCAAGTTTAGAGGCACATTACCTAGGAACAGATATCCAGGAAAACAGCTGCTGCAGCAGTCCTTGGTGGAGCTGCCTACTGGTCCCACACTCTTTCACTGAGTCCCCATGTGGCCTATGTGACACGTCATGCAAATCCAAATGGATGCCCCCAACTTTATAGGCAAAAATTAATGTGAATTTTCTGCATTTTGAGCAGCCTGTGCAACAACACCACATGGCACCATATGGTTGATGCACGGAGCCAAAAAAGCGATTGGGAAATGTTAACACAGTCATATTTGTGTGGACAAGTTTTATTAAAGCATACAAAGTGCTGGAAGAGTGAAATCATTTAGAGCAAGCAGGATCTTACATGCTTTGAAACAGCAAACAATTTAATACAATAAAAGATGGTTTTTTTTTTCGGTGGCAGGCCCTTGAAATTCAAAACTAACTCAAAACCTGTACCGAAAAATAGAGCTTTACTGTATATGTCAAGCAAGGACACAATTCCAGATAAAATAGCACGAGGCCATTTAGTTCTATTCATTTCATATTACAAAGAAATGGAAAGTGACAAGCTTTTCCAATTGCCTGGCCTTTCACAACTGATTATACATTTCTGTGGTGAGTTTAAAATTGAGAAAAATATTAAGTAATTTGCATATTTTGTAGCTTTCACCTCCTCCCCCATAACACTTTGGTGGGAAGCTCACTGATGCACCCGAATGCAGCTGAAAATTGATAATGGCTCCGCAGTGTATCATCAGAATCTGTAAAATTAAGGAAGAGTGATGTTTACAAAAAGCAATCTGTTTGATGAGCGCTTCAAAATCAATTTCAAGCAACAAGGGTCAAAGCAGCCTCCCTTGATTTGACAATGGTACTGTAGCTTACTGCTCCCCAGCTAAATGGTGGCGGGCAGACGCATGCAATTACCCAGCATAAAACATTCCTGACTCCCTCCTAATTATAAACCCTTGTGAATAATCACAGCCCACTGCAATTAATGGAGGAACTCTTCAGTAGAACACTGGAGAGAGCTACAGCTTGTACTGACGACACATTTTAATTTTGCAGATTTCATTAGGCCTATCCATTTTTGAAATTAGGCTTATGAAATGTGACTGACCTTTTGATGCTACAGAAGCAAGCCCTGATTGCAAATCTGTCCCAGCTACGACATATGAAAAATGTGGTCAACATTTTCTACATTTCTGTTTTAACAAGGTCCATAAACCCCTATAAATATATATATATATATATTGATTTTACATGCCATGATTTCCCTTATTACTTTTTTTCTTTTGTAGTGTCTGAAAGTTCATATATGTTTTTATCCTCTGGGAAAACCCAAGGCTTCACATGATGTTTAGAGCTGTTAGAGAGAGAGATCCATATTGGCTCGGATCCTCTCACAGGCTACTGCAGTGCTTGTTTTGATGCTGAACTTCTTTGTAATAAACCTTTATATACAAGAAAGACAGTGTCAGCGGAGATCTTCTCTTCATCATCTTCACATCATCACTATCGGATCTACTACACTTTCAAGATATAGAGATGGATTTCTTCAAAGAAGTTCATTTGAATTAGAAAGAGAAAAAAAAAAGATGGTTTGTAACTTAGTTAATTATAGTGAACAGGCATTTTTTCAGATCATTCTTGGAAAGGAAGTTTCCATACAGCCGGGCTATTCAATTGGCGGCCCGCGGGCCAGGTCCGGCCTGTAAGGAATTTTGTACCGGCCCTTAGAGTGTAGTGTAATTATTTCATATGGATAGTCTCATACAGTGCATGACTATGGCTAATTATACATTCTCTCGTGCAGTCGGAGGTGGTATGCACATGTTTAAGTCATGGTGGAAAAACAGGTAGAATTTCTACCTATTTTAGCCGGACATATATTTTGAGGGACCACACATGACCAATCAAAATCGCAATTCGCGCGCTTGTGCAACGCTCTGCCTCTTCTTTCAAGCATGAAGGTTGGCTAACAGGACAAAATGTCGCTCTCTACCTTAAAAAAAAAGAAAAGTTGACTCAGAGAACAGGCAATTCAACAATGAATGGACAGAGAAATACGTGTTTATTGCTGTTGATGCGAATCCTGTGTTCTTAATCTGCAATGAGCGCCTCGCTGTGTGTAAAGAGTATAATTTGAGAAGGCATTTCAACACAACGCATGCTAACTTTAATGCTACTTTCCCACCGGGCTCTGCCACTCGGAGGCAGACGATATCTGCGTTTACATTTTGTTGTGAGCAAAGACGTTGCATATTGTTCCGGGCTTGTACGGATCAAGAGAGAGCAACGGCGGCATCGTTACGAGTGGCATGGATATTGGGAAAAAAGTTTTATATTTGTTGATGCACTTTGAACTGAAGTTGTTGGTGTTATGTTGTTATAATTCTTTTCTGTACCATACTATGCACGTTGGTTTTATTTTTGTTGGTGGAGATAAATTTGATGTTCCCCATCACTTAAACGAGTGCAATCTTAAAAAGAAAAAAATTGGACAAAAGTTTGTACAGTAGTAGTCCATGTGTGGCTTTATGTGCATATGTTGTTCTGCATTTACAAAATAGAATATATTGACTCCTTGAGTATGTTGTTTTTTTTATTTGTTACCGTCATTACTCATATTCTCTGGCCCCTTATTTTGCCTAGCCCTGCCATACAGTATGTACTGTATATAGTCTGTGTGTGTCAGTGTGTATGTGTCTGTTGACTCTGCCTGCATTTTATTCCTCTTTGCAGGGAATGCTAGGTTTTTAACATTGTTTCTCCATCTTCCTTGGAGAGTAGTTATATCTAACATTATGCCAATAAAAGGATTCGTTCACCCAAAAGTAAAAATGTTGTCATCAAGTCAAAACAAACAAATGAAGAAGAGTTGAAGCCTGAACATGCTGCACATTCTCATTCTGTTTCTACACAGGAACTAAATCCATCACCCTCTGGAACATAAGGGACGATGGTCACTTAAAATGTCACTATAACTGTATGTGTCCTCACCTCCTCTGTTATCATCACCCACTGTCATTTGTCTTTTTAATGAATGTTCTATGCAGTACGCAATTCTGTACAGGAAATACATGCGAAAATGACAGATATTTTTGTATGTAAAACGTACATTCATAATTGTAGCCAGTATGAAGGAATCCTGGTACTGTATGTTTTCATTTCAATTACCAGATTAACCAAATATTTCATTTTAGACACAGCACAGATGTAAATTCATCACTCTACTAATTTGTACTAATATTTGAACATAATCTACAAATGATTCAAGCTTGAAAATCTTGCTGACCGTAGCTTCAATGATACATTTTGAATGAATGTATCAACACAGCACTGGCAACTCATGATATCTTCCTCACACCAGAGGACTCTTATCAATTTTGCATGACTGTCACTATCAGGTCCAAATGGCAATAAAAACTTCAGTGACAGTATTGGATCAAAGTTGGGAGATTGTAAGGCATAGGCTTCTCATATGGGACTCTGCCCCGTGAGCCAAGATGGTGGGACTAATAAGAACCTGACTCCTGGTGGCTCAATGCAAAATGTATTAACGTAGTATGTCGTTGCCTCATATTGGGGGTGGTGTGTCCTGCAACTGGAGAGTTACGGAGGAGGAAACAGAGTTATAGCTGATGTCTTATTGCACATTATATTTACCCTCTGTACACACAGTGGGAGACAATACTGTGGCCTTTAGCCTGTGGGAGTGGGGGAAGGGTCGGAAATGATGAAGAGAAAGGAGTTGACTTCCACAGAATCTCAAAGGACTGTTGAGTAAACAAAGTCAACATGCACAAAACTGAACTAACCCACTAAAGAAGACATATTCTGACCTCATGTTTTTTACAGCATGTATGAACAGTAACACATCCTTGACCCATCATCTTAAACAGTCTACTACTATAGTACTTCCTGTATTCATCTGAAGTTCCCTGTGGAATTTTTGTGCAAACAAATGAAAGTGAAATGTTTACATTCAGTGTTACAAACCATAATGCACTGTTTATATCCCTGAGGTCTTACAAACATGTGAGTGCACCATCCTTCATAAAACACTCAATACTGAACATTGGGCCTGTATTTATCAAGCATCTCAGAGCCACTCTCTAAAGTCAACATTGGATTAGAACCACTCCTATCTTAGAGTAGGGCTTGAGACTAATTTATGCAGCCTCCAACATGGACTTTCAGTAAGGAACAGGGTGACTCTGGGGACATCCAGGGGTGTGATGCTGCTGTTCTATGATCATAAAGGAGAAATCCTGACAGTTGTGGTTTTCAAAATGTAACAGTGGTAAAGAAAAAAAAAATGCAGAAGAAGAATATAGCAGAACTTTTTTCATTGGTGTAGGCAAATAATTTAGGTAATTTACTCAGGTTATATACACAGTATATGTAAAAATCTAATGACAAAACTTATAAGAAAAACTCATGTTGTTACTTTAATTAATTTGCTTATTTAACAGAGAACAAACAGCTAAACACTGTTACATACAGATAAACAGTCCAACACATCAACACATGTAATGTATATAAGGTATCTAATTTGTAGCCCCTACCCTGGTTAGACTCACATAGACAGAATCACTATAGAAAAAAAACAATGGTCTTTACTCCTTTGCTATTATATTTTTTGATCTGTTGACAAATAACGTTTGGGACAAGGTCATTTATACACTTAAATACAGTTTTTTTTATAAACTACACTCTGTCAAACTATCAAATCTTTAGCAAATTATATTTTTGAAGAATGTGACAATAGTGCCACTTCATTGTTCTCTGAGGTTTTTAATATGATTACTGATTCAAAGGCCCCACCCCACATGATCACAGTGGTATATACACCAATGAGCCAAACCATTATGACCTCTCTTGGCAAAATGGACGAGTGAAACGACCTGAGCAACAAAATCATTGTGACAAGGAGTCAAAGCAGTTACGTTACCCTGCAGCCACTGGGAAACGCTGACCAGGTAACTATTTAACAATTCTGCAGCTAAAGCTGACTGGAGTCAGGAGTTAACAAACCTAAAGACCAATCAATGAAACAAAATTGGAGGTTTTGGTCAGACCTATACTGACTTAACACTTAAACATTCAGAGTTTGCTATTCACAAGAAGCGTTTGCTGATGTGAACCTTGCCTTGTGTAATGGAAATTCTCATATGATTCATAATAATAGTGATTTATTGATAATCTTGATCACTTGTATTGTACCCTAACTGTGCCTTATGAAATATCATGTGTTCATCTCTTTTGCAGCTTGTTCTACACGTCAGTAAGTGGACAGATAGTGAAGACCCCGGATCTGTGAACAAACAATCAGATCACAGGGGCCTCACTCTCTCTACACCAGCAAGGATAAACTGGCAAGGACAGGAAGTGATATGGTGGCTGCACAGCTGTGTAGTCTCCTGAGGATGCTGGCATCTTTCTCTCAGTGCTACACTGTTCTGTGGTCAGATGTAACTCTTTTAGATAGTGTGTACTTGCATGTAATCTATTATCTTTTGTACTCTGTACTCATTGTGCATCTCATGCTTGAGAAGTGCAAACGTATGAATTAAACTTACCTTGTAAAAATGAGATCTCATCAAGAATTGCTGATTTGCATAAAGCTTGAGGGTTACAGAGTCATCTCAGAGAGTTTAGATATTCATAAGTCTATACTCAGACAGACAAACTGTCCATAAATGGAAACAATTTAGTGCTGTGGCTACTCTCCTACTCATCTCCACCTGCAGAAGTCGGGTGATGCAGCAGGACAATGACCCTCAATATTAAAGTAAATCTACCACAGAATGACTTAATAAAGAAAATCCGGATTTGGAGTGGCCAAGAGCCCAGACCTTAACCTGGTAAAAATGCTGTGGAATAAGCTCAGAGAGAATATGTCTCAAGCTGAAGCAGTTCTGTGAAGAGCAATGGTCCAAAATTCCTCCTGAACGACATGCAGGCCTGATTCACCGCTACAGAAAGAGCTGGCTTGAGGTTCAACCAGTTCCAAGGCTTCACTTCTTTAAAAAAATCATTATATCTTGTTTTATATTTTAAGTCATGAGTTTATTACTTTAATTCATTTTGTTGTTTTACTGTGAAGTACTTTGTAACTAGGTTTTGAAAAGTGCTATGTAAATAATTATTGTTATTACTTCTGGTCCTTAAAGTAGAACCAAAAATGTGTCACTGATCATTTTTGGCTAGTTAGGAGTGGTTTCTTTGTCTTGATAAAAAAGGTCAAGAACAGAGCAAAACTGTAGGCATGGTTTTATCCTGCTGTGAACAAAATATTCCCTCCCTTGAATCCCCATGTCCAACAGCTAAATGGCTACCAACATTTGAGACTTCCCTGTCTTGAGATGTTGCGAGGCCTGAATGAAGACAAACACAGTATGTCATGTAGCAGCTCCAAAAGCTCTCACCATTGGGATCATTTTACCATGCCAGAAGAAAGCCCAACAGAGGATCAGAGTGCAACTTTGCCTTCTGTGTAAGGCTGGTTTGATGCTGCATATCATACACACTTGAACAGCTTCACATCAACCCCCACCCCCCCAGTATATTACAGCCGCAGGGCATTTGCTGTAAAACATGAACACAGGGAGGAAAAAGGGGACTTTTCAGTTTAGTTAGAAGAGAGATTTGCCTGTGTGTCAGGTGATTCAGAGCTGCGGGGACGAGGGGTGCCTTCAGAGCAGCTCGGAGGTAATTTTACTTTTGGTTCCTCATCTTTCTGCATTTTGGTTTCATGCTGCTGTTTGTGGATACTGCAAAGCTGTTCTGTAGAGAAATAGATATTTTTTTTATTGTGAAAGTTTTTCACTGATTCACTTGGACAACAATATGTAACAAAATAATGTTGTAGAAGTTTCGTTGTTGTTTCCAAAGTTGTGCAGAACTTCAAGTCAAAGCAAAAGTACTTTGTTTGAACAGAAATATAATTTAGATCGCTTGCTGATAAACGTAAGAAGTTGCTTTAATTAATTCTAATATAACCCTACATTTTAAATTAACTAATTAGTGTAATGCAATACTGATATAACAATAATACAATTTCTAATTTCTCTTTTCAATCAAACAGTCTGACATATGAATTATAAATGCTTCTTTTTCTCCACTTCTTTTTTAATTGTTGCAAATTGCTCCTCTTAATTGGTTAAAGTGGTCACACTGAGTTGTAAATATTTAATTACTAATTTAGACGCCCACAACTGCACAATGATAAAACACTGCAGCTACCAGTTATCTATGACATACAGTTGATCATTGCTTAGTTTTAATATTAGTGAAAAGTTAGAGCATCCTGCTGTGTCTGGTGTGATGGCTGTCTTCATGTGGCCTGTCTGTATCCTAGTAGACATAAATAACAAAAATAAAGACAGCTCACAAATACATACTTTTAGTCTCTTTGTGGTCTTCACAGTCTTTTAGTCTTTCATTAAGCTTTGGTCACACAGTTTACAACAAACACCAGGTTTATCCTTTAAGTTTCTGGCTGGTCAAAGTGTGATCAGGTTTTGTGATGGTACTACTTCTGAGGTACTGTTGGAGAAAAAAAAACATGGAGGATAAATTTGCTGATATCACCCATGGGTTTCTGAAGCTCTGTCAAATATATTTCTGTTGCTTTCTCAAGTCAAAAAATAAAATTAAAAAATTAACTTCTGTTCTGTATCACACCATGTGCTAGCACATGCTGCAGGATGCCTGTGTACATGCAAGACTAATATTTAACATTTTAAAACAATTGTCTTTCAAATGTCTAATTACTGAGAGTACATTCAACATGTTTGTGTGGAACACTGACTGTAAAATAAATAAATGAAAAAAAAAAATTGAAAAGTACCAAAATGAATACCGAGACACACCTGAGGTTAAATTAATTATTGAGAATCTTAGATCTTTCTGAACAAGAAAAGATTAGGACTATTTGAATGGAGTCCAGTGCAATGGAAGATTTAATGGTGCCATCATCAATCAGCCATTAGTGGTCTCCAAATTAATAGAAGTCTAAGTTGTTTCAGTTGTAGAGCAGTATGAGGGGTAGAAGTAACAAAAATTAACTAATAAAAATGGAGGTTATGAAAATGGATGTGAAATGAAAAATGAAGTGATACATTATTAAGTGATTTAATTAATTTTAAGCCAGTTTGATTAAAATAGTCATGATCTGATGAAAACAGGCATGTTTCATAATTTCATAATGTCTTGGATTCATCATTCATCTGTCACAGCACATAATTGTCAGCCATCACTTCAGAAAATTGGCCTTGGGAAAGACAAAAATGGAAGTGATTTCAATGCTTACAAGGTAATTATAGAAGTGTTGAAATGTATGTGAACTGAAAAAATAGACTAATAAACTGTCAACTGACATTTTATTTGAGACAGTGTTGCTTTGATAATCAACATGGGCTGTGTTACTTTCTCCTGCCTACCATTCATCATTCACAGTACCCAAGAGACATTTATTGTTTACAGCAAGCAATTTGTGACTTCTGCCCAAAATGTCAATCAGAGGAATCATAGCCATTGATCGAGTTCAAGAGTCAAGAGGTTTATTGAGTGGGTGTGTTCTTTATTCTTTGTTTGCTTGTTTTGTTAGGGAAGTGACAAAAAATGCTTTCTGTAAATGATAAATGTCAGTTTAATCAAATTGGCTTTAATCACCTTACTTGATAAGTTATTCACTATTCATTATTACCAGGCTGCCCCAACAACTCTCTAAAGACTCTCAGCTGATCCAAAATGCTGCAGCACGTTCACCATATTTCCGTATTTCTCCTGTGTTAGCCTCTCTACATTGGCTCCCAGTCAAATCCAGAATAGAATTCAAAATCCTCTTCCTCACTTACAAAGCCCTTAATGGCAGGCTCCATCTTACCTTAAAGATCTCACAATCCCATTAGGACACTGTTCTCATAGAATGATGGTTTACTGGTGGTACCCAGAGTTTCTAAGAGTAGAATGGGAGGCAGAGCCTTCAGTTATCAGGCTCCTCTACTGTGGAACCTTCTCCCAGTTTGGGTCCAGGAGGCAGACACCCTCTGTACCTTTAAGAGTCGGCTTAAAACTTTCCTCTTTGATAAAGCTTATAGTTAGAGTTGGCTCAGGCTTGAACCATCACTTAGTTATGCTGCTATAGGCCTAGACTGCTGGGAGATCTCCCATGATGCAATGAGCTTCTCTCTCTCTCTCTCTCTCCCTCTCTCTCCACAGTATGGATTCATATCCCATAAATACATGTTACTAACTCAGTATCTTCCCTTTCCTGTAGTATTGTGCTCTTCCGTCTCTCTCTCCTCTTCTGTCTCTTTCTGCAGGTATTTCTGCCTCTGGAGCTGTAGAGTCTGATCTGTGATGACAAGTCTCCTGCTGTTCCTACAACTCCACTCAACACCTGCTGCTAGAATTAGAAATTACTTACACTGCTTCTAGTATTATTGCTACTTTTGCAATTACTACTTTAATTATCACTACTATCATTATTATTGGTATCACTTTACATTTTTACATGGAACCTGTGTTATGCTATGTTCTTCTTTCGCTATTCTCTACTCCCCCACCCCCTACTCTCTCTCAACCCAACCGGTCGAGGCAGATGGCCGCCCACCCTGAGTCCGGTTCTGCTCGAGGTTTCTGCCTCTTAAAAGGAAGTTTTTCCTTGCCACTGTCGCCTAGTGCTGCTCATGGTGAGATTTGTTGGGTCTCTTTCTGTACATACCATATTTTAAAGACTATGGTCTAGACCTGCTCTATATGAAAAGTGCCTTGCGATGACTTTTGTTGTGATTCTGCGCTATATAAATAACATAGAATTGAACTGAACTGAATTGAACTATTTTTTCATTTCACGTCCTTTTTTACAGCAAAAGTTTTAGATTGACATGCATTTTTATTACTTTTTCGACATGATCTTCGTTGAATCGGGTCAGTTTGCAGTTTTGAACTGGAGCGGCTCCCCTCGCCAAGTTGACCTCACTGGAATTAGAGATATTTCTGTTCAGTCAGGATCCAGTGCTGAGACTGACATAACCAAGTTCATTTCCAAAATATCACAATTAATGTGGATTTTACCTCAAAATGAAAAGTGAATAATATGAGAGCATTAAAACTGAGCAGTAAATTTGTTGATTATTTATGTCTGGGTTATTCCTAAGTGAGGGTTAAATCATTTCATGTCCTATTCTGCATAATTACAGGCCACAACAACAGAGCGCAGGACAGGACACAGGTCATCTCTGCCCTCGTCTCAGCTTGTCACATTACCCTCTCAGACTATTAATTATGAGACAAATATCTCACTTTTCTCTCAATACACAACACACCTCTCTGATCTGCTAGTTTTTCCTTCTCCAAGAGCTAATTTTCAACCCAGTGTGTTTTGTGAGAGCAGTTTGGGTTTTTTGGTCATAATTGGCAAAAAATAAATAAATAAATAAATGAGATAAAATCAGAGGTACAAACCAGGACTGTTACCTTCACAGAAACAAAGCACTGTGCAAACACATTACTTGTCTGATGGACATGCCTTGAGCCATCAGCTAATCCTAGTACCACCTCCTCTCTACTGTGGTCAGGTACATGGCTTAAGATTCCAGTCCTGGTTGATTTGGTGACACATGTGGTTGCCATTGTGTGGTTAAAAATACCAAACTCTCATTACACAACTCCTGACTTATCCATTACTCCTTCACACAAATGGAAAATGATGATGCTAAAAAATACCTTAAGTGTCTTGTTTTATAGATCTAGTTTTGATGAATGACTGCAGTCAGTGTTAACCGCAGTGGTAAACTTTGCGTTTCCTTTATTGCCACAGTAAAAGCCACCCTGCGTTTTGCCAGATGTAACACAGCTGCAGGAAGATGTTCTGTTTGCATTAGCTGCTACTGCTGTGGGAGAGTGAACAGAAAACAGTGAGGGTGATCAATGATATGATATCACACTGAATTACATGTGTGTATTGTTTTCCAATGAATCCTGTCTTTTCAGTGAAAAAGTTCTGTTTACAGCACTGAAGAACAACAAATATATATACCTCATCTCAGCCTGTCAGGATTATTCGTCAAACCAAAAAGGCAATCTCCAGAGCCTGCTTTGTTCAGCAGTTTGTCAAGTGTACATAACCTCACCAGTGTGTTTAAATAAACAAATAAAGCTGATTTCATGGTTATTGCTGGATTGTCCAGTAAAATTACATGAAGAATTATTTCATTACAGGTTCAAGAACTGGAGAAAATAGGAAAAAATATCACTCGATGTCAAATATAATCTGCTGATGTAATCCAGTATATTTGTTTTATACTTTGTTACATATATAAGATGTATGACCCAGTTATTGATATCTTAAACACTGAATCTATATAGGCATGGTGCTTTCATGTACAGACTGCATAGAATAAAAAAAAAATCATTCGGCTCCGCAGCTACTCTATGAATAATTCTAATACTTCCAGAACATTTTCTGCATGATTGCACACAGCTGAAAAAAGCACACTAAACACGCAAACACAGCACTATGTCAAATGCAGCCCAACAATGGTGGGTACAAATGGTGTAACATGGCTAAATAAAGACCAAGACATATACATCCAAAGCAATAAGCTTGCCACATGGCAAGCCATAATGCTTGTTTTTGTTCCAATCTCCTCAGCCTGCAAAGGGAATACAAAATGTCAGACCAAATATTCCTCAAACAACAGAATAATTACAGCTGCACCAGGAACAGCAGGGGGCCAGGTTTGGTCTTTCCCCCCTAAACAAAACAACAACACAGAGATCAGTGGCTCCTCTGATGAGGTGGCAGTGCTCAAGACACAAGGTACAAACACTACAGGAATATGTTAACTGTGCTGCCTTTCCTCATTGAAATCTGGCTGGCTCAGTGCTGTCTGTAAGTATCTGTGTGATCTCTTCAGTGTGTTCAGTAAGTGTTTTTGTTTCCTTTTTTTCTTTCCTTTACTTCTTTTTTGCTGTTTAAACACACTTCTCATTAAACTGTGATACCTTGGATGTGATTTTATTTTGTAGGATGAAGAAAATCTGTAATGTAATGTTATCTTCTAATCTCAAAACTTCACAGGATGCATGAAAGTAAGTTTTAGCAATATGAGGGTCAGCCTTCAACATGCAGCTACAACCATCCAAGCACCCAGTGACTGCCTGATAAGGAAAATGAGAGGATTTTTGATCTCCTCTCCATCTTATCTGCTCTGGCACTGCAGTCTTGGCATTCTGTTTGAAGTGTGTAGAGCAAGTCTCGCAGCAAAGTAATTGTTGCCACCAATAGCCTCATAGCCCTAGAGAAGGCTTTCATTGGCTGAGGCTTGTAATCACTGAAGCATGCAGGTGCAATGCATCCGAATCATGTTGTGTGTTGATAACACTCAGGGATCGGGCTGCTATCATAAGCTCCATGGGCCACTCCAATATGATGATTATCAAACATCTAATCAACCAGGTCTTTTGGAGATTAAATGATCCAGATATGTGCACAGGCGGGGCTGCAGAGCAAAGACACAGGATGAGCAGCTGTGTTCCATACAGAGTTAACACCTTAAGGTAGTAGTAACACCAGAAAAGTAATTCTCCCTTATTAACACTTAATAAATAAGGTATTTTCTTACATAACTAAAAACAAAACTGATGATCAAGACTTCAGAAAAGGGAACATATTCTGAGTTACAGAGACTTATTTAGACTTATTTAGACACTATTAACACTTATAGTTTTGTCTCCTGTTGTGTAAGAACAGACCATATTTATCAAGTGTTAATAAGGTCCATACTTAGCAAAGCATATCAACATATATATTTATCATAAATTCATGTACAACAACTTCCTTACTTACAATCAGTAAGCAGTAATAAAGAGGTTATTGAGGGAAAACTCTAATTAATGGCCTAGTAGCTGTAGAATATGATCATGCAGAGTAAGGGATTAATAAATCCTTTATAATGACTAATAAAGAGCCAATATGCATGTGAATAAGCAATTAGTTAATGGTGAATAAGTGTAATATAAAGTGTTACAGAATCCACATTTCACTAATTCTCTAAGTTGTGGTAGCAGCGTATTGTACAAAATACAATCTGGGATCTTAAAATGTCCTGCTGCCCATTTTATCTTTATTTCTAGGTAATGTTACTGCTAGCTAGCTAACATCTCTCACGGTGTAATGTTATGAACGTAAGAGGACATGGCATCTTAACCGATTGTTTTACTCCATATCTAATTCAACCAACATTTTATAAATACATACATTGCATGGTGTTGTGTCAGTGAACATGTATACAATAATTAATATGATTATATACCTTTATTAGTTATTCATCTTTAATTTAATTGATTTTTTTAAATATGAAAGTAGCAGTGGAATGAGACAGGATGTTGGGGGTTCAGCTGGTTGAGGTTAGGATGGTAAGGGGCTAACCAGGGCTATAAACCAAGAGCTCACTATACTTGTTGGTGGTATGACACCATCATATGGTTAAAATGGCGCCGCACGAGTGGCAGGCTGTTGCAGCAGCTCTTGCGTACTGATAAGTTTTTTCCTCTCTATGTCCATGTTCTTTAATTTTTCTTAGCTGTTTTTTTGTGTGGCTCTGTCATTTTTGTTTTTGGCACTATGGGCCCCAGTGTCACTGTTTTTGCTGTGGCCTTGCTTGTGCTTTTTGTAGTTTTTGCAACCGCATCTGGGGAGTAGACGGGGGAGCCGTGCCGGAGCTGAGCGTTGCGCTCAGAGGAGACGTTACAGACCTGTCCTCCTGTCAGTCATCATGGGGAACGTGAGATCTCTCCCTAACAAGATGGATGAGCTGACGGCACTGACCCGGCACCAGAGGTAATATCAGGAGTGCAGCATCTTGGTGTTTACAGAGACATGGCCGACCATGATAATCCCGGATACGAACGCCGCTCTGGATGGGTTTCATCTGGTGAGGGTGGACAGAACAACAGAGAGTGGCAAAAGGAAAGGAGGAGGACTGGCTGTGTTTGTTAATGATAGATGGTGTAACTCTGGGCACATCACATCATTAAAGAACGACTGCTGTAGGGAAGCAGGCTGCAGACACAGCACCCTCAGGCCCTCCTCCTTATTTCTGGGGATTTCAATTACGCCTCTCTGTCCTCCACTCTGCCCACTTTCACCCAGTATGTCACATGCCACACCAGAGACAATACAATCTTGGACCTCTTTTATGCCAACACCAAGGAGGCATATAACTCATCACCCCTCCCTCCCTCACTCCCCTGGGAAGATCTGACCACAATCTGGTTCATCTCCTGCCTGTGTACAGGACCCTTGTACACAGGCAACCAGCTGTCTCTCGCACAGTGAAAAGATGGTGCATTGAGACTGAAGAGGACTGAAGGACTGTTTTGGGAGAACTGTGTGGACTGAGCTCAGTGACTCTCACGGGGAAGACATCGACAGCCTAACAGACTGCATAACGGACTATATCAACTTCTGTGTGGAGAACACTGTACCCACCAGGACTGTATGGTGCAACTGATTCTCGCCCATCTCCGGCCCTCTGTGAGACAGTCAATGGACCCGCTGCAGTTTGCCTACCAGCCTGGCATCGGGGTGGATGATGCTGTCATCTACCTTCTTCACAGAGCTCTTTCTCACTTGGATAAACCTGGGAGCACTGAGAGAATCATGTTCTTTGATTTCTCCAGTGCTTTCAACACCATACAGCCCATGCTCCTGAGGGACAAGCTGGAACTCATGAGAGTAGACCAGCATCTCATATTCTGGATACTGGATTACCTCACCAACTGACCTCAGTATGTGAGGACACGGGACTGCGTATCTGACCTGGTGGTTTGCAGCATGGGGGCTCTGTAAGGAACGGTCCTGGCTCCGTTCCTTTTCACCCTCTACACTGCAGACTTCCAGTATAACTCACCTCACTGCCACCTACAAAAGTTCTCTGATGACTCTGCAGTCATCAGCCTCATCACAAATGAGGATGACAGGGAGTACAGAGAACTGACACAGGACTTGGTGGATTGGTGCCTGTGGAACTGCCTCCAGATCAATGCAGGGAGGACCAAAGAACTGGTGGTGGATTTCCACAGGAGCAGACACTCTCCCCCCAACACCAGTGAACATCCAGGGAAGAGACATTGAGATGGTGACATCTTATAAGTACCTGGGTGTTCAGCTGAACAATAGACTGGACTGGACAGACAACACCACTGGACTTTACAAGAAGGTTCAGAGCAGACTCTACCTGCTGAGGAGACTCGGGTTCTTTGGAGTGCAGGGGGCACTCCTGAGGACTTTTTACGACACAGTTATGGCATCAGCCATCTTCTATGAAGTGGTCTGCTGGGGCAGCAGCATCTCGACAGTGGACAGGAAGAGACTGGACAAGCTGATCAAGAAAGCCAGCTCTGTCCTGGGGTGCCCTCTTGACCCTGTGGAGGTGATGGGAGAGAGGAGGATGATAGCAAAGCTATCATCCCTGATGGACAATGAGTTCCACCCCCTGCAGGACAGTGTGACAGCACTGAGCAGCTCCTTCAGCGATAGGCTGCTTCACCTAAAGTGTGTGAAGGAGAGGTATCGCAGGTCCTTCCTTCCTGCTGCTGTCAGACTCTACAACCAGCACTGCTCCTGCACCACATACTCACATGGACCATTTTCACTAGGTTCTGCAGTTTAATTAATCCAAAACAGCTGCTATCAGTCATTCAATGTGTGCAATTCCATTTCAAAAATGTGCAATATCTGTATTTAGTTCATTTTCTGTCTCTGTGTATAAAGTCCTGTGTATATCGTTCTCTTGTTATTACATTGTCATGTTTATATTGTTGTTATGTGCATATTTTTTATAGCATGATCGTTTTTATCTTGTTTTTACTTGTATTTATGTCTTTTTCTATCTTTTCAATCACTTATGCTGCTGCAACAATGTAAATTTCCTCATTGTGGGACTAATAAAGGATTATCTCATCTTATCATGCATTAGGACAATTGCAGGTCCCCACAAAGATAGGTGTACAACTTTATGTGTGTGTGTGTGTGTGGTTTCACAGAGAAGGGAAAGGTTCTATTATATGATAATGAGCCTTCCGTTCCTCTGCTATGATGCACTCATTCTAGAACTAACAGCTTCTACACAGAACACTCATCTAACCAGGACCTGGACTGAGTAACACTCAGTAATTTTTAATTTACATCCATCTATTGTCTAACCATCTGTTTCTTTATGCTCTACAGTGTGTTTCTTCAGGTGACTTGGAGAGCCGACACAGAGGAAGAGGCCAGGTAAGATTTCTAATTTGACCAAAGCAAACCTTATGACAAACAGCACGTGTAGTTTAACTTTATATGCATCTAGACCAACTAACTTCTTTCATTACTTTATATTTTATCTTCAAATCAACAAAATCCTTCCTCTTTCTAGAAACTGTGTTAATTTTCAACTTGATTAGTTCGTGTTTCACAGTTTAAAATATTATTTCACACCCAGCCGATCAGTCTGTGTAAATACCTGCTTACAACTTAAAACACACTGAGAAATACCTGGGAAATATTTGGATTAACATACAATAACTACAGGTTTGATTTTATGACAGCAATGAGGTTTTTCTTTATAATTAAAACGTTTACTTTCTCTTAGTATCCCGGGAAGGTGGACAGGAGATCAGACGTGTGACGGAGACATCGATCACAAGCTCGTCCCAGAAATGAAGAAACAAAGGAGGTTCTGGAGCCTCAGAGAGGAGGTTAAGGTTAAGGTTATGGTTTGTAACTGCACCCACACATGCACACACAAACATACAGCACATACCCTTCTTGGGCAGCATGGTGGCTCTGTGATTAGCACTGTAGCCCCACAGAAAGAAGATGCTGACATCTTCTCGATGTCTCTGTTCTTCTCTTCTGTGTGGAGTTAACATGTTCTCCTAGTGCTTGCGTGGGTTTTCTCCGGGCACTCCGGTTTCCTCCCACACTAAAAAAAACATGAAACTTATTCAAATTAAAAAAAAAAAAAAAAAACTTTCTTGTTTCTTTGTGTCTGAATATACAGCCAGTTATACCACACCCTTGGCTTTATGGTTGGTTGGTTGGTGTTGGTGTTTAATCTGTGTCAAATTTCCACATAATATAATAATTCCACTGTATCATGACTAACAGAGCTCCTTCTCAAAAACAAATAGTGTGACACGTATGGAGACACTGATCTACTGCTGAAGAGAAAGACAAGAAGTCAGCTTGTCAACAGAGGTCTCATATAAAGTTCAACATTCAAAGTGTACATATCATCTATTTACATAAATACAAACATATCATCTAGTTACATAAATTCATGGTTTGAGTGTTTTAAACTTATGACGTAGACTTTTGGAATTACTATACATACATTACTATTAGAGATAGACTTATATGATTTTTTCAGGGCCAATACCGATACAGATTATTAGTAGTTAAGGAGGCAGATAACTGATATTTGGAGCCGATTTTCATTTGCAGTAAAAGGGAAAATATTGGTGTCAAAATTTTGAATAATACAAACTCCAACACTTAACTTCATTTAAATGCCTTTAAGCATATGTTTAATAGACAGCTTTTCAGATTTGCAATAAAGATTTTTTTTTTTTTATCTTAGACAATAGACATCATTGTTTTACAATTCTAACAAACAGTGCAGGGAGCTCCCAGGCTCAGCAGCATGTCTAAATAGCTCCTTAAAGTTTTCTACAGTAAATAAAGAAACATATATCTGCTCTCCGGAGCTTCTCCACCCAGCAAAACTTTTTCTCCTCTCCCCTGTGTGTGAGAGCACTGTGCATGCGCAGCTTTCACTGCTGATTGGCTGTTACCCGTGCCATGGCTCCGCATGTAACCAGTCAGATGGTGCTGTGGATGGGACAAAGCTGGAGACACAGTAGTGACTGCAGACAGAGAGGAGCAGCAGTTGGGTAACAACCCAATATGATTGTCAGCTTTTTTTTTTTTTTTTTTAAGTATTTAAGCAGATAAAATCATCTCCACCTCAACCAGATCACTATCTGACAATCTAGTAATATGATATAATGTGAGATCATATATCAGTCACAGGGCATGTGTCATAATTTTGACTCATGTCCTGGCAGTTCCAAACTTCCTAATGGCATACAGCAGATTTGTGTATGCTGTGTTTTCACTGAGCAAGAAAATACACACACAATCACTTTCACTGTCTTTGATGCAGATTGAAAAACTAAATGTGTTTTTGGTTCAGTTTGGTGGCAAAGGGTGACATTTCAGAGACAGTGTCTTTCAGGTGATGATGTATGCAGACAAAAAACAACATGGGCTGAGTGAGTGAACTGCAGAAGAAACAACTGAAGTATTTAATTCAGGATATTTGATATCCTTACGACCAGCATGAGCAGTACTTTTGTTAGTTTTCTCAAATGACAAGATTGTTATGTACACTATGGAGACTTTAAAAAAAAATCAAGCAACAGAAAAAGACAAAATATAAAATGACAAAATCTATAAATACTGGACCTCAATTTTGTGAGGGTGACACATAATAGCTAATAGTTTTGAAAAGGCATAACAGTGGCTGGGCTGTTTTTCTAAAAACATTGCTGGGTTGTTGATGCGGGGTCTGAAGCTGTAAGGGGTTCATTCACCTCTGAACAGCTGGTTGGGTTATTTTGACCCAAGTTTATTCATTTTCCTGCTCATCCAGTGTCAGAACTTTCTGCATCCATCTCTTTCAGGATTTTATAGCAGGAAAGATGATGATGAAGATTTTATGGTTAATATGATTTCATGGTAACACTTTATATTAGTCTACACTTATTCACCATTAACTACTTGCTTATTAGCATGCATATTGGCGCCTTATTAGTCATTATTAAGCACTTATTAATCTCCTACTCTGCATGATCATATGCATCATATATTTCCCCTCAATAACCTCCTAGCTACTGCTTACTGATAGTAAGTAAGGAAGTTGTTATACATGAATTTATGATCTTAATATGCTTTGCTCAGTATGGACTTTATAAGGTAGTAGTAACACCAGAAAAGTAATTCTCACATATTAATACTTGATGATATGGTCCTATCTAACTAAACATGAAACTGATTATCTAGACCTCACTTTACAAAAGGGAACATATTCTGAGTTACAGAGACTTCATTTAGACTTATTTAGACACTATTAACACTTGTAGTTTTGTCTTCTGTTGTGTAAGAATAGACCATATTTATCAAGTGTTAATAAGGGAGGATTACTGTTATTACTACCTTATAAGGTCCATACTGAGCAAAGCATATCAAGATCATAATTCATGTACAACAAGTTCCTTCTATCAGTAAGCAGTAATTACGAGGTTATTGAGGGAGAATTCTTAGTCTTTTAGCCACAGAATATGATCATGCAGTGTAAGGGATAAATAAATGCATAATAATGACTAATAAAGAGCCAATATGAATGCTATAAGCAACAAGTTAATGATGAATACGTGTAGCCTAATATAAAGTATAACAGAAGTCATCTAAGGGCAATTTTCATATAGCACATCTACAATAATAATAACAATAAAATTTGAAGTAGTGGGTGTTGAGCTAACCTAGGAATAACCTCTATCAAATAGTAAAGTCCTAAGCCTGTTCTTAAATGTAGGGACAACATCTGTTCCACAGGAAAGGAGCCAGGCAGCTGAAGGTTTCTACTTTTGTAGATTCTAGGGACCAAAAGTAAGCCTGCATTCTTGGTGTCAACACCCGAACCTCCCCAATACCCCCCACCCCCCACCCCCAGTGATTACATGCTTGCACAACATGTACTTATAGTTGCATATTAGTAAAATGTACATGTAATGTTGAGGAAATAAAGCATTTCAAACACTAAGCAGCTATGTGTTAAATACTATAAATTGTCTTCTTAGAAATTGGCTCTGGTTTTGTGAAATAGTAGAACTCTTATTTTGGAATAACAATCGTATATCTTTCTGTCATAGAGATTTACATATTATTTACTTCAGCAGGATTTAGCATCATGACTTTGTTGCCCAGACATAAAACAAACTGAACTTGGACACAGTTATATACAGGCTAGAACGCCCACAGCTATAAATTGGATCACAGTGCACTAAGTGAGCCAGCCTGGAGCTCTGAGCAATAGTAAAATCATAAAGACATCATCCCTACTGAATATGCAGTGTGAATGTTTGCAGGCCAGAAACGGTATCTTGTACGACACTAATCCATAAGATATTGCGCGCTACACTTCTATCAGCAACACCATCCTCATTATGCATCAACATCCTCCTATCTCCATCTTTGCGGTCCTTTCTTCATTTGTGCTTTACTTTTATTCATCTTCACTGCAATATTGCTTTTCAGCAAGCAGTGCGATTAGGAGGTGAGATATTTGCACTCATCTTAGCACTAGATAAAACGATTTTAATTAAGATGTTTGTTTACAGTTTCGATTAAGCAGATCTGGTTAATTAAAGTCCAGGTTATTTTAAGCAGCTAATTAAATCTAATTTCATTGGAGGCAGGATATATTTGAAGACCGATAAGAATTGTCAATATCTTTATTTACAAAGTTTATTGTTTATTCCACTATAATGACATTTAGAGGTTCAAACAGTAATCTGAATGTAAACAAGATGATAACCTTCTGTAAATACACTAAATGGATTTTCAAATATTAAAAGCCCAAAATGTATGGATTTTCTTCCCATAGAAACATAATTTATGCTACTTGGTAGCACCCATACGAAAACATTTGATGATTCCTTGATGGATGAAGAATTTAAAAGTGTGCCACAATACACTGCAAGTACAAAATGTGAATAAAACAATGAGCTCAAAGGAACACTTAGAAGACACATTCCATCCTGTTTTCCTCTCCTGAACTGATAATGCATCTGACTGAGCAAGTGAAGGTGAGGTTATAATATATGATGTGAGAACTGTTTTATTATTTGCCAGTGGGAAATGTAGTACCCCGAAATTTACTGCAGCACAAAATTATTCATGGCTACATCACAGGATTTCTGTCTTTGAATCAAGGTCATTTTCGAGTTTTCAGTAATAAAAGTCTACATATTGCAAAGTATGACCTACCTCATGTAGTCTATTCTAATCAAACATTTAACTTGTCTCGTGTTTTTTACTTTTTGCATGTGCCTGTTTTTTGTTTGTTTGTTTTTATCTCACTGATCATCTTTATCACTGGAAATTAATGTATGTCATAGATATACATTTATGGTTGATCTCACAAATAACATATGATGAAATTGCTTTGAGTGCTTTCAAAACAAAGCAAGTAAAACACTAATACAAAAGATATGTGAAAGAAAAGAAAAAAATTCACAAGCACTCATCTAAAATCATTTTCAGTTTCCTTAATAGATGCCTGATAGATATTTGAACACTGCCTTACTTTAAATAGATAAATAGCACTCTCTGCTACTGGTTTATCTTTGATTGATGTTCAATTTTGGAAAGTTTGTAGAAGAATATTAACTGTGAACTGTAAATATTGTTTTTAACAACAGAGGCGATTTTTTTTCTACTCCAAAGCAGTGACAGCAGTCTTCTCTCAGGCCAACAATTTCTAGCAATAAGGTAAGGCAGCCTCTGTGTTGCCCAAGAAGTGAGGCCTGGGCAAAAGTCCACATATGCTCATAAACCGTAATAGCTGTGAGCACACAGTAAAAATTTGAGCCAACTCAGATGAGTGTATCAACATTTTTTTTTTATCATATCCCCTCTTCAGTCATATTTATTATGGCAGGTAGACACTCAGAGGATGCTGTTTAGACATATTTTAGTAAGTACATCCAAGTGAAACTGGATGTAAAATTAAACCATAACTGTGTGTATTAGAATATAGTTACTGATTAATTAATATGTAAGCAGCACTTTAATGGGCAAAGGCATTTTAAGTGTAGCTCTATAGCACCATGTATCAGCAAGACATTGACTGATAAATATCATATTTTCCTACAATATCATGGTAATTACATCATGAATATTAGTTTTCTGTTTATGTTTAGGTCAACACAAAGCACTTGGTTGAAGTTAGAGAAAGATTAAATATAAAAGATGTCAATGTTAGTTTTTCCAATCAAAATTAAATCGCATTTTCATTCTGCTACAGCATACTTGTCTACTCTGCAAATTAAAGTAAAAAATCTTAGTTACAATCTAAGTCTAAGTTACAAAAGATTTACAGTTATAGCTAAGTTGAATCTGACAGGTTGCTGTTTGGACAACTTATGTAACTTTCAAGGCTAAGAAACATGACATTTTCCTCTTTGATTGCTCTTCACCTGAATCAGATGTTCTCACATCCACACAGCTGAGTGATCCACACTGTGAAGTGAGGCTAACACTGTAACAATTTCTTGTACTGTGTGCTGGAAAAACAGTGACAGATGAAAACAATATGTGAGAGAGCTGTTAATTATGCAGTGTGTCCTTCCTGTCAGTCATTTATCACCACTGCATGTCACTCTACGATGAAGTACTCTATGTTGTTTATGTCCTGTACAGTATATGAAATGTCTTTGTATGAAAGACACAAACTGTAGAGCACATTAATCAGTGCAGCATTCTTCAAATTATACTGTACCCATGTGGGTGTAATCTGTCTAATGATTTTGCATTGGGTTTTAAAGATATTAATGAAAGCAAGACCTAAGCCCCCAGCATGCATCAAACAAACAGGTTTTAAGATGTCATTCAGCTCTGGAGAGATTAACACCCTAATAAAAAAAGGTAAGCAGCAAGTAAAGCAAAACAGCAAAACATCAGGCTGTCATGAATAAACCAGAGAGAGTGGGTGAGGAGCAGGCTGCAGTAGTGCACATTCATAAAACATACCCTGTTGAGACACTGGCACAGGCTTTATCAAATCTTCATTTTCTGTTCTCCATTTAATAGAGCTCCAACACACTAATTTGAGCCAAATGGGAAGAACAGAAGCAGGAGTATTAAAGCAAATGGCCATTCCCAGAGGAGGAGCAGGGCCTTCCTACTTAGAACCAAGGATCTCCTATTTAATATTTACTACTGTGTCCTGTAGATGGCAATGATCTATGCAACATACATTAGGAAGACTGGTTTTTACTGTTAGCTGCCCACTTTTTCCTAAAAGAGTACTGTTGCTGACATGCATTTTGACATGCAATTATAAAAAAAAGTGGAAGGACAAGAAGTTTCCTCCAACACATCCAGGCTGACATGAAGTGGCAGGTGGTACAAGGTAACTCAACAGCATGTTTGCTTACAGTCTAGCCTTAGCATACGAAGCGGCGGGAGAAAAATAGATCTGTTTAGCACATGACAGCTTCCATCAATCAGGTGTGAGCCCTGGAAGGGGAGACACTGGAGTGATCAAACAGGCCTTCTGTCTGTTGCTGCCTGCCTGAGCCACTCTTGACTTTCCCAGGCAGGTAGCGTTTCACCCCAACATCTGACTGAGCTGTGCTCCCTGGGGAATGACGCTCGTTCCACTGTAGCACACATGCTCTTTAACAATTTATGGAATGGGATGAAATTTATTCCTGAAATTCTCCGGAGTGAAAGATGACAGCCCAAAGGTGAGATGTGAACGTATGTTACTGTGTGTGTATGATCACATTTTAGCACATATTTATTCATAATGGATCTTAATGTTCAAGGACAAATGCATATCGTGGTTGACAAGTACATGCTATTTAAATGGTTCCATTAGTGCCAGTATTTCTGTGTGTAGTAGACCTCAGTCAGAGTTGGACCTTAAGTTTAATTCATATTCTCCAACTGGTGAGGAAATCCTTAATGATTTTTATGCCAAGCTGATCTAAATCTAAGCTTTTTTTTTATGTCTTTATGTCCTTATGGGTTGTGGGTTCATTTTAATATTACCTGTGATTTAAATCCCCTCTGGAGTGCATATGTGGGTAATTTTTGTATGCTAAACAGGAAACCAGTCCCTTCCAGTCCAATCCACACTGCCTTTAACACTGGAACTCTGTAAGAGTAATAGGGACAGTGGAGCAATGCAGATGTGGCCCTTTTTCTTTTGGACTGGTGAGTTTCATAATTGGCTGTTTCCTACACCCCACCCGTGAACAGGGAATGTTAAATCATAGCTTAGCAACTGTAACTAGGCTCTGGGACTGTCAAGATTTGGATTTCTCCACATACAGGTGTGTACGAGGCTCTAAAAAGAGAAACACTTTATTTGGAGGGTGATGTAGTGAAACACACTACAAACATTAAAGCACAAACCTTCCAAGAGTTTTTGAAATCAACCATTCAATTACATATTTATTTATAAATCTATACCATAATACTATAGGCCTAACTATGCTGCCATACATGAACAGTATTGCTCCTTTGTTTCTGTGGTTTCAACATGGATCATCAGTTTGTGAGGACGTTTGTTTAGTCTTTTAGGATTATATCACGTGTAGCTATCATATACATATTTAAGACCCTTTGGGCTTAATGTATTAAAAAAAGAAAAAAGAAAAAGCACTTCACTGAGTAGTTTCAGAGTTACCATAAGCTGTCTATCTAGCTGATAATATATTCTAGTGAAAGTTGTCATCTCAGCCGACAAAAATAAAGGCTGCTATTGTTTACTTCTGTGGGAAACTGACAACCCACTGTTTCAAAAATTACTAAGAATTTTAGCGGTGAATCTCTTTGAAAATATATCTGTCACTGTTATCTTAGTAAATTGCATACATGCTGTGCACAGATGGATAATGAACCAATGGGCTCCTGGGAACCAACATGAGAAAAGTCCCCACCTATTGTACATAGAAGAAAGACACCCAGATTAATACATCTAGAGTAGTTGTTTTGTGTCTCTGTGGTTCTTTTGCATATTCTTGTATTCTTTGACAATATAGTGAGACAATCACATGAAGAAGCAATATTTTTTTTTGTTGTTGTTATTTTGCATCTTGTTGTTTGTGCCCCATTTGCTGTTTTGCACCTCCCTGTGGTGGCCGGTGGACAGTGGCCCCTGGGCACAAGCCCATTCAATACTCTATTGATGGTGAAAGTTGGACAGGCGTAGGAAAAGTAACTGAGTGGGGCAGGGCTTAGCAACCTGCCATTTGCAAGTTTGCTGTGTGCACATGAGGTAAATACAAAATACATCGACACACATACCCCCTCCTCCTCCTCAAGGGCCTGAAATCCACACCTGTGGCTATGATCTTGAAGATACTTTGTTACAAGTTTGTTCTGACCAGTTAATGACATTTGCCTTTGAAATTGCTTCATATATTCCAAGAGCCAAAGAAATCATCACACTGGATAAAGTTCTAATCTCTGGAGCATGACTTTTTTTTTTCTCTAAAAACTGCACTTTATAACAGCCTCTAGGGAAGGGCCTCTTCAGTTTTTCTATTACTGTAATTAAGGCGCAACAGGACAGCTTTCCAGAAAAAAAGTGACACCTCACAGGTTTTTGCATTGGCATTTACATCAAACCTGATGATTTTTGTGGTTTTTCAAGATGTTAAAACTGCAATCTCAGATGCACTGGAGGTAGATGGCTGTGATTAGTCAGCACAAGACTGCTTATTAGCTTGAGGAAGCATAAGCTTGTGGTGCCACTGCAGTAAAACTAACTATATAAGCCATTTGGTACAGGAAAAACAGCAGTGTAAGATGGATTCAGTTGCTGCTGCTCACCTTGTAGTCAGGGGATAAGAGTCATATTTCATGATACATATACTTATATTTGATGGAAAATCATTGTCAATGCAGCTTTCAAAGCACATGTATTACACACAAAATGCTTAGAAAAGCATATTTCCCTATTATACACTTGAATGCAACATACATGTATATCCAAGACCTCTGGTACGCAGCATAAGAGACTACTCTTATATGTACGTTGCATCATTGTTATAATAATTACACTCAGGAAGAAAGTCCTGGGGGGAATCAGTGTAAAAATGACTGAGGAATGGGACCAGAATTACATCATTCTATTCTTGTTCGCAGTGGAAACAGCAAATTATTTTCACCAGCAGAAGAGCACAAACCACCACCCACCCAGAGATCTCTTTCTATCCCAATTACTGCAGGAGCACGTGGCGGCACTGACATGCGAAAGTCGAGCCTTCAGGAGGGCAGTGGCTTTACAGTGGACTGCTGGATTAGAGAGCTGGGTTTCATTTTCAGTGCAGGGTCCACCATCACCCTTTGGTGAGCTGTTGATTGACGACTGTGTGTGTGTGTGTGTGTGTGTGTGTGTGTATTCCCATCTTGCCAGAAAACACCATCGATCCCCCAAATGCAACATTGCCCACCTGCATACTCCAAGAGCACCTTGCAGAATGCCAATTCCAAAACTCTTGTCTTTTTCAATGAATGCACAAGTCTGTAACCTGGCTGCCACAAATTGGATCAGAATCAGTGGAGGTTTTATTCCTTCTGGCAGTGCCTGGAGCCCAGTATTTCGCTGCAACAACTGTCAGTCATGGGGAGGAACAGAGGTGCGAATTTGGATGGGAGGATTTGTTCCTTCTTTTAACTCTGCATGTATCTCTTCCTAGTGCAGGCCACTTTTGAAGTAGATTACGAGTCAGCTCCTCTATATCTCCCAGAGTGAGGCTGCTTCTCAGTGTGTTATCAGTATTTCGATTGTCTCATCCTTCTTACACCTGTTACTGTGGGCGTTGCCATGCTGTACATCTGGTTGCCTTGAGAGGCACATACTAATTTCTCACAGACAAGGGGTGGTTATTTTTGTAATGGATCTTTCTAAGAGGATCAAAAAAGATGGTTGGTGTGAACATGAGGAGAAATTACAGTACCTGGAATTTTTAGGAAAGGAATTCAAAAAGCAAACACATAAGAATAATTCCTGATTAGTAAGTAAATGCACACACACACACACACAGAAAAATTGGTTTCAGAAGATAAATCTCACAATATACTCTGCTATGTAGTTACTCCACTTAATTCATGGCAGCACCAGAGGCCTTGGCAACACAGAGTATATTTTCTTTTATCAGAGAACCATTGTGTTATTTTTCATCATAGGTGACATTTCAAAAGTTATCTCCCTCGAAGTTCCAAGTTCACCTATCAAGTGCTGCCCTTACCGAGACAGATTAGGTGACAATTTGTTTAAATGTCATCCTCTCTTCCAATAACACTTGTACACATGTGGGACTTATGGGACTTACAGGTGTATGGGAAACTTGTCCTGAATTGAGTCACAAACTGTCACACTGCTGTAATGTGACAGTTGTGTGTAAAGCACAGGGAAATGTGGAAAGACACAATTGTTGGGTCTCTCTCTGTAAATATGATAATATAAAGAGTACAGTCTAGACCTGTTCTATAAGTGCTTTGAGATAACCTCTGTTGTGATTTGGCAGTATATAAATAAAATTTAATTGAATTGAACTCTACAAACCAGTTAATGTCATTTGGTAGTAAAGGTTCTACCTGTTGCATAATTAATATGAATTTATCAAAATTTGACTCAATCTCTTCTCAATCAGTTAATTCAACTCAATTGTAATGAATGTGTTAAATTCAAGGTACCTTGGATTAGATGTGTAGTCTACTTCAATTATAAATTCATAGGCACAATAGGGTTGCAGTTATTAGATTTTTTGTGATGTGACAGTAATGGAGGGATCACCTTCTGTTTTTGGACCAAAGCCCTTTAGCATTGAATTCTGCAGTCCCTATGATCACTAATACTGATAATATTAACAAGAATCAGAGAAGGAAGGATGTTATCACTGCATTGCTTAAGACATGTGATTAGTTTCTCTTATCATATCATTGTGCTACTATTATTTGAATAACTAACAACTTACTGGCCACTGAATAATAACCGAAAAAATAAAATCAACCAACAAACACAGTCTGGTAATATACTCTAAACAATGGCATTGACAGAGGGATGTAGCTAGCTCTATGCTTTTTGCCTTGGAAAACAGGTGCTCACTAATTCACTTTGTATATGGCCCTGTCCTCTGCTAAACTAAATAAAAGGTTTTCATATTAACAGTGAATGCAGTTTCATCTGTCATGTAAGATTAACTAACATTCTACACTACAGCAGATATAAGTAATCTTTGTTTCCCTACACATTTTCTATGTTGATTCGTTTCATTGTGGTTGCTTACTGTGTAAAAATATAATTACAGAAGCAGCAACAGGGAAAATAAGTAAATAAATTTAGGTTTAGCCCCATAAGGCAAACAGTGGCTACCTCACCAGCTAGCTGCCAGCTTTCACTTGATTGTTACTGTTATTGTACTTGAGCTGTGTAGTTGCCTGTCTTCATTAGTTTGTTAACAAGAAAAAATAATAATAAAAACACACACACACACAAAATAAAAAAATAAAACCTACACATACAGGCTTAACTGCCACTTACTTTGTCATGCTGTATTTAACATGTTCACATACTGTAGTTGTCCATCCTGTGTGTCTCATCTGTCTGTCCTCAGAAATAGTTGTTGCTATATGCGCACAAAAGGACACTGACACTGTTGCAACAAAATAAGAGAACATTGAATTTACAGGATAAAAGCTACCAGGTAGCAGAAAACCTGTTTAAATTCTGCACAAATGCAGATAAATATAGAGATAACATGCAGCCTCACTCTCTCTCACACTGTGTCCCTTTTTTTTCCATAGACTTGAAATGAAGAGATATGGTATTTTCTATGAGCTGTTAATTTGCTACACAAATTTCTAAAGCTACTGCAGGCTCGTAAATATTTTGTTTATGTACAGTACGTCTACCATTAATCTATAATAGTAGTAATCATAATCCCTCTCTCTGTGACAGTAAATGTTTTAGAATAGTAAACTGAATATATCTGGATTTTTATTTGGATATATTTGGATTTTGGATGAACAAAACCAGTCTCTATAGTCCTGCCACCATCTACCCACTACACATTGCTTTCTATGTAGCGCTTTGTGAAGTAGAAACAAAATTGGTTTCAGTAAACATAATTCCATTTCCCTCAGAACATCCTAAGCATAACCATTATGTAGCATGTAAAGGTAATTTCAAGGTAACAAGGTCTGCAGAGGACACACCAGCTATGTCCCATGATGACCCTGTTACAGCCCAGCATTTTAGCTGCAGATGTTTGGGTCAATAAATAATACCCTTCAGCTCTTTCTTTTGCTGATATTATGAAACACTAAGTGGAGAATTAAAATAAGTGATTTACTGCATAAAATAATACAGATGTAGCAGTCTAATCTCTTCAAGCAGGGTAATCCCAAAAGCCTTGTATTTTTTAATCTTAACATGACAGAATGTAGACAACGTGAATAAACCTGCAGCACCATGAGGAGATAAAGCTGCTTTCTTAAACATGTACTGTATGACAGCAGCTCTGTAGTTATAATGAGCAGCATTGTTTGCATAGCGTGGGCAGGCTCGGTGTGACACAGCCGTAGCGGAGACACCTGTCAGACCTCAGTGCTGCTGTTCCCTCAAAAGCCTGACCTCTGCATCTCCATTGTTCTCAGCCGCATCCACAGCTGAGAGGTGAAATGTATTCTTGGCTGCGTTCTTCAGGGAATGTATGGAAAACAGGATTACATTTATGAGCACTAGTTTAAGTGACTGGTATGCTTCCAGGCATATGGCCTCACACGCCAGGGGCATCTCCTCTCTGAACCAGTGGCTTCACCCTGTTTGCGTTATGGATTGCCATTTGAGATATTGTTTTGTGTTTTAGCCTGACTTTAGCATCAGCACATGAGCAGATTGAATTTTAAAATGATATTGTTTTGCATTTAGTCTTAACACATTGGCCTGTGAACACAAAGATAAGATGATGGTTTTGTATTTCCTGTGAGGGGAGCACACCAGGCTCCCGGCAAACACACCATCCAATTGTCAGTAAAAAAAATATATAAATAAATAAAAAAAGGTTCATCTCAAAGCAATCTCCCTGCTCTAGCTATCCAGTCCACTCCTCTAGTACACTAATATCTCACAGACATGCATCATCACACCAAAGCCTCCATTAAATGTGTTTAAGGAAATTCCCCCCTGGATAGCTAAATGGCTCTTTAGAATAATTGCTCCCATTTCTTACAGATTTAATATATGTATTTAGCCAAGTAGCATGCTTTCCTTTGAGTAATAGCAACACTGGAATGGTTGGGCTCATGATACTCAAGACAGTAATCAGCCACTGCACTGCAGCCCTGGGAGACATGAAGGACAGTGTTCCTCTACTCTCTAGATGTTACTTCAGTGCTGAAATCACAGCCATGACATTTAACATTCAGACTTAATGTTACATTAGATTTGTCTTTAATCAAAGCTAAAAACAATGAATATATTTATTCATTCCTTGTATTTTTTCAGATGTTTAATTTCTAATCTTACTCTTGATAGTTTGCTGTTCTTTGGTTGTTTGGATAAGATGGTCATTTGTAGAGGCAGGAAAAATATAAAATTGAGTGTAAATATTTCACATAAGTCTAGAAGAAGTTTATTCTATGATGCTTTAAAGAATAAAACATATATATATATATATATATATATATATATATATATATATATATATATATATATATATTCAGACACAGATCCTAGTGTTGTATTACTGGGATTTTGCAACTGAATACCTCCTCCACAGCATATCATTTATAAAAAGCTATCTGTAAATTCATCAGAAATCTACTCTACTCTACTCTCAATAAACTCAATTAATCTTACATTGACAGCATGTGGCATCCTTTGGAGTGCAGCAGTGAAGTTTGGATTAAGCCCTATCCTAGACCCACATGGTGGAGGCCTTCAGAGAAAGAGACATTTTAGTCAAAAGCTAGGTGTAATTAATGTCTGTGAAAGCAGCCCTGCATTTTAAAGATGTGTACTTTCAACAGGGGGGATGTCTCACCTATCTACCTCAGAGACACATCAAGAGCCAAATGAAAGTGTACCACATCAAAAGTACTACAGCACAAGTGTGCGTCTTCTTTTGATGGGACATGGTAGACCTCAAAGAGAATGACTCTCCACAATATAAGGAATTCCTTTTCCGTATCAACTCCTCTCTTGTGTTTATGTCCTCCTCATGTTTGATACATGGCAGAGGTTGTAGAATATTTATCCTCTCCCTCTAACATCCTTCATTGACCCAAACTGTTGGCCTGCTGGTGGAACAAGGCTGAAGGCAGTTAGAGCACGACTCATTACATCTTACCAGCAATACCACCAGAAGTCTCAGAAAAAAGCAGAAAATTTCAGATTGTTTCTAATTCATCGCCGAACACAACATAAATACAATATAAATGTCTTTTTTCCCCTCATGCTTATGAAGCTGTCTTGCTGGTTTACTCTTTCTTGTGAGGATTTCGGGTCAGTTAATTTTTGATGATGTTCCTCGCTTTGATGTTTTGTATGAGTGTATTTTAGTCTTTAGTCTTCTCCTTGTAGCACAAGATATTTTTATCAGTCACTAAATGTTTTAAAACTGCACATATACATTTTGTCTGCATTAGCAATGGTTCAAATTACTATTTACAATATGTAGGGTGTCATTAAGTTGCCCCAGCGCTAACACAGAATTACCACCATTAGCCTCTTTTAGTTTATTGTTTTGGTCTTCCATCGTGCAAACCTTTGCTCTTCTCAACCTCATTTCCAGCTGCAAAAGGAAGATTTTTTCAGCAAAGAACTTCTGATGAACTGAATGTACACTGCCAAGCACAAAATGATAGACAGACAAAGACTGCAACTAGCTGATGAACATACTTACAGAATCTGTAGAAAAATTGTGTTAATTGGGTAAACATTTACCGTAGGTGGTTATTATACATCTGACATGATTAGAAGAGCAATGAAGATGCCAATTATTCATAATTTTCCCTGCTTTTAAATCTGGCTAAAGTAGGCTATTTCTGGAAAGAGAACCAAAAGGAAATGCTAAGATGATATCAACATTAATTATATCAGGAATATGAAAAAAACAAACTCATTTTTCTTCTTTAACCAGCAGCTCCCTTGTTATCTTGTCAGTGGATGTGGCATTACCATTAACTTGCACTTGGGGAAATATGAATGAGCAAACAATGAACATGACAAAATGTGAAATTCCCCAGCTTCTTTCAAGGTCTCATTTCCCTGGCAGCTGCTGGGGAGCAGGAAAGATAGATCCTCTATCAATAGCCTTTGGGAGGAAGGTTGCGCAACTTTTTTTTCCCAGGCAATTTATCTACATTCAGTCAGTGTAAATCATATGGAAGCTTTATCCCTCCAGAATGCATCTAAGAGAAAAAAACAAAAAAATAAGATTAAAAAAAAAAACAGCTTCAACTGTGAAGTCAGTTTAATCTCAAGTATTGAGGCCATTAAAAGCAACCTGGAGTGAATTATGCCCAGAATGAATTACCTCAACTATTGATTGTGAGGAGAGCTGCTGTGTGTGGGTCACCTGTCATGCAGACATATTCATGTGCTCCATCACAGCGGCAATGATCCACGTAGCTGCTTCAGTTGAGTCACAGGCAAGTAATCTCCAATTCTAATAATATCCAGATTTGACTATATCCTTGCAAATGGTGAATTGAGCTCCATCATCTTACAAATTGCCAGGCTTGAAGTGATAAATTTCAGTGTCTGATTTTATATCTAAAGACTGATGGACTTAATTTCACGTGCTGTTCTAACACTGTAGCATTTGGAGCGAGATACAAGGGCTTTGCAATTACACTAAGACTGATACAGCACACCATGTACAGTAGATGCACATGAAATACTGATCAAGTGGGGCACTCAAAGATATACTGCTCTGTTTAGAGTGACAATCTCTCAAATATTTTTTTCAAATATTATTAGTGACATCTGGTGCTAAGCTCATATAGTAGTGCTGGCACTCTTTTCCTCTAGGTTCCCTGTTGAGAGAGTCTGGATTCTGTAGCTGATGTGTCAGTTCAGACAAGAAGGCCAACAGCTCAGTTCCTTTGATAAAAAGAAAGTGGAATAATCACTTCTGTATGACTGGTGGTTTGAATCTTTTTCCACCTCAGGTACCCAACTACCTTCTGACATTGGTGGTGGGCCAAAGTACTTGGAACTAAGGTTGCTTTCACACATGAAACTGCACACCAAGGACCAGACCAAGGTTCATGTTTTTGTTACACTGTATATCTTTGTTCTAACTTAGGAACTTGGCACGATATACCTACATCCTGTCATCATCACTACACATGCTCCCTGTACTTGATACTGATTGGTTTATAGACAGCTGTGTGTCTGCCATTGGTGTGTTATCAGTGCTGTAATGTCAATGTAATGTGTTTGTCCTCTGAACAAATTACAATTATTTTATGATATTATGTCATCTCTTCTCCCCATGTACTACTGCAGCTCATTTTTATATCTGCTACTTCCTGTTATTTTTCTTCCTCTTTTGTTTCTGGGTGAAAAGCCTGCCTCGTCTTTCTGTGATTGGTCTGAAAGGTTGAACCATCCAAAAAAGTGTTTTCATTTTGCAAATGAACTGAACCATGGTTCAGTTTGATCCAGGAAGAGACCACCTCTTTTGGTCAAACCAAACTTTGGTGAACCAAAATAGCGGGGTCCAAGGCACCCACTATTTTGGATTGGACCAAACTGAAAAGTTTGATGGTCCAGGCCAAACAACGTAGGTGTGAAAGCACCTAAGTCAAGATATTGTCTTTTTGCTGTGAGGTGACAGCGCTAACCACTGCATTACCTTGCCACCCTAATGTAACCATATTTTACCAAATCATAATATTGGAAATTACATTTATGATCAAACTATAGTGGCCATGGGCCAATGGGGCAATATTATAGGGTGAACACTATCTAATGTCACTACACTACTGTGGCTCAGGAGGTAGAGCAGTCACCCACCAATCAGAAGGTCAGGGTTTGATCCCCAGCTCCTCCTAATTTGCCCCCAATGTGTCGGTGTGTGAATGTGTATGAATGAGTGCTTTCTAGCACTTTGTGTGTATAGAACAAGTGCTGTATGAATGTGTATGTGTGTGTGAATGGGTGAATGTGACCTGTAGTGTGAAGCACTTTGAGTGGTCGATATGACTAGAAAAGCGCATAGAAGTGCGGTCCATTTACATTGTCACAACATGGTGTTGTATGTCATACTACAGTTATCATACTACAGCATTAATAGAACCAAACCACTCGTTTTCACTCTACCACCATGCTTCTTACCATCACTTATCACATAACATCAGCACTACTATATAATTCACTTAAAAAAATAAGTAAATAAAAACTTTTTTCAATTCGTACATTTTTGCATTGATGCGGTGAAAGCATCTAGTCATCTCTGCTGGCTTTGCTAAATATAGGCACTGCTCTGAAAATCAGATGTACCTCTCATCTTGGCAGAATTATTTGCTGTTATTGGCACATACACTGAGTTGGTTTGTTTGCTTTTAAAGTGAAGAGCTGTCCACCACTAACAGCCTTTGAGCCATTCAAATGAAGGTAGGAATTTAGGTTTCATTATTATGGTGATGTTCTCTACTGAACAGGGCATAATGCACATAAATGATGTGAGCACATGAGGCAAAAGAGGCATCATAACTCAAAGAAAAATAGTCATCAAGAAGCCTGTGATTTTCAGATAGGTTACACCTCAGGTTATAAAAAATTTCTCAAACCTTACAGCTGTGACATCATCAGAGGTTAAATAGACTGTATGTCCTAAAAGTCTTCTTCTAATCATCATGATTAAAATCTGTGCAGAGCTGTTTACTTCACTGAGCCTAAAACTTTTGCTTCCCTAATGTCATTGCTGACTTATGATGTCAGCATATTTTATGTTTTCATTCATTTATTTCAGGTTCAGTCTATTTCAAATGCTGAATTGCTTTCAGTTCTGTGGAATGAGCAATTCAGTCACCTGCATCGAGGTTAGTTGACACAGCAATCTTCAAGATTTTCAGTGACCACTGCAGACTGAACACAACAAAGGACCAAGGTTGATTTACTTAGGGAAAATTATACTCACAGTAACCTCCCAAAATGGCAAACCTGCAGTGCATGTGATTTTACTGCTAAGGATCTAAGGATCTCAGTAGACAAAGAAGACTGTTGTTGCAGTTTATTCACTTTACACTGAGTGACAGCATAACTGGATTATCTATAGGTGAAGTGGAGCAGATGTCCTGGGCCCTAATCATCGCTTTCTTAGCTTAGCATAATCAACCAAACAGCTATCTTCTGTGTTGTGTTTTTTGGGAGGTGGGGTATGTTCTACATAATTTCTTGCAGCGGCTGTAATGTCCCGAAGTCTCACCTGGTTGCCTGGCAACCTGAGAGTGATGACAAAACTCCTGGAAGTAATTTCTCCACACCAAGAAATAGTTCAGAACCTACCAAAGTGTAAAACCACACTTACACTTTTTTTTTTTTTTTTTTTTTCAAAAAATGTCATTGGTAAGCTTTAGAGGTGCTGGTAGGCAGGTGTAGTCAGCCCTGGACAGAACCAGGGTAGCTATTTTGCCCAGTTTACTGGTAGCAAAAAATGTAGTGGTAGCAACATAACTACTGACTGGATTATGTCAAGAGTGTTTGAAGCACTACATTTTTTTGTTTGTTTGTTTGTTTGTTTATTTTAAATGTTATTTTTTGGGGATTTTATGCCTTTATTGACAGGACAGTGAAGATAAGACAGGAAACAGGAGAGAGAGTAAGGGAATGACACGCAGCAAAGGTCCAGCCGGACCGGGAGTTGATCCGGGCACCGGACTGATCAGAATACAGGTGGGGTGGATGGTGGCTAAACAAAGACTGTGATTGTCACAGCAGAGCCCAGGGTTCACATCCACAGACCCGTCTGCCATTTATACAACAAAAGGACTTTATTTAAGGTCAGGGAGAGATTGTGGGTTTGGTTAAATGTACGTAAACTTAATCCTTTTTATAGATCCTTTTTGGATCATACATATGTTTTGGTTGTTTTGGATTATATTGAGGTCACTATAACAAAAAACTTTAGGGCCCTAACCTAACCTAATCATAACTGTAGTAGTGCGAGAACCACTGATAGTTCACACGACATAAGGGAGGGGAAAACATCATTCTCTAAAAAACAAAAGGCTGGAATGTACTTTCTGGTGGCCTGAAGGAAAAATAATGTGCTGTTTATATTCTATCTGTTCGTATTCTGTCAAACTCATTTTAGTGACTATGTAACTTTTTACATACATATTTGCATACATAGCACTTAGTAGTAGTAGTGAGTAGCATAGAACAATGCCTGACACAATGCTCAAATGTACTTTTTTATAGGGTTTTTGTAAATAAAGAACTGTTATGTGTTCCTTACGGATGTTCTGATGATGATGCTTTTCTCTTTTACAAATGAAATCCTTCTAAATTTATGATAATATTTGTGTTGTTTTCCTGGGGTCAAACTGACCCCAAACATAATACATGTTACTATTCTTGATAACAGAAACAGTTTTTAATTCCAAATGTTATAGATAACAGAAATATGTACTTACAAATAATATTAAGCCATTAAAACACCAAAAAAGATATCTCTTTCTAATTTTAGGTCAATCAGTGAGATTTTATGGTGATCTGCGTATTTCTCCATAGTCACATTAACAGGTATTCTGGATGTATAAGGAGGGTGGGTGGGTGTGGGTTGTTTTATTTAAAGGGCTATAGGTAGTCAACAAACGAACATAAAGTACCTGACACATAAACTTGGGTAACAATTTTAAATTATAATCACTTTCTGGAGGTTTAAATTGCTGGGGTCAAATTGACCCCAAGGTAAGGTTAACAAGCAAAAAATTAAGCCCAGTTATCTAAATCACTTTGAGGTTATAACACTCAATACACACACACAGTATGCACACACACACTCATCAGATCCCAATCATATTGAGCATCTGTGGAGCAAGACAGATCCATGGTGACCTTGCATCCCAAAGGACCCAAAGGATCCACTGCCAATACCCTGTTGCCAGACACCACAGGACACCCACAGAGGTCCTGTGACCATACTCCCACAGGTAAAAGCTTTTTTGACTGCACAAGGCGGACCTACATCATATTTGACAGGTGGTTTTAATGATGTGGCTGATCACTTTATGCACAGTGTGCACAGCAGGGTAAAGATCAGAATGAGCTCCAAATGTCAGTCCATCAAAAGTAAAACACATCACACAGCTCTTCTCCTTTATAAAATGTTTTATTCATCAAATATTTCTGCCCTCAATCAGGGCGATGTCAGATATTGTTGCTGGTCCACTGATCAGTCATGTGACTTGTAAGTCTGGAGCCTACCCCAGCTGACATTGGGCAAGAGGCGGGGTACACCCTGGACAGTCCATCACAGTAGTTAGCATGCTAACACACCAAAATAGGACAGATAACCCAGTAAATACTCTGTGATATCTAATGTTGTATTTGTGACCATGTTTGCATCCTGACATTAGCATTTAGCACAAAGCACTTCTGTGCCTACTGTACATACAATCTCACCGAGCTGCTAGCATAAATGTAGACCAGGGGTACAAAATGAAAGTGGTAGTGTCACAGGTCCAGGAAGTTTGGATTAAATATCTCATAGTTAAGGTCTAAAAACTCAGTACACAAAACTGTGTACATAAAACATATTTCAGTGACACCTTTGTTGTCTAAACACATCCTTAAACTTAAAAAGGTCATGTCAACACTTCCTGCAGCCTGTATTCCCTCAAGACCATCTCTGCTGACCACATCAGTGATGAGCGCACACATCAGTTCTACAGGAAGTGGTGTCTTTCACCAAATACGATGGCGGATATACAAAGTGTTAAACCATTCGATAGTATGCAGTTAGTTAGGTTGCTGCACTCAGACTTTTCCGCTGTATTCATGTTTAAAAATGTTGACACACTGCCAAATCTCCAAATCATTTAAATTTTTAATTCCTCTGCTGGTAGCTTAATATTTCAACTTCTTGTAGTGGTGTTTTACCACTCCTCACAATGCACACGGCAGAATTTCATTTAAGAGATCTAGATTATATTAAAGCAGAATTATCCTGAACCCAAAGGTGAGTTATTCGCAGAGCATTCATAGCTTGCAACATAATATGCAGCCATTAATGCTGTATGAGACCCTGGAGCTTAGCAGGATGCCCATAAGAACATGCTTTTCCACTGGACCCCCAACCAGCTATGAGAGACACTTTTTGACAGCTTCCTATTTGCAAGCAAACAATCCATACAGTGTTGAAATCAACCTCAGTAATTTGAGAGTCACATGGGAAATGTGAGGTTCAGTCCTAACGATGAGCCCTGCTCTGCTCTGAACCAGCCTGAATTGCATAACCATCTGTAAACCGACATTGCTTGGGGAATGATTTTTGTATGCTTTAGCCAAATGCTGCTGGATTTCCTGATCTCCATATTGATTTATGTCTGGGGGCGAGCAGGTTAATTAAATGTGAATAGCATTGCAGCAACGTTATATTGAGGACAGAGTAAAGGCAAGTTGAATGACTGTTTGAGTTGCTACAACAGCAATCAATGCAAAATAACAAGGGAGTATCTGTCATCGCATCTCAAATGGATGGGATGGAGTGTGATGTGCAGACGAATTAAGCAGCTGCTATAAGGCACTGGGGCTGCGTTTGAGGTTTAGTTGTGCATTAGTAATGAGTTAGTGGATTAACAGAGGGAAGATTCTCTGACACTTTCAGGTTACCTGTGGAAAATCCATCTGGAGGATTATAAAGGACAGCATAAGAAAAAAATGAATGAAAAAGGGAAGACTTGTGCTTGTGCCTTACACTTCCACCCTCAATTATGTATTCATAAAGAATAATCTGCACATCTTTAAGATTTCAAACTGCAAAAAAGTTCACAAAAAAGAATACAGATTCCAAACCATGCTATCAAATTATATTCTGTATCTGCCTCCTGGGCTGATTTTTATTACTGCATTGACAGCTCACAGTGTTTTCTCAAATCTGCCGCTCAGTGGGTCACAAAGTGTGAAATCTGTTACATCTCTGCTACAAGCAGAGATGGTGAGATGGTGGCTTTTCAACTTATCAGAACAGCCAAAAAAAACCAACAAAAAAAAAACACAACAACAAAAACATGTTGGATTCAAAACTGCAGGTGTTGTATGTGTTCAGTTAATGATCATTTTGATTTCTATTACATTTGATTGCTGGACTGTTTTAGGACTGTTAAATTAAGTTAGCTTGATTTGATTACCCTACAAGGGAGCAGTCTATTCACAGTTGACTGGATCATGATAGGGTGAACCCAAAACGTGTATTGGGCTGTTTTTAGGCTGTTTTGTAACTTTAATCAAAATATCAAGGAGGAGAAAATACATTGGATCTTGCTTACATCTAAGTTGCTTCAAATGCAAGAGTACTCACAGTGTTCAGTTGTGCTCTCCAACATCTGTTAACAGACTTGATCCCCTCAGTTCAATTGCTGGTTACATTTAATTTCCACATAAACAACAAAGAAGTGGGATCAGCTATACAGCATAAACAGATGATAGTGAAAGAATAAATGCATATTTACACCCACTGTACATTTTGAAAAGTTGAGCATGGATTTTGTGTTCCAACTGGTAACTGACATGAATAGACTTGATATGAATAATAGTCATGTTGAATATATCATATCCATTAGGAAATTCAACTTAACATTTGTTGACTACTGTCAGTTAAAACAGTTTCTAGGCACGCTATTGCCAACAACTAGACTGATATAATGCAGGAGACAGTTACCTTTGAACATTGCACCAAAGCTGAGTGCATCATCTGCAGGTTCAGTTTTCCATGTGTGTCTGTGTGCTCCAGCACAGTGCTGTGTCAAAGTCATTGTAGTTGCTCATTGTCATGACTTCAAGTCTGGACACAGGAGGGAAGACCACACATGAGTTATAACTAAGAAATACAAGTTTGTTTAACAGAAACTGAAAAGAAAACAGACAATATAGGCATATAGACCAACGAAATAAAACTAAACTGAACGGTGGAAACCAGAGAGGAGAGAAACTGGCTGCCAGGCCAGGTGAACTGAATATCCCTGATGACCAAACTCTGCCCATCTGGGCAGGCTTTTCAGAGAGACCTGCTCATTGGGTTGTCACATCATAAAATAAATATAAAGTAAAAATATAGAGAGACATAGAAAGAAATTAGCTGGATTAGAATATGTAGGATCATTTTAGCCTAAGAACAACATGGTATCCTGGTTTGGTTAATGTATACAACCTGAGTTGATGCATTTCTGGAATTATTTGCATCAAGTAGTAGGAGAGCTAGCACTGACAAATTTCCCTCATACCCTTTACTCATAAGAAGGGTTTTTCCCTGTTGCTGGTGCATTTACTGTGAATCCAGCATCACATAAATGTAGCATAAAAGGCTGGTGATGTTGCCAAGAGACAAGTCAGCTAATGTAGTTTCTGTCTGATCTAGTGCAGCTTCCTCGCTAGGTAGAAGGAACAGGGGAGTGATAACACTGTCATGGCAGATTTTGTATTTTAAATCATCTTAGTAGCAGTGTGCACTCCAGTGCAAAGTCAGTGAGCAGAACCCTCTGGGTGATTTTTAACAGTGACTTGACTTTTGAAGAGCAAGTAAAGAGGCAGGAGTGGAGTTCTGCTTTCTGCAGTTGAGAAGCAAATCAAAAATCAAGTTGTTTTTTTTTTCACTCTTTCTGGGTTCCTTTTTTCTCATCTGCTTTTCCAGCCTCATCCAGCCACTTGAAAATGCCTAGCTCCTTCAGCAGCAGGAGCACATTTACAATGAAGCATCATGAACAGATCACAGATCCCAGATATCCAGATTGATTTTTTAAGATTTTAGTGACCAAACTGATTTCCACTTTCCACTCATTGATCCTCCTCTACTGTTATGCATCATCAGTTTCTGGTGTTCATTGCAAATTCCATGAATTTTTCCTGTTTGTTTACTTCCAGAAAATGCTCATTGTCTCAGATGAATATAGAACTGGTCACCACTAACTTGAAGCACAAGACAGGATGCATTTACATAAATAAAACCATGATCTAAAAAATAAAACCAGCCAATGTGTTTTCCTTGTCTAAACCTAGTACAGCAAGTCCTCCAAATTAAAAGACAAAATACATCAACTGTAATTGTCCTACAGAATTAGACACATCCGCTCTGCATCCCCCTCTGTTAACTGGCCATGCCTCATGTCCACACATACATTGAAAGCTGTGAAATAACTGCTTTTAATGACTCTATTTTGATGCTGCAAAGATACTGTACAACGACAAGATCACTGATTTTCTCATCTGATCACTGGAGTCAGTGTGCACATGTGTGTGGGTAGGTGGAACAAAAAGGGTTTCAAGTGTTTGAAAGAATTCTCCAGGCATAACTGTTGAATCCCTCTTTCATTTGTTCTGAGGTCTGATACTGAGGGACAAAAAATCCTCCAGATTATTACTGAAGTTTAAATACAGCTGAGAATGCTTCTCTGCAGCTACTGTCAGTCCACAGTCCCAGCCATGCTCCCTTATTTTTGTCCCTTATTCCTGGTGTTTTTCCCCCTGAACTTTTGGCTCTTGTGGACCCCTGTCAGCCTGTCCTTGTGTCTGTATGTTGAGTGTGCTGTGGGCCTCATCATCCTGCCTACCTGATTGCTAATCTGCCTGTACACCCGGTTTCCATCAACTCATCAGCGTCTGCAGTATTTCACCCTGTCCTCTTTTCTACTCATCACCAGACTGTTGTATTAGCCCGTATGGTAAACATGTCCTTCGGCCCCTCGGAAGAGTATGTTCAGAGTTTTTGTTCCTTGTGCTGTTTTAGATGTTTGGATTAATCTCTGTTTCCTTGTGCTCCTACATCTCTACAGCCCAGCCTGCTCCTTGGCTCATCTTCCAGCTTTCCAGTCTCTGACTCTACCACGCTCACACTACTGCCTTCACTCACTCTGTCCTGCTTCGCCAGCCACAGCTTTCTGGCTGCTCTGCACCCAGCCCAGCTCACTCCTCAGCCTCCATTCCACTCTGCTCTTCCCTGTCAGCTGCTGGTCTCTCAGCCCTTGACTCTCATCAGCCACCATCTTTACCATACCTATCTCCTCCTTCCTGAGTATATGCAATAAACCATTCTTACATTAATATTCTGTATTCTACATTTGGGTCTGCCTCATTCATTACAGCAATCTGCTTAATCAGTTTTCTGTGGGAGTCAGCACCAAACAACAATACAGAGCACAAAATGCAAGTTACATTGACAGTAGGTTTTTTTAATAGTGCTTAAGTATTAACGTAAGATTTTTCTTTTGAAGCACAGCTGCCTCTGGCCCTGAGCTGTTCTCTAAATAACAGGAACAGAAAAAAAATCTATCTAAAAAAAGCTATCTCCATCTAAACCAAAGGATCAGGGTATGAGGCATGTTGAACACCATAACTAATTCAGTATTATCTTATTCTTATCCTACGCTTGGTACCCTCACTGAGACATCGACAACTTAAGGTTCAGCTGCAAATGAAAGCTGCTAGAATATTTTATTTATGAACAGTGGATAAAATTACATATGTGAAAGATGCTGCTTGTGGTAATGAACCCATAGACAATTATCGCCCAACTCTACAGTTCTCAACTACACAGAGCATTTTTTTTTCCTCTTTCAACTACTGTTCTAGTTGTGCTGCCTGTTACAGTCCTGTTTTGGTTCAATCTCACCACTCTCATCAGCTTTGTTTCCAAATGCAGCAGGCAGCTAATGTACCATTTTTATCTAGGACCCTGACAGGCAAATCATAATAGACCTCCTGACATCTCTTTAAAAAGTAAGTGTTTAGCTTTGTCTGTAAATATCCAACAGTTTGCCATATCAACTTTAAAGAGTTGATATTATGATAAAGTTGAGGTTAGAGCATGTTGTTTTCACACAATACCAGGTCAAAGCCTAATATATGGCTGGGCCATGTATGGTCACTGTGCGAAATTGAGGACATCTTTGAAAAATGATGTGGAACTGCTGTAAACAACTAAAGTAACTAAATCCTGCTCAAAAAGTTGCTAAATGTTGCTATGACATAATACACTAATTAGCATATTCTTGACATCATTGTATCATGTTTGCATTCTGCCTGGTGTCAGCTGGTTTTGTTTGGCCATGTCCTACTCTCTGTGCTCTGATATAATATCATGTCATATATAATGTCAGCTGCTGTGCAGTCAGTTACAGTTACAGTCAGTCAAAAAGAGCAGTAAAGGTTTAAGAATCTGAACTTTCTTTCTTCTTATCTATGTGAGTTTCCCAGCTACACATGAATTATTATTATTGTACTAAATAATTCTGCCTGTTGTGTCCTGTCTGGTGGTAGCATTGCATGAACATATTGTGTAAGCTGTGACCTTAATCAATAACCATAGTCAATTCATCATGCCATGCTTAGCATAGTGTGTGTGTGTAAAATAGTAAATGTGCTTTTTGGGATAATGCACACAGGCACAGGCATGCACACACACACACACACACACACACACACACACACACACACACACACACACAGGCCCAGGCACCTTGTTGGTATACAGAAGAGCAGCTGTGGACAACCATGTGTGAAATTCAATAATTCAAGATCCACCTTGAATTTATTTCTATAAGGAGAGATTTAGAAAAACAAAAGAACATGAGAAAATCTGAAAAATTACTTTAAAAAATTGTGTGCAGGGGAAAGAAGAAGAAGATGGCCAGACATCCTCACTTGAGGTGGCGAAGGGGTGGAGGTAGGTCACTCAACATCACAGTGCTGAAATGACAGCTGAATGACAGCAGCGAGAAGGAATATTTTTAAACTTTGACAACTACAAGTGATTGGCTTGGGGTGGGTGTGTCAGGTTGTGATTGGATGAAAACAGGAATTAGCAGGTGGGACTCAGAGCGGGAGAACTCCTTACGACTCAGATGGCATGCACAGAAAGATAGTCTTCCTGACTGCATTTTGGCTAAGCTTCATTTCCCACCATTTTCCTGCCTCAGTGTGCACACACTACGTAATGCAGAGGTTTTATGCCTGAGACTTTCAAGTCTTAATTGTTCATAAATGTTTATTTCCACTGAAGAGGGAAATAACTATAAATTTTGCTTAGAAGGAAAGAGGAATAAGACATTTTTGAAAACTAAAACTGATGCCACTGATGCTATAACTGCTGTTACCAAACTACTTCACTGAATCCAGAATTAAATTAGAACCACAAAATTACTACAATAATTAGATGAATGCTTCATCATGTAAGCTCTTGCAGTACTCACAACATCCAAATCTCCACAGTCTATCAAGCTTGTGGGCTCTGACAGATCAATGGGAATGTGAGTCTGTGAAATTCAAGTACAGTTTTACCATTGCCCTGAGCGGTCTGTGATAAAAGAGGGCAAGCCAGACAGTGATGGATATAGATTTTGAAAAGGATTTTTATCTCAAAGCCATTTCATGTCTCATTGCATATATGACATGCAAAAGACAAGAGGATGTTTCAATTGAAACCAGATGTGTCTGATCGGGATAAATGTTGCTCACAGAGGAAATCTTTAGGTGAGAGAACAGCATGCTTCCTGCCAAGAAATATCACCTTACGTAATTTCTAGTAGACCTGTGAAGATTCTTTGATTCGTCTTAGCCAATTAAAATGTCCTGTTGAATGTGTGTAGTGCAGAGTATAAATATGGGTGAGTGTTAGAAAGCACAGGTTCAGTTATACACGGTGTACATTATGACACAGAAACTGAGAGAGGTGTCATACAATCTGTTTATTCTGTGTGTAACAGCAACAGTAACAATACTAAATTATATTCACAATTAACCATTTTAGAAAACAGTAACAATGTAAATGTTAAAATCAAATCCACAAACGTCACAACCCACTGGAAAAGTCAAAGTTGGAGTGTGCTCTCCTCAAATGCTCCATTATATTGCCTTTTCATGGAAGTACTCTCACTACAGAATAAATACACAAGGCTATTGGACCAAAAGGCCCAAACACATACTTCTCAGTCAACCCACTGCTAAATTGCCTGTTTTCATTGTCAGTTATATATATATATATATATATATATATATATATATATATATATATATTTTTTTTTTTTTTTTTTTTTTTTTTTTTTTTTTTCTTTTTTTTTAGAGTTGCAACATTCAGGTTGCTTTGGTAGGAAACTCAGCCATCCAGAGAGAGTGGGAGTTTGTCTGTGTTGTTTGTGATGACTGAATACATGTCCTTTATACAACAGGATGACAAGCACACTATCTATGATAAATATTTAAAACTGAACTACTTGATTATTTAGGCCACATGGGCACTACAATGAGATCTGATTCATCACCTTTTCAGATTGTTAGCTGTCAGATGTGTTACACATTCACATGGAGCAACATTGTCATTTATTTTGAACTGTGTTTTTGTCCACAAATGTTCATTATTCATTATTCACATTCCTTTTAGCTGTGTTTTGCTTTCTACCAAGCCCTAAGACAAAAAAAACAACAAAAAACAAACAAACATCTGACTTAATCTTTAGCTGATTAGGTTCCACTGTGTTCATATAGTCACCAGTGTTTGGCCTGTCACTGTCAAAACTGTAATCAATTACTCATTACAAAATATTGAAGAAGTAATTACAGTACTAATTACTCAGAAACAACAGTAATTGCTTATCACTCTTGCTTGCTTTGAAAACTATGCAGGGAGACTTGGGGCATTATCTGAACAGTTGGCTTTGTTACTGGGTTCAGCTGCAAACCTCTCTGCGATATTTCTCATTCCATCGAGAATGTTTTAGACTTTCCTGACACCCACACAGCAACTCAAAACACTGGGGTGACATTTTGATGGGTGTACTGCTACCCTTTGTAGCACTGTGAGTGTTCAGGTCCCGGGCACTTACATAGTGCTCCCACTGGAATACAAAACCAATCCCCACATGGCAGCTTGACAAATCACCTATCAATACCCACCCATGTAATTTACACCAAAGTGAAACATCAAACAGCAGGGATCAGGACAAGTTTAAATATGGCCCCATGTTACAGAGAGGAAGGTTATCGCCCTGTACCCCAGGATAGCCTTTACTTCCAGTGTCTGATGACTCAAAAGAGCAGCTGTTGTGTGGCTGTCCTGTTCATCAGTGCTACAGATGCACAAGCTGAGCAAACTAATACATCCCAGAGAGCTGCTGCTGATGATGATGATTTATCTGAAAAGATTCACAGGTCTCTGGTATTGATCTGTGACCCAGGATTATACCCAAGAATATTATTCCACCCATCAGGTGACAGTTAGACAGCATGATGCTAAGCAGCACCAACCTGAGAATGACCCTAACCCTAGATGACCATGACTTTGCAAGTTTTAGCTTCCTTAACTAGAAATCATGCATACCTTTTATTTTTACTTTTTTTTTCATTTATATTCCATTTCATGAAAACATTGCAAAAGAAAGTAATATATAATAATTAAGAAAGATAATATCAGTAACTAAAATTGTAAATGACTAATTACATCATTAATTTAATCAAATCTACAGTATATTTAATTAGTATGGTCAGACAAGTAAGAGATTATTTGAAAAAAGTGTGGTTTTAGTGGCACTAGGTAACTTAGAAATGAATATAAAACTGGATTTATTCATGACATAAAAATGCTTCGCTGCTCCTTTTATTTAATATTATTCTACAATTTAACATCAGTAATAAAATACTTTGAAAATTATGTAATGAATGTAATGTCACAATGTCAACAACAAGCATACCCAAAGCCTTTGGTAATAATGTAAGCAGAAGTGACGGTGGTTGTCATTTGCTCATAGTTGGCAAAAGTTAGTGTTTCCTCTCAAGAGTCTGTGAGGATTCTCAGTCATTCTCTGTCGAGCAACTGGAAATGTTTCACCTCTCATTAAAAAAGCTTCTTCAACTGACTAGTGGCTAGTTATGTCAAATTGTAATGTTGTGGTCTTGTATCAGTCCAAAGTAGTTGTTCCCACTTCATTTCTGTCCATCTAAAAGCACCATTTTATATGAACATTAAACATCAGCCATTAACATACTGTAAACTCAGCATTAGACCTGCCACTAATAACCATCTCCATCATCAATCAATCTGATGATTACGCTCTCAATCAATCATTTAATCAACAAAATATCACAAAAGACCGAAAATTTAACAAATAAAAAAAAAACACTGTTTACATACAACATGCTAAAAGAACTCACCATTTCTGCCAAATACATGTCAGCTGTATGTGTATATAAGCATGTTTCCTATACATCTGTCATCACTACAGATGCATTGCATATGCACTGTCAAACCATTAAAATATAAAAATATAAATATATATAACCTATTTTCCCACACATCGATGATCAAGATGGAGGTAACAGGAAACTGTGCATGTGATTACACTGGAGAGGTGTGACATGTAAGTGACATATATATATATATATATATATATATATATATATATATATATATATATATATATATATATATAAAAGTGGAAATGATGAGAATTTCTGTAAATATGTCTCCTAAAAGATATTATTATACTGATATATGTTGCTTGCAGAGACTTTGTGTATTTGTGCCTAAACCTAATCAAACTGTGACCCTCCCATAAGCTAAACCACATGTTTTTATACAACAAAGGTCCAGTAGAGGTAGATGGTTGGGACAAATGACTGATATAGTTGTTCAGATTGGAGGAATTGCTGGAAGAGCAAATGCAGCTGCTTGAGAGCTGTTGATATCGAGTCCAGTTTGGGCAAGAAGAAACTAGAACAGGTTCATAACTAATGAAAATCTTATTTCATATTCATAGTTTTTGTGCTAGAGGCAGTCTTTGAATGTTTTAGGATGTTAAGATGTCACAGTTTGCACAGATAGATCAAAGTCCAAGAGAATTACACCTCAGAAATACTCTGAAGAGCCAGTAATGTGACCTATTTATCAAGCAACTCATTCTTATAGTGGAGTGTAGAAATAACCTTTAATCAGACATTTAAAAAATATATAAACATATTTTAAAAATAGAAATTACATACATTGCTTTAGATAATGTGTTGTTCATTATACACAGTGCTATATTGTACAAACTTTACAAAACAGGCTTCAGAACAGATAATATGTGCATGCCTCTCTTTTTGATGTAGGACTTTAACAGGCTCTCCCCAAACTCAGAAACTTCCTGAGTCTCTCAAAGTGTTTTAAGCAGACAGAAATATGATAAGTAGCTTTTATTCGTAAAGCTTTTCTAATCAACAGTCGATATTAAAAATGGGTCAAATGACCCTCAGTTTTCCTAAATTCTACAGAACATTTTCAGCTCATTGTTTTGGTTTTACAACTTTACTGTTGTGGTGCAGTCTTACTGCTCTCATCACCCTCCTTTTCCAAACACTGCAGGCAGCTGAAAAAGCTCTCATCAACCAACTATCTAGATGACACCAAACAGCAGACAGACAAAGTTAGTGGGTGAACATAGTGGAGCATTTAGCAGACTAAGGCCCAGACATGTTTGCCCAGTTGGTAAAACTACTTAGTGAAACTAAAAGGAGAGTAAATACTCAAAGTAGCCAGAAAGAGGACTCCAAATGAATGCTAATGTTTCTCAATAAATTAACTGTTTGCTAGCCTATGAGCCTGAACAACTTCAGTATGTTTCCATCCAGTTTCCATCAATTTGCACATAACAAAAACCTGAGAGGAAACACCAGCATTAAAAAAAATATCAATGAGATAAATAATAAATGAAGTGAACAATTAAAAAATAATAGAAAAAGAAATAATGCAAAAACTTTTTTTGTGCTTAGCCAATGTGGAAAAGTTGGTACAAAATCATGATCATTTGAGGTTTGACTGGCCAAGTTGAGTGTGAAAAAAACTGCTCAGCACCATCATCTGTGCAAATTCAACCTTCTAACTGCAGTGCAAACAAATGTCTTTGAGTCTTTTAGTCTCATGAGTTGGAACTTTATATATGAAGGTGGACATTCAAACACCATCAGTACAGTCAAATATGGCATGAGCCTTCTTTATGACCTGCTAGTTGTAAAGATCAAAAAGCTGTGCTTGATTTACCCCATTAACATTAGTGGCGACTCTTACAAGCTGACTAAGCCATACTAAGCCTTTTTATTTTTAGACCATTTCTATGAAAATTTAGTCAGAATTTGCATTACATTTAGATAGAAACGTAACCAGTTCATCAATATTGTGTTTACAGCTTTGTGTGATGTCCCCAAGTGGCCAGTAAATCAATTAATTCAAATTTAATTGAGAATTTCTCTTTTTATCCTTTAATTAAAGTTCAAAAGTTTCCAGTTTGATAACTGCAGGCCCTGCTCTCTTGTTTCTCATTTCTTTTTTGAAGGATAACTCTGGTATTGTTCAACCTGGTATATAGAAATTTAAAGAAAATCAGTCTGATTTGATTTACTCTGCACCACACCAATAACAGTTAATTATAAGGATCTTTATACAAGTCTTTGTTACTTATCCATTACATAACAATGTTCAGGATTGGAAACAGTTGTGTCTGCAGAGCAGGAACAAGGGAATCAACTTTACAGAGCTGACATAAACTGAGATAAAGGTTTGTTCCCCTGTTTTCCTCCTTCATTTCAAACATCTAAGACACTCAGAAGCCTCTCCTGAAAAGCATTGGATTGCCCTTCAGGATAAAACATGTAGCTGTTCATCAGCACTGTCAGGATCTGCATGCTTTGAGCACTGGCTTCACTACAACAGCAACAGCACAACAACTCACAGTTGTCATAGGAACTTTTGGCTCCTTCATCTTCCTCAGAGCAAGGAGATGCTGTACTCACTGACAATGCTCAAAATAAAACAAAGTGTGACCTGCTGGCTTTCCTACCTGTTTAGCTGATTGAGAGCTTAAAGAACTTCAATGCACTGAGGTGCAAGAAAAGTTGCTTCATGTGGATGAAATTCTTATGGATGTTTCAGTTGTAATACTTCCATCAACAACTGAGCATCATACTCCCTGAGGCCCAAAAGCCTCTGACATAAGAAGGATTGGAGGTGAGTCCTCCTTTATTGCCTGGTCATGAGGCCCTGTCTTCAAGCAAAAAGCCCAACCTAACCTCCAACCTAAATGAAAAAAATAGATCATGTGTCATTGCAATCCAAAATGACACATGCAGTATGTGGATTTTCTGATCCTCCACCCCAGAACAATCCCAAAGCTGGATTCTTTCACTTTCTTACTGTTACTCTTTGTCTTGTTTCTCTCTGAAGGATAATTGTGCTGGGAGACAATTATGCTGAGTTTTAAACCTCAGCTCCCGTTGCTTTGGGGGATGTAAACAGGATAGTATAATGTTTCTATAGATTCAGTGAGTTGAGCCATGGGCTACAGCTTCAGTCCTATTTTTAACTATTTGTTTACATTTTAGCAAATTAGCACAAGTGGATTTATGAATGTTTATTATCGATTGAATATTAATGATTAGCAAGTGTAAGTCACACTGAATGTTTATCACATCTGTCTTCAGATTTGACTTAGTTATGACTTTCAGAGGGACTGTGGTTTTTGATACAAACTGCAGTTATCAGATGTTGAGGGTTTTAATGTACCTTAACTGCCTCTAGAAGCTGTGTCACAGCCTCTGCTGCTGCTCCAGTTACTAACTGTGTTGATAAGCAGGCCAAATCAATGGGCAAAACATCTCTGCCTTTATTTAATACAAAATATTCAATAACACACGTTTTACATACTAAAGGTTAATTCAAGGCTTTTCACCTGCATGTACTGTAAGTTGCAGACTTCAATTACATGTTTGTTAGCTCTGAATCTGAACAAAGATGGGCTCACCAAGCCATGGATGGGGCATGTACTATTCTTGCAGCGTCTTATCTGTTTGATACTTTCAACAACACAGGGTTCAACCAGTATATCTAGTTGTTCTTTCACAAATGGTAATAGAACAAAAAAACAAAAAATAGGGCATGCCAATCTGAGGGCCCACATCCAGCAGAACCAGTTGGAATATGTTTAGAATTTTGTGCAGGCTGTGATCACTCTCAGCATCTTGCATTATTCAGCTCCAAGAACAAGTTTCTCTTTCCCTGATATCCTTTGAACAAGCAGCATTTTGTTTACATCAGACTCAGTTAAATGTTTGAAGTGCCTTATAGCACCATCAAACCAAGCTGCCTAATCTGTTATTCAGGTCTGTGTTTGGGCTCTGTTGGTTGAGGTTTTCATAAAGAACCATCTTTGATGAGAGCAATACTATAACAGAGTCAGACTCTGCTTAACTCTATATGCTGAACTGCTCATAATAAATCCTCCTCACAATACACCAATAAAATAGAATACATTTATATGCAAATTGGAAGCTGGTGATACCATGTTGCCAGCAGGTATTAGGAAATAAGAACATCTTAATGAAATACCTTCTGCTTGCTGGCCACAGTATTATGTAAAGCCGCTCACTATTCAGCACAAAGAGGGTCAATTCTAGTTTTAATGTTGCTTGCTCACCTTTGACAAATTTGTTTAAAGGAGCAGAGGAAGTCTGCTGTTTTCCCTGCAGCAGCAGGGAGGCATAGAGGGCAGCAGGGGAGGCTCTGGCAGGATTTGATGTGATGCCAGCGGGGGCACAGAGGAGAGTTTAAACTGCAGAAACAACAGCTGAGAACATGATACTCTTACTGCAAACTTAACAGATACTGCTGCTATATTACTGCCCAACCCTACTGTCTCCTAAAAATACATTCAGGTACAGGCCTGGAGCTCTTTACCCATGATATTTACTCAATATTATTTAGAGATCTGTATGTACTTAATATTATAATTCTATTTCACCATTATGTAAAATCTCTATGATGTGTTCATATGTGCAAAATCAGATGTTCTCTAGGAAGAAATTCAAGTTTGATGATCCAAGCTCGATCTGCTGGGTTATGCAGCTACACATACTGTATATGAAAGATTTATAATGCATGAAATATATATATGAAAACAAATCAAACACAGAAATACCCAAAGAACCACATGTACATATATCTAACACACACACACACACACACACACACACACATACGTCTCTGTTATTAAAGTACTGCAATCTGTCCTCTTTTTCCTCTGTGCAGTATGATAATTGTCATGCTTTGGATCATAAACAATGTGTTAATTGAACATATATATGAACAATATTGGTCCGATAATTAGCACCATAAAAATATGCTTTATAAAAGAAAATGGTTCATGTGATTAAAGAATTTTTTTTTTTTGAATGACAAGTGCTAATAAAAAAAGTCTCACTTGTCAATACACTAGAGGGAGCTGACATCACCTACTTGTGCAGCACTGACAGTTTGGCTCTCGCTATAGTACAGAGGAAGGCTCATCTGCAGACTCCTGAAAGTTGAAAGATAAGTGATGACTATATGAAGGAAATATCAACCGGTTGTAGACAAGGTGCCAAATCCAACACATTTTTACTTATCAGGCTAATCAACCTATCTGGAGCAAGGCTGTGGCTCTATATCACCAACCATCTGTTGACGCGCTGTCTGTGCCATTACTGTCTCCTCCACCCACGTCTCAGCAGACACGCCACCCATCAATCACAATCTGTTACTCTCACTCACTCTGTCATGATTAAGGCCTTCTGCACCATCACAGGCTAATTATTAATGAGGGGGACATGCAACGGGATATATGGCCAGACAAAGGGATAACATCTGCTCATCTGCTGCCTTGTGCTACATTTAGGTTGAAGGGGAAGAATGGAAAATATGAATCTCTTGCTTGAAAATAACTGTCATGTCACTGTGCAGCTGGTAAAATGTGTTGTTTTTTAGTTACAGTTTTCACATAAATATAATTATGACACACAATTCCTCTCTTGTTTTCTCACAGGGTAAACACCACAGGAAAAACCTTCATCTCAGCTTAAAGAATTATTTCAGTTCATAAAAGCTCTTATTATCATATTTCTGGCTAGCTCACCCTTACTGAGATCTGGGTAAGGCAGACTGCATCTGGAGGTGGTCTGGTTTGCACTTGGATCATATCTCAGCCAAGTTTAAATGCAGTCTTTACAGCATGAGGAAGAAAAATGGAGCACCATGTTTGTCGACAAATTTTATACCAGGTGGCCATAGAGTCACTACAGTAACAATTAATTGATTAATTCATCTACAGTAAATAAGGAAGCAAAGTATCTGTATGAGTTAGGTGAGGTATGAGAGGCGGAGAGAGCCCATGGGGATCAAAAGCTGATCATCCACAAGCCCATTAGGTATGCCTGTTTTCAATGATCCTGGATTCTTTTAGGCATAAAATTGTCACACTACTTAGCAATGGTGCCATATGGTACCTTCTTGCCTTCTGACTGTACTGATGATTTGCATCAATAGAGGAGGGAAGTGGTTGTCCTGGTGATCTGGGGAGGTTTACTGGTGCTGGAAGGTGTGGTGTGTATTCACCTGTCCCTCTCTTGGAGGAGTTTGGTCCTAGAACATAAATATGTCCATAAGGGAATAATATATTGGAGTGCTTGCATTCCATATTTAAAATTGTTTAAAAAATGAACAGGTCAGATTGTACATTGAGACTAAGATGAGCTTTAACATTGACAAAATATTACCAGCTATAATTGTAATAAACCAGATCTTTTTCTTTGAAATGCAAAATGATTGGGATTTTATGAAATTTCATACTTGTATCATCAAATGTTTGGAGTCAAGTATATATTCATAAAACTTCAGTGTGTTGTATTTTCAGTACAACATAAATTTAAATCATTAAGATCATTTACAGTATATTGTTGTAGCCTGCAGAACACCTCAGAAATACTGTTTACCCAATCATGGCTTCAAATGAGTGTGAACATATGTATCCATATGACATGAATGTAGCATATGTTACCTTTACACATCTAATAGACTAGCTTCCCATGCACAGATGGGGTTCTTTAATGTGGATGGCGTAAGAAGTCAGTGCTCACTAATGAATTTCAAGGTACTGCACATGTGCTAAGCTTTCACACATCAAAGCCAATACGACTGTAACTGGAGGTGTGATCTAAACCTCAGGATGTCACTGTCACTTTTTCCAAAATAAGTTAAGGATTTCGAAGCATGCAAACATAAGAATTGCCTTGGAAGCTCAGCTTGCTCTCCACTGAGCTCAGCATGTAGTGTTTCTCTGCTTTCACCTTCCCAAACACATGCTGAGAAAGCTGGAGGCGGACACTCAGACATACAGGAATCCTTTGTCTATATAGCATGTGTTTCTGTTTTTTGTGACTAGCTGGCCGACACGCTCATATTTGCCTTTTTATTGCTGATAAACAGCATGCCAACTTGCTGGGATCACCTCCTCTGCACTGCACTGCCACAGTGGCTTTTCATGTACTACAGACATGCTGATGCAGGCTGAATTGTTCTTATGATGTCTGTACATAAACAAACTGTCAAACACCACCCTCTTGTGTATCTGCACTTTGCATGTGGCAAGGGGAAAGTAACCAGCAGGCTCCATCAGCAGAGACCGGTAAAAAGTAAAGGTGTGAACTATGAAATATTCATGACTGTGTATCCAGAGCAAAGCCTTCAGTAGAGCCCTTCACAGCCTGTTATGCTCTGGTGTGAGAAGCATTCACAGGTCTCTGGGAAAATGATGACACACCGAAGGATCCAGGCATTCCTGTAAGCTAGTTTGTTCCTCTGATTTTAAATGAGTCTACTGTCCTGCTGAAATGACAACACTGAAAACACAGTAAAAAAAACAATGCATTGCACTTCAGTATTGTCCAGCAGAGGGCAGCATCAATTTTCTTGAGGAGATATTTTTCTTTTTTGATGTGAAGAGGCTTTGTCCATACCAAACCGAAAAACAAGCAACTGTTCAGCCACAGCCCAGCAGGCCAGGTGTAGGCCAGCAGCAGGACCAGCTTAGAATCCGGTCTACATCATACAGTGTGGATGGCAGGGATCGGAAAGATTCCCACATTTATGGACTGTGAGCATTCACATCATCAAGATGGTTGTGTGATTACAGATTTGGTCATGAAGGGATTAAAATACTATGCATTGACATTGACAATGACTTTTAAGTGCACTGAACAACAGTCCATTTGTTTGTTTTATTTTGTGCCAAGTCGGACATATCAGAGCTTTAAGAAAATTTAAGTATTCAGTCTTAAATACGGAAACACTTCTTTACAGTAAGTAATCATCATCAGTATTTTTTTATTCGCCAATCAATCCATCACTTAAAACTGCAATCAGTCACAAATGTGACTCAGTAAACGTACAGTCAGTAGTAACCCACAGGAATCTGTTTTAATGTGATGTCTGTCATGGTGGGCATTTGCCTGTGTCAGCGATACTAAACCCATGGTTCCGCCATGTCAAATCCACATGAAAACTAATGACAGTGATATGTATTTACTATTAGCAGATCTATACTGCCGTCTGCTGAACAACACTGAAATGTAATAAATTCCTTTTTGTCATTTTGTTTTCTGTGCTCTGATTAGATTTTAAACTGGCATTGGAATTTTGTGTCACAATATACCACAATATATTTAGGTATTTTATAGCATAGATGTGCTGTGCAGTTTGATGCAAGCATTTCCTGAGAGTTGCAGGGTCGATTCAAGTCCACAGATGCATTGGATGACAGATGGTAGTTATCAAACAGATTGTCCTGTGTGTGCCCTCTGCGCTAGGGCCAAGGTAAAAGCACATACAAAACATTTGCCTGCAGGTATCTCTTCAGATTTGTGCAGGCCTTCTCCATGCTTCCACATTTTCACACTTAAGTAAGTTAATTGTCCTTATTTATAATAAATATAATATACAAAAGATATCAGATCCTTGAACACCAGGTGATTCTATGAAGGGGATTCCCACCTTTGATTTAAGCAGAATTTCTTTTCATTCAATGATCAGTGTGGCATTTCAAAATATTTTAGGAAACATCAAATACATTCCACCAACATCTAAGTAGATTAATTGAATCAAGAAAAGGTATGAACCAAACTGCAGTCTCTCTCTCTCTGAACTTTTTTCCACTTATGTTTTGTTCTTTCAGTTGCCTAAAATAGCCTGGCAGGTTTAAACACATTACTTTAATTATTCAGTTAGAAAAAAGTTAGACCACCATGACAACTTCATCATAAATGAGATATAATAAAATTAAAAACAAAATGTAATTATTTTAATGATTTTAATCTGACCAGATTCCACACCTCAGATTTATTTTCAAATAGGTCTTGTGTTGTGCTTGTTGATGGCTGTCTCCCTCACTGAAAAATGACCAAGCCAAACAAAAGGAAGGATTAGTACGAATGTCATTTTAAATACAAACATGTTGTCCAGGTGCAGAAAGACACATTAAGTCTGTAAGACCCTTCTGACAGAATTTAAAAAGAAGCTACTGTAAAGTTTCAGCAGTTGGAGAGCTCCTTCCAGTCTCAGGAGAAGTTGATATGAAAGCATAAATAACACACTGCACTCTGATGGTCTTCCCTCTACATCTGCATGACATTCTCCATGTCCACACTGAAACACACACTCTTGTCCTTTCCCAGCTGTCACTGCCTGCTCCCAAGGGGTAATTGCACTGACAAATCATTACCATTCTCTCTTATGAAATGGCCACCAAACTCTTGGAAGCCAACAGTTCAGAACCCTTTTCACATAAAACAAAGTGAAATCCAATAAGAAGGAGAACAACAGAGATGAATCTTCTTTGAGACTCTCAAAATGATTTCGGATATAAATTCTCTGTAAAGGGCCTAACTGCTTTTCTTGTAAATTTCCAAAGGCAAGCTGGAAGTTACAAGGCCAGTATTTCTTACCTTGCCCTGTCTCATTCAAGCTGGCAGTAATAAAAGTACCCAAACACTTGCTGCCTCTTGTAGAGAAAAATATTTCACATACACAGTTGGACAAACTGAACCTTCTGGGTGTTTTTTATGATTAATAAAGTCTCAAAATCATGATGACATTATCAAAAAAAAAAAAAAAAACTGTGTAGCATCATAGCCTTTTTTGCTGTATAGATAATGGATGGATGGATAGATAAATCATAGCTTTACTCAACAAAAACAGTTTGAGTATTTCTTGTTTCTAAAACAATAGTAGAGCCCCCCAAAAAGGTGCACACTGAAGCAATCATGTCATTTGATTCAAAGTAAATTCAGGCTATCAGAGGAGTAAAGAAAGAATTAACTTGCTGTTGGTGTTAATGGTTTAATAAAGTTAGCCTATTCAATGTGGTTAGCATGCTAATGTTATAATAGCTTGCTGATAAATGAAGTAGCATTGGTATTTGTTAGAGACACAGCCACAGAGAGTGAATCAGCTGCAGGTTCATCACCTTCTCATGTTACTGAGGATATAAGCTCAGCTCAGAAAGTGACTTCTAAAAGTCATTTCAAGTCATTTACACAGCAGCAGTTTACACTGGAGGGTGAATATGTTCACTAACATCAAGTAATTTTAGGTTATTGTATAAGTATTACACCTTTTTAAGATGCCTTTTGAATTATGATCACTTTACTGTCATGCTTTGATCACTTTTACCATTGCATTTACAAACATAAAACAACAAAATATTGACAACGTTTGTAATTTGACCATACACAACTGTAAATGTCTAACTCTAACACAATCTAATTCTAACCTTGACCTTAAAATGGCACCGTGAAACAAATTTTGAAGTAGTAGAGACCACCTGAAATGTCCTGACAGTGCTGAAATGTCCTCATTATGATGGTTTAAAGCTGATATTGGTCCTTTTTTTCCACTTGGTTTTTTGCTGATCTCCAACTTTTCACCTTGCTGCAATAATACTGGTGTACTCCAGGGCACTGTGGCATCACTGCTGGGTGTAGTTACAGGTGCAATAAAGCAGTTATTGTTACACCTTAATTCTGCATTGTAAACCAACTTGTACAGCAGAACTTTTCCACTACATTAAAGTTAATACTATGTTTGAACTTGCACATAGTTGGTGAAACAGCCTGCAGGGCCAGATTAGTAGTCATTTGCAGTATTACAAGTGTCAATGAGGTTTTGAATGAGGTTTTCTCACTTCTGGAACAGAATACAAAAGTTGTGGTTTCCCTTCGGCTGTTATATGACTCAGGGCTGAGGGATGCAGAATTAGAAAATATGTTTTTCTCTTGCAGGGCTTAGCAATGACTCAAAACGTCTCCTCCATGCTCTCCTTATCTATGGACACATACTGTAGACTGACTGTAGTGATTAAACAGTTTTCATAGCTAATGAGTTTTCATAGATCAGCACTGAAGTTGCCCTCACTTCTTGTTCCTGTAGTTTCAACCAGAATTTCCTGACATTAAGAAAGCTAATTTTCAGACACTTCAGCCCTCAGTTTCGAAGTAGCCCAAATCCTCTTAATAGATTACGTGCCATCAATCAGCACACACAAAAGAGAGTGAGGGAGTAAACTCAATATCCATAACTAAGCTTATTTGCTCTGGTGGTGATTTGACAGCTACCACCAGAGAGGGATGTTGAGGTGCACTTTGCCACCACATTACATCTCATCCACAACAGCAGACAGGACTAATGAAATAGGATATGGAGAGTTCCCCTCAAACAGCCCCGGCTCTGACAATTGCCATATGGGACCTTTAAAAAGCTGCATCTAATATAGTCCAGAGGGGCTGTCATTTCACTTCAGTTTTATTTTCAGTGTCACAGAGGCAACCTATCGCCAATTAGTCCAGCGGTCATCAGTGGAAAAGGAGAGGAGCTGCGGTCAGCACTGATCCTCAGATGGCTGACCTTGGGAGCAGCAGACCTTCCCTGGTTGCATCTGGGTCTATAGAGGCAGTGGAGCTTAAAGGCATTCTCCCGGCTGCACCTCCTGCCCCAATTTAGATAGGAGGCACTAGATTACACAGAAAGCAAAATATAGATCACTTCTGCCCCCTACTGACAGGAAGAGAAAATTCAGCCCTCTTAACCTGTTTCCAGGTAATGATGAAATGGTGCAATGGTGGTAAAAGATGGGACTCTGGAGAAGGCAGAGTCACACAGAGCCCTTGCTCATAGAAGCAGTGTGACAAGTCATGGCTAAGTGGACTGTGCAGAAAACCATGTGAACAAGCACTTATGTGAAATGAACTCTCCATTACACAAAGACAAACTGACTCTTTTCAAAGTCACAGAAAGAATCTCCAGAAGTTGGAGGAACAAAATGCTTTTGAAACTGTTCTTGACTTTCAAAACTAGGCCACTCCTGATCAGGAAATTGCACAAAGCACGGGTGCAGCCTCTTTAATTCACACCCTCTGTAATGAGCTTATGAATTATGAGTTTTCCAGGGGAAATAATGGATTTGTATGCTGAAGGAGCAGCCAGAATGACAGCCGCTATAAATGAAAAAAACGACTTGTGCAGTTACAGTCAGCCATTATGGAAATGTCAGGTCATTTCTTTTGCCTCTGATGTAAGGGTTCTTAACTGCACTATGTTAAATGTAATCCATTTACCATGTGGACATACTATAATTCTAATCATAACAAAATAATCAGGAAATTGAATTCCACCACAGTCTGCCATTGTTGTGTCTCACTTTGGCCGTTATACAATGAGCCTGAGGAGAAATGTGATGTCGACTGTGCTTTGAAAGGTTCATGTCAGCTGTCACAGTCCTCCATGAAACTATAAAATCACACACTATGCTTAAGTGCTACAGAAGCTGAGTTTACAAAACACAAAGCTTCTGCTAAAAGAATTCACACAAAACTTATATGAGTGATTATTTTAATCAAACCAGGATGATGTGTGTTTGGCTGACACTGTCTTCAACACAAAAAAGCTCTTTCACACAGAATGAACCCTGACAGATGATACTCTTTGGTTCATCTGCTCTCCATCATCATATATTGGAGCCTGGAAGGCAGTCAGCACCATGCAATTGAACTCTAGCCAAAGGGTGAAGCATTTCTAATACCAGTATCATTATTTTTTCCAAAAATGTTAGCATTATCATCAAGAGCTCATTAAAAGCAACGCTCCTCCATATGTTTTAATCAGCCTGTCCAATTACCATAACATAGTCAAGCCCCTGAGGTCTACTGAAGATCAATGCTCCAAGAGGTGAAATTAAAGAATACTGCAAGCTGTTATGATATATGACTTGATATGTGTCAAGGCTGAATGTAACAAAGAAAGCATGAATCAGAGGTTCCTCAGCAAACAAACACACACAAAAAAGGACAGGGAATCTAAATGTTATTTCCTTTGTATGTACATCTATACACACACACACACACACATATATATATATATATAGAGAGAGAGATTTAACTGTTTGTCCTGCTTTTAAGGCCTGGCTCATGTTCCCATTAATCCTTAAGGAGTTGGATGGAGCTAAGGTCAGGTTCTGTACAGGCCAGTCACATTCTCCCACACCAAACTGGGAAAACCATTTCTTTCCAGAAGTGGTTTGTGCATGGGCATAATGTCATGTTGAAACAGGAAGTATCATTGTATTATAATGAAGACTTTTTCTCCTCAGAACAAAGATGCTCCTTTTTTCTTGCATATCCAGCTGCACCTTGCATTAGTCACATCTGTTTTCTATTGCATATGTAGCAACACACAACTGATTTATTTTTTGACATTCGGTTAAACATTCTGTCATTATTGTTTTAATGTTTCTTCTTTTTTCTTACAGGTACACACAAGGTTACATAATGCACAATACAGAGGTATGTTAGTACATCACATTATACAAAATGACAGTATATTGAGGTAGGCACAGAACCAAACATTGAGGAGGCTTTGGGTTTCAAGTCCAATTCTACTGCTTAAGCAATCACAAAACTAATTAAACCATATCAACACTAGCTAAACTAGTTAAAAATCAGTAGTAAGTAGTAATTATTGTTTTACTAGTGGTATTGGTCATAATATACTGTATATCTGTTTGTTGACAAAATTATGCATACACCTTACTTTCATGAGTGAATACTTATCCTGTTTTGTTTTTACTTACCTGCATGGCCCACATTTCATTTCTACATATATTACTGTATGTGTCTCAGGCTCACACTGCTACGCTGAGCCTGGCTGCTTGTCAAGCTATTATCAAGATCTGTTACTGAGCAGAATGAGTAGACTCACACTGTGTAAAATCACAGTGTGACTGACCACAGTGATGAGAAAATAAATACACAGATGGACAACCTATGTTTTTTCCAATCAACACAAATACATAGTCATCTAAAGAACTATTGAGGGACCAGTCCACTATGCTGAATCGTCTCTTTGCTGTCTGGTGGTGAGGGTTCGTACTTGGCTGTAACTGACTAGTGAGCCCAGCCCTGAAACACCACTGCTGACAGTCACACAGAGAGGCCCTGTAAAGAGACTGACAGAGCTGGTAAAAACTCTACCATCCACCGGCAAACTGATGCGGTGGTCCTCTGGGATTTGTCCTGGTAGTCACAATGGCCAGTCTAACTATGCACACAGACAGCCATGATTCCCTGTTGTTTAAGTGGAGAGTTGTTGTTGCATTTTGTAACAGATAAAGATGTTTCTATTATTTAGCCTACAGTCTGAGATATAAATGGAATGGACAAAATGTTAGAAACACCTGTACAGTACAACAGCGCCAAAATGATCACAAAGTTGAATCAACACCTCTCTCAAACTAACTCTCTAAAAGTGTCAAGTGGTTAACTTGGCAAGGAGACAAAAGAAGCAACCACTGACCTCCTCAAAAACACTTTGGCCACACAGCCAGGACAACAGCAGTTCACTAGACCTTAAACATAACAACCAGACTTTACAAAGGCCTGTTGTTGTGTTGCCACTTAATCCTTAGATGCGTGAGTGACTGGACCCTACACTCTTCCATAAGTGGGTCAAAAATGACCCATGTTGGAATCAACATGTTTTTATGCCACTTTTGTCTTTTTACTAAAGACAAGTGCCATGCCACTTAAGACAAATCAACCAACTTGCCATTGTCAAATTGAATATTGACAATCTCTACACTGCAGAACTGCAAAACCTTCGACTTTAACTAGTTATTGATAGAGTGGTTTTGGTTAGCATTATTACATTTATTTTAAGTCAAGGCTCCAAATTGATATTATACTTTATGGAACTGATTTAGTGAATGGACTATCTGCTCCTGTTTTCCAAGATGATGCCTCAGAGGTGGATTTGATGTATATTACTTTATGTAATAATGAATTACGCATAATATTTTTTATTTTTATATTTGTTATAAATTTCTGATTGCCAGTAAGGAATAACTATTATACCTACCAATGCCCAACGTTATAAGGTAGAGGTTATTGTAGAGCTGTTGTATTAGACTTTAGTTTTAAGTAGGTGTATCTTGTAAACTGACAAGTGAATGTATATGAAAGAAAATGTTATAATTTGAGGAACAAGAGGAAAAGAGCTAAAAGCTCTCACTCTGGAAAAAAAGCAATAGAGATGGCCAAACAAAGAGAGGAGATACAACAGGAGAGCAGTTTCAGAGGTGACCCAGCAGTCAATAAAGGTACATGCTCGATACAATCATAAGCAAAGATAACAAGTATCATTAAAAGAAAAAAAAACAGTTGAAAAACCTAGCCAAAACAAACTGGAAGTAAGCAAACTGTCAAAATACAGGAAATGGAAAGAGTCCCTCACATCCAAAAGCAGGATGACCTGCTACCAAACTGATGTGCCATGTCTATGAACAGAAAGGACACTTCAGTCACACTATGAGTGTGTTTCTCTGCTAAAACAGTTAGTGAAGTACACCAAGAGGGTGACTACCTGTCTGGGGGATGATGAATGGTGGACAGCTGAAAAAAACATTAGAGAGTAAACACATATTCAGCACATTCAAATGTCAGACGGCTCTGTGATCTCTGACCATCTGTCTAACTGTTTGAGACTGAATCTGCACAAATCGGAAATCATTCTTTCAACTATGAGAAGCAATGTCCTCAACATACTACAGGAGAGCCACCGAGGTGTAGATGAATGCGAAACATTGTGTGATGGCTGGATCTCAGTCAGCAAATCAGAGGACCTGTACTTAACTGTTAGGGGTGCATCTCCTCACCCTAAAAGGAAAACAGTATTTTCTGCTTACAGGCTATAATTCAAGTTATGTGGAAATAAAAGTCTGATGATGACTTCATGCCTCTCAAATTTATTTTTTTCTTGCCAAAGGGTGACATTTCTTAAACTGGACCATAGTTTTCTGGAGCTATATATATAGAGTTTTGCTTCCACATATTGATTCAAAGTTGTAACTAGCAGTCCAACGCTTCCACAGAGCAATGGAGAGGCTGAACAGGCAGTACACACCCACTATGAAAATCTGCTCAAAAAAGCAGAGACCCTACCCAGTGCTTATGGCCTACAGAACTACTCCTCTGGCAAATAGTTTTAGTCCAGCTCAAACATGACTTTAGGACCACAGTGCCTGTAAATCAGACATCAGTGCCCTTTTCAATCCAGTACTTCCTGATGATCTTTCATTCAGTTTAGGGCCTATGATAGGCGATCAGAGACACTTCAACTTTTCATCACTGGACACACAATGTCAGTAGACTCCCTGATGAAAGAGTGTGGAACTCCATAGTCTCTGGAAATGAAACCAGAGAGCCCTCTACATCAATGTAACACATAGGACTGTTCACAGCAACATTCACCACCTTGTCCCAGTGCATTGGCCAGATGCACTTAACTTTTTTAACTTTAAATTGAAGGAATTAAAACCTGAAATTTTATACTCTACTTTATATATATGTGTGCTTTTAACCTCAATTTAAGAGCTATATTTACAACTTGTGTTGTGCCTTACAGAATCACTGCAACAGACCTGCTGTGATTCTGACTCTGTTCCACCACAGTAGTTACTTTGCACTTAACATTTCACATACAAAACATATCACAAGCTTATAAAATATGCATTGTTATATATACAACTCAGCAATAACAAGTCCACTTAAAACTTATACTCAAGTGGTGCATTTTTACATATTTTTTAAGTAAAAGGTCTGAGTACTTCTTCTGTCAATTCTGTGTATTTGACCAACATAATTTTCAGTCAACATGGAAGTTCTGGGTACAGATGTAAGGTTTTTCAAGATTACTGAAGACAGACAAGGTCTGGGACCAGGGTAGACCTATGCTAATGTAACATTTTGAACAGATATTGTCAGTAGCCTGGACTTAATTTTGTACTTTCTTGCATTTGATCATTTTCATGCCATAAAACTTTTAAAAAGGGTTAACAGCTCCCAGAGGTCTGCATTTTACTCCTACGGGGGAGATATTTTAAAAGAAACCACACTACGAGAATAGCAGTAGCATAATAACAGCATAATGAACCTAATCACATTACACATGCTGGATTTATAAACATGCTGCACTGGAATGAGAACAAGAGGAACTTCCTGTATATGACCAGCACACTGATCACTTATATAATTAACATATAATCAATCAAACTGCATCATAGCCATTATATCAGAACCAACATCAGGCCCACCTATCAGTTTAACTACAGTTTGTCAGTGTTGTTATTAAATAAAACTTTTGGAATGTGTAGATCTGTTTTGAGTTACAGATTTAAAACTCTATTTGGTCACTGGTCATTTTCAGGGCATATAGCAGTCTTAATTTCTGAATTAGATTTCAGTAGATTTTAGATTTCACTGTCTGTCTACATTATCAACATGCAGGACATGATCAAAGGTTGCTTTGGGTCTTTCAGAGAGGTTCCTTCAAGATGACAAGGGTAAATCACACAGAGTTAGCATTTAACAACTTTCGAAAAATAGTATTCATTGAGTTCCATCTGTGCATCAAACGAAGGCATGGCCCTCCAACAGGTGTAATTAAGGTGAGAGAGATATGGGCCTCCGATCAATAAATAGCTACTCTCTTAGACATAATGGAGTGGAAAGTTAATTATAGCATCTAAAAGCCCAAACAAAGATCAGGAGTTAAAACCTGCATCTTTGGAACTTGGATCTCAAGTGTATTTTAAGTCTAAAAAAAGATTTATAGGATGATTGAAAAGGGTTTTTATTGCTGTATTGTCAGAGGAAAACCCACTGACAAATACAGTTGATCAGTTCAAACAATACTCACAGCTTCCACTATAGTCTTCTATTTAAATGGAAAAAGCCATTCAAGAATAAAAAAATACAGTTCATGTAACACATCACCAGAACTGAGTAATTAGCAACTGTACATATATCTGCTGCATTTCTGTCATGACAGTAAGTTAGATGCTAATTGCTAATGTAATATATGTGTGGTATCAGGAAGACTATTTTAAAAACGGGGATTCAACGTCATTCTTTATATAATCCTAATATAAAGTAAGTCATCATGTTCTCATTTCGTGACATGAACATTGCACGTTTGGTTATGTGTTGCTCTAAGAATGTTTCCTGTTGTTTTGCAGAAAATGTTCTAAAAATGTTGTTCTCCCTGTGCCTGTGTGTGTTTCCTCTGGGTTCTCTGGCTTCCTCGCACAGTGTCAACACATGCAGGTTAATTAGTGACTCTAAATTTCTTGTAGGAGACCAGTCCATTGTGTAACCTCTCACCTAGTGGCAGCTGGGATTGGCTGGGATTGGCTCCAGTGAATATTGGACTTACATCTATCAGGTGGATGGAAACACAACTCAAAATTAATACTACTATTGTGGCATGTCTGATAGATGTGCAATTAGGCTAATGCTGTTGATAAATCAGTATGTGGTCCAGTGAGAACATAATTCGGCAAAGCACAGGATACATTTCAAACCAAATAAAGAATCCACACAGAAAATGAAACTCATTAAAAATGCATAAAGGATAAAAAATGAGAAATAATGGAACAAAAAATTAAAATGGAAAATATTCACACTCACCATAACTACAAAATGGTATTGTGTTCATAGAATATGTTGAATGAAAATACATCAAAAACAAAAATAATGCTAATGTCTGAGCTTGTCACATTTACAGCTGATATGAAGAATCTGACATTTCTTTACTGTCAGGTTTATGTATCAGCCTAAACGAGTCTGTAGAGTCTACTCCTAGGCTGCACTTAAGGAAGGTGGTTAGAGTCCAGTTATGCTAGAAAAGAACTAGTTTGTACAACCAGGTTGGCTAATGATGTCAGAGGGCAAAGGTTTTTAGTTGTTCCTAATGACCACACTTTAGAGAGTGGAAGGACACCACATCATTTAAATGTGAGCATAACTTGGCATACTTTTAGAAAGCCTCTCCTAGTTATAGAAATATTGGGACTGGTGCCAGAGAGGTGGGGGTGGGGGAGTTGTTTGACAAGCAATTCTGTTAAAGCAGCATACTGAACACATGAAAGTACACTTCCTGCCCAATATAATATTTGTACCACACACACACACACATACACACACACACACACAAAGTTGACAATCAGCAATAAAAAGAAGTCAAGATGCTTGATCTCTGAAAGCTGCACAAATCAATATTTTTGTAATAGGAATACACCACACGACTATAATATGTCAGAGGGGTCAGTCGTAGTGACAGATCCACAGAAAATTGTCACCTGACTCTTGAGGGTCCCCTTGACTGTGAAGCCTCTCTCAGTGAAAGGTGTTTCAGTGAGAAGTTCTAGACAAACCTACTGTGCACCTCTTTCCCAGCCTAAAGACACAGGTGGACAGAGATGTTGCTCTGTAAGTGCTGGATGTGTAAAAATGTAACTTTTTGCTTTGGCCATAACTTCGTAAGATGATAAAATATAGCTTATAGCTTTCAGTGCTGCTCCAAGTATCCATAACAACCAACTGACGCAGGTTTAAGATGAGGAAAATGTGAAATGTTTTAAGGTTTATGTAAAACCAGACAGTGCAGGATTCTGCAGCACTAACATAAAGTAAAAGTGTGGACATGGAGCTACAGCTCTGGTTTCAGGACATGTTGTCATGCACTGCAGATTTTCTGCTAAATCTGCCCTGGTGGCTCATGATGTATATATATATATATATATATATATATATATATATATATATATATATATAGAGAGAGAGAGAGAGAGAGAGTTTTTTTTAACAGTGACATGGAATGTCAACTTTTAAGTGTTTTGTTTATGAAAGATAAAATAAAATACCACTGAATGCAATAAAACACAAATGTAAGTCGTAAGTCTGAAAAGAGGCCACTTCACATTTGGTCCTTAGATTCACTGCAGCATTAAATGCCAGCACTTTGATTATAAACTACAATCACATGCATATCTGTCTCTCTTGGAGGCAGAGACTAGAGTATAACGCCTCTGGGCTGCCACATTAAAGAAAAAACAAACCGTAAAATGATGCAGCTGCATTCCACAGTGGTTACACAGGGGCAGAGCATGCAGGGAGATGGAGGAGAATCCAGGATCAGCATGCTGCTACTAGAAGAGAATTACTGGCCTTCAGCCACAGGCTATGAAAACAGTAGCAACAAGTTTTCCGCTAAATCTGCCCTGGTGGCTCATATTCCCCTTTGTGTGATGGTCTGCCTAGATAATCTTCATCAGTAGGTATAAGCCCAAGCAACAGGCCATCTCAGTTACATCTACAGTTCCATCAGGAGGAGAGAACGGGTTCTAGATCATGATGAAGTTTGTAGCTTACTTCACCCTCCTCACCTCCGCAGTTCATGCAGGTGTGCTGAGAAAAAGACAAACTTGTCCCCGGGTTTGTGATGCTTCTCAGTGCCCTGTGCCGCCACAGGCCTGTTACTATGGGCAGGTGAAGGATGGCTGCGGCTGCTGCGTGGTGTGCGCGGCCAGTGAGGGTGAAGTGTGCGGGGACCAGAGCGGTGGTGGCCTCTCTTGCGGTGATGGGTTGCGGTGCGACTCCGCTCCGGGAGCGGACGGAAAGTTCCACAGCTCGTGCGTGTGCGTCTCCTCCGGCCCAGTGTGCGGCAGCGACGGCAGGACTTACCCCAGCATCTGCCGCCTGAAAGCCGAGAACAGGAGAGCCGAGCTCGGTGAGACACCCCCAGTTATTTTGATCCAGAGGGGTCGGTGTGATTCAGGTGAGCTGTGGGAAAAACTTTTTTCCGTGTTTTCTATATTTGATCAGTGAGCTTTTGGGTGTTGTGGACGTTTTATATCATACCTTTATCATTTTTAGATGAGAGCACCAAGACTATTTTTTAACGCTGCTTACTGTCATTATGCATTATTAATGCTGTCAGAAGGCAGCCACTTTTATAATAATAATGATAATAATAATAATTATTATTATTATTATTATTATTATTATTAACTAAATGGGGTGATTCTGCAGTTGTAAAGACTGCAGAGAAACTTTTTATACAGATTAAACAAATGACATACAAAGTGTCAGTTCCTTAAATGATGTTGATATTTATTTAAATGTTCTTCTCCCCTCCATAGTTTGTGGATAGCACTCACAATTCATTCATTTTACTGCAATTTATATTCTTGCATTTGTAAATCAGCCAATCATCATCATCATCATCTTAAGATGTAGTTTAAAAAACTTTAATGGTTCCAGCCAGTTAAAAGTGGAAAGTGTACATTGAAAACTGTGTACACTGCAAAGATGCCCAATCAAATTTGAGTGAAAACATTTCATATTTCTTTTGCTCGAAACAAGCAAATTAGACTACCAGTGTGGTAAGACATTTTCACTTGCCGGACATCAGGAAACACAAATATCTGTCCCCTGATGTCTGGACATCAGAGGGCATTATAGTGCTATTCTTGTTTCTAGATAACAGAATTTCACTGAGGTAATACCTGTGCAGAGCCATGCCCAAACAAAGTTTGAAGCCACAATCTTCAAGCTGGGAGAAATGTGCTGATTGTTTGACCACCATGCCAACAGACCAACTGCACACAGTGTTTAATAATCTAGTTAAATTAAAATTATGTAATTTCCCCGAGGGAGTCATCCCAAGGGGATCAATAAAGTCCGTCTAAATATCTTGACATCTACTGGGTGGACATGGGACAAAGTGTTACAGACACTGGTGATCCCCTGATAATGAATCTCAGTGACTGATTCTCTGACTTTTGAGCTAGCTCCATCATCAGTTTATGACCAAACAACTGCAAAACCAATGTCACTCCCCAGCATTTGTTGTACTTGTGGATTGTGCCACTTAACATATGTTAGCATGTTAAGCATGCTAACATCCTGACATCAGCATTTAGCTCAAAACACCATTGTACCTAAAGCCTCACAGGTCTGCTAGCATGTCTGTAGACTTAATGGTTATACTGACGCAGGTTTGTATTGTGTGAATGGGACATATTTTTATTGCTATTACTGGAATTTGACAGCTTGAAATGAATGTCATGCAAACAAAGTCTAAAATGTGGAATTAAATATTTTGTCTCACAAAGTTCAGAACGTACCCTCATGAAAGCTAAAAGGCTAGAACTTTAACTGAGGTGTATTTGCCTTGAAACTTCAGAGCATAAAATAAGCTGACTTATTAGGGTGTCCAAATGTTTGCACATGCCACATTTATTATTTTTCTTCTATTCTTTTGACTTCATGAAATAAAAAGTATGAATACATTGACATTTAAGAAAGAAAAGGTTCATTTGTTGCTGCAGGGATTTTATTTACTTCTGTTCACTTCAAATATCAATATGTTGAAGAATATGAAATATAATGCAAAAAATGTAATGCAAAAAAATAAAAATTATAATTTGTTTATGGTCATATAAAAAAAAAACATACACTATGAAGTGCAATTTACATCAGCTTCTTCAATATCACAGGTGTAAGAGCACAACAGTTTCTAAAGCAGTGTTCTTGTGTGCCTTTTGGTGGAAGTGGCACAGTCTCAAGTAAACATCTATAATGGAAAAGCTGAATCTAATGTGTGATCTGCGTGACGTTTCATGAGCAGATTTACACCAGTCATGATATCAGATCAGGTGACACGTCAAATGTAAGTGGTATTCATCTTATGGATGATCCACAATCATACAAGTCGGCACAGCCATACAGTGGAATGGAGAGGACAGTGAAAGCTACAGTTTACTCTGGGTAGCATACTGTTGATTTGTTAGTAGAGCTCTCTGACATGCAAAAATACTTGGTGTTCTGCCAAAGTTCTGTAGCTCTTGGCAAAAGACACACACTGTCATTTGCATTTAAGGTTGTTTCTGCAGAGACAAGTTAATTTGTGAAACTTTGTAAACACAGTAATAGTCATAGAATGTGGTAACTTCTGGAGGGCGACCACACACTCAATCAGCAGAAGAGGAGAACCTTGGAGATATTAGAAGCTGCACTGCCCAAAGTGACACAACTGCATGTGTCCAGCAGCAGGTTGTATTTTAAATTCATCAAGCCTCAGTATCTGATCAAAAACAGATCAAAGTGGTAGCAAGGTGGCAGAGACAGATTGTGGCTTTGATGTGTACTGTTCTATAAGATTAGAGGTTTGTTTGTGTGCACCCACAATAGTGAGATATAGTATGAGTCAACAAAATACAGTATAGTATTCATACACTATATCAGAGGCTCATATGATTAGAAATTAATGAAATATTAATCAGTTGATTTTCTGTATCTTTCCCAACTATATATGTTTTAGATTCAAATTGAAGAAAGAATCACTGTATGAAATATTCATATACTAGCTGCTCTGTGAATGTAGAGGCTCAGTCTTATAATCAACTCAAAGACAGGAAGGTTAATTTAAAACTGTCTGTAGTTCATCAACAGGACCAAAAAGGCAACAACAAAGCAACAATTGTAAGGAAAACAGGTAAACCAATCAGGCAGAAACACATAATGAGAAGGCCAGAAAAACATACAGTAGACGTCTTGGTGAGAATCTCAAACCAAGTTCAGATTTTACTCATATAGGGCCTTAACAACCTTGCTTTTTTTAAAGAAAGATTTAGGGGGCCTGCACAAGTGGTATAATAATGATTTTATCAGGAGTTGTGTGGTACACTCCCCAACCACCAGTGGTATGGATGATAATTAGATTTTAGTGAAACTATCAGGGCACTCTCACTCACACTCTGTTGCAAAGTAGAAAGTAGCCAGTCCTAAATAGTATGGTTTAGCACACATTGAGTAGCAGAGGATTAACAAAAACATTTTGAGAGTAGAGATTGAAAAGAATGAAGAGACTAAACAGAGACAGGAAGGAGAGGGAGCAGACAGCAGATGCTCATGGAAAAACACGATGTGCATCACATGTAGTTACCAGGATCTGAGGGAAAGGGGCTGGTACATATGCTGGGGAGCTGATTAGGAGATTGAAAACAGGTGGGAGTGGGAGTAATTGCTGGAGGCGGGAAACACTGAGGACAACTGCAGGGCAGGGAGGCTGTGAAAAGACAGGCAGGAGTAATGACAGGCAAACTGATACCAGGAAGAATATGCCAGCAATGTTAAAACAATGTTTTGTGACAATTTTTTCCTAAAATAACAAATTCAGAATCATTTTGATGGTACACTGATTTATAATAGAGAGAATGGGTGCTACTGTCATTCCCACTCTGCTCCAAACACCTGTTCTTGCATTATGTAACTCTGGTGAGCGGGTACGATCTCCCACTAACTTAGAGATAACCAGTGGATGAACTGTCAGAATCAAGCACAGCAAGTTCAAGAGTAATGTCAAACTGTACATCAGTTAAAAAGACTTACAGGTCATTACAAGTATTCTCTGATATTCAGTGAGGAAACCTTGAAAATATCAAGAATTCTAAACAGTTTGCTGCGTTTGTTACAGAGACAGCACCTCAGCTCCAGACACCAGGGATCACCGTTGGCCATGCTTCAGTTCAGTCAGTGGGACTATGCAGTCAGAGCTCTGGTCAAGTGATTGATAGGCTTTGTTTTGTGGTTGAAACTTTTTTTCCCCATACCAGTCATTATTCTGTATGTTCTATGTTCTATGATAAAGTAGTTGCAAAAGCTTTCATCTGTTCAAATGAGTAAAAACTGTTACTATTTATGTATGAGTCAGCCTAATTATACAGATAGAACAGAGATTAGTTTGCTCTCCTTGCAGGTCATAGCAGTCCCTACACAGTCAGCCATCCATTCATCCATTATCTACACGGCTTATCCGTTAAGGGTCGCGGGGGGCTGGTGATACTAGATGACAAACAGGGGATCACTGCAGTCAGCAGGAGTCATCTTCTAGAGAAGAACGTTTGTCCAAAATTCCATGGCAATCCATAACTGTTGAGACATTTCAGTCTGGACCTGGGTTACACTGCTATAGCATGTCTGTGTAAGGTGTCCTAATCTCTCGCCTGTTGTCTTGTGTTCTTAAAGGAATGCAACATCCAGGAAGTATGCGTTATAAGTTCAACTTCATTGCAGATGTGGTAGATAAGATTGTCCCTGCTGTGGTGCATCTGGAGCTTTTCCAAAGGTAAAAACTAACTCAAGAAAGGAAATTAAAAGTTTCACCTTTGCCGCTCATGTTCCTGCAGGTACAGTTGTCTTTTGCCTTTTCTCATGACAGAGTGCCATTTTCTAACGAAGAGGTCTCTGTGTCAAGTGGCTCTGGGTTTGTGGTGTCTGAGGACGGCTGGATTGTCACCAATGCACACGTACTCACCAACAAGCAGAGGATAAAAGTGGAGCTGAAAAGCGGTTTGCAGTATGATGCTGTAGTCAAGGATGTGGACCAGAAGATGGACATCGCACTCATCAAAATTGAACCAGATGTGAGTGCTCACTGTTTCCCCTCAGCTTACCAAGGGCCTCAGATGTCTTTCTTCTGTATTCTGAGTATTAATCCTGCACACAAAGTGGGGTGGATGTTTGATGGAGAAAGGGGCTTTTGCCCACCAAAATGAGACTCTAGTCCTTTATCTGGGAAGTTTGTCATTTGAATTCCTCTGGGTGGTCTTTGGTAATGTCTCATAAATTCAAAGTTTAAGCTATTTTTTATGTATTTGCAAGAGGTGTTCTAAATAAAACATGTCACTTCTCAGACAGGCACTTATACAACTAGCTGCTTTGTATGGTAGATGGGACTGCTCAGAGCTATTTCAGTGAGACTCCACTCTGCATGATGCATGATTAACATTTTTAGTATTGGTCTGAATACAAGAACACCTCAAGATCACAAGGAGTGAGGGGGATCTCTGCGTTTGACTGCTCTAAAGGTGAAGAAATCTGTCTTTTAACAACCAAGAAGGTGTCGACAGCAGTACAATGCTACATCTCTGTGTATTACATTCCTTTTTTAAACTTGCCTAAAAGGTAAATTTGTCGTGACAAAGACTCCATGCCCCAGGAGAAGTCGCTATAAATTCAGCGGAGCATTACAATCCACCCCAGAGATAAATGGCCTCAGCCTGGGATAAGAGGAGACAAGCAGAGACAAGCTAAAGCTTAGTTTAATTTTCTTTATACTCACTACATCCCATGTTAAAATCACAGAGATAGGAAGCTTATAAATGAAACACTTATTTCCAGTTTAACACCTGGTCTCAAGAACATCCCATAGACAAAGATTCATGCAGAGCACCTTATTATCAGGTACATAAATTTGGCTTGAATAGGAGTAATTGAGAGTAAGGATGTAGATTAGTGACTTTAATTACCTAATCTTGACCAAAGTATTAATAACCAGCATGTCCCAAATACTTGGAAATTATTTAAAATGGTTTGATTTACAAACATATTTCCTGTTATGAGAGAAATAAAAGGTACAAATAATAAAATGATATTATAATGTTTAAAAATGTTTGAAAATGGATCCTTCTGTCCAGAAATGTGGGCTTTTGTTTTTGGCATGCATCTCTACCCCAGCCTTGCAAGCTGTTTGTTATGGTCTAATTGGTTTGTGTACAATGCACAGTGCTGACCATGAACAATCAAGAAGCCATATGTCATAAACTGTCATAAAAACCCCAATTCAAATGCATATTCCAAATGCACTGAATACATGTCCAAAGAATGCTCCTAAAAACTGAATAGTATCAGCATGTTCCATGTGTCTTGATCAAAAACATAGCCTCACTGACATTCTATTCAATCCATACTAACCCATAGATACTGGATCTAGAGAGTCCGGTGAGCCTGCTGACCTTAAATACTCTTACAATCAGCTACAATGTTAATCAGCTAATGAAAGAAATAATGACATTATTCCTCCCAGCATGTGTTCCATTCATATTATTTATCCTTATCCTTCTCTGGGGGTTGTTATGTCTTTGTGCCTTGGTGCAGACTCCCCTGCCGGTGCTGCGTCTCGGCCAGTCCTCAGACCTGCGTCCTGGTGAATTTGTGGTGGCGGTGGGAAGCCCTTTCTCTCTGCAGAACACCGTCACCACTGGCATTATCAGCACTGCTCAGCGCAACAGCCTGGAGCTGGGCTTCAAGGACTCTGACATGGACTACATCCAAACTGATGCCATGATTAATGTCAGTGAAAGAAGAACCTTTCTGGGTCTGCATTTGATCTATTTTGTCAGTTTTTGTTCTAAATTAAAAATAAGTAAAAATTTTGTTTTGATTCACAGTACGGCAACTCTGGTGGACCACTTGTCAACTTGGTAAGAGGATTTATAGTGCTGTATCGTGTGCAAAGGGATAATATGATGCAATTTGCATATTTGTTATGCTTTCTGCTATGTAGATGAAATTTCTTGTTTTATTTACAACAGTGAGGACTAAGGTCATGATTTTGTTTTATTCAATACCCAAAGTCTCCAGTCTGCCCCCTCATGTTCAAGATTAAGCCTCCCTCACAGTGTTTTAGGACAAGACCTGATTATGGAGGTCTTTGCATTGTTACTGTGGAATAAAATGATACAGAAAATACATTCATTTATCAAGGTTGCTGCCTCCAGCTTCCTTCCCCTAAAAATGTTTGTTTTAAAGGAGAACAGTTGCCATATCAACAGTACATTTTATAATTGTCCTTTACAGAGATAAGTTATTACAATAACCCATACTTTAAAAGTCTGTATTATGTGTACAAGGAGAAAAAAAGACATAAAAGTTGTAATGCTGTTCTGTTTCTCCATGTAACACTAAAGACTACAATCTCATGGCTGTCCTTCCACTCTTTGTTTAACAGGATGGAGATGTAATAGGCATAAACACTCTGAAAGTGGCAGCAGGAATCTCTTTTGCCATTCCTGCAGACAAAATATACCAGTTCCTTACTGAATCCTACAACAGACAAGTCAGTGGTGAGCAGGATCTTACATTGGTGTACCTGATTTACTGTAGTTACTGTCTCTAGGAATTACTGTATGACCTTTTTTTTCATAAATCATTTATTAATTTGTTCATTCATTTGTTTTTAGGAAATACTTCACAAAAAAAGAAATACATAGGCGTCCGGATGCTGCAGCTCTCACCATCGTAAGTAAACATCAGTTTCTAGAATCATATAAGTCTTTAGTTATATTATACAGTATATGGCTGAATCATTTTTCAGTTGGTATGTACAAACAAAATGTTGATCCAATTTGATCTGTCTAAGTTGGAAAAGAGTTTCTGTAGTCCGTCTTTATGTCCACTTTGTGTCTAGTTTGATCCGAGAGCTCAAGGAGCGGGGGGTCGAATTTCCAGATGTGAGCTCAGGGGTTTACATTTATGAGGTAATACCTGGAACAGCTGCATCCAGGTAAGAGTCAAGTTATTATCTCTATCTCTTTCATTCAGCTCATAATTTCACAAGAAGGGCAAAATATATAATCATATTCTTGTAGATGATTATGACTGACTTTTAATCAAATAAACAGGTCCATCTCTTAATATGATGTATGTCGAAATGAGCGTCACTATAGTGCCTATCTCTTCATCTTAACTGATTTTAAGAATATTTAAAGCTGCACTGATCAATATCTTATTTTAACAATGAATCAAAGGACGATGTGAAAGGTGTCACTTCTCAAACGAAACATACAGACAGTTACTACCAATCCATTGCAGTTCCCCTCAGCTCAACAGAGCATGTCACATATTTCAGCTGATTTTGGTTTACTCTCGCTGCTCATCCAAGGTTTCCAGCCACAGCAGGCAGCTGTTTTCGGCCAAAAAGGTCTGTTAAACCCATTGTACACTACCTGCCTAGCATGAAATAGCAGACAGACAAAACAATCAGCTGATAAACCTAATGAGGCATTTAGCAATGAAGAGCCAAATAGATTTCCCAAGTTGGCCACTTGGTGGCAGTGCAAAAGGCTGAAAGGTTGACACTGAAGCCTTTAAAACTTGTTATAGCGAAAGTGTTAACAAATCATTGCCTGTTTTCACATCCAGCAGACACACAGTAGCACTAGCATTTGGTTGGAGTTGTGTGTCTGGCCAGCTGAAGAATGGGTACAGCAGAGTCAGGTGATTATTCTGTGGGTTCAGAGAGCAACAGCTTTCACATAACAAATGAGTCATTTGATCCATCGCCAACAAAAAGTTCAGCTTTAATATAATTAGTTTTACACTGGATTTAATTAGTCTACATTATGCATATATTGTTGAGAGACTTTCCAATCCTAGCAGGAATATTTAGGAATGAAAAATGAATCTCAACAGGTTTTTGTGTTTCTTTTATCTGCAGTTTCAGTCTGCACCATTATTAGCATAAAAAAAAAAAACATTCCAACCCTAACTGACACAGGCACATGTAATTATCCACCAATGTTAACCTAAAATGTCTTACCTTGTTAAAAGATTAAATATGTGTTTTGTTCCCATCTGTGTGTTTCCAACTAAGATACCACACCAGTGAGTTGTTTTTATTAGAATGTGTTACTGGAGCTAATCAGTATGATGCACAATTGAAGCTTGTTGAGGCACTAGGTTTTACAAAATGCAACAGCAGTGTAGTGAACTGACATTTGGAGGCTTCTGGATATTTTCTGAGGTGTGGAATAAGAGTATCCCTGCAGCTCTCAAGGCTGCACTGTATAATTCTATATTGTGTAATCTTCCCACAGGCAAAGCTCTGACATCTTTCTCTTGGTGACGACCAAGAGAAAGATGACTCTTTAGACTCTCAATATTCTTAATAGGCCACCACTGCCTCCTGTGACACTGAAGCCTGAAGCTTTGAACAGCATACACCAGTAGTACAGTACAGCACAACAAGGGATGTCAGTTTACCATGAAAATAATGAACTGTCCCGTATTCTGCTTCCATTCCTCCCTATTATCTGGTGAAATCTGAATGTAATATTTAACTTTACTTTACAGTCTTGCATGCTTTGTCAGACAATTTGCATAAGATCAACAGTAACAGTAATTGCCTCAAATATAAATGTCAAGTAGTACAGTGCATTATAACGCTATGATCCCACTGCTAGTTTGTCTCTTAAGGGGGAAGGAACCTGACACAGGAACAGACTTGTCTAAAGGTCAATGATGTTTTCCTTAGGGTATGAGAGTTACCCTGCTGGATTGGGTCTGTTTTGGTAAGGCCTTTCTGTGTGACTTAGGTGTGGTGTTTTTTCTTCTGCAGCGCAGGAATAATCGATCAGGACGTCATCATTGGCATCAACGGACAGCCTATTCACACCACACAGGAAATGAGTGAAGCTGTCCAGAGCGGTGCTGTGCTTTCAGTGGTGGTGAGACGAAAGGATAAGGACATTTCACTTACTCTTATTCCAGAAGAGATGGACTGAAATCAATGGCTTTATATAAATAAATAAATGTACACAATCAGCCACAACATTAAAACCAGTAACATCCAGATGAATGTTCGGGACGTTTCCCAGCACAACATTGAATTTTAACAAGATGGTCAATGTCATTCACTTCAGTTCACATTACAGCATTATGATTTCAGGTTAAATGAGTGTTTCCTCGCGTGAAGAGGGGCCGTCTATCTGTTCATGGCTGATATGACAAGATCAATTTCTCAGTTTTTTGATGAGAACAGAGTTCCATTCACCTTTACTGCATTGGGATGGATGCACAAGTCCCACAGATATGTATCTCCAAATCTCAACAAATAAAACCACAACTATCTGCATAGCTAGATGAAATGAAAGATAAGAACATTATATCTAATTTGGGTGAAACAATCCATCAAATGTTTACTGGTTAATATTGAGTGTTGTGTAATTTTTTAAATAATGAATGTAACTACTTCTGATTGAATATCAGAGCTGGATTTGTATTATCATTCCAAAAGTTCAGAATGAGTTTGAAGAGTTTTATGATTTCGCCTGCAAGTCACTGCATAAGAGATGCACTGGAAAGCCAGTCTAAGACTCATGCTATTAACTATGACAACAGACTATATGACTCATGGTTGTGTTCAAATTTTATGAAGTTAATGCACACACAACACAGCTCTTATTTTCAGTCCACAAACCTTGTAAATATATAAAGTTTTTCTTCAATATATGGCCAGTGAATATATTAAATCAAATATGTACCTGCTCCCTGGAGAGCAGTATTGATGCTGAGTGGATTTCCCTAGTGAAATCAAGTAAATTGAATTGTTTACATTATGAGCTGATTATTGTTATTGTCAGCTGGCTAGTGTCATTAAATTGTTATGTGCCATGGTGGCAGAATATTGAATGGCTGTTGCACAAATCCCACTGCAAAATATTCACATAGCATATATAACACCACAACTTGTGGTGTTGTATATAATATTGTGAACATGCTGACTACTTGTCATTTGGCCAGTGTAAATATATTGAATCTCAGTGTGTGTATGGCGGTAAAAGTATATGGAGAGTGTTTTTAGTACTATAGTTGACAATGCACTTATTTTTTTGACACTGGTGAATATCATCTGTGTACATACCGGTACATGTAATAACAGTTTGGGATACCGATGAGTGAAAAAGTAAAGAATAAGCCAGGTGTCTTAGTAAAGTGATCAAATAAATGCTGTCATTGTAATTACATATTACATGTCAGTAGTTTTTCCCTCTGATGCAATTTATTTTCTTTACATATGAGAAATTAATTCATGTAGCTTCACAAACATATAACCTTTGTATCGGATCATGTGTCATCATCATGCCCCTGATGAGTACACCTAGTCTGACAACGACCCCCAACCTCTTTACATATAAATCAAGGTGTTCAACTTGTATTTAATGGAACCACTTCACTTCATCCATGGTGCTGACTTTTCTTGTCTGTCCATTGTCATAGTCACCTACTGGACATTATTTTCTTTTTCAAATCAGTTTGATTTTCAACTTTGTTTCTGGCTTCAGGCTGATGGAATTAAAGGTAAAGCCCAATAGTAGTGTATTATTATTATATTGGTGTTTAATAATGATAGATTAAATTAGCTTTTTAGACCTGTTCTCCCATCTGTCCTGTTGGCAACTGTTTGCTCAGTGGACAATAAGTTGGACTTTAGACAGACCACTCAGCATGAAAGCATGTGCTGCTACATATTGTTTTCATTGAAACATGGCTTCATTGCAAGATTCCGGACATGGACTGGACATTGAGCTGGATTGGTTAACTTGCTGTCGAGCCAAAAGCAAATCATCACTGGACTGTGTGTTGTATATCAAAAAGAAATGGTGCACAAATTTTGTTTTTACATCCAAACACAGTTTATCTGCTAGTGGAGTTGATGATCATGTAATGCCAGCCATACAATCTGATGTGGGAGTTCATTGCTGTTGTTATTGTAGCAGTCTTTCTGGTACCTGGAAGAGAGACAATATTAGCCCTATTCTGGCCTCTCCAGTACAGTTCAGGGTTGATTTCAAGGTCCTATTAGACCTCCTAACTTGTAGACTGCAGTTGGTCAAGATTGGCAACGACATCTCTAGCACCACCAAAGTGAGCACCAACACTACCCACCTTATCCCACTCCTGTTCATCCTGCTGACATATGACTGGACTGCATCATTCAGCTCCAACTTCATGATTCATGACCATCAGTGACACTGGATTTGGAGAGTGTCAGCAGCACAAAGTTTAAGGGAGAGCAGATCACAGAGGACCTCCTCTGCACCTCACACAGCAGCATTTAAAGGTGCATTAACTGAAGGTGAGCCTCCCTCCACCCCTTCACATTACGTTCCACAGAGACAGCATTAAATGCATCCTGACCACCTGCATCACTGTGTGGTTTGGAACTGCAAGGTCTGTAAGATCTTTCATTGTACAGTGAGCACAATGAAGATTATCACTGCTTCTCTTCCCTCCATAAAACTAATCCATGAAGCTCGGTGCACCAACAAGGCCCTCAGCATAGTGACTTACCACACCAGCAAGATTGTCTCTGCCAGGATATGCAAAGCTTCTTGCCTCAGGCTGTGAGAAAAGTCAACAGGTTTACACCTGCATTTATGCTGGTCTGGTTCAGTTCCATTCAGTAGGTGTCTCAGTAGCCATACCAGTAGTTGTAGTTATTACTGAAATAGTGCTTTTCCTGCTATTACTTGTCAAAGTATTGCCATTGGCTATTGCTTTAAAGACTTCTCAGGCAATTTAGCATTGCAGTCCCTTTAAGAATACTACACTATGAATTTATTTAATTATGCTTATCAATTTTACTTTGTAAGAGAGTTATTGCTTCTCCCAAGTTACATCATTTAAATGCAGGAACCTGTATTTACATTTGTTTATTGACAAAATCTGCAGTTTTGTCTGTACGTTTTTCACTGCTGTTCAAAATGTTAATTATAGTCTACATCACCAGAGGAACTCACATTGCTCAAGCAATCCACTGTAACTTCAGTCAATATCTTGAAGAAGTAGAGACAACAATCTTTCATTGACATTCTACCCTACACCAACCACAGTGCATTAAATCTTACCATAGAAATAAGAGAACACACTGCACCAGGTGCTCTTTATTGAGTCATAATGACTGAACAGTTATAAACACGACATGAGACACTTTGGATTCCTTTTCACCATTGTAACAGGGAACATTTGGTTTTCCAGGTGTATGTGTAGCTTTAATTTAAAAGTTCTTTTTTTTATTTTAAGGGAAACATCAATTGAGATCATTTGAAAAACAAACAGTATATTCATCTAATGATCCCAGGAACATGTCTGACTCAATGCATAAAACATAAGGCAAATAAATAAATAGTACAGTGAAGAATTGAAGAATAAAAAAGACAGATCAATATTATATACAGTATCTTACAAAGCCAAGAGAGTTTTGAAACAGGCATTAACACAGTATGTTTTATGCTAATACTAACGTTGGGCATTTCTGCAGAGCTGGATTTGGATTTAAGACAGAATCAGAGCAAAAAAACTACATTCAGAGTAAGGAGAAGACCCTCTACATGGAAAAACGCAGCTATACGTGTATATGTATGTAGCTACATGTAGCTATACATGTATATGTATAGCTGCGTCTCAATGTCTCTCTCTACAAAAGACATTTAGCCACCTGGAAATATTTTGCCTGCTAAAACCATATTGCTGCTGCTGGATGACAGTCGACACATTGACAATCATGTCTTCTTCAACTTTTTATGACAAGATCTAAAAGGGTTTTATGGATCTTTAGATAATGAAACCTGCTCTATCTATGAAAGAGCACATAAACCTTCAGTTCAAGTAAGAGTGAGAAATTTAACAAAGTGGAAGATGAGGATTTGAATATTTAATGTGAGACCTGAGCTTAGCTGGATAGAGCTAATGAAAATCTGAATTTGTTTTACTTTGAGACATTTAGACAGGGCCAGGCTCTACACCTGAATACAAAGGAGTGAAATGCTCCCACACAGTTCAGATGTAGGTTTTTTTTCTTTCTTTCTTTTTTTTTTTGAGGTAAAGGAATTCATCCTTGTGTCAAAACCTACCAGCTCGTCAATGTGACTTATGTGATCACCGTCCATCTTTAGTTTAGTGTGTTCCTGCTTGTTTGAGGCTGTCATCAATCTAAGTACAGTTGGAACACATGAAAGCAGCAGAGAAAATATGGAATCTGGAAAGCCTCCAGAAGAAGAGGACAAGGAAGGGTCAAAGCTGGGCTATTACGTAATTTGAAGTGTTTAGGTTGTAAGGTTGTTGCCCTTCAGGAAATGACAGGATAGTTCTAAGATCGCTGCTAAGAGTTGAACTGGAATAGAGGATTCTTGCTTAAAATGCAAAATCATGTATGCAAACAGTGACTGGTGTATCACTCTACAGTGTGTGAAAAATGCTAAATAAGAAGTGCTGGAGTTTTCTGTAGCAAAAGAAGCATGTGGTAGATCAAGACTGAATTGTCGATCAAACCCAAAATTTTCCAGGATGTAAAGGTTAATTCCTAAACTAGTAAAGAATGTTGGACATTTCCACATATTTCCAAACCAAGAAAAAAAAGATACATTGTTGTCTTTTGGTTCTATTCTAATTTGCGCTCACACTTTTATTATATTCACATTTATTACAAATGAACCAAGGAGTAAGCATGAAATCATATGGACTGAAAGGAAACTTACTGATTGGACAGTTATGGCACCTGTCATCCTGCATCATCTGTGCTACGTGGACAAAATGTGGAGAAATCATGCAGCACTTAAATACATGACAAACAAGCGAGTAAGACATTATTATGTGTAGCCGTTATGGTTAATTTATTTTCACTTGTAAATGACGAAATGATCTTGCATAACATATACAGATCAACTTCATCACAGCTCACAATCAGACAATAGATTTAATAGTAGGAATTTCTGCTAAAATCACATTCTGTATCTACAATCTTAAAATCCTGTGGCTGGATGTCAGAAGTGGACTCCGTTGCTTAGTCCGCACCAGCCTTCACACCTGTCTAAAAAACCAAACCGAATAGGAAAACGCATTAACCAAACAGATAACGTGCTTGCTTGCGTGCTACTTGCCATGTGTATTTATGTAAGTCATATGTCAAAAGTGTGGTATACATTAGTTGAAAGAATGGTGTATAGTGCTTGTGTCATTTTCCCATGTGGATCAATGTAGCACTGATGATGCAGGTTGACACTCATCAACATGGTACTCTCAGTGATTTACCTGTCAGTCCATATGGCTCATGTTGATATGTTAGTTTGCTTGTGATAAATCAAGGTAAAGAAACCAAAAGGACAGGAACTAAAAGACAACAATAAATCTTTTTTTTTTCCTGTGGTACGGGCCAAATAAAGCAAACATGAAAATAGTAGCCTTAGTTGACAATCTAGAACTAAAAAGAACTGTCATCTCTGCTGTGAATACCATAGTAATTGTTCTGCATTTTCAAAATGGTAAATTTCAAGTTAATTAAATTAGAAAAGAAAATCCAATTATTTCTATTTTTCTCAGGAGTCTTCAGGAAGTCCTTGGACTCCACTTTGTACAGCACAACTGTAAATCCCCACAGAACAAGCCAGCCTGCAGAGTCATAACCCTGGCAGGCCAAGGCCACATCCCTAGAGTTCTCAATATTCAACTCATAATATTTAAGAAGTGGCCAGAGTCCTTTGTCACACTTTGCTGTCAGGCTCAGTAGTAGGTGCACCAGTTGCTGTAATCGCTAGGCATCAGGCCACCTGTGATGAGCAGGATCAGGTCCACAAACCACCAGATCCCCAGGCCCCCCAGGGTGAGCAGCTTCCCAACAGCAGTGCCGGTGTGGCCCAGGCAGAAACGATCAACCCCGAAACAACCCAGGAAGAAGGAGTACAGCAGTGTGGTGATGAAATAGTGTCCAGTGTATCTGCGAAAAACCAACAAAATAAACATTTAAGACATTTAAGGCTATTTAAAGTCAGCTGAAAAGAATTATGAGCAATTGTACAATTAAAATAAATCATGAATGTTAAATGTTATGTTTATTTTAAATACCATTTAATACACTGAGCCTCAATCATTTGTATAATTTTTGAACCTGCAAATGTTCAGTGTAAAAAGTGTAAAAATTGCCATGTGACAAAACAAATATCCCCATATTTACACAAAATAATGGAAACACAAATATAATGATTAAACACAATACAAGATCTTAAAAGAAGCTAGTGCAGAACACTTCACAAAGATATTGCCTGAAGAGAAAATGAACTTTAAATGCTTCACAAAGGCAGCATTTATCCAAGTGCTGGATTGCAGTAGTGCCTCTGTACAGATGCTGCTTTGACTGTGTCCAGCAGCTGCACATCTCTGATCTCTATGCAGTTACTACAGAGATTAACCTCATGTGCTGGTGAATACAGAGATACACTGAGTGAAGATAGTGTGCTGAGAAAAAAAAGGCAAGTAAGTGGTGGTTCTATACATTTGTAAACACTGCCCTCTAGTGGTAATCATGATACCTCAGATTTTTACCAGAGTGGACTGGATCAATCAGAGATACTGCATATTTTTGAACGTCTTAGCAGCTGGAAAATTACACAGCTATGGTGTGTATTGTATGTGTAACGAGCAATGGATGTCTTTTTGACTTAAATTTGTCAGCCTCTCTATAAAGAAAAACAATTTTGTTAATTTTTGTACTGTGACTTCAGTACTCATGTCCCATTCTTATCTACTTTATATATATTTTATTTAGTCTCTGTTGCTGTCATCACCAAATGCCCATGCATTTCAACAAATTTAATCAAACTAATAGCACAGATGTATTGTTATCAGGTTGAGCCTCTAGAGATGCATCGTCTCATTTCAACAGGGTCCATATCATTACATGGAGTGTATACAGCTGTAACAGTACTGACAGTTTGCATCCATGCTAGCAGCTCTGTGAACCTAAACTCAGGCACAGTGGTGCTTTGAGCTAAATACTAATCATAATCACAAAGACAACTTTAACGTGCTAGGTTCTAGTAAGTATATCACTTACTATGTTTAGTTTATACTGGCAGCATTTGCATTGGCAATAAACAGTGCTGTTGAGGCTGATGGAAATGTCATTACTTTTGCAGGTTTTTAGTCATGAAAGTGTAAACAAGTTAGAATTTTTAGTTGTCAGGGTTACTAGTTATCCAAAAAATACAGTAGTTGTTGGGATATCACACTAAAAGCCCAATATTGGCACTTGAGAACAAATCAGGGGATCACTAAAGCCAGAAGGATTCAGACTCTGGGGACCATGAATGTCTGTGCAAATTTTAATGGGAATCCATCAAATATTGTTGAGATTTCAGTTTGGACTAAGGTAGCAGACTGGCAGGCAGAACAACATTACTATTCCTGGCACCACACCACCATGGCTAATTAAAACTACTTCAAATAATTTAGGTGGTTAAAACAAATGCATTTGAAAATGAGCAGGAGCTAAGCAAAATAAATCTATGTGAGCTTTCCTGACATTACAAGAAATCAATGTCTGGGCCTAAAAAGAATGTACAGACCTTGGCTTATATTTCATGAGCCAGCTGGTGATAATAAAGACCCACCACTAAGTTCTGAGTATGTAAACTAGAATCCCAGATAACACAACTCTATGCCCTTTCTGGCATTAAAATCATACATCAACCTCTATATAACCTACAAGCTCTATATAGTATCTATCACTTGGTAAATACTGCATGACAGATTTACTAAGCAACCCTTTTTCAATAAATTCAATTTTGGAATTATTTTCCACATTAAAGAACATTTTTCTGATGGCTCTGACAGAAAAATAGCCACAAAACCCCTCTTTGGTCTGAATTAGTTGTTTCACCAACTGACAGAATTAATGTTAGCTAGCTAGAGCTGTGTAAATTTGTCACAATCAGTGACAACCAGCTCAGAAAGAGGAGAAGGTTGGTGAATGGTTAGGATTGTAATCAAGTGTATCTAATATTTTGTTTACCCCATTTATATTGATGAAACAAGGTGTAGCATAAGCCTCCAAAATGACCATAAAACTAAAATGGCCCCTCTTTCAAAATGTCTCAACAGACCTTTGAAATTTTATGAAGGTATGATTTATTGCTGCTCTAGTTTAAGTTGGGTATTTTTATGTAGACACAGAAGTAAATTTCAGTGGGAGCAGTGACTGATGATTATAATAAACCACACAGGGAAAAATGTTCTTGTCTTTTTCACACTCAGCAAAATCATTGCAGCTGTTTCAATATGTTCTTCTGTCTCATGTAAAACTGAATTCTAATACAATGTGATTGATTTTGTCTGTAAAAACAACTGGTATAAAATCCATTATTACAACATCCACTACTCCATATATACACTAATCGATGATTAATGACCTATTTATTAATGATGCTGGTAAAGGGTAAATGATAATGAATAAAAATTAGTTGTTTATTCATTTTCTGTTGGTCAAACAGAGACAGGGTGAGTTTGCTTTGGCAGAATGAACCAACCTTTGTCTCTGTACTTCTCCATGTTTCAACTGTAATTTTTTCCCCTATTTTTTCCAGAGCCGTTTCACCTACTAGATGTCTGGACATGTGGCTCTCAGCATCATAACATGTGCATAACATAACTAGAATTATTTTTCCTGACATTGACAAAGCAAAAATAATCTCTAGACTATTTTGGATTTTCATACAAGATTACACTATGGCACAGACTCTTTACAGTGTCATAAAGCAGTAGAGCCAGAAAATTTGGAGGGGACAAAAAAAGCTGAGATTTTGCCTGAACAGTGCACTAAAACGTCAGCTGATTTAAGGGTCATGATCCAAGTGTGTCTTGATAAGTATTACTGTAACTATTACATGAAGTACATGAAATTTGATGTGACAGTTTTGGCAAACAGATTTATGCAGCTGTGTGTCCAGGATGTTATCCCTTACTTGATGCAGGGTACGTTTCCTCTGAGGAATTCTCTGGATCCGGCACACTCTATATCATCAAGTGCAGTGCACACAACAGGGGTGTGATTCACTTCTTTCTGAGTCTGGCCACCCCACTAAAAATAAAAACAGTGACGTAAGTACTGCGTAATTACACAACATGATAACTGCTTCAAAAACAACACTTACCCCAACACAACCATGGCCCATCTCAAGATAGGCACTGTAGTTGCCTGCATGATCCACAGGGTCTTGACAATAGATGAACTCCTCCGGTCTAAATCATGGATTGAATGTATAGAAAAGATAGAGTGTGAGGAATGTAGTATGGCAGTCACTGCCAGGGAAAGTACTGATGCAGAGAGATAGATTTCCGGTAAGCAGAGAGCATACACCAAACTTCATTCGTAATATCTGACAGTTACTAAGCCCCTGAATTATTCACCAAAATGCAGACCAGGCAGAACATGAGTTATAGCTAAGTGTTTATTATTACGAACTGAGTTCGACATACGGGATATTATTTTAATACTTATTTAACAGACTGGTCCGTTCGTAGCCCCTTATATTCTAGGGAAGAGAAATATATAATTATAGGAATTGTTAGATGTTTCGCTGATTTGAGTGATGGATTACTGAAGTGCAGGGGAGCAAGATTTGCCAGATTTCTGAAGAGAGTTTGCTATGTCAGTCTCACAACAGCATAAGCTAACAGTAACATGCTAACGATAGTACTCTAACAAGACTGCTGTACGTTACTCACAGATAGCTACAGAGGACGACCGGTGACGGGGGTCTGTACTCTAATCCCTCTGTGTCATTCGATGTTTCATATTTCACAATTTCTGGCGGCTGCTCGCTGAATGGGAATGCGGTAGCTCCCTGACCAGGAGAAGCAGCCGGAGTCTCCGTTGTCGACGAGTTTTGCGAGTGAATTCCTTCCAGACATTGTAATAATATCACCGTCACCAGCAGCAGGAACTGTCCGCACAACAGAATATAGCTCACTGAAATCATTGCCATCCTCAAAATACGACATTAATCATGAAAAAGCCATTCATGGTGAACGGCGACATTTAAAGACGACGGTTTGTTTGGGCCTTGGTCACCGTCTCGTGATTATGACGACATAAGAAAGCGCCTGAAGTGAAACCATACAAAGTCTGTGGTTGAAACCAAACCATGGATGTGTTATTGTACCTCTCCGGGACGGGGGACTAGAATAGAAGTAGATATAAACAGCTGCAGTCAAGACCAACAGTCTGCAACAGCTCTCACAGTCTCTAAGAAGTCTCCAAAACACTCTCAGCCTCTCTGATCCGATCCTGGTTTGACAAAATGTTGTCACACAAAATGAACTTGTACACAGTGTCCAGTTATCACGGGGTACACCATTAGTTTATTATTTAGGTGGTCTGATGTCAGCGCCTTTGTGGTTTAATCTCCACATTACTCAGTTTTAAAATCAAGAACCTAGAATTCTCAAGTACAGCAGCCATCATATCAGTCTGTTGCATATAAATCGGCTTCTGAACCTGTCCCTCTCAAACTAAAGACATGGGGAAAAAGCAGAAATAAAGGACAATAGTTTTATTATTTATATATTCAATATTTAAACTGTCAGAGATTGACATGACATTTCATTTCAAGACTCTTCATATCCCATTTGTTGACATAAGTTTTGTATTGTTTCAAGATAGGCCCACATCAAGAATTAGACCAGTATTCACATTGTAGACTAGAATTATTCTAGATTGCTTGCAGTTCATGAGAATTATTTTCAATATTTAAGTAGAATGATAAAACCCACCATTGACCACACAACATTTATACTGTTAATAGGATTGTTTGATATGAGCATGCACAGAATTGATCATTATCAACCCAAGTGAATCATAATGGAGTTGGACTGAAATTACTGCAATGCAGAAAAGAGAGAAGACGTCAGAGACTTTGGAGGAGACCATTGAACCAGTTGAGGTAGGAGGAGAATTAGAGTGACAACTGAGGTAAGAGGAAATATGATGTTACTAAGCAGACCAATCACAGTTGTTACAGCCTGTGTTGCCGCAGGGAGGTGTTGTGATTTCATTGGTCGGACTTTGCTTTATGAAAGTTTATTGTGTTAACAGAATAAATGTTGTATCATCAATGGTGACTTTTATCAGTCATAGAATAAATTCAGCTTATAATGCAGTTTTTAGTACAGGTCTCAGTCTACAGTCTCATAAAATGCTTAAGGTCAGTGATGAACATTAGTTATTTATTTGTGAAGTAGTCTGTTCAGACAAAATACAAAGTTCTGAGCCACATACTTGAGTTAAGTTAAGTTGGCCATTGTAACTGTATGGATAAAGGTCTTCTAACCTTTACAAAGCAGTTATTGTAATTCACACCATCATCTTTCCTAAACCTAACCTCTGGAGGACTTGTTGCAACCAAGGTCACTACTGAATCTAACTGCCAGTCCCTAATAAACAGGCCCCATCTTTAGGGTCTGCAAGCAGTTTAGATTGGCGATCAAGCCCACAGGGGCCCAAGTGGGCCAGCCTCCTGTTATCAGGGTCTGGGAATGACCCAAAGCTGGATCATATATTAGTCACAATAAACAAAAATAAACACAAATCACAATAAGCAAAACAGTGGTATTGCTGACCTGCTTCACTGCCAGTGGCCTGGGGTGTAGTAGTAGTACTATAAGTAGTGGTAGTAGTATTATTAGCAGTAGTACTACTAGTAGTAGTATTAGTAGTAGACATACATACACAAACATACACATACACACACTTGCATTCATCTATGTCAAATTAACACAACATCCAACATCCTACATCCCCTTGTTCTTTGACACAGTGTCTGTGATGCTCCTGTAATCATTACTTTGTTTTCCTTGTGTTATCCTATCAACATCTTTTGTCTTGCAATTTTAAAAATGACCTCTAAATCACACATAAATTCATGGCTACATCACAGGATATTTCAGATATCAACAAATTGAATGCAGCTGCCAGCGAAGATGATCATGGTTAGTGACTGAATGACACAGGGCAGAACATGAAAGAACTTTAATTCAAAAGCCAAACACAGAGGAGTTATACAAATCTGTTTTAATAGGTTTAATCATATTTTATGTTTGTGTAATATTGTTACAAGTTGTTTACAAGTCAATATTTTGCACTGCTGACTCAAAGGTTGAAGGTTTGATTCTCATGTCCTCCTGTTCACATGTCCAACAGTTCTTGAACAAGACTCTGAACAATGAACAGTTCTTCCTGGTGTATTACACTGGGAAAAAATGCAATGGGCTTTGGTGAATGAATGTAATATGTAACAACATTAGCCCTTTAAAGACCCTGAAGACTTTCAGACATCAGTTTCTTACTCTGAGTGATGTGGTCGTACACGAGAACAGTATTTTCAGTCAGTTTAGATTATTTCACAACAGATTTCTGTTTTTTTTTTTTTTTTTTTTTTTTTTATCTGAGCTCCTTGGCTCAGTTGGAAAAACGTCACATGCTTCTTTACACATACCATGACTCAGCAACATTTGAATTGAAATGTAATGACACTGGGTTGGTTGTTTGGTCACTGTCAATCAAGTTTGGTCAAAGCACATCCTCACAGTCCCGATGAAACAGATTATGAGCATTAAAACTCTTGATAAATGTACCTAAGAGATATTTTTTTCATTGAGATTTTTGTTTATTTTGTATTGAATGTTTAATACTATATAAAATACATAAGATTTGAGGCCAAGCTTTTAAGGCAAAACCAGGTACACAAAGAAACCTTAAGGATAAACATCTTTTTAATTAGTTATTGGATCAGTCTATTAGTCTTTGAGAAAAACTGACACAGTCTCATGGACAAATACATTGATGCATGCATGCATCCATGCATTGTTTAAATGCAAAGAAAGCTGATGTGTTTTGAGCTATTCAACTTGCCTTTGTGTGTGTAAACAGTACAAAAGCTGGCAAATAAGTTTTTGTAAAGTTTCACTGGAAATCTTCTAGTTCAGTTGTTTTGATTTTATATATATTGCATTATTTGTTTGATTCGCTCAGGCCTATTTATAAACAAACTAATTTGTGAATTATATTTTTCTGCGTTCAAAGGTAAGCAATCTCAGCATCCACATAATCAACCAAGCTGCACCTAACTTCAACTTAATATGTTATTTATAAACTAAGTTACATTTTGTTGAAATAATGTATTCAGTGAGATGCAGATGTATGAGACTTCATCAATGTTCAAGACAACTCAAAATTTTCATTTTGAAATATGTCTGGTGTCACTCCTGTGACAGAACAGCCTTTCAGGTCTCTAGGTTGGAGTGGGTAAAGCACATGCAGGGACACAGTAACAGTAACTCCTCTCAAGTCAGAATTGTCTCCCTGTTTGTAACTCCTCTTCACTGCATTTTATCTCAGTTTCGCCCACTGAGTTCATCTGCTCTGTTTTGGGCAGCATTAGCAAATCAGGGATGAGATATTTCAATCCACCTCCACCCGCAGGAGGAACAGATGAAGATATGATCGGATAGGTGAAGTAGTCCTGGCTGTGGATGATCGGGTAGGCTCTGAAATCCACTTTGGACCGCGCTGAGAGGCTGGCATAGGGATAAAACAGAAAGCCTCCGAATTGTGAAAGGCCGATTAGATCCTGTTAACAAGAAGAAAATACACATAAAATATAATGAATAACAAATAACTCAGGTTAAATCACAAGTTCTGACCTGCTGAGAGAGCTTTTAATATGGATTTATGACAATCACTATAATAAGCCTACACAACACTTCAGTGAAAACTTTTTTTTTAAATTCATCCTCATTAAAAAAAATCCTCTTTAAAAAACTGCTTAGATTTTAAAAAAGTGTAATAATATATAACTTCTTCTGTAATTGCATTACATTATTATGTTATAGTTTCTCCTCCTTGGCTAACTTTATAAACCTGTCATAGCTGTTCATTTGACACAGCTGCGCTTGCTTTCTACTACTAGAGGCATTTTCAAAAATATTGTCTATTTTTTTAACTTGTCTTTATTTCAAATGCAGACATAATAATAATATACACAGTAAGAATAATGTATGTGAGGCTGTTCTCACATTTTTACTCTTCAATTACACAAGAAGGACAAGGATGTTAACACCATTTTTCCTAGTACTGTACTATGATTTACAGAAATACTTATGGCATAATCAATTTCTCCTTTCCTCCAGTTTTTCTTCCACTGTACCTACATGTAAGTATCAGTTACAAGCAGTCAGTAATTTATTGGAACCTGATCCATACAACACAGTTACACTGTAAATTGCAGGCTGTGTTACCAATACTGTATGTCTTAACTGCATTTATTTGAGAGATGCAGTTAGTTTATAAATTAGTTAACAGTGAGATTAAATTAGCTCCACATAACATAACCAGTTACAACATTAAAATGCTTCTCGCACATTAAAGGATAGTTTCATAATTTTTTTGAAACTATTTTTGAAATGATAGTCAGGTGCTCATGTGACCAGTCAAACAGTTTTAGTTTTTTTCTTCATGCTCATACACCCATTTAAAGGGCAAATCACTTTTGATTTAAGTGATGGGGGACAAAATCCACAGTCCTTTCTTTGTGCAAAAATATGTATGTTCCAGGGTTAATATGAGGCTTCAGCAGCAACAAATCAAGTGAGCATTTTCCAACATTTTTTTTTTTTTTTGTACAAAATTTCCACTTACTTTGGAATGCATTTTTACACAGAATTATGACTGTGGATTTGGTCCCCTACTACTTATACTGGAAGCTCATTAAGAAAGAAGTTTTGAGCAACTTGTGCTCAACTTAAATATTTTAATTGTATACACTCATACTTCTGCTCCTCTACATATCCGTGGCAAATTTTGTACTTTTTACTGTTTACTAATTTCTACAACCAGTTACTTTGCAAATCAAAATAATGCATTAAAAACAACGAAGTGTTTATAAAGAAGTTAATAAAGAGTTAAGAGTTAGAATTACCGGTTTGGACCAGCTACAATAATGAAAATCCTGCGCACACATACATTAATGCTTCAGTCATAATAATAATCAGATATTCCATCCAGCCATCCATTATCTATACCATTTATCCGTTAAGGGTTGCGGGGGGGGGGCTGGAGCCTAATAATCAGATATTGTAATACATAATAATAAATTGTTAGGTATAACACTAAAAGGCTGACCGGGGGTATGCCTTTGGATAATGAATAACTGAACTTTTGATATTTGAGGGTTACATTTTAGTGATATTACTTCTGTACTTCTGTACTTCAGTAAGACTCTGAATGCAGGACTCTTCAGCAGATTAAGGTGACTCGGTGAGCAAGAGATCTTGAGATTTGTCCAACTTGTAATGAAACATATGTGTCCTCTAAGTGATTACTGTATTTTAATGAGTGTTTCACTAGTTCATTAGTCCCCGGCTTACCTGTACCAGCGCATGCTGCTGAAAGCTGATGGGAAATCCTGGAGTTCCTGGAGTTCTGACAGGTACTCCCAGGCACGGTCCACACGGCATTATTCTGTCCATGGTGGAACAGCTGTCCCAGGTGTTCACCTGTGCAGAGTGGAAAAGATTGTTGGGGACACTTGGATCCCACAGATGTGTGTTTAATTCCGGATAAGAACCACTGTGTATAAAACTGCTGCGTAATTTGCACATTTGGTCTTTCTCTGAGTCTTGTGGCTCGGAACAACTCGCTCCTTCAGTTATTTTACTGCTGACATGACTTTGTCCAGGGTCCATTTCTCTCCCAGCTGGAGTCTGTACTGTCCTGTCTGTGATGACAACCATTGGCTTGAGTTTGGTCTGTGTTTGGGTTTTGTGTTCCACTTCTCCAGCATTATCATCTTTGTCACTGTCACTTTCATGGGTGTCTTGAAAAGACAGATAAATGGAAATGTTAGTTTTTACGTTAGTTTGTAGACTCACAGAATGTTACACATTGGCAAAATGAGTATTATACATGTTGAAGAAGTGTCTGTGAAAAACAACAGTGTTTCCACACCTGAGGACTTGGGATTGTCTGAATATTGTGGAGATGATTCTTTTTCAGGTTCAGGTTTCATGTCAATCAGTCGCATCTCTTTAGACTTTTGTGATGAATGTTGTAGTTTCCTGATATTACAAAAGAAGAAAGCAAAAGATATCATTTCTAAACAATTTGAGAAAAGATGATATGAAGATAACTGTATAACACAGGTTTTTACAGGCTCAGACGTTGAGTATTTTAAGTTCAATTAAATTCTCACTGAACAAATGTGTTATGTCATTTTAACACATTGCCTTAAAACTAGAAATTTTCATTTTAGTTAACATTTCAACAACTTTCCACTTCAGAATGACAAGAATCTCCTCCATCCCAGTAGAATAACATCACTAAACTACCATTTCATCCACAGAGCCCTCTTCTGGAGTTTTTCTGGGCATTTGGGCATTTTTATCTTTGAAGACACCTGTTAAACATCCATAGTGCTAGCGGAAAAAATAAGTGAACGTGAAGGTCTGGGCTGTGACGGGGCCATTCAAAAAGGTGGATTTTCTTTGTTTGAAGTCATTCTATAGTACGTTTACTTTGATGTTTAGTTTCATTGTCCCGCTGCATCACCCAACTTTCAGCTGGTGGACAGTATGATGCTCACTCCATCATACTTCACCATTAGGATGATGTTTTCATGTAGATATGCAGTGCCCACAAAAATAGATTGTGTTTTTTCACAATTATAACTTAGATGCAGATCAGACCATATTTAAGACAAATTTACACATGAACACTGGGCTCACTTACTCATTCTTGCCACTGTACATAGTGAGGAGTGTTGTAAAGTAAAGTATAATTTAAGGTATTTGTGTTTTACTTCAGTACACGATTTTTTTATTTCTTTATTTATGTGGCAGCCATAATTAATAGAACTAATAGAGGACATGATGTGATTAACTTACAGAATAAGAAATATATATTGTTAAAGATTTAACTGCAAAATATTACGAATACGTTTCTTTTACTTTTATACTTTAAGTATTAAAACTTGAATCATTTTGTATAATGATGCTGTAGGTGGAGCTGGTCACTGTTTTAAACAATGCGAATTCCATCGCTGTTAAGTAAACCTGGCTTTAAACTGTCACAACATATTGAAGTTTTTTTTTTTTAATTTTAATAATTACATGAATCAATAACTGAAGTGATTAACTCGCCTCTTTTCTCGTCTTCCGTTGCCCACGTCTCGGAATCCCTTCGCAAAGGGATTGTTGTCTATTTTCAGCTGTGTGATCTGAAAGTTGTTATAAAGAGGCAGAATTATTTTTATGTCACTGGATTACCTCTGACTGACACAGTGAAAAACTAAATCCCTGCTGTATGACATGAGCTTCTTCTTTTGTTTTGAAAGTTGAGCTCCTTTTTGAAATCGACGAACTGGAGTCTACATCGTTTCCAAACAGATTTAAGAGGAAACAAAGCTCTTACCTTATCATTCTGATAAGCTGTTACTGCGATGAACTCTGTCACAGAAAAGATGTACGTCCTAAAGGTGCTGTAAGGCAGTTTGAGGATGTCATTCACCTTCACTATATGAAATCTCGGCTGGTATTTGTGCATGGAGTTGAGAATTGTCTGCAAATAAAAAAAATAAATAAATAAATCTTTTAAGTCCAGTTTTGAGAAAACATTTGGAAAAACTCATTTGATTCGATATAAATGAAAATGTTTATTAGGGCGCACTCAAAAGCGAAAAAATAGAATTAAAGGTTATGGCGAGGATATAGAAAGAACTAGAAAATATTACTTACATATGTATCACAGCAAATCTACCGTAATTAGATATTTGAGGAACACTGAAACATTAGACATCACAAAAAGGCCATAAACATGTAACTGTGTGCCTTAAACAGGTTCCCTGCCAATGAACAAATCAATAAAATCCAAACTTACAAATCCATGTTTGTCAGATATGTTGTTGGTCAGTTTCAGTTTGTGGAAGTTGACCACTTTAGACATCCACTGCTCGCCCGTGGCCGGACTGTCCGGGTGGATGTACATGCGTTTGGGCATCTCCGGGTCCGCCTTCCCCGCCACCATCCAGCGGGAGTTATGAAACTTATACCTGCAGTCATCAGCCGCCACGATGTCCATCAGAAAAATGTATTTGGCTTTTCTGTCCATCCCGGTGCACCTGGCCTTGAGCGGCGGAAACATGCGCCTGCGGGTGAAGAGACAACGGCGTGAAGCATGCATTCATGAAAACACAGTAAAACCTTCCGTCCATGCGTAATTATTAGACATTTACTGTACCTCCCAGATTTTGTAATGACCATTTCAGTGCCACATTTGTGGAACTGTTTCCAAAGGTCGCTTGCTTCTAAATAAACTTTAGGCTCATCATCTGCCATTTCCCCTCCCTCCAGAGGCCGACACAAAATCGCAGACTGCCCAGGCGGCGACATGTGAATCATCGGATCCAAACTGGGATCTGCTGATCCTCCGGAGGATAAAGCCATGGCCGGCAACAGCGGGGGTCTGGTCAGGACAGTCCCGCGAAGGGGCGCATCTCCGACTCTTGCTGGAAAGGCTTGCGGTACCCCACCTGGGACGCACGGCTCCGAGAAGCTGCGCATGGTCTCCAACGGAAAAATAAACTTTTACGCACGGCGCTGGTCGGGTTATACTTTTACGCCACGTTGATACGTGCAGGATAAACGCATCAGCACATTGCTAAAGTCACTAAACTGTTAAAGGTAGCAACTTTGATACTACTTTGCTTTTTCCCTGGATGTTTTGTCTTTGAAAAATCCTGTCCACAGTCCAGTGCGCCCCGATGGCTCTCAGTGTGTCCAAGCTGATTTGCTCCTTGGCACGTATGGACACAGCATGACACCCAGAAGTGGGTGGAGTTTCCCTGTTTTGCACTTGTGCAGGAAAATGCTGCCTCAAGTTTCCTCACAAGCTGATGAAGCTGTTTCTGACTATTTGGGATGAAAACCCAGCTTTACTGATCACAAAGCAACCCACGACACCCAACCAACTATACATTTAAATCAAGCTTTATTAATCAATACCATCGCTGCACCATCAATGGAATCTGACAACCCAACATTCTGCTAACCCTGGTGTGATTCCCACATCATTCCACTTTCCTGTGGTTTGATTAGCTACACTGATGTGATCTCTCCTCCCGTGCAGCGCTGCGTGGGGACAGCCTGCGGGGATTGAGCACTGTGGAGGTGCAGCCTCTGCCAGCGATTGTCCCGGCTGGATTAGGCTCTGGGTTTGGTTACACGCTTTTTATTGCTCTATGGTCCATGACAGCGCAGGAACGTCCCAGTAAAAACTTTCCGTGACTGAGGGCGGCAGGTTCAGAATACATGTGTGCCACCCGTGATGTGCAGCGCTTAGGCTCAACTGTAGTCAACATGAGGTGGAGCACACTAATAAGTCACATGATAGTATAAAGTGTGGAAAAAAGACATTTGGTCTGTGACATTTGGTCTGTGTTGTTTATATATAATAAAACAAAGTTAATATTTAAATTAATTAAAAATGAATATTACCAAAATTAAAGTTCCTACAATGAGCATGGAACACATATTAATGCTGCATTTAATCACAAAAACACCGTATCAGTATCAACAGTATCATATTATTGTTGTGACTTGATTGAGTTTACATAATGTGACTCCTTTGAATTAACAAATTCATCGATACTTGACTCCATCTTGATGGTTCATTCAAGTGCTTACTAAATTGGTTAATTATTTATTAATTAAAATTCTGAAATGTGTGGTTAATAATTAGTGAAACTGATAAGAATATCCCACAAGTGGACTCAGACAGTTACACATCAACACAGTGTTAAGTGAGTGCAGGGTGCACATGGCCAAGCAAAAAACGGACAGTGCAGGTACACGACAGAACGAGAAAAAAGATGTAGCTGAGAGAGACATATTAAAGGGGGAAATCCCTGGAGGAAAGGTCAGCTAAATGTTTCAAAATAACTGATATGGTAGGATTGCCATCGCCCTCAATACATCAACTACCCCTCCCCTAAAGGGTAACACTGGTATTTTTGAACCTGGGCTTCATTTTTCTGTGTTTTGCAGTGTAAATGATTGATAGAGACAAAAATCTTTGGAATCAGTGCAGTATTGAGCAAGAACTGTATACCCAGCAACTGTAAACAGCTGCAGTGATGTAGTCGTACTGGGCAATTGTCCACGTCAAAGTAAGTCCATGAAAGTGCTTGTTTTTGACACTAAGAACTCAGGTTTTTATTTTAAGTGTTTAACAACATAGATGGACAGAGAGACATTTTTATTAAAGAGTAAGATCCTCTTTGTTTAACTGGAAACAGAAATATATTGCTACCCGACTTTAAATCTTGAATCTTTGAAATCGGTGCAGCACTGAACAAGAATGAGGGTGTATGAGGCCATACAGAACATTTTAAACTGCAATTTCATTAAAAATAAATAGAAAATTAAAATAAATTAGCATTAAATAAAATTACATCATTTTACCATATAAAAATGTACCACAATTATTGACACTTTTAAATATTTTTTTACAAATATTTTCTGTTATTTGAAAAGGGAAAAAAAATATAATGAACTCTAAAATGTTAAATGACTTTTTAAAAAAGCTCATTTAAAGGTATTATAAACTGCATAATTATACTGAAGCATAGCATAAATATGATATGTTATGTTAATAATCACATCATATCACTAACCTGCTGCCTGCTGTGCCCTGATTCAGTGGGCACAACTACAGAATATACTGATCACTTTTCAATAATGTGTCATAAATGAAACAACTTGTTAGTGAAATCAAAAAGTATTAAAAACATTTCTGTGATTTGACTGGTGGTCTGTTTTACAAAGGATTTTTATCAAGGTTTGACAGGTGTTTAATGTTGTAAACCTTTTTGTGGCACAGATTTTGCCCAATTTTCACTGTTTCACACACACTCTCTCTCTCTCTCTCTCTCTCTCTCTCTCTGTCTCTGTCTTTATTTATTTATTTATTTTTTTTTTTACAGTGTATGTGATTCTTCCACCACTGAAAGTCACACAATAACACAAATGAAACAACAGTGATATCCCAGGAATTTCTGTGTTGTGAGAGGTAAAATGACTGAATGGATGAATGAATGGAGTCGGGTAGCAATATATTTCTGTTTCCAGTTAAACAAAGAGGATCTTACTCTTTAATAAAAATGTCTCTCTGTCCATCTATGTTGTTAAACACTTAAAATAAAAACCTGAGTTCTTAGTGTCAAAAACAAGCACTTTCATGGACTTACTTTGACGTGGACAATTGCCCAGTATGACTACATCGCTGCAGCTGTTTACAGTTGCTGGGTATACAGTTCTTGCTCAATACTGCACTGATTCCAAAGATTTTTGTCTCTATCAATCATTTACACTGCAAAACACAGAAAAATGAAGCCCAGGTTCAAAAATACTGAAGTTATCCTTTAATTCATTTTTTTTTTTTTAACTAATAAATATCATCAACACTTGATCATGCTCTGTAGGAAAATGCATGTAAATAATATGGAAAATAAAAAGCTGTGTACTTTTTTTTCTGTTGGGTGGAAGTAGCTCCGAGCCTCATGATAATCAACACAACTCCAGTCACAACTCTTTTAGGTGTTTTCTGAGGCAGTTTTTGCATAGTTGTGTTGACATAACCAGTAAAAATATTTCGTTACAGTATACCTGGTCTCTTGTGAAAATGTGGAGGTTGACTTGAGTTGACATTAGAGTCTCTGGTTGGATTATTTTCCTGCTCTGACCCTGCCTGAATGTTTTGTACAATGCACTAATAGAGAGCAGAGATAATAGCTTCAATATCATTTTGCGTCAAAGTTTAGTGAATGTTTGTATTTTGCCAACCCGGGTGTCTGAACTCTGAGTCACTCACCAGTGAGTCCTCACCAGTAACTTTTCACTTTTTCACTTGCATATGCAGAAAAATTAAACAAGCAATAAACACCTGACTTTTTCTATTCATAAAATATACTAAAACGTATATATGTCCACTTTATTGTAGCAGCAAAGTATCTGTATTATTATACTGTCTTTGACATGGATGACAGAATGAACATGTTTAATGAGTTTTTAAAACAGAATTATCAAATCAAAGACACAAGGACAATCAGTAACTTGCAATAATGAAGCAAATTTAGTCTCCTTAGAAAATATAAAAGTTGCACCCACTGTGCTTCAAGTTCAGAGACAATGATTGTGTCCACTTATTTATAGCTTCTTACAATTTCCAAGTTGTGGCCTTTGATGAAACAATGGTACAGGGTAACAGCAGTTCTCCTAAAAACAACACACTGAGGCTTGTATTTCAGTGAGGACTTTGCTGTGAAATCAGGAAATACCTCACACTGGACCTTTTGTTACAGCCTCCAAACAGCTCTCTGATCAGATGCCTAAGTAAGCACACATCTTATTCGGAGGTCATTCAAGATATGCAGTGGGTGGCAGAGCTGTTGAGGACCCAATCTTTTTCTGGCAGAGATGCAGGGGAAAACCCTGCCTGTCCGTCAGCCAACTTCAAAGAGCTAGTCAGTAATCTGAAACAGGCCCCAGAATGATGGCAAACAAGACGCCTGGCTGTTATTTGTGGGTTTGGCCCACAAGCTGCGTGTGAAACCTGTCACTGAGGATAAACCCGCAGATCTCCACTGGGTCACTGCCCAGTAACACACTCTCCCTAGTAAAACCTGGGAGTGGAGATATGGTCCATGAGGCAGGAACAGCTTGAAGAGCTGGGAGAGGAACATTTATCATGCAAAACTGTACCTAATCTCAGTCCCTGCTTGGTTAAATTTTATGTTCTTAACACCTGCTGACTGGTAGATCTTTACTGGGGAAAAGGTGATGAGTTATACATTTGTAGCTTGTTTGGAATACACAGAGGATCTGACACTGTGACTAAAAAGACAAAGTCAGAGTCTCGCCAACAGAAAGACTAGGTTTTGTATAACTGGTTAAATTAATCAAACAGACACCTGTAAAACAGATTCTAGTTTCAGGTTATCAGCAAAAATGACCCAGTGTATAAAAACTTCTGTACAGTACTGGGGAACAAAACTGAAGTTTGGATTTGAACAACCTTGTTTTTATTGGGTAATAAAAGAGGGAAAGGGGAGAACAACCATTACATACCTCATTCTTGCTCTGTAATTAATTACCAGGTTCCTTATCAAACAAACTTCAGTTTTATTTCAGTAATTGTATTAAAACAGCTGGTTGCTGTAGGTATCCAGGGCAGCAGGTGTGCAGACTCCTACCACCCTTTGACTTTTCTTGCTTTTTAGTCACTGCATCCAAAATAAGCTGCATTCTTTAAGTCAGCTGTAGCATCAAACACCTTTTACTGACAATATCTCTGACAAGAATGTTAATCTGCACTTCATAAGATCTCTGATCAAGTCTCCCTGCTGTTTTCCGGCAGACTTTATGTCCTCTGACTGGAACTCGTCTCCACAACCAGGGTCACTGGAACGCTTCCAAACCACTCTGGCCGTGCTGTCTCGCTAACACCTCTCATGTTTGGACAGTTGAACGTTGATGAATGGCCTAATGGTAACAGGTTAGTGTGAGTGAACATATTTGGGCTTTGGAGGTGGGAGGAATGTAGTTTAACAGCAGAGCGGAGGTGCTAAAAGAGACGAGGCCGGAGTTGATATCAAACACACACGCAGCGGCCACATGTCTCGAGGTGGGGCAGACTGGAAGAGGAACCATGAGAAAGTAAAGTGAAGGCAGTCACCATCAGACTGTAGCATGTTGTATCATTACTCCATTCATGTCATATTCAACCCAACAAAGTGAAAAGCTTTTTTCCCTATAGTATACCCATTTATAGTCGTTACTAAAACAATATATTATCATGTATTATCATACATCATATATTATGTTAAACTTATTTGCCATATTGCAGTCAGCATTCACTCAAAAGAATCTATATAGTATGATGGTAACATTAATGTATGTAATATCAGTTTACACTACCCTGTCTCTTTGAAATGACATTTATATATTACAATTTTTTTTGTCAAATATATTTTGGGGAAAAGGTCCTGGATTAAGTTCAGTGGCAACATTTATTTACTGCGTGTTTGTCATGAGGAGGTGGTCAGGTAGATGGTCAAGATGATGGTTTAATATGTAAAACATCAACAGTAACTTCTTGCAGCAGGAGATACACTACATTTTATTAAAATTTAACCAAAACCACAATATTTCCCAAAACCTAAACCAACATGCCTTTGTCACCTAACTTAAGCAGCACTCAGGATACAAACCCTGGTCTTTGTAAAGCCTACACTTTGCACACCCTCCATCCATCCAGCCACCTTCCTGCCAATTACATATTGTAAGAACACTGGAAACAACTAATATCCATCCTTACCCCCTTTTATTTAGTGTACATGCCTCCACCAGAACATATGCAGAAACATAATGTTCAAACATAATATTCACTGCTGTTGTTATGCAGATGACGCTCATATCTATGTCCTGTTAAATCACACTAAAGAACGCAACTTGCATCACCGCCAATTTTGTTCCTCAATAATCAAGTGGAGGGTGTAGTTTTCAACAGTGACCTCTTATTTGACAAAGATGTCACAAGCTTTGTCTAATTATGTTTCCTCCAACTGAGGAGCACTTCAAAAATCTTTACTTTTTCACTTTGTTATCACAAAGGTCATTCATGCCTCTCAACATTCATCACATTAATGAAATTCATTATGTTCAGGGTTGGGTAAAAAAGAATACATCCTATACCTTTAGATTGTTCAACATGCAATTTTTAAAATCTTATATTATTGTGGTATATTTAATTATATTTCATTTTTGTACATTTTATTGCCTCTTATTATTATTATTATTATTATTATTATTATTATTATTATTATTATTATTATTGTGATCCTTAGCTGTTTAAATATTGATATTCTCATGTAAAGCATCTTATAACTTTGTTTTGAAAGGTGCCATATGGTTCTTTTTGCCAATATTGTTGGGTCTCTCTTTGTAAGTATAATAATAAAGAGTGTGGTCTAGACCTGCTCTATATGATATATAAAATATGATATATATGAAAGTGTCTTGAGGTAACTTTTGTTGTGATTCATCGCTATATAAATAAAAGTCACTGAACTTGAATTGAATTGAATTGAATTGAATCCGGCGGCAGATAACTTTTAGGCTGTGGGATGAGTGAGGGGTTTGAAACAGAGGATTCACAAAGTGATGTAAAGAATTCCTGACATTTCCCAGCTCCTCAGATCCCCTCGGGAAGAAGCCAGACACAGTTTAAACATATTTGTTCCACAGGCCTGAAATTTAACAATACCCATCAGTACAGTAGCACTTTCTGATGTCACTGTCAAATTTGAAGTAAAAAAAAATGTATTGGTAAACAGTTTAAGATGTTGAAATAAGAACCCACCTTTTCATGTACAGATGTATTTGTGGAGCAAGACAGACAAAAAAAATAACAAATGAGTGAAGTGATAGTAAATAGGGAAGAGTTACATAAAATGTGTGACAGGATGAAAACATATTAATTTTACCTTTATCTTTAAATAAATTTAAAAAATGAATGAATGAAATTAGACCAGGTTTTGTAGCCTGAATCCCATCTGTAGTTAGGTTTAGGCAACAAAAGCATTTTGGTAAAACATTATGTCCCAGGCTTCAAGTAACTGTACATTTTTGCAATAATCTTCCCCTAACCTTAAGTGCTGAGAGTGCTAAAACATAACCATTAGTAGTGCTTTAGGTGCTATCAGTAGATATTGAATTGTAAGAGTGGAAATTGTTGAAAAACAAATGAAATAATGGAAATGGAAAATGGCATGGTGTTGTCCTCAGGCAACAAACCACTATTTTGGTCCACACACCGCCCCTTTAAATTTTTTAAAGTAAAACATCACATTAAAAGTCTGATGATAAGTCTGTGACCAATGAAATTTGAGCTGGGTGTGGCTTTGACCTTTCCTCTTGGGGTGAAACAGTCCTTTTTGGGACCATAGCCGACTTGGACCTTGTTTGTGTGTGTGTGTGTGTGTGTGTGTGTGTGTGTGTGTGTGTGTGTGTGCACGCGTGCCTGCGTGCATCAGTGAGTGAAGAGAGGTATATATGACCTATTCCAATTTTATGCTTACTGGTTTCTTCTGAAAACAGATGGTCTGCCTGATGACAATGAGTCTGGATGAAGAGGAGAATGAAGATGATGAAGTATCACAGGAAGATGTTCTAGAAAACTTTTTGAAATTGTTGTTGTTGTTGAAATAAAACATCTTCTAATGTATTTATTGCTTGTTTGTTCCTCATTCCACTTATTAAATAATATAGAAAACCTTGGCGTTTTAGTACCCTCATAGCATCTTGTTGCCCTGAGGCAACCAACCAAAATCTGGTGGGAGGGCTGGGGGGGGGACACATTTTCTGATTGATATATTATAAGGACCCCCCAAGGTCCCAAAACTAGAGTGAAATATTTTTTTCCTCATGCCAATGTTCATAACCATAATTGGGGTATGTTTCTCTCTTATTTTATGTTGCAAATGGCTAGTAGAACATAATTAATATGATGAACATAATTTCCTGGGTTTACAGGGTTCTTGGTTTGATCTTTTAACACTTCAGGACACCAAGCAGCAGCTTTTGACAGCATCATCAGGTCAATAGAGTTGTGAAATCTAAAAAAAAAAAAAAATGCCATAAAAAAGAAAAGTGGAGCAGACTGAGCAGCCCACTGTGGTTCTGTGTGGCCGTCATCTCACTCATGTCTACACATAACCATGAAAAAGTTTAATAATGCTGTGGAAAACAAATATGTTGTCCATGAACATTTCACTGATAGCTCAGTATCAACATGTTTTGCAACTTGCCAAATTTGCAAATTAACAACATATCCTCACTATGTTAATAAAAACATAATCTGGTTGATTTTTCCTACAAAATCTATTTCCTGTTGCAGTTTTATCATAGAGAAATGTCATTTCTAGAAGACAGGGTGGAGCAGCTGCACATCATGAAGACTGATGTCAAGCTAAAGCAGCAGTAAACAGAGTTAAAGTGTGTGTAAGTGCTAAAGAGGACTGTCTGGCCTCTGCATTTATTCATTTCTGTAAAAGTGAGAGGCTGGGACTAAAGACAGATGCAAAGAACCCTTGAAGAAAGAACAGTATATTGTACAATCCTTTAGGACTTTTGACTGAGTTTTGTTTTTCTTCTGTGTTTTGTTTGGATAGCAAACTTATCAGAAAAGAAAGGTTTATGTAAAGAAAAGAAAAAAAAAATCAATATAGTTTTACCAGCACTAACACGACCATAAATCAGTTGTATTGGAAGGTGAGTGAAGAAAGGGGATGTGAAAGAGCTGTGGGAGGAGGAGGCAGAGGGTCCGTAGAAATCAATTTTGACACATTAGAACTATTAGCTTATTGACAGGTGAAAGATGGATTGAAGGCTGGACGTTAAAGAGAGCTGTAACTGTAAAACAGCTTCTCCACTGATGAGCTCTCTGGAAAGTGATGCTCTTTAAAGATCTTCCCTCAAATATCTCTCCATCATTACTTTATGCCCATGAGCATAAAAAGGAGAAGTCAGCTTCAAATGTATAACAGTCCTGTACATTTGAATTTGGGCCACTGTAAGACAATTTAAAGTAACTGTATAATGAAATGTCAGTTATTTGAAATACATGACCGACATGATGACTGAACATGAATTAAAACAACTTCTCCTTTTTAAAGGACAATGAAAACTATTTTAAAAATGATATTAATTTGACATACTGTGCACATTATATTTATCGGATATTAGGAACTAAACAAAACAAAATCTTTTTCAAAGTTCTCAATCTCTTTTCTTCCAGCCATGCCAGACTTTCTTCAAAGTTCGGAGCTCTTAATATCATCTGTTTGTGTTTAATACAAATTCTAGATGTCATTTAAACCCTCAAAAATTGATTCATGCTTTCTACGAATAGCATGATTTATTTCCTGATTAGTAAAAGCAGATACACCATTGAGCCTTTGGTTTTGTACTCTTAATTTTTATGGACATTTTTGCCTTTATTTTGATAGTTCAAGCAGAGAAAGATAGAAAAAAAAGGTAAGAGACAGAGGCATAGCAAGGTCATTATTCCTGGAAACACCCCCTAGTTAAGCACTTAACAACTGTTTATGTATTTTCTGTAAAATTTCCAACACAAATAACTAACTGCTGCCACACATTCTACGGGAAAAATGCTGTAACATTTATTGATTATTTTTGCTTGTCTAAAATAGTCACATTGAAATGTGCTGTGTAAAAAATACAGCTTTTGCCGCACTTATAAATTCTCCCTAGTTTGCACATTAACAAGAGACAATGACCTCCATCTTTTCAATACCTCCAGCCCTGAAGGAAGGAGGAGGAGCTCAGGATTACATCCAACAAAGTTCAGCCTAAATGCTCTTAAATCATTGTTGACACCTGAATTAAAAAGTTGGTCAGCACTATTTAGTAATATTTAATTTGATGAGATTGCACAGACACCAAAACAATCCATGTGTCTCAATACATCATTGATTTTCCTGATCAGCACTTTGGTATACGCTGATGGATACTGAACCATTAGAATTATCTTGAGTTGGGTTTTTTTGTTGTTGTTGTTTATGTTGTTTTTGAATTGAAAAATGTAGTAATCTTACATCCCTATGGTTGTGTATGGATGGGTTATTGAATGAGCCAACAGGGCACAAGCCCAGGAATCCAAGAGATCAGGGGGCCCCAAAGTCAGATCCTTGTCATTTCAGTCATGTTTCAGCTCGTTTCTTTTACAAAAAAATAGACATTTGATTTATTACCCTCTAAAGTAACAACATTTGAGTAAAAACAACACATTCTATCCATGTGTATCAGTGGGAAAATAATTATGAATTTCTGATTGTAGTAGACATGCAGAAATATAATTGATACATGAGATTACATAAAAGCTTTGATTTAGCTGTGCTTCTATGAGGGAGAGAAATAAGAGAAAAGTGGGAGATAATCTTGTGAATGAAAGAAATTCAGAGTGAAGGGCTTAATGACAAATCATTTCTGTTTTTCAAATTAATAGAGGTGTTTGAGTGACAGACGCCTGTCAGCACTTCACCTCCCATATCAATTCATCCACCTATCTTTGCATTGAGTTGCATTCAAGTTCAATGCCCTAAACTGAACACCAATGCACTTTTCAGGATAATTTACAGAACTTGGCAGACTGTCGCTAATTTTCTGGAGTAGCCTTTCACTGTGTGAGGAAGTCGATCTTTTTACGAGAAGTGTTCTCTGCATTTACAAAATTGCTCAAAACCCAGACAACTTCCTGTTTTCCATCTTACACAGCTAGGCAGCTGAGTCAAAATCTGGAAAATGGTGCCCCATTCATTTTTTCTGCCAGTAGATATTCCAATAAACACAATAGTAGAATAGAATCATTTTTATTTTATTTCAAGCAGAACAATGTGATTTAAAACAGAATGTATATTAATTACAAAATAAAGTGTCATACATAAAACAACTTTCTGTATGTGATTACTGCAACTGTGAAATATTGACAGTGAATACATCTGAGTAACAAATGCTTAAGTCAAAATAGTTAGGAAATGAGCGTTTCAATTAAGAAGATGTGTTTTCGTTTTTGTCAGCACAAAGAGCCAGGCAAATGAAAAGTCCATTAAAGTGCATCTGAAATGAGCAGGGACTATATTTCATCCTGCTGACTGCTCTGACAATATTCTCTCAGGCCTGTTGATTTGAATAGTGTGAATATTTATGTCCAGAGGTGTTTGCCCGTTCTTAATGTCTGCGCTCTTAAAGTGGACAAAGAGGACAGTTACTGTCTGCCGTAAGTGATCGTGTATTAACAGAGGCACGTCCTGCCAGAGGAAGCATTAAGGTCTCCTCATTATTTAATCATTGGCTGCTTCACACTGTGGGCTTGTAAGACGGGTGGACACACTGGGTTAGTGTATGCTGTCTGTGCACTGTCAACTCGACCCATACACTGTCCATTTATCAAAGAAACTGTATGATTAATGCTAATGCCAGGTGATGTCATGGCAACAAACATCAGCACTATCATCAATTGGCTTTCTCACTTTTAAAACAGAAATAAATTTGGAGTAACTGTGTGCCACTATGGCAAAAACATTTGATCATAATCTGATGCACAGGGCTGTTTGAGACTAATTCTAAACCTAGCAAATAAAACTGAGTATCACTGAGTTGACTTGCATTTACCCTCCACTACATCCCTGCTCCTATTGTAATACAATGGTATGTATAGTTAATGAGTTGTCCAAGAACTGTTTTCATCCTTTACTTAAAGGTATAATATGCAGGATTTTCCTACAACACAATGTACAGACTCAGACAAAAATAATTATGACCCATCAGAAGTGTGTGGCCCCTATCCAATGACAGCACAGTCTGTGATAGCCAAATTAATTAATGCAACAATGTTGGTGAATATTTAACTTATGTTAAAATAACTCGCCTTTGTAACTGAAGATACAGCTTGACATACAATTTAAACTCCTCATCCAGCATTGAGGGCGGCGATTTACTGCTTGCTTTCGCAAGACGGTGTACATCAATCACTTTCAGTTTTGGCAGCTCTTCCAAGCACTGAGTGTAAAAAGGAGTCATAGTGATATAACGTTAAAGCTGGTGCTTCACTCTTGTGAAGACTGAGGTAATCGAAAATGCCGAAAACATTGTGTACAAAACTGAACAAAAAATGTGTTTCTATTAAGAAATTGTAAAATTAACTCTGAAAAGTAACTTATTAAATTACTGTAGTACTGCACCTCAGAACTCAGCCACCACTACTTTGCCAATTCACTATACCTGCAGAACCCCTGTATGTAGTTAGGGTTACTCCCATTATTTACAAATGGCAGCCAGTGTACTCAGTTACTGATAACATGTTACTATTGAAAAAATAATTACATCACTAATTGCTCAACAGCAATTGGTTACATTACTTAGCTCTGTTAATGATGCCTTTAAAACATCCACAGCCACATGTCATATATGTGTTCTATATTCTATATTCTATATACACACATAGAAATATAAAACATAACAGTTTGTAGTTTCACCACAGTCTGTCTGTAGTTGCATCCTCACAGTAAAGCTGTGGGGTTCACACACCCAGCAGCAGAGCCAGATGAATCCTGAATGTAGGCTCACCAGTGGATAATGTTAGCAAGAGGACACAAACAGCTTTCCCCCAACCTTCAGTCCCTGTGCCAAGCTGGCAGATCCTAGACCAGTCTGCCTACTGAGCAATAACTGAACAACTGATAGCAAACCACCCATCTAATGTCTCAATTACACTCTCTTGCAGACAGCTTTGGACACCAAGGACACGTAGTTTCAGGGTACCTGTACATCTGGACAACCAGGTTAACCAGCCTCCACTAGTTATTTTAACATTAGCTGCAATGACATAGATTTAAGGCTAAACCCTCCAGAGCTGAGGGTCTCCCCAGTGATGTTGTGGTCACAACCAATGGCTGTAACAGATATGTAATACATAATGATACAGTATAATACAGCTCAGCCATCCTTCATGGAAGAGCTGTATCTCCTCTGGAAAGCACAAAACTTTAAGCGAGAAAAAGCAAAATTTACTGCTGAGTTACACAAAAATAGCCCAGAAAAAAAAAAAAAGTTCCTGCGTTACCTGTTCAGTGAGCCATCTGTTCCTTTTTCATGACACTTAGATGATCATAGATTCTGTTTTATCTACTGTGAACTATATTGTAGCAACATTATATTGTTTCTTAATTTCCAGCATTGTACAGCACATTGCTGAAATCATACCACGTGTAGTTGTGGAAAAGTGATGCCTCCTCCTCCCCTGGGAAGCATTCACTCCCAATTGTTTACACTAGAACAGGTGTGGACGGCTTTAATAAAGATGAGCACTGAATCTGACTGTGACCAACGGATATTAAAATATCGCTTGACCTTGCAAATGGGGATTACAGTGAAAGTCTGCCACAGCACGAGGCGACTGCACACAGCATGCCCTGCAATCCTCTCCACTCAGTAAGCTGAGGCAGAATTTATGGCCCTGCACACAGCGCTGCACTGTATGTGTCGGTCTCTGTTGTGGATTACAGGATACACAAATGGTGATGCGTGGGTGTCAGGAGAGGTGCTAGACGCTGATGTTTCAGGTTTCAAGGTTCAGCTGGAATTCTGTAGCTTTCTCAATGTAAGTGGATAATATCTTCCCAAGGGATACATACAGGAAATACTAAGGGCCCCAAGTCACTGCTGGATCATAAACACCTTCATGTTTTCTCTCTTATTCCCACTCTGTCTCTTTGTTTCTCTCTTAGGAGCAATAGCATCACCTAAAACTTGACTGCATCACTGTAATTTCTCCCTAGGATCCTGGCACAAGTTCATAACCATCACATGTCAATAATAGGCTCTGTCCATTACGAGTACCGTTTGTTTAGAAGACACAGGAAGACTCTGCAAACAGCTAAGTCTAATGTAATTCACTGTTGATCTAGACACCATCATTAGTTTTCTGTTATGAGGCAAATCATGGAAAAAAAACAAACAAACAAAAAAAAACAAAAAAACACAGGGTTTAGAAATGAAAAACCACCAACTTACTGATAATCTACCTCCCTGGCTTACTATCAAAATGCTGCCGGTGTCTGGTGTTGGATTACATCAGATCATTAACTCTCCAACTTGTGTGTAGATAATCATGGATTTCTTAATCATAGAGTTCATAGACCTTCAAGCTGTCCCAGTCATACTCTTATATATATGGCTAGCACAATACACTGACAATACTGTACACAAAAATGTGAGTGGTTATTGAAGAATGAATCAGGGAAGACCTGAGAATTAATGAATCATTAATGAGTAGTTCCTGGATCCAAAACTGTATGTAGTTAATGATGAGTTACTAGAGAAGAGACTGGAAGATACTATATTAAAGAATCATTAGGTAATGATTAGTTCATGAGTATCTGCAAGTCAGAATACTGACCACTTTCACACAGGTTGCCAGCGGAGCAGCGCCACTGAAGTAATCCTTCATTACTTCATTATCTGGTTAATACTTGGTTGGTCTGGTCTGGTTCAGAATTGTTACACCCTAGCAAATATTAATACATCTGTGATCTGATAAATAACCGGGTTATTTGTTGAGAATCCTGTTTCTGCTTTATTGTTGTTTGTAACTGGAAATTATGTCAAAAGAAAATGGCACCTATTTATCAAACAGCTGGAATTATTTGTTAGTTTACAGATTCAGTAACACAACATACAAAATCCAATATTTTATATATTAGTCTTAAAATGGGCCATTCTGCATAATGAGTACTTTTTGGTACTTTGAGTATGTTTTGAAAAAAAAAAAAAAACTGTAAACGGTAAATTGTAAGATGGTTATATTAATACTGTTATAATACATTTTGTATAAATAAATTAGCACAAACACTTGAAATGTCAAACAATAATGTCCACCAAGTAAAAAAGTGGTGACAGACTTGAGTTTTAGTTTTTAGTTGTTATTTTAGTATTAAATTTGGATAAACTGCATACATCTTTAAAAAGGCTAGACTGGCTTAAGCACAGTTACATTGTGGGGCAGCCAAGTCAATGCCATTGTCAGCATTTCAGCTAAGGAAAGGTCCCATCACCTAAGACATAAACATGAAATCATTTAAATAAAAGTTGTTATTTTAGATATCACCAAGGAATTGGATCAATAATTGGAACATAGGTCAGACAATTTTATGTCTCTACAGTGGACAGAGGAAATCAAACCCATGTTAGTTCTAGTATGCTCAGACTCTGGTGCAGCCCTGGAGAGTCTCAAAAATATCTCTTCAAAGTGTCTGCAGGGAACAGAAGAAACAATAACATCCACAATCAGATTTGGTCATGCAGGGCAAAACAGCATCCTATTCAAAACTGGAAAACATAATATAGGATAGTGTGAATTTGTCCAAAATATAAACATGAAAGACTCAGAGGCAGACAGAGAAATAAAAGTGAATTTTGATTTATGGGATATTCTGCATAAAAGTTCAGGAGAAAAATTTGAGAGGATATGATGTTTTATTTTCATGATTGGTTGTTATTATCATCATTATCATTATTGTTATTATTATTACTATTATTGGTAATAATACCAACAAATTATTGGTAATAATAATTTTGTTACCAATATTATTAATAATAATAATTGTTTAGTTCTCAAAAAACAAACCCTGGATTAATCCTGACATAAAGGCTCTCAAGGAGAAAAGAAAGGCCTTTAGGTCAGGAAATAAGGAGGAGCTGAAGGCTGTGCAGAAGGAGCTGAGGAGGAAGATCAAGGAGGGGAAGAACTGCTACAGGAGGAAGATGGAGGAGCAGCTGCAGCAGAACGACATCAGTGGAGAGGCCTGAAAACCATCTCTGGGCACAGGGAACCAGACCGCCAGACTGTGGGGACTCAGGAGTGGGTGAATGACCTGAATCTGTTTTTCAATAGATTTGATCAGTCACCTGCTGCTCCCCCTGCTCAGTCATCCCTGCTGCAACCCCCCCCGTCTGCTCCTCCACCTCCACACCCCTGCCCACAGTGTTCAGCTCAGGAGGATCAGGGCAAGAATGGCTACAGGTCCAGACAGTATCAGCTCCAGGCTCCTGAAGTCCTGCGCAGACCAGCTGTGTGAGATCGTGGAGCACCTCTTCAACACAAGCCTGAAGTTGAGGAGAGTCCCACAGCTGTGGAAGACATCCTGTGTGGTACTGGTGCCGAAGACAGTCCTGGCTCCGTTCCTTTTCAGAATCAGAATCAGACTTTATTGCCAAGTAAGTTTGCATATACAAGGAATTTGTTTTGGTATATCGGTGCTAAAGGACAGTGATAGTAAAAAAAGAGCAAAAAGCAAAAACTACAAGGAACATAAATATACATAATTAAAATGTAAAGTGTCGAGTGCAAATGTTTGAAGGTGGCAGTGATTGTCTGGAGAGATGTACATTAATTAACGCATAGGTGTATGTATAACATTAATGTGACGTGTAGTGGGGGGTGGGGGGATTATAGACTGTGACAGTCTGTGTGTGTGTGTTTGGGGGGGGCTATGTCTTGTTGAGGAGCTCAGTTGCAGATGGGAAGAAACCGTTCTTGTGGTGTGAGGTCTTGGTTTTGATGGACCGCAACCTCCTGCTAGACGGGAGTGTCCTGAAGAGTTTGTGACCAAGATGGGAGGGATCGGCCATGATCTTTCCTGCCCCGCCTCAGGGTCCTGGAGGTGTACAGGTCCTAGAGAGAAGGCAGGTTACAGCCGATCACCTTCTCAGCAGACTGGATGACACGCTGCAGTCTGCCTCTGTCCTTGGCAGTAGCAGCAGTGTACCAGGTGGTGATGGAGGAGGTGAGGATGGACTCAATGATGGAGGTGTAGAAGTGCATCATCATTGTCCTTGGCAGGTTGAACTTCTTCAACTGCCGCAAGAAGTACATCCTCTGCTGGGCCTTCTTGATCAGGGAGCTGATGTTTAGCTCCCACTTGAGGTCCTGGGTGATGATGGTCCCCAGGACACGGAAGGACTCCACAGTTCTGACTGGGGAGTCACACAGGATGATGGGGGATGGTGAAGCTGTGTTCTTCCCTCTACACTGCAGACTTCCAGTATAACTCACCTCACTGCCACCTACAAAAGTTCTCTGATGACTCTGGAGGACCAAAGAACTGGTGGTGGATTTCTGCAGGAGCAGACACTCCCCCCAACACCAGTGAACATCCAGGAAAGAGACATTGAGATGGTGACTAGGGGTGCAACGGTACAGGTAGCCCACGGTACAGCCGTACCTCGGTTTTTGGGTCACGGTTTCAGTATATGCTTTGTGCGTAAAGAGAACCTTTTTTTTTCTCCCAAAATTATATCTTTATTTTGCTTGTCAGCAAAAACTGCATTTCACAGCAAACAAATTCCAGTATCAATCGTGTACTGAATAATATAACACTCTCCCTTCAAGTTAACTGTTACTAAACACAACACTTTCAAGTGGTAAACTGCCTCTTATTCGTTGACTACTGGTATACACTATACAGTAGTACAAAAAGAGAGGTAAACAATTTCAAAAGAAAAAGTGCACTTTATCTTTGACAAATTGTATACAGTCTGGGGGAAACATAAATTCAGAAATAGCTAGTGCTTTGCCTATTTTAAATGAACATAAGAATACTTTAGTATAGGCTACATTCCAGATGTAGAGTGCAATATCAATGAGCATGAGCTATTTATTCCACTGCTATTATGAGATTTTTCTGTAAGAAGATAAGCCTGTCAACATTGTCTGCAGCAAGACTCCTCATCTGCCAACCTAACATATAGTGGACCGTCACAGTCAAGTAACTCTCTGTTGCTCGGGAGGTCCAACTATCCGTGGTCAGTGCGAGGCTCTGTGTTTTAGCCATATCATCATATCATATCATCATCATTTTCAATGGCTTTGTCATAGAGGTTGGGAATTACAACGTCACTGAAATGTGTACGGCAGGGAACAACATAACGTGGGTCGCGCGACGAAACCCCACATCTTCGACCACAGAAAAGGGCTGCTAATCTTTGGCACTGAACGCTCCCACTGCACAGGTTATTTTCTTATGTTTGTCTAAAGTGGCACGGTAGGTCTGTTCAAGAGCGTTCTAGAGAGACAGTTGTTGTTTTGCTGCTGTTACCTTTTCGAGTCGCTCGACTGTCCTGTGTTCAGGAACCGTTATATCAGGATGCTTACGCTGGAGATGCTTGGTCATATTGCTTGTGTGTCCTTCTGAGTAGTGGACATGTTTCAAGCAGCGTTTGCAGACAGTGAAATTTCTGTTAACTGCTGGACAACGAGTTCCACCCCCTGCAGGACAGTGTGACAGCACTGAGCAGCTCCTTCAGCGATAGGCTGCTTCACCTAAAGTGTGTGAAGGAGAGGTATCGCAGGTCCTTCCTTCCTGCTGCTGTCAGACTCTACAACCAGCACTGCTCCTGCACCACATACTCACATGGACCATTTTCACTAGGTTCTGCACTTTAATTAATCCAAAACAGCTGCTATCAGTCATTCAATGTGTGCAATTCCATTTCAAAAATGTGCAATATCTGTATTTAGTTCATTTTCTGTCTCTGTGTATAAAGTCCTGTGTATATTGTTCTTCTCTTAATATTTTTTTATTACATTGTCATGTTTATTCTTATGTGTATATTTTTTATAGCATTATCTTGTTTTTGTCTTTTACTCGTATCTTTTCGTATCACTTATGCTGCTGCAAAAATGTAAATTCCCCCATTGTGGGACTAATAACGATTCACACTCCAGACCAGTTGGTGGCGGTAATGCACCATTTCGTTGTTTGCCAACAGCCATAAAAAAATCAAGAATAAGAAGTAAACGGGGAAGAAGAGGTTCTGGGAGATGGTTGCCACTAAAACCAAGTCAAATCTGGATCGACTGAGAAGCTTCGGGTTTTTACATCCAATGTTTCATTCTAAAAACATTCGTAAATTAATATGTTTGTTTGTTACCATTTGTATTTTGATGAGCCAGTCGTTAGCAAACGAGCAGGACTTTATGGAGGAGTTTTTGAAGCGGGAATATTCTCTGTCGAAGCCGTACCGTGGTAGGTTGGGTTTACTGTCAAATCTCTGTTACGTTAACGTTAGCTAACAAGTATAACTGAGCTAAACTAAGTTAACATTAGCCAACAATACCAATTCATCCAGATAGAAATGAGCATGTCGCTTACTTTCCAGATAACCAATGTTGAACTCATGTTAACTGCTCAGGATAATAATTAGCTAAGACGAACTTTGTGCCTCTCCGATACTTACACATCGCAGCTAATGTCATAATGCGGGAAATGATTGCTACTATTAGCCCACAGCGAAAAACACATGTATTGTAAGACCAATAAAGTCTAACAAACAACTAAACGAGCTTTAGCTGGGTAAGTTAACTGTCTCTTCTCAGCGAGGACAAAGTTAGCTCTTAACTTTCATGAGTGGCCACAGTAGGCACTGTCTCAAACTGTGGGGAAACGATCCCGGAAGCTCCCGGAGGAAAGACCCGGGAGGCGGTTGTCCGCTGCTGCTTAAAGGAGGTTCAGTGGCTAACCACATGTACATTTGCAAAAGCGGACGATTGGTGCCAATCTTTACAGTCTTTTCTCGAATAAAAGTAAAAAATATTATTTGGAAACACTTCCAGTGAAGCATACATCCCACGTCTGTAGAAGCCCTACAGAGGTCCATACTTGTTTTCGAATACGGCGTCGTCTTCGCCCAATTCTGGAGCGTTAGCCGGCACCCGGCTCAGTACTGCCTTCTGTGGACGGAGACCCGCTGCTTCCTCACTGTCAGTGAGAACCGTTTACTGTAGGTGGGAACCTGTTGTAGTGGCTGTTTTTCACACAGATTGTCACAAGAGGCAACAGTGAGCCCATTACACACTGGGAAAACAAAATCTCAACAAGAGACACAAAAGTCAGATTCATGCTTTATAACAAGTGTTGTCAAGCATTGTTTCTGATTTAGCCACAGAAAAAAAATGAGGACGAGGACTAACTGGTTGGTCTTACAATAGTGTGTCTCATTAACCACCCCATCCTCGATAAAGAGGAGTGAGACGGCTACACGTTAGGGATTTATTCAAAGTATTTTGTCGGTTTCCTGCTCCTTATACACACTGTGCACTAGTCCATATAAATATTGTTTCTGTTCCGGATCACTTATATCGAGAAGGTAGTTTGGTCTATAATCAGCCTGTTCTGTTGCATTGCCCACTGACAGAGAATAGTGGGGGGTGGGGATCTTGTAATTTATCGTTACTGTATAAGGTATACAGTAGTGATTGGAGCTAACAAGTATATTGCTGTTTTGCAGGCTTAGGCTTCTCTAGTTCCTCACAGTGGGATCTCATGGGCACTGCCATGGTAACACCTGACCATGTGAGGCTAACCCCAGACCTGCAAAGCCGACAGGGAGCAGTGTGGAGTCGAATTGTAAGTCTACTGCAAAAAACTGCAAAACCTACACACACTCTTAAACTCTTAAACTAACATCCTATGTCTGTCTCACACTAGATATGCTGAAATTGTCAGAAAAGTCTCATTAACATGACCACTTAGCATAACTTTGATATGAAAATTGCACATTATGTAAGCATTTTATGAATACAGTTCAGACCCTTACAGAGTATATATATTTTTTAATGACTAACAATAGACTAATTCAGCCTGTGAAAAGGATGATCTTTTATTCAGTTGTGTTTACAACATAGTGCACATAGCGTAGATCAAGAATAACTTGTTTGTTTTCATTTCTGTTGCTTTCTAGCCTTTCTTCTTGCGGGATTGGGAGCTTAAGGTGCACTTTAAAATTCACGGCCTGGGAAAGAAGAATTTGAATGGGGATGGACTGGCTATCTGGTTAACCAAAGATCGCATGCAGAATGGTAAGGAGAGATTCTATGTGTGTCTTTTCCAGTGAAAAGGAACTACATGCTACAATTTAGTGTAATGTGAAAAAACAGGATAGGCCCCAATATTCAGGACCATATTTCTAAAGCTTAGTATTAAGAGTTGGTTTGTGTTGATGCTCAACAAAGGTTAACAGGTTTAGAGGAATAATCCAACAGTTTAGGAAATGTGCCTGTTTGTCATCAACTTTAAAAAGCACAGCAACACCCCGCACTGTTTGTTGTGAGCCTGTTTGTGAGAAATGCCCTAATGTACCTTACTCTTTCTTTGCAGGCCCTGTGTTTGGCAACATGAACCAGTTTGTTGGACTTGGAATATTTGTGGACACTTACCCCAATGCTGACAAGAGCCATGATGTGAGTGACAAAAGGAAGCTTCTGTGTAATGACTGTGGTATAGTTCTGTCTCTATTTCTGCAACAGACTACATGACTACATTTCCTTTACACTGTTGTCTACTACTTGCATAAATGGGATGTAATAATGATGAATATGCTTCTACTCATGTATACTCACCTAAAACTAGTAATCATTTAGAATGAGCCATTTATGTCTACTTAGGGAGCGGGTCCACTTTCATGGAGTTTGCCATGTTGTGGCACAGTGTTTCTACAGTATCCCAGAACAGACAAACCAAACCAAACAGTGGCTCTGTATAGGACCTTTTGTGTTTTTATGTCAATGCTGCAGCATTTTACAACTTGTTGATATGTGAGCTATAACAACTAAATATAATGTCTAAATATACAGCGTTCCCCCCCAGGGTGACTGTCATGGAGTGGCAGTTTGTCTGTGGGGTGGGAGAATGATGGCTGTATAATAATGAAAAATGAACAGACTTGCAGGAGAGGGCTAGGGCGAGCTTCCCTGCCAGCAGAGCCACTGCTGTCAGAGTGCATGCATTAAAAAAAAAATGCTGATATTTTCTGACTTTCAGATGTTTGGGGATGACTTCTGTCCATTTATGATTTTTACAGAGATTTATAATGCTTGTAAGAGCTTGTCTTAGAATAGATTAGAATGCCTTTATTGTCATTGTATCGTTAAAAACCATACAAAGAAATTTAGAGTGCTACTCCCGTAAGGTGCCACAACATAACAAGCTTAACGTACCAAGTTGTGAACCTGTCTCCTCTGCTTCTCTGCACAGTGTGTGTGTATAGAAGGGCTAAGACACACGTGCTGCTGTAAATGACAACAAGGACAGGGGTCACGTTGACAGAGTAATTGATGCCATTTTGTCACCTGACAGCCTCTGTTGACTCTCCAACAGGCTTGTAAAGGGATTGGTGAGTCGACGGGTATTTAGTTGGTTGCAACCTGTGTTCTCACTGCTAAATGCTACTAAATCCTACGCACTGGTTCTTTAATTAGTAAGATAAACATACACACAAATTTCTGGCAATAGTGCAGTTATTTGTTTGTGCTGGATTAATGTCTTAATTAATTTAAAAGAATGTCTAAGTACAGCCTGCCTGTCCTTAATGTTCTCTTAATTCATATTAATTATGCTGATCTGAAAAATGTGTCAATATTTCTTTTCCCGCATCCCTTTTGAATGTGAAGAAGACACAACCTGGAACTCAGGTAGCATCAGAAATGGCTGTTTATTATGAGCTGAGCTATTGAATCTCCATCCATCTTAAAATATTCACCATTTTGTGCCATTTCATTACATCCATCTGTGTTGATTCATCTGTGGTGTTTGCTGTAATTGTGATACCATAACTGAAACAGCAATGTGATTGAGTGCTTGTGAATCTGCAGATAAAGGTGTCTATGTTGTGTCTCCCCTGTCTTTCTCTCAGAGGGCTTTCCCATATATATCGGTGATGCTGGGGAATGGGACTCTATCATACGACCACGATCGTGATGGACGGCCCACAGAACTTGGGGGGTGCACAGCTATGGCACGCAATGCCATCTACGACACGTTCCTCCTCGTCAGATACTCCAAAAACAGACTTGTGGTATGAAACTCTAATTACGGTGTGAATGATACAGTGTACACTGGCTTCAGAAAGTACCTAGCCCTCTTTAAATTTTGTACACTTTATTGTGTTGTTGATGTATTTACAATATATACTTAAAGTTACATAGTAATGTGATTAAAAAAAATAATAATTCCTGAGTGGCCCATAAGATGTTGAACATTTTCATCATGGAAAAGTGATAATGTTTAAATCCAGGTCGATAATGATGGTATTAAATGTTGAAAAATCTTTTTAGGCCAGAGGGTACCCATTGACAGCTCTAAAATAATACCTATGAAAATAAAGTTTATAGAGACACTTCCAGGCATTTTTTAATCCTTCATCAGTGACTCACACTGACTGTTCCTCTACCCTCCAGCTCATGGTGGATGTAGATGGTAAACAGGAATGGAAACACTGTGCTGACATCACAGGAGTGCGGCTACCTACAGGCCACTTCTTTGGTGCCTCCTCTGCCACTGGAGATCTATCAGGTATTAAGCATCATGTAAAGGCTGTTTGACCACTGGGAACCTCTCTTTGATTAGTTCAAGTCAAATTAAGCTTTAATTATAGCTTTAGGGAAACTGAGTTACAAGCACTATACCACAAAGCAGTTCCAGTAAGATGACTGATGAGATGGAAAATTTGCCTCCCTCCCAAACTCCACAAATGCTAAACAGAAGAAACGCTGAAATGACAGAACTGGTTTGTATGAAATCTTTCTTCAAGTATTAATTACTGACTTGTGCATGTTGCTCTAGATAACCATGACATCATCTCCATGAAGTTGTACCAGTTGACAGTAGAGAAGACCCCAGAGGAGGAGGAGGAAGAGGAGGAGGTCACCATACCTAGAGTTGATAACATGGAACAGTTCCAAGGTAGATGCACTACGGCCACTCTGCCAAGTGTATGTGTATATATGTGAGTGTCTGTGTCTGTCTGTGCGTGCGTGTGTGTTACCATAGCAAAATGTGTTCCTGGAGACACCTTGTACTTAGGTGGTTAGCAGGTGTTATATGTGTGTACACAGGTTTTGCCACTGTGATAGCATCACAGCCATGTTGTTGAGATAAAAATGAAGGCCAAATTCAATGTGGCCTGCTCCACAAGCCCTGAGTACTCATGTAATAATGTAGTAATAACTACTGGAATATTCAGGGGTCAAAACATCAGCACACTGACCAGTGAGGCGGCTGGTGTTTTCCCATCTTAAGATGTGATAATTCACAAGCTAGAGAGGAGAGCATGTTTTTACATCTTATTTTCACACAGTCATCCTCAGCAGATGAAGTTTGGCCAGGTGGGTTTAAAGTAGAGATTGAGATCACTCTTGACCTAGAAAACGGCAGCTGACAAAAAACAAAGTGAGCTGGAAAAAGTCCCAGCCTCCCCCTTGACCCCTAAATAGGTAGGTATAGATTAATAATTAATGAATAGATGATACTTTTTCAGTGTCTCATCCTAAGCATGACATAAAGCATCAAACGTATCCAATTTATGTTATAATGAGAAAAGTTTGTTTTAATGATGTTCAATTTGTGTAATAACAGCAGCATTTTGTGATGTGACCAGAGGAAATAAATTATAGGACAAAAATTTCTTGTTAAAACAGAACAATTTAGTATCTGGTAATGATGAGAATATATGACATAACTCAGAAATGTGTCTTTATAACAGAAAAAAAAGATCTTTTCTCTTTTAAAAACTTGGAAAAAATTATGCATTCCTCTATAATATCAGACATTCAGCTGTCCATCAACTGTTATCAGATTTTGATTCAGATGTTGCAAAAATCTGATTGGTCAGAAATGCATGACATCACCTTTTTCCATTTGAGTTCAGCATGCTTTAAACCAGTAAGAAGAGATGAAACTTGACACAAATACAGAAAGTCTTATAAATGAAATTACCAAAAGTGCCCTAACTTTGGGAGAAAATTTGCTCATGTAGACCAAACACTTATAGACCGTTTACCTAGCTGAGTAATGATGTAAATTGGCATCACCAAGTTTTCTTTGTTGAAGGCAGCTGAGGGCAAAAGAACAGGATTTAATCATTGACTTAAACTACAAGAAATTCCTCTTAATGAAATGGTTGTATAGTCTTTAAATGAACACTGCTGGGAACCCTCATCTGTTTGTTAATGAGTTTTCATCCTTTTGCATTGCAGTGGATGTCCAGGAGGAAGGCATGAGTGGAGTCCAGTTCTTCTTCACTCTCGTCTTCTCCATCCTGGGCTTGGGTGTGCTGGCAGTCGTGGGAATGATACTTTATGGGCGCTGGAAAGAAAACAGACGTAAACGTTTCTATTGATTACAGACTAATTGATCTGTGTAGGTTTACAGAATGTATGTTTCTTAATCAACGTACATTACAACAATGCAAAGACTGCCATAGCTTTACTGAAACCATACAATCAAGCAAACCGAATGATCAGTGTCATGGGTGTGAAGCCCAGAGCCAAGTGAACATTAACAGTCGAACAGATGAAGAGATCATGAACAGGTGAGCCAGCTGTGAAATATTCTTTTAGTGTTATGGAAGATAGATGAGATAAAGCTGCTCTAGTATGATTTTTTTTGTGTGTTAAAATTCGCTCATCTCAACTTAAAGTACAGTGGGTATGCAGCATCCCATTGCACTAACCAACACTGTAGATTTCAGACAAAAAAAAACTTCAGAATCAGTTGCAAAATCAAAAGCTTTATGTAGTTTACTGACACCATGTTACAGGATTTTGTGGTACTGAAGTTTATTTACCTCTTACTGCCACTTGATGCTGCCAATGTGCAGCTTTAATCTGACTGTAGATGCTGTGAAGACCAATTTACCTGTGGATCATTGCAGACTTCTAGCTGCACTGAAGAAGTCAAATTGTATTGAGCTCTCCCATGGAAGTGAGAGCACCTTATTACCCAGACAAAGCACGCAGTAAGCTGAACTCACTTAAGCTTATGTGAGAAATGATTCAGGTTAACTATTTTTAAAATGTATTATCAATAATACATCACGCTCTATGTTGTATGCTCAAGGAGGGATTTGAATTACCAGTGCTGTTTGAAGTGCCTAGCTAGGACCAATAAAGACAAGGTCTTACTTTATGTTCAAGCCCTTTCTGCAGGTTTGACTTCCTCTTGTATTTTCTGATTGGCATCTGCAATGATTTGGCGTCCTTTGCTTTCTGATGTTATTAACAGTTCTCAGTTATAAGTTGATGTTTATTCAAGATCTACTTCTCACTATTTGGCAGCAAATATCATTTTTAGCACCAGCTTTCATATTAACAAAATCACTGACCTTTTCTGTGGCACTGAATTTCAATAGAAATATTTCATTATGTTATCAACTAGTTAATTTATGATCATGTTGCTTTGGAATTTTAGTCAAGAATGCACTGTGAATTCAATAGCCGTATGCAGGATCATATTGTCAAATGTGAGTTTGAGTAAACTGAGTGTATGCGACTAAATGCTGTTTACTGTTGAGTTGTGTAACCTGTAATATAGCCGTTTAAATAATGCAGGGCCTTTTCTGCCAATATATGAGCTGGTGCCTTACCCCTGGTGTCATGCAGTTCCTTTGCAGCTGCTAGAGGTGATCCACTAACTTTCCAGCTGGTTTGCTAATCAGCGAGCCTACCTGCAGTGAAGTAATACAATCATTTTTCTCCAGTAAGCTGATTTCTTAACTGTCTTGTAAATGAGAAATATGTTTCAGTAATCAGGGAGGAGGATCGGGTGAATCTACTTATCTCAGGTAGATTTCTAGAGAGTGCAGATTTCTTTGCCACGTGTGTGTGTAACCGACTATGCATGGGCATGACAAAAGACTGCACACAAGCAAAATAACAGTAGAGCAGCCATATGTGAGGGCCAATTATTAGAGCAAAAATGAATCCATCCAAAGTCTGACTGAGCTGAAAGTAATGCACTATTCTGTCTGGAAGCCTAAATAAGTCAGCTCCACTGGTGAACATTTGACTGTAAAACACACTTTTGTGTTCATGTGGACAAGCTCCACTCTGTCAGTCTGTTGTATTCCTCTCACTGTGCTGTCAGTCTGCTCCAGTGTAGACACACACCAAAAAGGGAGTGTTGCAGCATCCTGTATCACTAGTACAGCTAAAATCAGTAAGCTGTGCTCTCAAAATGAAATGCATCACTTTTATGATGCATTTCATTTGTAACTTTGTCTTAAGGTATGTACAGTAAAACTACATTTTCTTAAGCACATGAGGGAATGCTACAGTTTTCCTGGTCTTTCTCCTGCTAATATAGATGGGACAGGGTGCTACGTAAAGTCACTACAATCACTATAGCCATAAGTATTTAAAATATCTGTGTCATAAATAGGTTGCAAACATGTTTTCAATATATGCTTGTAAAACACAAAAAATGTCGGCAAAACAGCTTGAAGCAGTAATTGGAAATTTCAGTTTGGGAACAGACTGAATAAAGGGGCTGCACTTCTGAAATATTTACAGCAAATCTGAACTGGGACAGAAAAGTGACACAGCCACATCTACTGGACACAAGTGGTTATTGAAATAAGCCTTTGTCACTACAGACATTTTGACATGTCATAGCAGGAAAAGCACAGGTCTTAACATTAAAAAACTGCTCGGTTCTATTTAAGTGTCTCAATAAGTCATGACAGTGCAACAGTTTGTCTGTATGCACAATAACAGGACTCTGAAACTTAAGCACAAAAGGACTTTATCTGACCTTCATTTTATTACTAACACCTGTGCTTTCTTAACGCGGCATGTCCGAGTGTCTTCCATGAAAACAGCCTAAGTTTCACTCTGCAAATGTGCATTTTTGGAGCTGGTTTGAAGCAATGATATTTAAGGATACAGTCCACTAAGAAATCAAATAGCTTAACTTGGCAGGAGATTTCAGCATTATGGAATGAAATGAGTGCTCCAATTTAGCACTGCACTCATATAGTGAAAAATCATTGTTTTTATTTGATAGATTTTTCTTCCTTGTCAAATCCTGGAGTCTACATTATCCACAATGCAACTCTGCCACCAACAGTTAGAGCTAGAGATTCTGGCGTGTCATGCTAGTAATGGCTAATGTAGTGTGTATACGTATACATATAGTCACCAACATTTGCATTGCTAACAAACAGACTGATGTGTTCAATCAGCAGAGTTCCCTTTAACCATGTTTCCTTCCTAAAAAAATAGAAAAACTCCTGAAAGTTAACTTTGGTATTCATCTTTGTACGTGTATAGGAATGGTTCAGTTGATATTCTTGGTTGAGCCATACAATGATGCAGACTTCACCTAAAGACAAAACAAATCCAAGATTTCAGAGATGTTTTAACCCTAAAGTGACATCAGCACGTCTCTGTCAGTATGTTTTGTGACTGCAAACGTCTCCTGTTTCTAACAATAAAACTCTGCAGGTATGTCATGAAAATCTCCTTAGTTGGCAATGCACTCACAAAGTTAAAGTTCACACAACACAGCAAGCAGGTTAAAACAGAGCACCAGGAAGGAAGGCCTTTGCCCCAAAAGAGCACTTACAAAACACAGTGACACATATACAAAGTAGCAGCTCTGTAGCAGTACAATACAGTAAAGCATTGCTTAATATTCATTTCTTTGAATAATTTAACTATTAGGGAGAGTTTTGTGTAGTTGTATTGTTTCACATGTCATTTTGAATCTGATAATTTTGCATATCAATTGGTAGTTAGCTCTAATTAAAACCACTTTCTGTTCACATTTAGAGTTACAACTCTATCAGCTCCTTCTTGAAGTATTGTACACAGAGTCCAGTGTTGTTTCCCTCTAAAATGTTTACTGTTAAAGGATTATCTTTGTTTCCCTGTAATTGTCTGTGTAGGTGTTTTTTTTTATTTGTCATTGAATGTCAAGCTTTTTGTCCTCATCATTATATTCATGAGCCATCACTGGGGCAAACAGCCCTATAATTAATTATTTAAATAACAATGTTAAGCAAATTTTGCTTTTAATTTGCTAATCAAAATCTTTGCCTGGAAAAAGAACTGGAGAATGTAAGCTTTTGTTCTTCTTGCTTTTTTGTCAGATTTTTTGTTTGTTTGTTCCCAGTAAAGGATTCTATGGTGATTTAGCTCACGTGGTAATGGGTTTTGTTTTAATGAATACTTCATGAAAGCTTTAGCTTCTATGATCCAAGATTCTGATGCCATTTCTAATCCAAGGTTGGATCTTATGACAGGACACCCCCTCATGAATGGGATGGACAAAATAGAAATACTTCTTCATGTAATTCTAAACAATTCAACAGCAAGGCAAACTTGAGCCTCAACACCTCTCTAAAACAGTTATAGCATTAGTTTTAGAAATGTGTTCCTAACAAGATGCTAACTTGAGTGTATATACTGTATATATATACACAGTGGCCTCAGAAAGTATTCAGTCAAAACATGTTTATAGAAGATTTTCACAGTTTTATTTCAAATGCTTGTGTGTTCAGCCAGAGGAAGTAAAGGAGTCAGATGAACTGGTGATAATCTAATATTTGTTTTCTGACTGTGACTCAGCTGCTCTTTACTATTATTGCCAAGTGTGAACGCCCCTCCTAGTCAGTGTTGGTTAAGTAGATATTTCTCACTACCTGTTAGTAGACAGAGGTTTCAGTTGTTTTTTTCTCCTCCCTCTTATTTCTCTTCCTCCTCATACCTGCCTGTCATCAGTCGACGCTGGGAATGGTAGGAATAACATCAACATACTCTTCACTGCGTCTGTCACTGGAATATCGCTGGATACAGTATAGTTAAGGTAAGCCCTCAGTTATTTGACTGGTTTTATCATGGTTATATAAATTCAGAAGGAAATCAGTTAAAAGTGACTGAGAGAGGTATACACAATACTGCTGCTATTTTAAAAGTAGACATTTGGGGAAGTTTTGGCATTAATCAAAAAAATATGTCCTCAAATTTACAACTGGGGCGCTACTGTGAAAAAGAAAAATTATTAACTAAAAACAGACTGCTTAAACTAAACACATTCTTGAATATTTAGGTACAAACTTAAAACAAATAGTGTGTAGATAACAACAGGCAATAATGATTAACTGGGGTTTGAATAGGTCACAAGTGTCCATTGTACCTCATGGGTGAGTGTTGTCATATCAAACAGTGGTGTCTTGTAAACACTGTGCCACAGAGAGGAGCAACAGTTTCACTTGTTTTCCTTCACAAGTATTTAGGGATATTTGCCAGACTGCCATTTGTTCTCCATTCTGTTTGAGTAAAATAGATGTTTTAATAAACATGACAGCAACATGTCTCCTCTCATAGATCTCGCTGTGGAAGATTATCAGGATGAATCGCTCGTGTGTAAACTGTTGGAAGACTATGATGATAAATCTCAACTTTCTCTGCTGGGTAGGTGGTTATATAGCTGTATACACTGATCAGCCACGACATTAACACCACTGACAGATGAAGTGTTCACCCTTAATCATACAGTACAGTGGTCTACTGGGAAGCTTTGGGACCTTGCATTCATCTGGATGTTACCTAGCACCTAAACATTGTTGCAGACTGAGCAACCCCCCCCCCCAGCAACAGCTCTCCCCAGTGGCAGGGACCTACCCCAGCAGGACAGTGCACTCTCCACTAGGAGAAAGTCACTTGATAAATGTATTATTGCCCACACTCAGCCAAGAACCTTTTACTCTTAAGTTGATACTTAAGTGCATTGTGATGTGTAGCTCTTAGAAATCTGATAAAAACAAGATTCTCAAAGCATGTTTTTGGTTATTACTTCACATTATTCACGTTGTTTTGAAGGTGGATAGGTTTTCTCTCGATGAATATGATGTATCTCTTCCTCTTACAGACTGATATCTATAAACACACTATATAATATCCTTCTCTCAAGTACACCACAATGTAAAATACTCTATTACAAGTTTAAGTTTTAAAGTACAAAACTATTACCAGCAAAATGTACTTTCATTATCAGAAGTAAAGATACACATGCAAAAAAAATGATTCTGTAGAACATTGACTGGTATTATATTATGACATTATTTGATTGTTAATACTGAGTTGTAGGTATGTGTGGGTATAAGGTAGCATACACTCATAATGCAAGTAACATCTTCTATTAATTTTAATTTAACTTAAATTTTGAAGGGAAATCATTTTTCCTTTCAGTGTCCCAGGCTAATATACACACTTTTAAAGAGGTACCTCTGCACTTTGAAAGCAGCAGCAGGTGAGATATCCTGTCTTGATGTGTAAAACTGGTCGAGAGGAAGTGTAAACTCATTAATCTAGATGATAGATAATAATGTGAGGTGTCTTCTGTCCCTCCTGTGTGTTATGGAGCTGTGTGGTGCATTTGTGGTGGCTTTCGGAGAATTCCAGATGATGCACTCCAAGTTTGCCTCCCTCGTCACCACCTTCTGGCCCATCTACCCCGCCAACACTCTGGTGGTCACTGGCACCATTGTCACCTGTGTGTGTTATGTGGGAGTGTTAGGAGGCTTGAAGGAGAACCGTTGCATGCTTATCACTGTGAGTATGAAGCATGGTATTTATTATAACAGATATCATTTTGTCACATTTGCTTAATTATAGAAAAACATTGCTTATCTATGTTTTTTTCTTTATTTTGAAAATAAGACTGGAAAACTGTATTGTCTGACTCAAGTACAAATATCCAACTACAGTACAGATTGTACCAATGAATGTGATTTGCTCTGGTTTCAGTTTTTCGTCCTGCTGTTCATTCTGATGCTGGTGGAGCTGGCCATGGCCTGTGTGTTTCTGGTCTATAGTAGAGAGGTAGGAGAGTTTATATGTAGCCTGTACAAAAATACATTTCTAGAAGGTTATTTCTGTGTTGATTTCATTCATATGCTGCCCCTAAACTCTTTGACCTCAAACGGCTCGGATGATAGTAAATTTTCACTGTAGAGTTTGCAACCATGTTAGCCACATGGCTCTAGTGATGGCACACACTGACACCACTTTGGTTGAGATGGAAATATGTCAGCAACTACTGGATGAGTTGCAAAGAAGGGTTCTACTGACATCCATGGCTGATAATTTCCCTGCATTTTTCCTCCATAATGTCTGTCTGTCTGTCAGGGAAGGCCAAGCCTCCTTGTGACATAATATTCCATGATTAAGTATTATAATTATCTCCAGTAATGAATTGAAGGGCAAGCGCAAATCGTTGTGAGCCATGCTTGCTGCCTGTTGGTCTGTTGGTATACACTACAGCAGCCACTTTCTGTGTTTGGCCTCCACCAGCTTCTGAGGCAAACATGTGGCTCTTTAGCTGCTAAATGCTACACTATATTCACCAGCTCATTTCTAACTCTGTCTGTCTGCTCTATGGTGCTTGGCAGGTAGTGTACAGTGTGTTTTTAGAGCTTTTTTATGGGCTGTCGGCTGTGGCCAAAAACTTTGTTATGCGAGCGGTGAGAGTGAATCAGAACTGTATAGTTGTGGGCCAGGCAGCCAAACAATGAGCTGAAACTCACTGTAAAAGGTCTGTAAAGTAGAGGTGGAGCTTGGTTCATCTTTATAAACAACTGCTTTTCACACATTTTACATTTTACCCTTTTATCATTACCTGTTAATATATTGTTATTCTAAAAAAAAATATTTATAATAGCTGCTTTAAATTTATAAGATTATCTTTTGTGTCACATTAATGTGGAAGGTTTACCCAAATAAAAACAATCAGATCAAATTAAGAAATAAAGTGAAACACTTTACACATTTTTCTATGTATGTAACAGTTATTTAGCTTCTCCTCTTTGATAACAGAATTCATTTTTATTCATTGTGACAGTGTTTCCTTATTCTCAGCTGATGCAACAGGTGTTTCTTCCTAGATTTCTGGCAGCAACTGAAGGTGAATATTATTTTGTCTGGAGGCTGATGGATGTCAGTGGTAAATAGAAAATTTCCGGATCAGATCAAACTGTAATGAGGTTCATAATATCAGTAACTAATGTCTGACACAGAGACAGCCTACACAGCTCATTAGTCTTAGTTAGCCCAACTTCTTCAGTCTTGTTACTCTGGCTTTGCACATACAGCCATTGGTCTTTCTGTCAGCACATACTGCAGTGAAACCAGAGGCCATTGTCTTATACATCCAATGGGCAGCAGTATATTGCAGGTAATGTAGCCTGACTCTGTTGTGCAGATTGACACATACTTTGAGAAGGACTTGATGAGAAGCTTGGAGATCTACAGACAATCCAGTCCAGAAGGCAACAAGACCATTAAAGATGACTTTGATGCTGTTCAGCACCTGGTAAATGGTTTACTGCTTCTCAACTTAAAATGAGCTCTGTTGCTATTTGTTATCATCATCTGTGATAATAGCAAAATAGGTGTTCACTCCACTGAGGTAGGTTGTTTTTTGTACAGTTTAGGTGCTGCGGAGTTCATGGTGAAGCTGACTGGAAGGGCAACATCCCAATCTCCTGTTGTGTCAAAGATCCCTGCAACACTCTCATCCACAACAACTGGCAAGAGGTTACTTATAGATTTATAGTCCATCTAAAGTTTGTTTTTGATGATTGATGATGTTTTCTTAATTCTGTATTTGAGAATGGGCTTTTAGCTAGGCTGTGCTTTTAGTCATTTAGGACATAAAGCTACAACTGTTGTCCGACAATAAAAAAGAGAGTAAGAAAACTGATATAAAAAAAACTTCTGATAGCCGTTTAAAACTGAGTCAGAATAATATCTGTTCAAACACTTATTCTCCTCTCAAACTTCAAGACTTTCCAGTTATTGTACTTGTACCTGTACAGTATTGTACCTGTCTTTGTTTGAATTGAACCTCCATCTTGTTTAGTATTCATCATACTCTTTATGTCACTGGTTGTTCTTATTTTATTTGTTGTTGTAACTGTAAACAGGGTATTCCTGTAAAAGTATGCTTTGTCAGTTTACTCTGTGTTTAAAGGACAACCATACAATTTTTGTCTTTCAGGGTTGTCTCCTTAAACTGAGGACCTGGTTTGCCAGAAACTATCTCAGCACAGGCGCAGGCGTTGTTACAATGTTTATCATACAGGTACAGTACATTCAGCTTTCTTATTTTTCTCATTACAAGGCTTATGAGGATAACCCAACTCACATGGTTAAAACTCTCAGGCATGTTTCACCTCATACGACATACCAGTTAATGATGTCCAAGCAAGTGATGTCAAATAGCTATCATACACGTGAGGACCTGATGTGAAGTGGGCATGATTGATTTCAGTTTTGTTTGTGTATGACAATTCTTCATTTCAAGCTGTCTAGCTAAAATAGCTAACTACATGCTTTTTTGCCACTTCGGAGCACTGTGAACACACCAATGACATATTATCACCTTCTAAAGTTGATATGGTGAACGTGTTAGCAAATAGTTGAATCATTATTTATCATTTATTTGGAGTCATTTTTGGGTACTTGGCTAATTTAAGTCCAGTGTTCACTCTCAGAATAATGTACACTATATTCTTCGTCAGTTTATTTGTGTTAGCTTTTTTTTGTCTTTCGTGTTGTTGCAAAAAAATGATATTATATTTTTCTTTGTTTACAGTTTGTCTGTTTGTGTATCACCATCCCTCTCTTTTGCCACTTCAATCGACGTGGACTGGGTTATCAGTAAAAAATAAAACTGTTTCTGTAATGTACAGTGACTTTCCGTATGTAACTGTAGGTTGCCTTTCCCCTGTATCAACTTTTTATTAATGCTCAAGAGGTTGCTGCCATTTTCAGCCATTAGACAGGGCGTCAACATGGCAGAAAGCACCAGCTCTTTGACCAGGAATACTGTCAGCTGAAGATAGCAGCTCATTATCACTATTGATAATGTCGTATGAGGTGGCAGACCATTAAATGTCATATGGAAAACACTGTAGAAGACATTTAGCTAGGAGGTAATTTATGACATGATTATGTAACACCTGTCCTAACTAGACCTCAGGACATTTGTTCTCTTAATGAGTGTTGGACAAGAAGATATATACACCACTTTCAACACCTGCTCCTCCCAGTATGTTAGACAGACTAAAGTTAGACAAAGTCGACCATTTTGAAATAAAAAAAATCAACCTCACAGGATCCTAGTCCATGCTTACAGTTAAAACCCCTATTTTGGGGTTTTCAGTCATTTTCCTCCTTTGTTATTATTCTTATTATTATCTTGATTTTGTGCATTCACTTGTTTTAACAATTAGACAGGGAGACAGTTAAACTTAGTACTCTTTTACTGTTTAATAAACCGGCACACATACTCATTTACTCACATGTGACTTCTTTCCATTTGTTTGTGATTTCCGTTTGTTTGTTTGTTTGTTTTTTCTGTGTTCAGCCTTATGGCCTCTTTATAGAGATATAAAATACAGGTCAAAATCAATCTGCCCCTTTCACCTATTTGGCTGAAAGCTTGTTAAAAAAAAAGAACTGATAATATTAAATTTTTCATTCACTACAATTCTTCATCCAGGAATGAAACAAAGTTGAAAACAGATTCTCTACTGTGCAGTGCAAAGTCAGTTTTTCTAGTTGTGACTTTACTTTTAATTATTTTATTGCTGCATTAACACTTCCCAGTTCCCAGTGGACCCTGATAATGTTTACTAATTCAATTCAATTCAATTTTTTATTTATATAGCGCCATATCACAACAAAAGTCATCTCAAGGCACTTTTCATATAGAGCAGGTCTAGACCGTACTCTTTAAAATAGGTATTTACAGAGAGAGACCCAACAGATCCCACCATGAGCAGCAATAGGAGACAGTGGCAAGGAAAAACTTCCTTTTAAGAGGCAGAAACCTCGAGCAGAACCGGACTCAGGGTGGGCGGCCATCTGCCTTGACCAGTTGGGTTAAGAAGGAGAGAGAGGGGGGGAGAGGGGGTGGATAATAGCGAGAAAAGAACATTGCATAACACAGGTTCCATATAAAATGTAAGGTAATGCCAATAATACAGCAGTAGTAATGATAATAGTAATAATTATAGTATTAACTGCTAATGTAGCACTAAAACTAATAGCAGTATAAATAATTTCTAATTCTAGCAGCAGGTGTTGAGTGGAGTTGTAGGAGCAGCAGGAGACTTGTCATCACAGATCAGACTCTACAGCTCCAGAGGCAGAAATACCTGCAGAATTACTATTCTAATTATATTAATTTTTTTTTTTTTTTTTCCAACCAAGGACAAGGAAAGTCAAGTTATATCACATACCAGCATTTAAACCAGGCTCAAATATCCAAAAAATCTGAGGTCTGCAAGTGCAGAACCCACAGCAAGAAACTTGGGTGTAACATTTGACAGTGACTCCACATTTGAAAAACAAGCTACAAAAGACAGTTGGTCATGTTTTTAGCAGCTGAGAGACATCTCAATTATCAGTATGTTGTCTCAGACTATCGTAATTTATTGCATTCAGGCTGAGCCAAAAACTTGCACCCTCAGCAAAAATAGCATTGGTAAGGTTCTTAACACAAACTGCAGTTGCCACAGCTTTTTAACAAATACTAATACATTTACTACCATCAAACATAGATCACTGTCCTTTCAACCACTACATTTGCATGCCTCCATATATGGTGTTTGGAATTTGCAGTGCAGTTATTTTAACAATGTTTCCTGAACAAGAGATCAGGCCATAGACCTCTCTCTCAGACTGGGGGAACATAAGTAATTTAAATTTGCCACAGTTGTTGCCTCTCTTTAGCTTCAGGAAAGCTGATATGTGGAAAGAACAAGCTACAACCTTAAACAAAAATACAGTAGGTAAGGTAGGCTACTCAACAGGAAAGACAAGAAAAGAATAGATACTTTTTTAATATTGATATTTAAGTGCAGAACAGACAGAGCATGCATCAGTGTATTGATGTAATTTAACATGTTCAACCTTATAGCTTTGAACTGGGACCTTCAACAGATTAAGTGTGTCTGATTGCTTGGCTGGCTGTGACACTGATAATGTCACCGATGGGTACGCATCCCAGATGAGCAGAACTTTTGGTGCCATCACCTTATTGAAAGGGTGTAATTATTTAGGTAAAACCTGTAAAATGTGGGGAAAAAAGTGTTTCTCTGCAAAACTTTTAATAAAATGTATGTACATTTATTGATTTGGTGCTTTATTTTACTGAGGAAATGTCACTTGTCCAGGTCTTCCTGGACTTGAACAACTTTGTCATAAGGCTGGTGGTTTCCTCTTTCTTCTCAGCCAGGAGATTGGTCCTGCCCTCCTCCCACTGGTGTCAAGACCTCACCCGGTCTTCCTGGACCTGGGTCAGCTTTTCCATCAGCTGGTGGTTTCTTCTTTTTTCTCAGCCAGGAGATGGGTCTCGTCCTCGTACCACTGGCATTGAGACTTTTCCTTGTTCTTTTTAGCCTGGACCAGTGCATTTTTAAGTTCAGACATTTCCTCATCCCTCCTGGCGAGGTGTGTCATGGTCTTTATCAGCTGATGAGATACAAGTTTCTTCTTCAAATTAACATAAAATTACATTATCACTACAATATAAGTACTTGTCCTTCACAGTTCATGACAATGGAAAATGGTGAAAGGAGTGGGAGGCTAACATTTCCCTAATGTTACCCTTGGGAAAATACAACACAGTGAATGTGCTATTGTGAAAATGTGTTTGATAATAATGATGATGATTATTTGAAAGCATCTCCTGATGCTGCTTGGCTGCTTGTGGCTGGATTGAAGATTTATCACCCTGGCATAGTGAGGAAATCCCTGTTAACAACATCCTCTTGTGGTGTGATGTTAAGCCTGATTGATGTCTCTGCTGATTTCTCCTGAGATGTTTTCACAATAACCCCACCCCCACCCCCCCACCCCCACCCAGCTTGTTGTACTCCTCACTTAATCTTGCAAAACAGCTGTGACAGGGAGAGTTTTATTCTGAAGATGAATAACACCTGTAAAGACAGAATGACTGAAGAAGAATTGTTTGACACCTTCAAAAAGGACCATTAAAAGTTTCATTATACAGAACAGTGAGACATTGTACTGCCATGTTTACAGATTGCTTTTATAAAGGGTTTGTTTGACTTGACGTGGTGAATGAATGAATACAGGCAAAACTGCATCTGGAAGTGAACTTTGTGGAACAACAGCAGGAAATTCTGAAGCAGTCTCAGGATCTGATGGATGCTACTGAGGAGAGGGTCCACAATGTCTACTTCATGATGAGCTACGCGCCCTGGAGGTCTGAACCTCTTGTACTATGTTTAAGACTGTTTGTTTACTACTTTCTTAAAATACAGATACTATGTCGAGAGTACACCATAACAATATTAAAGCTGTGTCCCAAATTCTTGTAACATCCTAAGTGCAGTACAGCACAGCACAGTATATAATACATATTCATTGTCATTGCACTAATTGTCACGGTAATGACTGTTAAGTGTTGTATGTTCATCAGTCATGTTACTTGATTACTCTATGCCACAGTGTTTCTTCAGGCAGTCGTAGACCTTTTTCTTAGGGGTCCATAATGGAAAAGAAGGTCATGGTCATGCTTCGTAGGGTTAGAGCTTACCACTGTAACAATGTTAATTCAAGGAAAAGAGAACTAATTTGACATATCAGGGCGCAAAGCTTCCTAAAGATCTGTTGTTTGTGCAGCCACTTTGACTGAGAATCTGCTTTTCTTTCTTTATCCCATCTCACAGACACTCCCCATTTGAGTGATGAAGATGAGTGCTCTCTATTCCACAGTGAGATCAAATGCTGCAGCATTAGACTGATTGAATTCCAGCACAACAAGAAGTCTTCGAGAAGAGCCAGGAGACCACAAAGTGGGTATAATAAGGCTAATGAAATAAACAGGGAGAGAGTAGGATTTTTTAGCTCGTGCTGACTGCTTGCCTGATTGATACTGATCAGTTGGCTTTATGACATGTAGGAGATTAGTCTGAGTAGTGAGTGAATGCCCCATCCGCGGTGTACTAAATCTACAACCCACTTTAACTAATGGACAATGGACAAATGATGAGTGATTTTATCAAAATCCCAAACACTGGAATTCATGTCCAGTGTTGGAAAGCAACATTTATTCCAGTTCTGTGCTAGCATATAATTTTGAGTTACTTGTGTTTTACTTTTGTGTTTTCGTTTAGGCAACTTTATTCTTCTATTCCTCTATATTTTAGAGGCAAATATTGTACTTTGATATTTTTCTGCAGAATGAGTGCTTTTACCTTGATACTTTACATATATTTTGCTAAAATTACCTCTGTTAATACTTTGTGGTATGAACTTGCCTAAAACTGCAGAGCATGAATAATACCAGTTGGTGGGAGCATTGTTGCACCCATTCTAAGAAAACGGCAGCACATGTCAGCCTGGTGGAAGTGAGTCAGGTATAGAGCAATCCTGTGTCACTGAAAATTGGCATATCATATGCTTAACACTAACAAGGTTGAATAATTGATTAAGCATTACCACATTTTACAATTGCTTTGTAAAATGCCATAGCCTGTAGTTTAATGTCTCAGTGTTTCTGAAATTAAATAAAGTTAATGTAATTTTTTTGACTCATTCAGCAGCAGGACACAGTCATGACATTCTTTCTACAATGGGAATCAAATATTGTTCAGGCAGTTTGTCCCAAGAGTGTCATAGATTCATTCATATGTAGTTTTATTTTATTAAGATAGATTATGTCTTGACCCTCAGGTCTTCAAGATCAACAACAGTAAGGCACATGCACTGGTATATAGGTCACAACCTCATAACACATCTGATGGTGATTAGACAATTAAGTTACACCATGTGGGTTTGGAAAAACAATCAAAAGGGCTCCAGTGAATCAAAACTCTTGAAACAAAGACTGATCAAACAAAGGTTTATGGTAAAGTGTATTAAAAAATGTTAGAGTTATGTTAATTCAGATAGATGATTTACAGAAAAAGTTGAACCTCAACTCTAAATGAACATGCCAACACTGTTGCAAAAGCTCCCACAAATGAATTGTAGGTTGCTTTGCATTCATCCTCTGTCCAGTTCATCTGAAACCAGCTCAGTGGGCTATTAGTCTGGAGACTGTGCTGGTTCCATTGTTTGAAGCCATTGTCTGGTTCTTTTCTCTTAAAGTTTTAGGTCATTTTCTTGCCATAATAATATACAGTGCCTCCTGCTTCAGTACAGCATTGTCCTAATAGTTCATCAGAGGGTGTAGTAACACATTCTGTTCACTCTGCTCTGTCCTTTCCATTTTGTACTTTTGTTGATAACTTACGTTAGTCTTACGTTATCAACAAAAGTTAAGGTACCTGTAGGAATTGTTTGCATCAACTTTCAAGGATTAATTTACTTTTATTGGTGGAGAGAAGCTGTAAGTTGTTAACCTATTATTACTGATCCCTGTAAAAGACCCTTGTAAGGGTTTTCTAGTCTTTGGTGACCTTCTTTTTGCCTTGGGCAGTTTACCCAATCTGCTTAAATGCCAATAAAAGCTGGGAAACTGGGGGTGCTCTAAAAGTTTCTATAGTGTCTATATGTACATTCTATTTCTACAAGTTAAATTAAATATTTATTCAGTTAGTTGGGTCAGTTGACACAGCATACAATGTATTTAAGAAAAACAGGGTTTTTACTACACCCATCTTGATGTTATCCAAGATGGAAGGTACAGTATTTAAAAAGCATCATAAAAATAAAAAATATCATTTGTTTTAAGGTTCTAAGGCTTGATAACAGATTCAGTGGCATTTTTTGTTGCTAAGGTAGATCTGGGGCATTATATGACTCAGTTACATGACTTACATTCTGTAGCAATGAGGGATGGACTATACACCATCTCTGCTGTAGTCGACTGTAGAGAGGCTAAAGTGGGAGGACATGAACAGGCATGTACAGAGGAAAAACAGGAAAAAAAATCATTTTATAGTCAGTTACAATGAAAAACAATATTTTTCAAGTTTTAGTCTTTTGGCTTGTATGAAGGTATATTCTCAACTTGGGACTTTTTTCAGTCTGGCACATTCCATGGATAACAGATTCCATTTGTGCTTCAGGTGGTTTACATCCCATTCTATTGTACACTGAAGAATAATTATTAGCCCTGACACCTTCTCTGCTGATGAAAGTATCAGCCTGCATTGCACATATTGCACATCTACAGCAGTGATTACAGGTGTAGACAGTTCATGAAGAGTGACACACTTTGAACTAACTCCATCATTATTAGTCAAATTTCTCATCAAATGTGATATTTTCAGTCAAGAGCTCTGTCAGCCCAGGCACAGAGCTGCTTTGAGCTAAATGCTGATGTCACCATGCTAATATGCTCACACTGACAATGCTGATACTTAGCAGGTACAATATTTACCATGTTCACCATCTTAGTTCAGTGTTAGCATGCTCACATTTGTTATTTTGTTATTATTCGTTATTCTGAGTTACAGAGACCTAATTTAGACTTATTTCGACACTATTAACACTTGTTATTTAGTGGTGAACACAAAGCACAAAAAGCTGGTGAGGATGTAATTACTTTTGCAGGTATCTGGTCATAAACCAAAATAGTTCATACCAATCACCATTTTGACCTGATGATGGTGACAGTCACAGTGATCACAATGCTACATCCCTTTACTTACAAGTAAAGAAAGTCAGATACTCAGCACTGGAGCCATCCCCCTACACATCCAGCACCTCCATTTGGAGAAGATATTGTCAATTTAATCTGTGTAAATGGCCCGCCTCTTCATTTTTGCAAATTATTTTCTTATCTGGTGTTTTTCATCTTCATTTTAGCACTCCTCTTCCAGGTTTCTCAGGGCTTCTGTGACATCCATTTTTAACGTAAAACAAAGCAGGTCACACAGGTAGGTAGGTCACTGCACAGCTGAAGTTATGATTCCCTCTGGCTTCTGCACATGGTGATGTACTGTACATGTTGCGTCTCTGCCAATGCTCCCCCAAGACATCAGACATGTGGAGACAAGGCACGTTTCTCTAGAGGAAAGTCAATCAATGTGCCAAATGACCTGTTCTCTGACACCATCATATCCTGCCTTAATTGAATTGTCACTATAAAAAATGATTTATATTTTTTCTTCTCTGCTTGTACTCTCTAGTTGCTGCTGGTTATTTTTTCTTTTAATCCCTTTCCTACTGGTTGCAGGCTGTACCACTCCAGTCTGGTTTCAAAACCTTTTCCTTACTTATTTATTGGACTCCTCTTTGTCTTGGCCACCAGTGCTGCCTGTTGCAGTGTGTTGCTGATGCTGCTCTGCTGCCATTCAGATGTCAGTTCCCATAAGTTATAATAATAAGTAGTTTCCTACACAATTGCATATAGAAAGATATCTGGCTCTGTTAATTTATGCACTGTGCAAGAATGTATCATTTTTATCCATGCTAGGAGCTCGATGGATGGCATATTGGTCAGACAGTCTACCACTTGCATCAAGACTGAAATATCCTAACAACTAAGAGATGAATTGCCAGAAAAATTTGTAGACATTTATGGTGCCCATAAGTTTATGTTTACTGACTTTGGTAAATAGGTCAACATCTTAATGGATTGGCACAAAAGCTAATACAGACATACATGGTTCCCTGACAATAAATCATACAGACGTTGAGGATCCCACGACTTCCTAGTCCTCTAGTGCCAAATGGAGGTTCATATTTGTGTTTTTTGTGAAATATCTACAGCTTTTGAAGAGATTGCCCTGAGATTTGCTTCATACATTCATGTTCCCCTCATCACATCACCACAGCATGTTAGCATTTGTCATTATTAGCATGTTAGCATAGTTTAAGTAGCCTCACAGAGCTGCTAACATGGCTGTAGATGCAGTTAAAATTACTTCTTTTCTTACTGATGCTTGCAAATGCTGCAACGTTCATACTGTTTCATTTCAAACTTTTCTAAATCAAAGGACTTGGAGGCTCAGTTGCAGTTGACTATCAATCAATAGGCTTTTTCAAATCTAATCTTTTTGGTTTGGTTATAATGAATTCTGAGCTGTTTGCCCAGTTAGTACGATTTGATCAACATGGTGAGCCAGTCCCAGCCAACGCTGGGCGAGAGGCAGGGTACACCCTGGACAGATCGCCAGTCTATCACAGGGCTCAAGTTATCACTTGATTAACAGTTGAATAGAAACAAGTAAACACTTCAAAAGTTTCTTCAAAAGTGTTGCAGTGCCATGTAGCCCCTGCTGAATCAGATCAAATCATGAGGGGCATCCTTCTTTGAAATCTGACAATATTTTGAACAGTGGTAAAGTTTTATACCCAGGCGAAATGATTATGTGATAGACACAAGTTGCTTTTACACAAATAATCTCTCTGCTCATTACGGATAAATTATAGATAATTATTGAGCAGAGTAAATCAACATGGCTTGGCAGATTTGCATTCTGTTTGAAGTTGACCCAAATGTTGTCACTTAAACCATTCAGAGTTTTATCTCTCAGTTTCAACAACCAGATCTTCTTTGGAACACATACACTCTCAGTCAAAGTGCATTTTTATGTTTACAAACCCCTCAGGTAACTGTCACCAGCACAAAGCAGAGAAATTAGGATCAACAACTTAGTGATGGTATGTGGAACCAATGTCACACACACACACACACACACACACACATATATATATATATATATATATATATATATATATAATTCACAATATTGACACTGTTAAGTATTTACATATTTACAAGTATTCATATTTTATCAGCCACTCTAGAACAGTTCCATTAACCTGCTTATTGTAGCTCTGTAGTTCCCTGTCACATTTATCTCTAAGCCTTTCAATCTTCTGATCAGTTAGTTCAGAGCCATGTAAGTCAGAAATAAAGAAATGTTGCTGTGAAGCAGATGAAGGTTCAGTTCCAATGCCAATGCTAATGCTGTTAATGAAGGAGAACCCTTAAGTAAATCAATGTTACTGACAGCATCTACACAGATTTGACTGCGTCTATTTTAGTTTAGTGATGCTGGCAGGGTGAGTTGAGGAGTTACAGGGGTAAGGGAGGGGGGCTCTTGATGTGCGTCACCCTCTCTCGTCAGACATCTAAAAACAGCACTGCATGTGAAGGACCCTCATGACCACCGTCACCATCACCACAGACACCCAGTTTTCACACCTAGTCTAACGTGGAGAAAATCTGATTCCTGCAGCAGTGCAGCTAATTATGATGGAGCACCTTGACTTTCATGTTCAATATTATTGCTAAATTTCACAGAAAACCTGCAGAACGAAGGACTGTGTGTGTGATGAATGACTGCAAGCAGCTGTTGTGACGAATTCTGTTTTGATTCAAGATGATCACTAATAGCAGCTGTGCTACTCCCAATAAGCTTTTGCTGTAGGGATGTAGAACCTGCACTGGACCATAGACTACACTATCAGTCATACATTATTGATTAGGATGGTATGCTCCATTCTGTCTATAGTGTATAAAATTGTGCTTAACAGCTGATGCACTCTTAGATTGTTGCAGCAAAAATAGCACAAACATTGATTACATTTTGTAAGCTAAGCACACATATTAAGCTTCTCTAACTGATAATTATTTTAGCAATGAATGAAAGTAGTACATATGATCATCATTTTTGGCAATGCTGCAGAGTTTCGAAGCCAAGGTCATGGCCAGCTCATTTCTAGTAAGGCTGAGTCTGAGCTGCTCTCATCAACCCCCTGTAGGTACATCCTTTCATCAAAATAAACTCTCAGAAACCCACTGTACGCAATCTGATTACTCCACAGGAAGACTGGTGCTGATTTAAGGATTTAGTGACCCTAGACCTCACTCTCATTCTTATTTTCGCCTTTTCTCTCATTGACAATCTATGGTATTTAGAGTTGTATCAAATAGATGGGTTAAATTATATGAATAAAATAAACAATTGAAAAATAAATCAGTTAATAACTCAATGAACAAATAAGTGATGACGGAGATGGTTGGTGAGAAAATTGAAATACAGACAAACAGACAGAGATTCCTCTATTTATAGTTAGATGTAAGGGAGTAATGGAAAAGTCAGTGAACTGGTAGAATAAATAAATAAATAAATACTCACACTGTACAAAGCATGACATTAGATCACTGTTGCAATTATTGACTGTTTGGCTGTACTTTAACAGATACACTGTTGATGTTAATCATTTTTCTGACAAAGTAGGTCTAGCAATTTTATCTAAGTTTCATCTCATCTCATCTCTTGATACAATCAAAATAGGACGCACATTGGTTCCTCCTTGTGTGTTTGCAGGCAGCTATTTGCTATTATGCAGATATTTAGGCCAAGATGATCTAGTGTGTGTTTCTTGAGACAAGCAGGATGAGCCTCAACACTTAATAGGAGACATGCCCAATTCTCCTGGCAAATATCAGTCAGATATAGAGACTGACAGAGACTGCAGGCACACAGCAAGAAATAGCTCTAACTAGTCAGAAATTCTGGACTGTAGAATACTGCATTAAAATAGCAGTACTGGGTTCTGCAATGACATGTTTCCAGTAATAACCATGTTTCTATATAGTGACAATATCTTGATATCAGAGGAATTATTTGTTTTATTTTAAGATTTCTCCAATGTTAGATTTAATATTTATGTAGAGTCTTGGGTTAACATGAATCAAAGTATGGTGGGAAATAAGTGCTCCTGAGCTGTTGCAGTGTTTAAAGTGATGTGGGCCATGCAAAAACTCAAACTCACCTTTCACAACCCAGATTCAGCCTGGGGAAAGAGAAGGAGAGTGAGGACCTGTACATGTGAAAATATGTGTGTGTGTGTGTGTGTGTGTGTGTGTGTGTATGTGTTGGCATGAAAGACAGAGTGAGGAAGAAAGAGGAAAAGATACTGGGAGAAGGACAAAGTGAGAGGAAATGTGTGTGTGAGAGAGAGAGAAAAGGAAAGGGTGAGGGAGAGAGATACTAAGAACTAATGTGCAGAAGAGTGAGCGAGACAGTCAGTGTTGGATTTGATTGGAGCATCGACATTGATGGCTCACTGACTCCCCGACTTGCCAGAGGGCTTATCCAATTTATCGAGGCTACACTAAACATCTCAGTTCTGTCAGGCTGTGCACGTGCTGTTCTACCACACTCATGATCCCTCCCCCAACATCCCCCAGTCGTCTTCCTCATTTCCCTCCCCATCTCACCATTCTGTCATCCAATCCCATAGCTCCCTGTGACTGTTAAATACCAAAACAAAAAAAAAAAAAAAAAAAAAAAAAAAGGTATCAGAGTGTTGGGAGCATCAGGAAGTCAATGGGATCCAATCCATCACCAGAAGGTGTTGGCTCGATTGGGAAACGAGGTGTTGGTGGAGAGGGAGGGGCTGGACAAGGAAGGGCATGGAGGGAGTTGTATTTAAATGGATGCTCTTAATGTTCACCTCCAAGCAGCTGACTTATGGAGATTGAATTGGACAGTGTATCCTTGAGCAAGGTCAGAATTGTAATGAGCCCGAGTATAAAATCATCTTTAATGTGCAGATAAAAAGACAGCAAGGCAGTGGTAATGTGGATCTTTCAGCAAGATGTGGGGACACTCTCTTCGTCTTTTTCACAAGATAAATGGTGTCGTATGGGGAAAATACTGGGGAGTGGGATCTAATGGTCAAAATGATTTGTGAATGGAAGGTACTTTGAATTGACCCATTAGATAGAAAAATGTGGCACAAGATGGTGCACTTTGTTGGCAATCTGGTTTGCATTTCAGGGTAAATACTGGAGGAGGTAGAAAGCCTCATAAATGCCTAGAAAACAAAACTTCAATCGATATAATATCTTAGCAGTAAAAAGGGTCGAGTAATTCCACGCGTACAGTCAATACAGGTAGATATTTTATTTTAAGAAATTATAAATGCAATATTTCTGGCCATACCAGCACCTGGTTGAATGACTACATGCAGGACAGAATGGCTCCCTGGTCTTTTTCCAGTATGTTCTGCCGTGTGTCCCATGTACATTCACAAACATTTTTCATTACTGTCCTCTCTCCTGTGAGCATTACATTTTACAACCCTGTATACCCCCACAGCAGCATGGCATATCACAGCTGTAAACTTGTTTTATCATGGGAGGGCATTGTTGATAGTCACAGAGCATAAGCATGTCATTGCTTACTCCCCTGTGCTACACATCCCCATTTCCATGAATATTATTTATTTATTTATTTTGCATGTTGTCATTGGCTATAGCTATGTTGTTATGGGATTTAAGTTGTTTCCAGTGCTAATGTTATAATACTCATAACTCATAATTACATAATGTGAGCAGACTGGGAAGAACAGGAAAAACCCGGTTATTGGATATTGGTTTGAAAGACATGATAAGATGCAAAATATTCCAGGATGAGAATGTTTCAGTTAAAGAGTAAAATAATTAGTGCAGGCGCGCGCACACACACACACACACACACACACACACAAATGGTAGCTGTGTCCATACATGTGGTAAATGGGCTGTTTGGGACAAATAAACATCAAATTGGATGTACCCTACCCCCACAGCTAGTTCAATTATATAGTGCCACATCACAACATACATAAACTCAAGGCACTTTACAGACCTTACAATATTATAGAGAGAAACCCAACAGTTCCCACTATGAGCAAGCACTAAAGGACAGTGGAGAGTAAAAAAGCTCAGGAAGAAGGAAGAAACCTCAGACAGAACTGGACTCAGGGTAGGCGGTCATACTTTGACCATTTGGGTTGAATGAGGACAGGAACAGAGGGGACAAAGAGGAAAGGCACAATTCTCTTCTGGAATTACTGGGAGCCAGTGCAGTGAAACTAACAAAGGAGAAATATGATCTCTTTTTCTAGTTCCTTGTGTTGTAGTCTCATCATTTAAATAGCCAAATATAAGCTACTTTCACAGTAATACATATCTGAAGTACTTTGTTACTGTAAAACCAGATACAAAAAGTACATAGCTCTTTTTATATTAGCTGGGTTAGTTTTATTCATGTCAATACTGGATTTTGTTATTTTTTTCCACTCAGTTCATGGTCTGAACAATATGATGTGAAGGTGGCATAGCATCAGGCCTCAAAGAGATTTCAACAATAAAGGTTTTTGATAGCAATAGCAATACCATATCCATCAACCTTTACTGTATCCACCTTGAAGGATAATATGTGGACTAACAGAGCCACAAGTAGTAGAGTCTTAAGTCCTTCCATTTGCTAATATTAACTAACTAATTTAATATTTGTTAATAATATCCTAAGTGTAGGGAGAGCAATGAGATGTTTTATTGTTTATGATCAACATGGTCTCTTTATGTTATAATGTACAAATTTCCTCCAAAGTAATGTCTCATAAAGCACTTTTTTATCACCCTTTCTCAAAAGTTCAAATGTGGCACCAAGGATTTTTGTCCATATTCTTAGTATCTACTCCTCTTTTTTAACAAATTATAAAAATAATGTATTATCTTATGCTTTGATTATTACTGTAAAGGAGTCAGTGCAAGCTGTGATTTTAGATTCAAATCACATTTGTTGCACACTACCTGCCAGCACCAGCTGGATAATTTAGTAACTAGCTAGTGAACGTAGTGGCTAAAGAATCGGATTATTTACCCAGGAGTTGTTGGAAACCAGAACTAGATGGAGAGTGAATGTTAGATCATTCATCAAGTGAATGTCAGTGTTGTTGTTTCTGCTGAATAGGCAGTTATTTGCTAACATGTTCAACAAAACAAAAGATAGAGTCTTTGTCTTTGTTTTGTCTTTACAGACCCATTATGCCATTCCATCTTACCATGCCTAACTGGTATCTACAGTATGATCCCATGAATGTGACAGGAACCCTGGTGTTTTTCCACCTTGGGAATGGCAGATCTCTAAGGTATTTTCTTAACTTTCTGTCTATTACATACTGGGATTGACTTTAGGAAAAGCAGCACATAATTTATTGCCACACAATCGTCTCATAGTAAACCACCTCAACAGGCAGAGAGAGATTTAATTTTGAGATTACACTCTGCTATACATTGAAAGTATACATTCATTTTCATTTAAATTTCTAAAGCATGTTGATTTATTTCATTTGCCTAGTAGGCATGAATTTCTTTTAGTGTGAGAAACTTCATCCAGTTTCTCAGCCCACATGTGGCAGGAAGAGGTCACATGAAGATACTAATGAAACTTGGCTTAAGGCTACAGTGTCTGGAAATGTGCATTCCCCCCCTGGAGCTGAGCCTCTTCGGTAGGTTTTCCTCCAGGATGTTCACTGCCCCCGGCAACATCCGCCAGTCAGATAGTTTAGGTTGCAGAGAGGGTCAGGTTTGAACAATGGTCTGCCAATTGAGGTTGAAAATATGCAACCTTCCTGGGAGGTTCAACCTCAGGCAATGAAGTGCTCCTGGGATTGTTCTCTCGCTTCTCTATCCCTGAATATTTGTGTTGCTCTCTATAAGACATATACCGTGCCAGTCTGCTTCAGTTGCCTCTTCTCATTACTCTACCAACCCATGGGTGGTATGAATGACATCAGTAACAGCTGATCAGCAGTATTATGCTGCCATTTATCAACCTTTGAAAAATTTATTTCACAGCTAAATCATGATTGCCACTTAATAGCATCCTCACAAACAAAAAAGGAGAGAAAAAAAAAACATCATCCCACTTTGATAAGCGATTTCAAAGATACACTGCTCTGACTGTAAGCACTGAACATGTATTGAGTGGTCACATGCTTTAGCTACCACCATGCAAGCTAAATCCTTCACTGTCTCTGCTGAGTTTCCTCTGCGTGAGGCACACTCCTGCAGCAGCATAGTAGAGTCTATGTGTGTTGCAGTGTGTTTTTGTGTGACTGTGTGTGGCGGCGTAGTGAAGAACTGTCACTGTGGATGGGTGTGAAGGCCACACACTAGCAGTAAAAAAAAACAGATGGCTGCTCAAATATTCATACAGTCAATTTGTAATCGTGTTCTACTCACCTCTGCCTGACTGGCCTCACGTGCTGGAAGAGGAGGAGGAGGAGGAGAGGCAGAACAAGAGAGGAGAAAAGAGGAGGATGAAGGCAAGATAATAAAGAGGGAGGAGGGCAGGGGAGAGCAAGGAAGGGTGGAGTGATGAACGGGGATTGAAGGTTGTGGTCTGTTGTATGCAGTGCAGTGAGGGGTTAAGGTGACTCTGCTTCATGGGGGTCAGGCTGGCTGCTTTGCCAAATTCCTCTTCCTTGTAACTGGAAACATTGAAATCTAGCCACCTCTAACACCCTAACCCGCCTAACTAGTGCTTACTGTGCACTTCAACTGATCTGTCAGCATTCACATTATTTATAGAGGTTCAGAACCTCTCTCTGCGGTTGACTTAACGAGTTTGGGGTCTGAGTCAGTATCTTGTTTGTGATCTTTTAGCAGTATTGGTGAATCAATATGTTTCCTGCTGTCTAACCTCTGCAGCAGTGACTGGAAATCTAATGAAGAAAGCTCAAATTTACAGCACTGCACCAGTGATTTTTTTTTTTACTCAAGTAAAACATGGCAGTTAAATTTGTATGTGAAACCTGTCAAGGAGATCTGTCCAGGGCGTACCCCGCCTCTCGCCCAATGTCGGCTAGGATCGGCTCCAGCCTCCGCATCCCTTAGGGATAAGTGATATAGATAATGAATGCATGAATGAACGAATGAATGAACCTGTGAAGAAGGTACATAGCCTTGAAATGAAGTCATTTAAAAAATATTTGAAGATGAGTAAAATGAATTGAATGTTCACCATCAACTGCAGTCAGGATATAGTCTATAAAGTGACAACACAGTTTGTAATGTAAATCCTTTGAGTGTATTTTTGCTCACCATCTGCTCCTGTCTCCTGTATGCCTGTGATAATAAAGCAGGTATAAAGTCTCTGAATGTGACAGATCTTATTTCCATGGCTGTGATGACAGATAGCATGGTACACTCCCCTGTTCTATTCTTATCATGCAGTCACTACAACTTGCTGCTGTTAAAATTATCCAAGATTTCTTTATTTGTCATTTTTATCCTCAACATAAAAATTAAATATTGTTTCACACACCGATTGATAAGCACACTTCAGTGCAATATGTAGATATATTATTGATTGAATTCTTTGAATCCCAAAACTGCTAATTAGTTTGCTTTTTCTTCATATTAAAGTTGGGGATTCACAGTCTCACAGTCTTGGACTTGGGTGATTATGATGGGCTTGGTGTCAGACTGTAGCTGCACAGTGGCTGTCACTGTACTCTGCCTGTTACTGCAGTGAGAAATAGATAGATGCTGATCTGAAACATGATGAGCACTGTGTATACTAATGTGTATTATGTGCTGTATATTACACATGTTTTGGATAGGTTAGGTTTGGTTGATTATATTGTGGCTAAAAGGAGGAGTTGTTTTTCTATTATTTCCTTGGACAGTTAAAAATATACTACATGATCCTCAGGTCACTAGACAGGTTGATGAGATTAGAAATGAAAGTGACCATGAGACAAAATGAAATTCGATGTTGGCCAATCAAGTTTCTAGTCAGTCGGAGTTGGGAAACTAACTGGTTGGATATTATGTGGGGAGAATTTTCATTTCATGGCAGCTGTAGTTCTTCAGCCATGCTAGTGGCGTGGCTCTGACAGTAGCAGTGCCAGATGGTCACGTTGTTTTGATGAATTGCCATAAAAAAACTCACCCCAGAGGACAAATCCATAAGATTTTACTGACCCCATGACTGTTCCTCTCGTGCCAGCAGCAGGCTGACATTTATTGCTTGGAGTAAAATATCTACCATAAAATTTGGTACACATATTCATGTCATCACAGGATAAACTCTAATCACTTTGGTGATCCTTTACTTTTCATCTGGTGCCATGATAAGGTCAAAATTTAAATTTATCCAGTGTTTTCACTTTGGTCAAAAATAATACAGCTGGGATCTGATTTCATGCTGTGACTGGCACAAGTAGTTTTTCACACAACAGCAGGACAGCCCGCCGCCTTTCATCTAACTGTCAACTGCTCCTTGTTCCATTACTCCCTTACACAAAATAAAAAATTAAACTAAAAATCTCACTATATCACTATATATAAGAAAGTTTTATGACAAAGCAGTGCAGTTGGTGACTGACTTACATGTTTACTCCTTGGGGCTGCTGAGACTGTTCAGTACTATAAAGGTGAGTCAATTCATGTAGTTTCATCAGCTGATACCATAAGTCCAAGAACAGAGACTTCTTAGGGGCTCACAGGATTCATTAATGTGCCAGAGTCAGACAGCAGACCCAGTGTTTATTAGCCTATTAGTTTGTGGATATTATTCCTGGTTGCTGCTGCCTGTGGACTTTGGAGAGACTCACCGCAGCAGCTAGGCTACGTCACACAACTGTTAGTGTTACTAATTGTTCTGAATATTGATTTGAATACAGTTATCTCCAGGTCATTTTTTTTTTCATTTCTGTGACTAATACAAAATAAAGTCTTCAAACTGGCAGATCTATACAATCACCACAGCTTCAAGGTGGTTCATGCAAGGTTAATGTCACCTATTCAGTATCTGACCAAATGTGAAATATAGTCACTATCTCCCCTTCTGTTCCTAAGTTATGGCACTGAATGATGAGCCCAAAAGGTGTTTTACAGAACATTATAATTTCACAGTGAAGTTGACCTTTGGCCTTTTGATATTAAATGTCACCACTAAGACATTTGTGTTACACTGTGTCAAAATTTCGTGTGGATTTTTGAGTTATGGCCAAAAACGTGTTTAGCGAGGTCATGGTGACCTTGACCTTTGATCTTCTAATTCTGATCAGTTTGTCCATGAGTCCAAGTGAACGTTTATTCCAAATTTGTCGAAATCAGCCCCAGGCGTTACCGAGATACCGCGTTCAACAAAATGGGACGGACGGACGGACGGACGGACGTACAATAGCAACGCTGTCGCCGCAACTGGAACAACACAACTCTCCTGCTGTTGCCCACCCCGCACCTGTCCAGGCCGCGCGGGCTGGCGGGTTATCCTTCCTTTTATGGTCTCCGTTTCCTTCCTGGAAGCCTCAGTTGGATGAGGAGAGGAGAGGAGGGCGCAGCACATCACACGCCGTTCATCCTCCAGCGGGGCTGCTGTGCTCTACCTTCAGCCTGCAGCTTTCTGGAACATTCAGTTTTTAGTTTAGTTTTTTTTTAAACCAAAGAAATGATAAATATGAAATTATTAGAATCGTGATTTCTTGGATACGGATGATTTTTCTTTCCCCGTTTGATGATTTTCTCTCGTTTGTTTCCATTGTCGAACAGTCTGTGGAATGGTCTGTGTTTTCTCCCCTGGGTCGTTTCCACTTCAGCATGGGAACTGCGGTGTCCAAAAGGAAGAATCTGAGGAGTGACGCGATATCTTCCGTGGCCGCAAAAGTTAGGTGAGTGTGCCGCGGGGATGTGTAGCGGGGTTCGGAGAAACCGGCGTAGCGAAGAGAAAATGCCTTAAAACTACCAAAGTCTTTGCTTGTAGATGATTTTAGACAAACTGCTGTTGGATAAGAAGCTAAAAGGAACGATTACAGTCAGAAGATGCTGATGATGATTAGATAATATTCTCAAATGGAGTAAAAACGGACCCTCTGGTCCTTGTGCACGCCTCGTGATTCCTCCATCAGTTTGTCTTTAATAGAACGCAGCGTTGCTCCTTTTAAAGTTTCACTCAGCGTTCTTGCTTTTATTCTAAATTCTTGATTTATGTTATCTGTATAGGAATCTATTTAGAACCAGTTTTTGGTAAACCATGAGTAAAATGTAAAATATAAATTACACCTCCTTCACTTTGCAGCCCCCTTTGTATTTACATTTCAGCTGATTCAGAGCAAACCTTTTCAAAAGCAAGCAAAATATGTTCATCACTCATGCAGTGTCAGTGAGGGTTAATAGCTGTGTTCCTAATATTTTGCATTCCTAATACTGAATGTAACTTAAAGCAAACGTCCAGAGAGTCATTGCACTGTAATCATAACATCAGGAGAGGCTTTGATTTTACCTGTTTGTCCACTGTTGCATGTTACGTATATTTCCTGTAGTGACATGGTCATCTACAGACTTTGAGCTAAACTCACTGCATCTGTGACTAATACTAATGACATTTAACTTTGAGTGTGTGAGTCATGTCATCAAAGGTCTTTGTGTCATGGATGTCAGATTAGTGTGCTCTCAGTCCAAAGGCTGCAGGGTGACTAATGCTCTATAGTAGGAGATGCACTATGTGTCGCCCACTTACTGACCTCAGAGGCAGAGTGCAGACAAAAGAAGCACTTCAGCTCTCAGTCGTGTGTGTATACTCCAATTTTTTTTCTTAAATGCATGATTCTGCGTACAGCTACAGTGCAGTAAAACAAATGCACATATGCTCCAGAACACGTGTGACCTTTCCATCTACTTACATAGTCAGCACCATGCACACTTGCTTGTGCACACATTCTCCAACTCTATTTGTCTCTGTCTTCCTTTCGCTGTTTATCTGTTTATCGCCTCCCTCTCCGCCTCGCTTGCTTTTTCACACCTCACGCTTAACTCTCCATAAATCACTCCGAGCTCGGCCAGCATCGCAGACACGCATGTGGACTGTAGCCAAGGCTTGTACATGCTTCCCGCTCTATCTGTGATCATGAGCTGCACTCCTGTTGACATGGATCTTAATGGATCTCAGGGAACAATAGCTTTTCTCCTGAATCCCAGCTGCTCTGTCTGAGCTGAGCTGGGATTAGTGGTGTCTCGATCCTGCTAGAAGATCTGAGTTTATCTGCTGAACACTGAATGAGCAAGGGCAAAGCTGTTCCACCTCTCTAACAAATCCAATACCATATCCACTGGGTGAGTGTGGATAGTAATGCCATAGAAGGATTATGTTAGACGTAGGCATGTTTAACAGGATCCTCACACATCTGTTCTTTCAAGTGTTATACCACTGAATATCTTTAAAATACTGCAAAGATCTACATTTAAGCAGTTGGTAATACCAGTTCAGATTGCCTTGGGATACATAAGTCAGGTTCCTTCAGTAGCAGAATAAAGTATCTTTGTAGGGGTCATGATTTATGTGCACCCACACAAATTGTCGCTAGTGACCTATCAGAAGGGGAAGGAGATGCAGAGGACCTCCCAGGACCAAAGCATTGTTGTGCTAGCCAGGTCATCCTCCTTATTAGCTACCTCATTCTCACCTGCACTTGCAGACAGTCATGCAGAACAAACCAAAAAAAGAATATTATCTTTTTACTTTTGAAATTTTACCCGTCCTTTCTCTTCTGAACCCCATTCTTGTGTTTGTATGACTGTGGCATTTTGGATGGATGCACTAAGTGCTTTTCTGTAGCTGTAGTTCTACATTAGTGAATGCAGGTGGGGTGAGTGGGTGTGTTTAGGTCACTTAGTATGCAGCCAGATTACTGGAACCTTCACATGCTGTTACTGCAGGTCAACACTGACCCCCAGGACAGCCTGAGCCTGGGTGCAGTCACACTGCTCACACCCTTTAATGCTCCTTCAGTGGGTTCCTGGCAGCCAGTCACTGTGTTGCATTCATTTGTACAAAGCTTGAGAGAAAAGTTCACCTGGCCAGTCACTGCATAAAACTCCCCAGCTCATTTTAAAGATTTATTTAGCCTTTAATGACACAAAAGTGCAGAGTGAGAGGATGGCATGTCTACTGGTGCCATCTAATGCCCCTAAACTCCGATGACAGACAGGTGTGAGGGGAGGGGGGTTTAAGACTGTGTTGCTGGTTAAAAGGTGCTGACACCTGAAGATGTCTTAAGAGGAAATTTTAGGTTGACTGAGATCAGCCAGGCTAGATCAAGTTTAACACACTACTTTTGGCACGGATGAAGTAGGAAATACATATTCATATGACAGGATGGATCACAGCCTTATAATTATGAACCTCTTGGGCCTGCATGGGACCAACAGGCAAAAATGATGAGAAATAACAGCAGAGGTGAGAAATAAAGCTGGGGTATGAGAACCAAACTGTCTACTGAGCAGCAGGGAACTCTCTGTCCTGTGTAACCTGGGTTAATGCCATGTATGATTGTTTTCCTCTCTCATTCCTTTACTGTTCTTTTGTAGATTTAGTCACACACCAGCCAGATTGGCAAACATGAGTCTGCTGTTTGCAGTTTACCGACAGTACCTTGCAGGATTTCAGGGTATTCAAGATATTCAGGTGTGAGATTTTCAAATAGTCTGTTGACAACATGTTATGTTGTGTGAGCTTTGGAAATTGGCTCATTTGGCCAGGTATCAGGTGTGAATCAGACCAACCCTGCTGTTTTGTGTCCTAAATTGATTGCTATCTGAAATTAAACACAGAATTCATTTTTTTCATCACAGTCAGGCCATCTTTCATTATTTATGAGATTTGTTGTGGCTACATGGTTGGCATTTTGTTGGCAGAGCTGGGTTTTTTCAGTGCATAGAAATGGGACAGTATCAAAATAAATCAGCATTTGAAAATGAGCTGATTTGAAATAGTCTCTTTTGCGTTCTGGTTCATTGTAATGCTAATGTATGAACAGTCTTGACACTGATTCTTTTTAAATACATATACAGGGTTGTGCTAAGAAGGAATGGAAAGGTTAAAAAGGTTCATAATAATAATAATAAGTCGTATATGCTTGCATATTCTCAGTGTTTTACTGTGCAGTAAATTCCGCGGTTAAAGTCTCAGTTTTTAAGGGAATTTTGGTGAAAATTAGTTTTCTTTTATGCACTGTGCTTGAAGCACTTACTGATGTCCCGTTGATAAGAAATCTTTGCAGAACAGCACACTAAAACCAGTCCGTCTGCTTTGATTTGTCACTCAACAGGAAAGATTACGAGCACTTTAGAGCTAACGTCACCTTTAATATTTCAATAATGTTTGAGTCACTTCTGAAAGGAATTGCCCAGCACAACAGTTTTCAGGCCTTAATAGTTTCCACTTTGGTGAAAATGTGATTTCATGGCCTCTTTCCCACAAGACTGAGTGACCAGCAGCGACCCTGTCCTCATCACTGCACAGATTAGCTCCAGTCACGGTCCACTGTGGCTATTAGCTATTAAACATCTGGGTCCCCCCTGTAAAATATAAACCTGTCAGAATCACTTTTTATAAACTTCATATGGGGCTTTTAAGACCAAACATGACACAGATTTTTTAAACTAATATTTAGTGTTTTTAACTATGTTAGAGCATATTGACTTTATTTTAGTACATCTTTATTATTTTACAGCAAGTGGAATTTTAAAAATGGGAGAGAGGGAGGAGAAATGACTCATGATGCAGCAGGCATGGTATGATGACTTAGTAAAGAGGCAAGCTGGTCAGTGGACCTAGGCATTACATTTATGATTCAGAGTTGAGGTCAAATGTTTACATACACTTGTAATGACATGGTTTTCTTGCATGGACTTGTCTTTTCATTACAGTCAGATGGAGGAAATGAAGAGAGAATTCTCAAAACATGGTAATGAACATTAAACCATATAACAATATAATAAATATGAGCTTGTAGATTGGTCTGGTTTCCAGGCTAGGTAGAGCCAGTAGTAGTAGCTGTACTGCAGCAGTACTGGCAGTAGCCAAAGTAGTGTAATTTTCATCAAGGGTGAAAAACATATACTCACACACACACACACACAGCACCAGACAACCTACATCCACTTGCTCTTGACCCAACTTTTATAATTGTCCTTTACTTTTTGTTGTGTTTTCTGTGTGCTGTCCTCTTCTTGTCATGCCGTTTGTCTTACAATTAGAAACATAAAACCTGCTTATTTTCAGGGAAAACCCTCCAAGATATCAGAGATAGACACCACTCTCAGTCTGTTGTTAAGGGTAATGAAGAATAACCTCTGCTGACCTTCAGTGATGACCAGAAGGAATTTCAATATCGAAGCTTCTCCTGTGCTGTCCCCTTGAGCAAATGGATCATTTATTTTCATAAGTAATCTAGGTTTCAAGTAATCTAATTAAATAGAACAGAGTAAATAATACACATGATTTATGTGTGTATGTGTGTGTATTTAGGGGTTTGGGGAGTACAAAGAGCGATTAACTTCTTAGCTTTAATAAAAACCAATATCATCCCAATATATCAGGAAACCAAAATAAGGGCCTCACCCCATTGGAGCCTGATGCTTCATCTGTGCGAGCATGTCTCCTACTGGCTGTCTTTGTAGATGAGATACTCTAGCACCTATTGATGAACCTTCTTCATTCTCTTGGGAGATATTGGTAGTTGCATGACTCATGGCTTTTGTTGTTAGTGGAGTGTAGCGGAGCAATTGTCTGTTAATGAAGTCATCAGCCTTTTACTAGTCAACCATCTCAGTGTACAGCGAGACAAGCTGCAATAGGATAGACAGTGACGCAGAGAGATAACAATAGACACAGGTCAGACCGGTGCTGTATAAATCTATAGTAGGACACAGAACCTGCACTGCTGTTTTTTCTTGTCCTTCTTTTCGCTACAGAATTCATGAATCATGGACACAAACTGTGCTGTATACTGCAGTACTGGTGAAATGAGAATAAATAATCAAACAAAAAAGGCTACATTTTATGAGGGAAATTTAAGTGTGCTTGTTGCTGAGATTTTGCAGTGGAAACAGCTGAAATACTGAAAGACGTTTCAGTGAGAGTCAATATATAATTAATAGAGGAGGTTGAAATGGCAGTTACTGTAAAATAGAAGTGCTGCAGTTGTAGGTTCAGTTTGAGGTAAACACTGAATTAAGCTAAAGTGTTAATTTACGTAAAAGTATGAGAGGAGTTAAAGTAAAAGCACTGCGAGTATTTGAAATTGTCCAAGTGTGACAGTTGAGCTGGAAGTGTAATCACTGACACAAACTGTAGGAAATTAAAGCCTTGCAAATGTTAGAATGTGACAGTTGAAAAAGGGTTAAGTGTAACTTGAAGAGTAAACTGATGAGGGAAGTTGAAAGGTCAGTTGGCATTTAATCACTGAAATTGAATTGTCAGTTGAAGACTAAGAATTGAATGTCCACTGACCAGTGAAAACCAGTTAAAATGTTGGTTGCTGTCCCTTCTTTTATAAGCACTTGAGACAAAGTTAGCAAACATAGACACATTAAAACTGAATAGCCATTCCAATTTTTGTTCTGTGTGTCTGTACAGTATTTTAGGATTTTATTGAGTTTTGTGGAAGATGGACGCTGTTCTTCATAACATGTAAAAAGTCCTCATCACATGTATAATACAAGAGGAAATGAGACTCACTTTCATCTTCTCCCTAATCACAGGTCTGACAACCTCAGTGGCCAGAGGAGGAGTGTCATTTCTCAGTTTTTCCCCTAAAGATATATAGCTTCTACATAAGTGAGGTGTAACATTCTGTTTGATTCAGCCATATGCACTTCATTTATATGCACATACTGTATATCCATGTAATGTAAATCTGTAATTATAGATTATTCATTTATCACACTGGTTTTTGTTAGCTTTAATAACTGATAGCTACCTTTCAAGCAATAGTTGAATAGTTCCCAGTGATTAATGAATTGTATTTTAGGTTGAAATGCTCATTCCGAATGCCCTGTTAATGATAGAAGCAGTAGGTGGACAGTAAGATGGCCAGCAGTTCACTCATTGATCTGACTAATTATGGTCTGTATCACTGATCACCTCCTAGCTAGCGGATGGAACATGGAGGGCACAGCAGGGTCAAAACTTTAATGAATCCTTTCTAACAGCTGGAGCTTGTTGTGGAGACTGAACTCAACTTCCAGCCTGTCACAGTGAAACACTCAGTCACAGACACTATGATGACAGCCTCACTTTTCAGAAAAAACACTGCTGTATCACTTACTATAATATACAGTATTACTTATGGTAGATATATTTGGGCCAATTATTTTGGCCCAAATATATCTACATTTCAGTGGTGTGTTTATTTGTTGAATAAAGTGTTTCAAAGTAATTTAAAGGCAGCAGTGTTACAGATGGAGATGATCACAGAACAGTGACAGTGACATGGTGCCTGAAAGACCCTGATTCTTGACATGGATGTTCACGAACCACAGTACATTACACACACATTTGCAATGGACAATTTAATATAAATGTAGTTTGAGGTGTGAAATCAAAAGGGCTATATGCACTATTAACAATATGAATTGCAAATGAACATACATTGTGCAGCATTATGCATACACAAACAATATGCACACCTTTGATGTCACTATACATTCCTATAGCCTCATGGCATTCCATATACCAGTCAGAAAACTGCTCTACATACCTGGCAGACTTACGCACATTGTCTTGGGTCAGTGTTTTTTTGATATTAAAGCTGCAGTAATCAAAATGTTTATATTGATAATTGGTTAGATGAATATATCTAATGTGAAAAAGAACTGATAATTGCATTTTTCCTCAGCTCTACAGAGCACTTTAACCCCTATTATTTCATTGTTTTGGTTTTACAGCTTGCAACTTACAAACCCATCTTAAAATGGCTGCCCTCCACCAATCAGCAGAGATACTATATTAGAGAGGGGGACATAGTGGAACATTTAGCAGCTAAGGAGCCAGACATTTTTCTCATTAGCCAGCTAGAAACATGACTCCAAAAGAAAACAAATGTTGTTCTGTCTGCTGGATGTGAAAATTGGCGACTGTTTGCCAACACGTTTGCTGTATCAACCTATAGCTAATATTATATCACTTGTCCTCATCCTCAAGTTACCAAAGAAAAAACTCAATTAATACATCTTTATAGTAAAAAATATGTGAATATTAAAAGGTTTATGACAATCAGTCATTAGTCAGCTGCCATGTTGGCATTTTGTATTATGGTAGCACTATATAGGAATCATACAATTATATTTCTACCATGCAATAAAAGTCAGCAGTAACCCCTCCTCTTTTCTGAGTTGATCACTGAAAGATCTGGTAATCTAAAGTTCACTTGTCGCCCCTTTACTGGAATATGTTGGTGTCCTGTAGTAGTTAGATTAGCAAATGAACATTACAGCATCAGTCGGTCATTTAATCATATTAATCTGCCAGTGCGTGAGCAAAAAACTTGTTGTGGAGCTGTGCCATTCCTCCAAGTCCAATTTCAATTATTCTTTTAGGGCTGTTAGGACTCCCTGATGCTGCAACAGCAGGAGGACATGGAGAATTGGATAAGTGTCAGACTTTATGTTTGTAGTGTAGTGTAGTCATTTTTCCTTCTTTGATAGACTTCAAACAGATGAAGAATAAGGGAGAGGAGAAGATATAGGACAGATCATGAAAAAAAGGAAAAGTATAAGGAAGAGAAGACAGAGTAGATAATTTCAAGTAAGTTCAAGAGTAGGAGAAGTGAGAAAGAGAAGGAAGCAGGTTATAGGGAACAAAGGAGGGATACAGGAGCACAAGTGCACACTGTAGAGGGTTGCAGAAGGAGGTCAGTCTGGATGTGGGGGATGTGAGCAGTAACCTGATTGGTTGAAGAACAGCGTGAGCATCTAACCTAAGAAGTCACAAGAGAGTCAGCATCACTGCTTGACCATGGGGACATAATGTCATAAGAATGCAGTAACACATACACATAACATTTACCAGTAGAACTTACACTCCTAAAGAGCTATGTAACACAGTTTTAGCTTGAACATGCCTCCTGCACAAATCCCCAAAAATGCAAACCCTGTTACATACCACGACCCCCACAATTCTGTCAACATAATTGCTTGCTTTTTCTTCTCTCGGCCCCGTCTGAACTGAGAAACTGATGCATTTCCACCATATTAATGGATGTAATGTGTGATGCAGGACAGCCTATTTACTTTATGTTTCAGTATTCTATAGTGTACACAAGAACAAGAATACACATGTAGATGAGGCAACCATGTATTCACATGATACTTGCATGTCCTGTATGCACACAGAAAACACATGGACAAAGCACAATCACTCATTCAAACTAGCAGAGAACAACTATATTCTTCTACTGAGGCTCTTCTGTATGCCTCTTCAGCTCTGGGGCTTTCACCACTGTGCCATTAGATAAATTTTTCCCCAGGCATCTATACGCTACACCACTCCTATGTGCCTCATATATGTAGTCATCCCACTCCTTCACACACAGAGAGAAGGAAGGAGGAGAAGCCTGGCATATGACCAACACATCAGAGCACAATACCATCTAGTTTATTATCGTCTGTCTCCTATCTGCCCCCCCCCCCATTTCTCAGTCTTTTCTAGCTTATTATGCCTCCCTCCCTCATCACCACTTCCCACTCTGTCGTTACTTTTTATTTTGGTCTTATAAACACATCTCCCTCTTGTCACCACTACTCCCTTCTCATGTGACATGGCTGAAAACATGCAACAGAAAAAATACTCAAGAGGCACAGAGCAAAGCTGCCAGTACAGTGGCTGCGAGAGGTCAAAGCAAAATGAGGCAAAGCTGAATGTTGGTCAATGGAATCCGACTGTGATGTGTTATTAATGTATAAAAACTTTCAAACTCTCAGCATTATGTGTTTTGTCTTTCAGTGTCAAAATGGTTGTCAAAGGTACAATACTTTGTCAGGAAAATTGGTAACCAATAATACAAACAATGACTTCATCCCAATTAGCTGATCCAAGGACCAAGTACTGTGCACTGGCATGATGTACTGAAACACTTAAATAGACAGGAGACATCAGGTTATTAGCTCCAGCTGTGCTATTTCAGTTATTAGTCAGATTACCTGCTGTGGAAAAGGTCTACAGTGACCCCACATCCCCAAGTTTCTTCCCCGCTCACAGCTGATGCTGATTGCAAATGGTATCATCTGGGGAAATTTGCGTAATTAGGTGTGCTATTGGGGTCATAACAAAATCAAGGAGTGAATTTTAAGTCCTCTCCTGTATAATAACTTTTGGGTGAACACAAAAAATAGCTGTAAACAATACTGATATTATCTCCTGTTAATGCTGATGTGGCTAATGTGTTCACAAACAGTTTCTGAAGTCAGTGAGCAATATTAACATTCATTTGGAGATATGTTTCTGTCCATCTAATGAATCTACACCAATAGTCACTCTCAGCTCTGTTTTGGTCTCTGTTTAAAAGAGACATGGTTTACTCACAGTTTGAAACTGGAGTTGATGCTACAAATAAATCTTGTATCTCGTGTATGTGTGTGGCTCCTAAGCTGCTAATGTTCCACTATGTGTACATACATATACATATATGCGACACTGCTGCGATTTGTCCTCCATGAACTGACATGCCTTGACATTTCCTTTCTCTCAGTGTACTATATGGAATTTTTATTGGAAGGAGTTCACTGAGTCAAACAGATATATCAGAGATGAATTCATTTTCTTTATTGTGCCCTCCCTCCCTCCTGCTCTCCCATCATCCAGGCTGGGAGGAGAGTTTTCACAGGGAGTGCTGCTGCACGTGCCGCCTCATATTTAATTACTTAGAGTGTCGTAGCAGGAAGGCATATAGGATACAGCAACAACACAGCAATTCCATTTCACTGCAGCCCCCCTGGGATTCAGGCCTGTGTGCATGTAGAAAGCATATTGTGTGTGTATACATGTGTGTAGCCTATTTATTTTTCTGTGTGCTGTTCCACATGCACACTCTGAGGATGTGGGAATCTGTGTATGTGTGTGTGCAGATGGCAGGAATGCCAAGTTGTAGTGAGTGGGAGGAGAGTGATTATAGGCTTTGCTGTTTCTCTATAGGTGTGTGTGTGTGTGTGGCCTTTATCTTTTATGACATGTATTGTAAGAATGTGGGTGTTTCAGCAGGAGAAATTTATACCTGACTATAAAATGAACTATTTCACACTTACAACTGCTGATTTTACTTATCATGTTCCAGTTACACGAAACAATGAAGAGTCTGTTTTAGCTGCTTGTAGCAGATAAGTTAAAGTTAAACCAATATTTGATTTCTCCTCAGCTTTTGTGTAAAGAAATATTAACAACAGTATAGTTATATTGCAGCTTTTGTAAATAAGTAATGTTGTAAGTCTCCTTTTTCAAAGATGCTAAAAAAATTGTTTAGGTTTGGGTTGATTGTCCTGTTAAGTTTGTATTCCACTCATAAGGTGGAAGCTAGAAAGCTAGGCTAACTAGCTTCTGCTCAGAAAGCAGAAATGTGAAAATTCTGCTTCATGGATCAGGTTGGTAGTAATGACTAGACTGTGAAAACTCTATGCACCAATAGTCCTGTAACCAGAGTATTCTGTTAAAGAGTAACCAGTGTACAGAGTAATACAGAGACATCAGACCATCAAATTTAGCACTCATTTGAGCTGCATCCCTTACAACCTGTGTAAAAATCCAGTGTACAATAGTAGAGACTCATGCTGCATACAGGCTAAAGGTTACAGTGGTGTAGTTTGGTTTCATTATGTGTTCAGAAGTGTTTCTTTGTTTAAATGGAGGTCTGAAGGTTTTGTGGTTTCAGAAGCACAGAGCTTAGACTATTGTTTATGAGCCAATCACAGTTGTTCAAGGCTCTTCTCCCTTTCCCCCTTTTCAGAGGTGGTACATTTAGCCTTTTTATGCAACACACTAGAATAGATTTAACACAGTATGGTCCTGTGGCAGTGCAGGACATGGGTACACTGCCACATGGATGGCATTTTGTTTCCACCAGTGCTGAAAATGAATGCGTCAATGCTTGTGTAAGGGATGTTTGACAAACAATCCATTAAACCTTGTGTTTTAGTCCAAAAAGGGTCATTTTTGTTTCAGAAATCCAGCGATACCTAGCTAAAACCTGACAGCAGCAATGCTGAAAGAATTACAGCTTGTAAGAGGAGACATTATGTTTTATAACTAGAGAGTCTGCCATGTACATGTTCTGTATACCATGCCAGTTCCTTGCTGTTCCTGTCAATGTGTTTTTGTTACATGTCTATGTGCTTGCATTTATTTCCTGGCTTTATGGCTGGCACATGCGATGTCACAGTCCCCTATGGGGCCTATCAGCTGTGCAAGGGAGGCAAGCTGTAGCTCCCAAGCTGTTTCCCAGTTCTGTAGTCACTATGTAAGAATGCACTGTTACCCTGGTGAGAGAGGGCTGTTATAGAGTACAGACTCAGGACACTAACAATAAAATTGCCTCTTGCAGATTGTGTAGGCATGTAATCTACTCAGTAGCATGTAAGGACAGTCACCCATGAAGAGGCCTCACAGATAAGAAGCACAGACTGTTTATAAATACAAAACCATGACTCTTTGTGAGTCACTTCTCTGTGTATGACAGTAGAAGCTGAACAGTAGGGGTCAGGGTTAATTGCAGCACTTGTTGTGTCTCTACAGAGCAGCCAGAGCATTTGGAGAATACCTGTCCAATACCAATCCAGAGAACCGCAACGGAGCAGGTAGGAGACACACACGCACACACACATACATACATACACTGGAAATAAATCTGTGTTATCAAGTAACCAACAATGAACTTTCATCAGTGAACACCAAAACCAAGAGTCTAACATAGTCTTAGACCAGTAAGTACTAGTAAGTTCTCACTATTCATTCACACCACTTCATATATGCTTAAATTGAATGAACTGCAACAAGCATGTCTCACACTTATTTTTCCAGAGCAAAGAGAGCATGAAAAAACTCATCCATCTCCATGCATAAACACTTATTTACAAACCTGCAGCCCTGCAGCTGCTTACTCTGTGAACAGTCATCCTCCAAGACCATACAGGACAACAAGGCCATTTGTTTCTGCCAAAGCCCTTCATGTACTGTGCTGGCTCATCCATTTCCAAACCTTTTATTACTCCTCTTGTTGCTCTTGTCTATCTCTGAGCCACCTCTCTGCTTTTCCTTCTCATCCTCGTGAAAGCTTTACCACCTCATAAATGTTTACCACTCTGCTGCCAGCCCTACAAATCCCAGAGAGACAAACAATGTATCTGTTCATTTACATTTACATTTCAGGCATTTATCTGATTGTCATTTGCAAGAGCTGTATAATTGACAGGCACCAGATTCATCTGTCACTCTCTTTGCTTTCGGGCTACTTCTCTCCATCTTCTTTCCCTCTCTCTTTCCATCTATCTCCAGATCATCTGTTGTCTGACACCTTCCCCGGCCAGGACTGCGACTCTCCAGACGTTAGCCACTTGCATAAAAACAATCTGCCACCACAGAGCCACTGTTTGCCTGTAGCTAAACCCAACCAATCCAATCCCAGTGTTCATCCACAGTCTCAGTCTCTGGTGAACACCCTCCAGGCTCCAGCACCTTTGGGCCCTTCCAAACGTCGATTCTCTGTTGAGCGCAGCCTCTCCGCAGAGGAACAACCAGGTGCCAGAGGCCCAGAGGGGAGTGCGACAGTAAAACCAGCCAGAGTCTACACAATCACCAGGGAAGGAGGGATGACCCTGGGGGGCCGTGGCAGTGAGGAGAGCCTCGAGTTGGAGGTGCTGAAGGGCTCCAGGGAGCAGCCTCTGTCCCAGGCCCCTGCCACCGTGAACCACAACCCATCCTGCACTAGCCAACCGTCTGCCTCAGCTGCCCGCAGTAGCCATCATCGTAGTAGCCACCACCGCAGCAACCATCACCATGCCCACCAGCATCACGCAGGCCCACCATCATCATCTCAGCCACTGCAGAGCTCAGGGAACGCCAGCAACATCCGAGACTGGGGGATGAGACGAGGGGGATCGCGGGATGACTACACCCCAGACTGCGTGTCCTGCATTCGGGCTCCATGCCAAAGCCAGCGTTCCCTTGATCTGGATACCTCACCACGGGATGGAGGGAAGCACCGCAAAAAACTGGAGAGGATGTACAGCGAGGAAAGAGCATCTACTGATGACAGGGGTAAAGAAAGATGGATGGGAAAATGGGTGGGAGCTTAAATTGATATTTAAGAGTTCGGAAACTGTAGATATACATCTGTCATGTCAACAGTTATGTGGTTCATCACCTACATTACAATTTGTAAAGTATTGGGTTTGAAAAATATTCACACACCTATGTATATAACTCAAATTTTAAATGAATAGAACAGGAAAACAAGGAGTATGCTTTCCCATTCACCCTCAGATGTTTAATTTAACACTGTCTTGCCATTCTGTATTCACTAACCTCCTGCGCTAATTTTAAAGTCTGTGTTTGAATGTTCTGCTTGTTGATACCACACCTTCCCTTTGTTTTCTGTGTTTGCAGAAGACACTCCTAATAGCTGGTTCCCCAAAGAAAATATGTTCAGCTTTCAGACAGCCACCACCACAATGCAGGCGTGAGTATGGCATGGAAATCCGCCTTCACTCCCACTCTGTACATGACTGTATCTTACTGAACCAGCACTATGTTGGCAGGATGTGGCCCAGCCTTGTCCTTCCAAGACTTGTAACTCAGATGTAGCATTCTATTACAAAATCATAATGAACTTTCATGTATTTCTCACTTGGTTGGTTTCACCAATATAAGATGCCAGTATAACTTGGATAAGTATTGGTCATTGTCCATTGTCCACCTCTATTTCACCTTTTAGGTTCCTCCCTGATCTCTGGAAGTCAGTGGCTTCTAGCATTTATTTATTTTTTAACCAAAATGAAATTTAAAATTCCATTTGGTCAAGTATAATTTATCAGAAAATAAATACACAAGATACACATTTAAAAAAAAACTTAAAAACTTAAATGACAAATAATTTTCAGTGTATTTGTAAGTACTGCACTGTATTGATAAAAACAGTGAATGTTAAATGAACTTCTTAGAAAATGTGCAACCTAAACATGAGTTGAAAAATTATCTGCCTGATGTCCTGATTTTAGCACATTGGTAATGACAGTTATGTGGATATGGCCCTTTTCATGATCATTTTCATTAAGGTCAGTTTCATAATGTCTGACAATGGAATATTTCATAAAAGAAATCTGTGAGAATCCCCCTCTCATAAAATAAATAAATAAATAAATACATAAAAAAGGAATTTCCAGGTAAAATGTGTATATTGTATTGCATACTTATTTAATAAATATAAATGTTATTAATTGTGATAATATAAAATTGGATTAATTGTTTTCAAATTGAGTAATTCGATTTCTTTATAATACTGACATACTTCCGTACTGATCTCTTATCTAGAAATAAGTACAAGTATAGGCACTGTATCTGACACTGAGTGTGTCCTTATTCTCTTACAGATATCACATTAGATGTTTGATTCTTCAGTGCATGTCCTTCACCAATATCCTCTTATTCCAACAGAATGTTGAAACATGTAACGTTAATTATTCAGTGTGCAGCATTACCTTGCATGCAGAGAAAATGATAGAAATGATAATAACCCTTCAAAACATACAGTTCTTTAAGTAGGCTAACTGATAAGCTAATGATTGTATTCTATGGATTCTGTGGATGGTGGATGATCAATACTGTTTCAGGGATTTTTCTATCCTAAAGGCCTGGTCACCCCAGAGAGTGGCATAACAAAATGAATCTTAACAAAATCTTTGGTGACTGGTACCATTTGAGGACTAGCTAATATGCTAGCTATCTAGCGCCATTCAGTCACTATAGAGTCCCTGTTTTCTCAATACTGTGGTGTTTACTAGTCCCTGTTCTTGGGATTGTTCATCATTTCTTTTAATAAAGAGCTTTATTCTAAAGAGGAAAGCTCTCCAAGCTAACAAGCATAGTTAGTAAGCAATAAGATAAAAGTTCATATAATTAATTCAAAACACATACATTGTAGTCAATCAAATCAACTCCTGTTTCATTACTGTCTACAAACCATTGCCCTTTTGTGTAACTGTGTAACATTAAATAAAAGTGAACAACTAACAAATTCTAGCTTCTTCCATGTTGGACTCCCAAGCTTACTGTTCCCTCAAAGGTCAGCACTGTCACATTGGCTTCCTTTTTTTCAACCATACAAACTTGCAGGTCAAAATTTACCAAAGCTGAATTTGACATGAAATGTTCATAAGGATTCACTCCTCACCCCTACAAATAATCATTACACTGTAGTGAAATCAATAGATTTGATTCACTGCTTAAAATGCTGGTGTGATCAGGTCTTCACATGGGATTTCTTGCATTTTGATCACATATGTAGATCCAAACAGAATATCAGGTTGTCAGTTTGGAATTGACTAGATTTTGAAAGAAGACAATGTATGTTGACCTAGACAATTCAAATGCTTACGCCAACATACTCACACACACACACACACACACAAAGTGCCTTCCACTCTTCGTGACTAGTTAATTATCACCTATCACCCTGATCTTGTAATTATGACCCTCAGACAGTCAAAGCTCACCCACTGTGATCTTTCCCTTCATCTCTCCCACACTCTCTCCTCTCTCTCCATATGTCACCATCCTCCCTTTGTCCATCTGTTTTTATCTATTTCTGTCTGTCTGTGTACCTATCAGGGTCAGACTAATATCTGATCCTGACACTGGTTTTTGAATTGCTGGCCAATCACTGTCTTGCATCTCTAATATGAAGTAATATGATTTGTTGCAGTTTCGTTGATTACATGTTTACTTAAGAATAGATCAAAATATTTGTCTATGAGCAGTCATTGATATGAACTGATTATGAAGAGACATTCGATTTATAGGTACCTATATGCATTCTCATCATCTGCCCTATGTTCTTCTCTTCTTTTCACCACTGATGCTAATGTGCATGTCCTAATTAGACTTTTGTCCTTGATAAAAAAAATATTTTGAGTATATAGTGAGGACTTTTCCACTAGAGTTGATGTTGTTTGCCTGTTGTAACCTCTCCTGAAATTGAGAGCTAGAACATAAAGCAGTCTCTGAAGTGTGTGTGGTGTATCTGGCTGGCCTTGTTACTAACATTTTTTTTTCATTTTGTCTCCTCTTCTTCCTTTCCTCTCTATGTGGCGGCTTTCCAAACCACGACTGTAGAATATCGTGAGTAACTCTTTCAACCACCCCCACTGTTCTTCCTCGTTGCTCTTCCTTTTTCTCACTCTGTCAGTTAGGTAACATGTCTTGAACCTTTTTCCTCTTGTGCCTGTGTGCTATTCAGTCTGCTGTGTCCTTCACTGCCTCAACCTCAGTGTCTGCTGGACTGGGTGTTTGAAGTTACATATTAAGTCAATAGTCTACTTAAATGTAGGGAAGGTATTGTACAATAGGAATACTGAATTCACAGATTTTACAGGATATTCTACATTTGTGAGTTGCACAAAGAGGTCATCAAATTAAAGCGCTGCAGTATGGAGGTATCTTGTCTGAATAGTGACAGTTGCTTATTTGAAGAGCACTTTCATATCACACAATTCAACAGCGACAACCTATTACACACTTAGTGCATGCCTACAGCCACTGCCTTATGCAACCATCATGAAAAGCATATTTGTCAAAGCAAAGCATAGCTTCAAGCAAAGCCATTTTCATTCTTAAGTCTAAAGATAGACACAGATGAAGCTGATGAATAGGATATGAAACAAAGAGTATTCATAGATGTAGCATTAATGCTGCATTTAGCTACTCACATGAACATATACACACGTAGAAATAGCTCTAAATAGAGCTGAAAATTTAGTCATTTAATCATTTTAAGATCAAAAGTGTAATTTGAATAAGTGCAACTTTGAAGAGCTGTGATGTAAATGGCATTATTGTCTGAATGAGCTGTAAAAGGTAACAGTTGTAGTTGGTCACTGTGAGTGTTTATCAAGCTGATATGACTCTGAGCTGTTACCTGGTCAGTAAGTTCTCTGCATGCCTATGTATGTACTAATTACTCTCAGGCAAAGATGGTCTCTTCAAGAGAGGAGATTCCACTACTCTTTATCATTTAAATTGTTGGAAAGGAAGAAAATGGACTGTAGAGTTGTGTAGTACAAAAAGAACAACAGAGTGATCAGTCTCTCTCAATAAACAATCTTGTTTATCACACGTCAGCAAAACATCAGCAACACTATCAGGGGTGTCATTAGCTGTGATCATAGAGATCAAACAAGTCAGATATAATGTACAAACAAGATAAATGTATGATTATTGTTGTAACGCATCATGTTTGATGTGATGTAGATCACCAAACAGGCCCAGAGTTGAATTCAGAGAAAATATTCTAAGCAATTTAAATCACAACTGCAAAATTGGTCAGAGAAAATCACAGTCACGCATTTTAACAAAATTGTTAAGCCTCAGCGCCAAGTTAATATATCAGGACATACAACTTGTTGCTGTTGTCTCTAATTGCTAATAAGAGAGCTTAGTGCCAAAAGGTTTATTAGCCTACACAGTTTTTTCCTAACCACTTGGTTGAATTTGGCAGTTAATCTCCTGGATTTCTTTGTGGCACAAAAGGGGACGACGGCTCTCAGCTTTCAGAGTTTCTGGTGATGGCAGATGGTGGAAGGAGTAACAGGCTGAAGGAAAAGTAGCCTCTGACATGTTCATCTTTTTCAGGGAGAGTGACAGAAAGTGACGGTGTTCATGAGGGGAAAAATGATGTAATAGTAATGCCCAGGCAGAGCTATCTTTCAGATAATCAGCACTGTACCGGCTCCAATGACTTCAGCCCATTGTTTGTCATCCTAGAGCTCATCAGCTGTCTGTCTGTCTGTCAGTCAAAGCCAGACTACAGGACATGACTTCTTTTCAGACATACACTGTCACCAATGATTCTCATTATATCTGACATTCTGTCAGAGCCATTACTGTCCTCTTTGGGAAAGACACGCCCACGCTGACCAACATACACACTGGCAGAATGAGAATTAATGGACAGTCACACAGAAAAAAGATTTTAAAGTTTTAAAATTCATTTTTAAATGAAATTACAGTAAAGACTCAAAGTTGACATTCATAGGACTAAGAATTGTGGAATTATTGGCACTGGTGATTAAATGGTATAGTTTACTTCCATTGGCTAGACAGGATGGGCAGTTTCTTGGTTACTCCTCAGTGTCTTTTTCTCGTAGACCCCTATCTTGCATTGTGGTCCTTGTGTGCGTGCGTGCGTGCGTGTGTGCATGTGTGTATGTGTGTGTGTGTGCATGTGTGTGTGTGTGTGTATACACTATGTGAGATTATCCACAGTGGTGGATAAAATGTCCCTGTGCTGCCCACTCTAACCACTCTAACCAGACAGAAAAGCTAACCAAACCCTACACTAATCCTTGTAGACTGAAAACCACTCACCTTGAACCTGTTTACTGTTGCCCCATCCCACCCTGACTGGAACTTTATATTTATGCCCGAACCCGACTAGACCCAGAGGGCTTAAGTCTGGTAAATTTCTTTCAGCTTTGTGACATTTAAGTCAGGCCTAGTTTTAAAAAAACAAACAAGCAGATAAACCAAAACTATGGCTGACTATAGTATCAGTGATTTCTGAGTTAAATCCTATAAGTTTTGTAAAGGTTATTCACCTCTTGGGTCAGTTTGGGTTCAGACAAAAATTCCTTGGTGTCAGGTCAGGCGTAAAACTTTATTTCCCCACAAAACCACTTAACGCTTTGACGTCCCGGCAGGGCTTTCCGCGGGATTGCTGAGAGAAAGAGGCGGAAAAGAGAGCAGGAGGCAGCAACCATGATGGAGAGGTACCGTGTCCTGGCTGTCCTGTCCTGTCCTGTGTGGTTCTAAACTGTCCCTGTTACACAGCAAAGAAATACTTTTCATGACAAGTGTCATCATCAGTCTCAAATTATATCTAAAAATCTTTTTTTTTTTCTTAGTGGACCACTTGGCTTACTTGTGACCCTATCTCTGTGTATAATGTAAATTTTGACTTTTGAACTAAAAGCATTCCAGACTTATAATCCCTCATGCTGCTGGTGGGCTTTTATTTTGAAACATCTACAGGGACAGTAATTTAACATTGCTCAGTATCTGACTATGTTTGATAGAGTACAGGTCACTCCAGCCGTCCACAATGTTTTACTTGGACTTTATTAGTAACCAGCCTTTATTTATTCATGCTGACATGACCCTTATTTGAATTATGGCTTTTCATTGATTTAAGAGCTCTACCAATGCCTTTTCTGGCACTTGTTTGATATTATAAACATTACTATATTTGCCAAAAAGAGTAAACTGAACTTCTGATCATAATCAAAAAATAAACTTCCACTTTCAAATATATCTGCCAGTTACTATTGCATATTCAAACTAATCCAGTGCAGGGTAAACAAAACAACTGGGCCGAACACCTGGACAATTAGCTCAATCAAATAAATAAATGAATAAAAACCTGTCTGTCACCACAGTAATGTGCAGCCAGTTTAAGGACTTCTGCAATGTCAGCTGCCATGTATAATGCAAACAGACTGCAAGTCTTGGCTTCCATCTCCCAGTTTCCCCTTATAATGTGCACTTTTGATTGTGATACAACTGGTAGTGCAGGAAGTTTGTTGTTAGCAAAATGCAGTAAGCTGCTTTCGGGCTTTCCGTAACATTTTGCCTTGTTCCTCTGTGGATTTTTAATACAGCTAGAAAAGTGTTGTTTTGATGGAACTTAATGTTTCAGCTCCAGCTGACCCTGTGGCAGTGTTTTTGGTATGTCTTTGTCATGTCTTTATGGTAGCAGTGGAGATGAGCACTCATGTTAGTTGTTATGTAGGTCTGTAAGGTATGTAAGTCTGTATCTTGTTAGTAACTCATTATTCCACATTAACTACACATTTTACAGGAAAGGTGCAATACTACCACACCCATGGCTTCAATGCAGATGGAGCATTTTCTCTGTATTAGTGTCAGTCCCAGGTTCAATTATCACATGAAGATTTTGGTTGAATTTAGCCTTCTTGTTGTAACTGCCTTTCCATCTACCTATTTTATGTGTATTTTCAATTTGTGTATAAAAATTGACTATAAATGCTGGAAGTTCTGAGATTTTCTAAAAAAAACAGTTTTCATGCTTGGCCGAGATGGGAACCATACATGATGATGTACATAATGCGTAATAATGCGACTTCCAGTGAAGCAGCAGTAACCTGTCTCAAACTGATAGATGAAAGAAGCACAAATTTCATAGTTCCAATTAAATCATCTGATTGGACTCACCTCTCCTACAAGGGTTTAATGGCACCTTACCTTTTATCTCAAAGTATCCAACTCATATCTTATATCCGAGTGGAAGGAAACATGTATTAATTTGTGACACAGGAGATTGTAATATACAAATGTTATAATCAGTATCGTCTTTGAGCATATTCTTGGGATCAGCTGAAAGTTAATGAACTGAATGATCCATGCCACTGATCCATAAACTTTGACAAATTTTTTTTCCAGAGCTTTCAGCCACAAACAACCACAAGAGACTGGATAAACAACATAAACTAATTATATGTAACAATACTTAGCAATGTTAGTATCAGTTAATTATAAATTGTAGAATAAATAATGCGAAATAAATAATCACTTGATACCATTTCATCAGTGTTCTTTATTTTAATTTATTTTACATCAAAAGCTAATGAAGGCTTAGAGACAAGTCCCCTGTCTTTCAAATTCCTGTAATGTCTGTTGTTATTTTCACACTCGCCGTGACTGACTCCAGACCTCTCTACTGTTATCCTGATGATTCAGCAGTTTGAAACACTGGCTCTTGACACAAATAAAATACACACATCCATATATCCAATACACTATTTGTCAGTCTTTGCCTCTGTACCCTACATGCTCTTGATCCACTGCATCTACATATTAGCAGGCATGTACTGTGCTTTTACACATGAAACATAGGGCCATCACAAACCTCATAACAGTATCCTGTGGTGTATGTGAGTGTGTCGTGAATCCCGGAGGCTGTGGGTGGCAGGTTTAATCAGTATTCCTCACTGAACACTGACGTGTAAAAGCAAGGTCTATCAATACAGGGCCGTAGCTCACTGCTCTGTGGATGGTTCTCAAAGTGAAGGAATCAGTCAATATTTGGCAACAGACCTCACTCCACGAACAAATCAGACGTGCCATTTGTTGTTTGAGCCTTTGTGTGTGTGTGTGTGTGTGTGTGTGTGCTCTTGTGTTGCAAGCTCCCCAAACAGTGCAAGAGAATTATTTTTCTTGTGTAAATGTACAGGGCTGTGCTACAGACTTCTTTCAGAATGCAATGATTTTAATAGAAAGATACATCTCAGTTAGTTCCACACATCCAATTATGCATATTTGAATAAGCAAACATGCATGGGGTTTTTTTGCAAAGCTTTTGGAAAGGTCACAGTCAGAGTGAGAGTGTTGGGTGAGGTAGATTCAGAATTGCAGAAACACACATATTCATAAACACACCAACATGAATTTCTCTTAGTAATCTTGGTGCACGGGTGATTTTAGAAGCTGTTGTCACTCTATGAAAAAACGCTGGCTGACTGACGGATCCCCTTCTGCTCTGAGTCATCCCTCTATTTTAGGCTCTGCCTTCACAACACCTGCAATCTTCACTGACATGTCAACAGTGTTTTTTGGAATGCCTTGAAACTGTACCCTAGATACCAAATAGCTTCAGACAAAAACATGCACAGGAAGGGCTGTATGCTTTGCATTGACTTTGACACCGTCATGAACCTTGCTGTTGTTGGTTAGCGTTTTACTAAAATATTAGATTGATATTGGCTATTTTATTAATTAAATTAATGCAACACCAACATTATGGAAAAAGCTAGCAATAACTGACTACACAGGTGGGGCTCATTAAAAATAATGAGCTGTAGAGTTGTGGAGCAGCCATATGAGCTGCCATGCACCCTATCACAGTTTTATGTCCAGTATCATCATATTAATAAGAAAATGTGTCCTGCACCTAGACATGCCCAGAGTTGATCAGTATGGGGGTGAAATCGGGGCACACTTCAGCTGCATACCCAGAGTGTGACAGGTGTTAAATTATTTGGGCACTTCAGAGTCAGTAACTTGTAGTATAATACACAGATTCACCAAACATCTATCCTCCCAATTATCAAACACCAGTGTATATCGCATTGTATTGACAGGCATCGCAGGCAGGGTGATCCCATTGCAAGATGGTCTGTAGTTTCATTTTATGTGGACAGGAATGATTGAAACTGGGATACAGTGATCTGTGACTTAAAACGAATGTCTGAGGCCAACTAACCTTTCCCTACTTCCAGTCCCCCTATTTCTGTGGCCCTTCCTGGGTCACACCCATCTTCTGACTTTTGTAAAATCCTGAGTACACACCTGTGAAGTTTCATGACATGACTAGTTTGCAAAGTATCAGTTAGCAAGCTTGTCCTACATCAAAAATAGACTTCCACCCAGTACAGGTCAGTATAGCAACAATTTCAGTCATTGTTAGCACTGAGTTAATAATTGTTGTGTGTCACCTTTGTCTGAATTTATGAGAGTAGTTCTTGGAAAACGTTTTTCAAATTGTTGGTATTGTGCAACAGATGATGTTTTAAGAATGTAGGTCTATTCGTTTTACAGCTGTTCCTTTTCTGTGATTATGAATGGGAAATGGAAATGATTATGTGTGGGCCGGCGTGCATCTCAAAGAACATGGAAGTTGCAATACTCCATGCAGCCACTAAGCTCAAATTGCTTCAAGCCAAAATCTCTACATGCAAAGATCGGTTCATAGTGCTTGATGTGCACAGGACAGAGCTTCCACTGAACACTTAGATGTGATTTTGGCACCAGCCTTCTTGTCACATGTCTGGTCACATGTTGGACATGTTTGGTCACATGTTGGACATGTTGACCAGTGGCCAGAACTCCCGAAAAGTTGACATAATCCTTTAATTGTGTAGCGCGCAGCCTGACATCTATTCTGTGGTTAGGAAGTCATATTCAGATTCTATCTGTGTCTTCTATTCATTAGTTTTTGTAAGTTTGACACGTTCTTTCATTCTCTGGTTCCGTTCATCATTCTTGATATCTCTGTCTCCTTCTTCTTTTCCTCTAAAATGGAAGAAATTTCCGTAAGCACCTCAGGATGGTGGGCAGCCGCAGGATGAAAGCCCAGAGTAAGTCTTTCAGTGTACCTGTATGCATGTATGTGTGCTGATGTCACTATGTTTTCATGCATTTATGCTCTACAGTGTGTACCATCATAACATTGGAATTGAGGTTTGTCAGAACGTATTCATGCTTTATGCATGGAATGACAGTAGCTACTATGCATGTTAATATATAATAATATTGTATCACACTATGTTTATGAACCAGACATGTCATCACAGCCTTATTCTTAAAATCCTCATCTGTCATTTGTCTGCCCTCAAGTTTAGACTGGCAGGTGTGTACATTATGTTTGTCTGTGTGTGTTAGTGTGACTGTGCACTCACTAACATTTGCTCCAGAAAAAGAATTTATTATATCGATTGTATACAGTAGATTTCAAATGCTGTTTGTATCTTAACAAGATAAAGTTACGTTGTGCCGTTATTTCTTTCACTGCTGAACTGAACAGCATAAAGCTCAAAACTCACCCCTGTGACATTAACCTGGGAGAGTGAGATGAGACAGATGAAGGTTGTACCACTTTGTGATTGGTTGTGGTTTTCTACAAATGCACACTTATGTCATCATTATAATTTGACTGTTGGATGTCACCATGAGCTTTGAAAACTTGAGATTTGCATCTTTTTAACAATTTTCAGACAATTTTTAAAATCAATTACATGAGAACAATTGCAGTTCTAGTCAGAAGTATCATCTGTTTTACCTGTAACCACATCCATCAGTTCTCGCATGATGTACGGACACACCCTGGAGTACATGTCTACATCACTGCAGCAATGTGGGAAGTTAAACCATAAAACCACCAGATCAGCAGAAATCTCTTGACTGAGTTGCTCTTTAAGAGCTTTTGGCAAATTGTAACTACAGTATGCTGGGAATAAGTTATTTGAAAAACAGAATTTTGTAGAATAATGAAAAAATAGAATCATTTTTACACAATGCAATTTCAATGTGAATCAATTTATATAATTTAATTACCTCCTAGCCCTACAGTAGCACAAAACAAAAAGGCCAGTTATCTAACAGGGGACACTAGAATCACTTTAGTGTTTATCAGTAACACAGAGCACTGGTTGATTATGCTTTGGAGAGTGTTTGTGTGCGTGAGTGACTCTTTTTCCCCCTAACTCCATCAGCCTTCGCCGAACGCCGAGCCAAGAGCTTCAGCCGCTCGTGGAGTGACCCCACCCCTGTCAAGCCTGACTCACTGCATGACTCCAGAGACAGTGAGTTGATGTCACTCACAGACATGAACAAAAGACACACACACTTACCCTACACAGTGCATATATACACACTTTTTCTACAGACACATCTCATGCTCAAAAATGCCTGTAGAATCACACATATACCCTTTTGCATGCAGGAGAATATACAACTACTACAAGACTGACAGGCAATCTCTTGTTACACAGCGTGTATTTCTTATAAGTCCACTCCGCCTGCATGTGTACTACTACTCTGTGTACTTGTACTTGGCTGTTACCATCCATCCATACAGCTGTCCACATCTTACAACCTGTCGTCCATTTGCCTGTTGCTTTGTGTTGTAGCTGTCTGCATCAGGCTGAGTGCATAAGGAGAGTGTTATTGTGTTGTCTTGTGTCGTCTGCTGTCTGATTTTAACAGCTCTGTTCCTCCCCTCTGTGCTGGAAATATAAAATAACAGGTGCAGCGCTTTTAAATGGAGCACCCTCTCTAATCGCATTGGTGTGTTATCCTTTCATCTCGCCCTTTGTTCCTGTATGTGTGCGTGTGTGTGTGTGTGAGCCAGGTGGTGAGCTTCAGACCTCCTCAGGGACTCTAGATGAAGGGTTGGATGAGGATGCTGAGTGGGAGGAGGAGAGGGAGATGGAGAGAGCGGCCTGTGAGGAAGAGGACTTCATCCCACCAAAAATCATGGTGAGGCTCCTGGCAATCAACTTTGAAGTGGATTCATTCAACCTGAACGAAATATATCCATCAAGTTTTTCATTCTTATGCAGCCAGCAATGCTGTGAGTTGTTTGTATGTTTCCTGTTTTCCACAGCTGATATCCTCCAAGGTCCCAAAGGCTGAATATGTTCCCAACATAATCCGCAGGGATGACCCCTCCATCATCCCCATTCTTTATGTGAGTAGTAGCCACAGACAGCTTAGGTTTACAGCATTTATTTATTCAGTCATTCACTGGTTATAAATAAACACAAAGCAAAATTGTTAGATTTACAAGATAACATACAAGATTATTATTCTTACACTTTCTCACTGACCTCAAGAGTCTACACAGAAGTCATCACCTCAGACTCAGCTAAACTGTCAGACTTGAACAAAATTTCATCAGTTAAGTCAGGCTCGTCCATATGTCAAACTGATTCATATGATTTGATATTATCTTTGCTTTATGTGTTAAATGTCAAATAATTTGTTAACATAAATAGCTGGCTAAAGTCACATCAATCCTGTAGACTGTGGTGTGATCAGTTACAGAGAGGCACACTGCAGCTTATGGGACTGTTGTGACTACAGGTGGCTCGCTTGCTCCTGATTTCTCACACTTAATTTAGTGGTCTCATCTAAAAGAGGAACAGACTGCAAAAAGACTGCACACTGATCTGATCTGTGATTATTAAAGTGGATGTTCATGTTCTACTTAGTTAAAGCACCTGGTATTAACAGTTCACTGCCTTGCAAGTGGTGAAGGTCTTTTTTTCATTTACATCAAGTCACAAAAATATGTTATAATACTGTAATACTGTTTTAGTTTTCCTGCATTTGGCAGGAAGAAAATCAATTATTATCCCAATGCTTGAAAAAAAATCATGGATTATCTTTTTTCAAATGTATTTATTTATTTATTTATTTTGCCATTTTCCCCAGCACTAGTCTAAGCTTATTTTGTCAGCTTAAGCTTGGACATACAGCTAAGGCTGATGAGAATTTGATTAGCTTTAGAAGGCATTCTGTCATGAACTCTGTTAGATAAGTTGAAATTTTGATTTGTTTGCGGCACTAGATGAAGTCAGGTGTTCACCAACATTATTAGTATTCATCCTCTACAGGCCATGAATGCCTGCACTAATTTTCTTGGCAATCCATTTTACAGCTGTCGGGCTATTTAAATCTAGGCCAGAGTGTTAAGGGCAGCACACATGGCCCAGACACTGGCAGCATCTTGACAATTTGACAATCATAAGCGAAACTGATAGCCCAGTTAAGTGATGGGTTTGTTCAGTCAAGTATGCAGGGCTCATTTTTTGTCTAAGTAAAGAAGAGTACTGACAATCATCCCCTTGAAATGACAAGCAAGCAATATATAGACTCACTGCAGCCTGGCTTTGAGGTTCTATCGAGTCTTAACCTTGTTTGTTCAGATAAAAATATGAAGGCAATCTTTTGCTTAGTTCCAGCTGGTATTTCTCTCCAGGAAAGAAATGAAAGGCTGTAGTATGAGGCTGTATTCTTTTAGGCACTGCCAAGGTTTAGCCACTTGTTCATCTCACCTCTAGCTCCTTCTTTGTAAGTTGAAACATACAAGTATATGGACCTCTGACACACTGCTCTGATACAGACAAAAACAGAAAAGCAGTGGCGTCTATCATTATACAGTTAAAAAGCCATTGTTACAGAATAGTCTGAGGTGGATGAGAAATCCAATTACTGACATGCTGCATGTACAGTTTACAGTAACCAAGTAACTATAGTGCATAAAAACATGTTCCCCGTATTAAAGTGCATGGAAACACAATGGATGTCTCACAGTCTCTTGGTCAGTGTACTTCTTTGGTCCAAACTGAAAAATCTCAACAACTATTGGAAGGATTGCCATGAAATTTTGCACAGATCATGAACCCCACTGGTTATTAGACACTGGTTATTTCCTGGCTTTTTATGTAGCACCACCCACAGATTTTACTCTTTTAGTGAAATATCTCAGCATCTAGTTGGTTGATTGGCACAAAATCCAGTGCAGATATTCATGGTTCTCACATGATACATCCTGTCATGTAAGTTTTCCTTTAGTGTCACTGTTTGGTTGACATTTATTGACCAACTATTGGTCATCTAGCGCCACCATCACTTCAACATTTTGATTTGTCAGATAAATGGGTTTATGACCAAATACCTGAAAAAATAATTATAATCCCATCATAATAATTAATTCAAAATGTAAAATAGTTCATAGTTCACAAGTAAAAAAGCAAGGATTTTAGGGACCTAGGAAAAAACATGTTCTATTTCAATGTCATTAATCACCTCAACTTTCAGTTGAGACCCTTTGGAAGGATCCCGACACAGATTTAGGGAATTACCATTCTAGAAGCTAGAGATGAAATGTTGACAACTGACAAATTTTCATTTTATTTTCTGTTGATGTAAAACAGTCTTAAGAAGTCTTACATCCTGTAACTGTGAAAGAGTAGAATCTGCACTTAGAATAATGTCTAAATTAAATCTGATTCTATTAATGGCTATAAGTGAACTAACTCAGTGGGATGTATTTAAATAATAATTCTGTTTTGATTTCTATTTAAAGGACCATGAACGTGCCACATTTGATGACATCCTTGGTGAGTGTGACATGTTTTTGTTTTTAGCTCTCAAGTGAAAATTATTCTCCTGGTGAAAATGTGGAAAAGATGAGGGTGGAATAAGTTTCAGCTTGCTGGAGTGCAGAGATGACTCATTGTTTATCTACTAATCAGTGTGTGTGTGTGTGTGTGCGCACGTCTGTGTGTCTCAAGGGACAGCCAGTTTATATGTGTCACCATTATGGCTGAGTGGGAAAAGTGACACCTCTCGCTCTCTCTCTACCCCTCTCTCTCTCTCATTTCTAACTCTCTCTCACCAGAGGAGATAGAGAAAAAGCTGACTGCTTACAGGAAAGGCTGTAAAATCTGGAACATGCTTATTTTCTGCCAGGTGAGTGAGAGACAGACTTGAGGTAATATTCTGACATTATTGTCATGGTTTCCTTTAAATTAGTGTTTAAATTGGTAATAAGTGTGTCTCACAAAAAATTGCATATTTGATGTTTTATATTTTGTGACAAATATTGTGTGTTGGCAGCTTAGGGAAAAAAAAAAAACACAGGACAAACACAAACAAGATTTAGCAGTAAAGTGGCGTGTTTGCACAGACGCACTCTGTGATCCTGAGGTGGGCGTTGTATAAATATTCTCCATACAATTTCTCCAATTATATGAAGAGACTCAGGCAGTTGTATGTTCCAAGTTACTACAGGGATATAAAAGGAATATTGCCGGTCTTAAATGATGTGGTACTGTGTGTGAGCTTGGGCTCCAGATTTTTTTTTCAGTGCCTTGATACTTGTTGATAGTGTCTCCCACCTCTGTCCTGCTCTCATTTGCAGTCCCATTGAATACTGAAACACATCTTGTGCTGCCTTGATGAAACATAGTGGGCATAATCAATATCAAATATCACATTTTGGCTTGCTATTCTTATGCACACGGAATAGAAATTGGTTAAATAAACTGCTTAATGATATTTGAGATTCTTACTTACCTGAGTTGATAGTAACATTAACACCTTTCCACAGGGAGGTCCAGGACATTTGTATCTGTTGAAGAATAAAGTGGCTACATTTGCCAAGGTGGAGAAGGAGGAAGACATGATCCAGTAAGACGTACTTCATTTTTGCTGGTGTAACTTATAATCTGAGTGTTTAGGGAAGGGGATCTCACCAACCACAGGAATTCAGTGTTTATGAAAAATAAATAAATAAAACGTGGCATATGTTCTTTGTAACTCTAGACTCAGTGCAAAGAAAACGCAGTGTTCATTCAAACAAAGCTGTTTTGGCAGATTACTCAATCCCAATTTTCACCTTTTATTAATAGGAAACAATATCTTATTAGTCATCACTCACATGTTTAGTATAATGTAACTACTTTGTGTTCAGAAAGTAGCTTAACAGATCACACTATACATGAAGTACAGAGAATAACAGTTTTATGTCCCTGTTGGCCATGCTCCATTAGAACATTCAGCAATGTAAAAGACAGAAATAGATGGATGGTTAAAAAATCAGCTTGTTCCCTTACCCCTTCACAAACAATTCAGCAAACTCATTTCAATGAGTTGCAGTTGGCATAAAAGCATACTGTGAAAATCTCCAACCATAAGGTACCTCTAAATTGTGTTCATGATTGTAGCTTTCACACAGTTACTCATTCATCGCACAGTTTTGACCTTAACCTTCTCACTAACTCTCTTTTCTCATTTTTTCTGCTGTTCCCACCTATTTGTCACCGAATCTCTTAACCTCGCGCTTCTCCTGTTGGACCAGGTTCTGGCGGCGGCTCGGCAAGCTGATGAGTAAGCTGAACCCAGAGCCCAACCTCATCCACATCATGGGTTGTTATGTGTTGGGGAGTGCTAATGGTGAAAAGGTAATTTTTGTTTGTCTTCTGAGTTATAACAAGCCTTAAGAGCAAATAAGAAAAAAAGTCTGCATGTACATTTAGCATGCTTACTCATGATCACAAATATGCATGTGCACACTCAAAGCCACATGCTGTCTGTGCACGGTACAGAGAAATTGTTAAGGCTATCTGTTGCCTTTGACTCTTGCTATCGCAGAGCAGTTGGTTTAGTCAGATAAACATAAGAGCACTTTTTGCATATACATGGTAAAATAATGATAGAGGGACCAGTTTGTGCTTACGGAAGATACAATAATGCATAGGATTTTTAAAATAGAATTCTTAGAGGCAAGTATGCACTCTGACCTTACCAGCACCTTCTGCTGCCTGGCTGCTACTTTGATCCTGCTGTCAGCCTGCCACACAGCACAGGCAGGGGGGAGGACAGTGAAGAAGAGGACACACACACACACATATACATACACACACACACACACAGCATGTTGGAATGACAGGAAAATAGACTCCTTGACACCCACTCAATCAAGCCACACACAGACATGCACACACACATGTACCAACTCACCCTCACTGCAGTGAGTGTACACACACACACTGTTCTCCTGCCACAACCTTTCCAACCCAACAGAGACTGATACAGACTTGCTATATGCAGACACACTCACATAGAGCCTATGTACATGAACATGCCCACACACTGAAATATTCATACTTTCTCATACAGCCCCATTTAGAACCACTGTACCACTGCTTCTTATGATTGCTCCTCTGCACTATGGTGGTAAAAACATATGTAGAGCTTTTCCTGCCCTTACCATCACTGTGAAGACTGGCAGTATCTGCAAATCAGTTTATAATGTATGAAAAAAAGTAAAAATTACTCTGTTTACGGTGATAAAAGCTGCAACATTGAGTTTTTTTGGGGGGGTTTTTTTTTGCAATATTTCAACTTTCACTTCCATTTCAGTTTTATTTTTGTGTGCAATGACAAATCAGTTTTTAGTGAAAGACACCACTTAACGATCATGAACAAAGACTGACAGGATAGTGAATTATTTGTAGTGAAATGATTAGTGACAACAGTAGGAACGTCCCAGTTAAATTAAATGCATATGACATCAATATTCTAAGATTATTAACATAATAGCTCTGAACTGGGACTTGTGAAAATAACTGTTTTGAAGTAAGCAGGCTACAATCTAATTTCGAAAACTTAATATCTTCTGCTGCTCATCTCATTTTCAGGTTAGTTAGTCTGTGGCGGCTAGAATTGTATTTCTTCTGTATTTCTTCCTCCCCTGCCAACAAAAGCCAAATGTAGATATAAATGAATGAAATAAATGAATCTTTGACACTCAGTTATTTTTAATGTAAATAATTTGTAAATGTTCAAAGCTGAACATAATGACACTCTGTGAGGGATCTGAAATTATTTAGTTTGAGAAAATTATATTGAATTCCAAGCCTAGTAACAAATAACAATATTAATTATTCTGTTCCATTTAAGTCTAAGTAAGTCATGTCAGTAAGCCATCTTGAATGGTATTAATTACACCTGTAAGGGCTGTAATACTATAGTATTTTTATCGTGTTGCATTTTGTAGATACAAACAAAAAAGTATGTTTGTTTTCATTTTCTTGATCAATTGTATTAGTGTAAATATGGCGTTTATTCAGATAGTGCTGTGAGGGATAGCCAGGTCAGCAGAGTCAGAACTCCCTGATTTCTCTGACACAGAATCAAAATTAGGAGACTGATGAATGAATGTGCCACTTGACTGTTTCAGATTATAGTCCGTACAGTATGATGTCAGTGTGGTATAAGAGGAAGTAACTGAGCGTATGGGAAATTTAGTCTTAATGAGGAAATCACAAGCATTAACAACTCTGAACTGACCTCTCACTATGTTTTATTTGTTTATGGTAATTACAACCAGGTGTTAGAATTAGAAATTTGAAAATGACATGTGAATGTTTCAAAATGCTGCTTGAAGCACATTTACTACATATTGTTTGTTTGTGTAAGCCATGTGCAGCTCTCCCACTGCATATCTGTGTTGTGTTGCATCAAATGAATGATCAGGAGACAATGCTAGGTCCATGTCCTTTTACTGACATTCTGGTTAAGATATTCACAAAACGCAAAAGTCATCAGCTGTGTGTGCATGGCACCGGGCGAACTGCACCGGAAAATATTAGCTTGGTATTAGACTGATTTTATACAGCCAAAAAGGCTTTGACCTGTGACTACACTGACTACACACACACACACACACACACACACACATACATATTGTGCACTACACGTATTACATAGATATTTACACAAAATGATTTGGTGGAATTCAGTCACTCATATTAACCAATTACACTTGTACTCTGAGTCTGTATGTTCTACATACAAAGAAGTCTTAGCAGTGCACTGTGACAGTCACTGTGACATTTGCCATTTTCTCTATAGTGATTCAGTACACGTGATGCAAGGAGGGATATGAACAGGGAAGGGCTTATTCGCTGCATTTAACAATTTTTCCCCTGCTGCTGCCTGTGTGCGCTCCTGCAAGCTCAGCTGGAAAGCCACTATTAATAGACTGACTGACTGATCTACCTTCAGATGATGCACCACTCCACCCAGCATCACCCCTTACAGCTCCTACCATCAGCCATTTTACACTGCAAAAGTCATACTATATGTAGCATAATAACTATAAAATGCAATACTTGTCCCAGTTACGTACGTGATGGCAGAACTTGATTGTTTTTTTCTTTACTTAATGCTTTACACATTTGTTGTTAATTCGCCATTTTGTCTGGTATTAATTGTATCATATTCAGTCTCATAGGAAACACACATTTTTTCACTACTAAAACCATCAGGTTTTCAACTCATTCAACTGTGATTTTTCCATTGTACTGTATGTTTTGTACTGAGCCTTAACTACTTGAACAAAACAGCTCACATGTGATGAACTACAGATCCAAGATCTGATTCAACAGCTAGAATAAAGTTAGTAACTTTTTAGTTAGTCAATTTAAATCTGGTTTCTCTGTAGGTACACACTGAGTTTAAATGTATATTATGTAGGACCTTCTTAACAAACAGTGTAAAGGCTTGTACAAAAGTAATTCCTCTCAATCATCACTCATGACCCACTAGAAGTACGACCTTCACAAAATCTTTTGTGCCATTCAAACACACGTGCACATGACATGCAGTGTTCCCCATACAGTGTACAAAAAGATTCAGCTGCTGTTTTGTTCAATTTGGCAAAAACTTACAACAGTTGTGTGTGAATACCCAACCTTTAATATATAACACTCAGTGTGACTGTGAACCATGTGGTTTTATCCTCATAAGTGCAGTTTCATTAATTAATTAATTATTAATTAATAGCCATACCTTGTATGTTGGCCCTGCGATGGATTGGCGATCCGTACAGGGTGTACCCTGCCTCTTGCCCAATTTCAGCTGGGATAGACTCCAGCTCCCACCCCTCCTGTGACCCTTAACAAATAAGTGGTATAGATAATGAATGGGTGGACGGACAAACCTTCTAAAAATGGATATGTACAAAAAGAAAAAGAAACAAGATAGCTAGATATGATTGTAAAGTGATTGTTTAGTTGGCTTCCTTGAAGCTACCATAAAATTAATATATTTTTATTTTATTCATTCATCTATTTATTTATTTACCAAGAAGTTCTGCAAAACTTTTTTATTTTCATAAAAGACAGGAAACCAAAAAGAACTGCATACAAAAGTCTAATACTTTCCTCTTTATACTGAGGCACGGCTTAGTGTTCTGCAGATGAAATCTGCAAATTCTGCCAGGCTCCATGTGTGATGGCACACCAGCTGGCACTGGACCAGACCCCAGGGAGTGAGAGGCAGGACAGGGAGGGTGAGGTGGAACAAGAGGGAGGAGGAGAAGGAGGCAGTAAAAGTGTGGAGAGGGCCAAAAGCAAGAATATCATAGAGCGTGATAGGCCTCCAGGTGTACAATACATGTGTGCTGTAGAAACCCTCAATAGGTAATCAGATGATACAGATGATGTCTTCATCTTGTCTCTCTGAAAAGAACAAAAAAGAAATGCCTGTATGAGCACACACTAAGGTTGGTGACTTGGGAGCACAGACATATGCTGTGACCCATTTCAGGGGCTGCCATCTATCACATCCACATGTCAACAGTAAGCATGTCATAGTGAGTTGGAAAGGCATTTCAAAGACTCCTCAAATACAGCCAAGACAAGCTCTGTCAGTGTCCCAAACCCAGCATGAGACAATATTGATCTTTGTGGTTTATGGGAGCTAGTGTTGATGCTATGATTAATCCTCTCAAGTCTTATTTATGTTGGTTGCACAGGTTCAGTACTCTGCATCTTTGTAGGCCACATTGTTTTAAGACTGTCTAGTGAAATGGGACACAGCTAGATGATTTATTGGATGCTGTCAGTGATAAAGTGGGTGGGCAGTGCACTTGCAGGGCATTTGTTTACAATTCATACTTTGATGAAGTAGCAAATAACCTTAAAGGTATACATTGCAGGATTTGTTACTGTTTGTAAACACCATTTCAAGAAACTTCCAGATGGACAACCATCATTGCAAGACTCCACCAAGCTGGACTTTATGACAGAGTGGCCAGACAGACACCTCTCCTCAGTGAAAGTCTCAGACTGTGAGAAACAAGGTTCTCTGGTCTGACAAAAACCAAGATTGATGTGTAATGTCTGTAGGAAACCAGACATGACGCTTACAATTGGTTGCCCTTCTGGAAAGTTCTCCTGTCCCCACACAGGATCTCTAGAGCTCAGTGAGACTGACTATCGGATTCTTGGTCACCTCTCTTACCAAGGCCGTCTTCCCCAGTTGCTCAGTTTGGAGTCCTAGCTCCAAGAAAAGTCCTGGTTGTTTTAAACTTCTTCTATTTAAGAAATGTGGAGGCACCATGCTCTGAGGAACTTTCAGTGAAACAGATTTTTTTTTTTTTGGTAGCTTTCCTTAGTTGTGTGCCTCAACACAATACTGTCTCTTAGGCAGTTCCTTGGACTGCATGGCTTGTTTTTGGCTCTGATATGCACTGTCAGTGTGAAACCTTACCTTTCCAAATCACGTCCAATCAATTTACTTTACCAAAGAAGGATTCCAATCAAGGTGTAGAGACATCTCAAAGACAAAAATGGGAGGTCCTTCCATCCATTATCAAAATGGGAAAGAATGAAGGGGTCAGAATACTTTGCAAATTCACTAAATATTATAGGTGAAGAAAATCTTAGTTGAAATAAAAGCATATACAATACTTAATAAATTTCCTCGCTTAAACTCATCAGGTTCCTACGTGTATACCTCATTCATTTAGAACACAGTCTGTGTCAGCTTTTAAAGGTGGGTACAGTGAGTTAGGTGGCGTTACCCTCCACCACCTACCTGTGTGTGACCCTACTCTGCCAGACCTTTACCTCACTATAAATCCATTCTGACAGATGCACCTTTATGGACAGAAAACATTACCATGAGTGCCTTTTACTTATACTCAGCTATTGCAGTATAAGTAGCACATTGACCTTTTACATTATGCTCAGGGGCAGTGCTACTCTACATAAACAGAATCAAAGTGCTGTGGGGCCTCCTCCAGCTCTTTCCATACAGTCATATCTCTGCATCACTACTTGTTTGTCTGTTTTCATTTCAAAATGCCTGATGGCATTTGGAATCAAGTATTCTCTCTCTCTAACTCTTTCTCTCTGACTCCCTCCCTTTTTCCCTGCAGCTTATTCAGACTCTAAAGAGGCTGATGAGACCCTCATCAGTTGAATTCAAGTCCCCACTAGAGCTGTCTGCACAGGGTGAGAGCACTACAAACACACTGCACATAGTTACAAACTCACACATGGTGTTATTAGTTTTCTGCTTTCTTCATATAGATGATAGATTATTCTTCCACCTGCGCCACAAAAGTGTTGTATGTACCACAATATACACACAAAAAACATACGTACAGTATTTGTATTGATTTTGTGCTATCAGCCTCACCAGTACACCCACTGAATGTTAATATTGGCCATTAATCAATGCCAGCGAGCTGCTCAGCAAAGAAGAAAGCACATCGTGGAGTGAGAGCAAACATACAGGTGTGAACTCTGCTGAGCGATCAACACATCCCTCATCAGTCATTTTCCTGACATCTATTGATGCCATGCTAAATATTTTCCCATTAAAACCCATATTTAAACCCATGTTTTAACACTTACATCTGTAACATTTATGTGTCTATTAAATACTTCTGAAATGGGACTAACAAAAAATAGTATTGATTTTCTTGTCCCCTGTTTTTCTGGGGTCCTCTTTCTGTCCCAGCCACATGGTCAGATTTTACTGCTAGGTGGACATAACCACCCATTATCATCAGCAAACACTCTGATTGGCTAAGCACAGATCAACTCACAAAGTGGCCAGGGATCACATTGCAGATTTGCAGAGGGTTCTATTCATCTGAATTTCACAGTACTTTTCAGTTCAGTGGAGTTAAATCTTTTTTGTCCCAGAAGGAAAATTTAATATACAGCCAGGTCATTGAAGCAGTGAATCACTAAGTGACAGTTCACCCAAGAGTCCCAGACTTTCCAATGTTTTAAACCATTTGAATCCTGATCCTTACTGGCACTGTATGTGCAGCAAGAGTGCTGCTTTACTGTGTTAAATTTGAGAAAATCAAAAATTGAGTTTCAATTAACAAGCGGCTCCCAACTACACCCAGCTCTGCTGTCCAACAGTGATGTCACAGGGTCCTGGAGGCCACCTGTACATCACTGCAGCCAAGTGAGAAGTTTAACCACTGGAGGTCAACAAAAACAAGATATTCAGGAATTTTGTACACCACACGATTTCCACTTCACAAAGTGTTGTGACATTTGATGCCAGTAGAATGCATGGACACACCATAGATACAAAGTAGTAGTCAATGTAGAGTAGCTGGGATGGAAAGTTGATGCATGTCAGCATAGAGAAAGTAGTACAGTGGTGTATCCTGACACACTAATGTGCATTAACCCACAAGATGTGGTTTCCCTTAAATCATACACTGGGGCTAAATAGGACATTTCAAACACATTTTTCAGTAACCCATCACACAGATTAAAGATGGAGCTTTTATTTTGTCTTCCATCTTATGTGCGTGACTGGGGGTTATGGGGCTCTTAATAATAACAAAACACAGAGGACCACCTAGCAGTACTAGTGACTAGTGCTGCTTTTACTATGCAGTGTAGACAATGAGTTAGCTTTCTTAAAAACTGTTAGCAGTATGCTAGAAAGCTGTGTCTGGGTTACCACAGTAATTGGACTTACTGCTCTAACAAAACCATTTTCACAAGACAGGTTCTTGGCTATACCTTGAGATCCTGAACATCTCAAACAGGATCAGAGACTAGGGACAGTCTTGGCAGAGTTCAACACCCACTGAAAACATCTTGACTTTGTGCCTAGAATATGGACACAAATCTCACTTTGGTTATAATCTAACTGGATGGCTTGTAGCAGCAGCATGTAGTATCTCACAGAGGGTTCCTTGGGGGGCACAGTGGTAAACCTTCCCCAACTCCACAAAACACATATCGACTAGGTGGTCAAACTCCCATGACCCTTCAGGAAATCTTCAAGGGTAAAGAGTTGGTCCACTGTTACATGGCCAAGATGCTCCTCCTGAATCCAAGGTTCGACAATCAGCCAGGGCCAATTTGTGGTAATAAGAAAAAGACAGTAAGTAACAAAAGAACAATGTACAAAACTGAGTCTGATAATAATTGCAAATTGTGACAAAAATGTCTGCACTGATGCTAGATGAGATCAGGTTATCCCAGAAAAATACAATTTTGTACTATTAATCTTGTTTTTTTGTTTGTTTGTTTGTTTTTTTGCTGCAGGCAAAGAGATGATCGAGATGTACTTTGATTTCCGTCTGTTCCGCCTGTGGAAAAGCCGTCAGCACTCAAAGCTGCTGGACTACGACGACCTCTTGTGATGTTGCCCACCGTCTGTTGGTTTGTCAACTGGTTATCTCATATCTGTGCCTACTGGAGCACAGTGACAGGGCATTTGGTTGAAGGGCCCCTTAGAGGTACCTTGACCGGCTCAGTGCCAGAGCTGGAGCAGCAGCACAGTTGGGTCTGTTTTTCCCCTCTGAAGCAACAGGGTGGCCCTGTAGATTCAGCCAGTGGTGTACTTTTCCTCCCTTATCCATTTTAACTTTCTGCCTATCTCTCTGAGAAAAGAGAAAGAGAGGGACAAGAAAAAGGAGGAGAAGCAAGAGACTCATCATCCTATCCTAAACGTGTCAAGAGACTCTAACTACAGTTTCAGATTCCTGAGTTCAGAGAGGATGCTAGATAAAAGAGTAACATCAATTAACAGAAAGAACTATTTACTCCTTTCTGAGTTTAGATGGAGACAGATTGTATTTATTTATTTATTTATCTGACTTTTTTGCCTTGTCTATTCTTTTAAGATGGAGGCTTTTAGGAAAGAAGTGTTTTCTTTTTCAGGTGTGGAAGTATTTGAAAGGGAATTAGAGCCTATATGTAAATAAACAAGCGCTTACTGGAGCATTAGAGAACTGATTCCCAGCATCTCTGCCCATGCTATCATGTGAAAATCTAGATATTTGGTTAGTCTGATAAAAACATAGAGGTCTCCATTTAACGCAGTTTTTTAGACTTAAAATAACTATTAACATTTTGTACAGACTGTTGTATTAACTCAGGTTAAATCCCTTGTTTGATACTAATAATTATACTTACTGTTCGCAACATACTGTAGATCAGAATCCAAGGCCTACATACTCCATCTTCAGTAGAACGTTATGACCATCAGGGATGATCTATCTTAGCTTGTGTGTGAAAGGTGGAGATTTTCTACATTTTCATAGTCAAATCAACTGTAGCTGAACAGATGTACCCATGCATGTTTCTTAACAACAGAGCATTACATTTGACCCCACTGAGCCAACACTAACTTCTTTCTTGAGCTGTTGGTTCATGGGTGCTGGACATTTTTAGTGTGTTTTTATTATTTGTGTGTGTGTGTGTGCATAGTTACTTGCATTTTGTCACTCTGTAAAGAGGTTGCAGGTAGAGACTATGACACCAGACTCTGCACACCATTGGTAATGTCCATTAAAAGTAGACAAAAATACATACTGATAACATACATACTGTACTGTATATTTTATTTGTTTCAACACTACTTACCTTCAACATTACTTACCTTTTTTTTTTTTTTTTTGGACAAAATTAGAATTTCTTATCAAAGACTTGCTTGAATCTTTCAGTAGCAATGGAGAGGTAGAGGTGATAGTTTTTTAAGTGTTTCTCCTCACCACCAAATTGTTGTGTTTGTGTTAATATACTCTTAAAAATACAGCTATAGAAAGTGCTCTAGAAAATTAATTTTAGTGAATATCACAATATGAAGGTCTGTCTCTCAAAATACAGTCCTTGCCATACTCATTTCTGCCATTAATATCTATTTTTTAAAACATCATGACATTTTATATTTTCCATTTTAGAGTTTAAATGATGTGTATTTTGTGTTACCACTGAACAACTTTAAGATTTAGTATCAAACTTCCATAAAGTTTGGGGAGTTGCAAGAGACAGGTTAAAGCCAAACTCAAACAATGGATCCTAAATTTCCCATGATGCAACTGGATAGTAGTGTCTTTTTTCTTAGACCTTGTCAGTTTCTGTGACATCCCCAGGGATATTTTCTCCAACTTAAAAAAGGTTCCCTTCAGAAATACAAAAGACATTGCCTGTTTTCAGATGTTAAATAATACTCCTTGTGACAAATTGACTCATCTTTATGTGTATTACACATATTGGTAAAAACATAAAACTTCAACTGGCAGGCATCAATGAAAGTTTCACACACTGTCGTCCATTATATCAGACTTGGGTTCCTGTAATCTATTTTACAACAAAGGCCAGTATTAGCCTGATGCTGCATTATAGGCCTAACCTGTATTTATTAAAAGCAATTCTATTTTTTTAAAGCAAGGGCTTAACCTATTGCACTGTATAACTACAAAATACTCACACTAATGGTAAATAACAAACTGCTGCTTAAAGTTACTTTAAACTAACAGTAACAGTTTTTAGGGAGAGTGCTGTTTGAAAACTTAAATCAACTTTGGATCAATATAACCATTGTTATAATAATATAACTCCTGGTATTGGTACTGAATATGTGTAATGTCAGAAAGGATTAGTGCCGTTTACATTGCTCCAGCTTGTGCTGGGGTGGCCATGTCCTCTGTGATGCTATTCTCCCTCATATATGCAGCTTCATCATTTGATAAAACTCACTGTATGTGTGCATTCTTGAACTTCCTTCTGCAGACCCAATGTTCTCACAAAGACAGGAGAGAATGAGGAGAATCCATGAAAGACATGAAGACTTTTTGCTTTTTCATTTCTTCAATAACTTGGGTGGACTTTAGTAACACAATATGTGTCATTTATCCACATATGCTTCCTAACTTTATATCCCAGCTTCCCTGCACATTTAAAAGTGTGCCCGTGACTGAGCCCCTTCACTGCTTATCCGTACATCCATGTCTTTTGTTGTTGCTTCCTGATCCATGCAGGTCATTTGAGCTGGAGAAGGAGTGCACTGCATTGGGATGTTTTGAGCAGCTCTTAATGCATTCATGAGAACATATGGGCTCTATCAGTAGAGCTTTGGTCTAAGATGGGACAGAGACATTTGAAATACCCCCATATTGCCAGTGATGATGTAAAACATGCTATTAAATATTATTGAAGTTCTTACTGTAAGAGCACTGACTGACAGACCGAAGCCCTTTGAGTGGATGAAGAAAATGAAATGAGCTATTCTTGACTTTCCTCAGCAGCATTGATACTGCACTTTGTATCTGGTTCCTGTTATGAAAATCTGCTGATGTTTTTTTGTATTTAAAATATTTATGTAAATTATGATTTATGTCTATGCTAGTGTCACATAAAAATGCTTATGCTTATACTTTAATACTACTGTCAACTCAGTGTTGTGCCACAAAGTAGCATGTGTCACTAGATCACTGTTAAATTAATTGTGATAATTTGGTGTAATTACTAGAAACAGCTAAGACCATGGTGGTTGGTTATGTCAACACAAAACTCTTTAAATGTTTAAAACACTGGTGAATGGTAAATGGACTGCACTTATATAGCGTTTTTCTATTCATATCAACCACTCAAAGCGCTTTACACTAAGGGTCACATTCACCCATTCACACACATTTATACAACACTTGTCTTCAGCACTCTAACAGTCTCTCTCTCACACACACACACACACATTCACACTTCAATCCTACATTGGTACATGGTTTAAAATACTAACATTATCCAAGAGAAGTAATAGTTTTATTGATAAGAAAATAACCCTAACCCTAACCCTGGTTTGTGCCAGCATACCATAAATTCTCAAATGTAGCCACTTTCTTTAATTACCTCAAGTGCAGAGAGGCATTTTAATTGTAACAGGCTTATATTAGGAACAGGGTTTTGTTTTGAATCTCCCCTCTTTTCATTACTATATTTTATAATGTTTTTGTAAGAAACCACCCTTGCTGACATTTTATTGAGGGTCACTGTTAATGTAAAACTTTCCCCAGTTTAATCTGTTGTCTTGATAAATACAACATATTGCACATTGTCACAGCACTTATTCTATCAGCAGAACAAGAGTCATATCATACTCACAATGATGCTGTTTGGAGTGTCTCTCAGAAATACGGGTTTTATTCAATAATCACTTCTACTCTATTCCTTCCACCTTGCAGTTTTTTTTCACAATCTTTGCAGGTATATTGTTTTTGTACTAATGGAATGAGTGCTGTGGCAATGTAGATTGTGTGGAATTGATCATGTGAACTAGTCCAGATATTTCCACCCAGCCCCTCAAAAATGTACACAGTTTTATATTAATTTTGGTTGATGGTCTTGCATGTTCACAGTCTTTACACCAACCTCAAAATGAATGTAATGTCCACTCATGTTAAAATCATAGAACTTTTAAGGTTACTTAAAAACATTATATCCTAACTGTTGAGCTTCTTGGCCTTTGTGTCTTGTGTGCTCAGTTATCAATTTGCTTAAGGTAGAATCAGACCTTTGTAATTGCCATACAGTTATGGTTTTTGCCTCATGTTGATATGTGTGTATATATTCGTTTAAACATAATCTGCTCTCTCGAATCTCTGTAGCAATATACTGTTTAAGAATATTTCTGTATGGGTGTTTGAATTGCTTTAATGTACAGGATAAAGTACATTGTCCAAGGTATTGTACCTTTGAATTTTAATGACTATTGTTTTGTAGTACTGTGGATGATGGTCAGAAACAAAGTGAGAAATACATGGAAGACTGACTAAGCAGAATGCAGTGTGCTCACATCTTGGCTCCTTTATATTCTACCTGGGTGCAGTCCTGCTCATGTATGACTCTTCTGCTTTCCCCTCTACTGTGAGATTAAGTCCCAAACCCAGAGCCTAATTACATACCTGCTGTAACTGCATCTCAAGTCACTATATTTAACCTTGCTGCTGTGTTGGGTTTATTAGCAAATTGAGTTACACTCAAAATTGACATAAGCCTGAGGGATTCTTAATGAGTTTTCTGTCCACAAAGAAAAGCTACCATTATCTGCCACTAAGATCAGCAAGTTCTCCCTGAGGTTGAGAACAGATGAGACACTCAGCTTGCTGAAACACAAGCACAAGGCAAATATATATATAAAATATATTGCTCAGTTAAAATGTAAGGTAAAAATGAGCTCTCCTGTACAAAGGAAGCAGCAGGCAGCAGACACTGAAGGAGCCAAGCAGGAGAGTCACCAGCAAAGAGTCATGCAAGGACTGCCTTGGCAATCTTTTATGGGTGCTGGCAAGTTTGAGATAAGCACAAAGAGATAACCCAGAACTCAGATGTCAAAAACGTCCTTAATGAGATCTTACATTAATTTTAGCGTACATTCATTACAACACGCAAAGTTTGGCTTGCCATAATGGCTCACTATATAGCAGCCATTTCCATTTCGTGAGAGTAATCAAACAAAACAACAGGTTGATCTATTAACATGTTATTTTCCTAATTAAACTGTGTTTTGTTGTTGAGAAAAGAAGAAATTTACCCCTAAGCATTTTTGTGCCCTCCCCACTGCTGGTTTCTGTGAAGATTGCCAAGGGCTCAGTTGGGAGCTTGATTGAGTTTGATGAGGATGATGGATAGATACTGCCTTGATTACCCTGACACCTCCAGTCAGGCTGTGATTGTACTTTCGAATGAGTGGAAAATGTGTTTATATAATGTCTGTTTCACTTTGCATCAACTTCTAAGTCATCTAACTGAGCATTAGATTTTGGAATAGCTGGAGACTATAGGAGTGATAGATGTTACAGTAAGGTTCAAAAACAGGTTCATCATCCATATGTCTTGATAAAAATCTTGTTTATTATGAAAGGTATAATAGCAATTAACATTACTGTATACTGTACCTGGTGATTTTGATACTAGTAAAAGTTACATCTGGGTAGCTTTGATGACCTTTTGGGTTCTTCCTTAGAATAAACATAATAGATGGAACTTTTATCCAAGATGGCAACTTATTGTACCTGAACTACTAGCAAAGAAATGTGATTGCGTTGAATAATGTTGGTAATAACCTGTGAGAAAAATGATTGTTTTTAAAGCATTTTTTTCCAGTAAACCTTAGTTCTACACAGCCTGTTTCATTGTCTTATTACTGAGTGACATCAATAACAGTAGAGAGGTAGCAAGGTAAGGTCGTTGTAGCTCAGTAGGTAGTGGACAGAAATGCACTTTGGTTGAAAGTCTTAGATTATCCAACTTATTAATGTTCACTTTGTGTGCAAATTGCATGAAATTTGCCCCAAACCATTCATGCAGTGGATTACATCATACTATATTAGTAATTTATCAAATGATACCTGCAAGCTCTGACACATTTGCACACATGCTTATCAGTTTCACAAAGCAACAGTATGTAAGATTTTAAAGAAATAGCACACATTTCATACAAATGATATTCTAAAATTAAAATATGTAAATTTTGTACCCACATTATCCCTGACATTTCCAGCCATTTTCAAACCTAGAAAAATCCATCATTTTCATTAAGATAACAGTCTGTTTCATTTGCTCACCTGTCAATGGCGTCACATTCCCTTGCATCAGCATTGCGATTGCTTGCAAGAAGCAGTCAATTTTCTTTTAGTTTTAGTAATTTGACATCCTGATTTTAAGTCATCAGAAAAACAAGCTGAGAATACTTTAGCAGTAGCTGATGTCCTGATAAATATTGCCATATTGGACTAATAGTCATAAATGTCTACCTCTTGGTGGCACTAAAAGAAAAGTTAGTGAATCATCAACATCAATAAGATTCATTCTCTGGGTACCATAAAGTTTCAGGTCATTCCATCCTGTTGCTGTTAATTATACTTCAGTCTGAGCCAAAGTGGTGGATTGGCAAACTCACATTGCCATTCACAGAGCTGTGCCACCAACATGGTGAAAACATAGACTATAAAAAAAAAATGGACAGAAACTCTGGCTCTGAATAGTGTAGTCAGTGCATTAGTGCAAGGTCTTAGGCTTCAAAGAGAGGTATGTTTGGGGATGTGCCTGGTTTGATCAACATGTCTGGTCTGGAGTGATTGCCAAGCCATTTGGACGAGGCAGGCCAGGAGGGTCATTAACTAGTGCACTTGAGTCACATTTATATTGCTTTGATTCAGTTGTGTTGTAGTTACCATTATTTTCTTGTTATTTGTCGGTTGAATAGGCATTTTCCACAGACATGTTTTGCTGTTCCATAGCATGTTTAATTCATACTTTATATTACAGTGTACACTATTAACATGTAACAATCTGTACTTTGAACCAAACTAGACAAAAACTAGAAATAGTATGCTCTTTGTTAGATCATTAACAAACACAATTATATCCTAATTAAACACCAGCCACCTTATGCTGTAAATAGAAACCACACAGAATTTGGTATCAAATGCTAAATGTAGTATTCTTACCCAGTAAACACATAACATATTCCCAGGATGCCTGCACAAAAGTGTGTCATCTGTTGAGCATCTGGACGTATTTATGTGAGATGAAAATCACAATGTCAATTTACAATAAAATTTATCAGTATGATGATGTGTAAAACCTTTAGGTTATCACTTCCAACAAGTCTTGTTTTTGCCTTTTTTGAGATGGAACCTCTCAAAAAAAATACCATCAAATGACGCAGCTGGTCCTTGGCCTTGGACTGCTCTTCCCTTCCTCTCCTGGACACTGACTTTTTCCCTTCCCCTTGATAATTTAGGAGTTACAGTCCTGCTGTTGATGGCTTAGGCTAGTGAAAAACAAGAGAGACAAATGAACTATGATGATATAGATAGAGCAAGACTTACAGAAAATGGGATAAGAAAAATAGCAGTACCAGAAGTCTGGAGAAGAAGAGATAAGTTACAGAAAATAAAAAAGAAAAGTAGCATCATGCCATCAGGTAAGTGATGAAACAAGATTACAAATAACAAAGAAAGGTGCAGATGGAAGAAATATAGGTAAAGTAATGAGAGGCATTCTTAGCAGAACAGGACAGGATCAGGAAGCAATCTCAAAGGCAGCTAATATACAAAGAAGAAGAAAGGATGTAGGGAGCACCCAAGTTATGATGCAGTAAGAAAGTTTTGGCCGCACAAGAGTGCCTTATTTATATATGAATGCACATTTGCCATCAATGGCTATACCAAGAATGTGTGTTGAACTGTGTTGAAAAATGATATGTATAATATAAGTGATGCTCTCTTGAGCAAGGTTACAACTTTTCTCAGAGCAGTGGCTGATATTGAGTGGGTATTCAAAACCTTAAATAACTATCTTAAGAAAAGAAAGACACCATCAGAGAGTGTTGTCAACATAATGGATTTTCCAGAAGAAATCACTGCCTAACAACACTTGAATGCAGTTTAGGGCAGTCCTATTCTATACTTGGAAACTCTAGGAACCACCATTTGATGGTGCCTGATCATTAAGGTCTTTGTAGGTGAAAAGCAGGATTTTAAATTCTCTTCCAGATTTTACAGGGAGCCAGTGTAGAGAAGCTATCCATCTGTGAGAGGCGGGTCACCAGTCAATCACAGGGCTAATGTCTTTAGACTTTGGGAGGATGATGGAGTACCTGGAAGAAACCCATTCAGGCACAGGGAGAACATGCAAACTCCACACACAAAAGCCCTGGACAAACAAACCTGGAACCTTCTTGTTGTGAGGCAACAGTGCTAGCCACTTACAGCAGCAGTGAATCAGAAAAATAAAAGTTAATCAGAGATAAAATGTTATTTGTTTCTTTCATCAATTGAAGGGTTGGGGCAGCCAAACAATAATGAACTGCAAAAGTCTAGCCTAGAAGTAACAAATGTGTGGACTAGTTTTTCTGAATCCTTTTGAGATGGAAAGTTCCTGATTTAGGCGATATTATGCAGGTGGATGCAGGTGAAAGGCTTTGAGGTTTGTTTTATGAGGAAATTAAAGGACATATCCTGATCAAAGATTACTTCCAGATGCTTTATGGTGGAGCTGGAGGCCAGGGAAATGTCATCTGTCAGAACTATTTCATTGGAATATGTGTTTCTGAGAGCAGAAAAATCCCAGGTTTGCACAGAAGGTGGAAGATGTCTTTTTTGCACATTACTAAGTACAAGCATGTAATGGATAACATTGTAACTCTCCACAAGGCCAGACTACATATAAAAGAGGAGAGCATGTGACAGCTGGCATAGTGCCATGGAGCCTAACAAGCTGAAGAACATAATCTAAGGTAAAGCATAAAACATTTTATGATGTGTGCAAGTCACCTCCATAGTGGCAGACAGTCATGTAGAAGCTGTTGGCAGCAATAAAGCAGCTGGGATTATTTATGTGGTTCCTTACTTTGTATGCAGCAGATCTGCACTGCCAGACAGGCTGCAAGTAATAGCATGCCAGACAGAGGCATGTGATGATGATGTGTCTGGGATGTCTTGGGATGACAAGTGCTGCTTGTTGGTTTCAAAGCCTGTGAACATAGCTTGCAATGCTTGTTTTACGACATTATTTTGGGTGACTGCAAGTAGCAACAACAAGGATCTCTCCATGCACACTGTGTATTGTGGGTAGATGGTGCAACAGGCTATGATGATCATTCATCAAACAGTATGTGACCTGCTCCTTCCCACCTGCAGAGGATGATGAGGAGGTGAGGAAACCTTGTCATAGAGCGTAGAAAAGCACAGAATGCTGACTTTTGTTGAAGTAACACACTCACTCAGCATCTTGTAAGAAATCTGGCATGTGGATTGCACTAAAAACTTCCCATTGCTCCAAGAACTGTGGTGGCTAATGCTCCAAATACAGAAGACCTCGAGGAAAAGGAGCACATCACAAAGTTCCTAGTAGAGATTCTGGGGAAGATGAAACAAGTGGCATCCTCTTTCCTAAGTGCTAAATACATAAGTTCACAGGAGGCCGTATACCATTTGTTAGGAATTCCAATGGCCTCTGAAACTTTGAAACTGTCTTCATTTAGTTGTAGCCGGAGTGGTGTTCTTGAAACCAAGATCAATGTTGGAGAGCCTAGACAATGTGTGCCCAGACATTGCCTGACTGGTATGCATGCAGACCTCATGAACTTGAGGAACTAGCTGGATTTGCAAAGTGGTACACATTTGTAAATGGCTATTAAGAGAAAGTTGCAGAGGAGAAATGGGCAGAGTTTCAGCCCAATGAAGTAAATCCAGCAGTGAAAGACAAGGATAATGTCATCAGACTGATGTATGCGGGTGGGTCTACCCGCCAGTTGTTACCCAGTATTACAAGTTTAGTGAGGCAAAGGATGAAAAGCACTACTAACATCAAATGCTCATGCTATTTTACCCATAGGAGGTAGAAGCAGAACAATTTACAGAAATCATAGAGCAATCCATTGAGGAAGATGCTGGGAGGAACCTACTTTTCATACATGGAATACTGTGGAGACAGAGGGTCACTCACAACAGGACCTATCTTGACTGTGGATTTTCAGCCTGGCTTCATCTGAAAATTGGCATGTGTCAATAGTTCATTCCCTCAACACACAACAGTAAATGGTGTATGATGGGGCTGCTGAATCATCAAGTCATTGCACTTAACTTGAGGACATTCCAGTGTAAGGGTAAAAATCCTCAGGCAGTCAATGGCCTGTTAACAGCACTGTTGGGCTTTGTTAGGTGTAATGGCTGATTTGTTTCTGGCTATGAAGAATAAAAAAAGGAATATTAATATTACACAATCAATTATTGCATAAATGTAATAGGATTTAATTTGCATTCTTGTTTACCAGGATCATGCTCCTGCCTGCCCTCCAACCCTCGCACAAACTGTTCATGCTCTCACACTTGACCATCTGTCAGTGGCACCACAAAGTGAAGAGGTCTGAGCATTTTCTGAATGCACTGTACAAAGAGGAACAAATTCCCACTCAAGAGGACATGTGTAAACAGTTTGGAGACCCTTAAATAAGGAGGTCATCACATAAAAATACAGGAAATAGAGAATATTTTGTATTTATCTACCTTTGTATTTTTGTATCCATATTATTATGAATACAGGGTGTGCTGTTTGTCTTCAGTCATCTATTGTTTTAAAATTAGGGGGCATCTGATTGCACCTTTAGGGTAAACATTTTTAGATTTTATAACACAACTCTGATAACAGGATGAAAAACTAACTCCACCTCAAGGTGTATGCATTTAAGTACTTGGTCCTGGGCTTGATAATGAGGATGAGTCATGCATGTTGGAGTGTTTTGCACTTGGTTCGATCTTCTAATGACCTTATGTGGAAAACATACTAACTAATTTTAGAAAATCAAGTCAAGAAGCACCACAGACATTTTTACATTTGTGTAAATGGATTTTAAATGATACAATATTTCATATAATAATAAATTGTTTTTAATAGTGGAATGGTATATTTACAGACAAAGTTTTCTCAGCTTCAAGATATCAATCTTTTATTCAGGAATAATTTCAGCCAAAGATATTGTCTTGCATATTAGTAACTCTTTCAAGCACACATTTGCCCATTGATTCATCATTCAAGATAATGTTTAAAGGATGGGTAATCATAGTTGTACCCAAGAGAGCTGCTAAACTAAACTAAATTATGCTGAACTATATGGAGCATAGACTTAGAAGATGTGTACAGAACTTTGAACGCCTGATTGCTTATTTGGCTAATCAGTGTATTTTTAATTACAACAAGGCAAGCAGAAACGAAGTGGGGGTGTGACAGAGGCTGGCAGGGCAGAGAGAAAAAGCCTAGTTTACTGCAATTTCTAAATCAGATTAATGCTTATTCTTAAATGGTATGAATTCTACAAATTTATATCCTACCATGAATGACAGATATTATTACAGTGTGTTAAGCAATAAAAACTAATTTAATTTGGTTTGATTCTCTAGTGCAGAGGTTTTTTAAGTAGAGAGAGACCCAGGGCTAAAATATTTCATGAAGGAGCTGGTCATAGATGAGAATTCATCGGCAAAGGAATCACTAGAGATTTCAACATCAATATTAAAATCACGTGTAATAATAACTGTGATAAAAGAATACTGGATAAAACCTTGGGCAGCTGCTTGGATTTGGAGGGCAGTGTCACGACCCAACCCCTTTAGACACACACTAGTGTTGTTAACTGTTAATTTTTTATTTATATATTTATTTCAAGTTGGTAGTTTAGAGAGATTCTAATGACATTTCACATCCATGTGAAGAAAAGTGCAGGCACAGCATTCAGTTAAAATGAATAGGGAGTTGGCCTGGCAGTGGTTGCCTGTCCAGTAGGGTTTAGGGTTACACAAAAATGTACATGCATGTCCTTCCAAAAAATCCATCCTCCAAAATCTATTTGTGTTTCATTCTTGGATATTAGCACACCTTTGCCAGTCTCCTCCCTCCAGACCAAAGTATCTCTTTCTGGCCTACTTTAGTTACACAGAGTCACACACACACACACACACACACACACACACACACACACACAATGGAGATTTGTGACTCTTGACTTTGACCTGAAAACCTTACAAAACAAACTGTGCTATCTGGGTCATTGAATTGTCAGGGAATGAAAGACAAAATAGTCTTTGATAACATGTTCCTATTTATCATGGACACACAAAAAGCCACCCAAAGACATTCTAATGATTCAGGATCTTATTGGTCTTGCTGAACCATTCAGGCCATACATCGTGACTCTACAGGGAACTGATCTGATGCCATGCCAAATCCTGCTGTATCCCCCTGGTCTGCTCTTTCCATGCCTGGGTCTGACATTCCCAGGCTGTTTATTGATCAAAGGCTTCATGTGTTGGTCAATATGTCGAGCCAGGTACATACAGGTGCAAAGACTACTGAAATATGGAAGTGGAGGGATTCAGTTTGTAATAAGTCAGACTGATTGTGCCAAATGGACATCTATAACCAACCTCACCTGTGTTTGTGAAATTGCCAATACACATACTGAGGAGAGGTGGGTTACTCAAAATGTCAGTGCAGCAGTTAAAGTGAATTTAGAGTGTAAAGTTTATTTGTATAGCACTTCTTAAGACAGAGCAGTCACAAAGTGTTTTCCTGTTAAAAACCACACCATAAAAACAGAAAGGGAGACACACACAAGCAAAGAAACAAGAATGCTGTCCTAGTCTCTCCTTTATGCTATTTGATTTGTAGAGTTTGTTATTTTGAAGTTTAGAACAGATTAGTCTTCAAATTGTGTTAACGCTGTATGTGCTTTATTTTGGCAGTGCTTCTTTGTCAGACTGGTAACTCCATTTTATTTTTTGTGTGTCTTGGCTCCTACTTACACTTAAATGTTGGTGCAGTGGAAGAAAAACTATGTATGATGCACTGGTGGCCTGCCCTGTACACTGAATACACAATTGCATAGGGCCATGCAAATCATTTTTGACTGACCCCTCCTCAATGAAAAGAGAAAAGAGAGAAAAAATGGATATGGGTTATATGCTGTACATGCAACATACTATACATGTTTAGAAACTGTAATCTAAAATCTAAAATAGAGTCCAACAGATAAATCCATAGACTGATATTATCCACCAGTATTAACTTTACCCAGATACAGTATATCACTATCATATCAACTATCTCTATAGGAGTGTAGGTTTTTGAAGCATAAACTGAAGGTCAATGTAAACGTACCGTCAAGGAGTGAAATCACCTGCTCCTCCTCTCCAGACTCCCATTTTGACTGTCATTTTAGACAAAAAAATAAACTCATAAAAAACCTTAACCATTCATTTTATACAGCCATGTAACTTCAATTCCTCACCCCTATGATATACATTAACAGACACACACACACACAATTTACGACATTCACAAAAGCATTAACCTAGGCACTAGGCACTATATATTATACATACACTATACACTACACACTGATCAGCTATAATATTAAAACTGCTGACAGAAGAAGTGATTAACATTAATCATCTTGTTACTGTACAATGTTCTGCTGACATTCATCAGGATATTACTTGTCATTACTTGGCAGGTGCCTCCCCCAGCAAGGTAATATGCCCACCACACTGCAAAAACCTTGTCAGAAATGGCAGAAATGACAAAATGCCCAAAGCATTGACCTGGCCTCCAGACTTCCCTGATCTTTATCCACTCAAGCTTATGTAGGATGTACCAGAATAAGCCAAATTCATGGAGACCCCAACCTGCAACCCACAAAACCCAAAGGACCTGCTGCCAATGTCCTGTTGCCAGACACCAATGGGTCAGAGCTATTTCGACAGCACAAGGATGACCTACACAATATTAGGCAGGTCCTTCAGATGCTCAGTCAGATTAAGACTTGGGAAGTTTTTTAGGCCAAGTCAATGCCTTGGGCTCTTTGTCACGTCAAGCCATTTCTGAGCAGTAGTGTGTGGTGGGGCACACCACTTAAAGAAGTGGCACTGAGGAGTGTTGTTGCCAGTGTTTAGGTGGGTGGTACATGTCAAGTTCTATCCAGATGAATGCCAGGAACCAAAGTTTCCCAGCAGAAAATTGTATTGTAAGATGATCAGTGTCATTCATTGCATCTGCCAGTGGTTTTAATGTTGTGGCTGATCAGTTTATACTCACGTAAAGACATGCATGTGCATATAAACAACACACAGACTGATACAGAGAGTACATACTGTGCTCACTCACAAGGCTACACATTGTCTCAGGTTACACAATCACACATATCCTCACAAACATACAGACAGAGACCCTCATATTTTGTTTTCTTTATGACTTTTTGCATGAGCGCAGTGAGACAGGAAGGAGAAGTATCTTTATAGTCTCACCCACAAGTCCAGAAACTCATTATCTCACCAGGTGTGGGCTCATCACATTTAAATCCATGTATCAAGGAGGCAGTTCATGCATATCTTTATCACATACACACACACACACACACACACACACACACACACACACACAGAGAGAGAGAGACAGTGATGTACAAATACACAAAGATATTTGCTTTGCAAATCTTAAGTACTTCAAACACCAAACCGGGACAAAGAAGACCTTCTCATTGGTAATAACTAGGACAGACGTCATGAGGGCTAAATCTGCAGTGCTGCTGTGGCGAGACACACACAAACACACACACTAAACACAGACATGTATTTACCCTGCAAGAGGTTGGGAGTTGGTGTCAGCAAATGTGAAGTGAAGACAACTGTATACCTGTGATGCTAAAAAAAGGGTTTTAATGTTTTACTTTTTGTAAGGGTATTGTGTTGTTTCAAGGACATAAAACACTGGATGTCTTGTACCTTTTAAAATCTATCCCAGACAAGACAATAGTTCATTTTCATCATCAGTGTCCCTGAACACATTTCCAAACAAATACAGCCACTCCATGTCCTCCTCGCACCTAACACAAAGTCAACCACAAAAAATCCAGGTATTATCATGCACTGTGGCTGCAGTCTGGAGCACCATGTTAGGAAAGTCATCCAGTAGCAGTGTTTTTATCAACAGAGGAATACTACCAAAATTAGGTTGATTCAGTCTTTTAGTGATGTAGATAAAATTATACATGCTTTTATATAGTCCCACCTAGATTATTGTAATACTTTGTTTACTTGTCTGAACAGTAGAGCTATAGAGCAGCTAAAAACTTCAAAATTCAGCAGCCAGAACTTGGTTATATTTTAGTCCCCAGTAGAACTCATTTTAAAGTACTATCAATCACACACAAGGCTTTGCATGGTGTAGCATCAGAGCATATGTTCCTATTTTTTCAAGAGTTTACTCTTTTCATGTATAGTATACTGTATGTATTTATGTTCTATATTTTTTCTTTTTAATTTGTTATGCTGTAAACATTGTTTTCTACCCTGTATTCTTGTACTTAATAATGTTCTGTGAATGTCTTAGCTTTGCTTGAAAAATGCTACATAAATAAACTATTGTTATTATTAATGCTTGTAGAGTTCACTAGCTTGCTGCTAACTGTCTGTTTGGATGGTAGCTACAATGGGTTTATAAGAGCTTCTTCACAGAAAACAGATTTGGAGGGGGGTTTCTGAACCTACCCAACCATCTGAACTCCGTTCAGACGGAGTATACAGCTTGCTTAACATGTCAAGCAGTAAGAACAACACACGTGACATGTTATTACCAGATCACCTTTAATATGACGTCTTTGATATTGTGAACATGGTAGCAAACAGTTGGCTATTTACACAGCTTTCTGTCTGTTGTTTGGGGCTGAGCAGATCATGTACAGCAGGTCAATCAGAGCTTCCTTGTTGAAAGCAGCTGCTGGAAACAAAGTTGATGAGAGCAGTGAAAGTGAAGAGAAGTGAAAACAGCAAAATTGTGGGAAAATTTTAATTGTAAAATCAAAACCATTACTGAAAAGGTGCTTAAGTATTCTATAGAGCTAGTAATTAGGTGATAATTCTCATTTGTCACCATGAGCAACACTTTTTACATCAATTTAATTTTTAAGCTTTGATGTCAATGTCTTTTTTTCTGTGTTATGCCCCACCCTTGGGTGGCCCTATGAGGCGCAAAACACTCCACCATTGACCCAAATCAGCCACAGAAACCATCTTACAAACAGCCAAAATCATGGCATTTATTAACATAAAAACAAACATATCAAACAGTGAAGACAAAACCAAGACTATAAAAGACACAAAACACAAAAAGAAACTAGCTGAGAGACAACATATGCAGCAACACTAGGAGCCTCTGCCTTCTGACACTGGCAATGGAGCTTTTAAGCACTTCACTAATGCCAGGTGCAGCTCTTTGATGGCTCATCAGGTATCACCTGGGTGGAGCTAAAGGGAACACAGGAAAAGGACAAAGCACCACAAACATACAGCTGTAACACTGTCCTTTCTCACTGTCTATAGATTCAGAACACTTATTATACCTTTTCCATATATTTTTCCAACCACTCTATCAGCTTGTAGTTACCAAAACAATACTGCGTGACCAATTTAAAGACTTTTTTTGATTAACATATGTAGGAAGCTTAGCACTCCTGCTTTGTAGCATCACAGAGACTGTGCTGCTTGGTGCTCTATGAAAGGTAAGGTGCTTTTACAAAATGTCTTTCTCCTCATTTAAGCCAAAGACAAAAACTGTCAAGAGGAGATATGTGTATAGGACATGTAGGTTTGATAAGATATGGAAACACAATAAGGCTCCTCCACAAGCACAATCAATTAGTGACATCTTGACCATGTTTTTATGTATTCACAGTGACAACACAGCTAAACAGTGATTTATAGGTATCATGAAAGGTAGACTTGAAATGCTTTTAGACCAGTGAGGCATTATTACAGTGCAGTCGGTAACAGTGTTGTTAATCTTGACCTGTCTGTTTTCAGAATAAAGATGTGTACTGTTTGCATTGTAGCTGCACTGACATTTTTGTCCCAGCAGCTTCCATCACAGTAATTCAAGCTGTGGAGTTAGTGGCAGAGAGTCTTGGTTGAGCAAACACCACCACTCTGTGGACAGTCAGGATAATGTCTGTCAGCAGCACAGAGTACAGTGTCTGTGTATTGCTCTTACTTTAGAGTTACAAACTTCAGTGGTAGACCTCTAATATATCATTTTTGCCTGGAGAAGCTGGTTGTTGAATCATCTTATTCCAGCTCCTCAATACAATATGGGAGGAAAAAGTATTATGTTCAAACTTTAAGACTCCATGTTTTAATGGCTGCACCATTTTATCAATAGAAATGGTTGTGAAGTTTTGTGTATCATGTCTTTTGTATCTCTGGAATCATTTTGTTTTCTTCCATAAATTATGATAGAGCTCTGTACGTATGAAAAAAAAATGGCTCTGCATGAGTTTGTAATGATTTACCTACTGGTTGGTTAGAGATAATATCCAGTTAACCCTGTTAAGTGTACAAACAGTAGCAAGTGATTAAAGATTTATCATTTATTACTTACAAACAAGTCATACAACAGATAAAACACAGGTAGACTGTCATCACTGCCACCACGACCATAAGGTATAAAATAAACAACAACCTGCTATTTACAGAATACATGGCAACAGGCAAAATTTTATTATGTTTTAAGAGCCAATTGGCCAATTGAATATAATTACATGATTACTGATGCCATTATATAGAAGTAAGTAAGTAATAATAATAATAATAATAAAAGTAATCATTGGACAACATAAACCACAATCCCCACTGACTCACCACTGTCTGAAGGCAATCAGCAAACTGGAAAATAATGTCCTGTAGGGGCGATCCCACCCCCACAACTGTTCCTGTAAAGTTTCTTCACAGGTCATAGATTAAAGACTTGCAAAATGAACTAAAATGAACTGTTTTAAGAACATTTATGTACCCACCAGTCTATCACAGGACTGACATACTGAGACAAACAACCATTCACACCTACATTCACATCTACGAGCAATTTAGAGTCACCAGTTAACCTAACCTTTAGACTGTGGGAGGAAGCCAGAGTACCTGGAGGAAACCCAGCGAGCACAGCACAGGGAGAACATGCAAACTCCACATAGATATTTCCATATTATCCATTTTTAAATCTGAACACATTAGCAGTAACACTCCATAGTTTTCATTTGAAAACTCTCCTTCTACTTGCCCTGTCTGACCTCATGTAGTCAGAGAGCGATACAGCCTATCATCACTCTCATCAGCCCAAACACACACACACACACAGATTGGTGTTTACATAATTCATCCTCATCAAGCCTATTCTTTATATTCTGATGTTGTGGGAGAGGTGGAGGGCAGACAGAGCGTGTTGTGAAAACCCTGAAAGGAACCTTTGAATCTTTCATGATCTTTTGAAGGGTTTGTGCGTTGCTTTTATGTCATGCAGCCATGGTGGTGTGTGTGTGTGTGTTTGTGTTGCCGAGTGTCTAGGGGAGGGGCTGCAGAGTCCTGAGAGGCAGGAGAAAACCTGAAAAACTGGATGTTTCATATGGCTTGAAAGGGAGGCCTTGCTTTAGTCCATTAATTAGAAATATTTCTATTATGTTTCCACATTGATTATGCTAAAAAGCTTTGCTTCAAAGAAATATTAACATGGTCAACAGCTCCACAGAAAATACTAAGTGCTCTAGTAACCAGGCATGAAAGAAGTTCACCCACAGTTGTAGCAACAGATGTTTGTCAGATCCTATAACAAAATTTAAAAGCAAACATAAGTAAAGATAGTTGTATATTATTTGCTCTAATGGACTCCAAAGGTCATGACTGGATTTCTTACTGGCCAACAAGGCAGCTGCACAGGAGTGTATATGAACCAAATATTTTACTTTGTCTCCAGAGTAGCAGTGTGATGATAGGATTTCAGTCTGTCCACATCTTTAGTCCAGACTAGAATATCTTAACAATTATTGGACTACGATGAGATTTTGTATGGGATGAGATATAATACTTGTAATCCATTTAGTCTTACTCTATCACCATCACCAGGTCAAAATTTACACTTGTACACTTTACACTTGTATGTGTGTTGGAATTATCATTATGAACATGTGATTAATCTTTTTTTTTCCATCCAGTACCATAACATTAGGAGTCAAGATAGTTAGTGGAGACAGTTCTCTAGCTGAGTGCCATTAAGCTTTTGCAGAGGGGGAGACACGGTGAGATTAGGTTATTAAAATAGCTCCAGTCAAATCTCAAACATGGAAAATAGGTCAATATGATATTAGTAACAAGTAAATATTTATAAATATTTGTTTCATGAATTCATTTGAGAATGGTTACAGTCTGCTTATCACTCTGCACAGATGTCACGTTTTTTGTCTGCTGCCTTTTGTTTTCTTTCTTTCTTTGCAGTGGCAAAGAAACTTCAGGTTAAGCCAAATGCTTCATGTTTTGCTTTTGTCACATTTTCTTTTATTGATGGACCAACTTTTCCACCTTTGCCAAGTGTAAAAACTTTTTTTGCAATGATTTTGTTTGTTTTAATGCAACTTTTCAGCGACTCTGCTCTGGTTTTTCTGTGTGCAAAAAGAGCACTTGAAAACAGGTAGATGCACCGTACATTCCCTTAATGTTCACAAATAATTATAAAACTGACTTGTATTCTGTGCTATTAAAGCTGACGTATTAGTCCACAAGAAGTATCTGTTTAAAATTTACCTGAGTCTTTTTCAAAGACAGTATTAGCTGGTATAGAGACCACATGAACAACAGAGGTGTACTGGCTGTGCAGGTACAAGAAGAATTCCTGAGGGTGTGAGAGTTTCTATACATTTCAAGGGTTTTGGCCTGACACATTTCACATCACATCTCAGGTAAAGGCATCTCTTCTGGATGTTACAGATGGCCCTTGCAGAACAGATTGAAGCGACAGCCTCAGAATGGCAGCTTACTTTAGAGGGTGGTTTATTAGGGTTAAGAAACTTACCTTCCAGAGTTCACTCCTAGATACAAGGAGGAAGAGCTTGTGCCCTAATGGCTGTCCTATTTAACAAATGTGTTACAGCCTTCTGTTGCACTACCAGGCTCTGTGACACAAGGCATCAGAGAACTAAATTAAAAACGTTTAGTCAGGGAGAGCAGTGGACGCCACAGACTATCAAATGGAAAGCTTATTTTTTAACAGTTGCAGACTATTCTAATAAATCTTCACAGTCACATCTAAATTGCTGTTTGACTTTCATTTTATATTGAAATTTGAGAAGATAAATTATGTGTATGTTTTTTTGCGGGTAACGTTTCCTGTTTGTCTTTCTTCTACATTGTGTCAGTGGAGGTTGGTTAATGGATTGTGCACAAGAGGCACCCACCAGCCCCAAAGCTTAGTTCAGAGTCAGAAAATGTATTAAATTATCATTATCATGAGTCATGAATGAGAAAATTAGTTTTTACTTTTTAAACATTCTAATATTAATCAATCAATTCTATATTTTTTCCTAATGGGTGCTGTCCTACCAATAGTTCAAAACTAGTTCCTCCTGATCTTGCCTCCATCTAATACAAGTAAATGGGTGTAAAAAGAGTCCAGAAGCCAGTACAATAGGTTTTATGAGTGATCTGCTGAGCAACCAAAAAAGAACTCACACAGTGGATACTGATTGTTCCTTGTGTGTCAGTAACTGCATCTTACTGTTGTAGAAGAGAGAATTTTAGTCACTCTTTTCCACTCTTTTCTGTTAATAAATAACAAGAAACATCAATTCTAGAAAACATGTTTTGGTACTTTGCTGTGGTACAGTAGCCTCATAGGACATATTGTACTTAACCATTATCACATCAGCCTTTGCCCTACTGATCCAATTCAGTAGATGAAGACATGACAAAAGATAAAGTGGCCAATCACAAGATAGCATGGTAGGCAAAACTGTGGGCCACTGTTGCCACTTTTTATATTATATAAAAGTAATACATACCGTACTCAATTATCAAGCATAATATGACACGTCAAGACGATATTTTATTGTATTTAAGAGGATCTTTGTGTTTGGTGAGAGAAGAGACATGAAGATTCAGTAGCCAAGCTAACCTGTTGTTTGGGGTGTGTCTGTTTTTCTGATTCAGTTATTGAGGAAATGTAAAAAATATTATATCTATTATAGAAGGAGTAAAAGCTTAGTGCACCAAACTAGACAGCAACCTGCTAAGAGTATAAGCAGGACTCCTCAGTGTCAGAGTGGAAGGCTCATTGGAAACAACAAATTAAGAAAACAAAGCAATAAAAACTTGAAAGACCACAGCCAAAAGCATTAATTATTAATATGACGAGATCATGGTGGTCTCCCAGGTGGTTCTTTGAAATGAAAACATACTCTGGAGGTTCACTCAATATATTCCTCTGGCCAGCATCTAGGAGCTGCATCCATCTTGCAGGTTGACAAAAGCTCACAAGCTCACCTTTCATCACCTCAGGATAGAACTGGGTTTAATGGGAAACAAAGTCTCTACTTGAAAGGATATAGCATTCCATAAATCTGGAAGAATCACATGTAGCCTGGAGAGATAGTCTTAAAGGAAGGCCTGCTGTAATACCAGAGCTGGCTATTATTCATCATTAATAGAGGGAACCAAAAACAGCCTCAGGTTTCTTAGAGTTATAGCTCTGTTGATCCATATATTCCTCTACCTCTCAGTAATAATGACTTCTTGAGCTTCTATGAAATTCTATCACAGATAAAATTCACCACCTCCTGCCCTTAACAAGCACCAATTAATCTTCAAACACAGGATCCTCAAAAACAACTGCAAAACCTGACAAATGTTAAGAACTGTATTTCTCCCATTGACCTGTCAGTCTGTCTGTTAGGCCCTATCCCAACTAGGCTGTGTAAGGATGTTTGCAGTTTGCATTTCTTCACTAGATATGATCAGTCTGTGCCACAGTCCTTTAAAGTAGCTGATGTAAACCCCAAATTATAAGGCCTATTCTTGATGCGGGCGGTTTAGCCAACTATATATCTAACCTTCTCTCTAAGATACAGAACAATAGTTTATTTTAGAATTTAGGATTATGATTCAGAATGCATCATGGCACAGACAGCACTGATGAAAGTTACAAATTATATTCTAATTGCATCAGACAAAAAGACTTGTCTCTGTATTTATCTTGTTTGATCTTAGTGCTACATTTGATACTATTGATCATCACATTTTATTACAGAGACTGTAGCATTAAAGTGTCATTAAAGGATTGCACAAAGTTGGTTTAAGTTCTTTTTATCAGATCAACTTCAGTTTGTACAAATTAACAATGAGTCCTCCATGTCCTTTAGGCAATGTTATTGGGAAACTCTCCCTAAACTTAAACTTGTTATGCAGATGATACTCAACTAAATTTATCAATGAAGCCAGATGAGACAGCAAAACTTCAGGCATGCCTTAAGGACATTAAGACCTTGATAACCTGAATTTTTTTGTTATTAATCTCAGACGAAACTGAAGACATTATCTATAGTTACTCTAGATGGCATTGCCCTGACCTCCAGCGCCACTGTAAGAAATCAAGAGTTACCACTCAAACTTCAAGGAATGCCTTTTCCAGGCTGCATAATATTGCAAAAATCAGGCACATCCTATCTCAAAAAGATGAGACAGGAAGAAAAACTAGTCCATGTTAGCTGCAAGGTGCTGCTCATCCTACTGAAGTACAGCCCATGTGAAGGAATGTGCAGCTAGGGAAGCATTACATAAATCAACTGTGAAATTTGACAAATCATTTACAAATCCTTGTACAAATCAGTTATTAAATTTCAGAATACTAACATGGAATCATACCTGTGAGTAACACATCTCATGAGCATTTATAAACAGTTTTATTATTGGTGTCATTCAAATAAATAAAGTCAGTCTCCCAATAAATTACACACAGATATTCATATGAAATGGAACTGAAACTTTATTTTCCAATTTTTATTCAAGTAGAATAAATGAATATGGCTCCACTGGTTTTCTATGATGTAATGTGAAACCTGAAACAGTGACTTTGACTGATAATTTACTTTGAATTTTTTCTTCCCTTTTACATTTTCTTCCTCTTGATGAGTCTGTTGTCCAACTCAATACAATTTCTGTGTGTAAAAGACAGTTTTCTGTGTTTCATCTGTATTTCATTGTTCTCTTTCATATTGTTTCACTCTTATCATTTGTGTATATATGCAAGAAAACTAAACCTGTATCTTTGGAGTCTGAAAACTAGCTTACATGTTTAAATTTAAAAAAGCAGAATAAATTTGACAGGACAGAAACCAAAAGTGGCTTTTCTGAGTTCATTTTGTATTGAAGCTGCCTGAAAAATCATTGGGAGAGCACACACAAACTAGAAAGAAGTCAAAACTGGTAAACTTAAAGACAAGTTCAATCCCAAAAACTTGTGAGAAAAAGAGAAGCTTAAGTATTTACGCAGCTCAAAGTAACCAAAGTAAAGTAACCCCCAAAGAAAAGACAAAATATATCAAAACAAAAAGAGGTGTGGACATTAGATTGTACCGACAGGTATTGAAAAATTGTTGAGAAATTAATGGTTCTTTTGAGAAACATCTGTCATGTAACTCAAACAATGTAAAGTTGTTATGCTAAGTAAAGTCAGTAAGTAAAGTCTAAAGCCCTACAAATGATTTTTTCTGTGTCCCTGTAGCTGAAGCTGATAGGTTGGAGGCTTTCAATATTAATACGTTTAATATGATACCAACATAACACATAACCATGAATATGAATTGTGAACCGGTACACAGGGCAAATTGGGGTTTGACCTGCTATGTTTGAGGTTTTTGCCTCAAGTGCAACTATTCAGAGCATACAAAACAATTATAATCTCTTCAGCTCCTGCTTCATTAGTCCTGCATTTGTTGTGTGTATCAGTGGCTGCTCTGCTTTCTCAAACAGTTTTGTGTTCAATCTAATATGAAGTGATGAGTTTCCATGTTAAAGTCCCGGTAGAGAGCAGTCGACAAATACAATTTCCTGTTGGAGAAGCATTGAACCAGAGTCCTGGCCTGTGGAATCAAAAGGGACAGGCATGTTGACATAGGAAGCAGAAAACACATCAACAGACTTGAACATCTGTCTCATTGGTTCCAAAACAAACCACTCACAAAGAACAGGAGGATCAGAGAAAGGAAGACAGGGTAACATTTTAGTCAAGTAAGACGTGGCAAGAAACAGAACATACTGAATACTCGCTCCTATGAGTCTAACTATTAATATATACACTAATGTGTCAAAGCATAGTGTTCATAAGAAGTCACAACAGTTTCCACCGCTCATCAAAACCACATCTAATACTGTATATCTGCACCACCTCAGTGAAGACAAGGTCCACCATGGTCATGTGTTGTGCAGTGGAGGAAGAAAGTGATGCCAGAGAGGGCTGAACACCTGATCAGGTGTTTCTCAGACTGAGTCCAGTTTCCTGTCCAGACAATGCCAAATAATCTCAGACCCTCTTCTCCTGATGCTGAATAGGTGGGGTTCCCAGACGGACCACTCAACTTGTGGTCAGATCAGATTGTGGTGGTGGTTCAAGCGTCTCTGCAACTTCTCCCAGGTCATCCAGCAACTCTGTGAACGCTGGCCGTCTGAAGGATTCCACCTTAGATTGGAGAAAAGACAGTGGCTCTGTGAGGATATGTCTGCTTCTGGGCTTATTGGTATGTCATTCATACATTCATATATTCATTCAAAGGAAGAAATATTCAGATTCTTTATTCAAGTAAAAGTGGCAATACCACAAATCTTACTTAAGTAGAAATACAAGAATTAATTACTTTAACATTAATATACTTTACTTAAACTCAAAATAAAAAATAAAAACACTTAATGTGACTGTTATATAGTATCTGAGTATCACATTATTATTACATTTATTACAATAATATGTTGTTATTGTTGTTATTATTGTATTAATATGTAAGTAGCATTTTGATGTTGTCACTTTGACCAGTTTGCAATAATAAAGTAACTGTTACATTACATGTAGTGGAGTAAAAAGTACAGTATTTCTCTGAAACATACTTAAAGTGTGTATGGATAAACTAGTACAACTACCTCAAAATACATGGTTACTTTTCTCTGTGGTTGGTCATTTCCAACATTTCAATCACTTGTAATATTTTGAAGACATGCAGACATGTTAATATGCAGTATATTCATTGATCTCAGGTACTGGCATTATGCAGATAAATCCTATGTAATGCACTTCCCTCCGGGCGTTCCTTATATATTGCGTTCACAAGAATGTTAAGTCACTGTGACCTTTGACCTTTGACCACCAAAATCTAATAACTTTATCTTTGAGTCCAAGTGAATGTTTGTGCTAAATTTGAAGAAAGTCTTACAAGGCAGGTGGGCTTGATATATCACATTCAAGAGGAAAAAAATGTGTCTTGAACGGCTATGTTTTGATTTTGTTTTATATTTGCACTTTCCATAAAATTGTGATTGGTTATTATGATAATTTGGTCACTAAATTAATATGAACATTTAACTGAGTGATCAGATGCCAGGGTAGTAGGATATTTACTGAACAAGTGCATTCATGACAGTTTTTAGGAGTCAGTGTGTTATTATATTTATTATACATGATGAGGATAGGCCAGACATAGACAGAGAAAAATCTATTGTAGGACACCTGAGCATGGCTTGTGGCAATCAGCAGAATTTAATAATACACAATACTCATATAATAATAAATAGGAGGAGTTTCAGTTTCTGTTGTTTATATTGTAAAGAACATAAAGGAACATCTCTCTGTATTTCACTTGGAATAACCCATCTAATAGCAAGATAAAATTATAATTAAACTGCTCACTGATACATAATTACTTTTATTTCTAATAGCTTTCTTAATTTGTCTACACACAATAAAAAGAGTAGTCTTATTGATTTTATTTGATATTGCAATGCCATAACCTTGTTTTTGTGTTAATGTGTTTCCATGTTTCCGTTTCTATTAACCTGGGAATATATATTCCCATTCTGCTTGCAGGAATTTTTTCACATACATTTGCACTGCACTGAAACTGAAAAACTGAGGCCTATGCAAATGAAATTTTGTTCTATGTACACTTGCTGCATACTGAATGACAATTAACGTCTGTCTGAGTCTAAGTCTAACCTACCATACAGCAGCTGGCTGCTAACTCCAGGAGACGCTCAGGACAGTCGGTCACCAGCCCCCTGAACATATTCACATCTAGTCCGTAGTCCTGAAATACATTAACATCAACAGTTGGCTTAGCACTACAGTGTGGGCATACTATAGCACACATTTTTTGCTAGGCACTTACAAAGCACTGTGTCTTGTATAACACATCTGGGCACTGTAAGTGGAACAATGAACATTTGTGTCTCTTTCAGCTTTGAATAAGCTGCTAACAACACATATTATGATAACATATGCTTTTATTCACAGGCTGTTTCAAAGAAGAACACTCATTTGTGTTGGCTCGTACATGATATGTAAGGTGGGATTTTTTTTTAGGTTAATACTAAAAATTAAAAACAGCTAAGGACTGATAATGCTAACATATACTATAACTTTTGTACATGTTATTAGTTCCATGTCCTTAAATAAAGTCTGTTTTAAAGGAATAGTCAAACATTTTGGGAAATTGGCTTTTTTAAAATAAGAAAGGAGGGGTAATATCATCTACTAATGAAATGATGAATCAGTTATTTACACATACATAATCAACCACAATGTTGGTCTGTGCTAAAATATTCATAACTCAAGGTTAATTTACTATTGTTTACTGGAACGTTCAACCATAACAACCAGACCGTAAGATCAAAATATCCCCTACTGCAGGTCATGTGACTCACAAGCAAGTTCTACTTGCTGGAATATGGTCTAACACTGCAAAAAAAAATCCAGTGAGTGAAAAGCTTGAAAATGGATCACTGCAGGAAAAAAAAACACCTTTGGCTTTCAAATGAGGGTAGGATTACACATTCATTTGTATTTTAAGGGTGTTTTTGTCAGCAGAAAAATGTCATTTGTTGATACACAAAAGTCTCTTCCAGTCAAACAATTTATTAGCATATGATCGTACTGAAAACAATTTGTTATTTTTGCTGTGAGAGTAAATGATTTTTGACTGCTCTCCCTTCACAAACAGCCTGATGTGAAGTGAGTTCTGCTGTGATAATGGGTTTCTCATTGAGCTCTACCTGTGTTCTGGGTAGTATCTCCGGGTCAGCAGGAATCCTGGCCAGGATTTCACAGAGCACAATGCCAAAGGAGAAAACATCCACCTAAAACAAGTGAAATAAGATGCATCAATTTAGGTTGATATAAAAAATTGCCAACTTAATGTGGCTGAGGGGCTTGTGTGTCCTGGTGATCCTAAAAGCTGTGTTATCAGGGTCAGTGGCCCCATGGTAGGATCTCTCAAGACAAACTGATCCCAGGTGAGGGACCAGACTAAGAACGATCAATAGACCCCAATGAGACATCAAAATCTCTGACTGACTGACAGCTGAGTGCAAAGCGATAGGGATAAGAGTCAGCACCCCCAAGTCTGAGGCCATGGTTTTCTGCTAGAAAACACTGGACTGGGGGAGAGTTGCTGCCACAAGTGAAGTAGCTCAAGTATCTTGGGGTCTTGTTCATAAGTGTTAGAAATTGACAAGCAGATTGGTGAGGAGTTCAAACATACTGAAAGTATTCAGTAAGTATTCAGACTCCTTGACTTTTTTAATATTTCATCAAGTTACAATTAAGTTCCTTATGCTTATCAAATTCCTCATCAATGTACATTGAAAACCCCATGATGAGAGAGCGAAAACAGAATTTTATAAATTTTTGCTAACTTATTAAAAAGGGAAAAACTGATATGTCACATTGACAAACAGTATTCAAATCCTTTGCTGTGACACTTGAGATTTAGCTCAGATTCATCCTATTTCTCTTGATCATCTTTGAGATGTTTCTACACCTTTATTGGAGTCCACTTGCAGTAAGTTTAACTGATTAGACTGATTTGGAAAGGCACACAAGTCTCACAGCTAACAATGCCTATCAGAGCAAAAACCAAGCCATGAGGTTGAAGAGCTCAGAGACAGGATTGCATTGAGGCACAGATCCAAGGATGCCTACAAAAAAATTTCTGCTGCATTGAAGGTTCCCAAGAGCACAGCGGCCTCCATAATTCTTACATAGAGGGAGTGTGTAACAACTAGGACTCTTCCTAGAACTGGTCACTAGGCCAAACTGAACAAATGGGGAAGAAGGGCTTGATATCAGAGATGACCAAGAACCTGATGGTCACTCTGACTAAGCACCTTAGATCTTGTGTGGAGATGGCAAAAACTTCAGGAAGGACAGCAACATAAAATGTGAAAAAAGTGGAGGGGTCTGAATACTTTCCGACTGCACTGTGCCTCATTTTCTGTCAACCGCATTGGATATCTGAAATATTTGCAATATTTACAACAAATTATGTCAACACACTCTACAGTTAATATGTATCTATAATCTGTGTGTATACTAAAAACAGTAGTTTATCCACTACCTTGCGGTCATATGGCTCCCCTCGGAGCATCTCAGGGGCCATCCAAAAGGCTGAGCCCACCAGTGAGAGCTTCCTGCCAGGATCTTTAACTGGCTGCTCCACCACCTCCCTGGCCAGGCCAAAATCTGTCACCAGGGCCTCCCTTCCCCGAGATGTCACCCGGATCAGACAGTTCTGAAGAAACACAAGCAGGAATAACAACAAAAGAATAAATGCACATATTAATGCAACTGCAATGTAATATTTTGTCAGCAGATGGCAGTGTAAGGTTGACATCTGAAAAAAAGCAGTCACCATCAACAGTTTCTTTTGTTTTTAATATTATGGCCTTCCATTGAGTGTGCCTGTGTTCCCTGGAGCAAAGTCAACATCCAGCTACCAGACAAACAAGTCTCCACTTATCAATAGGCTCAAAGGGATCTGCTTTCAGCACGTTTCCTGCACACTAAATAATTTACCCACACCACATGTGAAGAGACTTTGTACACAGATGAGACTCAGTTTGGCTGCCTGTGTGGTATAGGTAGCTCCATCACCCTGACTGGCTATCAGATTTTTAATTAAACATTTCTGTGAAAAAATGAAAACTCATGGTTCACTGAGTTTACAGGCAAAAAGCTGGAGGTGTGATGAGAGGCAGACAGTGGGAGAGCTGTAGTTGCATAACAACAGTGGGTGGCCTGAAATGTTTGTATGAGTGTCTAGTGTGTATCGTATATGCGGGATGTTGATGCATGTGTATAAATCTGTATGTATAGACAGAGCTTTGTTAGTGACTGCACAGAAAAAACATGTCTGATATTAAAAGAAAAAGAAAATGAAATGCAATTTGTGTGTTTGCATGTCTACAAATCTTGTGAGTTTCTGTTTCTGTTTGTATAAGTCTGTGTGTGTGGGTGTGTGTGTGTGTGTGTGTGTGTGTGTGTGTGTGTGTGTGTGTCCGTGACTGGGTGTGTGTGGAAGTTGAGTCTCTTAGCATCTGGCTCCCATTGCACCAGAAGCCTTTTCCTTCCAGTAGCCTGTCATTACAAAGCTCTCCTGGGAAAAAATTAGGACCCAGACTTCACCTCTAAATTTAGCCTGGGCTCCTCATCTCTCTGCCAAGCAAAGTAATAGTTTTGGGAACAAAAATGGAAAGTTCTTGTAGATACACAGAGCATCAATTAAAGGGGCCTCTGTTTCAGAGCTTTGAGTTTCACATGTCCAGACATTGTGCTGGACATGTGGGCGACTTAATCCCAGCGCAACTTTTTAGGCCGGGGCAAAACTGGCATGGTATTCAAAAGAAACAAAACTACAAATTCCTGCTTTTTGGATCATAATTATGTTCATGTTTGTGGGTGTTCATATTATAATCATTGCAACTTTAGGGACCATTTTGTTACAGTACATGATGATGCCATACTACAGACAAAGAGACCTCCAGAAATATGTAAAATGCTTTTTTTGTTGTTGTTTTTTTCTTGTTAATTCATGGAAACTTGGATTGTGTTTATCTTTTCATCATTTTCATCAAGGACATCAAAGCATGAGTCATGACGTCATGTCTGGACTGGCCTCTCTTCCACTAGCTTCTCTGTCTCACAGAAGATGGTTCCTGGTGAAGTGGGCTCACAAGGAAGTAAGGAAGTCAAGTTGGCAAGGTTGGATAAGTATTTCAATACTTTGCCTCTCCTTATTTTACTATGACAATGTACACTGGCACTCAGTTGATTTTCCTATGGGACAAGGCCAAAGCATTTGGTAGTTAAACCGATTTCAAACAAACCACAAATTACTATTGTTGGGAAAAAATATGTCTTGGAAGGAACTCTCTTAAACAATGGTCTGTAGTTTTTGTCACTGGCTGGTTGCATGCTATTCACCTATCACAGACCATGCTCAGCAGCCAAAAGTTCATTGCACCCTACTCACTGGATGTTTTAGGTTACATATCAGTAAAGGTTTAATCTTTGCAATTATTAATAATACCAAGAAATATAGACTCTAACGGTGCACTTCAAGGTACTGAAATGTTTTCAAATTCTCAATCTGTCTCCGTGGTCTATCTTAGTTATTGAGCTGTGGTGGACAAGTATCAGCTACAGTGCATGACATGTCTGTGGTGGCAGACTGGAGAACTGGTTGTGATAGCAGGTGATGAAAGATGAACCTGAATGACCCCTGTTGGGACACTAGACTAATGTAGGTCAGAGTGAGACAGTGACTGAGGGTCTTACCTTTGAGTTGAGGTCTCTGTGGTAAATGTTCTTGTAGTGCAGGTAGATCATTCCTCTGCTTATGTCACAGGCCAGGTCCACCTTCTCTCTCCAGCACAGGGGAACATCTTTCCTGGCCAGAAGCTCTTCCAGACAGCCACCATTTACATACTGAAACAGCCAACAAACACCAGGTTATACAGTGTGTGAAAATGAAAGACTCATCAAAATAAGTAGAAATTCACTTAATAAAAGTAAATGGAAATTAAAATTCAAATAGCAGAAGAGTAATAAGGCTTTTGTTAAGGGTATGAAGTTGATGCAGGTGAACATGTAATTTCTTCTGTACAATCTCATTACTCTGAAGTAATAACTATCCCCACCTTTATGACCTGAAATCAGAGAGACCTGAGATCTAAGATCACTGCAAATACTGCTGGACCCAGGTCAAACTATACAATAAACACTTGACTCAACTTGCTCACCATTTCATTATTACTATCAGCCCACATATTCTGTTTTTCCACACTCAGAAAAAAGCCAGCCTGGGAACATACACAGTCACAATGACTCAAGCAAAACAAGAAAAAAAGGAGTTGGATTCACCTCTAAGATCGGATAGAGTTTGTCTTCTTTGACACAGATTCCCAGATATCTAGAATGAGAGGATATACATGTGTTATTACTTTTTCATAAACTTTATTATTAAAATTGAGTTTCTAAAGAAAATCTGTTGATGTAGTATATATTTCAATAACTTTTTATGCTTTTTATAGTGTAAATTTCTTATGTATACAGTATATTTTTATTTTGTTTATTAAGTCATGTTAATCATGACAGTTATCTCTTCACAAAACATTTTACAAATCAGAGGACTTTTGACTATGTGATAAACCTCAGCTAATAGACACCATATATTGAACATAACAAAATATGGTGATGTAGTCCTTAAATAAAGCAAAGGACAGTGAAATCATTTATATTTCTTGTTCTCATGAAAAGAGCAAAACCAAAATATATTAATCTATTTCTCAATATTTACTTTTGCAACCACAATCAGGGTGCACAATCATTGGTTCCTACTAAAGACCTACATCAATCAACAGTTCCAATGCCAATGTTTTATTTAGAATTTTGTTTTATTAAAAGCTCAGTAATTTACTTAAACAGCTGTAGTTCTAATCAAATGTTATTCAAAATGGGGGAGCCAGTGGATTAATCCACATTTGATGTAGAATTGTTGGGTGTCTGAAGTGCCCTGAGTTAAGCTCTGTTGTGAATCAGTGCTATATAAATTAAAATTGACTTGATTTGATGCTCTTGTGAATATGATATTGGTGTGTGGGATTGAGTCAAAATAAACTACAGAATGTGTGATCATGATAATAAAATCAGTGAGACAAACCACTGTAAAGGTAAAATGTGCTACATACATACGGTGTCCTTAAGTTATTGTCTTCACAACCATGATTACACATACACAGTAGTCCAGGAATATAATAAATAACAAGCATTCAATTGTTTAATGCAGGTTTAAAAATATAACAAATTTAACAACAATACAGAGTGATCTGTCCCTTTTCTGTTGTAGATTTTTCTAAACCAATCCATCTATGTTATTTAGAAAGCATTTACTTGATCACAGTTTATTATCAAAGCTGAACTTTTTAAAGAACAATTGTGCAATAGTATTAGATCCTGAGAACAATGACTTCAACATCATTTACATACACTGTGCATTTGCCTTTGGTTGGTGTGTACCAGGTACTAACAGTATGACCTCAGCAGATACAAAAAGCTACACTCTGATAAACTTACTGCCATGACCTTGGTACATGGCTAAAATAAGATTGCTTAGGCAAACATTATGTCTGCCTGACCTCACACCTTATGTAACTGCTGTAGATGACAGGGCCTGTGTTAAATAGCACCAAGGTCTCATTTCATTAGTGTTGACTGCAGCTGCAGTAGGGCAATGCTTCGGTTATGTTACAGGCACCAAACTAAATACAGTTAGTTAACACTCTACTTGCCAACAATTTGAGTTTTTTTAACCAGTTTCTGTTACATTTCTGAATTTTAAAGCTGTTATAATCCCTATTCTTTACATAAACAATGGTTCAATTGACTATAAAGGGGTCAATTGTAGTGATGAACCCACAGAGACTTATCACCTGACTCTCCTGTTTTGGTATCACTGTGCTCTTCCACTTAAGTTTCAGTCACATTGTTTTCATTGGAAAACTTCTGATAAATCCACTCTACACTACCTATTCAGTGCCAGCCATCAGGCAGACAAATTTAGCTAAATAGCCATGGAACCTGTGAATAATCTCACACTTAAAGATATTTTTCTCAGGAGTTGAGGGAGACTAAAACAGAGCTAAAACAGAGTGAATCTGGTGGACAAAAACCCAACTCCAAATGAATTATGATGTTATTATGTATCTGTTCAATATGTAAATAAAGAATTTGCTAGTACATTTGAAAAATCAACTTTAAATCACGTAACCAGAATGTTGTGTTTTTTAACTCATATTGCTGCCCCCACGTGGCCAAAAAATAAAAAATAAAAACATACATTTTTGCTGACCCCTGTATGATTTCTAATTTATTTTCTTCCTATTCTAAATTCTACTATTCTATACTAAAGCCTTTGGTTTCTATTCATTTCCATATTCATAAAAATGTATGAACCATAGTATAATTATTTAGTGTAGTTTAAGTAAGTACAAACATGTTAAGAGGTATTTCCATTTTAAAGCTCTGTAACTGTGGTAGCCATAAATACTGCTACCACACTACAGACTGTGAAGTTGAGATGTAGAGAAAAAAAGAGAGAGTGTGATGTGTGGGAGGGTGTAGAGCCTGCAGAGACAGAGAAGAGAGACTGAATGTTTTGTGAGGGAAATCCTCAAGCAGTTTCTTTTGCTTAAGGAGAATTTAACCAGTTAGACATGTATAAAGTATATTTTCATTTTGTTTATTAAGTCATGTTAATCATGACAGTTATCTCTTCACAAAACATTTTACAAATCAGAGGATTTTTGACTATGTGATAAACCTCAGCTAATAGACACCATATATTGAACATAACAAAATATGATGATGTAGTCCTTAAATAAAGCAAAGGACAGTGAAATCATTTATATTTCTTGTCTCTCAATAATTTCCATAAACAGCTGTAGTTTTTATCAAATATTACTCATAACGGGGAGCCAGTTCATTTGTTGAGGACTATTTCCACATTTGATGTGGAATTGTTGGGTCTCTGAAGTGCCCAGAGATAACCTCTGTTGTGAATAGTGACTGAATGTTTTGTGAAGGAAATCCCCAAGCAGTTTATTTTGCTTTAGGGGAATTTAACCAATTAAAAAAATCACAAGGGCTTCAGTAAGAACAGGGAAATTACCTGACAATGTTGGGGTGGGAGAGTTTCTGTAGCAGGCTTATCTCTCGCACGATGCTGTCTTGGTCAACGTCGTTCTTGTAGATCTTGACCACCATCACCTTCCGATTGGTGTTGTGCATCACCTGAAGGACATTCGCAGCCATTAATAGCAGAGACAGAGGAAGCAGAAGTAGTAACAGCAAGTTGTAGCAGTGATGATGGGGAGGCAAGTAGAGATACAGTGGAGACAGTGTTACAGCAGTTTTTAAACTTAATTCTGAAGGTGCACATTTACAGTATTTGCACATTCAATTTATGTATTGATTTCTATTTATTTTACATCAGTCCATAATCAGAGAGCAAAACCTAACTTTCTGAGTTTCACTCAATCTGGACACATCAAAGCTCTGACTTTCCCATCCTGTGGCCTCTTTCTAACTCATTTAATCATGGACAAAGCCTAAATGTATGACAATCAGCTCTTCCTGTAGCTCTGTTCCTGCACTGATTTCACATTAGGAGTTATGTAAGGTCTCAGCTGGGGATGAGCATTGCGCCCCCATGGTCTCCAAAGCTGGTGGGCCAATCATGGAATGGCAAGAATGTCCCAATTAGTGGCTTGAAACAAAGCAGGCTTTGATGGCAGCTCACACGTAGGCTAGCAGCAAGGCAAAATGGAGAGAAGACAGAAGAAATACCTTATAGACTTTGGAGAAAAAGCCGCTTCCGATTAGCTCAGCGGTAAAGTTTTCCCAGAATTCCAGTTTGCGGACGGCGGTGCGGAGCTTCTGCCAGCGGTCCACATGGTAGTACTTGTCTGAAGACTCACCGTACAGGGTAGGACTGGTGGGCTCTGAGGACACATCTACATCACACATCCTGGAGATGTCCACTGGGAAAGTAGAGACATGTAATAATAATATAATTAACAATAATAAACCACCTTATGTATACATGCTATGCACACACACACACACACAGGTTAGATAGACTAAGTAGAAAATATGGGCCCAAAAATACAACCTCAATGCAACAAAAATGAATAGACCTGTGACCATTGCAGCAAAAGTGATTACACCTATGATTTCCAGTTAAGGCTACTTGCATGAACAAAGTTATAAAATAACCCATGAACACCACAGCTTTCTCAGCTTTGACTTGGATTGTGTCTAATGCAACATGGCTCCACATGGTAAGTAACTGCCTGAGCAAGATTGCAAGACTTCATAAAAATGGGAGAGAGTACAAGAGCATCAGTAGGCTACCTAAAGTAAGCTGAAACACAGTTGCAGCAGTATTTAGGGGGTAAAGGAAGAGCCATATTACCAATAACAGAAATCATCGTCGTCATCCTCAAAAAATGCAGCCAAACACAATTAGCTATTTATGCAAACTTGCACTGAAAAAGTGACGGCTCAGTGCTTCTGACTTGGCCAAAGGGTTACCTATGGAAACTGGTGTGTTTCTACATATAAAATATGTACCACTACCATCACCACCCCAGTTTTTTAAACCAACCTTTTTAAACTGATGGGACGATGAGGTGCAACACTGAGTGAAAAATATTCCAGATTTAATCTGATGAAGGGCTAACTGGACCAGACCATCATGTATTAATGTGATTGACTTTGATTCACTCAGATTATAAGCTCATAATCTTACTAAAAAATGACAGGCACTGACGAGCGCCAACTCGCAACACATTAGATTCAGTGTTTTGTTGTTTCGTGCTGCTTTCTTGGACATATGTGCAGAAGTGGTGTTTTTTAATTGCTATGTCATTATACTGATGTTTTTGCTGCTTCAAGGTACTCTGCATAGCCTGTGTTTCTGTTTTGATAAATCTGTTGTGTTGCCGTCTTCTGTGATGTCTCTTTTTAGCCACTTGGCTAATACTAGCACATTTACAGACTGCTGATTAATTTGTGTTGTCCGACAAATAAATAGAAATGAAATGACATACATTCATATTTATATTCTATATCTACATTGATATATATGTATATACAGGCATATGCAGCATCAGCCCAACAATATTTAAAATATATTCATTTCACCCTAAAGCTAAGCTGATCAACACAAAATACTGTATGACAACCCAAAGGGCAATTTATGCATTTAATGGTATGAAAGAAACCCTGGATGAAAGAGAAGCTCACAAAGGGTCTAATTTCACTCTCCCCCTTACTAGCTGCACAGATGAGGGAAAGTGCCTCCACTTCACAGACTGAAACAAAGACGGTGAATAATGTGAGACTTAAAACAGAGGTAGGACCAATGGATAACAGGGTTGGTCATTGAACACAAACACTGTCCACAGTGGTCAAGTGAGATGTTTGTCCTAATTGGACGCAATGTTATGCTCACATTTCTAAAAAGGGCTAATACACAACATAACTTGTGTAAGACATGAACAAGACTTATAGTAAATGTACAGTGAAGGTAGATTTTTGTGATCGAGGGAACCTTTGATCATTTTTTGTTATATGTATAATAATTCTCACTCAGTTTTTTGTATGTCATTCTCTTTCCTGTCATCTACAGCATATTTTACTGCACACACATTATGCCAGTAAATGATATACACTCACCATAAGGAAGGCTGCAGTAACTTAGATAAACTCTCTTTACTACTATGGTGAGCAGAAAAGCATCTCAGAATGCACAGCACATCAAATCTTGGGCCGATGGACTACAACAGCAGAAGACCATGTTGGGTTGCACTCGTGTCAGCCACAAACAGTGCAGTGGACACAGGCTCACCAAAACTGGACAGCTGAAGACTGGAAAATGTGATATGAATCTCAATTTCTGCTGAGGTATTCAGATGGTAGGGTCAGAATTTGGCATCAACAACATAAATCCATGGACCCAACCCACCTTGTATCAACAGTCCAGGCTGCTAGTGGTGGTGAAATGGTGTGGGGAACGCTCTGTCCCTACATCCTTGCCCTATACCCTATCTCTGATTGGTCAGAAGAGTGTGGCTCACTCAAAAACTAGAGGGAAACATCTCTGTTCTGCTGCCAGGCTGTTCAACGAGCCTGGGTCACAGGCACCTCTCTACAATAAAATATGTTATGGAGCATATTTCAGCTAATGAAAAATATTAGTAAAAATGACAAACTCTACTGCTTTGAATAGTAGAAATTTTACTCCTTTCCAAAATATTTCTTTTACATTGGAATAACAGGACACTAATAATGACACTATTCTGGAGTAGTAAAGACCTATGCAGTGCAGCATTCATAAAATCTGGATTCAAATATTTTTGTTCCTTGTGTAAAAATGACCTAAAACTATTTGACTCATTGATTTTATGCTTTATTGAGATTTGTTGTCATGACTGGCAAATGGCAACACTAATTATCACCTGTAACTGTAACTGTAAATACAATAAGGAAACATTTTCATAAATTGAAAAGCCTATTAGAATATAGCTTAAAACATCTAACAGTGCAACCTGTTGACTTTTATGGAGGGGAAGCAGTGTAGTGTAGTAGTGTAGTTTAGTGCAGGAATAGTCTGACATTTTTGGAAATACACTTGTTGTATCAATACCACAAAATGTCTGTATGGTAAATGTAAAGCTCCAGCCAGCCGCTAGTTAGCTTAGCTTAGCATAAAGACTGGACACAGAGGGAAACACCTAATTTTGCTCTGCCTAAAGGGTAACAAAGTCCACCTTTAAATTTCACTAATTAAATTGTACCCCCATCACCAGCTGTCTATATCGCCATTGTTATTGCACAGGTATGACTGATATGAGTCTTTTTGGTTCTCAGCAAGAAAGCGAGAATGCCTTTGAACAACCACAGTAAAACAGCATCTATAGTGGATGCAGGACAGGAATAGCTGCTTGTATTCAATAATAATAAATATTCAATAAAGAATTCCAAAATTCTGAAGACACTGCAGGATCCCAGACAACAGCTAATCCCCAATCTTCTATCAAATCTTCTTCCAATCCTCTATCTAAATTATTCAGCAAGTACAACATGTATATCAGAAACACTGGATAAATCAAACACAAAATGCACTGTAATCTGGCCTGGCATCATCAGTTCACTTAGGCAGAATATCTTTTCATTGCAAGAGATCCAGAGGAGCAACAGATGCCAATCAAAAGATGCTGATCAAGCTGCCATTATTTAACTGTTTTCAGTGTGGCTGGGCTTTAAGAACAGTGTTGAAACTTGCTCTCTGCTCCTCACAGAGGGTGTAGTCCTGACCTAATTTCAGCCACAGAGGACCGGTGTGACAACACTGAAGGTCAGAGTTTGTTTTTTCCATGACAACAGCCTCTCTTGCCTTTACAGTGACGCTGGTGGAAAGCACACACTGACACGCAAACACAATTGGCATGGTTTCATCAATCAAGCTGGGGGAATCAACTTCAGCTATTCAGGCTGCTTTTGTTCACTCGGCTCTGGACTAAACAATCGCTGTACTTTCAGCTCCAACACTGTCAGAGGAAAATGCTTACAGTGCAGCCCTATCATCTAGCTGCCACTCTACTGTCTGCTGTCTGATTCCTTCACCACTCCTTCCTTTCTGCACTGCAGAAAATAGCAGCACACACTAACTCCCCACTTTGGGAGCTAAAAAGTTAAGTTAAAAAGTTAAACATCCAAACTACCATAGGTTTTACACACAGAGGGCACTGGGGCTGAAAGATTTCAGGGAAAATATCTAATTGCGATTTTTCTGACAGATATTGCGATTTGATTTGAAATACAATTTCTGAAAGTCAACTTTAAGTCCAGGATTCTTTATGGAGATAACTGAAATATTAACTGCTCTATGTGTTAATCCAAGGATAAGAATGAAAATATACAAATCGATGCATTTATAACAAAAAATCTTGTATCTCACATTTCTCAGAATCTGTCAGTTGTTTTTGACTGCTGAGGATGGATATGCTGCAGTTTGTCTCCCATCCTTTTGCACTCTCCATTTTCTGTATTCCACAGTTAATTTCCCACTTTGTCTGCTCCTCTTGGCTGATGTGTTGTTAGCTCTTACAGAAGATGATTCTCAACCAGCTCAATCTTTGTGTTTTTCACACGTATGGAAAGTTACACAAGCAACATGCAGGAAATTTGCCTGTTTGTGCTGAAGGGCACTTATCACAATCCACTGTGAGTTTGACCTATGTCTGACCACACACAGCGTCAACAGGAATATCAGGGCTAGCCATTGCCACGCTGACGTCTTCACAGCTGATAAGGAATGCCACCTATGAATGTATCACAGTAAAAATCTGTTCACACCAAAGAGAGATTTTTCCCCAAAGCTTCGTCTCTCCACACAAGGACTCTCTCTGAGGATTTTTTTTGAAGATCATGCGGGGATGTGATGTTAGCTCAAAGAGGAGGGTATGTATGTTTGTGTATTTATACATTTAAGACCAGACTTGTCACCTTGTCACCTTCCAAACAAGAGAGCTTCACGTCATTAGGTGATGTCAAGGCGGTGACTCACTCATGATACACTACCTTCCACAAGGTTGTACACTGCTTAAAACCACTAAAAGTATCCAAACACACACACACACACACACACACACACACACAGACATCTGGATAATTTGTGGTTGCACTCCAAAAAAAGCAAAACTGGAAATTGATTAATGGCAACAAAGTCTTGAGATAGGATTGTAGTTTAGGTGGATAACAGCATCTTTAGTGACTTCAGGCATAGAGTATGCAATTGCACAATAGCAGAGCATGAACCTACCACTATCAGCCCTCCAGTAATTACATTTTTGGCTACAGCCTAATCAAATTAAACCCGAGCCATTAAACTGGCCTGTGCCAAGCCACAGTAGCTGTTAATTGCTTCATGGATTTTCCAAACCGAGGTGAGGGTCGCCTTAAAGCCACAGCAGCCTAAGAGCTTTGCCTTGGTCTGCAGGTTTCTGAAGGCAGAGATGGAAGGAAGGGATCAGTGATCAGATCAATTAGGAATGGCCAGAGCTCCATAACACATAGCTGTGGCTCTCCATTGGCGTCAACCACATTTGGTGGTGGATGTGGTATTGATGAATTATGCCACTGCTGCAGAACATAAACTATTTATGTGCAGAATACAGTGCTTCTTTTATTTCCCATTTATTTTTGAGTTACTATCACTCTTAGGGTAGGATGCTGTTCACATTTGAACCAATACAGTACCAGTACCATACTGGTGCAGTTTTATTTCATTTTAAATACAGTACTCCTTATTTGTAGTCTACTTTCCTGATGTAAAGACCACATTTCCCCACAGGAACTGGCACCATTGTTTATGTATCACCTTCATTTTACTGTCATGATCTTCCATGACAACAGCAGTGCACTATAAGCATTTTCATACAGATGGAAATATATCTTTAAATATATATATATATATATATATATATATATATATATATATATATATATATATATGTGCTGACATGGGCTTGGAGGTGGTGCAACAGCTTCAACAAGCTATATATCATGACACATGACATTACATAGGTGAAGTCATTTGGTACGCTAGACCATCATGCTGATGTCATCCAAAAATCATGCTGCATACTTTGTTTTTTTTTTTTAATTTGGGTGTTTAAAAATAGCAGTCCTCATGCTCTGTGCTACCAGCCTGAGGCAGTGCCCTGCAGTATGTGCAGGGATCCATGAGAGATACCACTGCCGATCAATCACTTTAAATCCATTCCTAACTAATGCGATATTGATATTTTGATTGCCAAGTACTCTCTAACAAATAAATACCTGAACAACATATACAGCTCCATTGCTTCACGTGCTGGCATGTTGCCTGCAATCCTTCTCCTTCCCTACATCTCTTGCTTCTTTACCTACAGCTATCCCTTCCTAACCCTCTGCTGCTGCTTCAGCTGTCACAGCACCACTGGTTGAAGTCTGGAAATACCCAAAACAAAGTGATCAAAGTGATAAGTGATCAGATTTGTCAAACTGTTCAAAGTTCCGCTGTTGTTTTGTTAATACCTCTGGGCCAGACTGTGCTTGCGCCTCCACAGGACGAACCCTTTTGAGGCTTTGAAAATATTTTTTCAATATTCATCTCATTCTGAGTGTGCACAGAGATGACGGGTTATTCACAGATGGGTTAAAGTGTTTGTGAGAGTGCAGCCAGGGCAAGGAGGGCCTGAGTGAATCAATGTGCTGCACGTCAATGCTGACATTGTGCCACAAATAAATTAATGTATGGGAAGCATGCCAGTCTAATATGTGAAGGAGATCAAAGCAAAGTTCCTGTATTTCCACAGAACTCATGAGGTTAATGTTCTGTAATTTAGAGGTGAGGAAGCAAAACTTCATTTTGGACAATGCATGAGGCATGACAGAGGCCCAAAGGTAATTCAATCACTGCTCACAGTGACTGACTTACTGCATGTGGTTAGAAAGGCTGCTGCTATAATAACCAATAAACCACTGTGGCATACTGTAATAAGCCTACATTCATTTAAAATCAGTGTTCAAATATATTAAAAACCACAAAACTGTTTAGTGCAATTACCAGTGTATTGAACCTAGAAATCTTTCTATAAAGATAGAAATCAGTGCAACATAATGCTATTAGCTATTTCATATCTGGATGTGTACAAACATTCATCAAATCTGGCGAACAGTGTTCACTGGAGGATATGTTTTGCTCAGTTATGGAAAAAAAAGGATTATCTTTCTTGTCAACTGCTACTTTTGCAAAACATACACAGAAACCATGGCAACACAGACAGAGAGTACACTGTTGATGATGTTGAGATCACAGCAGAGAAAATGACAACGACAATGTCAACCATGGTCAGGCAGACAAGCTCCATGAGTTTCTTCAAAACTCCACCACTAGTCATGTGCCAAACTGCATCTCACAGACATAGAGCATAAATATCTGAGGACATATTCAACCAACGACCCCAAGGAACGCAGGACACACAAGGCATCAGTGATGCACATGCAAAGCGTAATTAAAAGCAAGTATATCAGTGACCTTAGATGAGAGGATCAGTACCACTCATGTCTGTATGGCCAACATGAAACTGTTCACCTGTTACAGTAGCTGACTTTGAAAAGATAGTTGTTAGTTAGTTAGCTTTAGAGGTCTTACCACTGATAACTTCATATTTATTGCACAGACATGAAAGTGGTTCAACCTGCCATTTCAATGATGAAGAATATTATTTTCCATTTTGTTTTCTGCTGTAATTATTACAAGGGACAATGGAATGTATTGTTTGGTATAATAAAAACAAAAACTGTTTTTGATAAATGCACAAAGACTGATTTGACTATTTTCTTATAAAACATTTAATTTAGCGAGTTACTTACAGAAAGTCTGGAAGATGAGGAAAAATGCTTTTTATTGAGTAGGGTTTTAGCTTTTTTTTCCTTCTTCAATTCAGCTAATAATATATTTGAAATTTTAAATATGTTATTAAAACTTCAAAGTGAAGAATTTGTTGATACAATGCTTCACATTAAAAAAATACATTTTCTTCTCAGGTGGATTTTGCTGTAACCAACAAGACATGGAAATGGATTTCTACTGTCAGAATAGGAGAGTCAGTGGTTAGTGAAGCATTATTCTCAGAGATTTCATGAGTGTGTTAACATTTGGTTTGCATATAAACTGAATCTGGGCCTGGACCTGCAGCTGTAAATTTGTCCCACTTAAAATGCTGCTTAACAGAGCTAATTCATCTTCAGTTCAGCATGATGCTCGACGTGCAGATGTTTCTTGCAAATTTCATTTACCTAGCAGTTAATGAAATCACTCTATAAATACATGTCACAGATTCATGTTCACAGCGGTCATTCAGCCAGTTCATGAATGAGTTGAACAATCCCCTGTCACTTCTTCTGTTTCTTCCTCTCCACTGACCTCACTCTATCTTCATTTACTGTGCCTAAGCTCAAATTACAGGTCCCAGGTTGTTTTCCTTACCTGGAGAGTGACCACCTGTCACCTCCTGCTAACTCACAGTCTGGTTTTCTTTGTCTGTTTATGCTGGAACATCTAAGTCTCAAACCAAACACACAGTATAATTTAGAGAACAAATAACAAATAGTAAACCCGCTTTACAGATTTGATTGCACAACACAAGTCATAACCATCATGAGAATGGAAACACTCTCAGATACGAGAGAAAGCTGTTACTGTGGTCATGACTGTAATGTGCTCTGCCCTGCGGTAAACCACCTAATACCATGGAGATGTAGTAATGTGGTTATTGTTGCAGTCCCAGCACCAAGCTGGAAGAAGACAAAAGAGTTATGAACACAGTGACTCGGGTGATCTCTTAGACCTGATGTGCTAAGGGACTGGACCAGAATCATTAGATAGTGGAGGGGGGTTGAGCATTAATGTCCTATGAGGAACATAAATGTGTGCACCGTATTTCATGGGAATTCATCCAACAGTTGTGGAGACATTTGACTCAAAACCACAAATGATGGAAAAGTCAGATATTCACCAAAGGCATTAATCCACTAGAAACGATCAATGTCAGTACAAAGTGTTGTTCCAGTCCATTTGCAGATGTAGAGATCTGTCACTCTTTAAGTGAAAACTTTGCCTTGCTGGTGTCACAAGATGAAATATGAAGGGATCATCAGAAGTACAGTGAATGTCTGTAATATATAATGTATAATTCCACTGGCAATCAATCTAAAGGATGTTGAGATATTAAAGTCTGGACCAAAGTGGTCAACTGACATACTGACATTGCCATCATTAGGGCTAATAAAAAAAGACAGTGGCTGTGATGTTTGGAAAACAGGATGCACAACTTTGTTGTATCTGCCATAATTTTGGCAACTTCACTTCTAATGTGTGATGAATTGCAGTTATTGTTACTATTGTTCCATGAACATTAGTAAGGTTTAAACAAGAGCGCACCATCTTTAATTCTTTATGCACCTGCACTGATGCATTGATGTTAGTCATATGTGCATGTCATCAAAGTCTAGCAGCCATAACATGTTCACACCTATTAGACACAAGACACTAAACATCAGCCCTTGATGCCCTATGTCCACTTTAAATATCCACTGGGCCCCTTCACTGGCACATATGACAAAAGAGCAAAAGAGACCAAGTATTTACTGTATGGAGCTGCAGGTTGGGGATGATGATGACAACTGGAGAGTCTATGCATGGTATTCAAACATATTTTATCCCACAACAGAGTGGCACCCTGACTGCTTGTGGAAACACTGTCAGATAATTTATTCTATATTTTTTTCTGCAAGGAAAAATCCTATTTGAGAACAACATGCAACTTGTAGAGATAGCTGAGTGGGCTTGAGACACAGTGTTGGAGGTCAGACAAAATGTGCAAACACCACAATGCATTTCTACAATCTATAACCCACCACCACTAACAAGACTGAACTCATTCAGTGTCCGAGCCAACCCCCAGTGTCTGTCAAGGTCAAGCTATGTAGAAAAAATGTGGACATACAACCAAAGTAACCTGAGCAGATGGAACAGTAACCTGTGGTAGCCAAGTATTATTGTCTATGTGTTCCTGATTATTAGATCACAGTCAAAGCATTCTTTTAAAATTTGACTCACCTGGATAAAAACAATAACACATGTGACTCATGAAAACATTAACTTAATGCTTAAAAATGTAAAAACAAAATAATGTTAAGTAGTTTAAAAAAGTGATTTTTAGAAGTTGATAGGTTACAGAAAAGAATGAGATATAATTAAGAGAGAAACTAGGGGAATTCATTAAGTACTCTAATGCATTAACTCTAATACATTAAGTAACAAAGTGGGCCACATTTCTGTCCATCTTTAATCTCATCTGCTCTTGGGTTTATACAGATGAATACATTAGAGGTTATAGTGGTCATTTTACCTGGTGTATAGTAGGGATCTCAGAGGGTTGGTGTTAGATTCCAACGCTCAGGAGCTCATTCTAAGGGAAGTCTGTTTACCCATTAATATGTGCTTTCTCACCTTAACCTGAACCTAATATTATCTCTAACCCACACCAGTTGAGTTTTATAATGCTTAATTGACATCAACCTTACCCTAACCAGTTATCTTTCTCAGTTAAATAATGTTCACCCACCTCCAAGCCATCAGCAGCTGTCTCTAGTTGTCAGTAAGAATGATTCACATGATTGAGTGAATAATGTAGCCAGTTGTGGTGGCTGTAGCAGTTCAAAGGAGACTGACTGGTCAGAATTCCTCTCCTCTCCCCTCTCCTTCTTACATACTGTATGATTCACTTACAAAGCTCTGCTTAAGAAAATTGCGCAGCGTTGGTTGAGCACATCCTTGAGTCAGTGAACACACACATACACACCCACCTATGTTTTTCTGTCTCACAACTTGTAAAGTGAAACTGCGAGCCTGAAAATGAAGGCAGAATGTGCAAAGCAGAGTTTTCAGGCAGAAACATTCAGGCACAAGTTTAATATTAAGATTATAGATACAAAACTCTGCTTTCAAACACACTGTCTTGACCAGTATTATACTCCACAGTCCTCAGTGAGGGACAGAGATAGACGACACAGATGGCTTGCTAAAAAAGGCCTTTCAAAGGCTTGCTGCAACCTACACAGCCAAACATGAACCTTGTAGCTAAGTAACCAAGCTTCCCAAGCATGTAACAGTAAGAGTGTGAAGGTAAATAAAAAGTCGGTAAATTAGACCATGAACCAGTGTTCATTAAAATGCAGCCACCAAAGCTAAAAAACATTTCTTTGTAATTAACACCTGCTGGATATTAATTACTATCAAATGTATTTTCGGATATACTTAATTTGACCCAGGCTAAAAGGCTAAACAATATTATGGACTACTGATCTGGATCATTACATGTAATAAATAAAATCACACAAACCAGAGGTCACTAGAAACAATCTTCCATTTACAGGTGGTTCTTGATATCAAATGGAAACTGTCAGATGCAGGTGTTTGTTTTAGCCTAGGATCAATACAGCCTGACTGCTTTTGTACCACTGCTTGGACTGCATTTCTAAAACAAACAGCATTAGAAACAATAGCAACAATCTATCTATCTCAGTATAGAGCCCCAAAGTGTTCAATAAAAATAAATAATTACAAAATAAGGAATCAATAAGAATGAGTTCAATTTGGTTTAATATTAGAAAGCTTCATTTAGAAGCTCATTTTCACTGCTGTTTTTATTTCTTGGTGGCATATTTCTCAATAACACTTTCATTTGTCATGCCATTTTTTATTTTATTCTGTCACTTTGCATGACAGTGGTGTTGTAACCACCTGCTCACCTTTCAGCCAATCATGTGTTTCCTGTTTCCATGTTGCTCAGAAATAGACACACAACTCTGAGGAGAGCAAAAAGACAGAGAGTCTTTCTTCTAGGCTGCTCTAACCAACAAGAACTACTGAACACTGCTAACACTGGCTCCTCAATTTGCCGGTAAGTAATGAATCGAGCTAGTTATAGCCTGGAGTTACAATATTTCACAAACTGATGGTTCATTTTACACAGTTTTCATGATCACTTATTTTATAATGTCATTGTTGATTGAACACTTCGGGATTCCATGTGTACCAGTTGAAAAGCCCAAAATAGATTCTCTGAACAAGAGGACATTTGTAAAAAGTAAAGAGGAAACAAGACAATGCTGGATTTAACACATGGATGTGAGACACTGACATCAAGCAATGCAGCACTGCACACACCTTCACCTTCCATCAAGTCAACCAACAAGGTTGTGGTTTCTCAGTTGGGTGTCAGATTATTTTTGAGCAGGTCTACATATACAGTTAAAAGTCATGAAAATCACCTCTGCTTTTCAAACACATGATTTATGAAATGTATGCATTTACTGTCAGAAATGCATTGTAAACATCATGAAGAAGAGTTGAAAAAGTATTTGAATCTCTCAGTACTTACTCCATTGATTTAATAAGCTATTCATATGCATCTCGTGGATGATGGAACAAAGTCAGAGGTCTCTGTGCAGAAACTGAGGAGGAACCACATACATGCGACAGCAAATAAGCAAAAACACAGACACAGGACAACACATATGGACTGTTAAGCAAGCAGCACTGAAAAATGTCATGAAGCCTGACTTGCAGACAATAAAATAATGATGACGTGATCCTCTCCTGTTAAAATATATACCATACTAAGGTAACCATACAGAGACTGCACTAACACTTTTTTTCCCCATGTGGCAGTGGTTCCCAACCTTAAAAATCTGAAAAGAAGTCCACAGAATTTTGTGAAGCCTCACGCTGTGAATAGGTTTGGACGCCTACAGAATCACATGGATGTTTTTAAGAATTGCAACTAAGTTACATATTATGAGGGACATTTTACAGTGGAAAAAAAAAACTACTTGTCGTTCTACAAACCTACTTTGGCATTTCTGTAGTAGGTTTCTTGCTATTTATCGAAAAATACACTCTGATACCAATATATCAATAATTTATCAGTTAATCTATTGGCATGGCTAAGTAACACAAATTTGTTTGGATATATGCTACACAATAAAATATCCACTAAAGTATTAGAGCACCGCTACTAGATATTTTTGCATTAAAAACAGGTCATGTTTACTGTGATAGTGAACAAATAGTTATCATCTGACCGCAATTCCATTCAGCTCTACAAAGTTTTTTTCATTTGGTTTTACAATCCACAGGTTTAATCTTTTGACTGACTCTCGCTCTTCTCAGCTGTTTTCAGGGGAAAAACTAGCTGGTGAACACAGTATTTAGTGGTTCAAGAGCCAAAGTCTTCTCAGGAATTGGTAGAGACCAAACCAGAGCTAAAAGAGTAAGAGTACTGGATTTAGATTTGTCAGGTCACCAGCGACACAGCTCCTGTGTCTGCAAAATGTCTTCACAACTTTATGATGCATATGCCAGTGTTATCATCATGACTTTGCATAGCTGTTGTATTGCTGTCATAAACCATTTCCAATTTAAAGAGTCTGGGTCTCTGGCTAAAATATCCTCACACAGATGATCCTGTGTGAGGTTCTGTAGCTTTTTTCCAAGGAATTTACACTATGACTGGGCACAGCCATCTTTGCAACATACAGTTGTCATAATAGATGACGTCAGTCACATGGATGCCTTGTCCCAGCCCTAACCAACTTTTCTTTTCTTTTTTATTGCACTTCCTCGAAAGTTCACCTGTGAAATCTTAAGATGATCAAATGAGCTATTATTTGAGAAGATCCAAAGACAGTGTAATGGCAAATTTCATTATCTTTATCTGTAACCATTTGTGACGTCTAGACCATTTGCTTGTTTGCATTCCCATTGGGATGTGGATTCTGTGGGATGCCCCAGGTGTGAAAGATCACCCCAGGCGTGGGGTGCCACTTCCAGTGGCAGACAAAGGGGTGCCAAGGAACAACAAAGATCAAGGATCCTTTATTCCCCTTTAGGGGTATTCCTCAGGTATAAAGGTCTAGATGTCCCTATGTTCAGGGTCTTTTGCCATCTCCTGACCGCTCGGGTGGTGACTGACCTTTTTCTTGCAAGGAAAATAAAACTTTGTCGGCCGGCAGAAGTCTCTATTTCATTCTTCACCAGCAGCTGAGAAAATTTCCACGACAACAGACAGACAGACAGAGATTCCTCCATTTATAGTTAGAATTCTTTTGGGGACTCTTCAGATGTGGTGAGAGGATTCAATGGCATTTTATTAAATGAATCCAGTTAATAATCCACTTATCCAACTGGAATCCTTTCAAATCCCTTACGGAATCTTTTTTAAATAGCTTCTTTGTGGGGAGTGAAGACATCTGTTAATTTTTATTGTTTTTTTTTTTTTTGTTGTTTGTTTGTTTTTTTTTGTTTTGTTTTGTTTTTTTTAAATGTCCCGACCCTCAGGTTGAGAACCACTGCATCTCTGTCTATTGGAGTCGATAGTACGCTTGTGCTGACTCCTCTAAGCCTTGTGTACCTGGCGTTGTAATATCTCTAATGTCTTTTGGCTATTTAATTAATTGATTAATTAATAGTAAATTTAGCGTATATGCATCCGCATTTACTTTCAGGTCTACAATTTCTCTAAGCAGACTGGAGATATTGCATTACTCAGATGGACATCCTATGTGGTTCGTTAGTTTTGTAGCAGACGGTTTAAAAGTTTATGCAAACACAGAAGCTAGTAAGACCGACAATAGTTTACTTACATTCAGCCCCAGCGTCGCTGAGGGTAAAAGACGGCTCAGTTTTACAGTCCTGATGAAGTATTACGCATCATACATCCGTTCTAGTTTGCTGTGTGTTCAGGAAGCCTCGGTTGTTTCACACTTTTCTCTCCTGCAGCGTTCAGACGGTGAGTTTAGTTTCCTGCTTCTCACTTCGCTGGGGATGTAGTGGTGAAAGAAGCCTCGCAAATGCAAATGCATGTTTTATAGGTTGTCTTAGAAACCAGCTTCACTAGCACGTCGGTGGATGTAACTCCACCCACGAAGAGGAGGAGGGGCGGGGCTGAGCAGCGGACAGACTCTCATTACCGCATCTCAAATCTCCTTGCTCCCTAGGGTGACCCGGAAACCATACTGCTCTCATGAAGGTGCTGTTACGAGGAGGCTACCTGGAGGAGACATGAGCAAAGATACAGACCATGAGACCATCATTTTAACAAACCGATACACCAGGTGTGGACACCTATACTGGGATAAATGAGAGATTCAATGTAGCTGTAATATCACCGCCAATTTTAGATTTTAATTGTGTTCTTCTTTATTAACATGATTAGATCTGTGTTAACTGTAGGTCTGAACTTTCATCAGAAAGATTTTCCTTTTCATCTTTGGTCATTTTCCCATTTTTCTCATTTAACCTGTATCACTGATGATTCTACAGTCAGATTGATGAAGAGTCTGTTAAACAGTAAACATTTGAAACACTTGCATCACGTAAAAATTATATTTTGACTTGAAATATTTCATTTTCACTTTCCCGAAAACATGTGCCACTAAATAATTTCTAAAAATTCCTCATAAATCACATAATGGATTTACAGACGGTGGAGAGTAGACACAAGTGAGAGAAATGAGGAGACATTTTAAGGTAATGAGAAGTATATATATAAACCTGAAAAACTGACAGAGAAACAGGATCCATCCATAAGGTCAGTAAATGGTTTGGAAATGATTTGACCTTTTGGCATTCCCAGTCACCAGACCTCAACCCAGTTGAACACCTATGGGAGATTTTGGACCAATGTGTTAGACCGAGCTCTCCACTATCATCATCAAAACACCAACTGAGGAAATATCTTCTGGAAGAATGGTGTCCCATCCCTCCTGTAGAGTCCCAGAGACGTTTCTCTCTGTTCTCATGGCTCAAGGTGATGTTAATTTGTCATCTGTCTATGTACAATATGGATGGATGCTTGGATGTTTATTTATTTAAATATCTAGCTATTTCTGAACCCTTTGAATCCTGTCAGGCCCCAAGTTAAGTAAAAAGCTCATAATACCTGCACATTCTTTATAATAGTCCAAACATTAGTGCATAATGCCTCACAATGACCATGTGAAATAAAGTGCAGCCTCTTTTGAAAACTGTTTGTGCTGATCAGAAGTATCTAGATACAGCATGGCACAGAGGTGGGAGTGTTTTGAACAATGTAGAGCTCTGGCCCAGAGCTTTAACTCCCACTCAGTCAGTGTGGGAAATGAATAGCCTCGAACAGAAGGCACACAAATAACAGACAAATGGACACTCTATGGAGAGTGGCTCAGAGCTTTACATGGAGAAATGAGCAAAATGACCACAACAGCACAAGCTAATTTAAGCTGCTGAGCAGGAGGTTTATATTACTTTAATATGTACAGTAAATAACAAAATGAAGGCATATGTGGGAGAACTCCTGAGCGATGGAGCTGTTTTGTATATTGTACAGTAACACTGCATAAGTATATGCATTTGATATTCCTTAAGACAGTTGTTCCTATACTTTTTTGGCTTGTGACCCCTTCAAATAATGTCTGCTGGTGATCCCACAGCAAGTGGGTGTTATGGTTGTAAGCAGGTCAAGGATTATTTTCATTCTCAGATTCATTAGATGGTTGGTCTGTTTTACTTGATCAGTTTATTTGTCATGGGGAATCGTGCTCACCTAGTGAAGTCACTAAACAGTGCCTTGAGATAACTTCTGTTGTGAATTGGCGCTATATAAATCAAATTTGACTTGACTAATGTAATGTCGGCTTGGAAACTATGAATTTATGACAGAAAGCCTGCGGTGCAAACTGAGGGTGTGGAGTAAAACAGATGCAGCTGTGTACTAATTATGGAGCATCTAATGAAAAGATTCTGTTCAGTCATATTATGGGACATGTAGGATCAACATCTTTGGAGACTGAGCCATACCACACACTAAAAATCAAAGTAGCTTGGCCTCTGCTCTAACCTCTTGTGAGTCCTTCACCTCTTAATAACTTTCTGCAGTTCATTACAATGTCATGAAAATATTGCTTTAAAGCTCAGTCATAAGATGCTCCTAGTAGAAGAAAAACTACTTTGCTTAGATATAATGAGTCAGTTCTGTTCTGAGCCAGTGATGAATTTAGCAAAACAAACAAACAAACAAAAAAACCCTATATTAAAATGGCTTACAGTTTTATGAAAAACATGTTATACAAAGCATATGAGCTTTTCGGACATTTTCTCCGAAAATTCCAAAATGAACTAACATGCAATATTTGAATTTATCAAATGCAATTACATGTATTGTAAGAAAGCAAATCAGCTTGGTTAAACTTCATGTTTATTGTGTAAAGTGATCACGCTCATAAACCAGTACCTGCACTAGGATTTTTAAAGGCATCATTGTTAATTTTTGATGAGATTTGCTCCAAACCCCATTAGATATGTGACAGTATTAACCAAAATCTCAAATGATAACTGGTGTTATATCATGATGGTATATTGATAGAGTACAATATTGGACAACTGGACTCAGAAAGTGTTCAGACCCCTTCATTTTTTGATTCTTTATTGTGTTGATGATTTAATTTATAATTCATAGAATTGCCACTTTTTCCATCAATCTGTATTCATCTACAAATCATGACAAAGAAAGTTTTGCAAATCAAGATTAAAAAACTGAAAGTGAAAGTGCCACAACAGAATACAACACAGATTGTTTCCAGGTCAGGTGCATTCTTTTTGCATTCATTTTCTTTAATATGTGTTTAGAATGTGATTGGAGTCTACCCATGGAAAATTGAATTGATTGGACATAGTTTAGAGAGGCACAGACCTGTGGTCCCACAATACACACCACATGTCAGGACTAAAACCAAACCATGAAGTCCAAGGAACACTCTGTAGACTTCCATGATAAAACTGTGGTGAGGAATAGATCAGGGTAACGGTATAAGCAATTTCTAAAGCATTAAGAACTAGATGTACTGGGGGTTCTGCACTGGCTTTTCTCAGATGTGATGCATTCTGCCCCACCTGCAGCAGGCTGAGCCACAGTGTGCATGTCATTTGTGAGTCTACAGTGTACATATCACTCCTCAGTACATATGCATCTAAAGCAGGATCAGGCAAATGATAGGAGACCTGTCAACAGAGAATGATTATGCATTCCACTGGATTTAGTAAGGTCATGCAATTTGTGACTCAAGTTTACAGGGAATATGCTGTGTGAAAAAAGGAGGAGCAATCACAGCGTAGATGGGGTTAACATTACGGGAAGAGTGGGATAAACTTCCCAAATCCAGGTATGCAAAGCTAGAGACTTACCAAAAAGGCTCAAAGGCTGTAACTGTCGCCAAAGGGGCTACTACCACTGAATCAAGGGTCTGAATACTTTTGTAAGTGAGAGATTTCAATTTCTGATTTTAAATAAATACTGGTTCATAGAAATGGGCTATTGAGAGTAGGTTAATTGGCCCAATTTAAATCAGCAAAAAAAAAAAAAGTGTAAAAAGAGAAGGGCTCTGGATACCTTCTGAAACCACGGTACCTCTAAACCACACTTTCAGGGCCAGGCAGAAAAGGCTTTGTTCATCCAGCCCCTGTTGTTACCAGATGGTGGCAGTAAAGTGCCACCATTATTTGCTAGCAGCAATTAAAGCTGCACTGCTTGATATTTGTCTATTAACAATGGATCAAATGACCATGACTGTGGACTGTGAAAAGGGGACACTCATTATGACAAACCCACAGAGTTACCACCCAACACACAGTTCCCCTCAGCTCTAATGTGCCTTTCAGCATCTTTCAGCTCATTGATTTGGTTTAACAGCCCACAGCCTACTGTATTGGTTCAGTCTAACCACTTTCATCAACCTTGTTTCCAGCCACAGCAGCAAAAATAAAAAGCCAGATATTACTCTAAGAGGTTGGTAGAGACCAAAACAGAGCTAAATGGAGAGTGGATTCTGGACTTAAGATCTGCCTGATAGGTAGAGAAATGAATAATGTTGCTCTGTGTCTGTTAGATGTGTGAATAGGAATCTCTTTTCTAATGGATAAGCCATAATTGCTTAAAGTGAAAATATGTCAGTGCCATTTATGATATATTTGATCTGACATATTTACAAGGAAGCAGTGCTCATGAAAAACTTTTGAAAAACGTTATACTCTTCAGATGCCTTTTAACATCAGAAATTCAACTTGTTCACAGCCTTGTTGATAAAAGCTGAGGAAAACAGGTATTACCTCAAGACAGTGTGTTGTGTTTCTTGAAGGTGATTGATTAGATTTTTGATAGAGGGCCAACCCTGGCACAACATACAGTATCAGTCTTCTTCTCTCTGTGATTAAAGACACCAGCAGCTGCCATCTGCTGAAGCTCGGCCTTACTGGTGAATCATGAGGCAGCAGCCGTCTCTTTCTGAGCCCACTCACCAGCTTTACCGCAATCATCAGCCAGCAGGCCAGTCAATACACAGCATCCAATGCTATTACCTTCTGCTTTCACTAGTTCATCATCATCCAGACTGTTGATGTGATATGCAACAGGCCTTTTTTTTTTTTTTCAAAAAAGAGAATCAGTGGAGCACAATCTCCTGTCTAACTCTATCAGTCAGGTTTTGAAAAATAGCACCAAGTAATACCTTACAATTTTAGTTACTGGCATTATTCTCAGACCTACTTCACATCACAGCTTACACTCACTTTTATATTGCTAATCATTCCTTCATTCAGAGTCATTTAGAATGTTCATTCTCTTTTTGGTCTGCATTTTGTTCCATACTACTCTCATACATTATTCAAGTACTGCACTCAGGTATTCTCAAAGTTTTTTGAAGTACTTTTGCTTTACCACTAGTACTTTTAGTATTTCCATTTTATACTACTTTATACTTATATTGTCTACTTTACTACATTTTGGAGGGAAACATTGTACTTTTTGATAATGACTATGTTTGTGGGTTTTTTTCTTCATTATTATTATACCTATTATACTACTACTTAAATGCAGCAAAAAAGCAACACATACTAGATCCATCAAATTTCAACAACTGAATATGTGCAATGTACTTTTTTACTCTTCAGATATTAACTTAGAGAGTGCAGTTAACCAGGAGTAAGTTGTGCAAGTGAGAGGGATGTCACCCCAGCCCAGTCTATCCACTGTGAAAGGTCATTCAGGAGATTTAATGTTTTTCTTAAAATAATTAGCCTCTTATTTATGTCATAAGACACCTCATGATATATAATATTAATCACATTAGAGACACTATTCTGTTGTCTGTTAACAGTGGATGTTTCCATCTAACCTACATATACTATACTTTGCTACTGTAAATTTGAAATGTTGTGCTGCACAACATTTTTAAGTCTCTACTCAAATATCTTGATAGGTGACTTTCAAAATAATTAATAAGTTAAACTGAATCAGTTCAAATCTAGTGTTGATAGTCTGTTGTTGTGCGTCTTGGCAAACTCTCCTCCAATCATCTCCAGAGATTTCTACATCTAAGTGGCTAGACCAAGCCAATCTATTAATGTTTGAGGATTCTTTAGATTTATCTCAGTCATTCTGTACTAATGCTATACATTTACTGTAGTAGTATTTGAAATGCAGAACTTTTACTTGTAACACAGTATTTTTATATCTAAGTCTAAATACTTTTTGCTTCATTGTATATTCTTTAATGTTGTTCCTTGTTTTCCTGTTTTCTTTTGCCTAATGCACTCTTAATGATGCTCAAACTTTGTACTCAACAGTTGAATTTGTCTTTATTTTACTAAGCCTTTCAATGCACCCTGTACTGTCTATCATTGTGTATAATCAATACAGTACACATATGACTAAATCTTGAATCAATTTCATGAAAACATTTATTTTATTTAGTCTGTACGGAAACAGCATTTATTTCAACTTGTACTGAATACGCAGCAGCAATATCAACAAAACAATAGTAGCAATAATAAAACAGTGTTGGCTTAATGTCCTATTTCATTGGAACAAAGACACCAAATTAAAGTGATTATACTGATTATAAAACAAATAGCTGCAGTATCCAGAGATGAGGTAAACATCTGTGAGGCATTTTGGTGCACAGTATATTACAGTCAGCAGTCAATCAGTTGTAAGTTTAAAGCTGAGCAAAAAGGAAAACAAAACATAATTACATGCTTTTCTGACAGCAACATTTTTTTTCTAATGTAATTATATTGTCACGGTCTCCATCAAGTGTAACCTACATATATATAACTACAACACATTTATAAATATGCACTCTGTCACAAGACATATTGTAAATAAAGGCACAATGCCCTAACAAATAAGGTGCAGGTTATTTAATGAGGTTGTGATTATGTAAAGCTCTCAGCAGCAGTACAGAGTAGTAAGTTTCAACATTTTCATCTTTTTTTCATCTTCACTCACAGTGGGATTTGTTGGGTCTCTCTCTGTAAATACCTATTTTAAAGAGTATGTTCTAGACCTGCTCTATATGAAAAGTGCCTTAAAATGACTTTTGTTGTGATTTGGCACTATATAAATAAAATTTACATTTAACATTTTGCTGATAGATTATAATGAAAACATTCACTGACAAACATTTACAAGTAGTAAGATACCATGTATTTCCTCATTACTATGCAGTAAAACAATGTATAGCTTCAATATCCGCAGATGAGGTATAAATCTATGAGGCATTTTGGTGCAAAGTGTATCATAGTCAGCACTGTCTATCTGAGCAAAAAGAAAAGAAAAAAGGAGTATAATTAAATACTTTTCTGAGAGCATTTTTCCCTCTTAGCTGTAATTCTAATTATCACACATTTACTGGTGGTTCCCAGAGTTTCCAGCAGTAGGATGGGAGGCTATCAGGCTCCTCTGTGGAATTACCATGATGTACTGAGCTTCTCTCTCTCTCTTTATCTGTGCATATTGATATCCCATAAATGCATATCACTAACTCAACATTCTCTCTTTCCTGTAGTTCTGTTCTCTTTTGTCTCTCTCCTCTTCTCCTGTCATTCTCTGTATTTCTGTGATGGAAAAGCCCCCTGCTTTAAATCCTGCTCAACACCTGCTGCTGCTTTTTAAAATGATTAATCCTACTTCTAGTCTTATTACTATTATTATCAATACTACTTTACAGCTCTATATGGAATCTGCATTATGCTATGTTCCAATATAAAGAGTACTGTCTAGGCATCCTCTATATGAAAAGTGCCTTGAGATAACTTTAATTGTGATTCGGCACTAGATAAATAAAATTGACTTGATGTGACTTCATGTCAGATCCTGACACATACTGCCACCCACTGGCTCTCATGTATGACTACAACCTCGGAGGGAAGTTCCCAAACCCCTTATTAGCAAAATGACCAAAATGAATCTCCCATGTTGACCTGCCAGCTCCCTCAAAATGTCCTTGTGTGTATGAAACAGAGGAAAACCCCGCCTGAATAAAGTCAGTCCACTATGTAAAATTTTAAGGTATATTTACTCATTACTGTAATGCATAGTTACCAAAAAACAATGGTAGTTGGGAGAGAAGGAAGATAACTTAATAAACTGGAACTGTATGGATAGAAATGTCACAGTTACAGTTAAGGCATCCTGCTACAATTTCTTCTGGGGCCAACATGTTATTAAATAACAAATCACCTACTGAGTTCAATACAAATATAAATATGTCTTCTATCATAAGACACACTCTGTAAACTGCAGGTTATTTCATTAGGTTTAAATTATGTGAAGCTCTCAGCAGCAGTGCAGTGTAGTGTAGTAAGAGGATTTTTGGTGGGTAAAGTGGCTCTGTGTAATTTACTGTACACGTGAACCACCAACCCATCAGGCACAAACTGAAGATAAAGTACAAGGGCAGTAAAACTGGTCTACTTTTAAACAGTCTTTGGTGCAAATTACAAATTCTGAGGATACATTATGCCATCTTCACACGTTTGCTAAGTACTGACCCACATTAAAGCACTTAAAATATGACTTTTCCAGCATTTTGAAGAAAAAAGTTGAAGCACATTGACTGCCTACAATAAACAAAGGCTTCCTCTGCTGTCAGGCTGAAACATGCAGAACACCTCCTGGTTCCAGCTTCTCAGTGAAGATGATTTGACCAGAGTTTCAAGGTGCTTCACAGGTGCACAAAATATAATACCATGGACTATGATGGGAATTTGAGAGCAGTATTCAGTTATGAATATTAATCTTCAGAAAGTTACAGGCTTTTTGGTCTTTGATGGTGTGATTGTAACCTGAGTATTCAGAACCACTGCTCAGAAAAAAGTGAGCACTTTGAAGACCTCACCTTGGACTCTGGTAAATCTTTTTTATTAATTCTGCCATCTTATAGAAATGATTGATGATTAATTAATTCATTAATTGAGAAAATAACAGGCTACTTTGATCATTTTGATTACAAAAAACCCAGCATATTCTCACATTTACAAGGCTACAACTAGTATGTTTTCAGCATACTTTCTTCTTAAACGATTTAACCAACTACATTCTTTTACATTTCTCCACAGTGACCCATTTGTTAAATCCCCTGACATGCAATTAGAGCTGAGAAAGTTAGTTGATTAGTTGATAAACAGAAATCTCTGGTTCCAGCTTCTCACTAGTGAGGATTTTTTGCTTTCATTACAGGACGGTAAACTGAAAATTTGAGGGTTTGAACTGTTGGTCAGATGAAAAATAAGATATTTGAAAACACCACCTTGACTTTTTAGGATGGGCATTTTTATGAAATAAATCAAAAATAATAGGCACATGGTTATCTGACCGACAGTCCAAAACACAAAGATATTCAATTTATGACATCATAAAAAGAAAGTCAAGCAGCTATTCATCGAGAAAGTGCAAGCAGCACTTTTTGGCTCACCCTTTAACATAAACATTCCCACCCTATGGCTGTGTGTGTAATGGCTTTTTCCTTTACAGCAGGCTGCTTATTTCATTCATTTTAACCTTGCTTCGATTTCTCATGTTAGTCTTAACTGAAGAGCACTTGGTAAACTCTGTCAGCAGCTGGTGTGGCCTTTGGAGAAATCCTGCCAAGCATGCAGCAGCTTTGATGAGTTAAACCCATTAACAATCATGAGTTTGGCAAAGGTGCACCTGTTGTACTCTAAGTTTCGTATTTCAAACAGATTCCTGAGGGTCAGCAGGCTGAACGAATACACCGGCCGAACACCCAGCACACGCAGACATAACCCCACATAGACGTCCTCAAGAGGGATCATCCGCACAAACCTGGATGCCCAGGAGATCCTTCCAGCCAGGTCTGCGGAGAAAACATACCCAGCTCCAGACACGTATGGTGGGAAGCTGTCTTCAGGGTACTGCTCCTCTGATATGTGCCATTTACTGTTTCTGTCCCTCCTCGGCCTGCCATCGTTTATCACTGATCCTGTGATGAAGCCCTGTTGTGGAGAGCTCCTCAGCCATCTGATGAGGTAAAATACATTCACAAAGATGTCAGCATCCACTTTCATGACGTAAGAGGCATTTGGGCAGTGGGTCGCTAGCCAGTTCATCATCATCATGGTCTTGATCGTCAGATTCTGGTAACTGTCCTGGAAGTTCATCTGGATGATGTCCGCATGTTTCCTGCTCTCATCCTCCAGCCTGTCCTGGATGCTTGACAACTGCCCCCCCTCAGGGAGCCCCATATAGAACAGAGTCAGGGTGTCCTGACCTGGGGCACCCCATGTTTTCCGGATGGCTTCCCTTGCTGAAACCTCCTGAGGGGTAACTGGGACCATAAAAACCAGGAAGGGGCTTCTGTCTCTGCATACAGCGGGATGGTTGATAATATACTGGTATGTTTCCGGAGATAGGACCCTGTACTCCGCCACGGTAATGGGGCTTGGCTTTGGTTGATGTTTACTCCGTGTACTCGTCAAGATTTGAGCAGACAGGACGAACACAGCTGAAACGGCGAGTAACTTGACTAACCTCCAGGAGTAAGCTGTCCTCATTGCCTCAAAATGAGAGTCGTCTTTATTTCATAGCGCGATTCGGCGCAGGACCTTTCTCGGGAAACAAGGAAATCAAGAAAGTCACACTGCATTCCTGTCGGGAGGGCAGCGGCCACTCCCAGCAGGGCGAACCAGGAAATAGATATCTGCCAAAGACGGCAAGGATCCAGATATCCGACTGAACCAGGCTCAGCAGGCAACACAGAAAGGTCTTCTCTGTACATATTCATGACAGAGGGATTTCAAGTGGAGCTGTCAGATACTTAATATAGATTAAACTAATTATGAATAATACAAATTATTAATTATTATGAAATGAATTATTTTAATGAAAATAACCCACAAGATGTACAGTAACCGTGGTCAACTTATATAACAATAATAATACTAAAAATACACCAATGATAAAACAAACAACAGCTTTAGACCAGAAAATAATAATAATAAAAAAGATAAATAGAAGAAGGAAAATGGGTGTGGGGGGTGATCACATTTATGTGAATGAAATTATTGTTTGTTTTATGTTTTTATTGTTGTTGTTTTTATGCTTCATAATTTGAGACTGTATCTGTTTACCTATTAAAAGAAAAGTGAGTACAGTAACTGTGATGTATTATTGCTTTTTATATTCCATTTCAAAAACTGATATTTTAAAGTTGTGTCTTTATAACTGTTATAAAGTTATGGTTGTAATAATGTGCTTTGTAACTCAGGACTTAGATTCTTTCATATGCTTAATACTGCATATAACCATGTTATAAGTTGCCCTGCATGATTATTAACATTTACATGACTTTCATAGAAAGTGTTACTAATATGACTGTGTATGTTGTATGAATATGAAGATTAAAACACTGCTGTCTCTGCTTTGTTATCAATGAGCTAATTGTGAATTCCTCTGTAAATGTTTGTATTATGGTTCATCACATTATTTGAGGGGGGTGCAAAAAGAGTAATGGTCAGATGATAGTGAAATTTGAGGAGTAACTTAGTAACTCTCAGTGTGATGCATCATTGCAGCACCTCAAAATCTTGCTACTGTATTATGAGTTGAAGAAATCTCCATAGCAACTAAGACTCTTATCAACCGATGAAAACCATGAGACATGGCTGAAAACCACTTTAAAAAGCTGGAATGTGGACTTTGACTTTCTCTGTAAGATTTTCTTTATAGTAGACATAAAAAAGCTCCTGAAGATCTTCCTTTTAAACAAACTGTTTATTGTAATACAGTTTACAGAGAAACACCTGTTGTTCACCCAGTTATAAACAAACAGAACAATAAAAACAAACTTAATTTACACAGGCATTCTTTAGAGGGTCAGTGGTTTAGTAACCTGCAGGCAGGGAGGGGGTTTGTTGGGGGTGTGGTGGGGGGGGCAGAAACAATAACTAGTTCTCTAGTTTTAATTTGCTCAAACACTATTTTCATCAACAAGTACAGAGACCTTACTATGTCAAATGGGATTCAAATTCAATTGGAATTTGCTTTTTTTATGTTTTGAGCATGAACATCTTTTGTGTCTACAACACATAACATTCTCTGGTTCCACATATACAGTATGTACTGTACTGTACTCACATTTTTCAAAAAGAAAGAAAAAACAATGTAATCACATTTCATCATATACTGAATAGGCCCTGCCTCGGATTCATAAGAGAAACAAAACAAATCAAAACATGTCAGTTTTTCTTTTCTCTGCTCTTTAGGTTTTCAAACACAATACTGTGGCTGTAGCATGATGCCTTCAGGGGCTCACATAATGAATGGAAACACTGCCATCCAGGTGGACATGGGATGTGGTCAATAAAATCCTTCTCTATAGAGTTTTTTCTCTCTCTTTACATTTCTATCCCTATCACTTCAGATGTTGAATTGTGTTGAGGAAGATGAAGGAGCCTGGGGTGGATCAAGTCACACTGACACAAATGAAGTCACACAAAGACAAACAAATGGCAAGTTAGATGGAGATATCTGACATCTCAGTGATGCCATCTGAGAAATATCCCCTTTTCAAATGTTTAAATCAGATGCATACATGTACAATACTGTACAAGGAATAGAATGATAATCCATCAGAATTATCACTGTATTATCAGTTTTAGCAAAGAGAACCTAAATCTAAACAAGACCACATTGTGCTATGAACATCCTCTCCTTTTTGTAACACCCCAAACGTGGCTTGGATGTGAGATAGGGAACTGTATTAATTACTGTACACAACATAATGCCCAAGCTGCACTCACGCCTCCCCACAAATGCTGCAACACAAGAGAAAGGATCAGAATCAGGTGAGATGGAGTTGTTTTTGTTCTCTTTGGTGCGTGAGTAGAATCTGCGTGGGCTTGATTTTAATTCCAGTTTGTAACATGCACATTGATTTCAACACTGGCAGCATTTCCACAACTGTATGACAAGGGAAAGGGGTTATGAAGTCAAGTTTGATCTTTGAGCAAATGGGAGGGTGGAAGGTTTTGTGTGGAGGCAGCAGGGCTCTTGGCAGTGGCTTTGGTCGCTGCTGGGTGGGTTGGTGTGGGAGTTGAGGTGGTTTATGGGGAGTCCAGACAGAGTAGTAGCAGTGTTGTTGTTAGTGGTGGTCGTGGAGCTTTCCAGATCATTTATGATCGTTTCCTCCTTCCCTCCAGGTTTCTGAAGTTGGAAGGCCTAATCTTCATCTCAGCAAACTCGATCGAGTGCTCGTGGCCTTTCCAGTGGAACCAGTTTACACCCTGGAGAAGAGAGGACAGACAGTTGATCAAAACAGATGGTGAAGGAAAAATAAAGTGAAGGTCTTTGGTCATGTACCTGTCAATGATTTGCATCATGGCAAAAGCAAAACTGGACAATTCTGGAAACCCCAGACTGTGTTCAGTACCAATAGTTCTCTAAGCATGGTTCAGGATAAGAGAATGATCATGCTTATGGCGAATAAACAGCGATCAACAGCAGGCCCACCATAGATACCTACAACATAGGTTTTGATTTTTAGTTCAGCATTTGATTTCTCTTGTTGATAGCACTACCACAACACTAGATAGATGAATCATATGTGATCAGGCTGTATCATTCACCACAATAACTACATTTATTTTCTTTCTTTTATTTTGTGATAAAGAGCAAGCGCCCTTTTTGTTTTTTATGCAGATCAGAGTGAATCAGAATAAAAGGAGTACAGTGGTTTTTCACTGGGACACTGGGACCCCTGGAACCCCTTCAAACACTCTTCAGGAATCCTGGAATACCTCTAAGAATATCTCTAAGACTAACAGAACTCTTTCAAGGGCCCTCAGTAACCCCAGGAAACCTCTCACCCTCTATTTTAGAAAAATTAAGCAGCTGTTCAATGAGCTCTGTTGTATGCAGCAACAACATACCTTGCTGTGACTGTTATCTCCATATCGTCCCATGAGGTTGACACGGTGACAGTTTTTATACCAGAAGGCTCCCTTATAGGACAGGGCACAGTTGGTGACAGCAATATCATTGTCATGGTCATAAGTGGAGAATGGACGACCATGATGGTAGGTCATAGAGTCACCTATAAAGACACACAACAACAGAGAGAGAGTCATGGTATAGTTTCTGTTAGGAACAGGTCAACATGTAACATTTTTGTGGTAGATGAACACTTTAACAACAAAGAATGTGCAGACTATGTCTGTGTGTATGTCAGTGTTTTATTCTAGTGTGTTCTAATATATTCTGATTTAGATCTTATTCTTGTCAAGTTTATTTTTCTAATGACAAAAATATGGCAAAATGCACAATTCTGACATTTTTACCTGTACAAGAAAACTAGAGTAACGATGAAAATACTAAATAAATCATGAAAATAATTTGAAAAAGAAAACCTTTTGAAAAGGGTAATAATAATAAAATAACTAAATTTATGAATTTATTAACAAGAGAGCAGCACTAAAAGGCATTTTGGCAAATGCACATTGCACCATGGCATCAAATTCCACTCTGAATCCACTCTGTACAGTTGAAGCATATGCATAAAACCTCAACACAGTCTATTGCTAATGAACCAAAACATATTACAAGGTAACCTTGGGGGAAATAACAGCATGTATGTCTCGCAAAAGAGAGAGATATCATTATCATCAGTGTTGTATATTTGAAGTTTGTAAACAGAATTTGTTCAAAAGTGTTTCAGGGTAGTATATAGTGTTACTGTGCATTATAATATCTCCTCTATACATAATGTTGCTAATTCAGTACTGAATATTATTCCTAATAAAAGACAAAAAATACCCATTCACTGCTTGTTCATTCCCATTTGCTCTCTTTATCTAATCATTACTAAATAATTAATACCCAGCACCTGCAAAGAATTTAATGTGCATGTGCCTCTTGGAGATTGCCTTAATCCTGGATGGCCAGTCACTGAAAACACCACTGCCAAGTTTCAACCCAAATGCCGAAGGATAATGCCAGTGATATTCTTTATATTTGATTTTCTTAAGTATTTTCTATCAAATTGTATTGTGTTAAACTGATGAGAGTTTCTATTATTTTGTCCACCACATTTATATTAGTGAAGGCAGGCTAAGAAACAGAAGCACTTCTGTGTATAATATTGGCAAACCTAACAACTTGCCAACTGATCTCATTCCTCTTTACCACAGGGCTCTTTGTTGTCCAAAAATGATTAAAAATCCATCAGTGATCTGCACTGTTGCATGGATATGTACACTGTTAATCCTGATTCAATCCCACATACAGCATCCTGCTGCTGGAAATGCTCACTTGACATCAGGTGTATTGATCTGCCACTGAAAATAGTCCCCAAAAAATGCACTTAGTTCTTCCTGTTTGAGTAACATTTAATGAGAACCAGAACAAGCTTTCCTTTTTTAAACACAAATGTATATTAAACTATATATATTTTTGAGCAATTTGAAAAGATGTCTTCTGTAGGAACCAATGGACTTGGAGCTGAGAGTCACAGACTGATTCTAAAAGTATTGAGAGATGAGCTTAAGCATTGTGTAAAGTTTGGCTGCAGGCTACAGAGGTCATCTCTACCTGCTGTTCCACTGTATCCTCCTACGTGGACTTTATAGCGGGTTCGAGGTTCAGAGACAGAGAACTTGTCATACTGAGCGTAGGCTGTTTCTCCCTTATCTCTCAGGTCAACTCTCAGCTCATACTGGCCTCCAGCTGTGATCTTATGTAAGTTGGACAGACCTGAGTGAGAGAGGAGATTATATATTAACTGGGCAAATAGTAATGATGAACAATTACTGATCTGTTTCATTCTGTTATTTAATATGTTAATTTTTTTTAAATATCATCCAATAAAACAAAATTTCATAGTAACAGTTATTATAAATACTGCAAAAAATGTAGAACTTGTGCACCGAATGATTAAAGTGAATCAATGGAGCTGTGCTCTATGTTTTACAATGATTGTATAATCAAACAAAATACATCATACCAGTAACAGAAGACAGAGAAAACTGAAATTGCTATTAATTTTGTATAAATCAACTTAATCACTAGCTGAACATATTGGTATTACTGTATCCTTACGTATTATGGACTACTGTGTCATGCTCTGATGTTTGCTTGATATTACCTAGCCAGAATTCATCATTCATGTCACCGAAGCCAGCTGTGTAATTCTTCCAGTTGCGGAAAAACTCCAGTCTACCACTCTGGCGTCTGAGGAAAACCTGAAAAGAAAAAAACAACAATAAATAAAAATAAATAATGAGTCGAGATTCTGTAGTTCTCAAGCACGCCCAGAGCAGTGTTCACTTCAAATTATGTTTCTGGCCTTTCAACAAATGTAAGTCCATCAACAAAAATGTTAGCTTCCAAATGTTCCACTGTGTTCACCAGACCAGCGTTTGTCTGTTGGGGCTAAGAAGAACTGCATGTGTGGGAGATAATTCTCTAATGCAGTTTTAGGTATTAACACATATTGATCATGTACTGTTTGTCTCTGTTAGCTGGTGACTTACGATCCATCCACCTCCATCGGTGCCCATGTCGCAGTAGACCTGGAGGGGCTGGCTCTCATCTCCTCCCAGATAGATGGTGTACAGGCCTGATGAGGTGTCACCATTCAGCAAGGCCTGGGAGCAATCCCTGGGGTGCCTATACAGCACACCAGCTACACACACACACACACACACATGCACACAAAATAATGATAAAGCAGACCAGACATGCTGTGTAACAAAGGCTAGAGGATAAAACAAGTTTTACATAAGTACAATGCAAAAAGCTTCCTTATACCTCTGACTGGATGTTTAAAGTCTGAGTTGGAACTTTATCACTAACCTAGCAACTGTGTTATGCAGTCTCGCTATAAAGTCTGCCTATCTTGCTTTCAATGGATTACTATATAATTCAGGATTTATAAAAATTATATAGATGCATTTGTCCTCACACTGCATTACTGATACTATTTAAGATACACTTACAAATGATAGCAGAAATATGTTTATTTTAATACCACAGGGGGTAAAACCTGTATAAGAACTCACGGGTGGTGAAAACAGTGGTGATAACTCTGCTTCTCTTGGGACCAGCAATGGCCTGCAGCTTGACTGAATACTCTGTAGAGGCACTGAGCTGAGCCATGTTGTATGATACAGCAGTGGGACTAAGGACCACCTCCTGATGGGAGAAATATATTCAAACATTTTATTTCTTGATATTTGTCATATATTTAATGTACAACTGACCGGTTAGACCAATATCAGTGGATTCCTGGTTTCTACTCACCCGAACGGTGCGGTCAGCAGATTCGAAGCTCAGAATGTATCCAGTGATGTCGGCGCGAGGCGGCTTCCAGGTCAGCATGCAGTTCTCTGTCTGGATGTTACTGGCTGCCAGATCCTGAGGGGCATCCACATCTAAACACACAACAGTCATTTGCAATAATCTCATACTGTACAACCTTAGTTTCAGGTATACATGTTTTTCTGTTTTTTTTCTGTCTTTTCTGTTTCAGCCCCTTTATGTGGTGTCAGTTATGTTTTATGTAACCTCTTATTCACATATTTCCTCATGACATCACTGCAGCCATTAATCCTGTTAATGTAGAAAAATAGGCCAGAGTTTATCTACAGTACATGATTCTTGAATTAGCCCCACCCCTTGGATATCTAAAATTATGATGGAACTTCTGGCTCAGATTAAAATATGGTTGTAGCTGAAAACTGCTGGAATGCGACTTCAGCTGCACTGTAGTTTGAATCAGTCAAGTTAACAATTCAGGTGTCAAAAAAGAAAAAGGTAAAATTTTAGGTAGGACTGCTCACCAGTGGTAAACTCAGTTGTGGTGGCTGCACTTTTGGCCAAGTCCCTCACGGCATACACTTTCACAGTGTAGTGTGTTGCCGGTGTCAGAGAACTCATCTCAAACTCCACCACGTTTCCTGATACACGCTCCATCACTGGGGCCACTGGAGCGACACACACAGGCAAAGGATAAACAGGCAGGATAAGAGATTCCTCCCTTGTGTTAACATTCTTTGCTGTAAAAACGAATCTATATTCCATCTAAATTGTTTTTCAGGGTTTGGATCACAATTCAACAATGGATGGGAGGAAAATTTGATTGGAGTGACAACAGGGCACATACAAAAAAATGGAACCAACTGTTGTCAAGAAAAAACTTGCTTTCAATAAAATGGTTTTGCCATAGGAGACAATACTTCCTCCTTATTTTTATGTACAGTATACATGTTTATCCATTGTATCTGCACAATACCTGAGTCTGCACTGTAGGTGATGACGTAGCCATCTACAGTGGCGATGGCAGGCTGCCAGAGCAGCAGAGCTTCAGCGTCTGTGATGTTGACTGCAGTTAGACCACGAGGCTTATCCAGAGCTGTACCACACACACACACACAAACAACAAACACACTCTGTCAGCATGAGTTGATCACACTTAAATATCTCCCTATGGACATAACGACTGTATTGGGTTGTGCTGGAAAGAAGTGAATTTTTAATTTTAGTGTATACAAGCAAATTGTTGGAGAATTACAAAACTGAGAAATCAGGACACATATACATTTTTATATCTATTATGTTTTGCCTTGTGTATGTGTGTGTGTGTGTGTGTGTTATCCATGAGCCTTACTGTACCTGTGGTGACACTGTCTGACCCAGGCTCGCTCTCCCTTTGACCCTTGACAGCAACAACGGTGACCTCATAGGTGACCCCGGGTGTCAGGTTGGGCAGCACAGTCTGAGACTCAGAGTTATCCACTGTCAGTGTCTTAGCATTACCTGGGAGTCAAAACACAGGATGTGAATGTAGAGAGGCAACTGGCACAATATAAATGATCTTTCACATCATTATCAGCAGATTCCGTCTTTATGTCAGTTAACCTTTGTTAAGGTGACTTCAGTACATTCAGAAAAGGCTTCGTCTGATTAAACTGATATTTAAAATGCGAGTAAATGTTTTTTCACTTGACCAAATTGACCTAAACTGGTCTTATGTAAAACATTACTCTGTGTTGGATGTCATCTGTTTAGTTGCCAGCCAATAACAATGGATGCTGGATCTGAATAGGCAAAATTACACTGTAAGTATTTGTTAATGTGGTGCAGAAATCACATCATAATAAGAGGCTTTACTTTCATCAAGTCAGTTCAAGTTAATTATTTCTATTTACTTTTGCATGATTGATCTAATGATCATTTCATTTAACATCTCAGTCCCTCATTCAGTAGAAATTCCTATAAGTTGTCACTAGGGGGCAGAATTGGTCTATCATTGGAGAGAAGAGTTGCCCTGCAGATGATTAGGGAATTAAACTGATTGATGGAGCAGCAATGAGAGAGCAATGGAAATTTTCATAGAGGCAATAAAATCATGAATAATCTAGAATATAACCATAAAATGATTTCAAAATTGTTTAGACTGTAAAATCTGTTAATTTGAAGAAGACCATTTTCATTGAGGGTAAAAACCTTAAGTGCTTTAGGTTTGTTTGGGACTAATTTTTAATGTTGTTAGTGCTTGGTTTTTTAGGGTTTTTTCGTATTTTACTGTGTAGTTCAACTTTGGGGCATTCAATCAAGTGACAGTGCTGCGATAAGCAGCCAGACATTCAATATTTCAGTTATGAATGACACACATGAGGACACTGACCTCCATGAGCAGGCACATAGGTGACTTTGTAGCTGTCCACCCGAGCTCTTGGAACTGCCCAGTGAACGGTGGCAGATGTGTCGGTGACATCAGAGAAGCGGATACCCTTGGGTGCACCCAGGTCTGGCACAAGTAAGACAGAAACAGCAGGTGGGGGCAAAAACAGACAAAAACAGATGGTTTAGTTAAAGTGTGTATAAACCTCTTGTGGAGTGGAAAACAGAACATAGAGCATATGTATCTCTAAACTGAATTAATGCACAGTACACACATACAATGAATAACTTCTGCTTTGGCATTAAGCAGCGGACAGGAAAAGACACGCACATATTCTGTTATTGTAGCCAGGGCAGATCCACCACTGAAAGGCACTCATTTTAGAACAGAGCAAAAGGGAGAGTGTAAAATAGAGCGAGGTAGACAGACAAAGGGGGCCTGGGGAGGCCTGGTCTCATGGTGAAACCCTTTCCAGCTAACAGCAAACCACAGTATCTTGCGTGAAAGACCTGAGGAGATTAACTTGCCCCCATTTCACGGAAACACAAAAGTGAAACATGCGCTGCGCAACCCAAAAGTAAAGCCTTACCCCCAGGGAGGACAGGGGACACAGCCACAGACGCCCGTTCTATGTGACATAGACAACTGCCCCCCCACCTCCTTCACAAAGAGAGACACTGACACATGGGGCCAGCCAGTCAAAGACATTTGGGAGGAGGACTGAACGAAGACAACACAACGAAAGGAACAGAGCAAAGAGCTGAGTAAATGTCCTGAGTGGGGGTCGACCGCTATGAGGTCTTTTCAGAGAGTTTTGAAGCTTCTACACTAATAGACATATATTCATTTCAATTTTCATCATCTTAATTTTGACCCTTTGTCCAGAATGATATTAATTACAGGGTGAATAAATGTCCAAAACAGCATTTAGATTACTATTATCAAAATTACTAAATAACAAAGATGTTGCATTAAAATCGGAACAAAACTACAATAATTATGCATCATCAATACAGCTGCCTCTTATCATTTTACCATTGTAATAGAGGGCTGATAAGTAAACCCTTATACAGGTCTAATTCTGATTCAGCCGCAGTCTGCACCCTTGAGAAAAGCAGCCTGTATTTCACCACATGGCCTGCTGCTATCTGCTGGAGCCACTCAGGAGCACTGACAGGTCAAAACATATAGCTGTTGAAACACAAGACACACAACCCTGTTATGTTGCCATCATTAAAATTGACTTTTTTTTTCAAGAAGTGCCTTGAATTAATACCATGATACTTTGTCACCCTGTTAGTAGACAAAAGATATGAGTTGTAAAGGACAAATGTTAGAACATAAGTATAATGTCATGCTGTTACCATAAAAGACAAAACTGACAACATTGGCTGTACTGACAAGACCAGTCCAGAGTTTCACTTCACAGCTGATTTCTCGTTTCCAATCTTTCACTGTGTACCTGTTCTCACCCCCTTGATTACAGACTTGGAGCGTCGTCCCAGAATGAGGCCAAAGATTTCCAGTTTGTACTCTGTGTCCTCAGTAAGTTCTGTCATTGCTGCACTTCGCTCTTCACCACCCAGCACCAGCTCTCTTGGTTGGCCTGGGCCCTCAGCCTCGCTGACCATTATGACAAATGTGTCAAACGCGTCCTCTTCAGCCATCCAGGCCAGCCTAAAGCTGTCGGGGGTGACGTCGGAAACTAGGAGCGCTTGCACCTCCGGTTCAACCTCTGAGTGACAGGGGAAAGTCAGTTTTCCTCCGCTGTGGAACTTAAGAGTGCTTTGACATTTAAAGGAACATGGCAGTGAAAGACAGTGTCAGTCTATGTGCAAATGCCAGCACTGGTTATGTGGAAGCTCAGCATCAGTCAACAAACAAAGAGCCTGAGTAAGCAGAGCAGAAAGAGTAGGGATGGGTTTTACTGAGAGCTGGCTAAAAAACACAGAAGGAAGAAATTCACTTGATGCAACAGGGGGTAGGTTGTGAGCCAGTTGTGTTCAGCTGCTTTTATTTAAGGCTTGGCAAAACTGATCTATTAATAAGCCACTGTGATTAGTAAGATAGAAGACGGTGACTTTAACGAGAATTTGTTTTCAGGAAATTTTAGCAAAACAATTAATCTAACCTAGTTTTGCCACTTCATTGCCAGGTTTTTTTTGTTTTTGTTTTTTTTTTCAAAATATGAACAAATGTTCAAACTTGAGGAAAAAATTTAACATTCATCTGTGCTTGCCAGATAATGACATCAAACCACCTGAGAGGTGATGTGAGGAAGCACTGCAGATTCAACACCAAAGAGGGAACTGGGGGCAAGGGTAAGGCTGTTTTCTGAGTGTGTCAACCATTAGCATTAGCATTAGCATCAGTGTGTCTTCCATTAGTGCACAGTGAGCAGTGCACAGCTGTTGCTGGGCTAGCCCAAGTCAGCCCCAACAGCTATCCTAACTATTACTTATTCCCACCTGACATTTTGTTCTGAGGATCTCATTAGATAAAGGTATTATTTAAGTTGTTTAAGGCAGGAAATAAAGGTCTTTCAACAGGTGAACTTGCTAATTTGTTAAGTTATCAAACTTGCTAAGTTAGCAAGCAAGTTTTTTTTTTTTTTAAAGTGATCTGGTCTGATGTCATTTTTGCAGTAAAGAAGTAATGAGGCTTTGACAACACTTGCTTCTTTCAGAATAGTTCTGAAATACAGTACACTGCAAACATCTAACTATGTATAGCTGGGATTGTGCGCATGTGGTGCTGTAAAAGCTGGTAGTTAAGCAGTCATTAGCAGCACTAATAATGGCAGTGATAGTGAGAGAAGCTAAGAGACTGCAGGAGCCTACAGCGACTGGAGAAAAAGCTCTGTTTCTCCAGAGGATGAGTCCGTTTCAGCTAATTAGCTGGAGAAACTTCCGGTAGCAGCACAGATGGATACATGGACTGGACAGAGCTTTTAAAGCAGCCTGGACAGAAGTAGATATAAGGGAGTTAGGAAAGCCTCAATAAAGCCCAGCGCCACTGCTCATTAAAACGCTACACCAAATGTGAGGGTCTCAGGGGTCCTTGAACTAGCCTGAAACCCCTTTTTTCATTGTGAGGGGAAACGCATGAGGCATTTGATGTGAGAAGAAGCGGTGGAAATGAGAAGCAGAGCAGACAAATCCCAGGGAGCTGTCACTCTTCATTAGCCGCCGGGCAGCTTTAGCTGGTCAGTGGAAGAGAGGGAGGGCCACATCCATCAGTTAACATGTGCTAGTTTGCCTCTGATTTCACCCTCCCACCACCACCACCACTTCTACCCTTCTACCCCATATCCCTCCACACAATCTCCACTCTCAAAAGAGAGCCTGTTTTCAGCAGAGGACTTTATTTTCTCTGCAACAACATTCTCCACCAGACCGATGATGACCACCGTGCATAACATAATCAAATTAGTCGACACTTGTATTCACAAGTTGGAATGTTTTATGGATTAAGTGATGCTAATGAAAAATGTTAAGCTGCGTCACTAGCCATTAGCATGCAGACAATGGACTATGTTGAGTGCATGCCATATTCTGTGTTGCCCCAGAAGCCCCTGGCACCCTAGCACCAGAGCCCAGGGGCAATGGCAGCATGAGAATGAAGCGCGGTCCAGGCTTTGGGGAACTGGGGATGCATACAGAAGAGAGCCCTCACACAAAGCGACAAAAGCGCCTAAGGGTTTTTTTTTTCTTCTGTCAGTCCTCCCATCTTTCTTCCACTTGACTGAGCCTCATCAGTGAAATGCTGAATGATAATGTAGGAATAGATGCTGACATAAAATAAATTGTAACCAACTGAAAACTGGTTATTTTTTACCTGGTCTGGGTAAAATGGTCTTATAAGGTACCTCAAAAGGTATTTTGCTGTGGCTATGCTTCATTTGTAAAGGTGGTCAGAGGCCAGTACAAGGCATCATTAGCAGATTTTGGTTTTGATGTTTACAGCCCAGTTATTAGGCACATACTGTAATTCACAGGATGTCAATCACTGATAATGACTGTGATTGGCGTAGTGGGCAGGTAAACTAGCACACCTGTTGTGCTGCAGTTAAACAGCACACTGACTGTTTTTTTTATGTGTCTGCTTGTTCACATAACAGACCAGGTGTTGTTACGGACTGGAACTGTACCAACAGGCAGACTGACAGCTTGAAGGTGGGTCAAACACAGATCTGTGGCTGGGCTAATATAGAATATAGAATAATATAGAAAGGATTCTGCGTGCATGCTGCTTTGGAGTATTAGCCCAAGTCACAAAGAGATACACGCATGATGGATCGCTGATGAGGGGGTTTTGTTTGGGGATTTGGATTGTGCAAACTGTCTGAATGGAAAGGAGATGTTGTTTACCCCCTGAAGAATAACTTTCACCACAGTGGCCGATAGGTAGATTGTCCTTATACACAGCTTTTTGAAGTTCCAACACTGACAGGTAAACAGTTTGTGCTTAGAAAATTGAAGCTGAGTTTCTGCCTTAAATATGTCCATGGGGATGAACAAAACAAGCCTCCATCCCCACCGGTAGAGCAGTAAGTAGGTTTCATTCACAAAGATTTATCATATTATGGTCTTTCTAATTGCATAAAACAAATGCCAGACTCAGTTTAATACTCCACTTCCACGTTTGCTGGATCACTTTTTTCACTAATATTATTAAAATCAAGATTTCCTCCTAAGTCCCAGTGACACATCTGACAGTGAAAGCAAATACAAACAAGTGTCTCTGTAACACCTATCAGAGTCAATTTAACACTTAAAGACAGGGATGAACAACATTTGACAAGTGCAACGGTCATTTGGAAAGTCCATATGAGAAAACACTGGTTAATTCACAGTGTGAAAAGAAGAAGAAGAAGGAAGCAAAGGAAAGAGCAAGACCCCAGCATTGACGATGTTGATACCTGTGATGGTGTCTGCAAAGACAGGGTCTAAGAGGGTCCCCCTGTACACCCCGTACAAATTGGCCCTGTACCAGGTAGTGGGGGAGAGGCCAGAGATGGCGAGGCTGCGAGCATCGGCAAGCACCGTGTGGTTTTGCCACTCAGCACCTGTTTCTGCATCGGTAACCTCGATCAGAAAGGCATCAAACGCCCCATCCTCTGCAGACCAGGACAGGAGGAAGCTGTCCCATGACACGTCGCTGATAGTGACATTGGTTATCACAGGCTTCTCCTCTTCTGGATGACGACAAACACATCAACATGAAGTTACAGGACTGGGACACACACACACACAGGATGAACAAAAAAGTTAACCTAAACAAGTTTCAGAGCTGATACTAGACTTTTAGGACTGAAACTAGACAGACTCGTGGGTAGACTGCAGATTTCAGCATTTTCCAAGATCCAGATTTGGCTCCACATATTGCAAACAGATAATAACACACAAATACGGGGTGAATTTGAACCTTTCTTGTTGACAACACTGAATTGCAAAACAAATCAAACAAATAAGATTGAGCTTCTGCTCAACAGTAGACACAGTCCTCTTTGACAATATGATGTGCAAAAAAGGGGGGTTGACATTGATGATTTCTCATTTGTATTTCAATCATTTCATGTTGCTGTCAAGAGGTGAAAAAGGTCTTTGCTGTGTTTAGAGTGGAAATATTCCCTTATTTACACTACAAAAGACAGGGAACAAACTGCCTCATTATCAATGCCTGCCTATAGCCATCTCTTCTAAATTACCATATAAGTGGAAAGACTTAAAGATAGAAAGCGGCAGGCAGACATGCTGATGCAGTTTTTGTGCATTAATGGCTGTGAATGAGCCATTAACATTTGAAGGTGCAGCGTAGCCCCGGCCAGTATGGCAGAAGTACGCCGTCCACTTCAAACCCATGGGGAGGCCATGCAGAGCCACGTGCAGCTGCTTATAATTGGAGTCCATTGTGTGTGCAAGCATTCAGACAGTGGAGTAGAAAGAGATGGAGATAGATGTCCCAGGTAAACATCAAGGCTCCCATTATCCTCTTTTCACTGTGTGAAAGAGTGGAGAGCAAATGGAAGTAGGAATGTGATGGGATGGGTTGTGTGTGTATGTATGTGTGTGCGTGTGTCTATGTGTTGGGGGTGGGGGTGTTTTTTTTTTTTTTTTGCATTTACTGTATAATGTGTCTGATGATGGGAAGCATTTGAGTCAGCATTGTGTTAATAGCTGCAGACTTTTCTCCTGAAGTTGTGATAAAAGTCGCTCTGATTTTTTTTTTTTTTTTTAATAAACAGGGGCAGGAAATGATGTAATGGTTTTTCTTTACTTTAAGTCCCTCTAATTAGCATTTATAATTTATAATTAATGGTTATACCAACTATAATGTAGCTGTAAGCAGGTATGAGCATTACTCATACCTGCTTACAGCAGGTATGTCAAAAACTGTAACTCTTCCTGTGGAGGCTGATAATGATCATTAATAACAATTTAATAAAACACAGTTGTAATAATATAAAATATGTTTTCATACAAATATTTATAATCACTCACAAATATTGTACATTATTTAACACATATTTAACACATTATTTTACCCATAATAATGTCCTAGCTGTGCACAACTACATTATAGTGTGTTATGTTCATTAAATGTCTGTATAAATGCTAAATATGAGGACTTAAAGTAAAGTGACTGAGCCAAATAAAACTTGAGACAGTAAAAGATTCTCGCTAAAAGCTAGCTTAAAAAACAGATATTATTTTTAAAAGTGAGAAAATACATTTTCACTTGATATTAAATAGGTGTTTTTACCTCCCATCTTCCAACTTTGAAGAGTCAGTTCATTCCAAAATACAATAAAACATTTTTCTTTCTCACCTACCTAGTGGTATCTAGCCAAGTTGACCTGTTTTGATTTTTCTAGGCCAGTAGTGTTCACCTCTGAGATTTGAGCTTTCATCCCAGATGTGACATTCAAAAATTACATAAGTCATAAGTACTACTGTATTTCTTTGGTAGGGAGCAGTTCTGGAAAGGCAACCTCAGCATCAGCACCATTCAATTAATCAGCACTGTACTGATGTAAAAACAAGGATCTCAGAGACAGATACATGTTAACCCATCTACATGGTGAGATACCACTAGCTGTGATGGAAAGACAGTTCTTGAAGCTCAGCTTTAGTTTTTGTTTTCACATGCAGTCAAAGATGTGTGTCGTAACTAAATCAAATGGTCTCCCGAGATATCACTTTGTCATTCTGATATCTGCCATTTGATACACATTCATTCATATCACACCACAGCATTACAAATGTATCAGTCTTCAGAATGAGACTAAAGCCCAGGCTGCAGCACAGATCATGTCAGTACATGCAGGACAATGATCTTGCTTTGTTCATGCTTTCTGTTACCTGTTCTGTCTGCTCTATTAGCTTCTTATGCACTATCATCATATGAAGTAACATAATCCAAACTAATGGCAATACATGCCCAAATTTACTCTTGTGTCTTCAGCGGTCATCCCATTTTAAGACGTCACTGTTGTTTTCAAACAAACAGCATGCATGTACATACGACCCTCTGGATGGCTGATATCAGTTTAAGCCTTCTCTGTGTTTGGTTTCCCTTTGTGTGTTTTAATAATGTAATGTACAAACATTATTTTTTCATTTGTACAAATACAGGCATTTAATGTTGGACCTCTGTTGAAGTCATTACCATTTCTGCATTTGTTGTGATTATTCTATGATCATAATTCGGCCTGTGATTCTCTTCCAGTCAGCAGATAAATTTTAATTATGATAATCCTTTTCAGATTTCCCTGTTTCTTTATATTGGTTCATTTCGATGTCTTTTATTCTGGTCCTGAAAGTGTCTTAATTTTGGGGAGCACATTCTACATTTCAAATTCCTATAACCGTTTCAATGACAGTCAGGCTCGTGTAGAATCCCCAATCTCCCCCCAAACCTCTCTCACCTCATCCACCCCTTCTTCAATCCCTCCTGTAAAACGAGTGTGATCTGTGTTTGTGCTACATGTCTGGAGATGATAAAGGCTGCAGATTGGCCAGGCTGTGGATTAGAGGACTGCTGATTTTCCGAGACAATGTTTTAACAGGAGTCCCAGCATGTGGCCTTTTATCTGACAGATCCACAGTTCATCGTGGTCAAATCGCACAAAACCAGAGGGGAGCAGGGCTTACGCCAACAATTATCACATGAATGAACATTTTGCAGGGTGCACACATGTCCACATAAACCCCCAGACCAACCCCACCCCCAACACACACACACACACACACACACACACAGACCAAAAGGTTCACTCAATCTCTATCAGTCTCTCAATCACGCATGCCACACATGAGCACACAGACAAGTGACATAAAGAGCAGACACATGCACGTGCACACTCACCCACCCACATCCACACATCCACACACACACACACACTGAAATCTGTATTCTGTTCTTCTTGGCAGCATGCAATCCACAAAAATGCAGCAAAAGACAGTTATTCTGAAGCTCACCAACTTTTCCCTCATGCCATATCGATTTTTGCCTGTAGCCATGCATTTAATGGGCACATGTTACATAACTGGAAGATTTACTTTTGAAATGTTTGGCTTGGAGACACCCTGACCGCGACAAGAAAAATATGCCACAATCACCTCATTTGTCTTTTCTTGTTTTGATTTTTTTTTTTTTTTTTTTGGGGGGGGGGTCCCACATGCTATAAATGGGCCTTGAGGGAAGGGGTTACAGACACAGTGACTTACACTGAGAAGCTAACAATGAATTCAATTCATTGCCTCAGTTTGGCTGCGATACTGAAGGATGAAAAAATGAACCTATGGTTAATGAGAACTTCTCTTATTCCCTAAGTCTGCACCACCAGCTAGAAACCTCATGGAAACAGTGAGCTACACTCAGAGAAGCCTCAAACACATTTTACAGATACAGAAAGGCTCAGCCTAGCTAATAATATAGTCAAGGTGAAATTGTAGTACCTCTCTGGTTATATGTACTAATCTGACCCATGTAAAGATATCAGTGAAATTAACGTCTCACCTTCTGGATAGTGCCCTTGTTACTCTGGATAATCCACAGAACTGACTTTCAATCATCATTGGGACCCTCTTTTTAATAAAAGGTAGTGACATTAAAAACAGCCTAAGACAAGGTCTAACTATCTCCATGGCTACCACTTGAGGAAAGTGAGTAAATAACCTTTTTGTAGTTTGGCTAAATCAACCCTTAAAAATTAGGGATGTACTAAGTTTGTGCAAAAAATAGCCTCTGGGAAAAATCTTATTTAGGTAATAATACAAAGCAAAGTATCCGAACTGTCAGTTTTATGTTATAGGAATGCATGGAATTCCACTGTTTCCTCACAGACATTTTAAACACTGTAACGTCAAACAAGGTACTACTCCCTAGTCAGAAACATTGCCTTTGAAGATGGAAGGTGTGTTTTTTGCAGTGCTGACCTGTAGGTGCTGAGATGGTAGCTGGTGCACTGGTCCTGTGTCCCCTCTCAGCAGTGATACTGATGGTGTACAGCATGCCAGGTGTCAGGCCCTTCAGTGTATAAGACTCAAGACTGCCTGGTAACACATCCTCAACCCTGTGGCCATCAGCGGAAACAAAGACCAGTTTGTAGGAGTCCAGTTTGGCCAGGGGGCGCTTCCACTGCAGCATAATAGTGGTCTCTGTCACTTCTGTAACAGTCAGGTCCTTGGGAGCATCCAGGGCTGATTAAAGGAGTTGAGGAAAGGATGTGAGTGGATGTTTAAGACTTGAACTGCAAAGTAACTTGTCTAAGACGAATGTTAAAACCATCATCTGAAACATTTCATATAAATTTCTCTTTAGTTATTCTCAAGTTCCAATTCATACAATTCATACAATTACAAGTATTAATTCAACAGCCATGCTATGAAATGCACGACAGCAGCAAAGGCCACAGTGGCTGCACAGTCAAAGAAAGCAGTACCATACCATACCATTCATAACAAATATCCAACATTACATAAAGTGATAAAGCACTGGAAAAAAATGTTTGCTTGAAAGAATATCCTGATGAGCAAAAAAATAGTGTTTGAATGCTGCAGCAGAAAAAAAGTTAGGGCAATGTAAATTATGCTGCTAACTGTGCTACCCTGCTAGCACTACATAATACAGTCTAAAGATTTGTGAAACGAAATGAATGAAGAAAAAGAGGAAGAAGAAAAAGAAGAAAATGCAAAGATTAGCAAAATCTATTTGCAGGCCAAACTTAGTATTAAGACTACACGTGTGCAAACATGATGTGGCGTTCGTGGGCTAGAATTAAAGGCAAAACCAACATAAAGAGCCTTAGTAAGGTTTTAGCCCCCAAAGGCCAGAAGAACAGCTTCAGTGCACCTTGGTATTGATTCTACAACTCTCTCTTCCAAAATATATTCCCTATTTTTTGCTGTTTTGATGATGGTGGTGGAGAGTTCTGGTCCAAAATTCCCCATAGGTGTTCAATTAGGTTGAGATCTGGTGACTGTGAAGGCTATAGCATATGATTCACCATCATTATCATCAATCATCATTTTCACATTTACAATCAAACCCTTGTGTCCCATGGATGGGGGCACTGTCATCCTGTTTCTCAGCTCATTTTTTCTGTATATTTGCAACAATATAAGCTCCATATATGTAATGGAAACATACGTATACATATAATTACTGAGTATGTGAAAGCATCTCACCAGTCACTGCATTGGTGGTTGTCGGCAGACTCTCTCGCTCATCCTTCACTGCTGTGACACCCATCCCATACTCTGTGCCAGGTCTCAGGCCTACATAATAGCACAAAATAAAAACACTGTGACAGAGAAATAAAAAGCAATGTCATGTTTTGTTTGTACTAATCCACTGAGGTGTCACTGAATGAACGATGGGGAAGCTCTGTAGTCAAGTGGCCAGCTGTTTTAGCTAATGGCTCCATTGCCTTTGGCAAACAAAAACGCTCTCATGTGGCTTGATTGCATAATAGATTGCAGCCTAATTGCATTTCATGGTAAGTCTGTTCTCGCCATAGAACATCAGTGTTGTATTTGCATTGATGGATCTATAGGGCCCTTGTCGCAAAGCAGAAACACTGCTTGCTATGATATACCAGACTCTGGTGGCCCTTTGGTCTCTACAATTAAGCCCTCTCCTGGCCTGATCGCCTTTAATTCTTTTATTAACTCCCACAGAGGTCATCACACACAGAGTCTTACACCATGAAATTACACCTAATGCCCAGGAAACTCATTATCAATAAAATCACAAGCATGAAGGCAATTACAGATAATAACTGCTTGAAAGAAGTGCTGAGGTGTGTGTGGAGCAGAGGGGGACATCGGCTGATTGAACACAGTGCTTTATTTCCATGGGATGGGCCTCCCAAGGACAAAGAACTGGGCCAAACAAAGACACTGTTAGCCCGTTTTTGGAAGCTTTTTTTTGTTGTTGTTGTTTCTCATGGTGTCTATTCCTGTCATGCAGTAGCATGCAGTGTAGAAACAAACAGGAAAAAAAACACATCCGCCTCAAAGCATGGCTTTATAATGTCAATGGTGCAGATAGATGAAAAAGCGATCCACAGTGTTATTCCATTTAAAGTCTGAATGCCAAACCCCGCTGTGGGGTTTTCTAATAAAGAGGCTGTTTTGTAGATGGGAAAACATTTCCCAACACAAAACAAAGGCAACCCATTCTGGAAATGAGCAGGGTGTATATATCCCTGACCATGTAACACAGAGTACCACAAACATTTCACCAAAGAATTAGAAGCCTGACACCTCACACTATATAGTTTATACTATATACTATATACTTTTCAGCTGTGTCATTTGGATGCAAAGTGCTAATAAGCAAATTCTGAACTCAGAGCAGACAAAAGAATAAAAACACTAGTATTTACAGTATGCACCATGAAGTCAAACAGCCAATTTGTTTTGCTGAGCAGAACTTAGTTGGTTTATGCTGTAGCTGTGATCAATACTGGCGTTGTCCTAATTACATGGTGAGTGGGTGCAAGGCCATAAACTACTTAAACTCTACTGCAAAGTCACTGATTTTGAATGAATGAAGAAACACACCAGTATTACATTTAGCAAATTTTGCTCTCCTCATGAAATGTCTTAGATAATAAGATAGGATATTTTGTTTCCACTCAATTAAAAAAAGTACTGATGGCTTTATTAATGGTTGTGAGATAAAGTTTTAATTCTGGTATGTACTACTTTTTGCTGCTTCTTGAACCTTGCTGTTACCTTCACCCAAAACTACAAAATTTTCATTTTCAGCAGAGACACAGATCCTCATGCTCTCTCTTAAAGTGCTTGTTTAATCTCATACTTTGATGAATGAACAGACCAGACCTCTATTTATCCACTGTCCGTATCTTCTGCAATTATTTGGTATCACGGACAGGATCCCAATATGACATGTATTCTGGGCCACTAAACCTTAAAGAGTGCTAGACTGATGATCTTACCTGGTGGTAGTGGAAGTGTTCTTTTATTTTATTTTCCTTTATCAAGGATTTATGAGTAGCGACTAATACCTTTATTAACGTTTAACACATCATTCACTCACCCATTATAGATAGATGATAATTAAAAGATATTAATAAGAACACCTTTTTGGTGGCCGGGGTATGAAATACCAAATTCATTTGGTTGCTGTTTACCCTAACTGAGGATGACTCCAGGAACCTGCAACTGACTGTAAAAAAATGTATGCTCTGGAAGAACACCTGGACCAAAATCTGTTCATTAACAACTGGATTGATTGCTGGATCACATATTGGACAGTGAAAAACTGAGACAAATGTCTATCCACCAGCCAAAGAGATTTTTCACAACTTGCCGGCCTAGAAGTTATTATGAGCTTATTAATGGTCTATAGAGATTAGTAAATTATTTAACTATTAATAAAAGTATTAGTTACAACTTATAAACTCTTGATGATTTAAAATAGTACCTGATAATACAAATAGAAAAATATATCAACAATACATAATATATAATATAATAATAGTACATACCTAGTAAATAAAAGAATCTTACACAAATAGAACTATGTAGTATCTATAAAGCAAATACATGTAAATAGGTACACACACTGTTTATATATCCATGACAAGTGAGCCAGCTCCATCCACTGATGTAGTACGTGAACCTTGAGTCAAGGTTATTGTACTTGGGAAAATGCTGTGTGTGTGTGTGTGTTTGTGTCTGTGCCCTGCACAGAGATAGTGGTGATATAAATATGTGTGTAGCTTTGCTGGGCTGTACCAGTGATCTTGGCCTGGGTGGTGTCCTTGGGTCCTGGGGAGAAGAGCAGCTCTCCATGTTCACCTCCAGACAGAGGCCCGTACTTGATGCGATAGTTGTCCACCTGTGCTTGACTGTTCTTCCACTCGAGGGTGATGCTTTCGTCTGTCAATTCCACTGTTTGCAGGTCTCTGGGGGCATCCAGGTCTAACACACAGAAATGGACTTTAGATATATATAACTTTATCCAGCCCTAAATGTAACTCTGTTTCTATTAAGTAGTGCCCACGCACACATCCACGTGCAGACATCATGCAACAGGATATAATCCCTTGTAAACATATAGCCGTAAGTAAAGTATGTGTGGTCCTGAGATAAGAGCACAGCAGGTCATTAGAATGTAATAAAAAGTTACCAGCTGCTTTTCATCCAGGAAGAGAGTTATATTACAGTAGATCTATTTTTTTGTCCTGAAAATACATCACAGGAAATTGTTACTAGTCATACCTGTGAGGAAAGACTCATAAACAGGAATACTGGTCCTTTCTCCAGTCCGAGCTGTCAGAGACACCTCGTACTGGGTGTCAGGGGTGAGGGCTCCCAGATGGTACTGGGTCTCAGTGGAGGACAGCTCTATTATGTTGCGGTCAGCTGGGTCAGAGCTGGGCCCATAAGAGACACTGATGCCATCCACCTTAGCCACAGGCTGGAACCAGGTCACCAGTGCCGTGGTGTCTGTCACATCGCGCACATCCACCTGGCTGGGGGCATCGATCACTAGAGGGATAAGGGGTAAGATGTTTTAAAAACTGATCTGTTTGAACAGTTAAATTTGAAGTTATTCTGAGATTATGCTTATTTTGCAGCATTTGAACTGAAAACGGTCCACTCAGTAGGTATTAAGAGGTGCTGCTGTTGTTATAAGCCATTTAGTTCTCTGTGAGTCTTCTAAGTTTATTGACTTTTAATGAAGGTTCATTTATTTGAAAAACACTATCAAAATCATGATCCATTAAATAATCACAAAATAATATGGGATAATTAACTTTAGGGAGGTATAAGTTGAAGTAAAACAGTTCATTTCACTTTTAAATTTAGGCATATGATTTTCACGTAGTTTTATTCTTAAGAGAAGTAAGGGAATTACAAAAATCCACCAAGTGGTGATAAAAATGCTTTTAATTTGGCTATGGCTCTGAGCTGATAAAAGCTGCTCTTTACAACACAACTAACTTGATTGTTAAAATTCAGAGAGGTGCCCTAAAGGACATCAAGATTTTTATCCACACTGTTTAAATTAGCACACAGGGGAAGTGCATTTGCTCAGGCTTTCCTCAGTTAGGAGGTCCAAGTACAATTTCATTGTTTTTGTTTCAATTTAATTGCAAAAAATTCCTCACCATCTAGCATTTGAAGTCATTTGGACAATTAAAAAGGTTCTTCAGTGAGCGAGAGCTGACGGGTATAACTGGTAGGTAAAACTTGTCCTCCAGGTAAAGAATATTTTATGTCTGAAGGACAGAGTCAAGGGGAAGCATGAAGTGAAAATAAAAGAGGCCCTACGTTTGAAACTTGAGGGATGCCACATTTAAATGGAGCAAGGGATGAAGAACAGTTCTGAATTGCATTTGAAAAGGTTCTGTCTCTCGGGTAAGAGGCAACAGAACAGACCGACTGTGCAGAGCTCTGACACCACACTGGAAATTATCAAAGATGTTCAAAGTGACCTGGAAGAAATCAACTTTTCCAAAAAAATCTTAGATTTAAATGGCAGTTTGGAGATGGGCCTGTAGATCTAGGTCTAGGCTTGGTTTCTTTAATAGGGGTTGCACAACTGCCAGTTGAAAACTGGAAGGGAAGACTCCATTTGTTAAACAGCAATTACTAAAGAAAATAAGGGGACAGATTGTGATTTAAAAAACATCTTTAAAGAGGGGGGAGTCAGTACATGGTATTCATGTCTGAGACAACCTCAGACCACTGGGAGAATGACACAAGTTGAAGATAACTGCTAGTTGAGAGGTGGTTTATGCTCATGGTCAGCTAGTGAAAGCTGATATGTTGGATTTAATGATATTGTCAAACTTATTCGTTTTGCCTGAATTTGTATTAGAGTGAGAAGAAATAAAGCTATATCACTTTGATTTGCCTTGCTATACCAACTGATGGAGACGAATACTGACCCTGACCATAGACCATGACGGTATGATGTACTGATTGAGTCAGGAGGGTTAGCGTGGAGTGAAGGCATGAATGCCAGGGTGTTATATGGATGAATACAGTCATTTCAGCAATGCAGGTACTGAAAAATGTGACAGACCTCTTGCATTTATGAGGTTATTCAAACTATTTATAGATCAAATCCCTGTGCCCATGAAGGGTGCCTTTTCACGGGTGCTGAAATTGATTTGTCACATGCAAGCAACTTTAGGAAAGTCAACCCTCTGTGCAGGGCTGATAAAATGAAGAATCTATGTTTGAGCTTAACACAGATTTGTCTTCTGAGGAGGCTGCGAGTGTAACGTTCAGATGTCACAATACCATTTCTCCGGGGAGGCCGGTGGCCCTCTGAGCCTGACTGCCTGACTGACTAGTGCCTCCCACACATTGTGGCTTGGGTTGAAGGGGGAGGGAAGGGGGGAGAGGAGCAGAGGAACCTACTTCACACAATTAGCCCGTCAGAATGCAAATCCCACAGTATGCGCTGCAAGCTGGTGTAATGGGAGACATTATTAAGAGAGCAACGCAGGGAGTAACACAGAAAACTCTGAACCGCATAATCCAGATAGTGCTGACGTGTGGGCGTACATACGCAGTTATAAAAAATATTCGTCCTCTCTGACTTTTTGACTTTTTCTTGTCTTAAAAGATTTGTTCCAAATACATCCATTACATACTTTTGGTCAAAAACACAAAGAAAGAATTTTAGTTAAGGCAGAACCTGCCCTATGTTTCTGCCAATGATGAGTGTAAATTCAAGACAAATATATCCATGTTCAAAAGGACCTTACCAATTGCCACAAACATGCCAACAGCTTTTTTAGGCAGCTAATTCTCTTGTTTTTCAAGGTATAATCAGGGTTCTAAACCTTTGCTGTGGCTAAAATTGCTGTGAGCTGGAATTAGATAGAAATATATAACTTGGCCATATAACTGGAAATGATGTGCAGGTACTTCACTACAACACCAAATTTGATATACAACCTACATTACAAATGAGCAAGATAGGTGAAAAACTTTGGCCTCCATTAATAAAAATATATCTGCAAAGGGCGGGGCTTAGCAAATATTGGCCATAACTAATTAACCATTTGTCCAGTCATCATAAATCCTGGTACATGTCTTCAGTAAGTGGGCATGGCCTCACATATTTGCTCATAACTCAAGATGCCTTTGAGCAATCCTGATTATACTCACTGGAAACATCCTGCACTATCTCCTGAACATATACACTGTGTTTCATTTACATCCTATGAAGGGAGGACAAAATGTGGAACATTAAATGCACAATTATTGAAATGCTACAGGCTTTGTGAAGACAAAACAAGTGTGTGATTGGTCTCACTCCTTTAAACAGAATTTAACTGGCTTTCTCAAACCTGAAAACAGCTCACTGCTGCTTGCAGTTTTAATTTTGGTTGATTCATCTGCTTACTTCTGCTGAGCACAATAAGGTTAGAACTTGCAAACTGCCACCTGTGGCTATATTTACATTACACTACACTGTTACATCTCACTTTCTTTTTTATGTCATACAATTTTCTCATTATTACACAAAATCAGCATAATATTCTAACACTTGAGTGTGAGTTACTGACCGTTCCTACTGGTACTTTCTTAGGTACAGTGGAAGAATACAAGATCATGGGTAACAAGAAAGTAAAAACTGAGCATTTTAGTGTAAAAGAGAAATAAACACTGTTCTTGTAAATACCAGTGACATACAGGGAAACAGTACCATGTGAGAACTACCTTGTTCATTCTGTGTAATTAAGGAGTAAAAAGGGGAGTGCACACATTATATTACAGTCCACATACTTTATCATTACTGTGTCATTTAAAATGCATGTTACAGTTTCACTCACAAACAAACATTATTGTGATGTGTAACAGAAAGTACAATATAAAAGAAGGGAGTTCAATTACACCCACACTACACAGATATTTTGGCATGTCCTCAAGAAGGGAAAATTGAAACTTTGCCAGGATCATCCAGCACTGTAGGAGCACATTTCAGGACCTGGACCTGGCCAGGACCACCACAGTTACTTCATAGTGCTGACCTTTAAACATGGAAGTATGAGTATGCTGCTATGGGTCTGTATAAGTGCAAAAGGGGAAGGGAGATGACATTTGTAGATGGCACTATGAATGCAAGTTTGTGTACCCAAATATTAGATGAAAAGATGGCTCCTAGTCTCAAGAGGCTTGGCAGGGGAGGAATTTCCAACATGACAGTGATCCCAAAGACAAAACTGTGGGTATAGCAACAACCCATCCAGCAAAGAGCAGCTGAAAATAATCATCTGTGAAGAATGGCAGAACATTTCTTCACCATCAAAAATAATCTTACTAATAAGGGGTGTACCAGCTTTTGTTGCAGTTGGTTCTTGGATATGAGATATTCATTATAGTTTAATTAGTCAAACTGTATTAGAATTTTAGTGATATTGACCAGGGGTGCACTCAGTTTTGTTGTATGCTGTAGAAATAGAAACCAAGACATAGAAAACAAGGGCTTGCCCCCTGATATCTGTCTGATCTCCTTATACCCCATCCCATGCCCCACGTGGTCAGAATACAGGGCTCCTGTCTGTCACCAGAGTTAAAAAGAGGTCAGTACCCTTTTTTTGGATTAACCTTGATAATGATATCATGCTCTCTGACACTGCTGAGGCCATCAGATCCAAAGCTCATCTCTGTGCCTTAACTTTCAATCAGTGCCTTAATTCTTTTACTACTTCTTACTACTACTACTTACTAAATGAATCACTTTAATCCAGTATGTACAGTATGGTACATGCTGTCCTGCCTATGAGATTAGTGTAAACTTTCTGAAAACCACTGCAATGCTCTAACTCTGTTTGTTTTCTCCCTCAAGCACATGAGCAGCCAGGCTGTATGATTCTCTCTCTCTCTCTCTCTCTCTCTCTCTCTCCCCTGTAGTTTTGTGCTTTCTCGTCTCTCTCCTCTCAGGGAGAGAGAGGAGAGGAGCAATCACACATCCAGAGCTGTAGAGTCTGGATGTGTGATTGCCAACCACCTACTACCCCCAAGATCCTGCTCAACACCCCTGCTTCAATTATCATTATTATTATTATTATTATTATTATTATTATTATTAGGAATTTGCACTGTTAGTTATCTTTCCTCCTTCTCTGTCTCAGAGTTCAGTTCAATTAAAAGGTGCTTTATTGGAATGAAAACTTCAGAAAGCAATGTTGCCAAAGCATCAAAATACCCTGCACATTAACCACTGCCCAACATTGGTTATAAAATGTTACCCAATGTATCTCATTAAAACTTGTTATTCAATGCCATTTTCATATTTGTTGGTTTAATATGAAGCTGGTGATAGGATGTGATTAGCACAAAAACTGGAAATAGAGAGAACTATCCTGGCACTGTAAAATGTATTAAAATCCACCTACCAGCACCTCTAAAACTTGTTCACATCTCATTTGTTCAATCCAGAAAAATGACAAGTTGTGGTTTTATGAAGGGTTAATCTGCTGGACTATTCTTGGCTGGGGGCAATGTCTCCTCTGGTTGCCTGGCAACCTCACAATGACAACATAAGTCACACATTCCCCCTGTTTCCAGTCTTTATGCTAAGCTAAGCTAAACCTCTCCTGGCTCAGCCTTCGTATTTACAGATATAAGATGTTCTCAACTAATTAACTATGGCAAAGCAAAGAAGAATATTTCTCAGAATTTTGAACTATTCCTTTAAAAAACATTTGGTTAAGCTGCATCTCTCTGAATCTCAGAATCCCAATCAAGTATCCTCTTTCTGTGAGCACTGAAGAACTGAAGAAGCACAGAAGAACCACATAGCTCCCATGTAGCATACACAGTATTTTAATACAGCTGAATTCACGATAAAGCTGTTCTCATTTACATGTTTTTCTGTTTCTGTTGTCAGTGGAATGAGTATGAAATAGTGACTACATGAGGCTCATTCATGTGTATGTCAGCTGCTGTGCAGCTAATGGGATGAAACAATTGGAGTGAAAGCACTACAATATTCGAAACATTCTGTTCTAGAAAGTAGCCAAGATTCATCCAGCAAGTTGCTAGATTTGTTGATAGGTGCTAAAGGGGTCTCAAAATTTGGCAAATCTAATGACACAGGTGCAATATTTGGCAACACTGCCTGTAAATGCCCTGTGGATAATGTGATAGAAATGGTTTGTGCCAATTCATTTTGAAAGAGCAGTAGTCAGTGGGGAAACTCTGACACCTGGTCGGCCAACCAGTGGTGTAATTTCATCACTCAGTCACACACATTCGCATTTCTAATGCTGGCCTCGCTGCTGCAGATCAGCCAAAAAGACCAACTTAATTTGCTCTACCCTTAGTTGCTACTGTAATTTACCAACACTGTTCTTACTGCTGGGTTTATAAGAAAAGGCTATGAGAGGCCTCTAATGGCATTTCCATACATCCTTCTGTTTATTCTGGCACAGACCATTTTCATACCATAAATAAGCAAAGAAGTCAAAGAAGTGACCTGACCCACTGCTAGAAGGAGCTGCCATTTATTAAACCTAGTGCTGAAAATATGGTGAACATTGCTGCGTTTGTTGAATCTGCTTTGTTGAAACAGAAGTCTCCCAGGGGTCACAGCTAGCACAGTCAGGGCAAGGGATTAAGTTTCAGCCAGCAACAGAGCCCTCCTTTTAAAGAAAATACACATTTAACAACTTCATCAAGAGTGCAGTGTTTTAAGATACCCCCTAGTCAAGACACCTAAAAATAGCTTGGTGGCAGACGAAGTCACACATACAACCCTGTTTTCTCTGTTCATATTGATCCCCATCTCCAAGTTCCTCAGAGTGTTACAAGCCATTGAGCTTTATTGCCTGATGGAGCTATGGAGATATCTCATAACTTGCCAATAGGGCTGGAAAACCATATCTCTTTTTACTACCCCCACTAAATCACAACAATGCAATGAAATCTAATGAGCTAATCACTCAGGGTTGACATGTCAGGCTGTTAACAATACTCTGCTGGGAGCTGCAATTTGGATAAGCCAGATATAGAATTCAATGAACCTATGCAAGGGATGAAGGTGACAACCTGTTTTTTTCTTTTAACTTTGACAGCTGGAAGTGACACTTTGTTCCATAGTAACCTTTATTTCTGGAAAATACACTCTCAATCTGCAGCACTGGCAAAGAATGGTGGAAAGTGTTTCTACACATACAATGGTAAGACTTAATGTAAGAAATTCCAGTTTTTCAAATAATGTATAGGTTTTTTTTTTTTTTTTTTTTTTAATTTAGCGATTCTAGAATCCATCTGTTGGGGATTTATCCCTTCATTGTATAAATAGCATATGTTTCTGAGGGTTGATGTATGTCAGGCTGACCAGCAGTCAAGGATATACCATTTATCAACACTGGTCATCTCTTTTTCAAAAAAGCTATCTGGGATGAGGTGGTGGAGTAATCAGTTCTTTAATACATTGTTAGATTCATTATCAGAAGACCCCAATCTTCCAAAAATATTTTTCAGAAGGAGTAAAACAAATTGTGCTGTAAAGGGTTAGGTTAAAGAACCCATTTGAAACTGAGTATTATGTTCACCCTTCTGGCATAAAACCATTCCTGTAAGTCTAAAACAAAGGATTGATAAGCCAGTTAGCAGCATGAATGTGTACACTCACTTGTGATGACGTTCTTGGAGGCAGGCGGTCCACGCTTGTTGTTCTTCACCACCTCCAGCTTGACCTCGTACTCCTGGCCTGGGCCCAGGCCTGACTGCTCAAAGGTGGTCTCTGGACGGCCAAGGGAGTTAAGAATCTCACCATCTTCCTCTTTCTGCCAGCACCAAAACACACCAGTCATCAACCACTTCAAAGACTACTCCTGGCATAATGTTAAGAGTGGGGTAAAAAAACACTGAAATCATACATAATGGCGCACTGGGTGGCGTTTAGACTTAAGAGCTGACAGGGTATTTGGTTCAATAAAGAGCTGCTTTGAGTAGATCCCAGTAGCACTGTTTGGAAAGGTTTCTATGTGCACTCAGAAAGGAAAATAAAACATTAAATACAGTAACATTTGCTATGTGCTGTGTGAGACCAGCTGGAGCTGGACATGCTAACAGTTTTGACTGCTGTCTTTTTCATTTTGGCTTGGCTAAACCATTTTCCAGAGGATATTTACTCTGGTCCTCATGTATGCAGATTTGGGAAATTCCTGAATTTAGAGACAGGGGTCTGCAGTGGTTTGTATATGGTTTGTACCAGAGGAAAATGTGGATAATGACAGAGGATGTGGTAGGCTCTAGAGTTCAACAGCCTCCTGGAATACAGAAGCTCCATTAACATAATGGGTAGCAGGACTCACTGTGTTTCTGAAGATGAGGTTCCAGCCATCAAAGGGAATGTCCAATGGGTCCCACTGTACCTCCACTGACGTTTCCCGCACTGACTTGAACTTGAGACCTTCAGGCTCAGGCAGATCTGGGGGAAATGGAGTAAAACTCTAACTACCTTTAATCTAGATTTATATATTGCATTTTGTAAAGTGCCAAAGAGATGAATCACATACGTGTTGCCACTCTAGCACTGACAGGAACACTCCTCTTGTTGCTGAGAATAGCATAGACGCTAATCAGGTACTCAACACCAGGTTCAAGTTCCCGAACTGTGGCCATCTTCTGGTCCCCAGGCACCCGCAAGTCTAGTTCTAGGCCTCCTGCTGCTGTGGGCACGTAAGTGATCAGGTATTCTGTCACACGCATCTCATTCTCCCAGGACAAGTCCACTGTCTCTGGGGTGACCTCAACCACTTTTAGGTCCTTCGGTGGTGAGACTGTGGAGAAACATTTAAAGTCAATTATCTGTATTGAAGATTTTAAAATGTTCAGAACATAGTAATGGGAGTTTTCTCTAAATATTGTATTGTCAGAAATATTCCAGTAAGTATATAATCTTACTTTTACAAGTGACAGAAAAGATTATATCAACTAGATGCCTTGAAAATTTGGAAATTGATTTTTTATGGAAACAAGTGTCTTTATCTCAACTCATATTTTACAGAAAATATATTATATGAACTGAAGACTGAATACACACAAGCTCACTGTAGGAATATATAACTACATGAAGATAAACAACAAAAAATTATGAACAGCATTGTGAACAATGTAGCTCACTCTCATATCAGTGTGTCGACACAGAAAGCTCTATAATACTGTGCCACAACACATCCTGTATAGACACAGAGAGGCTGAATCCAGATGTTCAAATGTCAGATTTGCAGATTTGCAAGTCCAAATTCAATGGTGCAGTGGTTAGCACTGTCACCTCACAGCAAGAACATTCTGGGTTTGAACCCTGGTTCACCTGGGGGCTTTTTTTGCATGTTCTCCCTGTGCTTGCGTGTATTCCCTCTGGGTACTCTGGCTTCCTCCCACAGTCCAAAGACATGTCAGTTAGGTTAATTGGAGACTCTAAACTGCCTGTGGGTATGAATGGTGACCTATTCAGGGTGTACCCTCTCACCCAATGTCAGGTGGGATTGGCTCCTGCCCCCGCCAAACCCATAAGGATAAGCTGCTGTATAGATGGATATAAATTTGCTGATGTTGTAAAACAGGCTGAATAATTTGGACTTGGATTAATGTGTACGTTTTTTGTTCATCTGTGGTGAGAGGATCCTCATTTAAGGAATGAATGTTGATACAATATTGTGTTTGGTAGCACATAAAAGTAAACATTTTGCAGCACTTTCTGATCATATCTTTTACAGCTACTATGTATCTGAAATATACACATATCATACATAAGTTGCCAATATCAATACCATCAGGACCTGTTTATAAAAATACTCTGAAATACTCTTTCTGTTCATCTCCATAGAAACACATACAGTCTTTTCATGGTCCTGTACCCTTGCAGACCTCATGTGATGACAGTATAGACGTGACTCTACATAGGAGGTTTAGATTCAGCCACAGAGAACTGAGGTTCCTGCTGCTCTGTTAATCTGCTGTCCATGCAACGCCTCCTGGGTACATTGTCTGAATTATGTCTATGTGAAATCAAGCAGTGTGGGAATATGCGTGTTGTATTACTTAAAAAGCAGTACTTATGAGTATTTTTGCATGAACACTGACTCAAATGACTGTTTAATGTGAAAGGGGTGATTCAAAGTCATGAATTCGCTGAGAGTTATCACCTGACCATCGGGCTTAGCTCTAAAGACCATTTTAGCATCGTTCATTGTCAACGAAATTAGCAACTAGCTAGAAAACATAATGATTTCACCACCTCAAGAGTTGGTGGAGGCAAAAATAGAGCTAAAAGGAAAATATTGGGTTAACATTGGATTTACATTCATAAAGTCACCAGGAGTAAGAATCAAAATTATTGTTGATGGATGTGTAAACAGGCAATATTTTGCCAATATATTAGCTACCTTAACTTTACAGAATTAATATGTCAAACATTTTTAGCTTGATATACATTGTGCTCCGAATTGACCAAAAAGTGATATGTAGATTTAAGGCTTTTTGTAACACCCACGCCCACAAGTAGCAGAATAAATGAAGTCTATTAAAACACTGCAATGAACATGTGGAAAGCTGCACAGTATGAATGCACGGTTGGTCTTACCCTCAGAGCAGTCCTCTCCAATGAAGCCCTCGTCACAGACACACCCTCCATTCTCACAACGTCCCTGGTTCTGACAGTCCCCTGGGCAGGTCAGCATGGAACAGTCTGGTCCGGTGAAACCATCGTAACACACACAGTTGCCATCAACGCAGTAACCTCTGTCTAGACAGTTCTTGGGACATGTCTTCTCACTGCAGTCCTCACCAGTGAAACCCATATGACAAACACATTGTCCGTCCACACAGTGGCCACGATCCAGACAGTCATTGGGGCATGTCAGCTCACCGCAGTCTTTACCTTTAAAGCCGGCGAAGCACATACACTTGCCATCTATGCATTCTCCACGTCCCATGCAGTCTTTTGGACAGGTCTTGACACTACAGTCCTCCCCAGAGTAACCCTTGTCACACATGCACTGTCCATCAATGCAGCGACCCCTGTTTTGGCAATTGTTGGGGCAGGAAAGCTCGCTACAGTCTTCGCCTTGGTATCCTACATCACATACACATTCTCCATTAATGCATTGGCCCCTGTTACTGCAGTTGTCAGGGCACGAAAGGATGGCGCAATCTTCACCCTCAAATCCTGGATCACAGATGCACTTCCCATTGAAACAATGACCTCTCTCATTGCAGTTTTTGGGACAGGTGAGCTTTGAGCAGTCCTCTCCACTGTAGCCGGTCTGGCATATACACTGGCCATTCACACATGCGCCACGATTGTTACAGTTTCCGGGACAAGTGAGATCGCCGCAGTCTTCCCCAGCGTAGCCCTCCTCGCAGTAGCAGGTGCCGTTGATACAGCGTCCGCGGTCGTAGCAGTCGTTTGGACAGATGAGTTCGGAGCAGTCAAAGCCTGTCCATGGTTCGTCGCAAACACACTCATCCTCTACGCAACGTCCACGGCCTAGACAGTTGTTGAGGCAGTTGGTCTGGGTACAGTCCTCACCGATGAAGCCCTCCTCACAGAGGCAGGACCCGTCAACACAGTGGCCGTAGTCACCACAGTCCAGCAGGCAGAGCTCAATACCACAGTCATCCCCACCAAAGCCCTCAAAACATTCACATTTGCCATCCACGCAGCGGCCCTGGTCCTGGCAGTCGTTGGGGCACTCAGGTTCGGTGCAGTTGGGACCCTTCCATCCAGGCTCACATGCGCAGCTGCAGGTGTCAGCGCTCCAATTCCCCCGGCCGTTACAGTAGGGCTTTGTGGACACTTCACCTTGAGGAAGGCAAGAAAGGGAAAGAAAGTATTTTAAAAGTATTCCAAAGTGATTGCAAATCCTGCAGTAAAACAGTGCCTACATGTGTAAGTTCTAGCCTCATATCCTAGAGCTGCATCAAGCAACATCACAAAATACCACAGTCCCCTCAATCAAACAAGAAAATTCGATTTGATTGAGTTCCTGCAGACTGTGTGAATCCATATCAGTTAATAGAAATGTGGCAGTCTTCAGGGTCTTCTCTTTCTGCACTTTGTGAATTTGGTTGTCTAGATTACCTTAGGTCTAGATAAGTCTTTTCCTTCTCATTGACACCCTTTTTCTTAAGTATGAAATTAGTTTTTGAGGTACTTATTTTTGGGTTTTGCTTTTGTGTGAGTCTGTTTATAGATAGGAAGCATGGAGAAGAGTATGATATGCAAGTCAAATCCAAAGGGAACGTAGACATGAGGTGATAATGAGAATTTTGCCAGTGTTTGCATTAAAGATTATTGCTCAATGTGCATTCTAACAAATCAGATGTTGGGTCAATCAGATGTAATGCAGGTACAGCAAGAGTTTTCACAAAAAGTCTGCATCATCATTTGACAACAACATAATTGTTTGACAATTATGCAAATGAGATTAAATGGTAATGACTACATATTCACTGTAACAGATTAATTACCTCAAGCTATTGTTATGTTTTCCATATTGATTTCTGTACCCTAGTAAAATGATTGGAAGCCAATGGCTACATAAAAGGTTGGAAGATAAATCTATGAACTTAAGCAATGTTAGGAAAAAGCATAGCAGTAATTAACAATACAGCCAATTTGTGATTAATGAGCTAAAAGATACAGAGCCATTGCTTTGGTCTTAGAAAAATATTTCTTTGCGCAGCTTTTAAAATAATGTTGCATTTGTTGTTATTTGAAATCCATATTCATGACATGATTTACTGGAAGCACAAAGAAATTTTACTTGAGTTGACTACATGCATGCAAACATGGCATTAAAGTACATTAATTACGGTACAAGAGCACATACAGTAAAGTTATACCTGTAACTTGAGCTCCACAGCAGCCTGTTCCACTGCTGCACTGCTCCCTCAGACTAGACAGCTCCGACTCCAGCATCTCCAGCCTGTTGAGGATATCCTTGATGTCTGGCAGCTGGTTGTCACAACCACATGCCTGCTTAGGGATATTGATGCGGTGGGTGAAAACAATCTGATTGTCACCGTCTACCGTGTGCTCCATGTGCTCGGTGTTCTGCATGTCCATTTGGGCGCTCTTGTGTTTGAACTCTGTGGCTCCAGGTGAGTCAAGGTCCACAGAGCAGAGGGATGTGGAGGGAACATTGATGTTGTAGACGTGGTTGAACACTACCGGCTGGTCGGGGTGGGGCAGAGTGAGGTTCTCCTGTGTTTTCTTCGGCATCAGGGCCTCTCTGCGGTGGCGGATGACCTTCACCAGGCCAGCTGAGGAAAACTGGAGGAGCATGGCCACAGTCATGCAGCCTAAAAGAAAGCCTTTCATCTGCATGATGATGCCCTGGCTCTGCAGACTCTGATGCAGTAGCAGCTGAGTGGAGAATAGTCTATTCAGATATCAAGCTGGTGTTCTTGTCTTGAGTCCTACAATGAGGAAGATTCATTGTTTACTTTTTAAATTTACTTTCTAGCCACATTTCTTTGTCACATAGTTCTTCTTTTTGTGGAAAGCACCAGACCTCACACACATTCCTGGTGTGTATTCACTTTTCTGGTTTGCCTTTGCCATTTAGGATAGATTTGAAAACATAGTCCCATCACACATACACATACATTCACATTAGGGACCATAGCTAGAGTGAAATATTACAGTATCCCACTAAAGAACAATTAACCTTCTTCTGTTGCCCATAACAAAAGACCACCTCCTATCCTGCTGCTGCCTCTGACCCATTTTAGCCCCTCTGCTCCCAGTGGAATAGACACACACTTAGTGGATAACATTGGGGCATTCTTTTCACAATTCCTCTGAGTACCAAGAGCAGCAATTACTGCAGGGACGGCATGTGACCTTGGAGATCTGAAGCTTTCTTTTTCTGATCATGTTCAGACAGGTTGCGACAAACAACATCTGCATGGTGGGGTGCCTCCTCTTTACACTACAGTCCAGACCAGAACCCAAGCTGACAGATTAATACTGATGTATATCATCTGTGTTTGTGCAGACATTTGTTCCCTGCTACCTGCAAATAGGCAGGTCAGCATTCTCGCTCTGCTCTCCTGACAGCCACTGGGTTTTTTAGTACTGTAACATGATTCTTATTGCTCTCACCTTCTGAGACATGATTCTTTTAAAAGGTCTGCTGGAAAAATGTGCTGAGGTAGTGGTATAGAAGGAAATCTTTAAACCAGATGTTTTTACTTGCTGTTTGATCTTAGCGTTAAATTGGATTTACAGGTTAGTAAAAGGTATGCCCTCGCTGCATTTAAGTCTGAGTATGTTCATCTAACATTAGGCGTAATTATGAATAACAGGACTGATTCTTAAAGTATTTTGTGTCTCTCATTATCAGATTTCCAGTCACTTATACACAGAAAGCTTATGAAGAATTCTTACTACTTGCACTGGAACCAAAAGGAAGGAATTATGAAAACAGATTCCATGCACAGCTATACACTACTGTTTTTTTAAGTTTATATATTTGTACCTTTTACCCCATCTTGTCAGAGATGCTGACAATGATCATTTCCTAACTCTAATAAAACCTCTGTGTGCCTTGACAGCTCTAAAGGTTAATAGCAGCTGTTGGCAGCCAACATGAGAATGTCTGGATAAGCAGATATGAAAATGCACGATTGCAGGCGCACAGCATATTCCAACCCTGTGGTGGAATATGTATGAAGGGGTTTAATTCTCTGCACTATACTTGACTTAGTAACACTGATGAGTGAAAACACAGGGCATCTTTGCTGGGCATTTTCATGTGTGCAGGAACAGGGGGGCTGACAGTCAGCAGGTAATATTCCAGAAAGAGATGCTTGGTCTCCTCATCCCAGCCTGACATGTGATTAGGCAAGCAGACAGATGAGCTCAGCTTGGAAGGATCCCACGGTTTCACCCCCCCCCCCCCCCCAGCCGTCTCCAGCCGTCCCTAGCCCCTTGATTAGACAGGAAGGGATGAGCGCCTCCATGATGGGTAGACTGCAAAAGTGCTAATGTAGCTGAGGATCTGTGCCCTCAGGGATCCAAAAGAGCCCCCCCCCCACTTACTAACATGCTATGTCACACAGACACGGCCACACACACACACCAATACAGTCACACTGCTGTGATCAAGCATCACAAACCAGGGATTAAATCACAAAATAGGCAGAAAATTGCTTTGAGTTGCTGTTAAGGTTTTAGTTTTGGGCGAACGGTTGGCTTTCCCACTTTGAAGGGTGGCTGCTCTCCACATGGACCTCTGAACGAGGCAATCCTAAGAGACCAAAGCAGGCTTTGTCTGAGAATCTGTGGAGCTGGCAAAACTCAGCTTTATTCAGAAATAGATTAAGAGAAGAAACCTCCACAAAGTCTGAGAAATTATTTGATCTGACCTTTTCTCCCATTAACTTCTATCTACTAATCTTTAATGAGAAGCACAACAATCACAATAAGAGAATCTGAGTGTGACCCTGAGAAACACAGAGTTGATCCTCTGTTTGGACTTCCTTCATGGGCACCCTGTGGCCCTGGCATTATGCTAATGCTGCTGGTTGCTGGCACCATAGACATGGACTTGATACAATCTGAGTGCTACTGCTTTGTAATTCCCTCACTTGGGTTTGTTCTATAGTTAGCTTCTCAAACAGTAACAAAGCTTGTTGCCTGCCTTGTGGTCAAATGTGAGGAGAATTTTACCAGAGGAAACCTGCTGGTGCACACATGTGGTGTAACTGATCTACACTGCCCTATAGAGAAAGTGTTATCATCTCCCAAATCTCAACAATTTAAACTTCAACTTGAAATCATATGAACTATTAAAAAAACATGAATGTAACAAAAAGAGACTCCAAACATTCCAGCCTTATGAGATTTATCATTATCATTAAAATAAGAAGTGGTTAAGATAGGTTGTTTTAAACGTGTGTAACCAAATGACCAATGTTTTCTTTTCCCTGGTGAGAAAAGTCAAAATAAGTCAAATAAGCTTTTAACATCAACAGATCTATGCACTTTATGTGTCTAACATGCAGCCAAAAATGCATGCCAGTGGTATGCACAAACCTTCTTAATCAAAAGCTGATACTCCATGCTTCATTTGTACAGTGCCATAGAAACAGTGGCATCCAAAGAGCCAAAAATTTACAATCCACAGAAGTGTCTCTTTACATAAGTTTTGCCTCTCGTACATCCCTGATTTTCCCATTACTGTAATGTAAAAAACATTGCACCTCTAGCCTGTTCAAGCAACAGTAACTCCCTCCATCCTCGCAGGAACTTGAAATGTTTTCCAGCATGTCCCTAGATGTTGCTTCTGCCATGCTGTGTAAGGTTAAAACCATAATCCTTGAGTAAATCAAGAGAATGTATTTATTTCACACAAAGGAGGACCAAGAGGATCAAGATAAGAGTAAAACCAGGATAGTCCAGTAAGCACAAATCCCCATAAGCTACTGGATTCCTCCAGTCCAACATGGCATGCAAAGATCTGTCTTATTATAGTGATCTATCACTTAGCAGCGATCTAGTTTGCATTTTAAACTGAAAAATGGATGATTACTTTACCAATGTTATTCTTTCCTGCTACTGTCTCCCATCTGTTTTACTTTCAGTTTATTGAAAGATTGATGAGCAGACTTTCTGTCTGGGGAGAAATGCAGATATCTTATGCAGAAGTCAGGATTTCTTTCAAATTCAGCCAGGACCCCATGCTGACAAACTTAATCGTCACTGTAGATCACCTTTTCTGAGATTCTACCATATGGTAGGTCCAAGAACAGAACCCATCAGACGGTAAGCATTCAGCAGTGGTTATCTGTATAGCTGTTTTGAATAGAAAATGTAATTTGTTAAAGTTAAGTGTTATCAGTCTGTGCAACGACAAAATATGGTAAGTTATTTATAAGTAGACCAAGATGGAATCAAGTGAAAAGAAAGATTTGAAAACAGTCAGTGGATAATGGCAGCAGTGTGAACAGACACCACAGCATCCATCTGAAAACTCGACAACAAACAAACTGAATAATGAAGCAGTGTGCCCCACTTGATGTGTAAAAGCTGTAAATATTCAATGACCACAACTACGACTCAAGTCCCAGGACTGTATGTTAAACAGGTCTGATAGGATGCACAAGCTCTCTTTTCATTTCTGAAGAATTTATCAAGCATGCCTAGTTTTGTAGGTCACCCATGACAAAAACTCAGCTTGCCTTCTTTGGTACAGAATCCAAATCTGGGTCGCTGGTATAAGGACTGAATGAAGGTTTATTGTCTGGGGCTCTTTTCACCTTGCAATAATGTCACACTGTAAAAGGGGAAAATGACAAGGAAATGGGCCTCAGTCATGGACACTCACTTCCATGTCAAGAACTGTGAAATAAATATAGTATTTTATGTATAGTATTTTTCTAGTTCCACCTTAAAGAGATCTCATGTCAGATATCAGAACCACAAATCCACTATAACTGAAATCTGTTGATAAATATATTCATCATAATCAACTTGCCTGCAAGGATATGTCCTGAGCTAGAGCAGGTGAATATTGATTTGGATACTGTATATCCACCAAGGTCATGGCCAGAGAGACAGCAAGTTGCTGAGGACAGCACTATGGCTGTGAGTTATAATCATCAAACACAGAAATGAATTTCCAGGAAGAGGCATAGCCTGAGTTGACTGCTTGATGCATGATCGATGGTACAGTTGTTTCTGCTTCTCAGAAAAGGTTTTTCAAAATTTATCACCTCATGCTCTGGAAGACACACGCTATCTTTCTCTTCCTGCCTTTTATGACTTATGTGGCCAATGCTGTTGGGCTGAACTATACAAAATCCAGACGGCAGAATGATGAGGTAAGCTGCTGGCTTAATGGCTGAAGAGATGCAGCGTTGCAGTAGCAGTCAGTTTTGACTCATTTGATCGTGGGGGAAGAGAGTAGGTAAGACAAGGCTGAGTGGAAGATTTGGTTCAAATACAGTATGACAGTAATGTGTTCAGGTCATGACATTATGACACACCTAAGTGGCAGACCAGCCTCCTCTCAGTCTGCTCCTCTGTCATTTCTAATAGTTCATAGGTTAATTAATTCATATGCTTCAAGTATAAAACGATGGCAGATCTTCATTGATCAATCAATCATCATGTTTTTTTTTGTCTCTACTTGTGTCCCACATGTGTGGTTCAGTTGTACTGTTGTCATCACAGCAACATAAAGTTTTTATCTGCCTATTGGATGTGTAAATAGACACCTCTGTCAACATGTTTAAAGGTTTATTGATTACTTGACTAATTGATCAGTCTATCATGAGAAAATGAATCTGAGCCCATTCCTTTTCATGTCATTTCTCATACAAAAATTTTGTAAATGTAAATATATCATGCTGTTGGCCAGACCAAACAAGTAATTTAAATGTTATCTTGCAATTATTTTATGATATGTAACATATAAAATTTTACTCAGATAACTAATATAGATAGATAACTCACAAATTTAAACTAGATACCAACTTGGATCATCCCAGTCACAACATGTTGATGTTACTGCCAAAATTCTCAGAACCACCTCTGTGGTAGTTCAAAATAGTTGTCCCCAGGACCACATATTACCATGATGATACATACACACACACACACACACACACACACACACACACACACACACACACACACACTCATCAGGTGAAAACGACACCAGCGCTGTCACAGTTGGCAATAATCAGGTGTTGCAGGCCTACAGGTGGTTATCTACAACCATTTTATAAGGTGTTGTGTTAACAGACTGTTCTACTGCCCCCAAGTGGCCAAAATCTAATATAAACTGGAGAAACTACTAAATTAGGAATATTTAAAATAAATATATTTTCACTTGTTTCAAGAAAATGTCTTGAAAGATGGAGCGTGCAGCCAAAATTCTGAAACTGACTCTTCATATTTTATTCTAAACACAATTACTTAAGTTGCCTCAAAGGAATTAGAGGATTCTTTTTGCTCCTCGTGGTCCTGACAGTTTAAGAACGCCAGGCTAATGTGGTTGTTCTGTTGCTCTGAAAATAATATCTTTCTATTGCTACTCACACCAAACAAATCTTACTGAGGGCAGTGACATGAAATCAATAAAGCATATCAATATTCTCACAGCAGTTCTCTCTGTTATCATTATTTCCCATATGGTAAACAGAAATGAAATAGGGAATACACTGTTTTTGATGGAAGAAGAGAAGACTGGTTTCATCAAACTGGAGCTACGCTCATTGGCTCTGCTGTGACCTCATTGGATTCGATGACACAGATAGCGGGGGAGTGGTGGGGGTAAGTGTGTTCATGGCTGATAAGGCGGATGAGGAGGCTGGATCAGAGATACCAGCAGAAACACTTATCTGGATACTCAGAGAGAGTGCTCTGCCAAGGCTGAGCCCTATCACGCTCACAGAACCGCCAGAGTGATTTGGAGCCAGAGTTGACATATCTGACTGATACTGCACCAAAAAAGTCAGTTTCCTCGACCAAAACCAATTTTCGACTTTGACACTATGATATGGAGAAAACGAATGTTGGGCGAACGACAGTGCTCGTTGGGTCAGTTGTATAGCAGACAGTCAAATCTCAATTTAGTTTTTTTACGGCTTGACTCACGCCTTGCCGTGAGACCCATCAATATTCTTTATAGCTCTTCCCCTGCAGTGCCTCCCCCTTGCACTGCTGTTCTCACTGGGTCCAGATGGAGAGGTTAGATGCTAGTCATTGTTCATAAGCTTTTTAACATGCTGGGTACTGGTGGCCCACTGTTTATTAGCCTAACTCTGTGTGGTGTGGGGGTTTGGCAGCCTTTATAGCACATCCACCTGCTGTTTTCTCCAGACACTTGTAATTGCGTAGGCCTCTGTTCTACCTACTTCCTCTCCTCTGCATTTACACTGCACTGCAATTACTATAAAAATCTGACTTGCCTGTGTCGTAATGCTACACAGAGGTATTGATGTCTACTTCTGGGACTCATCTAAACTTAACATGTAACTAACACCCTCCCTCTCAGGTAATGAGCTGTAAGGTGAGAGCACAGTCTCCTCACAATCTCAAAAGAGCTTTGGCTGACTTCTTTTGCATGAGTGTCACTTCTTGTGAGCATTTGAACATGCAATCACCACCGGTGTATTGTCAGCAACAGCAGACTTAACATAAAGGAGTGTGGAAATTTATCAGAATGAATCAGTTGGCTAAAAGACTGAAAGATATTACTGAACATACTTGGTGATCCTGAACTGTCTGGATTCTTCTTTTTATGTACCAAATAAAACAATTTTTAAACCAGAGGATAAAAAAACCCTTTCTCTGTCTTACATGTTTGAGTTGTAGAGGGACTAGAATGGTAAATTCAGACACTGGAGGGAGATTTTTTTTTTAAATAAAGTCCAAAGAATGCTGAGTAAACATGTAGAGGAGTTTTCAAGGCCTTTCAAAGACTGCATATTTCAGCACTTTACACTGGAGGTTTATTGGTTACTTCCATTCAAACAGGATGGAAAGGATTTTTTTCTCTTCACTAGAAATAGAAGCATGCATGTTGGCTGTGATACCCAGACATCTGTTTGTCCTTGTCTGTGATGAAAGCCTGAAGCGTGTTCCGTGTCCAAATTGGGAGTGCCTTCCATTCAGACACTTGTATGAGCCTAATGACCCGAGTCCCCAGGGTCGGCTCTTCATTGGCTTCCCCGTTTTTTACCATTTTTCCCAATTTAAATTGTCTGCCCCTCTCAAATGGGGCCCCATCATGTTCCAAGAACATTATAGCTCATGCATTCCAATGTGCGAGGTCATTGGTGGAGGTAAAGTGTTAGAGTGAAGTATCTACCCACATGTGTTCATCTATTGGCTGCCCCAACAGAGGGCAGGGCAGTACAAAGGCATCCCGGATCCCACAGCTCCAAGACTTCCACTCCTTTCCCGTCACACATTAGCATCGAAGGAGCATTAAAAACCATCTGGGATGGTTAAAAGACTGGATTTCTTTGAGGGGGGTCTTTGTTCTGTGATGATGGTTAATCTGACTGGAGCGGACTGGGACACAGGAAAAGACTGTGGTGACTTTTGTGGGGAGAATACACTCACTGGTACAAAGTCCAACCCTTAGAAACATTTATTCAAATACAAAAGTAATGAATAGAAAAAAGACATCACACTACTCTGTGATGCAACCCTACAAGTCCAGTCAAGAATCTTTGAATTTGAGAAAACAAGATTTGTCCTCCATACCCTGATAATATGAGCTTAATTCAAAAATTAAGTATACATGACGTAAAAAAGTGAGTGATATTCCAAATGTTATTGATGCCCTCTTGGAATCTGTAGTTGATGTCCTCGCTGGTCTGTGAGACTATATTTCTCCTTAATACATCCATTGCACTTACACGTTGCAGTACTTTGGCCTTAATGCAAACATCAGCGTGCTAATGTGCTCATAATGACAATGCTAGCATGTGGATCTTAAGTGGGTATAATTTGTATCCTCTTAGTTTAGCATTTTAGAGTGTTAGCATTTGCAAATCAGCATAAAAGAAAAGCTTTAGCTGAGGCTGATGGGGAATGTTATTCATTCTGCAGGTATTTGCTCATAAACCAGTACTGCACTTCCCTATTTCATTTCTGCTTATCATATGGGAAATAATGATAACAGAGAGAATTACTGCACAAGTACTGCACAAATTAGAATATAAATCTGACACAACCACAAAAAAGTATCACCAAAGTCAACAGAATCCATCCTCTGATAACCATTCATATCTGTGCAAAAATGTATTAATAGCTATACTTCAAGCAAGGATTTCTGTATTACTATTTGACTAAAACTACAAATGCCACGCTCTCCTCTTTTAACAATAGATATTCAGTTTCCCTGTGCTGCATGTGTCAAGGGGTTTGCTACATTCACATATTGAGAACCATCTGGACCACAGGTGGTCATGTCCACTGGGCAGCAAAATCCAGGTGAAATTATTCAAAGATGTACCAATATATTAAGTCAAATATGACTAAATTTCAATGAACACCACAACCGGAAACAAGAATAAAGACAATAGGAAGAGCATGGGAGGAGGCAGCAAAGGGAATCTGGATCAGCCTGAATTAAAGATGACATTTGTTTAGTCTAACCAAAACATCTCTGCATCTCCCCTGAGTCTTGCCCAACGTGGGTCATTATGAATACCCACAATTATTGTTTGCTTTCAATCACCAGTGGAGGAGCTAAGTGGGGTTAAAGACAGTCACCCTCTCAGAGAGCTTTGTAGGGCATGGAGCGTTGGGAGCTAACAGCTGTCCAAACAAAGGCCCATTTCCCACTCATCGTTATGCCGGGTGTCACTATCAGTGGCTACTCATATGTGCAGCCAAAGCATCATGAAACATTAATGCACCAAGCCTGCACTGCCACCTACGATCAGATAGCATGTCTGTTATGCAGAGGTAGTCGTAAGAGCAGAAACCTACACTTGATATATCTGTAAAACATTAAGTTGTGAAAACAGATCAGAATTAAACAAAATCCTTCCAAGAGATTTGTCAGATGGACTGACAAGCCTGCAGTGAATCTGAAGCTACAGCTGGTGAAACACACCCAAGCTACTTCATTGTGTCTACATCTCCTCATCATACACAAATACCATCCGGCAGATGCTGCCCTGGTATCCTTTGGGTCTCCTCTATCACAGCCCACCTTATATGTCCATACACACTCACTTCTCTCTCCCAAGTCACTCACCCACTTTCCTCTCTCAAGCCCTCCAAACCTTCTCATTCTAAGAAGTACATAAATCTACCATGAGGATACAAGTTTCTTCAAATTATTTCAGGTGTACAGAGTGTAAATGTGCAGTATATTCCACTTAACCCTGTCTTTTAGAGCTACTAACACACTTTAAAGATTTTTATCTGCTTTCAGCTGAGATTGTCAATATCCAAAGGTGATCTGAGTACAGTTTTGTTCCCCCTAGCAAGAATAGGATTGCAGGCTGAGGCTGAAAACTGTAAAACAAGACTATATATTTTGAAAGCAGAAATAGCACATTGATTCTCTTACAAATGAAAGGTTGCAGTCATAAGCAGTAAGGACAATACACCCAGAAGTTTTTCCTGCTACAGCCTTACTTGGTCTGGTATGACCAGGTGGCTATGGTTCACTAATGTTAGCAAATTTTATGTAAATATTGCCATGTAAGTGATATTCCAGACTTGCTGAGTGAGGGAGCAAGTTGCTGACTCAGTATTGTCAGTAATGTCTTCTCTTCGTGTGCTACTGTTGCACTCTATTTTACACTTATCTTGTAATTGACACTTGTGACTAAAGAGGTAGTTGTTTTCTTAGACTTGCTTTAATCAAAATATTAAAACAAACTAATGGATGGTAAATATTAGCAATTGGCAGTAATCCAGAAATAATGTATATCCTCAAAACTGTCAAAACCCCATGTCAGTAGATACCAGTTTATTTACTGATCCATCAAACATCCTTTCCTTTATGTTGTCTGTTTCTCTTTCTGCAATGTCCCCATGGGACACAACTGACAAACAAATGAAGCCGACCTGGAGATGGGAGACTGGGAAGCACATGGAAATGAACAGTAGTGAGTGTGTGTGTGTGTGTGTGTGTGTGTACATGTGTGTCAGTAAAGCTGCCAGTTTACAGCCCGCAGTGTGTATTCTTGAGATCTGGGAGAGGAACCAACCAGCAGCATCTAATACAGAGCAGCTGTCTGTCTCCTGGGTTACACAAGCCTACTGTCTGCTGGCAATCATAAAGTGTACAGCTGGACCTACTCTGGCAAGCCACACACACACACACACGCACACATACCCAACCCATCTATTCTCTGCTAACCCATCGGACCACAACTCAGCCTCAGCCCTAATGCAAGCAGAATAATTCAGTGAATCATCACTGACTTCAATCTCTGGAAAGATTACTTTTTTAACTGCCTCGGTAATGAATAGAAAATAGCCAGCAAGAGGAAAAACTTTCACAGTAAAACATAATTGGCATCCAGGTGCATGCAGTAAAGAGCAAAATGAAACCTGTCTCTGAAGTCCTCTCTTGTAAAACATGAGGATGAATTAAGGAAGCCGCTTTTCTTGTTAACAGTACCCATAGTCATCACTGGAGCGAGAATATAGTCACTGTCAATACATTAGCCATAAAAGAGTCAATTAACTGACATCATTAAAAAATCAATTAATAATGTGAGTCATTTATCAAGCAAAAATATCACATTTTTTAGGTTTATTAGTGATTTTAAGATCACTTTAAAGATATTAGCACTTGAGAGATATTAACATTTTTCAGTATTTTTATTTATTTATTTACATTTGGTAGGTTAAACAAATAATAATCAACAGAAAATTTCTTAATGATCATTCGTTTTAGTCCTTCAATGCATTTCATAAAAACAACTAAAGCAGAAAATAATTCCACCTTAAAGTTTTAACATCAACTTCTATAAAAGTGGGGGGTAAGCTGAGAGAGTGTGGTTAAACTGTCAAGCTATGCAATTCAGTTTTCTCATTCATCCTAATTAGGTGAAGCAATCAGCCAATTCAATCCGTTCCCATTCAAACACATCCATTCCATGCAGGTAAAGAAGGTGACTTACCTCACACACAATGCTCACAGCCTTTCCACTGATTAGAAAATCTAAGCAGTGTTGAAGATAGCCTTATCAGCCAGCCCTGGCAAATGTTCTCACCAGTCTGTATCTCTCAGAATGCTGACAGCTCTGTCATCTTCCCTCTTCTCTCTGTTCTCTTAGAGTGTTTACTCGAGTCTACCTAGAGAGCTGGCTGATGTGCAGCCAGTGAGGAGAAAGAGGGTGAGGGCGAGAGAGAAGGATAGAGAGACGGAGAGCAGCAGAGAGAGAGAGGGGGGAGAGGGAGAGAGTGAGTGAAGGAGAGAATTCCCTTTCTCTTAAACAGTAGACCCTCTGCGGTCAGACTCCACTCCCACCTACTGCTCTCTTAAATGCCCCCCACCCATTCACCCTCTCCACAGCATTGTGACTGAAAGCGAAGGAGCTGAAACAGGACGCCTCAAGGCTGAAATGAGAGAGAGTGACTGAGAGAAAGACACGGGGTGGGGGGTTGGGGTCGGACCATTAGCTGAAAATTGCAGTAGCCAAGCCAATGGAAAGCAAGATAGATAGATAGATAGATAGATAGATAGATAGAGTGAAATCAGTGAGAAATACAGTCTCAACAAAATATGTTATTCTAGAAGCTTGACAACATAGAGGCTACTCATGTTCTAGTAAAGCTAGTTGGTGAACTACTGCAGGAGACAAGCTAATGGGGGCTACTGGGCACATACAAGCACTAATCAGTCTTGATAGGTGTAAGTGAAGAAGCAAGTTACCTTGGCCACTAACTGAACAATAAGCTTATAGTTTAGTCAGACAACTGCCTACAAACCATGACTTTTGTAGAATATTTAAATAAAAATGGATGGTACACAGCAAGGCAATCCTCCATTGTAATTGGAAATTTAACACTGTTAAGATGGTTTGCCATAAGTTGATGGCACGATTTGCATGTTGTTGATGTTGTTGTTGAACTCGATGACAAATATTTTTGCATCTTCTGCATCTTTAAAAATGCTGATCGCACAGTTCCAATAAATAAGTTGATTTTGAAATTTTTCAGCATTAAATGATGTTGAAATGGTGTGACTGAGCCTTAATAAGAACCTTAATAAGAGTAATAATACAGTCTTCATGGCACTCAGTTGAAATTCTCACTTGGGCAAGAAACCCTAAGTCATAATCGTGTAAAGTTGCATAGATGATAGAAATGTCGTGCCAAGCCACTACATCATTGTTTGGCTTCACCATGTTTACAGTTGTGTTTTTTGTCACGACAAAACAATCAAAACAAACAGTTGTAATGTTCCCTCATGTTGATCCTGATGCCCATCTTCTCTGGTCAATAAAAAAGACAACTACAACTACACTCTTATTCAGATTTCTTGTCCAGAAATAGCTGTGTTTGGCTGATCCTTGTCATATTGTGAATGTCAAAAATCCAACAAATTCAGATATGACTAAGATGATGATGATTATGTTGATGAAATAGCTGAATGATGGTTTCTTTGCTACTGACTCATCCATTCAACTGCTCAGGCGGTGACCACCAAGTGGAAACCAGACACACTGTATCAAACAGTTGTGTCAGTAACCATCTCTTGATTAGAATACACTGTACACAATGTACACTGGTTGCAATTACCAGCCCTTCTGTGGTGAAGAATTTGATGTAAACAGGCAGAACCTCCTAAAATAAACAGCTCAGGAGGATCCTGCACCACACAGCCCCTATCCTGGCCCTTGTTCTGAGGAAAAGAATATAGGCTTCAAAGGGCAGAGAAATGTGCATCAAAAGATCCATCATGAGACCCCATGTGGAGGATGGTGTGACACCCATTAATTCAGAATATGACCCTTCAGACTGATCATACAGGGCTTTGCTGGTGGTAGTGATGATGGTGGGGAACAATAAAGATCTCCACAAATGCGTAGGTTTTCTTTCTTGCTTGATGTATCATAAAAGAGCTTTTCAGGAAACTGGAGTTTGTTGAGGAAACTTTGAAAGGTGCTGATGAGATTTTCAAGCTATATAAACATATCTTTTTCTCACCTATGTAAAACATCCTTTGGGGACATATGTTTTTCCAATCTCAAATGCCGCACATGTTGATAAAGATTGGTGGTATGTGAGGGAAGATCCATACTAAACACCAGTGGGGTGTGTGCTGAGTGCTTCGTCTAGGCTGAGTGGAGCTTTTCTCAGCAGGGGAAATGATCCTCATCTTGTTGCTGAGAGCTGGTAGCCAGTCAGGCAGAAAAGATCCTCTCTAATCCTATATACAGCACAATGGCACATATGTAGCATGGCTATTGGGTGATAAAAAGCAAATTCAATGACTTGAGGGGCCTTAAATTCATTTTCATCCCCACACCCCAGGGAGAGGAAGGAAATCTATATAGTCCAAGGGAAAAGATTTTTTTTTTTAATGACTTCTGGCTGTAATGATATCATTTAGATGAGATGATGGGTTGAAAGCTTGGCTATGTATAGCACCTGTTTTAAATGACTGTAAATGTAGAGTCCCTGCATCTCTCCATCTGTTCCTTTTCTCACCTTCCTGTCGCACTCTCTCTCTCTCTCTCTTTCTCTCTCCTCCCTTCACAGCCTCGCCAGGCTTTGCAGAGAATTGCTGTGGGAGTTCTCCACCTTCTTGTATGTGAAGTCATACCTGTTCACTGACTTTCAGAGCAAGTGAACTGAGCGGGTTTGATTTCCCAGATGACACCCTGTATGTGCATCCTCGCCTGTCATACAATTTCTACCGCTCCAGAACCAGATGTCTGCTTTTTATTCCCATTAAAGCACAACAATGTTCAGTTTTATTGGCTGTCATTTAACATATACAGAGATGGAAAAATACTGCAATAACTACAGTGCCACAGAGAACAACAACCTGCACTGAATTGATGTTGTGTATAAGGTTAGAAAAATAAGGGACTGCAAAAGGACAGACTGTTTTCAAAAACAGATTTCCATTACACAGCCTATTTAAAATAGAATTTATGAACTGTAACGTGTGATGAAATTAATTATGAAACAATACGCAGTAACTTGATTGTGTAAGTGATATTCACAGTGTGTAACCCACGACTGGGAAACTTTATGAAGAAGCAGCAAGAGAAAACATGAGGGAAAGGTTGCCTGGAGCTTATAGTAAGGTCTTCGTTCCACTGTATAATTGATGGCATCCAACTCGAAGGAAAGAGAAGGGACTCTGTGGGAAGTGAGACGCGTTCTGTCAATGACAGTGAGACCTAATTATACTATGGAGCTCCTGCAGCCATGGAGGATGTCAAAGAGGGCAGCAATAAGGCAGCCGATGGGGAAGACACACCACCCGCCATGGGTGTGTGTGAGGTTGCAGGTGACCTGGAAAGACCTGTTTACCTCATTAAAAATGAATCACAAGATAATAAGGGGCCCCGCTCCTATTCCTCCCCTCCCTCCAAATGTCTGTCCTTCATCCATAATGCAGCAGCAAGGTGGGACGGTGTGGGTTAAGTCCTCAGGGAGGGTCACTTGGACAGAGACCCAGTCTACCTCCTCTTCCCCAAGCTATTGAAGCCCCTGCCTCAGTAATGCAATAATGAGACAATAACACAGTGATGGGAAGAATGATACTGGTGATGAGCACTGAGGTAGGGAGTCCAAGTAGAAGCAGCCATTGGCGATAAGCCTTTGGCCACAATAAGTTAAACAAGAGAGAAACAGCCTATTAGCAGTAATCCATAATTAATAACTCAGGGAATAGATGGGCCCCAAGATAGCTTTCACGAGACACAGAGACACAGAGAAACTAAGTGTTTCTGTTTTGCTCTTCTGCAGCTGTTTATATAACTATTTGCATCATTTTTGTAAAAGAAATACTCTAATATATTAGGGATAGTCTAGAGGTCAGAAAAACAGGCCTTAGATCTGAATGTCACCTTGCAGAATCTCTCAGTGGAGAAACATAGGAATCAGACAGGAGACATTTTGTGAACCACATTTATTTACTTTTTTCTAAGAGTGACAGGAGACAAAACAAACTGAGGTGAAACAGCTGTTTTCATAGAGCGCGATGAACCCAGTGAATACTACCTGCTACCTACTACTACATAGTGGCGCATTCAGCAGCTTAAGATACAGATATCTCTCTCGGGAGTTGGTGGAGACCAAACAGAGCTAAAAGGAGATTAAGTAATAGGCTATCACATGGCCAGAGACGTGACTCCAAATGAATGATAATATTGCTCAAATATCTTAACCTGTGCAGACCTGTTGTAGATGCAAGATACGGTATATAAATAAGACAGCTTTAGAGATGTTGTTGAGCGTTTTATTTTCTCACTTTGGGCAGAGCCTTGCTCACTGTTTCCCCCATCTTCCAGTTTTTAGGCTAAGCTAGGCTAACAATGTCCTAACTAATTCTCACAAATAACACAGATTTTTTAGCTCACTCTCAGAAAGAAACCAGACTAATTCACAATTTTGAACTATGCCTTCAAAATTTAACAACAAAATACCTGGTGCAAATTATGTGCATGAGAAGCTTAATTCATTCTCTGTGTTAATTTCCCCTGCTGAAGGAAACACTGCAATGCAAAGGCAGATGAGCTGCTCTTACAGACCACACACAGTCACAACTGTTATATCCATCTGTATAAATGGCCAGTAAATGTCTTCAACACAGTGTCAGGACCTGTGCTGTGGTCCATGACCTCTGACCCTATAACTATTCTCCACCCACCTTTTGTGTTGCTACAGTTGTAACCCTGTTCCCTCTGACTGCCACCTACATTTGACAACTGCTTCAGTCATCCCAGCTGACAGTGCACATACAGTACTCTTACTCTTTGGATCTGTGTAACATCTAAGACATTTCATGCAAGACAACATGGGACAAGCAACCTTTTCAGAATACAGACTGATTTACAGGCACCATGTTACAAAATAAATACCAAGCCCTCCATTATTCCACCCCTGTTTATTTGCCTTTTTTAATAAACGTCCCATTTTAACCACTGATCACCACCATCATTCTATAAATAAGCACAGGTCTAGAAGAACATGTCAAGTAAACCATTTCATCCTGACTGGCTGTCCACAAAAGACAGAAGAATGTTTTAGGTTGAATGAGAACTTCTACCAGGGATCTAACTAAGCTTTCTGCTAGTGATCACAAACAAGACTATAAATTTAAACTTCAAATATTATTCTGAACTACTCCAAGAACTTTGATTTGGAAAAGAAATGATGGGCAGAAAATAACTGGCATTTGGAAAGTGGAATTGATAACTGGTGAAACCAAGTGACAATGCTGTCCTGCCCATTGCTTGCATTCAGAAAGCACACAGTGGAATGTGTCTAGTAAGAGCTGGGGGACCACCTGGGTGAAATGACCCCTTGAGATCTGACCTCACAGACAAGCGACAGGGAGAAAGCAATTTCACACAAACCCACTGGGACACCCAAGTGAGCCCAGGTTACAAGACTCTCATCTTTCAACTCCTCTGTCCTCCTGCAGGGTTACACAAGGCTAAGAGAACTCTAAAATAAAGGTGGACAGAGTGGAAAAGATAGTACTTCATACAAGACAACAACCAAAAGCTCCTTGAAAGAGAATGAAATCTACAGCATGTTCTTGTGTTGAGAGTTTTAACAATAAATACACAACATAATTTAAGAGAACAAATTAGAATAATATGCTAACACAACTTCTTAAACTAAGCAAGTCAACCATTTCAGATCAACCAGCTAAAATCATGGGAAGTGGTGTCACTTGAAATTAATAAGGCAGTAACAGTAAAAATATTTGCCATTTAATTTAATTGAGCTTGCAGAGTAACAGATTTGTATTTGTAAAAAAGAAAAAAAGGTGCATGTAAGTGCAGAAAAGATGTGTATTTGTTAAAAAAAAACTATGTGAGACTGTGTGAATAAAATCTGTGAACAAATGAATCAGAGGGCAGAGGGCAGGTGGTTCTGTTACCTTCATCTCCGAAGCAGGTTCTGAAAGGTGTAGTAGTTGTTCAGGATTGATGACAGTGCGGGCTCTTTCACAACCCAAGTGGGTTTGCATGCATACACAGCACATTAAATGATCCCGTGCCAATGTTCTTTTTTTTTTTCATTCTTTACAAATACTAATCTTTTCTACACATGCACAAACACAAATTTCTCATGCAGATTTATTTTTACAGAAGTTGATTTACAACTACACACTTTGGAATTACTTGTGATCATTGCCGGTTTTAAATCTTTTTGACCCCGATTTGAGCCCATAGGGGTTCTGTGTGCAAGCTGAAAGTCTAAGGATATAGGGTGCTGTACCAACTAATGTCCTAGAGTACTATGATTATGATGAAACGCGTAATGTAATTCAGTAGTTTTGCTATCAAGTAGCAAGTGGCTGATTCTTTCCTATCTTTCAAAAATTGCGTATTAGTGGAAGGTATCCCATCCTTTTGGTGTCAGTGTGCATGTGTAGCTCACCTTGTAAAATGGCAGAGAGGACGGCCTTTATGTCATGGAAATATTCATAATATTTTAAATTTGTAGGAGAAAAGGAAAAGAATGTAACGAACGAAATGTAAATTGTGCTTGGGTGAGAAGCGTTTGTCAGCTGCAAAGATCTCACCTGCAAGCTGAGCACAGCTCCACAACACTGATAGCAAAGCCCAATGAGGAGGAGGAGAATGATGCTGATGCTACAGCTCTGAAACAACAACGGCTATATTTTACTTTGGATAACAAGTTACTTTTCTCATTAGGTAACAAACGTGACAAGTTGCTTTTTAATATCAGTAATTTTGTAATCCAACACTGTCTATGAGTAAATGGTAATTCTTTGTGTTGTGTGTCTTTTTTGTAATAATTTTATAATAATTTCTTTCTTCTCTTTTCTGAAAAATGTCTGCAGTCTACTTACCAAGACAGTAAGCTTGTATGCTGTATGAGGTGTAAAATCTCTTATTACTGCTTGTTAGTTACTAGCTTAAATGCTGTCAGTACACAATAATGACTGACAGTAACTCACATGTCAAAATTTGATTACTGCGGCGCTTCTCCCATCTGGATTTTGACAGTTGGACATTAGGAGAACACCGTGTAGAGATTTGTTAGTGAAAGAATCAAACTGAAACTGTAAAAATGAGAGGGAAAAATGTGGGATTTTTAAAATTCCCATCTCCAGTGGAAATTATGCTGCTGACATTCAGCTACTGTAGTCATGCCTGACTACACTGGGAATACACCTGGATGTTGTTTATTTGCTGTTGTTGGTGTTTACTTGGATGTCAACATCATTTTGTATGAAAAGGCATTTTATTTAGGGGATAATATCTCATTTTAGAATCTCACGTTTTCAGCCTGTGATTCTGCACACCTTTTCTGAGTAGAACACATATCAACCCACACCAGGTTTTTGTAATGCTATGTAACAGCATGACTGTATGCTGACACTTGGTCCTTATCTCCTCTATTTTAAGCTATGCAAAGGAGCCCCTATAGAACAGTATGGCAGATCCCACCCATTGCCTCCTAGCTGAACCCAAGCTCATATTTAACATCAAACAGGTGGAGACAGATAAACAGCTACTGTGTATGTCAGACTTTATTGCTTTGTAGATTAACATGTTGGGAAGTTCAGAGTATTTCTACAAGCCTATAAAGTCTACAGTAATATAGCTTAGGGTTTAAATATGATGTGATTTGTGCCACAGACCCTGACAGAAGTGCAAGCTGCAGGATTCAACCTGACAACAAGGATCCACAGTTGATATTTTACTATCAGAAGCAAGTTGCACCATCGCAAAAAGAATTTAAATTCCTATATCTTGCTTCTTCAGCATACTAACACAGAGCTTGCATACTCATCACTGTTTTCTGTTGTGAACCTGAGAGCTTAATGCACTGCAACTTAAGAAAACATGCAAATAGATAAGACACATGCAGATGGAGAACAGCTTCACCAATTTGACAAAGCAGAATTTAAAGACACAGCAGAGCAGAGGAGTAACATTAACATTTTGAAATTAAACAGCATAAAGAAATGTATTGCAAAAACAAACATTACAGCCAAATATAGAAAAGGAAATCAAATACAGAAACACTGAAGTGCTGAAGCTGACTACTTGTCAAAAGTGTTGGAAAATGAGCTTTTCAGCATTCTAATTACATAATTTTGATGTTATTGCACATATTTGCTAAACACCCAATATGTGGCAAATATATGTACAGTAGTGTACAGACTTACATAGCCTGTTAACACTAAGTCATTCAGTAACTCCAGCCATTAACCAGGGCAACAATTCATGTGCATGTGTGTGTAAATATCTAACAAACTAATTTACCAATAACCCCACTGAACTCAGAGAACCCAAATTGAAAGTATCACACATATTCCAATATGACCATTTTCAATACAGAAACAAAGCAAGTTATTATCTGGCAAATCTCTTACAACGCAAAAAGACATCATCTCATCCATGCATATTTCTTCTGGATACTATTACCCACAATCCACAGGACGTAAGTAATGTATTTAAAAAAAATTACGGTCCCCTATACCGAGGGGAAACTCTATACCTCTCTGATCGTGAACCCAACTCAATCAGATATATATTCCTTTCTAAAAACCCTGGATTTACCAACACTGCCTAAAGAACAAGCAAACATCTCTGGCTGGATTCTAAAGACACTTCTGGGATATTTCATCACTAATATTCTACAGATTACTTCAGAAATTAAAGCTATTTCCACCATACCCATTCACAGAGTACCAGTCTTGTGAAACTTCTATTAAAGCCCAAAAACAATCCAACCCACCCTTCCAGACAGGCTCCATGAAAAACAGACCTGCTCCAGACAACATCTGTGCTTTTTAACAAAATGTTACAACAAAAACAAAACAAAACCATAATCATATAATTAGATGCAGAGCATTTGACAAAGTTTGGCAAGTATGGCTTTGAAGAGTTCTCCATCCACTGGATAAGAACACTATACCATCTCTATTTGCATTTTTGTTGAAACCACTCACAATAAGACAAAACAATAAAATGTAAAGAATTTGGGATGCCAATTCACAACTTAAAATTAGCTTGTATGCTTAGATGATGATTTATTACTATACTTTCCTCATGTGTCACTATGGGAAACTTTCAACATCATTAACATCTTCACCACAATCTCACACTACATAGAAAACTGGAATAAATCAACTGTAGTACCACTGTCTGAAGATGCCTGGGATTCTGCAGACCAAGATTCCCCCCTCACCTCTTCAACCTCAGTTGCACCCCACTACCACAAAAAATAGAAGATGACTATTAACACTAGACCAAACTCCCATCTTCATGCTAATAGGACAAATTGCTACATTCAAAATGAAAGCTATGTCAAATTAATTGTTTATTCTTAATGCTCTCCATCACCCCCACTAACAATTCAAAAAAGCACTTAACTCATACCTACTCAATTTACCAGAAATAAACAAAAAACCCTGAATCTCACTTTCAACATCACAAAATAGAAAATCACAAGTTGGCCTTGAAGCACCCAACTTTCTACACAACTTCCTGGCAAATCATTACAAAATTTATTCAAATGGACCCAAAAACACAAACACAATAACCCATGGTTAGACTTCAATTGCATATAATTCCTTCCTACCACAATCAATCAAGAAACTAAACAATTGTAAGAATAATAAAGACTGATGGAAAATCAGTAAAATCATTAAATCATTATCACCGTGTACATCCCAATTCCAGCTTCAAACTACACAACACCCCTATCTATTTTCCATTATGGCAGCAAAAGGGAATCACTCATCTCCATCACCTATTCCAAAACAACCAATTCATATCATTCAGTACTCTAATCCAAAATTAAGGGGTGGGAGAGACCAGCTCCTCCCTGACCAGCTCCTAAAGTCCACAATCAATTCCAAAATTATACAGATCTTCTAGATTTTCCAAATATTACTGGACCAAATGGATCAACAAGAAGTGTTAAACCTGCCTATTGTTTTTATGCACTTCTTTTCCAATGATTGTGTATGGGGAAAAAACTTTTTTGTTGGTTTGTAGGTCAGTGTATGTAACACAATGAACATGGACTTGCAATGTCTTCTGTATTTTCAGCATTTCTGTTGCACTTCTTATATGTTGTCATGATGAAGGTAAAGATGTTTTCTTTACTATTGTGTAACATGTATTTGTAGCACATTTCTGTATTTGATGTGTTGTGGTGTGAATTGAGGTTTCAGAGCTACCATAGTTTAGGCTATAAGTTAAAGAAATGTAAATATGGACACAATAATTGAGGACATCCTTAGAGACAGAGGCTATGCAGTGAAATCTAAAGAGCTCCCTGTCACAGCACCGCTCCATTCAAGACGAGCATCTCCTTATGGTTGCTTTACACAGTCTGTCTGGGCAAAGGGTTCAGGCCTGTGTCTCTTCCTCTTTTGTCTACTCTCCTGGGGGACATGAATAGGAGGTTGGGGCCCGAACAAAAGGCAGATCATGGTTCTGTTGGGGGGGACAAATGAGCTTAGTTTGGGTAATGGCAGCCAAAAGGAAAGGGAGGTCTGGGGAAGTGTTGAAGCTCACCTAGGACCGGAACGGGAGGGGAGATGAGTTCTCCAGGATGAACAGCTGAGATCCTCCTTCCCACACTGCACATGCTCCATCATCTATCTAACAACAGGGCTTGTACTGTCTACAGGCGGAGGAAGGGAGTGAGGGGAGGGTACGGGTGGTGAAAGGGAGAGAAACACCAGCTGACTGCATGTCTCTCCATGGCAACTTAATGCTGTGGTCCTAAAAAATTAGGGTGAACTATGACCACTGGTGATCAAAATCCAAAGTTATTTTTTCCTCTTTTTTCTGATTTTTTAAATCATGAAAGTATCAATCCGTGAAGAAATGCACACAATCTGTATTCAGAGACTGTGGCTTAAAATGACCCATTAGGACTTCTGTAATGAAACAGTCGTCTGTCTCATTTCCCCAGGATGACCCACCCAGACCCACCGTCCAACTTTGCAGGGTTTGGTTTCTCCAGTGTTTACCAGAAATCTGCTATATTTTATTTTTTTTTGCTTTTTATCAATCTCTATTATGGACCAGGGAAATCAAAGACCAAAATGGAAGCTTAGTAAGGGGGTTCCAAGTAACCATACCCAATTTAATTCAATACCACTAATATGCATATACTGCTGATTTTCTAAACAGAATTATTGATATGTCAAAACCTTAACCAGGTTACAAAGTTACTTGTTCACATCAATGCCTTCCATTAACATACACATACACAGTTGCAAGTGCTACATAACAGCAAGATCCATCTTTTCTCAACTCCTCAGGAAGCTGAGAGGTTTTACAAAAGCATCACACATACAAAGTAATATCCACTGGTGTGTGATTCATGGGTTCAAAATTATGAGCTGCTGAAAGCTGTTTCACAGCCACAATAGACTTGGTACTCCACTGTGGGACAATGCAAGCTGAGAGAACAATTAATGGCATAAAATCAACATCAGGCACCTACACTATGGAGCCATTAGAGAAAAAAAAATTTTTTAGAGACTTTTACAAATTTGTATACAAATCAGAATATAGAGAAAATATATTATCTAATTTATATATTATACATTTGTGAAACTATGGGGATATTAAATGTAGCAATGTACTTGCACTGGGTGCTCATCTGATAGACAAATCAGTTAAATGCCATGTGACACAAAAACACCTTTGGAAAGTGCTTTTGTAGATGATTAGATAAATATATTCCTTGGCTGATTATCAGTGATCAACAAGGCTTTGTACAGAAAAAGACAAACACAATATGAGAGAAGAGTCTTGAATATTCTATATGAGATGCATAATGCAAAAGATGCAACAATGCTATCAGCAGATGTATGTTAATCATTTGATAGGATAGAATGGGATTACCTTTTTGAAGTACTCCCAATATTAACCATTGAGATCCAGACTGATAATACCACATCTAGACTCTTGACACGGTTGCCCTGTATCTCCCCTGCTATTCATGTTACCAACTGAACCTTTAGCCATGGCCATAAGAATACCAACAGGATCATTAAGCATTACAGTTGCAAGGATAGATCATTGTGTCTCTTTATATGCAGATGATATCCTATTTTTCCTGTCCCCATGGCTGCCGCCCTGGCAAAGCAAATTTCATAAAGACAGTTCTCCACTCTTGCTTTCCTAGCTGCCTTATCACCCACCCCTCTGATGTCCTCAATGGTCTTGGATTCTGCAGCCATGCACAACTCCCTGGCTTGTCTTAAAGCACATTGGCTGTACTAGTCTACCCGGAGGTGCTCGCAGCTGAGGATCATGAGCTGGATGCAGGGGCAGCAGGCTCCACCACTCCTGCATTGGATCTGGAAGCTGCAATACTACAGATAATTACCCTCACATCTCCAGACGATGCACAGGTTTGCAGTGGAAACAGGCCCAAAGCTCCAGGGTGGATTTAACTGTTTGGCTCATTTCAGCCCTTTCAACCCATTATCTGTGGTTGGCCTGGCCCTGCGTCACTCAGAAAACAGCTAGCCAATCCTGACCAACACAAAACACTCTTGCTTGAGCTTCACAGAGGACCATTAGATTAATATAGGAGATGAGAAACTACACTACTTTTTGGTACTTAAAAACACATCATCTGTATCTTATTACAGATATCAAAGCTTCAAATAAAGTTTAAAATATAGGACCGTTAAATATTACTCCTATACTGTGGCATATTCCTTTACCACTACAACTTGTGAGCAACTGCCAGACCTTTTTCAGGGATCAAGATAAAACCTTTTCATTCAAAGGAGATGGAGTTGAGATTTTGCTAAATGTCACCTTATCGCAAATGCCATTTGAATTCCACCCCTCTACCCACCTTTGCTATTTCATTTCATTTTTTGTTGTATTGCACACCCCTATGCCTCACTCATACATGCACGCTCCTCACCATCCATGTCATTGCCCTCCAACTCCCTTGTGGGTTCCCTTGTGTGCTGTTGCTTGCTTATAACCCCTTTTCCTGTGTCACTAATTCCACAGACAGCAAGAGAGAGCAGGGTATACAGTAGACCACAACCTTTATGGGCAGATGCAAAAAGCAATGTTGTTTGCATCAGTCCCTATGCATATGCATATCAGAAGTTTGCAAGTAAATATGGTCGATTTCTGATATGATGGATGTCATGGTTTGATTGATTACATGTCCACAGCTTAATTGATCTACATAGCAATAGCTTTTCTATAGGCAAGTGTTACTATCACTACATGGCCAACATTTAACTTAACAAAAGCCAAGTCTATTACATTTAAATATTACTTGAATATAAAGTTTCTTCCATAAATGTATTCCCTGTTCAAATAGCAGTAAAGATAATTAGTTTTACCTGCAATGATTGTCACACATGTGACCTACACTCAGTCCTGTGCCTGAATGCATCCTATGCAGACACAGACAAAACACTGAAGTGTCCCTGCTCTGCTAATAATACTGCTTATGCTACACCCTCTGTGTAGACATGGTGTTAGGGAGGAGGTCGAAGTGGCTAACTTAAACGTCACAGACTGCTGTTCTCATCCAATTTCCAACAAACAGTCATTGTTTGTTTTGTTTAACCATATCCACCATCTGCTTTAACTTTAACCAAGTAGTAACAGTAATATGGGCTGTTTTGGAACTTCCTGACTTCCTAATATTTATTCCCTAGGTCTAACTCCTAAAACACTGGATCCCACATTTCCTGTAATGCAACTTGTCTTTCTTTAGACCCTCTCATACTAGAAGCTGCCCATGTCTTTCAAACTGTGTTGCACCAGTTTGCAACACAGTCTCTAGGACCAAGCTGAGATAAGTCTGGTAATCATCCGGATTTTCTTTTTTTGTATTTTGAGACTTCAAAAAGTTAATCTAGAGCCACAAAAGTTGTTATACATCTGTTTCTGCAGGCTAAATAAAATGACTAGGAAACTCATCCTCGTGTATAAAATCACTACCAAGAGTCAACCATAAAGGGGCATGTCTATGAAACATGTTTTTATATACATAAAAGGAGTTCTTGGAGTCTCCAATCCTTTTATGTAAATTTCTGCCTTGGTGTTTGAACTCATCATAAAAATAGTGGGTGGACAGGGGGGTGAATCATGGACATATTTGAGTTATTCAGACATTAAAAAATCATATCTCAAAAGCCACATGTTTATCAAAGATTATTTGATAAACCTGTACAGTCCACTTTTTTCTCTGGTGGTGTCTTACTGCCCAGCGTTCCTAAGTGACAAGTAATAGCACTTGTTAAACAGATGAAAACACAGTCTAGGGCCGGCTGTAATGATGTGATGTTGTTGATGTGACTGATGACCAACAGCAACCTCTGAGTATGAGGCCAGCTGATGAGCTGACAGGTGATGTGTAAAGCGACAAGAGATGAGCTGCTGAATAATGGGCCCCTGTCAAAGCCTTTTCTCTTGCTTTGGAGTAGCTAGCGCACAAGGCAAGCACAGCCTGGGATCCCATGATTGATGCCCACCTTGGGACTGGGCTCTGATAGGCTGTTGGTGGTCCCTGAATGTGAATGAAATGTGGTTTGTCTTTCAGTCATGTCACAATGCCACAGCCGTCCACAATATCTTCATTTGCTATAGTGGTAAATGCATATAAAAATGCCATGTTTTGCAAATCTGTCTTGGCTCTGTGAGGATATCTGAGAGAGAAACTGTGGTGCAGTGAATTTTAATGAGGCTCATTCTCTTAGAAATACAATGAAAGAGGTGTTTCTAATGGAAACTGAGGCATGGGGATGTTAACTTTTATAGCTTATCGCCTCTGTTTATATTACCCAGCAGTAGAGCTGGAGGCAGACACAGCATGAGGAAGATTTGTCTTTGCATTTCCTACTCCTTCTCTTCTTTTCTGTGTCTTTTTTATGTTTACATAACCACCCTTTACCCATCTTCTCTCGCTTTGCATTTGTCAAGCAGTGAAAAAACTTAGTACGAGCCTCACTTTATATTATTTCAAAGCACTGTGTTACTTGCCACTGTCTGTCTCAAATAAATCACTTGCAAGCCAAAAAGGGAAGCCTTTACCTCTGTAGAAAACGCCCGTCCATCATAACACTGCAGCAGCTGTGATGAATAGAGGTGAGAGGTGAGGGCAAGCAGGTCAGCACAGAGCAAAAGGTCCACTGGACAGAGTGGAGAATGTAGCCCTAAGAGGCAGCTTTGGACAAATCACATTAAGCAGCTGTGAAGAGGTCTGAGTTCTGCTCTGCTCTCCACATCCATTATACTTCCTCAGTCAGCTTCAAGGATGAGCCATTAGGATACTATTCTGTGTGTCATCATTGTCTTCCTCAGGGAAAATGCCAGACTGATGCGAAAGGTAATTAGCCACTTATGAGCCTCTATTTTTCATGTCTTTTATGTTCTGCCATCTTTGTTCAGTAAAACATGTTTACATTTAAAGCTGAACTATGACTTTGAAGTTGAAGTGACATTAAATTTGTTGTTGCAAATCATTGTCTACTGTATATCTTTGTTTTGTTTTGTGTGCTAATTTGGTCACAATTGTTATTACCTAATGTCTAATAGTTTGTAATATCAACAGCTACACAGGCTGATAACCTGCAGAGGGGCCAGCATTGCTAGCTGTCTCTTAGTCCCTTTGTGGTTTTAGCATGTCCCTACATGTTACTCTGTGACTCTGTATATTACTCCATGTTATGATTCAAATCATAGGGTAACATAATAGATTTTCTGGGACTTTCCTCTTGCTCCCACTTGCTCACTTGTTTCTTATTCCCAATCACTGGAACCTGCCCACCTACCTACACACCTGTTCTTTATTTCTGTCATTTTCTTCCCCCTTTTCCCCAGTTAATCACCACACTGATTGTTCATGTCTCAGTGTGTTTCCTGTCCTGTTCATCTTGTGGACTCTTATTCCAGTTATCTGCTTGCTACCTGTTGTGTTTATCTGCCTGCCTGTGTATCTTAGCTTAGGTCCTCCCTGTCTTTGCTCCTAACACCAACCGTGACTGCACAGTTCCCAGCTACCATAGACCCAGCATACATTCTCCTGTTCTGCCTACCATTTATCTGGAGGAGTATCTTCATCTCTGCTTGGCATGGTCTGATACAATTTAAGATTATTGCCTTTATTATGATTGTTTTTTTGGTTGGTTGTTTACTTATTTGTTTATTTATTGACTGTGTGGTGGGTTGAAAAAACCTTGTTGTTTAAACTCTGCAAAAATTTAAAACAAAATTATCTGTGTGCACTCTCTCTCAGCTTGTAGTCATGTTAATCTGTAAAAAAATAAAAAACAAAAAACAACGACAAAAAACACTGTTAATGATTCATCTTCTCGCGTGCAGGGATGGAGTGATGGTGCTACAGAGGCAGGGAGGGAAGGATAGGGGAAAATGGGGACGCATAAGTGTTTATTAATGATAAACTGCTACAGAGACTCCAGAGGGCTCAGTGATCTCCTGAGGTGTTGAGCCTGCTCCATTTATTCTCACAACCTGTCAGCCATTTGAGACAAAGACAAAATATGTCTGGAGCCCTGCTGTGCTCACTTATGGAGCCATGCAAATGTCTCACAAACATGAATTATATCCAAATTTACCCCAGAGCTTTTCTGTAATGATGGTATGTTTAAATTCTGATGTATTCAAATTTTTGATGGAAACAGAGTGGAGAGGACTGCAGGCTTTCAGTTACAATAGTCAGTTTACTAGTTATACAGACACATTTTTCTTTGAAAAGAAGCCTATTGATGAGAAGCAGAAGACATTAAAATCATCCAAACATTTTCATCATAGCTTTACTCACAGCAGTAGTTCGAAACTTTGGTTATTGGAAACCAAAGTACCACTGATTTTCTATGCCACCAGGTAATTAAGTATATTCCAAACATAAAATAGTCATTGACCACATAACTACAATGGAAAGCAATGGGAGACTGATTCCTGAAGACTAAGACTGACATTAAGTGATCCTGCATAGTGACACTGACCTTCAAGGAAATAAAAACAAAAAACAGTGTATTTATGTTTATGTGGCTTCATGCAGTCATGAGAGTAGTTACTGCCATCTCTTAGCATCAAAAGCAGAAATAGCATGACTTTGTTATACCACTGCAAAAAGTCATAGGAGTCAACTAAGTGTGCAGCTTCATCATGGGAAACACTGATGTCTTTTTTATTTTATTTTATTTTATCTTTTTTTTTTTTGCTGAAAAGGTAGCATACACTGGGGTTAACAGAATGTTTTTGGTGAAAATAACTGGAGTGAACAGAAAAATTAAAGTTGAGGACCATGAAATCAAAGCAGTGAGCTGAAACACCCTAAAAGGCCTTGTAATGCTGGATTTGTCACTACACAGCAAAATCTATGGAATACATTTGCAAAACCACAAATTACAAAAATACTTAAGCTATCAAATTTGCAAAGTACTAATTATCTTCCAAGCCCGATTAATATCCACAACAGCAAACCTATGTGTGACTACTAGAAGGTATCCACCCACCACGGCTCCACAGGGAACTAAGCATGGCCACTGACATCACGGGAACAGTTGTCCCAGGCCCTGGGTCCCAGGACAATATAATACCCAAAATGTCCCTCTAACCTTTAAATAAAAGCTTGTTGTTTTTCATCTTCCTGACTTTCCTAGTGGTTAAAAGTTTTACTTTCCTTCCCTATAATACAAAAAATGGTTTGATCTGTGACACTAAAGTCAACAATCTAATGTAGAATGTGTTCAGACAATGCCAGCTCATCCAGCTGTGTACACTTCTGAACAGTAGGTAAAGTATTTGCTCTCTAGTTATTGTTTAAGTTGCACGCATTTCATATGTGTGTTTTACGCATGTGAGAGAATGGTGTGTAAGAGAGATTTGCACTGGTATTGCTGAAAATGGATTATTTGGTAGATAGCTGTGCAGGCATCACTCTGCTGTAAAGAATGTCAATCCAATAAAAAATGCATTTATTTTGCATTTAATTTGCATTTAATTTGCAGTATCAGCTTTAGCACAGTTTAAACCTATTCTTCACTGTTTTTGACCACTAGAGCAGTTTTTTGCAAATGGGTGCCCAGTTTGTTTGTATCATAGCTGTACATGATTATGCACTTGCATGTAAACAAGGACTAGAATATGGGTGATGTAACACACACTGTTGCTGGTTTCAGGCTGTTGCATTAATAGACAATCAATAAACGTAATGCTCAAAGAAACAAATGAGTGCACCAACAAAGGCAGTAAAGAAGAAAACTGCAAGCATGAATGTAAACAACTTTAAATATTTTTGAGACGTTATGCTTTGCAAATGTTTTCTGAGGAAATTAATACATTCAACATGTTTGTTAGACCTTAAGCATACACACAGTGGGTTTTGATGAGAAACAATTAATGAAAACATGAAAAACATGTTTATGAAAAAACTCCTCAGGGGAGCTTCAGGGTCAATTAGCCTGCAGTTATGCAACATGGACTCAAATATCTAGGTCTTAGTATTATAATTCCTGATTATTTGGCCATATGGTGAACACAGTTTACAGGTATCTCATGATAGGGCTTCTATTTGGAGATTGCAGAAAATCATACAGTTACCTTTTTCTGCCACTTGGCATCAATAGTGTACAATAAATAAATAGATTAGATGGACTGATAATCTAACTAAAATTTAGTAACTAAATTTTCACCAAAAAGGCAGACTATAATAATTTTTATGTCACCAGCAATTGTAGGCCCAATATAATGTATGGATTTCCAATATGGATAAAATCAGTGTGCGTGCCTGATTATGTGAACTAGCTATTTATGCCTCCCAGAGAGAGAGAGTTGTGTTATTTTATTCCTCTCACAGGTTGGACCAGGGTCTCAGCAGCTGTACTGCACATCTGTATGGCAACAGCATTACCAGCCTAAAACACAATGAATACAGCCTAGAACAGAGGGAATAGCTGAGGCTTTCTGTGTTTCAGGGTAATAATCGCACACTGCTGAGATGCACTCTTTGGAACAGTAACAGGGGAATGTAATGGCTTCCATGTGCATGTTAAACATGTGCCTCCACTGCTGCTGCAGATGCTGCGGCTGCAGTCTGAGTAGTCTCCCTCTCAGCCATGTTTTATGTTCACACTTGCAGATAACATACATTGCTTATTGTGTAGGTAGAGATTTGTGCATGTGGATGATGAGTCTATAGTTTTCCTCACATGCCTCAGCTCTGTGTGTGTGCATGGACATCTGTGTGTGCATTTCTGTGTTGCTTACACAAGACTGGTCTGCTGAAAGGCGAAGCCACAGCCTCAGTACCAACAGCCTATAATTACAGAGGCAGCTTCAGTGTGAGAGCAGAGAGCCTGCTGGGTAATTGCCACTAAGAGTACCAGAGGAAGTATGGCTCCTTTACGTCCTGCACTTATTCAAATGGATATACCCGAGCCATTCCAGAAATTGAACAGGGCCAAAAAAACTCACAAGCCAGCAGACTTGCCACGGTGATTGCATTTAAGTGGCTGAAAAAAGTCAGCAAGAGTCACTTTTATAAGTACATAATAATGAATACTTAATAAACCACTTGTAGACATGGATTTTATAAGAGACCGAATTGTCATGACAACATCCAGAGAAAAATTGCTAGAGATACAAAGGAGCGAGTTGGTATCAAAGTCTTTCTAGTTGAAGATGTATTGGGATCATTTTACAGCAAAGTTCTATGCTCTCTTGAAGAAAGTGTTTGTCAGTAAAGATGTATGTGATCAGCTGTGGTGGAAACACATGCCATACTTGAAACAGCTTCCAAAACTGTTGCTGATGCTCTCAGACTGTTGTGTAACTCAGCATTGTTGTACATCTGTGACTTTGTAATGCCACTGCCAATCAAACTTCACAAAAACACTGAGGACACCAAAATGTTTCTCTGAATTAATACTTTTTTGTTTGTTTTGTTTACCAATATCTTTCAGGAGGTGTTTCAACACCACCCACAATTTATTTAAATGTTTCCCAGCTGTGAGCTCTTTGTACATTGTGGGAGAATAGTGTCCATCAACAATGCACTCAAAAATCTTAAAAATCTATTTAGCCTGCATACTGCCTGCTTTGAGTCTATCTTAGCTGTGTGAATGCACTACATACTCAAAACCATCTGATAAGTGTTGTACAGGACACACCTTTGACTCTCAAGTTTCATACTTGGCACATGTCTGTGAAAAATTCTATAAAAACTGACACTGCAGAGGACCTTTATTCCCATGTATAAGTCAAAGTCCAGAAACACTGGATCCTACATTTCATACAATGTAACTAATAGCATCTCTAAGCACAACCCCAATGATATCATCAGGGTCATTCTTAATACAAGAACACAAATCAGTATGCCAGTTCTGTCTAGTGTGGCCTCTTCAAAGCATGCTGGACAGTTAATTACAGCACAAGGCAATAAATACACACATAGAAACACACACACACACACACACACACACACACACACACATCTTGGCAAGCTTGTAAAGTCTGAGACATCCCACATAGGATCCTAAGAACTAACAAATCTAGAACCAGCTGAAACAGCCCACAGCTCACTGTGATGAATCTGAGGAGCTATCAGAGCAGAGCTAGCAACACCATCAGCAACCATCTGTAATATGTTTGGTGGGTTTCTATGAAGGAAGATGACATCTCTTCAACTGATATAGAGCATCCTGCTGAAGTAGGTCACGTGGGCTCTGCCTCCTCTGGTACCCTTATTTTCTCTCAAGAATAACTCTATAGATCTCAAAGAGGTCATGTACTGAATACAAGAAATGCACATTTGAAGTATCTGTGTGGGTTTGTTTCCAGGACACACAGAGTTTCTGGGCACACCATTTTTTAAATTGTCATTTATATAATTTCTTTTTTTCAAAATTCTGCTCAGAAAAAGCTGTTGATATTGCTGATTCAAATACAGTCAGTTGAAAAAATCATTGCTCTCTAATGTTGGATCCTACAATTCCCATAATGCAACTATTTGGATTGGTGGTGGAAAGTAACTCAGTACATTTCCTCAATACTACACAGTTTTGAGGTACTTGTATTTTAGTATTTCCATTTCAGAAGATGACACTACTTAAAATTAAACTATTACTCCACTATTAAAAAAAACATATGATACGCCACTGAAATACCAAGTATTGGCAAAGATCAAACAAAAAATAGCAAATGTCAAAGAAAAGTCCAAATAGTGGGCTTCATGCAAGAACCACTCAAAGAAACACATTTTAGCTGCATGTTGAAAGAATTTGTGGCATTTGCCATTTTTCCCCTATCTACAATTCTCTCTTAGGAACAAATGAAATTCACAGGTAGACCAGACATGTCATACAAGTCACACACACACATACACACACACATATTATCTTCAAGTCAAGGGTTTCCAAGGGTTGGTTTCATATTTTATGGCATATTTCTGTACAGCAACTTCTACAGTTCAGTATTGTTGGAAAACAGTTGCCTCAAGGTCTTCTGTCCACTACTAAAATTATTACATTTTTGTCTGCTGAATGAAGCTCTGTGGTGTGAAAGTCTTCTTTATACTCTGAGGTAACATCTATGGGCCTGTTCTGTACACACACACACTTTGAGGTTAACTCTCTTGGGTAATAATTTGCTCTAACACACAGCCTCTTGACTGGCTTTGTCTTGAGTTACAAGCATTTGAGCTGTGTGTGCAATAAAAAACAGAGTGACCTCAATCCTTCCTGCTCTGACCCTGGACCATTTCACAAACATCAGAATCCTCAGTCTGCGTCTGTACCCCAAAAATACAAGGAGGCCACTGAAACAAAGATCTACCAAAGTCTTATGAAGGTGAAGGAGATCAGGTTCAACACTTGCATGAGGGATTTATGAGAGACATTGATGTGCATGTAAAACACAGTAGGCAGCCCACAGCTTGTCTCAGCTTTCAGCAGGGCTTTTATTAAATCAGGGCTGAAGCCCAGCTGCAGACGCAACTCCCTGACTCTCTTGACTCCTCTCACTTTCCGTATCCATGGGGTCCACACTGATCAATTACTGTATAGAGGAGAGCCTGTGAGCCCACACACTCACGAAGTGACTTGTTTGTACATGTGTTCATGCCCTCTGTGAAGCACTTTGGCATGAGTGTATAAATAAATGTATTTCAAATAAATTTGGCTTTGGGCTTGTCTTTTTCAAAAAGCTCTGTATCAATCTGTCAATCACTAAGACTACTGCTAGCACTGCGACTGTGGACAAGGATTGAAAACCAAAATACTGCAGCAGAACTGGGTATAGTATGAAATCAGCAGGGATTTGTTGAATCCAAATATTTTCAGGAGTTCAGTTTGGCAAACTGAGTCTGCAATGAGCTTTGGAGCTTTGCAGTGTGATCTCATCCCACAGGGCCACAGCAACAGTTGAAAGCCTAAACTTGAGCGAAGTTGTTCAAATACTCCACAGAGGCGAAACATAACTTTTCCCTCAACTTAAGCATTAAAGATGGCACAGTGCTGCATGTCGATCTTGGCTTTTAAAACTGCTGCCCTTAGATGACTAAGCTTGTGCTTAAATTATTCTTTAATGTTCACATAGTTTTGTGTGTGCATGTGTTCCAAGGTATTTGATTCGACCAGTCTGCATATTTAATTGAAATGTGAAGAAACATCTTTTGCCTTTTCATCGCTGACAGCTTGTAAACATGTAATCTCATTGCATGGCTGACTGGCACGATCTGTGGAGTCAAACAGAATAAGGTCTTTACATTGATATGCTAGGAGAGTCCCGGGACTGAATGGAGGGAGACCAGTGGTTTCCTCACTGTGATTTCTTCTTCTATGCCATACAACTGTGCTGGTGGAGTAATACAAAGAGCTCAGTGTATGAATGTCTAGGTGGAGAACAGCAGTCAGTGTCAAACCAAAACACTGACACTCTAAACATGAGGACACATGACTGAACAGATGGTGAAAAGATTTAACACTCCACAATGTCTCAGCTACAGGCTTTTTTTGTGAGATTTGGAGATTTTGGAGATTTTTGTCACGTTACAGCACTGGACTTCAAGGTTGTTGGATTTGGGGAACACACATTTGATGATTAGTTGCATTTGAGGATTACATTACTGTGCAAGCTGCAACTCTCTCAGAAAATACTTAATCAGCCCAAAACAAACCGATGTGGGTCTAAGATCAACTTTTGCTACAGATACAACAAGACAACTTGCAAAACCAAACACATTTGAAATAGCAGAATTAGAAGAGAGGAGATCAGAGACTTGAACCTTTAAACATTAAGATCACCTGACTGATTTATGCACAATCCAGTCTTGAGAATTACATGTTGACTAAACTGTGGATACATTTGCACATTTTTTCTAGCTGGGGGGGGATTGACTTTATTCATGCAGATTACATTCTTTATATTAAAGCTGCTCTGATCAATATATTTACATTAGGTCGACATTCATTTGATGGGCAGAAATACAAATCAAATGAAGGCTAATGTTGTGTCTACTGTATATATAAATGTAAGTAAATGTGTGCTAACCCATTAGCCATAGCAACTTCATAAAGAGATGAGATTGTTGTTTATAGTTTACAGCAAAAAATTAATTTGAAAGCTGAAAACACCACATCTGACATATTATCTCCTAATAATATTGTTATGGCTTATATGTTAGCTAACAGCTAGCATTCGTTTGGAGCTGTGTTCCCCTCATAATCCTTGTCCAACATTTATTCTCCTTTTAACTCTAATATTTTGGTCTCCACCAGCTCCAAAGGGGAAAAAAAATCTGGCTATTTAACTGCAGGTGCTCTGTTATGTTCACCAGCTAGTCAATAACTTTATCTGCCATTTGATGCTGTAGTGTATAGTGGGGCTATGAAAGCCTTTTTACTGACAGCAGCTGCCTTCTGGAAACAGACTGATGAATCTGCCTGTTTAAAACAATGAGTTGAAACAGGCTGCAGGGCTCTGTAGAGCTGAGGGGAAGTGTACAGTTGTCATTCTGTCACAACTAGTGACACCCTCCACATTACATATTGACATTTGATCCATTGTTAATATATAAATATCTTAACCCTGTTCCTGTGTTTACATGTAAGAATCCCATGGGAATCTAAAGACACACTCTCTGACTGCAGTGAGTCCCATTTTCATTTCTTCTGTGAGCACTGAGCTGTAGCCTGATTGAGGGGCTCTTCACCTACTAAGCGAAGGACCTTTTCCTGGCATCGATCCTCCATGATGACATGTCATCCTAAGCTTGGATGGATCATCCAACATCTCCTCAATGTTCTGCGTCAAATATAAGGCTGGATCGTTTATTCCCAGCCCCTATCTGAGGCTGATCTAAAATCTCCATCACAGTGAAATACAGTGCTATGATGCATGTTTCCTCTCTCCTCTCATGCTTGTTCATCTTTTCCTTCACCATACTGAGTAAAAGAGAAGTGATGAAGCACTCCCTACCACCTCACTCCTGACTCTCACACACACATTTATACCAAAGGAAGTCCCTCTGGACTGGCACATGGTTGTAATAAACCATCTGTCTTGATTTGGAGCATTGGATCCCTAAAGCTATTATTGTAACAGTACTGACAGCATTTTGTTTTGTACATGTTTAGTGTTTATAGACTGTATGTGTTACAATAATTCTGCCTATATTCTGGCAGAGGTACCATCTAGGCCTCTGTAAATATTCACATGGTTGTAATGTGCTGTTGTATGCATATGTTTAGATATCCCTGAGCAAATTACGTATTTTTAAAAAGGAAAAAAGTAAACACAATCAAATGTGCAAATGTTAATGCACAATTATTTTTTATTATTTAACCTTATTCAGTTAACTTAAATAAATTGTATTCTTTGCATACTTCAGACGTAGACTTTTGTGATGAGGTCAGAGGTAAAGTTTCCTCCTGATGACTCTTCTGATTCAGATTCTGTTTGTGCATCAATGCTGCACAGTGGAGCACTGCACCTCCTCTGCACCACCTCTGCTGGAGAAAAACCTAGGACTCATCTTTGACTCAGCTCTCAGTTTTGAGCCTCATATTAGAAAGCGAACTACGAAGGCATTTCATCATCCGAAGAGCATTGTCAGAGTGCAACTAGTGCATACTTTTATTACTTGCAGGACTGACTATTGTAATGCTCTGCTTTCTGGTCTCCTTAAAAAGAATATATCTCAATTACAATTCCTTCAAAACCGACAGACCAGAAAGAAAGCATACATACACCATTCTCCTTTCATTGGTTTATAAACTCTTAATGGTCTCGGTCCTACCTATTTGTCAGATTTTCCAGAACCCCTCCTCTGGTAGTGGCCTTTTAATTAAACTCAAAGTTTTATATTATTATTGTAGTCCTTTGCAGTCATGTTGGGGTCTGGCTTTGCCTTTGCAGTTTTATCTCAAAAATATTCTTGGTCTGCCAGATCCTATCTTCCACAGTTCCTCTTAAATGGCATTTCTTAATCACATTTTGGACAGTGGAAATTTCAAGCTGCAGGTGCCTTCATATCCTTCTATAGTTTCCCCTGCTTTGTGGCATCAGTTAATTTCATTTTAGATCCTCAGTCAGTTTAGAGGAGCCCATGGTCGTTAAGTGTTACCATGAGGTTTAATGAGTCAGGGCCTCTATGCCTTTAGACACATTGTCAGAGAGGAAAAAAAAAAAACTCAGAAACTGTGTTGCTACAGAGCAGCATTGTCCATATCTGTTCTGGGATGTTACCCATGTTGGATTGTTCAGAGTAAGTCTCATCTCTAAAATATATATGTGACGAGGGCACTTCAATAAGGTAAAGTTTCTCTCCAATTCTTCAATCCAGTTTTATATTTGTCTTTTTTTTTTTTTTTTTTTACTTTGTATTGTTCTCATCCATGTGCTCATAATTATGAGAAAAACATTTCTGATAACTCTCAACACTGTAACTGTACATTTCCATCTGTCTGTTCTTATGCACATTTTTAATCATTTTCAATTTGGGTATTTAAAAAAAACCTGAGTTGCAGGAAATGCAGCAAGTTTCCTGATCTGACAAAAACATCAGATTTGTGTGAAGCAATGAGGAGTCTGTAACTAACTTTCCTCACATTAATACATAAAATAAACAGGAATGTCTTATTTCCAACATGTTTTCTACATCGTTTTTTTTTTTTTTTTTTTGCTTGTTTGTTTGTTTTTGTTTGTTTGTTTTTTACGTTTGACTTGCAGTTTTAAATCATGTCTTATTGTGTCTTCCTCTCCCACAACAGTTAAATAGCACCTGGCTGGAGGATTAGTTCCACTAAATGTTTATTTGAACCAGCTCCACTCACAAAACAATAGTGGATGGCACTAACTTGGATTTTCTTTTGCAAATGTTCTGCAAATTTGGTTAAAATTTCCACTTCATTTGGATGGAAACCTGCCTAATTAGCCAATATGCACCTAGAAACTAAAGCTGAATCAGTTAAATGGAGTTCAGTCATCATTAATTTTATTATTTACATGTGTATTTTATTATTGTGGCTTGTCAAAATATCTTCATTGAAAAAGGATTCTGGTCACACTGTATACTCATTAAATGTACTGTCAACTTGCGCTTCTTTTTTTTAAAGACTGTCACAGTTAGGTATTGGCAAATAGCTGATTGAGAGCATTTGAATATCTATTTATATAGATATTGAAATGGTTAACTGTCTATCTATGGTTAACTGTGGAAGTGGAAGTCAGGCTCGTGCACATGTGGCCAGATTCACAATGACTGCGATTCATAAACAGAAGCATGTGTTTGCACAACTTTATAAATCTGATGAAAGGTACATCCATATGGTTGTCAAACGACAGTAATTTATTTACTAGTAGTTACTACTAGTAGTTATATTAAGCAGTTTTCAGGTAATTGTCTCCTAGATTCTTGTCTCCACCTAGATACAATGGAGACAATTGGAATTTTGTTGGTAGAAAAATAGTGAAAATAATTTTTTGAAATGTTTTCCAAACAAAGGTGTCACGGTGGTGCAGTGTTCACCACTGTGACCACACAGCAAGAAGGTTCTGGGTTCAAACCCTGGTTGGCCCCAAATTCTCTGTCTGGAGTTTGCGAGCTCTCCCTGTGCCAGTGTGCATTTTCTCTGGGTAATTTCCTCCCACAGTCCAAAGACATGCAGGTTAGGTTAATTAATGACTAAATTGTCCATAGGTATGAATGTGAATGTCAGCCTTGTGATAGACTGACAGCCTGTCCAGGGTGTACCCCACCTCTCGCCCAATGTCAGGTGGGATTGGCTCCAGCCCCTGTATGACCCTTGAAGGGTAAGTGGTATAGATAATGGATGGATGTTTCCAAGCATAATGTCTTTGATATCCTGGATAATCCACCAACCTTGCTGTTTATCATTATCAATGGAACTACTTTCCACAGGAGGAATAGTCTCCATGAAAACTGAGGGACAGTGTATTCGTTGGATTGTTTCTGATGATCATATTTCAATGCTGAAAGTACTTTATGTTTATAAGCCAGGGTCTGTGTCACATATTATTGAGGACACCCTGTGTAAGACATGGTGCAAGAGATCTCATAATATCTTCTCCAGACAGGACAATGTTTTTATTATTTCCATAATTCTTTGCCTCCCTCCATTACCTGTTTTTTAAATTCCTCATCACCCTCAGTGGCCCTAATGAAAGAGAGGGTAGATATATTGTTCTCACACAGACCTGTTGTAATTAGACAGGCAGTCTACAAACACTCATGGCTCATGAGTGAGCTTTTCAGGGCTGTGTGACGAATGCTGTAAAACACAATTGCAACAATGACCTGATGTTGAACTGTAGGTATGTGGTGACACAGTGATCTTTTCCTTCCTCCTGAAACAATCATATCATACATTTATTATATTACATCATCACAAGTATATAAACATGTGGCAGCTCTGCTTTCTGCTGAAGAGTGAAGTTGGATTCTAACAGGATCCCTCCGCACGTTAGACTTAAGGATGACATCAGAAGATTTAATGGTAGATCTAGATTTCTAGATTTCATCTCTGAGGACATGAGTCATGCAGCTGCAGAACAGACACATCTGCGTGTAGTCTGTTGAGACCGCAGTATTGTCATTATCAAAGCCAGGTTTGAGCTCAGTCACTAAGTTTAGTTAATAAAATATATAGTTTTCAAAAAGCGTGGATTCACAGACAATGAAACCATGTCTGAATCCAGTAGCTAGTAGTCTAAATCTTATTTTATGACCTGACCTGTCACACCAATTAAAAGTTGCCTTGGTGGATTATGACCTCATCAGTGCAGTTTGCCAGCACCTAGGAGTCATCATGACTGTTTTGTTAGTTCAGAAGAACTAAGGCAAAATCCTATTTGGCCTTTGGAGTGGACCAGACACTGTTATTACATCTTGGAGTGTGCAGCACTTCATCCAACATTAGTGCTAATGCAATACAACAGTGGGAGAATGACACTGAGCAGCAGGAAGCCAGGCAGGTCACACCAACACACTGGGCCACTGGCATGGCAGCCTACCGTCTGACCTTCTGCACATCATCACTTGGCCATTAACTAGGCGAAGGGGAGGAGAAGGATGTTGTTTTAACATCCCCTTAGTGAGAATGCATGGTGGAGCAGAGTGTGCTATGTAAACACATTTACATAGGATGTGTGGAGTGTGGACATACTTAGATCTACTTTGCTGGCAGTTTACTGGTGTTGGTGGTAAAGCGAGACAACACTTCACAGCAGCACTCAGATATCACTCAGGCTCATCACTGTCTAATAAATAAGAGGAAAACATCCCACGCTCCTGGGGTTTAAGCTCTGAGAGTGATCCTCTGGCATGCTTTCTGGCACATGCCTTTGGATTTGCACAGGGAAGTAGTGCCCAAAATGGACTCTGCTAAAAAGATAAATCTTTTAACGCGAACAGTAAACATATCTGTTGGTAAGTGTGTGGCCCAGTGGCCTGGCAGAGTGATAGGCGCTGCATTCTAGAGCAATGGCAGCCTGAATAATGCAGGCGTTTGTTCTGTTTGAATGAAAAGGAGTTGGCACCAGAACAACTCTGCTGGCAGATGATCCAATGGCAGAGTGCCGCCCTCTCTCAGGGAGGGGAGTGGGGGTAAAAAAAAAAATAGGTCTTGAACAGAATCCGCCTTCACATAACCACCAGACCGGAGGGGAAAGGAGAAATCACACATTCCAGCAGTCGTCAAAAAAGTTTGTGACTGATAGGTGAAAAACAAACCTACAGTGTAATTGAGCTCAGAGGAGGTGGCACCATGGTGTAGATACCTGTTACAATCTGACATCAGCCCCCCTGGAGAGCTTGTGCCCATGGAAACAGGAGCCTGAGAAAAGCGCTGTGCAAGGTGCTTTTTCCTACCCTTCTTTTCACCTTTTCTTACCATTAATTGGTTGCCAACAGCACTTGACTGTAGCGAGTTGAAGCCTCCCTCTCGGCAGGTCTTTAGCTCAGTCCAGAGAAAGCTGGGGGCCAGATGAGCACAGGGGTTTTTGCCAGCTCCCAGTGCCAAGCCACCAGAGAACTGGACTGTTTGCATTTGGCGTGATTAGATAGCTGTTATGTGTCACACATGTCTGGGCTAAGCCTGGGTCTACTCTGTCTTTGGAGGAAAGCTCAATGAGGAGCATCATATATAGGAGGAAATTATTTCATCTGTTAGTCTCAATCCGCTGCCGACAAAGTGGGGGAAACCATCAGCTGCTAACTAGGTCACTGTGTTATTCGAGTCCAGCAGGAGACTGGATGCAAGAGAAGGCTGTGTTTAAACTCCCCATCGCCCACCACTGGGGGTCTTCCTAAAAAATGCCACAGAAGAGAAGGGAAAAACAGAACAACCTTAACTTCATTTCTAGAATAAACAAATGTAACTTAATACAAGAAACCATGTCTGACTTAGCACTTTCCTATTGAGCACAATATATCCACTGGATCATGTACATAATGGGCCCAGTATGAGTAGCAAGAATAATAGTAGCTGTCAACTCCACCATTATATAAATCTAATAATAATAACATGTAAGGTTAGTATTCTCTTGATATTCTATCATTAAGCCATGTATCATTTTACAGAATTGTACACAGAGGCTGCCACTGCCAAAAGTCAGACCCTGAGACACATCAATCAGGAACCCCCCATTTTTTATCTTTTGAAATATTCATTATAGAAAAATACACTTCTTCAAAAACAGCTAACTCAGCTAGGGACAACCACATTCAGCAGCTGCCGTTCGAGGTTCTGGTGGCTCTGAAAAGAAGCTGTGAATTGCCTGTAATAAGGTCCCTCTCAAGTTAAATGGTGAGACTTTGAACACCCTCTACAGAGTTCATCTTACACCACAGTGGCCTGAGGTTAAAATGAGACTCCAGCTAAAAATGTGGGCACCTGCAAAGCCATTAAACATTCAGAATGGTTCTGGTAAGAAGTGCACAGGTAGTGAAAGGATGTTTGTAACTTTGCTATAGGCCTTAAATAGTCAAAAACTGCCAATGCTGGAATCAATAGGATTGAATCCATGTTATTCCTGACTTGACAGAGAATTTCAATTGACCACATTAATATTTACACTGATGGTATTGCTGCAAAACAGAACATGATTGTTTGTTTCTTTTCGACCCATGTTCTTTCCCCATGTGGAACTGATAGTCAGCTTTATTTCTTTTAACCATGACCATTAACCACATTTATTTTAACCCAAATCACAATCTTTTCCTCAATTCAACCAAGTAGCTTTTGTGCCTAAACCTAAATAAACCAATGTAACTGAACTGGGTCCAAATGTCAACCTGTTTCCCAACCATGTCCTGCTGTTGCCATCAGGTTCATTGGCATGTCTTACATGTTTGAAGTGAGCTGTACTACTGTCCATACAACTGCAAAAACAGTTGCATGGTGGTTGTTATGAAAGTAAAACCTGATGATGTCATCAGGAATGATTGCATAATGGGAAATTTATCCGGAGTTTGACTGATAATAGGGACAAAAAATCTGAATAGTGCAATACATTGTTAGGGTGCCCATGGTGTAGATACATGGTGCACATAGATTATATGATACTATAAACAAATAGCAAATATCTAAATATGTCCAAATATATATCATTAATATATCATTATTCTACAAGCCGAGCTATTTGGCTGTTTACTTTATCAGACGCCTGACTGTGATCAAAGTCGAGTTGACTTTTAGAAGTGTCCCATTCTCCAAAGACTCTCTAAACACAGTGCTTTGTTGACTCCCAAGCCAACAATTCCTCCCCCAAGGCTGCCCACCCCCCAAAAGTGGAGGCAGCCTGGAGGCACGCAAAGGTAATGTAGGGGGAATTCTCCAATCAAATAGCTGCAAGCGCCTAGTGGTGCTGAGCAGCGAGGGCTTCCTCTGCCTGCAGCGCTCTCCCCAGCTTTGTTCTGCCCGTTATCTTTGGTGGCAGATTATCCTGAATGTGCTGCATGGATCACAGCTGCTTCGCCAGGAATCAACCACCAGCTCATCATGCATGTTAAACTCATTACATATTCAAAAGAGAACTAAATCTTCTGCATATCTGCTCGCTGTAGGGGTGTGTGCACGTGTGTTTGCATAAGTGTGTGTGTGTGTGTGTGTGTGTCTGTGTGTACACCAGCCGCCTCTTCCATCCTCATACAGGCTTTGTTACTGGCATTTTTTACCCCCTATTTTACCTTCCTCTTTCATCCTCACCCTGGTTCCACTCAAACTCAAAGACGTGGAGGACAGTTTGACTCCAAACTTATTTTGTGGATTCTTTGGTGATGTGCTAAAATAAGTAGCTGTTGACACCCACCTAAAGACATGTCTAGATAGATAGATGGGTGTATTTAGGTGACTGGTTGTGTTACACAGGCTCATGGCTCTAACTGCCATGTATGTTCCAAAGGACATGGCAGTATCTCAGTATGAACAGAGTGAGATGATGGATCCTACAGGGGTAAAACTGACCAACCTCTGAGGTTACACATTGACATACACTGACTAGTATGGAGATCAGTTTCAGTGTTCCGAGTGGGACTTGAACACAATATGACAAAACAAACAGCTCTAATTAAAGCCAGACTTATCAATATTTGAATATTTGCAATGGCTGAAATGACTAAATATAATGTGAGGGTGGATTGTCCCAGTCTTAGTTTCTATGGAGTGTTAAGGCATCCTTTGCACAATGTTTTGTTTTTTACAGCCCACAAGTTTGCTGTTTTGGTTCAGTCTCATCAGCAGACAAACAGACAAAGTTAGTAAGTAGCTGGTGAACATTTAGCAGCTAAGGATCCTGGTATTTCCCTCAGGGGTTTGTGGAGACTAAAACTGAGCTAAGAAAGAGGGAATACTGACTTTTCAAATATTACATTTCATTTCATTACTAGTTGAGGAAAGTGATGTAAATCCCATGTTTTTAAGCAAACCCAGGGTAGGTTTTAAATTCAAATCTAGAATAACATTTACATTTGACTGAGACATGGCAGTTTAGCTAAATTATGAATCTGATGTGATATGGGTAAGATTTTTTTACCTATATCACACTTATTTGTTAACTCTTTAAATTTTCAAATTCAAAGCAGCAAGACTTTTATTTACAAGGTAAAGGTTAATGGGCTAGACATTAACTGACTGACAATTTCTTTTTAAAAATAATTATTTACAGATTAATTAGTTACTGAATGTAATTATATTTGTTTATAATTGTTATCTTTTTATTTGTAGGTTGACACCTGACAACAAACTGCATATCAACATCAAAATGAAACTTAAATGTCCAGACTTTGTCATCATGATCACTGGAACAACAACAGCTTAATATCAACCTGTGGAAGATATTTGGTTGCACAAAGTGCTCCAAATAACAGCACAGTTATTTAATATAGTTAATCAGTTACCAACAAGCTTAGATACAAAACCCAGCCCTAAATTGGATAAGATGCATATATGCTCTGTATCCCATCTAATTACACTAAATCCTAGTTATTTTATTTAGATTTCTCATAACCAGGATAAGAGCTAATCTGGGCTTTTGTAACAACAAAATGATAATGACTTGGTTAAACCAGAAAAGAAGTTGTGTGTGTTGCCTTCAATATCAACCAAATATGGTTAAAGAGATCTAGGAGCTCACTAGAGAAAACAGTCTCCAAAGAGAAAGCTCATCTGTCTATTGTTGCACATGCTGTTTATGGTTTCCCAATAGCTTTTACATTTCAAACGCTTGCAGTAATCACATCATATTCTGGGATCTGCACTGAGGGGATTAAGCAGCAGATCATTCTACAGTGGACATGTGTTCAGCAATGTTAGGTTAATTAGTCCTGTTGGAAATGCACTTGTTTGCACGCATGGCTCAGTCAGTGGCCGTTGATCTATCTGCAAGTCCTCACCTCCACACTCACCCCCTAATCCTGTCCCCAGACAGGCTGATGCCAGATCAGCAGTGACTTCAGGCTGGAGGGGATCCTATCTCCACAAATAAGCCTGCTGGCCTGAAGATCAGCCTCTATACATACTGAAACATTTATTTGTCAAGTTGTGGATAAGACGATCAGACTATACTGCTCCTTTTTCCCTGTGCATATTCAAGCAAAATCATGATCATTTTCTACATGTCTGTCATTTATTGAGCAGTATCCTATTCAAAAAGGAGGTAAATGGATCAACATTTAATTGTAAATCTTCACAATTTATTTTTCTTACAACTCCTAAAATCCTCTCCTCAAATGCAAATTATTTTTATTGTTGTTACTGTTGTATTTTACAAGTACATAAACTCCCAGTAACTTTCCTGAAAATAACTATTTAATTTGAAACTCACTTTAGATGAAATGGAAATTTCCTTGAAAGAGTTGCATCATTTAAATCCAGTTAAATGTTCAGTCTTAAATAAAATTCAAATGAATTTATCATGTATGTATATTGTGTGTGTAAAACAAATTGTCGTGGCTCACTGATGTGTATGACACGTTTCCTCTCTCTGAAAATGACAGGCACTGTGGTTAACTTATTGTTTATAAGTACAGGCATTGGTCTAATGATGATCACTTTCACAGTCTATGCTTGAACTTGGTTCATAATGTTAACTATCACCATTTCTTTAACTTCTCAATGTACAATTTATCAATAGAAAATTAAGAGCTCTTCACCTAACCTACCTGCCCTGTACCTACCACATGACAATCCACTTCTTACCTGCTTTTCCCCACATTTTGTGTTATGCTGTCCATTTATTTTGTTCACCCAGTAGAAAGTCTAACAGTCGAGGTGGTGTGTGACACTGATCCTCATCTCTTGTTACTTGCAGCTACCTCATTATCAGCCCCAGACTGTCCCACTCATTGTCTCAATTGCCATTGCTCAGCACTTACCACAGCTGCATCACCAGTCTCAGTGTGTTTCTGTTTGGGGTGCTCAGTGCCTCACCATCAGTCACTGTCCACTGCTGCCTTCAGTCTCTCCCTCTCAGCATGTCTCTGTTGCATTACAAGTACAGTCCAGACACTGTGTACGTCTTAAAGAATTTTAGGAGGTGGTAATATATAGCACAACAAGCTAGTGACACAGAAACCATGTTCTCTGCATGTGCAGTGGCCTCTTCCTCACAGGCACTATTCTCTAGAGACTATGAAAGTGATAACCATTATTACTCTGCCCATATTTTTTAATGAACAAACATGTCACCCAGTGTAACAGTCTGGCTCACTGATTTTTAACACTTTTTGGACAATAATAATTAATAAGCTAAATCTGGTTTTGGAGGCACACACAATACTTGGTTTTGTTCTTTAAACAATAAGAAACATATAGACAATCACCAGCCTTATCCATTAATTAATTAATTAATACCAGATGAACACTGTCTTCATTTTCTCTGTAATATATACAATATGACATAGTTCCTTTTGGGAAGCTTTCTAGAAAATGATTACAAAATTATTATTTTACAAGGAATGCACCATACAATGATGTACAGTGTGTGTTATAGCTTTTTTTTTTTACTATTAATGAGTCATGTAAACAGTACATGTGCTATATGTATATCACATATTACATATATAAGTTTGTTGAACTGTGTGAATAATTTACTGGCATTTTCTATAGAAGAAATATACTACAAGGCCATGTAACTGCATTTAAGAAAAAAAAGATGAAGGAATAATCTATACTATAAATATGCAGTGTACATACCAAACAATAATAATGAATTAGTTTTTATGACCGTCACAAATGCATCCTTGAACTACGAGGCATCTAAAAGTATTTTACTGCAAAATACCAACATTTAAAACAACTAAAATTCATGGCAAATCCAGTTCATTATAGCACCATCAATGGCAGTGAAGTAAATCTGCACAGATCTTTTGTGTTGCTGGACTTTGGCATGCAAATTTGCATCAATTACCAATAGTAAATGCATGTGCTGCCACATCACCAAGCTTCTAGCACTACCACCCTCAGACTCGGACACTGTCTGGCATGACCATAGGTTTACTAAAAGACTATCTGAGACAATTTGCACAGCTATTTCAGATAAGGTAATGTCATTCACTTTTTCCTTGCCCCCTTGCCACAAGGATTCAACCATTCAACCTTTCAACCTGCTTTTATAATGTACAGGCTACCATCTGAATTTGGCACATGCTCCCCAGGATCCCTAGAATCAATTCCACCTCTTGACATTTGCTTTTTACAGATGTTGGGTGAGTGATAAACAGTGGTACTTTGATGGCTAGAAAGTGTGTGAGCAGAATACAATTACAAAAGGAATACACGTGCAGGAAAAATAAGCCATTAAAAATGACAGTGCTCTGAAATTAAGCCATTGCAATTTCTAGTGCACTGGTCTCACCTCTGTCAGACTGTTAAAGTATATCTGAAGGGGTCATAGAGGTCAAAAAAAAAAACATCAGACCTTGTTTGTCGTCCCCGCCAAGTTTTTGAAATAGGTAAGATTATAGTGATAAGATGATGCCTCTTTCATTGACAGGACACATATGGGCTGGGATTCACCACCACCCCAGTACATGCTCAGAATTTCTATCAGATACTCCTGTCAGACGCCCCCCTCCTCCTTTGTCCTCAGGTCAATATAAATCTGTCTCAACACATCATCCTCCCACCACCACCTCCACACTTGCCAACATATCATTGTCCCATCATAATCCATTGTTTGAAGAGCACACAGGAAGATCAATGTCCGATTATAGCAAACACACTAAGTAAAGTGTTGTGATGAGAAAGCCTGTCAGAGCTGTGTACAAGCTGCAGAGGAAAAACTATATAGGCTACTTCTGATATATCCACTCAGCACAGGTCAGAAGTGAGGGGGTTCACAGAGCCTTTGATTACTCTACAAAGTCTTTAAAAATGCACATGGGTAAATGGAACACAAACTTAGACCAATGGTGCATCTGAATCAACAGCCTTGTGGGTTTGTCTTGTCAGCTTGATTAGATTCAGGAGGAAACTGGGTTCATGAGTAAACATGACAGCATCAATATTGCATGAGACTGAACATCCAAAGATTTCTTTCTTTAATGTTTGCAGATCTGGGTCGAATCCTGCTAACATTCATGACATGAAAATGTTTATTTTCATGGATTTAGCTGTCCACTGAAAATGAACATGGGACACAGAAACTGTCAAAACTGATAAACAATAATCAAGGAAAACTAAACCACAAAATCTGAAATGTGCAGTTTCCCAGTGCCATTTACTTTGCTGATTCAACAGCTCAATTTCACAAATTTCACCAAAGGAGTCATAATATATATATATATATTTAAATTGAAATGAAAAAAGAATTTTTGAAAGAATAAAAGACATAAGCAGCAATCCTTAACAAATCATTATGAAAGAAATGAGTCTGCACTCTCAGCCTGATAGTTCCAGAGCCACAAGAAGAAGTGGAAAAAGTCTACCTTGTTTACACGGAGTCTGGGCACTTCAGTGGCATTGTCAGTGCTGTAGCGGCAGGGTGCTTGTGCTTCCCCAGTGAACTGAAGCAGATGTCAGTAGAGACACCTGCTCTGGCTCAGCCTCCTCCTCCGTTGCCTGCCGGCCCAGATGTCAGGGGTCGCCGCCCTGCCCCAAAATACACCCATCGCTCAGCCCCCTGGCATGCTATTATCTTAAGCACAGCCACAGATTTCTGAACTCATTAAGACATTGTCACACATTTCTCATCTGTTGCATGACCATTAAATGTTGTGAATTAATGGATGGGTAGCAGATAACTAGCAAAGAGGGTGTCATGAGTGTCATTATTGTGATAAAATATGACTATGATTGCATTGATAAAAAGATCTAAATTAGAGATAAGCATGAAAAAAAATTTAAGGAGCTTATAGTCTCTTACCAAGGAACTAGGTCCGGGTGAGGGCTGGGTGGGGGTGCATGCGTGTGGTGGTGGCTGGCTGGCCATCTGTTTGGAATGTTTCATGGTGGGCTAGCACCAACTCTCATATGATTGATTGACAGTTGGGTAATCCAATCTCTGCTGTTCTAAGTGGGAGTCAGAGACACATGGGGCAAGGATTCTCTGTGACGAAGGATATTGAATCACGCAGCCTTTACAACAGCAAAAAAAAAAAAAAAAAAGCCAAATGTTGTGTAACTTGGTAGTGACAGCTAGGCACAGATCTTAGGCCATAATTTGCTGTTTCAATCAGGCCCTGCTCAGCAAAGACATGAGGAGCAGTGACCTACATTCGTCCTCATCTGAATGACAGATGTCCCCCTGTATCTTTACTGCAGAGTAGTAGTATGTGCTTGGTCTTTAGTGATTACAGCTGCACAACACACAGCTCAGGCATTCACAGCTTCTACAGCAGTCAGAGTCTTAACTATCTGGAAATGTGCTCTGGATAATTGTACCAACCCTGCCTCCTAGAATGAGGTTTGTATACAACTAATTTACAACAGCAAATATGAAAACATAAGTGCTATCAAATTATGTTTTCTGTTTTACATAATAAGTTACATATTTGGCAAGTCACATATATGTTCATACTAAAATTAGCAGTAAAATGTTCACAGGCAAAGTATTTGTTTTATATAATATCCAGTCTTACTGTACAACATCCACTTGCAGTGACTACAGCATTATTAAACTTTTTTACGGTTATGTTTTAGCACTCACAGCACATGGTTCACATCCCTGTGTGTTTCCCTTTGTGCTGTTCATGCCTGTGACTCTTGTTCCTTTTACCTTGCCTGCTACCTGTATTTTGCTACCTGTCATCTGTATCTGCCTGCCTGTCTGTTCAACCATCTGCCCGTAAACCTGGTCTTCAACATTTATTTCATGAAAGTAACTTCACAGCATCAGCCTGGCCGTGTGTCTGCACTGGGTCCTCCTTGCCCGTTCCGTCCAAAAGGCCTAGTGATCTGTGGGCGTACAGCTGGTGGGACTGCATCTGCACGTTCCAAATATACAAATATAAAAACAAATGTATGTTTCCATGCAGTCTTATACAACAACCTGCATGCACCTGCAGAAACATACACTGTAGGTCCTGATTAGCTAAACATATCCTCTGCTGCTCAGAATATCTGAAGTTCAGAAGATAATTTAACCATTTGACCTGTTGCTCTACCATTAATAATAAACACCCTCCAAGGTTATTTCTTTGTCAGTGATATTATGTGATGTCACCTGTCCTCAGAAGAAACTGACTGTACCCAGAGGAAACAGGTTTAAATTCAGTAAAGAGTGTAGAACCACAAAGAAAAGTGTAGCAATGTTTGTGTCAGTGTCATTCAAGTAGGACTGAGGCACAACGCCATATTCATAGACTCCTTTGGAATGTCAGTCTGATTTTGACGTTCCTTGTGCAGGGATAAAATCATCCAACATTCATCATTTTAACCACAGTATCAATTATGTATCAGTGTATGTAAATGTAAATGTAAATGTAGATGATCCATCCAGTATCAGCTGTCAATATGCAGCTTGATGGGGACTTAGAGGCAGCCACATACGCAGAGAATGCCATCCATCATTCAGATGTTGAATGTTTGTTGGCACCCTCTCAGTCAATCCATCTGTATGGATATTTTCCTCGTTTAACTGATCTATATATGGCATAGGCTACAGCCAAACTGATTCTAACCTCAGGTTTTCAAAGGTGTCCTGTATTGGCATTTGGCAGTTTTGCATCTGCCATGCAAGGACACTGTTGCCCCATGGGCAAAAGCTTTTTCATCTTTTCTGTTTGTGTCTGCTTTTCTCTTCCATTTTGAAGTTGTCAGATCGTTGCATTACGTGGCATCGCATGCTCGGCTTTTAATGGCAGGGAAAAGAGGTGATTTGATCGATCGTGGCTTACAACATCTATTGAAAATGTATTCCTTCCATTTAGATCTGCACCACACATGTCTGTGTCTCTGTCAACAAACTTAAAAGTCAAACTATGTCCTTGTTCTGTGTGCATTTGACTGAAATTGAGTCCTCTAAGCCAAACCTTTAAAATATGTATGTAACAAGACTGAATTTTTAAAAACCAAATGTAAGATTTTCAGTAATATCAACTAGCAGCACTAAAATCCCTCCTGAATTGTTATCTGATCAGGAAATGTTCAAGGCCCAGCAGGTTTTGCTTTTCAGCCTTAGCACAAAAGGTCATTGCTGTGTTCACACAAACTGACTAAGCAGATGGTCATTTGTTAAAATACAGTACCCACAATGTATATCCTGTGAGGGCACGAAAAGGAGAGAGCCATCTTATCATCTCGACAAGAGGTCTGCTCTTCAGTTCATGATCCTGTTTAGAATGCTTAATAGGATTTGTGGCATGTCGAGAGATTTTGCAAGAGACAAAAGTTGGTCATACCCCTCAAAGATTTAACAGACATTTAGCTAAAAGTAATGGCTGTATGATTTAAAGCAATAGCTAAAAGTAATGGAAACAATTGAAAAAGTTAGCTGAAAGTAATGGATAAATGGTGAGAAGCTAAATGTAACTGATAAACTGTTGAAACAGAATTTGAGCAAAAGAGGTATGAAGGTATGTTAGACAAAACAGTTTGGGAACCATTGTCTTACACATTACATTTCAATTCAGACAAAGACAATGTTTCATTAATAAGACATAGAGCAGCCTAATTATAACTGAATTTACACAACATGCAATTACACAAGCACAACATGACTTACATTTAAAGTAAAGTTCAAGTCATGGAAATTTAACATAAAGACTTAAAATCTGTGTTTTGTATTCAGATGTATTCTAAGGTTATCTCCCTCTATGCAACACAGTATATCCTCTCTTTCTGTTGGAAATTAATAATACACCTCTACTGAAACAAGGATTGTGGTCTTTGTTTAGTACCATGAGTCGAGATAACTGATATACACAAATCAGCTATATCCATGTTTTTTTTTGCCCTGCAGCAGTCAATATCAAGCTGGTCCTTTAATGTAATCACGTATACATTTACATCCCATCAAAATCTATCTAAATCTATATCTATATCAGGGTTGTGTGATTGGATCCAGATGCGTCCTCCACATGTAATGGGTGCATTCACACCTGTATTTACCCCATACACACTTGGTTGCCAAGTGTGAACAAGGCTATAGTATATTAATTCCATGTGTGAAAGCAGTTATAGCATATATATAAAACTTAAAAGAAGCTACACAAAGCAACCATAAAAGCTTTTTACAAACAGTATGGTTCAGGTTATAAGGGACTTTGAAGACTGACACCAGTATGTCTGCATGTAAAGTGCTGACAATCTGTCATTTTATGCCCAAACAGCACTTCCCTATAATAGAAAACTGCAGTTTATCACAACTTAGATTTTATCTCAGTTTTATCCTAGCTTAGGCCTCAGTTATTGTATATTGTATTTTCAAAGTAATAACTGAGATCTCAGAGGGCAGTAACATTGCTACCAGATCTTTTTCCGACATGTTCACCTCTATCTGACAGTTGGTAGTGTAGAGGCCGACAGGAATTAAGGGGGAATTGAGAGCCACATGAAGTGGCTATACTGTTTGTTATGAGAAGAGACTATTGGATAAAAAAATATGTATATATTTTATTAATCCAAGCTTCTCCTTATATTCTATCAGAAGTCAGTTTTGGAAAAATATTTTACACTGGGACTGAATGTGGCTCAGCCAAGGACTGGAACTATCTGCTTTGTAATACCATATGTGGCATTTACAAGCGTTCACATCATCATACAAATCAAGAATATTACACTATATCATTGCAGAATTGGTCATGTGAGGGTTAAACATGTTAACTTACATGGTCCTATAAGTGACTTTAAACAATAGATTTTTGCAGACATGAAGCACCAGTGTTTCTTATTTTTTCCTGTTCATCTTACTTAGCACCAAGCCATGGGTGTTGAGATGAAAAATAATTTACGCTGGAAATGAGTAAGAGATGAGAATTCACATGTGACACAACATAAATAATAACATCATTCACTTTGAGGGCTTCTCTACACAACCTGTGTAATTTTGATAACATTTAAAGCTGAATTAATCAATTTTTTGGCAACGATAGAACTCCACAACAAGCTAAAAAACACATGTTGGCGGTATTGTCTTCTCATAAAACTGATGCAGCTAACATCCTTTTACACATTTGGCAGACAGAGCAAAACTGCCATTCATTTGGAACCAATATTCACTCTTGTTCCAGCTCTGTTTTGGTCTCCACCAACTCCTGAGAAAAATATCTGGCTATTTGGCTGCTTAAGCCTCTGCTGTGTTCACGGCTCTCCATCTGCCGTTTGGTGCTGGACAGGTGCACGCTGACTTTATTGGAGCTTTTTCACCAAAAACAGCTGCCTGCTGCAACTAGAAACAAAACTGATACATCGAGACTTGACTAAAACAGTAAAACTGTGGGCCATAAAACCAAAACAATGAGCTGAGAGAGGCTAAAACGCTCCAGAAATCTGAGTTGTCTGTGGGTATATCACTAATAGTGACTCATTTCACATTACATGTCATCATTTGCCTGATTGTTAATATAAAAATACTGAACAGGTTTAAGATTTGTATTAGAACACAGAAAAACAACAGTATTTGCCAAGTATATAAACATGAGTTAAAATACTGACAACAATTAAAAATCTAAAGCTTAGAGTTTGTGTGATGCAAAAAACTGTTTACATCCAAGTTGTTGCTGCTGATGTAGGAGTGCTCACTCTTTCCCTTAAGACTATGTGGTGTTTGTAAGCATTTTCTGTATTGCATTGAGGTCCATAAGGAATGACATTTTGTTTCCCCATATTGTATGTCAAGTGGATATATATCAATTTGAACCTGTGATGGAGCCATTACACCTCCTAACAGAAATATTACAGAACAAATCCACAATGAGTGTAATTTTCATTTAATTTCATTTTCTATTTTTTCCATTTCCACATGAGATGAAATCGTCCTGAAAAGAAAACAGTGCCATTCGCTGTTCATTGCCAAACATGGGGGCTATGGGGAAGGACAAACGAGAGGTGACAGATGCTCACAGAAGAGTGTCATTTCAGAAACTCATTAAAATGAATGAGGGACAATAGATTGAGTCAAATGTTTTTATCTGTAGCCAACTGGAATTTAAATTGAACATGCTTAGAGAATACATGGTTCAAATGAAAATTATTGGCATTTTGTGCCTTTGACTGACACCTCACTGCTGGCTTTGCTGACAATAGAAATTTCATTTTCATTCACCGATATCACTGTCTCTGCTGCTTATTCTTAAAATGAAAAACTAAAAGGGCAGAATTCAATCATGTTCCACTGGAAGGCAATGATTTAAACATGGAGAGATTATGAGACAATGGACACCTTGGTGCAGAGACGTAAAAGGCAGTAGGAGCAAGACTGACAGATTGAAACATACTCTTTTTAGTTGTTTTGTATCTTTAGCCATTTTTTGTGTCTTTGTGGTCATTTTTAGAGGACAGAGTATGAGAGGAGGAAGGACACATGATAATGATAAATAACTGGCACCTCTTTTTTTTCCCTTTGTCCATATTTGTCAAATGCTATCACACAGCTTCTGCAGCTCATGTTCTCATAAGATTTATAGCTGCTATCACTCTCATTATATATGACTAATCCCAGGTTATCCTGAATGAAAGACAGCTTAAGATAATTATTCATCTCTGCAGTAGACTACCTATAGTTTGCTGTCAGTCACACTTAATGGTAGGATTTATGACCACAGCATTCACCCTTAATATGTATATTAAATTCTAACAGGCTTCTCTTCAAATTTACTCCACAGAGCAAATGTATCTATATAGCAAGAGGCATGCTATCTACAGCACTCAACAAAGAAAAACATACCTGAAAAGAATTGTTGTGATGTGGGGGGTTGATCTGTCCATTAACATTGCAAATGAAAGTGAATTTTGTCTAAATATAGTGAGATAGATTTTTTTTTTCTTTCCAAATTTAGGTTACTGGGACACAGGAAACTGTCTTGTCTTTAGCTGAAGTCCCTTGGGGTTTGTATTCTCAACATCAAAGCACTGCTAGTTGGAGCTTCAGAAGAATAAGCACAGTTTTCTTAAACACACACTTGCTTTTTAGATTTATTTTCAGGCTAGCTATAACCAGTAGGCAATTTTAATTCAAAGAAAATATGGGTGTTAGTATATACTGTATGCATCAGCCACTAAAAACATCTGAACCATTAACAAAAAATATGTTAATGCTTAAGATGTTTTTTTTTGTTTGTTTTTTTTTTTGAATATTCACATTACATATGTAAGTGTTACTAGTTCCTGTAATCATTCCACTTGTCCCCTTTCCTTGTTGGCCAGTAAGTGAGCCCCTCTGGATACAACTACACTGTAAAATCTGGAGTACATAATTGCTCAGGGCCACAAGACAGTGTTATGACTGTGATGCTGCCATGCTCATTGTAACAAAAAATAAACTGTTCAATACATCAACCAAAAATAGTGCACTGATTGAGAGCTCGACTTGATGAAGGTGCCAGATGAAAAGTCACAGGATGAATGTCTCAATGAAATGTGTAGTAATCCATCCTACGGTGGTCAAGACATTTGACTCTGAAGCACAAATATCCACCCAGTAGGTTTGTGGCTCTAAAGGAAAGGTCAGAGAATCCCAAAAGTCATTAGAATTCATTTTTTTGGAAGCACAACTACAAAATTGGTACTGTATTACTGTTCCCAATCAGCCAATACAATTATGCAGTACACTCCTTATCACTGACATGTGGGTATATTTATCCCAAATTTACAGAAACAGTGTTAAGTGCAGTCAAAGATATGTATTTAAGTTTGACCTCATCCTCCAGTCTTAGTACAATAAAATATGTGTTTCCTTTTCCTGGATTCAGTCTTACAACAGGTATCACAGTGCGGTAATTCAGCTCTAAGATGTGTGTGATTAAAGTGTGATCATGGCACAGTCTGAGTCACACACAGTAGAAATGTCTAACCACCAACCACAGCACATATTTTAAAAGTCATTCATGCTTTTTCCAACAGAGAACACTGTGAACATTGAAACTTTCCTCTGTAAAGACTGACTATTTGCCTTTGTCTAAAAATACATTTCAAAGTCATAAACTTGTATGGGGTACATGACATATTTCTCCTTAAATCAGTATGTCTCTCAGATTCTCCAGCTTTTGTTACTTCCCCCAAGGCTGCACAATGCTCTAAATTTCTTCCAAATCTCAGAAAACATTTCTTAGTTGACAATTGTGTTTTTTCAGTGTTTCATCTGTAAAATTTTGGTGACTATTTAAACTTCCACAGCATTGATTCATGTTGGCCTCTGTTGTATTTAACTTTAAAGTTGTGAAAACAAAAGTTAGTCAATTCATCAGTTGGACTGATACAAAAGTTTATACATTTTTTCATTTTTTTCCCTTAAGATAATCTTCACAAATGAACTCCACTGTCATGATTTTTAAAGCCTAAATACAATCACCAGAAGTAGTGAGCCAATGTTAAGCTATAAACGACACACTGTGGTCACGTGACTTCAACATCACCAGCGTTAAGCATGTAATTTAGTGCGCTTACCTCTCCTACAGAAGCCTTTTCTCTTAGAAAGTTAGTAATAGTTTGCAAGCGTGCAAGTATAAACACAACAAGGCTGTAAAGGTGGACTAGTAAGTAGATCAGGTTTCATGTGCAGTGTCTCATTTAGCTCAAAAATTCTTAAGTGGGGTATCTTCTGGCATATTTTATGTCATAGAATAAAACATGAAAATGTCTTGTGTTGCTTTATTTCAGGCATGTCATCAAAAACCCATTCAAAAAAAGCCCATTGACTTTGGGAGTGCTAAAATGCCAACTTATTCCAGGTTTTGAGACTGAAACTGCTCCTGCAAAAGACTGAACATCCAAAGAATCCAAGATTGGACAGAAATAAATGAATTTAAAAATCATTAAGCTGCCACTTACTGATTATTGTAGTGATGCTTGTTTGAATAGTAAGAGCCAAAACTGTGCCATGAGTCTAAGGCTAATGTAGACATACACATATGTGCAACACTCCAAATGTAGAGCTGTGTTGTGCTGTGGCAAATGAAGGGTCGTGGGACAATGTTGGGCCTCTGTTCCCTTAACTGGCACTTCAGTGAAGATATTTAATCATCATCTGTGTGTGAGCTCTATCAGGCCCTGCTTCCTCCTTTACAGCCAGACGACACTTTGATTTGTGCTTGCCAGCACATGTCTATGTGCCAGTATGTGTGCATTGACAAACATACACACACACATATGCATAATGTGCAATGCACATAGTAGATGTGCTGAAGCGAAGAAAATATGTACCTAAAACGATTTAGTGGCATTCAGTCACTGACATTAACTTTTTCATAAAGACGATCTCAACAAGCAGAACTCTGATGTTGGGCTTGCATTCACTGATTAGCAGCAATTGCTTCACTGGCTTGGTTACCAGCTGACTAAAAATGTCCAGTTATAATCATGCGGGTGTTCAGTGCAGCAATTACAATCTGACACTTCGTCACCATTGCTATACAGATACACTCATGCCAGTTGCATTTACCGCTGCAGCTCCCTCCTCCACCCCAATATCCCTCACCTTGTAAGATCTAATCTTCAGATATGTGACTGTTAATTTGTTTTCCCAACAGAACCTCATACACCTCATACAGCACACATTTGCCTTAAAAAGTGCTTTACAAATGGCCACAAACAAATCAGTATTTTGGACCTTTATCCATCTTTCAGAAAATTTCATACAAGTCTGCTTTTCACTATTTGTTTGTTTGTTTCATTCAAATCTGTTTCCGACTAATACAAACAAACCAACAAACAAACAATGATACTTGTGTGTTTTACTTTCTATAGCTGTTAGCATCTTACATTTTTATAAGAGAACAAATGTATAGAAAGTAAAACATTCTAACCAAAACTCTTAATCCTCATAATCCTTTGACTAAGAAAAAATCATGCTCATTTATCTCTATGTTAATGGCTTAAAACAGCAGCATACACAACATGTGGCATACTTAATTGTTGATGTCACACTGGTAATAATCACCACTAATCCATGATTTCTTTGTATACCCAGTGTCTGTATCTGTGCCAGATGGTTTTCTCATTCACTGCGTATCCTTACCAGAGAGTGCAAAAAGACGACTTCACCCATCAAGCCAGAGCGGAAAGTCCAAGGAAGGAGTGGGCTACTGAGGCCCCAGGGAGGCCATCATCCTCAGGTTACCAGGCTGAACATAACTCTCAGTTTGGACACAGAGAGGCTGATTGAAGCCAGAGACAGAGGAAGCTGTTTTGGTTCACTGTGGGTTTCCACAACAGGAGCTTAATGACCTGTAACCTAGAGCTTCCCATAAGCTGTACTTTGAAGAATCTGTAAGGCTTTAGTGTTCTGCCACGTGTTTTACTGTATTCTACAAACCACAAATTTGGTAACATCACTGAAATGACAACAGAGCTGCAGATATACATTAAAAAGCTGACACTGATCAATGTCATTATTTTCATGGACTGTTTAGTAGGCAAGTGCAGTTGTGGGACAGTTGTGTTGAAAAATCAAAGCATCAAAAGATGTTAAATTTCCAGGGGGACACCTGTAAATCAGGTATAGAACACAAGCAAACCCATGACAGCTGCTACATGTTAAGTTACAGGTAATATGTTTCCATAGTGGAGAAGTGTCTCATTACGCTCATCAGCCTGGTTTCCAGCCACAGCAAAAACCACTAGAAACTAGCATTTAGCAGCTGATGAGCTAAATGACTGGAGTTAGTCTGCAGGATTTGGTTGAGACCAAAAGCAAGTTAAAGGTAGAGTGAAGACTGGACTTCATCAAGTGTCCAGAAACTCAAGCCAGTTTTTTGAATATGAATTATTATTTTATATTTTAAATATATTTATTGAATGTTACCCGTAGTCTTTCCCTTTACAAACCGAGGGCAAGCCAGGGTTATGTCTGGCTAACTCTGCACAGTGCCTCAGAGAACAGAAGCTTGCTGACACAGTCTTTGTCATTTCTTCTTTCTCCGTCTCACCCCCTACCCATTTATGTAGATGACTGGATGTTTTTCCTGTAGTGTGACTAAAGAGAACATAAAAGAGTTTCCCATCCTAAGTTTGTAATCCTTGACCCCTGTCTGAGGAGACTAGACGTTTTAAGACTTGTGACTCACCTGGCCTCACTATTCATCTAACATGTGTGACTGTAACTAATTTGTGACCTCAGCCATTCCGAATGGAGGGAGGATGTAGGTGAGGTAATTGTACCTCAAAGAATGTAGTGTTTCTCTATTGTGTGATAAATGACAGGAGTTGTGTTTAACATCTGGCAGGAGGACAAGAAACTGAGGGAGACCTGGAGGAACTGGGTCAAGTAGTAGCTGCAAATCATGATGTTTGTTGTAATCTGGGTTCACCACCAGATGGTTGGGCTTTACATCAGCTCAGAGAAGTTTTCTCCTCAGTCATGATGGTGTGTCTGTTTGGTTTAACTGTGTGATACAGTTTCACCTGATCTGATCTATATATATTGGATGTGGAGTCATTTAATTTAAAGTTTTAGAACCTCCAGGGTTAAATATGGAAGCGAATTAAGCTACTCCTTCTTTAATGGCCATTTGATACTGGTGCCACAGAAACACAGAGCAAAGTGTCACTAAATTCATTTTTGCAGCTATTAAATTACATGTTCCTGTCAGCATGTCATGCTATCTAGTAGATTCAGGTCCAGTCTAGCGTGTCCATGACAACAGTGGTTCAAATCTGCAACGCTGCCTTCTACTTCACATTTCTGAAGTGACACTGAAACCTGTCTGATGAAGACAGGAAGTAACATAGAGGGACACAGGGGCAACAATCTGACAGAGCTGTGAGGGAGGTCATGGAGCGGGTTGATATGTGAAGAGCACCTGTTCAAACTAAAATAGGGTGGTAAGCTGCTTTTTAAAAAGTATGTTTTGAAGGATACTCTTTTGATCGATTGGTGTCTCAAATTCCTGACCTTGACATCACATGAAATGCATACTTTCCACTGTCTCTGTTTTAAAAACATATTTCTATTCAAATAAGTGAAACATTGAGATAGTAATGCTTGTATAGAAATACTAGATACAGGAAATAACAGAGATACCAAGTTCAGTATCTTGTGTTAAGGCAAAGAACCAATCATTTAAAACAAAGTAAATTTGCTTTGAAAAAAGGAATTTAACTTCATACAATATGTCATTTATTTGCTTAATATGAATGAAATGTTTTATTTCCATTTATATGACCCCATTACACTTATCCACCAGTTCATGTCAGTTAAAACAATGTATATCAGATTCCGTTCATGGATAAATGGTTTGTAATCCATGTAAAGTATGAGGATTTTATCTCTCATAAATATTCTTCTCCTCCTACTCCAGTTTTAGAAATATATTCAGAAAACATAAATACACTATCAAAAAGACATTTAACAGCCTCAGTCCCAATCTATAGTTGTTGCAAATCATACAATCATATAAATGACAGAAGAGAATAAAATCAATTTCATTTTTCACCTCAGTTCACAGTATTCACAGATCCTCTCGTCTTCATCCAACCATCTCTTCCTTCTAGAGTCAATGTATAGTGTCAGTATACACATCTTGTCTGTGCAGAGAGTGATCTTTTACTTCTATATTTCACATGTTTTTCAATTTATTTTTTTAACACTAGTCTCTCAGGTTTGGCTTCTGCCAGATTTCTTTCTGTATTTTTTGTGCATGTTCGTTTATATTTGAACTTTCCCACCTCTGTGTTTGTTTTCTGGGGGTTAATTTTCCTCAAATCCACATCCCTTCAATACATCAAATATGTTAGATACACATTCACATCCAGACGCAAAATCCCTGTAAATATTTTACTAGCAAACCAATCATCTCACTCCATGTTTCAATTAACTGCAAAAACACATTCATATGTACGAACTCAGCAAAAGAATCTAACTGTGCTCTTATGGACATGTTTAGTTATTCAAACCTTTTATAAACCTGTGTTCCTCACACATAATCTAAAACTGGAGGTAGATATTTGATACAGTTTGAAAATAATATAATACCTCTCAAGGCTCCCACTTGACTAAATGACAAAGAGCAGAACACTGATAATAAAACTCATCCTGTACAGTAACACTTTGTAAGGTTGCATGTGGTATTTACAGTTTGAAAATGTGTCTGGCAGTTGAATATGAAACAAACTTTGAGTGTCTTTGTGCACACAGGAGTATTTTTACTCCTCCTGAATTTGATTCACTAGCCTGTAATCAGACTGTCTCACTGGAGGAGAGGGGACTGCCTGTTCTGCAAAGCTGCCATATAGGCACATATGGGCTTATAGGATGCCCCTTGGGGAAGCAGTTTGTGTTTCCATTCTCTGGAGAAAGAAGGCAAACATAAATGTCGCTCCATAGATCCTGTCTGTATTTCAGACCACCTAACAGTGCTGCTAGTCATTAGAGGACACCATCTCATGGATACCACACCTCTCACTCCATTTATGTAACAACAAAGTCAGCAAAATGCACGTCCTTTTTTAGTCTTTTCTCCCTGTTGGGTTTTTCCATCTATTTTCTCCCGGTGTCAGTGTTTTTGTGTGATGTTCTTTATGAGACTAAGATGATATCCACATTTGCAGATACTGTATCCCTGCACTCAAAATGCCTGATTTTTGAAAGTCATTTAATCCTTCAGATTGGTGAATTTCAAAGCTTTGTCATTCAACTAAGCTCTCATTTAGCATTCTGATACACTAGTGAAGGGATGGATTAACATAACCCGATTACTGACTTGTCCTGCATGTCTGAGAAAGCTATTTATAATGTATAGAAGACAAAGTTTCTTGCATTCTCTAGAGGTTATTATGTAGCTACCACACCAGGAAAAGAAAAACTCTATCACATCTCAAGTTAGAATTAGCTCAAGTTAACTTATCTCATTAGAATGTTAAAAGTTTCATGAAACACAGTTAAACAAAAAATAGAATCACAAAAACCTTCTAGTTTGCCATTATGCTCTCTTTGACAGATGCAAACAAAACCTAATTTAAATAATGGATTTGTTAATTTTGTCAAACATAACTATTACTGTAAAATGCGCACTAGTCACTCTCACCCCAAAATAACTGTGATAAAATGTCAATTATGTCAACAAATAAAAAATAAGCAACAATCTGAAAGATCAACAAATAGATGAATGAACTAATCACTAAACATAGAATTAAACTTATTAAAATTAAACGACTTACATGCAGAATGGGACATTATGGTTTTGACTGATAAACATACTATCTGCTGCCCAGCTTCAAAAACTGATTTAGCATTCATAAAATGAAGAACAGCCAAATTTGATGTAAGTGATTCAATCAACAGAGTCATTGTTAATATTATTAGTAACACCTGTGTTTTTTTCTGCTATGAAAAGTCCAAATGTCATAGCAGGAATGTCATGGCACAGAAATGTGACTAAAAGTAACTGACCCCAAGGAGCCCAAATGAAAACTGGTAAATGCCTTTTCAGATCAGTGTGGCAAGAGCGCAATGTTAACTGTTTATTTTGAGAAAATATCAGTACGCTATGACTTTTGGTGCCTGCAGACTGTGCTTGCCATGCTGAAATACTTAATTAGACTTCCATGAAAAATCTCTTACGGCACAGAGTCAGCATGTACAGTCAGGGCCACACACAGAATAGTTAAGATGCCTGGATGGAGCAAAAGAAAGACAGGCTTTATATGCCACTAAAACCTGCTACCGCTCTCTTCACTCAAACCTAAAGTCAAGAAAAATACATCACAGATGTGGTGAGACATATAGGCCACGTTGAGAATCAACATCTTTCTAAATTAAGTAAACTAATAAATGGAGACTCACTTATCAAGAAAGTGGCTAAAGGTGCCTAAACATACTGCTCATTGCTCTTTAAGCTGTGGGAAGAAGAAAATGGTTGATACTCTCCTCTTGCTCTGACAGCTTAGGAAGCCAGCACTCAACTTCCTGTTTCTATGGTGATGTGTGTAGATGGTATCTGAAAGGAGCTGAAGTAGTCAAACACAGGAAAAAAAAAGAGATAATCATAACAAATACAGCACAAAAGATTTGTAATTTCCTTTGGGCTCTGGCCTGTTATGCAGTTGAACATCCTCCCATAGAAAATTGCTGAGTAAAATATGACCCTTTAAAGCGTCTCTGGTGCACACACAGCAGGTACCCTCAAGAGAATTTCAATTGAGACACATCTTATGTGGGTTCACATCAGGAAAATAGGGGGACAGCCCACTTTTTGGCATTTTCTTCTAATCATCTATTGAACTTGCCCCGGGTAATGACCTACTTCTCATTGAGCTTCCCAGTGTGCCATTGTGCCTCCATCTCTAGCCGCAGCCTCCTGCTTCCATTCACTCATCACTGCATTCATTTGACTTCCAAAAGATGCAAACACGTAAGTGAGCTGGAGGAACCATCAGCCTGATAATGGTATAAGAGGACTCACGTGAGAGAGGGGTCGGTTTAGTCCATCATGCCTGACTTCATCATCATAGGTCTGCCCAGCTGTAAGGGATGCATTGTGAAAATCAAGTCCATCGGGGCAGGAGGCACGACCTTCCTCAACTGTAAGTTAAAGGACACTGTGTGATCGAGTGGGTTCTATTTCTGTGTGTGTGTCTACACACTCACACATTGTCATTATATTCAACACTGGCCTGTCATAAACTGTAAGTGATTTACTGAAGAAAAAGAGTTCATGCAAGTGAAGTGTATGAGCTCCTTTCTTCGTCTGAAAGCCTCATCATTCCTAAGTCGTATGGCAATGTTCATGATGAAGCACCCTGTTATTCTTGCACTGAAGACTGGATGAGTAATCAAGAAATAAATTGTCCAGACTGCAGGCGACCCCCTGCCTGTCCCACTGCCTGTCATTTGGACTAATCCCCTGTCATCATTGGGGAAGTGTAATGGACGGCAATCCTGTGAAGCATTCCACCAAGCAATACTCTCAGTGATGAGACTATCTTCAAAGAAAAGAAAAACTCTGACATCCCAAATCCCCTTACTTTTCTCACCATTAATCATGTTATGTTCTTTCCTGTATACTGTAGTTTAGATTTTTTTTTCAGTGGGGGTTGGGGAGGCACATTATCAACTGCTGCTGACAAAGTGAGTGTCAGATTGATAAAGAATGTATGTAAAATGGCAGCGCTGGTGTACAAAGGGAGATCGATCATCACAATCCTCTGGAATCTCATTAGCTATTGGTTTGTCAGATTATTGCTGCAATTCAGCATAAACTGTTGACACCACACTGCTGTAGATCTTACTGCCCTCTGCTGCACCAGTGTGGAAATCTCAAATAGATTATACTTAAGCATTTTACTGTTTATCTAAGATGCAAGGGAGAAGAGTCATAACTTGTGATCAACAAGGGCATAATAAGTATCACCATTTGTTATGTACTGGCAAGGACAGTGCATCGCAGCTGGTTGATGAAAGGGCTAATAACAATGGATACAACTGATGTTGTGGTATATACAGAATGAGGTGCATTAAGGTCAGAGACAGTTCCTGTTGTGAATGGACGTAGCATGGCATGGTAATGCACATGTAGCAGGTGCAAGTCATAACTGTTGTGGGTCAGTATTCCAAATTACGTCACACAGTCATTATCTGAACCTGTGTTACACACGCTTTTTGTGACCACTTGCTGGTGCGTATTTGCAATTTCACCAAGGAGCAGAGGCAGAAGTGCCTCGAATCCTGCAAAGATCAACAGGCCCAGGATGACCCAACCTCCATGTTCACCAGTGACGAGAGCTAGGTTTACGGCCATTACCCAGAGACAAACAGCAGTCTTAGCAGTGGAATGGCCCACAGTCTCCAGGACCACAGAGGGCATGTTATGCTCGCTCTTTCGACATTCACAGGGTTAAGCACCATGAATTTGTCCCCCAGGATCAGACTGTCAACGCTGAGTTCCACTGGGTTTAACAGTAATTTTAGGCCACAACAGTACAATTCTCACTCACCATTTTGACACAGTGGAGGAGATCCAATGTGTTGCCTTTTTTGCTTCATAATACAGAATACAGAATGGGATGTGGCAGCAGGGCTGGAAGCAGTATATGTCTGCACAGGGGTACACTTTGAAGAGGATGGCGGCCAAATTAAAATCAGGTAAATTTTTCGCTTGCTAGGTACAGTCTCAGAGCTCACTGATCGCACCAGTGTGCTCTAATATTGTACATTTTTACTCACTATGTATCAAATGACAATGTGAAATCAATGTGACAATGTGAAATGAGCCACTCACAATGGTGAACCTACAGAGAATTATCACCTGAATCCACCACTAGACAGAGAAGAGCTTTACCCTCTTTTACCTCATTACGTAACTGTTCAGCCTGCTGCAACAGACTCTAAAATCCCACTGTACACTACCTGCCCAGAGCCAAACAGTGTACAGACACAGTTAGCCGATAAAGACAGTGGAGCGTTGAGCAGCTAAAGAGCCAGATATTTCCCTCAGGAGTTGGTAGAGACTGAAAACTGAGCTAAAGGAGAGTAAGAGTTGGACTTGCTGAAACGCAATCCAGCTTGCCAGCCAGTCAGGTAGATAGATAGCTAGACAGTTAGATAGGTAGGTGGGTTAGCCAAAGTATTAGACACCATGAGTGTCTGTACAAAATTACATTAAAATCCATCAAATCCATGACATTGGACCAAGTGGTGGACATACTGACATTGCCATCCCTGAATCTATACATGCAACAAATGTGGTTCAAAATACTAGACAATAAAGCAAAAAAAAAAAAAAAAAGAAAATGGCACCAAACCATAAAGAGGTGCAGAATATCACATGATGACAGATAAAGTTATTTATATGTTTTTGCATTAAATAAAATTCCCCAAAATCTAATGGCCAGATATTGAAAACTTGCATCATAACATTTTATGTCAATTCCACGGGACTTGTGTCACAGAATGTGTGTTTGTAACTAATAAGTGACAGAGACAGACTGCACAGCTTGACTCTCTGAAATCACATTTCTAATAGCACTGTTACAAACACTTTTCCATCTGTGTAGGGCAGTGTGTTGCCAGTTTTGTGTCTGCAGGTACAAAGTATATAAATGTCTGTTCCATGTGGATTATCAATTCCCTTACATTCACTACACTTAGAAAAGGTCTTATGTAACAGTGGCAACTCCCTTGATGACTGTCCAACACTTCCGCAGCCCAGACATGCATGAAGGACTGTATGTATAGTAGCAGGAACTGGCCTCTGGAGGCAAGGCAGGGGAAATTATGTACAGCTCTCTGTTCTCTCTGCCGTGATAATAACTGGACCAGACTTCTGGAGAAAAGCCGACAACGTCCCACTGGATCAGGACCAGGGCCAGAGGGCTGTGCACTGTCCACAGAGAAGATCAAGTACAACTGGTACACAGATAGATAAAAGGATAGTACTATGTTAGAAAAACAAAATGAGAGCCAAAGTTGCACTGAGAATTTTTTTAAATAAAAAATGAGCCATGGCTGACTAACTGATCCACCCTGTGCATTGTTAATGTCCCCAGTCAACTTCAAGGGCTTATCAGGTACAGTGTACAGAGTAGCCAAGAACTTAATTATATTTTTCCCATAGCCTCAGACAGAATACTACCAGGTTTCAGGTTTAGTGTCAGCCAGATAAATTTGTGGTTATTTGATAAAACTCCCTTTACTCAACCTGTGGCTGTGGGGATGTGTGTCTGCACAGCAGCACCACAGAGGACTGTCCTCACAACTCTGAGCCCCTGTCATCTGCAGAAGTTTTCAGATGACAGAGCTCCAGTTGTGGGGTGTGTGTGTGTTAGCAGTGGACAGAAGGCAGAGGACAGAGACCTAGTGGACAACTTTGTGGTGTGTTACAGAAACAATCACCCGCTCTTGAATCAGCCGAAGACCAATGAGATGTTGTGGACTTTGGACTTTGGACAGGACTTTGTTAAACACCATTATCATAGTTTGAAAGGCAGTGGATCTAGTGGAGGGATACAGATACCTTGGAGTCCACCTCAACAATAGACTGGACTACTACAACACAAAGCTTTCTACAGGGAGGGACAGAGTAGTCTCTACTTTTTGGGGAGACTTAGGCACTTTAATGTGTGAAGCAAGATGTTGCAGATCTTTTACCAGTCTGTTATGGCAAATGCAATATTATTTGTCTGCTGTGGTAGCAGCATCAAAGCCAGTGACACCAACAAACTGAAACATCTGTTGTATATCACATTAATCTGATATATATGTATATGTCCACCCAACTTACTCTAATGTACAATGTATTAGAGAATATTACCACCATATTATAGTATATTCAGCACACAGTATTGCTGTGGGTCTATCTTTAGTCTCTATTTTTTTCTATTATTTATATATGACATCACTTTGGAAGCTAATTGTGGTCCAGTACTTTTCTGTACTACAAAGATCTACTTTATGCAACAGTTGATTTGTGAAGTAATTCACCAACTGAAACAGAATGTCAGAGTGTGTATGTGGAGGAGGTATCAGTGTTCGTCTGATATTTAACATAGTATTAAAGTGACCTAGAATCTAATTTAATCCCAAAGATGTGTGTTAGTGTGTAAATCCCTGTGCAATATACTACCTTTAATCTCATGATGACTGTTCTTAAAGTAACACATGGAAGTCTAGAATTGGGCACCAGGCTAAAGAGAAATGAGGCAGCTTCCTTTATTGCCACAATCATTTTATAATGGGTTCAACAGGATGCTAAGTTTGTGGCTGACAGACGAAAGACTGAGACAGACCAAACTCAGTAATCCTGTTCCCCTTAGCTGTGGGGAGTTGAGAGCAGGTCTGGGTACAGTGGCAAGGAGACAATAGTGGCACTGTGAGACAGACAGCTGGGTTTCCACCACCCCCTTGGCCCCCACCAGCCCCCACCGACGTGGCTTTGTTCCACCAGCTTAGACTGTGGCAGACCGAGGGCTTTCCCAAACCCTCTGACATCACTGCCCAGCTGATAGGAAGCACAAAGAATCCTGCAAAAAAAGGATGCCTTCTATTTATAATCCATGAATGAGCACCATGATTCAGCTGCCTCAGTCATTTGTGCTGGACCTTCAGGCCAAACACTGTATTGCAAAACATAAAAAAAGGAGCAATAACCAACAAAAAAGCTTTGGTGATCTCCAAAGGGAAACTGTCATATTGAAAACATCTGCAGCCTGAGGGGAATTTTTTTATAAAAACACAGTACACAATAGCAGGGGTACAGTAAATGTATGCAAATGCTGTCTATACAGCCCAGGAGTCAGGTGAGGGCAGAGACATGTACTATACAAAATCTGAGAGGACAGGACATAATATATACGAGGTATGACTATGAAATAAATGAGACTGTGCTTATGAGGCTAAAACCACATGGTTCACAGTCACACTGAGTGTTATATATTAAAGGTTGGGTATTCACACACAGCTGCTGTAAGTTTCCAATAAGTGACGTCTTAAGTTCACTGCAGCTACTGATTGAAGTGCATGTGGTTTTGCTAAGGCATCAGAAAATGATTAGCTTAAAAGTTGAACAACATATTAACTTGAAATTTTTGGTGAAACTGAAAGAAACAGCAGCTGAATCTATTTGTACATTGTATGGGGAACACTGCATGTCACGTGCACGTGTGTTTGAATGGCACAAAAGATTTAGTGAAGGCAGAGAGGATGTCCAAGATGATGAACGTTCTGGGCGTCCACATCAAAAACTTCTGCAAACATTCAACTAATTGAACAAATCATTGGAAATGATCGAGGACTCAGTATGAGAGCAGAAATGGTCTCCATTGATAAAGAGATAGTTCATCAAATTCTGCATGAAAATTTGAACAAGACAAAAGTGTGTGCCAAAGTTGTCCCAAAACTTCTGACTCCTGATCAAAAGGAAAAGCAGTTTCTGGCCCAAAAACAAATCACAGTGCTTGATCACCCTCCCTGTTCACCTGATCTAGCACCATGTGACTTTTTCCTTTTTCCTAAGATCAAATCTGTGCTCAAAGGAACATGTTTTGAGTCTGTGTCAGAAGTTAAGAAATGAACAACAGAGGTTCTGAGACAACTGTCCAAAGAAGACCTACTGCACTGCTTTGATCAGTGGAAGACCAGAATGCAGTGTGTTGATGGAGAAAGATGTTAGATGAATAAAAATGTTTATGTTCAACAAAATTGTATAACAGCATTAGTCTTGTTATTTAATAGCTATACCTCATATATCAAAAACCTGCAACACAATGATTGACATAAAACTATTGGATGGATTGTCATGAAATTTTGTAAAAAAAAATATTCATGGTGCCCTGGGGATGCATCCTGCTGATGATCCCCTGACTTTTCCTTAACACCACTAAGTCAAAGTTTTCTTTTTGAAATATCTCATGTACTTGATAGATTGGCACTAAACTCATCTACATGAAATTTGAACACATTCATGTTCCCCCCAGGATTACTTTATAAATAATGACAATAGTAATAACATATTTTATTTATACAGCGGCTTTCAAAGCAAAGTTACTAAGTGATTTACATGGTAGAGCCAGGATTAAAACAGTTCAGGACTAAGGCAAATAAAATTAGGCAATAAGAATAATACAGAAATATAATGAAAAATAAATCTAAACTAACAACATTCCCATCAGCTTCAGCTATGCTGGTTTTTAATGCAAATTAGCAAATGTTAGCATGTTAAATGCAATCATGGTAAACATTATACCTGCAGTGCTGTGCCTTAGTACGGCCTCACAGAGCCGCTGGCATGGCGCATTACACTGTCTACACATGACCTGTGTCCGCCTTTCAGCTGCACTATATGCTCATAGATGGGACCTGAAGCATATTTTTATGCTTGATGTCTATTTCCTTCTGTTTAATGCACATAACATCAGTGACTGTATATCAGGCTCTGAGCACTGGCAAATTATAGGTTACCTACACTTAATACTGAACGCATCATTTGTTGGCACAGATGGAGCACTGCAAGCTCCATGGAACAAAGTTGAGTTGTGAAGAGAGTCTGACATAGCGGCCAAACCAGGTGCACTCACTGAGGGAAAATAATGGATGGATTAATGAAAGGTGAAATCCAGAGTTAAGTTCTATTATATTATTACACAGATCTCCAGATATTCACAAATCACTGTCCTAGAGGTATGAAAAAGTAAAAAAAATATAAGAAAGGTAAGAAAATATGTCTCAACAAAAACACAGACAGAAAAAAGGAATGCATTGCAACATGTCTGCTGGAAATCATTTTTACTTGTGTAGAGTTCCTGGTTAGTCTGGTGACTGATCCCCAATCCATGTGTCTGTTTTTTCAGTCATGCCAGTATATTTACGCCAGTTTCACAGCATTTTCAGTTTGAATGAGGATGGATGGCATGATTTCATAAGGTTAGACCCAGAGGTTTTGTGGAAAGGGCTAATGATATACAATAAATAAGCTAGCTGCATGGTTCTTCAGATTTGGGAGCTTGTAAAAAGGTTGCACCTGAAGATATTCATCCCTCTCCAGTATGAGAGGCTTAAGAGTAAGGCTGGTTGAAGAGCAATTCTGCTCATCTTAAATTACCTCACCAAAGAGAGGTGAGAAGTCTAATCAATAAATCTCATATCCCACTTCTCCAAAGCTGGGAGCAGTTAGAGAAGCACAACGAGCAGGTACTCTAATGATCTATCCTGGGATTTCCACCAACTTCATTCTCAGTCAGTAATCATCCATTTTTATATTGACAAATATGATATCCTGTCAAGTCCAATAGATGTATTTGATGTAGTCTGGTGGTCACACATGACTGTTTAATTCAAGAGCTCTCCATCTAAATATTGATATCCTTAAATGAGCAGCACAAGGAATAATTATGAATTTGAGAACACACTGCAATGATTGTGCTTGAATACCATCTATTTCAGGACAACCTGGGTGACTGTTCCACTATCCTCAAGACTAATTAAAGTAATTTCTCTAAGGCGGGAATGGGAAATGAGATCAGGGATAACATGCCATTTCTTTGTGAACTTCCAAATGATCCAGTAGTCTATACTTAAAGAGAGAGGCCAATCCCTCAATTCATTAAAAAAACAAGCCTTATATCTGATGTTTAATGACTCAAGGATTTTTATTTTATCACAATCATTAGCTGGGTTTAGATGTTTAAATTAAATTTGTATTTCAGACTAAATATTGTGTTTTTATGTGAAATGATCTCACTGTAAAACAGGCACAGGCCTTATGCCTGATAGTATACTATGCTAAATTACCCACAAAAGTTCCAGTTGACGTTAGCCTGTTGGAGGAGCAAACGCTTTCCTTGCATTGGGAAAGTATTCAGAGCCCTTTACTTTTTTCATGTTTCATTAAGTTGCAGCCTTATGGTAGAATTTTAAAAATTGGACTGGAGTTAATAATATTACTGCTATGTATTATCATTGTTTTTTGTTGTTTTTTTTTTTTTTGACATAGTTTTAGTTAGCATTAGTTGTTGCCCTGCATTGGACATACAAAAAACATTTTGGTTTTTTGTCATTTAGGTATGAGGATTTGTTGGAAAATGTTTTTTCAGCAGATATGCCAAATATGATAATTAAGCATTTGTTCTGCTATGAATGGTCTTGGCCTGCCTCTGACATGCAGCATACTCTAAGACCCTCTGCTACATACTTACAACTTCTTTTAGCCTGCCGCATCGTTATTACATCTCAAAACTTTATGGGTTCCAGACTTGAAGAAAATCCACTCACCAGCAGCACCAGCAGCTGGCTGTAAATTTATCTCAATTTCACAATACTCTAAAACTCAATCGTGGATGCAGGGGGACAGAAGGGCCATGGGATTGGATTGCCGACTCCAGACAAGACATCCAATTGCTCAGTGGTGCAGTGGGGGAGATTTAATTTTGATTAATGGTGGCAATTAAACAGATGTAGAGGGAGGCTTTGAAACTGGTCCCACTCACTGAAATTCCTAATTTGATAGCATAAATCACTGCAAAGGCTCAAATTAGGATTTGGTCCTGTTAAACCCTATTCAGCACTAATGGCCAACACAGAATGCCATCAGACCTCTCCAATTAGCCCTGCCAATGGGAGATACCAATTGGTAATAATTGCCATATGTTGACTTAATTTAGCCTGACCTGAAATCAATTTGTGTGCAAAGAAAAATCTGTTCAATAGCTGACAATAAAAGTGATATCATGGGGAAAGTACACAGTACTTACAGTGTATAGTGTTTAACTGAATGTCACTGGAAATAACTCAGTAGCTCTTTGAACTGAAAAGCAGAGGACGCAGAGAAATCCAGAGTCTTATCAATCTTCAGAGAGGATTAATCCTTTCCCCCAGGGCTCTTGATGCAATGGGAAAATAAGCATATGTTAAGAGGACTGTGTCACAGATACAAATCAGTCATCACGTTGCTCTGCCTGTCTGCTTTTATTGCATGTGATTTCCTCCCACACAGACTCTGGGCCAGCTACAGGTCACCACACAGGGTCTTAACTAGAAGAAGCAAGACACCAGAAGTTACCTCAGCTCCATCTGAATCAGCCTACCAGAAGCATCTCCTCAAGGTCAGCATAGTTAAACAATGATGTCAGCTGAACAACTACTCGAGCACACTCATTAGTAATGTTATTGAACAGTTGATCCAGAAAAGAAAGGAATAATTGGCTTAGTTTTTCTGTTTTTCTTTTGTTACTCACTGCTTTCTGCATGAACATCCTGCATACTTAAAACTGGGTTAGTGGCTAGTAACACCAATTGTATTTGTGTGTCCTCACGAAATACACAATCCTATTAGTTCAGGGACATAGTGACTACTTGAGGCAGTGGCTACTAGGCCTGTTACAATTTCAAAAATGAAATTTGAACAAATTAAAATTAACATAGAATTTCTTTAAATTAATTCAAATGCAAGTGCATAGTTTTAGTCTTTTGATAAAAATGCACATTAGTTTCAGTCAAATGTTTCTATTGTTTTGTGAAGGTGTCATCAGCATATACACATCAGCACATCAGCATTTCCAGGTCATTTTTACAGAGACCTCTGTCCACAGTAATTCACCTGAACAACATGAAAACCACTAATTCTCCTCCTCTTTGCCTCCTTTCAATTGGCAAACAACAAAACTGGAAGCATATAGAAGCAAGTCTTAGCCATAGTAATATGAATTTCAGCACCAAAGGAATATAAAATTTTGAAATGTAATCTCTACTGACTGCTGCGAGTTGTAATTTAAATAACACTGAATTTACTGGACTGAAATATTTGACTTTGACAGAATAACAGAAATTATAGCTCAAGTTATAATTTATGATGTTAAAAATAGGACAGCATGATCAAAAAATGCTACTATCTGCTGCTAAAACAGCTACTATTTTTAGTTTGATTACATACCCTCACTATGCCAGCTTACATTATAATTTTGAAAAAGCTCACTCTTCCCCATATACACTGAAACACTTTGGTTTGGGGGGAAAAAACCGCAGCTTTAACCTGAAACTGAGAGAAAAAGATTTGTTTCCGAATTTAAGCAGCTTAATGTGGGTGTGCTCTTGGTTCCTTGCAAAATCAATACAAAGACTGACTTTGCGTCATGGCTTTGAGATCTAAAGTAAGATCTGAACAACCATTTCCAAGATGGCCCCCATTCGTTTCCAGTAAAAGGTTTTCAAATATTAAATCTTAATGGCTTAAATATTTACAATACAAATAGCAACAACTGAACTTGTTTGTAGTAAAAGTTGTACTGTAAATAGTTTTACAGATGACTCTTTTATAAAGGTGGTCCATGAGGAAAATGGTTTTTAAGTTGCAAGGATTTTTTTTTTTAGTTGCAGTACTTACTGGGATTAGTAGACAGTATGGCTGACACACAGTATCTAGTAACACTGGTTAGTGGTATAGCTTGCCCCATGTTCTGGATTTCTCTGTTCTCTCAAATCTCAGCACAGTCAATGTGGTTAAAATTGGTCAATGACGCTGTGACGGAGCGGCTCCGTCACTGACGGCGGGGAGCGCACACACATGTACCGGCATACATACACGCACACACATAAAACTTCTGATCCATCCCGTTTTCCCCAGTTAACAAACCTTCCAATCAGTCAGTCATGTTCCCATTCTTGTTGAAGTAGAGCGACCAGGGGTGCACACTTGGTAGTTCTATGTCTCTTCAAACATACATTTACACATGTTACTCACCGGCGGCATATCAGTCGTTCCGGTTGCGGAGCATGAGGCGGCAAAACGGGGGCATAGCATTTGCCGCTATTATATGCCATGTTCTCGCGGGGTTTCGGGGTCATGTGACCAATCTGATATATGTATTTCTGGTCTTCGTTTATTTTCTCTGAAATTTTCCAGTCCTGCATTGTGGATGAAAGGAACTGCATTTATAAAAACACAGTTAATTTTTGTTTAATTTATATTTGTGTTGTGGAGCCTTTAGAGGCATTGTTAGGGGAAAAAATGTGTTTTCCTATTAATTCTGGAGCCTGGAAGGAGGGGCTATGGGTTTATAAGGGGCTGCTGTGGCCCAGGGAAGGAAGTGCTGGTTTGGTTGCAGAGGAGGTAACAACCTCCTCTCATGCTTACTGAGTTACTGTAGAACTCTATTCAGCTTAACTTTTTCTTGATGTTTTTTTTTTGCATTGTTTCTTTGGTTGGTACTAATTTTCGCACTGTAAAAAAATTATCACTACTTGCACTTTGGGGGGGGGGGCCGGCAAAATAAAGCATATAAGAGCACCATATTATCTTCTGACTACGCCTGTGAGTTTTTCCCGGGATTTTTCTTTTTTTCTTTCCCTTACCTCCACCATTTTTGGATTTTGGGGAGGTTTAAGAAAGAACCCTGTGACAGACGCAAATTTGTGGGTCAAAGTTTGTCAAACTCTTCTTTGTGTGGAGTAAATGGATCTAGATGATAAGCATGAGCAAAACAGTGGCTTACCAGACACAGGAAACGCACTCTTCTTCAAGAGGAAAATCAAAAGAAAATGATGTGAACACTGAGCAACGAGCTCCTAAAATATAGCAAGAATTAAACAAAATGTGAATAATTAGCACTGCAGAGTCATACTTCATAGCATTATGCCTCAGGAGGCTCATGCACTTATTGGAAGGTCAGTGTTTCAGTCCCCAGCTCTTCCAATCTGTAAATGCTGTTGTAAGTGGCTTTGAATGAAAGCATCTGCCGAGTGAGTGAATGGAAATATTCACAAACACAAGTTTCCACCACAACCAGACTTCTACTGTTGACTGAGGAGCAGCTTCACCAGAGCACTTGAGAGGCAAGATACAGACTCAGGGGCACCTCACCACAAGTTGTTGAGGACAGGGAAAGTATTAGTCACCTTCCCCACCCAGTCTGACGACTCGCCTTTGCAAACCCCCCTTGTTTGCTTGTTCATGGCTCCCCACTGAACTGCATGCCTCTTTGTTATGATGATAGCCTCCCACACTTTATGTGTAACAGTCATCCTTGAGTTTTGCCCCCTAGATGTCAAAAGGGCCATTTTGTCAGGAACATGATGTGTCCCTGAGGGGAGGTTGCTCTGTGTTAAGCTGGTTAAAGGTTCAATTACCAAATGTGATGTCTAGAAATATCTCTGTGCAAGTGTACAATACCTAGGCCCCAAGCAGGGCCAAACCAGAGGGTCCCAGAGCAGCCAGCAGTCAGAGTCTTTGGCCTGTAGAGGTCATTCTCAGTTGGCAGTACAGAAGATCTCTGAGAACAGAGAGCCTTTGTGCTCAAGCCACACCAGTGAACTGCTGGTTCTGTGGTGAGCCACAGGAAATCATGTAGCATTAACATGAGGTGAATTCACCCCCATTGCCACTCAGTGTATGTTTATGGAATGCAATGTGCCATCTCACCACTTTGTAGTTCCACTTTAACCATAAATTATCTCTTATGTTGTATACAGGGTTAGGGTTAGGGTTAGGGTTAAAGCTAATGACACTACTATTGAACAGATATTTTCTGCTTCTTCTGCACAATTCACACTGTTATACTGGGTCTTTCCCTAGTGACAAATCCATAGTCTCACTGCTCTCATCATTTCAATCATCAACCTATGTGGAATGGTTTACTAACAAATTCACCATATAAATTTTAAAAGGTGATATGTCATTCATTCATTCTATTTTTTACAGCTTGTTTCTGTTGTGCCCAAGAGGACAAAAGAATTGTCATATATCTGTCATATGATATATATGAATATTTACAGCTTGACTACTATGTTTTTTTCACAGTGGTTGCGCAGTAAAAAAAAAAAAAAATCCCCTGCAGCCCAAAAAAATTTTCCCACAGACCACCAGACACCTCCAGCTACAAACGTAGTTAATCAATTGTTACTTTTTGTATATTTTAAAGGCATTTTTATATCAAAAAATTCAAAAATCAGAAAAGTGGTGTTCATCTTGCTGAGCAAGTTTCATAAAGTTTTGTTGATTACCAGAGCTTATTTTTGGCAATAATCCAATACCCTAGGATAAAAAAAATCCCATTGGCTTTTTGTCGAGGGAACCACGGTGATGCTAACTTCTCAGCTGGCCTACAAAAATATGTCATCCCTGCACCACCCTGCTCTGCTTGTGTTGAGCATTAATTTATTTTTGATGTTATGGGGAAAACTATCATTAAATTATTGTTATTCAGTTGGAAGCTTTACCACAGCCTAGAATCACTGGAGTTTAAATTGTACTTTTTAGTAGCAAGCAAATTTCCACACCCTTAAGCTGGTGCCTGTGGGCCTAAAGGGTTTGGGGCCCCTGGCTAGTAATGCAGCCTTGCTGCTGTCACTGCATGCTGTTTCTCCTCTCCACCACCAGTGTCTATGGCTCCCTTGGGGGATCGCAAGAATGACTGCATTTTACAGGGTCTCACCCCTATAAATTGATTTCACTGATGGGGTCAATGTCAAGGATGTTTTAATTACTGAAATAAATATCTGTACAAGTGTGGTGTCTTCCCTGATTGAAATACAATATGTGTCTCTGTACTGGTTACACAGGTAAATGCCATTAGCTCAGGCTGCAACAACTTTACAGCAGCAATAAAAAAGTATCTGGATGGATGGGCCTCACTTAGAAACACATGCAGTTATGGAGAAAAGAACTCTTGGTCTTGGCCCTATTACTGAAATTTCTTTGATACCTAAAATACAATGTAAATAATCAGCCCATACAATGTTTCTTAATCTCTTGTGAATCCTAAATACCATTTCTGTTCTTGCAACCTAGTGGTCATGTTCAGATGCTCCATTCCACATTGACACCCAACTTTCAAACAGCAGTAAAAGAAAATAACTATTATTATCATTTCTGCCACACACCTACACCTTATAAACCATGAGGAAGATCCAGGTGCTTTTAGTGCACTGGTCTTTGAACGTGAATGATCAAAGCCTATAGGGAGGGCTTGAAATGCATAAACACTGTTCTTTATATTGTAAGCAGCAGCAGAAAAGACAGAACATTTGGTCTTTTGCATTATTAAAAACAGTGCCTGTGACACTGAAAGGTAAAAGTTAGCTAAGTAATGGTGGCATGTCTGGTGGTGGCAAGTGGCCATGAATAGCCACTTAAAGTTAGCTGTAAGGTCACAGCTCATACAAGCATCTTTAAAAAAGCTGTTAGTGTCAAGACAGTAATTTAGAGGCGAGTGCTGAAAGGGAGGCAGCATTTTCAGATTTATAGCTGTTAACTCTATCATTCACCTTCTTCAACTATGTATCCCAGCATACTACCTGTCTCCAAGCTTTTGTCCGGAGAACCCATCTATGTCAAAGATCCTTTCATAAAGCTCAATTGTTTCCTTCTCTGGAACTGTCAGGAACAGTAAGAACATGCTTGTCATTTTTTCCACAAGCCAGTCGTTCCCTGACATTGTAAGAAAAGGCAGAATAAGCACATTTAAATGTGTCATTTTAAGTAAGGATATATTATAATCCAAGGTCGACTGGAAATGGAGACACAGAGCCTGTGTCTGAAGGTAACAGAGTACACCTACCAACACCTCTAAAGGCTGATTTGTACTTTTGTGCAGTGTTTTGTGTAACAGTGTTGCCTGATGTGCAACAACATCCATGATTGGTCCGCTTGGTCAGCCTGTACCAGTTCATACATGTCTCAAAGGCCAGACAGGCACAGAAAACTCACCCTGTATTCTGCTTCAGTCATTGGTCATACACACCGTCTCCTCTCATGTCTTTTCTCTTTTCTGCATCGCAGTAACTTTTGTTCAACATTCATCAGCTCAAACTCCAACATTACTTACATGAAGGAACTCAACACAGTGTAGTTGCAGTGTAATTGCAGAGTGACACACCAGCACACAAGTAGGCTAGAAATGCAAACAACGGTGTATGCATAAGTATAAACTTAAAGCTTAAAGCTCGCTAGTCAACATGTTGTATAGAGTGTATTCCAGACAAAAAAACAAAAATGACATTTTACTGTTCAGTGCATTCAATGGAGTAGGTTTACCTGCATTTTCAGCTGCTCAGACCAACTCACAAGCAATTTTCATGGCTTGTTGGCTTACACCCAGACACTTTCCAAACACACCTGTTGTTTGGACATAGCCTACTTGTAAAGTTCCTTTGGGGCAGCTGTGACTCAGGAAGTAGGGTGGACCATACACCAATCGCAGGTTGGTGGTTTGCCTGATGTGCAATTCTGCAGTACTAATGGGACAATATTAAGTGTAGATGAAACATTAGTGGAAAAATGAAATTACAACCATCTTTTTCAGCCCTTAGGACTGTCTGCTAGTACCAGTACCACAAGGCAGCCTGTATGCAGCCCAAGATATGAGAGCCAGAACTCCATAAATGACCCACTGCTCCACACTGCTTTGGTTTAATTATGATGGAGTTACATCACTTTACAACATCTTTCATTCAGTAACTACTGGTTTAAAAATGGAGAGCGGCAGGAATGAAGCAACAATTAACTAGAAGAAGACGTGGAACCAGGGGTAGAAAAGTTTGTGACCCATTTTCCTGTTTAGGTGAAGACATGAATCTTATATTTTTTAAATAGGTTACATACATCTGAAAGATATTAAACACACAGTCGTGCCACTAACTGGGCCACAGTTAGAAGGCCAAATTAGATGTCTTAAACGACCAAACATGATTTACATCCCTCTACATTATATGCAATAGGCATTCATTTCACAAAACAGAAACATCTGTGTAGCAGTCTGTTCAGTGCTGAGCTCGTCTCATAAATTGAAGGTTCAGAAGGTGTGATAATGAGAACCATATCACAGGTTTCTTCTTTGATAAAGGATTTTTTTGTTTTGTTTCATAAATGTCAGTCCTTACGGTACGGTAGCCATAGCCACTGACAAGGAAAAAACAACCCCAGTGAGAGGCCCCTGGGCCACAGAGGATACTGCTTCCAGTAATGAAATAAAGCCTCCTATAAGTCCAGACCAGCTAGAGACAGACAGACCCAAGCTTCTACAGAAGCCAACTGCAAGGCGATCTGAGAGGGATGATGGTTACCAAACCACTGAGATAATAGAGACCTTGTAAGAGCATAAATGCCAGCACACCACAAGCACCCAGAGAACACACTTAATGGGTTTAAGAACATATCTGTGGAACAATAGAATGGTTCATAATGGAGAGGTGCTCTATTTACCTGCACAATACCAGGGGGCAAATGCAGCTTTAAGAAATTTTCTGTCTGTGCCTGTAATTTCCTGGCACCAAACAAACTTGTTTGTGTCCATTCTCATTTGAAATGATCGACGACTCAGTATAAGAATGAGAGCAGAAATAGCCTCCATTGAGAAAAAAAAGACGCACCAGCTCACACTGCACTCTCAGTTAATAAAGCAGTTTCTGGCCCCCCAAAAAATCAGAGTGCTTGATCACCCTCCCTGTTCACCTGATCTAGCAACATGTGACTTTTTCCTAAGATCAAATCTGTGCTCAAAGGAACATGTTTTGAGTCTGTGTCAGAAGTTAAGAAAAGAACGACAGAGGATCTGAGACAACTGTCCCAAGAAGACCTACTGCACTGCTTTGATCAGTGGAAGACCTGAGGAATATCATTGCATTTCTAACAAAATACAATAGGTTTCAAGCTATCAGTACCAGCTCTGTGGAGAATATTCCTTGTTATAAATGAAAAATTGCTTCCACTGAGTGTCTTCAGACAGCTGCTTTATCATCCCAATTCCCCAGAGATGCGATGCCTATATCCAACTCTAACCAACTTTCATCTCTGAAATACATCTTTTCACCATCACATTGTTGCCCTGTGTGATCCAGCCTACACAAACAATGACTTGCAGAAAGCTGCAGAACCACCTGTGGTTTCTTACTCATGCATCTGTGCAGTAATCTGACCTGGGGTGCCATGTGATAGCTGTGTTCTCTGGGGAATCACCAAATCCTGACAGAGGTATTTCACAGCTTCTGCATGTCCATGGAGGTGAACCCTAACATGACCCTGGCCTTACTCTCCACCATCTGGTTCAACAGGTCAGCCACATTCTTCCATTTTGAGGTGACCACATTCTGACTTTGCATGATGTAGGCCACTGACATCCGAAGGTTTGATGGATGCTTTTTATCTGTGGCATTTTTTGTGTCAGGGTGGCCCAAACAGGAAATTCTGTAGTGGCAGAGTGATGCTGTACCACATGGAGCCACACAAAACCACATGAACATCCAGGGCTAAAAGGGAAAGAAGTCATGGAAACATGAAGAAAACCTAAATAAATACAGAACATAACATCCCCCTCCACCACCCACGCCTGCCCACCCTGTGGGATTTGTCTAGCCATGGGGCCCCATGTTAATGATGGGTTAAAGAGCATTGACGGTTGATACATGAACGTGGTAAATCAGCTTCTGTTAATTTCGCTGCATGCTGACATACATCTGCAGACTTTACAATGACCCCACTCTCAGTAGGTAACTCTTTACTGAAAATAATGAACAATACAGCAGGTAGAAACTCTACCTGCTGAGTGCTCAGCAGCATCTCCCGATTGCCATTCATTATTTCTGTTGAGTAGTAAAACAGCTACTGGCCCAAAGACAAATAGAACAGTGTGGTATGTCTTCTCAAGGGCCCATAAAAGCAATAACAATAAGGGATTGTCTTTCAAAAAGTGATCTAAGACAAACATAAGAACTGAGTATAAGTCCTGTAAATCTCTGCCAGGACAGATACTAAGGGGAATGAGATAGTAAAACTCAATATATGTAGCCTCCACTACAAAGAACTTCTGTCCCAAAAAACTTCCTAATACAACTTTTCAAAAAGACAATAGTAAGAGTTTTATTGTAAGAAATTTATTGATACATATTTCATGATACATATTTCATGGTAGGTTTATCTATCGTTATTCCTGATCCCAGGGTAAAGCTGTTCTATAGTGAAAGTGCCTCTATTTTTTCCCTTGGGGAACTCAGCCAATTGATTACCTTCCTGAGAAGGTAAATCTCCAGGTAGGTAAGAGTAACAATATATCACATGTAAAAGATTCCAGTTTTTCATGCCATTCTTATAATATTGTCAGTATAATGTTTTTTGTTTGTTTCTTTGTCTGGGTTAAAAATCAATGAAGCAAAAGTACAGATATCATCTTTTTATTCAACACATTTTTCTTCCCTGTCAGTGCCCAGTGTCTCATTATCCACAATGCAACTTGACCATCGACAGTTCAGTGTTGTGTTATGAGGTTTTCTACAGAGGTTTGCTGACTCAAGTGACATCATTTGAGGCAGTTTATTGGACTTCACACAGTCTCTGGAAACACATTACAAGTTTTTTTTTTTTTTTTTTTCCCATGGTTGGGTATAGTATCCCTTTAGACTTAAGTAATCACTTTGTTGAATGTATATTTATGTTAATTGTGATAAAATGAAATAAAATAACATGTTTACTAAAACACTGTAATGCATACCTCATTATCTTGCCAAACATCTACATTAAAACTGAGCTAACTTTGTTTGAAAAACTTTAAGTTTACATATGACTTAACAGCTTCTAATACTTAGTCAACCTTCACTGATTCAACTGGGTGAACAGAAGATTAGAAACATCTCAGCATTATGCAAGGCAGTTCAACAGCACCACAAACTTCATTCATCCTTAAAGTCGAAACTTCAATTTCTAAACAAAGACTGATAGCCTAAAGGTAGGGATCCAACACAGCTGTATCAGACAGCAAGTTTTAGGCAGGTGTAATCTGGCAACCACTGTTTGTGTTTATTTCAATATGTAGTTGTTCTAGTCATTTAAATGGTGAAACAACGGTGTCCTAGATGTCTTGTGACCTTCAAATCAACCCTTATTGTGCATTGTAATCAACCATAGAATTGCTAAATCAATATTTACTTTTCTACTATCTAAAAAATGGCTAGCAAGGCTAATGGAATGAGCAAATAACTAATCTAATAAGGCCCTACTAATAATGTTAATATAATTAAATGTTTCTCAGATTATAACCACTATCATTGCTATATTTGTGAATATAAAGTGATTTCACTGAGGGGAAAAAAAAGGATGAAGGCCGCTACCCACAATGCCTTTTCACACTGGGGTATGGTGACCATGCTGAGGAGGTGATGGGAGGGAGGGAAGGAGGGGATTATGGGTAGATAGATGGATGGGAGCAAATGTGTCAGACAACATTAATCATTCCCTACAACTACATCAGTCTACTAGGTTATCTTTCCCCTCCACAGCTCTAACAATACACACAGGGGTATAGTGAATCACATATTGAGTTAGAGGGTGTTTTAAACAATAGAAATACACTAGAGGGACAGATTAGAACTGATCTGTTAACCATACATGAAGCAGGATAAGGTTTTGTGGGATAATAAACACAAGAAAATCAACCATATTAAAGTCACTCATATATGTGCTTGTGTTTCAGCCAAAATTGAAACAAGTCTGCCCTCTACTGAGCAACAAAGCACAGAGACGCAGCATACAAAACTTAGAGGTGGGAGAGTAGGGATCAAGCCTTTTGCATCAGTTCCATAAAACAACAAACAAAGAATTGATATTTACAATTACATTTATTTTGTTATTTCATTACATAACCCCATTAAATGCAAATAGTTACTGCCCTACACTGGGAGCAGTGCAAATTGGTAAAAGTGTACACCATGCACTGGTAGGCTACCATGTCAGGTGATAAATACATAACAACTAAACCATCTCCATCAGAAATAAGAATATTGTCCTTGTATTGAGAATTGAGAATTACACAGCTGCTCCAGCATTCTGGTTATGATCAGCTTCTGGTATCCAGCTCATGTGCGGGTAATGTTAACATCATATCCTGATTTCAGAAGCCTGGATTAAGTTCATATCCATAAAACTGGATGCTTAGCTGTAAAGATGATAATAAAGAGGCTCAAAGAATGAAGGTACGGTATCCTAATGTAAACTGAGATACTGTGGCTACTGTATAAACATGTTCTGTAGATTTCTGATTATTCTCTGCACAACAACAACATTACCAAAGTCAACAACTACCTGTAAGTAAAACAGAACTTAAAGAATGAAAAAAAAAAAGGTGTAACTGTCCAAATGCTAACAGTCTGGACTGTATATTCCAGAACTACACTGAATCCACATTTCAACTACTGGCCCTTTATTCCTTTAATGAGATCTGCACCCTAGGAAAACCTCTCAATTATCTCTCCAGCTTGGATAGTTTAAGGCAGCATATTAACCTGGATCGGTGGAGGACTGGAGGGCACATCTCACAAAGATCTGCCTGTATGAACAACCATAGCCTCATTCATAGAAACGGCAGGTAATGTTTCCTCGAACTCACCGTATTCCTGAGTGCCTGTCACTGGTCATTTCCTCAATTCCAATGGTGCTGGCTACTTCAGATGATTCCTGCCTTTGAAGCTATGCATTCGACAGAGTTTCCAACCTTTCCAAGAAAAAACCAAAAAATGGTTCTTTGTAAGGATTTACTTGCTTAAATACTTCAAGCAATGTTTTGGGGTTTTTTTATGTACCACATGGAGAACAAAATGAAGATGGATATTTGAGGAGTTCTACTTTCATGTTTAACCTCAAAGCTTTTCATGGCCCTTCATGTATGAAACAAGTTTTGTGACCTTATACCTACTTTTCTTTTTTCTGAACAGTAAAAGTAACAGTAAAACTAAAGATGTATGCATTTGAACCTTTTAGTTTTAATGTAGAGAGAACATCCAAATATATAAACCATTTAACATATTATTTTTTTATGGATGTAATTTCCATTCATGCTCACTGCCACAGAATACAATTTACAGTCTGATCTTCAATCATACACACAGAAGAAGGTCTGTCAGTGGGACGCAGGGAGATCTTTACCAGATGTGTGTGTGAAAGACATTAGCTCGTAGGGGTTCCAGGGGATAGACAAACCGCTGCTAGTAGGATGACATAATAAGGACTCAGGGATGCAGAGCCATTATTTCTAATGGATGTTAGTCTTCAAACATCTTGGATGAGACATAGTAGAGATTCTGTTTAAGTGGACGAGTCTGTGTTACCATTTTGGCATTCCCATTGAGAAATCAGCTAAATTAACATGGGCTTAGATATTAAGTTAACAGCCCCTGCTGTGTCTAAACCAAATACATTAGTTGAACAATGTGAATCTATGCTTGCATTTAACAGACTTTCATTATAAATTCACTCTTTTGGTAAATTTTAGTGTTTACTATGGCTTTTACAATTATAAAAGCACCTGCTGATTTTTCATCTTGGTGTATTGAGTTTTATCTCGAGGCATGTTCATTGATTTTAAAAGAAGCATACAGCCCAGCAACCACAACCACGAACTACTGATATTGTCAAATAATGATGCTGCCTGTAAAGAGCTCCAGCAGCGTTTGTTCTTTCTTTCTAACATGAATCTGACAGCTATAGCTACTTGTTACTTTTCATTAAATGATGATAAACTTTGAAAGTACAACCCATTGTTAAATTAAACCAGCATTTTTATGACCCAAAAACAGTGTCTAATTAGATTCCTTTGCCATGTTTCAGTTGTGTGAACAGTGAATCGCTGCTTACACACTGACACATGAGTATTAACAATCTAATATTGTAATATGTAATAAGAAATGAGTTGCAGTGGAGCAGCAAAGGGATTTTGAATGCAGGACTTTTTCTTGAGTACTTTTCCATTATTTTGTTGGTACTTTTATTGAAGTAAAAGATCTGATTACCTCTTCCACCACTGTGCTTTTCTAACTTCATTGAATCTGTTCTTGTTGACTACATTGTGGTTGGGTTTGGTCTCAGTCTGGTAAGATTGTCCTGGTTACTCACTTTCTAAGATTTGCTTAAAACAAAGATATTGTGCACTAGACTCTCTGTGATTCCTGTAGCCACTGAAAGGTTGAATCTCATAACATAATAAAGAGACTTACACAGCCATACTTTTTTTTACCTAGAATTGTACTTCACTGGATCAGTAAGGAAAAAGTAATGTGTAGTTACTGTAAATGTAGAGGGTGTACCAGTATTTGGTCCCCGTAATCAAGAGGTCTTAACAAGATATTGACATTTCACATATCTCCATTTCTGGACATGAATTATGAAGGGTAAACACTCATTCATCCATTCACTATCTATACTGCTTATCTGTTAAGGGTCACTGGGGAGCTGGAGTCTATCCCAGTACTTGTATTTACTTTACTTATCTTTGTCTGAGATGGTTCGATCTTGAGAAAGACTGATGTTAAGTCAGTATGCATGTTTTGTTTTTGTTTTTCATCCAGTCATGATAATAACATTTTATACTTCTGTACTTAAACAAAACAGTTTCAAGTTTTTTGGGAGAATCCATTCCTTCACTTGTGGGCAGTGGTCTTCCTGTGCATAAAGACCACTGCAGTCAGATCCATATTGTGCTTCCTTACTTGTTTTTATGATGAAATTAATGTTGCTTTTTTGTCTTTCACAATAGATTCCAACTGCTTATGGTCAACTGGCCACTCCTGTGATCTATGGTTTTAATGCCTGCAACCAATTTCATTTTAAATAATAATGAAGTCTTGTTTTTTGTGAGATGATTAACAAGATAGGAATGATACAGAAATGTTATCCATGCAAAAGCCCTATTATATCCACTGTAATAACAACACTGGGATGCTGATGTTCTGTCCATGTATTTGTATTTTGCGCCCCCATGTGGTACAACATGTGGGTGCAAACTACAAAGCTCCAAAATCTCCAATCTCCTGCAGTTGTAGTAACTGTGCATAAAATTTGAAATAATATGTATGTGAATAACCAGTTCACTAATCCTGAATTACATTTATCTGTCAAATCACTTCTTTCACAACAGATTTAAGTGGAATAATAACTCATGTGGATTCTCTAAGGATATAGAAAGCAAAGAGCATTTTTTTTATTCTAGTGCAAATCTGTGCAGAAATTCTGGCTTTTATTTCAGAAACCACATCAATCCAAGAATACTTTACTGCAACCTCTATGTGTGATGTCAATTAAAGCTTGAGTGCTCATGAAGGAGAAAACCTCAGGTACTTTGGTAAATATTTAGATTCTCCTGCTCATAGGTATGGCTAACAGATGGTTAGATGGATATTTCATTCTGCTGAGTAAACACTTTATTCATGTAAATTTCTGAACAGAATGAAATAATTATATTTTTAGAATCTCTTTGAAGCTGTGTCCGCTCATTTGTCAACAGTAAACAAGGCCAACTACTTCTTATTTTATAAAATGGCTAACATTACTGTGTCTAACTGGTCAGCAATATTGCATGTTAGCTGGTGTGTGTTACTGTGTTTCACTTTGAATAGATAATTTCTTTCTAATTCATTAACAATCAAACAAGTAAGAGAAATAATTATAAAATAAAATTTCAAATAAAAAATAAAATAAAATAAACTTAGGAGTAAGAGAGTAATTTTTTTAAGTTGAGCCAAAATAGTACTGAAATTACTAAAAATTGAACTGTTTGGCCATAATCACCAAAGGCATATTTTGAGAACAAGATGAGCAACATTTGTTGAAAAGAACATATTGCCAGCTGTCAAGAAAGGGGATGGAAATGTTTCACTTTGGAGTTGTTTGACAGCCAGGGGCACAGGAAACATTGCAGAGATAGAGAGAAAAATGGATTCCACTAAATATCAACACATCCTAAATGCAAATGTCCTGCAGTCAGTCAAGGCAGTGAAAGTGAAAGGAAGGAAGCTGACTTCTACAACAGGACAATGATCTAAAGCAGACATCAAAATCCACCATGAGCTACTCCAAGAAACTCAAGCTGAAGCTTTTTTTTCACAGTTCTCTGACCTGAAAATCTGTAGGTAGATCTTAAACATGCTGTGTGCAAGACTATAAATAAATAAAAGTGGGTGAAAATTGAATTCATTAATTAAATCAAAAATAGAAAGACGCAATTTGTTCTGCATTGTGTTGACCAACACATCCATTCATTTATGACACTGAAATTTTAATTATTATTTGTGTCTGTCACTGTCACTTCCTAAGTTTGTCTCAGCCAAAACTGACATGTAACTACAACCAACACAGAACACTCACCTGCTGCTTAACAACCTTCGTACTGTGATGTGTGCACTTGCATAACAGGCCGTGTTGTCAGTGGTCCAGACTTCACACGTGATAGTAATAAATTATGTCTTTTACTTTTATTTGAAAGGGAATTATTGTAAGTCTGTATTGTGCATTTTAATGTCAAGTTTAATAGTTGAAAATAAAAGTTAAGATAATGTATGTTCTCCCAGGGGGGAGCACAGCGGTGCAGTGATTAGCACGCTTCGCCCGGGACTTTTCTGTGCAGAGTTTGCATGTTCTCTCTGTGCCTGAGTGGGTTTCCTCCAGGTACTCTGGCTTCTTGACAGAGTCTAAAGACATAAAGGTTGGATTAATTGGTGACTCTACATTGCCCATAGGTGTGAATTTGAGTGTGAATGCTTGCTTGCTTGTAGCTATGTGTTGGCTCTGTGATAGACTGATGACCTGTCCAGGGAGTATCCTGGACTGGGGTTGGCTCAGTCCCCCATGACCCTCAAAAGGATAGGCAGTATAGATAATGGATGGATGGATGGATGAGCGTGCTCCCAGTCATTTAGTTTAGTAGTACAAGTGGGTGGGCTCAGGCCCATTAGGCCCACCCACAACGCTGCTCCTGATTCATATGTCACAATTACTGTTAGGATTTTAAAATATAGTTTTATGTCTCTATCTTTAAAGGTTATGAAATAAAAAAGTAACAATGCCATTACCATTTGAAGAAAGTCTCATGTTTAATGTCTGTTTGCTGCAGGGGTTGTATTTACTTCTTTTCATTTCAAATATCAACAAGATACATAATTTGCCCAGGGGCACCCAAACTTTTGCATACAACTGTACATCACATTGACATATTGTTTATTCTGTTGCAATAATAGTGAGGCACAGTGTGGCATTTGCTACAAGTCATTATTACTGATACAGCAATCAGTCAGCTCAAATGCAATTTTGTTCCTCATTCGGAGTCAAGAGAAGGTTTCTGTTCAATCCATTTAACAGTTCAAGCTACAGGAGGCAAAAACAGACAAATGTGTATGAATGCCTGTATGGTGACATTTAGCAGGTGGTAATGAACTGTGAAGCCCTTTTGTCATGTTCACCAGCTATGAATAAATCTGAAATCCCAGCACACATCACGTTTTACAAGAAACAGTAAAGGTAAACATCAGTACAGTTGCCGCTAGGCTGTGTCTATGAGCACAAATCAGCACATAGGGCCCAACAAATGTAGCAGCTAATTTATTTGTCATTCATGCGAAATGTGGTCTATGTAATTTTCACCAATAACAATATATTCTAAAGAGGGAAAAAAATGATTTATTCATCTGTATCAACACGAAAGCAGAAACTGACAACATAAGCTGCAACCTATCACGGTCAGACAGTAGATGCAGCTTGTCCTTCTTGCTGATGGTCACAATGTCCCAAACAAACCAACACATGCTTTTAAAATGTCTCAACATACAGTCAAACTTTTTTCTTCAATAAATACAATGTATATGTTATTAAGATATGTTGATCTTTCTCTCAGCAGCACACACATCATCAAACTCAAGCACACAGTGAATGTTTGTAGCAAAATTATATCACACACACTCACTCGTGCTGCATATTGATCATGAAAACATAAAAAAATGAAAAATAAAAAGTCACTGGATAATATGAACTAGTGTTCCTACTGAAACATCTCATGCACAGAGAGGTTTTGGTATATGTTGAGCATTTTAAAAACATGCTGGATGTGCTGGGATAAAGATGCCGAAAGCTGTGTTAAAGTGTTATACTGACCTCATTTAGTGCATGGTTTAACAAAGTACTGCTGTAACATTCACTAGTTTAATGTATGAAAAGGGACTATGGAAACATTCTTAGTCACTTGGATTTTATCACATCAAAGGGTCCAGTATAGGGGGTGGGGTTTCATACAGGAGAACGATTAAAAAAACAAACAAACAAACAAAGAACACACTGCACAAAATCAAAGCTTTCACATTTTGGTAGGTTTAAACTCACAGAAAAGCACATCAACAACTCAATGGGCCCAAGGAATATAAGAAAAGGTACAGGCACTTCTTTTTCTGTAAAAAGTATGTCAGTTCAAAGCCGTAAGGAAAGCAAAAAGGAAGGAAAATATCACATCAGTTGTTCCCTCTTTTAGCACCTTAGCTGTGCATCCATCTTGAGACCTTCACACATTCTCAGTTCCAGCTTCCACGTGTCTGTATGTCCAAGAACTACCAAAGGCTACACCCATATGGAAATATAACTCAGTGTCCTCACAAAGTGTTCCACAATGCAGACTCTCTGAATTTAGTAAGGAGAAATTGACTAGGTTAGATATCTAAACACACATAACAAATTCTAAGGTAATGAAGCAACTTAGCAGAATGTCTTTTGATGTCTTCAAATGAAATGACTGATCATGATTATAGAGAAAAACATGTATTGGATTGTATTGTATAGTACTGTACTGTGATGTACTGTACACACAGCGATGATGTATCAAACACGCCTCTCCACTGAGAACACTGCATTTATCATATTTTTCACTGTTCAACTCAACTTTCATCTATTTTCAACTTGTGTCTCTACTCTGCACATAGCCATCAAAACTGCACATCTAGACTCCACTGGAACTGCTCTAAATATTGGCTGAGATAACAGTGATTTCGAAGGTTAGATTCTGAAAGTATCAGTCTGAGAATTTTTGCCAATTTTTAGGCAGATTTCCTGTTTGTTTTTTTGTTTTTTGGAGACTGATATGGCCCTGGATCTGTGCGTCTTTACCAGGCAAGTAGAAATAACTGTGCCCCAAGTTTGCAGGAAAAAGTTCAGTAGATGTAGTAAAGAAAAGAGGCATTTCTAAGACAAAAATCTGAAAGATGTACAATGAATGGACCTGCTTAGCAGATGCCATGTCAGAAGAGACCCTTCATAGATCAACACTGTTCACACACAACATAACAATTAATTGCCTGTAAACTAAGCCAGTAAACACTTAAAAAGATGTTTGTCCCATCTGACGAATCTAACAACTGTACAGTTACTGTTAGTTACTATATGATTTTTTTTTTTTTTTTTTAATCTAAATAAGACAAGAGTCTAAGGGCACTGCTAGCAGGGAGGAGGTCTTAAGCCAAATAATCAACCAACCCATAGTTCCATTTTCAACACCCAACTAACAAGTCTGGAGAACTAAATTTAGGCAACACCACAAAATATAGATAAAAATTAATATACTTTGTGAAGACGCTGCAGTGGGCATATTTTTGTTATACCTCACTTGTTGGTACATATGTGCATAATTCTAATATTATAATATCATATTATATTCAATATTCAATTTTTGGCAATTTCAATATTTGTACATATGCACGTTATTTAATTTTATTTTTTAAACTGATCAAATAAAAATGAATACATCCTTGGTAAAGTGGTGGAAGAAATTGTAAATATGCAGACAACAAATATTGAAAAAAGCCAAAGTTTACTATCAAAAGATATTTATTGATTTTATTAGAACTTTTATGTAAATATAACTTTTATTGGTAATAAAATATGTCATGTTTCCATTTGGGCAAATCAGCTTGACCACCATCACTGTTTAGGTTTCTTGGACAAACAACCCAGAAACTGTTGTAAGCTATAGTGTATCTTCCACAGATCCAACATTAAACTAAAACTGCAAATCACAGCAAAGAAATGGAACAATATACTCTCTCTCAGACACACACTCACACACACACACACACACACACACACACACACACACACAATAACATTCATAATTGAAATACTGCACTCAGAATTCATGGAATTCAAACAATGTCCACGACCACAAATGATTACCAATGATTACCAATACAGGACATGAGAGTTGGAGGCATAGGTGTTAAGAAACCATCAGCAAGTTTAAAAATGAAATTTCAACTGCACTACAAACTGTGTGCAAAGCTGAACAACACTCTGAAGGCTACATGGGTGTCACACATATTTCTAAATGCAAAAAGCGCAATTAACAAAAAATGTCAGTTAATCAAGGCAGCACACGCCAACAGTGAGCACATCCGCCTAGACCTGCTTGATCTATCGCTGTGCTAGTAGGCTGTTTAATCTACATAGCTAATATTTTCATGGCTCAATATTTTCAGTTTTTACTAAAAAAATGGAAATGTATTGGTGTTTGAATTTTCAAACTTAATACAAAAATACAATACAAAAAATCCAGGTGAAATCAGGTAACATAAATACAATTTGCATCACAAGCAATTTGTAGTTTGACCTTTTTTTAAAGCTGCACTATCAATATTCTTATGTTAACAAGAAGCCAAATAACTGTAGAAATTAGATTCTGAAGTTTTCACTCATGTCTACTGAGCATTTTGTTGAACTGTTTTGATTGTATGACCCACAGTTTTACTGTTTTGAATTAGGCTTTCATTCACCTTACGCCTAGCAGCAGCAAGAAGCTGTTTTCAGTGGAAAAAGCGCTGATAAACCCACTGTACACTACCTTCACAGCACTTGACGGCAGACAAAGTTAGTTGGAGAATAGAGCAGAGAGCTAAAGAGCTAGCTAAAGATCCAGGTATTTTTCTCAGAAGTTGGTGGGGACCAAAACAGAGCAAACAGGAGAGTTTACATTGGACTTTTTCCCTGGTTGCCAAAAATGCAATTTCCATTGAACACTGTCTCTGCTGGATGTGTAAATAAGGAACAGTTTGCTCTATCAACATTTCAAGTTTCCATAGTTAAATGTGTAATTTTTACCATGACCGGTTATTAGAACTGCAATTAGCAGCAATATATAATTTTTGTCACTGGAGGACTTTAATTACTTGCAGCAAGAAACGAACATTTGAATATGAATGGTCATACTGTTCTAAAATCAGTTTATATCTTAAAAAACAAAAGGTCTTTTTTCTGTGTAAAACTGATATGGTGAGCCTCATCTATGGTATAGGAAGCCACAGAATAATCACTGGAGATTAGAAACAGTGTTATAGTTCTAGTTATTTCACACGTCTATTATTCTATCTAGGTATTGGAATGCTTCTATCAGTTCAAATGCTGTGTGTGTCTTCTGCGAGGTCTTCTCCAGTCACTTTTGCAGGTAATCAATGTTTTGTCAAATAAAAACTTTTATTGGTTAAACACAATGGTTAAGGAGGTTTGAAAACCAACAACTACTGTGACCAGTGGCCAAAAAGAAGTTGGTTTGCTGCTCTGGTCTCACATATTGCCGCCATCAATCCATACCAAAACCAAAAGAACTAGACAGACCCCAAAGAGAAATGCCAGTTACTGGTGATACAGAAGCCTGTTGATTTAAACAGGTTAGTAGCAACAAAAGGCAGGGTTGGATTCATGCCCTCATGCCTAAAGTCCAGTGAGGTCTACAATGGCCTTGATAAAGATGGTGTCATCGCGTATGTAAGAATTTTTAGAGTCCAGTTTGGAGAGTGAACAGAAGAGTGGACAGCCGCTGGCGATGTTCATATCACTGACGGGCCTCTGGAAGGATGAGGAGGAGATGTCGGGCCGGAAGGCATCGATTATATGCTCCCTGTTGTTCTGGTCAAGCAGCATTAGGGTGACCTGGGTACAGAGGTTACGAGTCTAGCCTTACATCTTCTCTGACAGGTAAACTGGAGCTGACCCACTAATGCAGTTCCAGTTTTAGCACAATGACACGTCTCCATAAAATATTGTGCATATTATACATTTATTTGCTTTCTTCTTGAGAATTAAATGAGATGAGAAGATAACAATCTCACAATTTAGCATAGAGACTGCTCCTGGGAGGAAAACAGCTTGCCTGGCTCTGTTCAAATTTTTAAAAATAGTTACAGCTTGTAACTTCTCCTGAAGTTAGAACCTGTCATTTTTAAATTTGTGTACAGGTCACACAAACAAGTTACAGTGAATTAACAGGTGTTAAAAGTATGGAAAAGCATCTTTTTGAACTTCAGAGCCAGCTGTCTCCCTGTTGTCTTAATGCTAAGCTTGGCTAACATACAAGGTATGACTATTAAATAATGAGACTGTGCTTATGAGGATAAAACCACATGGTTCACAGTCACACTGAGTGTTATATATTAAAGGTTGGGTATTCACACTTTTTATTCAAACTGAAAGAAATAGCAGCTGAATCTATTTGTACATTGTATGAGGAACACTGCATGTCACGTGCACGTGTGTTTGAATGGCACAAAAGATTTAGTGAAGGCAGAGAGGATGTCCAAGATGATGAACGTTCTGGGCGTCCACATCAAAAACTTCTGCAAACATTCAACTAATTGAACAAATCACTGGAAATGATCGAGGACTCAGTATGAGAGGACAAATGGTCTCCATTGATAAAGAGATAGTTCAGCAAATCCTGCATGAAAATTTGAACAAGACAAAAGTGTGTGCCAAAGTTGTCCCAAAACTTCTGACTCCTGATCAAAAGGAAAAGCAGTTTCTGGCCCAAAAACAAATCACAGTGCTTGATCACCCTCCCTGTTCACCTGATCTAGCACCATGTGACTTTTTCCTAAGATCAAATCTGTGCTCAAAGGAACATGTTTTGAGTCTGTGTCAGAAGTTAAGAAAAGAACGACAGAGGATCTGAGACAACTGTCCCAAGAAGACCTACTGCACTGCTTTGATCAGTGGAAGACCTGAATGCAGTGTAGTGTTGATGCAGAGGGGGAGTATGTTAAAGAGACACTGAAAAATGTTTATGTTCAATAAAGTTGTATTATAGCATTAGTCTCGTTAGTTAATAACCATACCTCGTAAATACCAATGCCAGCTCCACCCTTAATTTACAGAAATGAGCAGTGTCAAGCTTCTCATCTCACTCTCTGAAAGAAGGCAAAAACGTGTATATCCCAAAATGATTTAGTATTCCTTTAAATTATTTACTTGACTTAATTACACTATACACCTACAAAATTGACAAAATGCCTTAAAATGTTCACTTAAAAATTTGTCTTGGGAGCTTGAGTTTCACTGCACAGGATAATGAACCTGACATTAGAGGGCTAGTTTCACAATTACCTGCTGAAGAGAGAAAGTTTTTCTATGCTCATGTTAAATGTTAGATATGGATGTAAAAACAGCTAGTCCAGAAACCGATCCTGATACAACAGGAGAAGGAAAAATATAACTTCAAGTATCTTTAACTAAGTAACTCAACTTTTTTGTGGGACATAAACGACATAAACAATTATTTTAAGCATAGTATTTTTATATGTCTTAAATTCCCTGAAAACATGGTTTCAGATTTTAAATATTTCTCTTTAATATCAAATACTCTTTACTAGATGTGCAACAACTAAAGTTGTGTGACAAAAAACATCCTTTGGTATTACTGCTTTAGATTGAAAGTGTTGTTTAACAGTGGCCTGGCAACATAAGCAAACAATCTCAAATGTTATCAGATTTTGATTCAAATTTCACTAAAGCCTATTGGTGCACAGAAACACATGATATCCTTTTTTCCAACCATGTCCCTCCCAATTCAATCTACTAACTAGAGCTCAGACAAAAATTCAAAAAATCTCTCAAATTAAATGACCAAATCTGCAGAACAGCCTTCAGGGCCTTTAAAACATGTATGGAATGGGTCATTTTTCTGAATTTTCTCAGAATTTTCTGATGACATGGACAGTACATTAAACTATTTTTAATAATAAACTTTTGGTCTTTTTTATTAATGTATTCATTTCAAAATACTTACAGAAGTGCAGTATTTTTTATTTTTTTGCCTAATTCTAATGAGCATTACCTTCTGATTAAAAGGCCACTTGAGGAGTGCGTCGCTGTGTCCTCTCATCACCACAAAGAACAGAGACAAGTGGGTGCCGCGGCCCGTCCCATCTCCATTCAGGTAGATTCGCAAACACATCTTGTAGCCATATTTACTGGTATAAAAGGCTAGAAAACATAATACAAAAATAAAGTGTAATCATGTCATACAGATGTCTCGTCATTGTCTGGATTATAACTCAGATGTTAGTTATCATATGTAGTTGTTACCTGGAGAGAACATAGCAGGGGCACGGCCAGCCACGGCATCTTGCCTCTTCTTGGTGAAATCTGATATCTTCCAGACAAAGATACCGTCATATGTGGCTGCAGACATCTCCCTCATTTTCCCCTCCATCTCCACGATGGATAGGTCTCTCAGACTCACAGTCCTCTCTAGCTGACGAACCTTCAGAAGAGCAACACATGAACAAGGCAGTTTACTTAACACGTTAGCTTTGAGTCTTCAGTAAGCCCACAACTGACTCTCCCTAATAAGTGGAGGGTTATTGTGCAATGTGATGAGCTAAAATCTGATGAAGCAATTATTCTATTGAGCTATAGAATAGCTAGTATATTGAGAAAATTTACATTGTGCCTGATGGAAGATGGAACTGTCACTGAACTTCTCTGACCTATTGTCAATCTCATGGATGAATACATAGTGATGTGTATATATATATATATATATATATATATATCCCCCAGTGAAGTGATCCTTTCAAACTCTCATGTCACTACCAATATTTTAATTTCTATTGTCTTTACAATTAGAGTTGAGTGGAAAGAAAAAACAGTTCACATAAGAATAGCATTTTTTTTGTCTTCTACAACTGTGAATCAGTTAACAAATGCCAAAAATCTGTTTTTGTAATAAAGTTAATAACTTTATGTTGATGGAATGAAAGACAGAATTTAACCACGAGTGCATAGTGCAGCACCCGGACAGTCTACAGCACGCACATACTCATCTTCAAAAACTGGATTTAATGACTTATGATCAACTTTGCAAAAATGGGCAGTGTTTTGTGAATGCTTTGTGGCCCATCATGTACAGACTGACATTAGCAGAGGAGAACATTGTACTCCAGCACTAACAAATAAGACACTGGAACCAAGACACTGGAAATAAAATAAATCATCTCTGGCACCAAAGTATGATTTGTTTGGTGAGGTCCATGTCTTGATTTTGTTCCACAGTATCATTTGTGATTTTCATTTGATCAGGGGGGATTTCAGAGGTCATGTGTTTTGTTACCTTGTTGTTGAGGATCTCAATCTTGTCCTGGTCCAGTCGGTGCTGGCGGTTATAGGCCTCCATGGTGGTGCAGGAGCGCTCCATCTCCCTGTTGAGGACACAGACGATGTTCTCGAATGTGCTCACTTTGAGCTCCAGCTCCTGGCAGCGCCGGCTCAGCTCTGCCACCTTGGTCTTTTCGCTCTGGAGCTGCAGCTCCAGTGCGGCACCCATGGCGCTGGGTAGCGGGGTAAAGGAGGTGGCCAGGGTCGGGGCACATGCACCCTGCACGGGAGCAGCCCCACCCAGCTGGCTCATCTTCTGCTCCAGGTCCCTGAGGGACTGGTGGAGTTCCTGCAGCTTGTGGCTGGCCACCTCCAAACTCTGGGGCTGCAGGCTCTCCAGGCTCACTTTGATGCCCATGATGAAATGCAGGAGCAAGTTGAGGTGTTCATAGGAACACTGCCGCTCATGGTCATGAATCTTCTCTTTCTCCACCTTGGAGTCAAAGAAAGATACAAGTAGAAAGACACTAAGAGCAAAGTCCTCATCCATTACTACCATAGTAGCAGAAAGTGACATTAAAATGATGTGCGTGAAATCATGCTACAGTGTAAGAAAATAGCAAAAGCACAGGGCAAAGAAATAACAAAGCTAATAATGGATACATATGCTGTATTACGTATTATTCCATTAACAGTTTTTCCTGTTTTATTGTTTTATTGTACACTGATACTGAGCAGCAGAAAAATGACTTGATGTCAAAGTGAAAACAAATCTCACAAATTTAGCACAAATACAAACCACAGCTCATAGTAAAGGCTTCAAATACCCAACCATTACTACTTTACTAAGATATATTTTGGTAAGTCCGATATTAAGTTGAATAGAGACTATCTACGTGTAATGAAGGTATGCAATCTTATGCACCTGGTGGTCCAACAGTTCAAGAGGTCAAAACAGGTCAAAAACTACAGGGGAATCCAGAATAAGAGGCTACACCTGTCATGGTGTCCATGTCACTGTTATACAGAAACAGACTGACACACAGTAAATCCAGTAGTTACACAAACTCTGTTTGTATAAGAACTGACCTGCTCCCTCTGTCGTTCCTGCTCACCTAACCTTAACACAACGACCTGTTCTCTCCACTGCAGAGCAGTGTCATTAAGAAGCTGGATTCACTTACTCGCTGCAGCTTCATATCTAACTTTCAGTTGAAGAACTGGTTTAAATTAGATATCACTGATGACAGGGACATGATACTGAATTCAAAACACTACTGCTGTGCTAAACAGAAGCTACAACAATTCTACAGATTAATACACCTTGTTGAGTCTTGCGCTATTTTACTTACTTATATTTTTATTTTATATTTGTTGAAGAAAAATGTAATTCATTTTGTCATGGTCCTGGAATATTTTTTTTGTGATGACCTTGCAAAGTTGCATAAAGTTCTATGGTGTGATGACAACTGATACCAAGCAATGTTTGATGTCAGCCAAACACGGCAGAATCACCATCAATACAGCATCCCCAGCATGAAACCTGGTGCTGACAACATCGTGCTATGGGGATTCTTCTCCACAGCACACCCGGAGGGACTATGACAGAAAGGTCAAATGACCCCAGAGGACAACCTGTTGTATGAGAACTGCCACTTAGGACACAATTTATGTGTCAGCATTACAATACCCAAAATAAGACCAAAGTTACACAAGGAAGACATGAGAGCAACAGTGTGAATGTCCTGGAGTGTCTGAGCCAGTGTTCAGATCTCAGTCCAAATCCAGAATTTATGGCTGGACTTGAAAACTTCTGTTCCCGATTTAACAGAGCATTTAGTTTCATTCTTAACCCACGAAACAGTAGTTTGACTAAAAAGGAAATAAATAAAATGTCAAAAATCTCATGGTCCACTTTGAAGCTTTTCCAAGGCCTTCCAGGGCATCTCATGGTTTTCCGACAGTCTATTTTCATGGATTTGACAAAGTTTAAGCAGTTTTGTAAAGAAGAAAAGAGGGAAAGCTGCAGATGTTACATCTATTCTAAAGAACAACTCCATTATTTTTCCACATAAAAGTCTGTTTACACGTTTTGGAGAGTAAGACTGCATATGTAGTTCTGCAAAGTCTTTTGTGTCTCCAGGGAAACAAGGGAGACGAGAAGTCTGATAAATGTCTTCAAGTGATGTCGCTTGAGTGAGTGTTTGAAAAGTCACTAGAATCACCACTTTGCTATTGTATGCTTCCACCAACCAGTCAAGTTACAGGAAATATGGTCACAGTCTTTCTGTTCCTGAGTTAAGGCACTGAATGATGTCCAAAATGTGTCTTTGCAGAACAAGATGATGTCAGCTAGATTTGGATATAAAATGTCATAATTTTATCCTATTAAACATATGTGTGAAATTGTGTCATAATTAGCATATGAATTCTTGAGTTATGGCCAAAAATGTATTTTGTAAGGTCACAGTGACCTTCACCTTTAATCTTTTACCACCAAATTCTGGTAAATTCAACCTCGGATCTAAGTGAACATTTGTGCCAGAAATTTTCCTCAAGATGTTCCTGAAATATTGCATTCATGTCAATGGAACGGACAACCCAAAAACATACAAGGTGCGATCAGAAAGCTCAGAGACTGTGCCTATAATAAGCAAAGACCTGATTTAAATTTGCCCCTTCCCCTTCAAAGTAGTCATATTATACAGCGACACACTGCTCCCAGGATTCTGCCATGCTTGGAACGCTCCCAGAAGTTCCATTCTGTAGGTATGTCAAGCACAATCTGCAACATACACTGGATCTCCTCCACTTCGTCAAAATGAACCTTCAGCTTGAATTTATTTTTGGGGAGGAGGAAGAAGAAGCAGGAGGCAAAATCCAGAAAGCAGGGTGGGTAAGGAGCTACGACTGTGTTGGTGCAGCCAAACAACTTGCATCCAATTGCCACTGCACCACAGCTGAGGTTGTTTGTGCTGAACGTCTTACATCAGATGCTTCAGAACGACGCAGCAGAACTCAGCATTGACAGTTTGACCCTGATGGACAAATTCACTGCACACAACACAATGCTGAAGAGAAAGATGCCTTCTTCAGTCTTGGAGATTGCTGGTTCCTCCTCAACATGAAGGTCGGGTCATCTTGGGCCTCTTAAAGAGATCCTCGCAGACTTTGATATGGTGCTATGAAATTACAAATACAAATGCAAATGCAAATGCGTAACACGGAATACTGACTCATAAGAGTTTGCACATTACCGTGCCACACTCTGTTTACTTGCAACAGGAACAGTCTCTGAGCTTTTTGAGCATACCTCATAATGCCTCCAGCCTGCTACAGAGGCATACAAAATCTGGAGGTGTGGAGTTAGAAAGGTGTGAGCTTACCAGAACTCTGTAGCCTGCCTCTCATCTCTGCATCAAGTTCAGGCTACATGAGCCACACCTAGCCTAGCAGACCCGAATCGCTGACCAAAACCACCGTCAAGTTGCATCATGAGTAAAGTAGGCACCAAATTTGACCAAGGAAGAGGAATAGAAGGAATAGAAAAAGAAAGTCTTGGCTGCATTAGTCTTGATCCTCTTTTTTTAAACTGTCAATGGAGAATCAGTTTTACAAGTTACAAAACAATTTTAAATTGGCATATACTGCAGTCACAGTTATGTTTCATATTTGTACAGACAGTTCCATTTAATGATCTATACTCTTTTTAGTCTTCCTGTTTGTCAGAGCCAAAAAACCTAACCACAACCATTTCAGGAGTTAAAAACACGAGTCTATACCAGGTAAAAACTTAACTCAGGCATTGAACATATATACACAAGATGAATTTATAGACATGTAGCAACAAATTCTGTAACCAATGTTAAATAATGTAATATCCTGGCAATGTTTCTCTAAATGGTTCAAGAGGAAGAAAAATGTTTTGGCAAAATAATGTAGTTTTACTTTCTCATTAAGTATCAGTGTGATTCATGTTATTTGCATATTTTGCCTTTTTTGTTAAAACATTTGAAAATTGAATTTCTATCCTATCTATCCACTGAGTGGAATGAGTTATCAAATGATACAGTAGTTATTACATTAGTCAGTTACATATATAGCATATTATGACAAAAATGTCTACTTACAGACGTATCGCAGCCAACAACATGAAATCTGCATGGTGCTTTAAATTTACTGCAGAACTTAATATGGTCCACATACTGTAAAACAAAAAAAAGAAAGACTAATGATCTATAGAATATGTTGTAGAATTTGATCCCTAGCTAAATGGTTAATGAGATCAATCAAACAGAATTATGAAAATTCATGAGAAATTAAATTCCAGGATACCTTTTCTCTGGGGATCTTTTTCTTTGCACAACCTTCACAAATCATCGGGTACTTTGGACAGATTTCATCATGAGCCTGGGCAAAAAGTATGCAGAATTAGTTCACAATAAAAGCAATATCATATCATAGGGCAGTTGGTAATATTCAGCCTCCTTCACTTGTTCCACAAAGTTCTGAATATAAAAGCATATTTCAAGAGATCATTGTTATATATTGTATTTGTTATGAATTTTACCAAATATATGTTGAGGTATTAAGTTTCCAGTCAGGTTTTTACAGTGGAACCAATTGTCTGATTTCCACCTAAGATACCGCACTGGTATGTCTGACAATCACTTTTAAAAACAGCAGGCCACAGCAGTAGAGGGATTATTAGACTAGTGGAAAAACACTAGAAATCTGAGACAAGTAAATGCCTGTGAGAGCTGACTCAGAGAGTCCCTGTGCCCCTGTCCCTCTTGTTTCTGAAGCGATGTTTACTCTCAGTATCAGTTTCCTGCATCATTAAAGATGTGCATGTTTTTAAACTGCGACATAAATATTGACTGGAAAATGCTCTCCTGTAGCTTGCATCATATACACAGAGATAAACAAGTACTGGCAAATGGATAAACTAGATAAATGAATACATTAATATTAGTGTCGTTCTAATTTACTTTTTGCTGTGTTTATAAATTTTGATCATCACATATATTATTATCAGATTTCTTATACCCTCAAAAATTTAAATGGGCATCTGCCTTAAAACTGTACTAGCCAGGCTCTGCTACAGTTCCCATTAGCTGGGATCTTTGAAGATGTAAACAGGAAGTGTAATGTTGCCATGGAGTCAGTGAGTTAGTTGCAAGTTACAATCCAAGCCCCGGATTTGTACCCCAGACAGTGTTTGATTGTAATACAACAGAGAAGTCTGACCTTGATGTTCTTCAACAAGAAGGGTTCTTTGCAGTATTTGCAGTTGAGTGTCCTCTCTGGACATTCTCTCTCATTGTGGCGTTCCTGTTCATTTGCTCTCATCAGCTCTTTACAGGAAGGACACAGGATGATCATGAAGTCACAGTTGCCCTCATGGCTAACCTGCAGATGACCAACAAACAAAACTGTTCAACTTGTCCAGTTATTATGTGCTGAACTTGGATGTACCTTTGATTTGATGGGGTCACTGACTGTAGATTGCCACCAGGTGGAACATGCACATATCAGGATGTATCTGACACTAATCTGTAAGATGCCAGAGTGAAATGTGACTGATACAATAAAGTCATGCTAATGCCATAATATATAATTCACATTCAGCATGACAAGTTGCCAACTTTTATTTTACACTTTATTAAAGTCAATGCACTGACAAACAACAATGACAGGATGATGCCATGAAAATGACATTTCACATGTAAGGTATCTTATAAGTTTATACAAATAAAGAAAAAAAAAATAAACAGAAGATCTCATTTCAATTTTTGTTAATCTTAGAAAAGTTATGGCGGCAATCATTTTATCTTTTTTTCTTTTTATCCTTCATTGCAAAAGTCATGAGGTAAACAGTAGAAATACAGCTTTCATGTGACAGTGTCACCTACCTAAATGTATTTGATTTGCCATTATGTCACATAGCTCCACACTTAATGTTAAGCCCAACTTTTTTGCTGGACCCTCCGCATTGGCAACTCCACTGTCTCAAAAGACTGCCTCAATTCAAACTGTTGAGAGGGCTGTATTTGTCCATGCAGGGCTAGTCTGAACATGGCCTTAGGTCTTGTCTTTTTGATGCACCCTATATAATTTTCAACATTAGTGCACTCACTTGTGTGCTCATAACAGAGCAGTAGTGTTTTCCTAAGCGCAGTGATAGTGGATTTTATGCAGTTTTACTTTTATTTTGTAGAGAGGGATGTGTGTGTATATACCGTAATTTCCAGACTATAAGCCGCTACTTTTTTCACACACTTTGAACCTTGCGGCTTAAACAATGAATTTATAGATTTTTATGGGCTAACAAGCTTCATGCCGCAAAAACATTTAGCCTCGTCACATCAGACCAGTGAAATTACCGAACAGGTCACAGTGGACCAAGGAAACTGTTTGATTTAGATCAAATGGACTCACACTAAATTCCTCAGATCAGTCATTTTGCGCTTAATGCACACACCCTCATCATGGAAAACACACTAAGAAATGCATATGATGCAGCTTTTGAGTTAAAGGCAATCGATCTGGCTGTCGAAAAGGGAAACATAGCTGCTGCACGTAAGCTTGGCATCAATGAGTCAATGGTGAGACGTTGGAGACGGCAGCGTGAATGTGTAAATATCTCATGTTACAACATAGACACCTGCAACTTATAGACAAGTGCAAGTACAAGACAAGTGCAAATATATATGTGTGTGTGTGTGTACATTAGGATGTCAGGTATGCATATATTCAGGAGCCACCTCTTTTTTTTAGAGTTGGAGTGACTGAGTAACTGAATTAGTAATGTAATATAATTACTTTTCAATGCGTAATGAGTAAGTAATAACAGTTTTAAAATAGCTTGTCCAACACTGTTCACCTGATGATCTACATGCATTTTTTTTATAAAAAATATTTATAAGAAAACCAGATTATTGTTTATCAAACTTTTTATTTGTAACGTAGCACATCCATGAAGATCAGTGTAATTCTGTACATGTGGAGCTAAAGTAGCAAGAAACATTCTTTCCTATATTCTATCAAAATGTGTTCAGTGGCACAGACATTATGAATGATGAGGTGGGTGTTAATGTCCCAGCCTGTTTTGCTTAAGTACGCACCTCAAATTCTTTGATAGTTCCCGTCCACGTGCATCCCTCATTGGGACAGACAGCTGCCAAGGCCTCAACCTCTCTCCGAGCTGCATTGTCTGGGAAAGCCTGGATGGAAAAGCACAGGCTGTTGTTAGTCTTGTCTGGGTTGTGTCTTCAGTTGCAGTCTGAGGTGTAGTGTTACAAACACTCAGCGTCAGTTTATTGAGGGTCAGGATACTTGGAGCTCACTGCTCCCTTCTCCCCTGGCTCTAATTCCTCGAGCACATATGGTCTTTCTAGGAACACAGGACTATAGTTGCTCCATCTATTGTCTACGCTGCCAAAACTTACACAGCGTCACAAAGTTTTAGTGCAGCGACAGTTTTTGTTGTACTGGCTCTGTACTCCAGCACATTGGATCTGGAAATAAACATTAAATATGGCAGGGCTGACTTTGAGGGATTTTACATCCAGATAATCATCAGCAACCCAAAAATACCAAACCTGGATGGACTATACTCCTAATGAGACTCTTTATTATGTTAACAACTAGGGAATTTCAGTGCATAACAATACTGTATTTTATGTAACCATGAGCATCTCTGTAAAAAATACAATGTAAGGTAAAAGTATACTTACACCACCTTGCTTGAGAATAGAGGTGGGTTCCTCAAATAAGTCTTCTTTGATGCAAGCACTGCATTTCTGTGGTCCAGAACTTGAAAGAGGGAAAAACAGATACTGATATTAATATACTGTACCTGTGTTAAAATACCAACCCTTTGCCAGACTAAACAGATACTTGATATCACCTTCACAAGTATCTAAATATTGTTAAAGTCCACTGAGTTCAGTGAGACAACATAATCTCAAGGTTTTGTCTAAGCTTTCATCCACATGGTCTTTGAGTGAATGCCAGACCAAAACTGGTAACAAGTCCATTTGCTGATGAAGACCATGAAATATGGTTGAAAGCTTCATTAAAGCTGGTGAGATTATTTTTTCACACACACAGGGCTGAAACAGTTTTTTTTTTTAACAATGGTTTTTCAGTTTTTCTACTAATTGTTTTAGTAGCTGAGATTCTCTTTTTTGTGTAATTTTAAACAGGAAATGTTTGTGTTCTGGACTGTTGGTGGAATAAAACTTGTCTTCTGAATATGCAAATTTTGGCTGTAGGAATTTTTCTCTACTTTCCGGCAATTTATAGACAAAATAATTATCAATGAAGTAAGGGAAATATCAGCAGGTTAATCAATAATGAAAATAATCATTAGTTGCAGCTCTATACACATATTATAGTCTACATTGCCATTTTATTGAAGATACTGAAGAAGCTAGAGGCACTGCTGTTATTACCTACACCTCATGAAAATATGGAAAAAACCCAAGGTGTCTTATTATAGCAAATATGGTTTATTCTTGCGGTGGCTTCAGCAAATGTTCAGACCCATTCACCTTTTTGCACATTTTTGTGTTATGGATTTAATTTTAAATAGATACAGTTTCCATATTGCCCATCGATCTACCTTCAGTAACCTACAGTGAAAACATGTTCTTAGAAATATTTTTGCAAGTTTATGTCATCCATTTAAAATGAAATCTGATAGTGTGCAAAAAGTGAAGGGGTCTGTCTCTGTACATGGGCACAACAAAGAGGAGTACTGTCAGAACTGACATGTTAACATTGATCGTAACAGTCTAATTTCTGTGAAACTGTGTTAATACAGTTTCGCTGTGGGAGCACTGCTCTTAGATCTGTTGAGGCCAAAATGATTAGACTAAAATACAACTAAAAACTACAAAGGTCTGTATCCATCACCAAAGTCCGCATATATGCGATCTACAGTCCATCACACATCACACACATGCGCACAGTAAGAAAAAAAAAAAAAAATCAATGATCTCATTACTGAGCCTGTCTCCTCGCTGCGCTGTTGGTCCAGAGACCAGCTCATGTATTTCTGCATCATAGCAAAAAAGAAAGAAATTCAGTCATATTAGAGTCATTCTAATACTGAGAAACTATTTTTAAAGTACACGTAGAATATGGATTGGTGAAGCCTGACAGGTCATGTCATTTAGTATGGATATAAAAGTCATTCTAAACTTCTATCAGAAATACCCAATTTAATGTTGGCTCGCTTACTGACAAAGAGTGGAATATATTGTAAAAACCTTTCATAGTCCATCTAGTGAAACAGGCATGTTTATCGATCGGGAATTACTTTGATACAATACGGTGTCATGTTCAACTTCTGGAAATTTACACTGCTTGCTCCGATCAGTTAAAACAGAGGTTAGCAGGACTGGACTATGAAGACAGCTGGCTAACCCTTCACACAAGTTGAGATTTCATCGGGAAAAAGTGATTATCAATGAATTACATGTACGCCGAATTTTGCAGTGGGTCTTTGCGATATATATTCCGTTACATGTCTTTCTAGTCGGACACAGCGTTACCCGTAAAATTAAATTGGGAGATATTCGAAGGATGGTTGGTAACAAGCTCTGATTACTCGTATAGGCTACACAACTAGCTAGCTGGCTAGCAACCATGACACCACTCACCTCACAATTTTGTTGAAACAGAACGAACAAAAACGGTGACCACATTGGGCTTGCAGAGGCCTTCTCAGAATTTTCTGGCACGAATTGCACAAATGCTTGTCTTCGAGGCTGTTGGCCAAAATTTTCTTTGGGAAGCCCGGTTTGTTGCCTTCCAGGGAAGATGGTGGAGACGGTTCCTGTGCAGCCATTATTTCCCCTGAACAATATCGGGGTACTCAGTGGGGTGTGTTCAGGACAGCAAACACGGCTCAGTGTGAGTTTAGTGCTAATCACCAGCAACGACTCATCGTTCTTTTTAATTCTCAGTTTATTAGGGTATTCCTGCTGATGTTAAGACTTCACAACGATATCTGATGATCATGTGCACAGATAAAAAGAGCAGGCGTTTGTATGTGATGTGGTAAAGGTGGCAGTTGAGGATGCTGCTCCATTGTAACTTACTACGTCTACCAGTAGGCGCCGCCAGCCCAGAGGAAGACCAGAGGTGTAGTCAGATTCCCTAAATACCACGGTTCTGTTTTTACTTATCAAGTCTCCTTCACATCTTGACGTTTCCCATCGAGGTCAAGGAAAAGTGGTTAGGAAAGGGGATTTTTGTCAACTGTAAGACCGCAGCCCAGGAATAATATCTCCGGGGCTGAAATTCGCCCTTTAAAAAAACGCAAAGAAATGTTATTTAATAAAAAAAATATATATATATCAAAAGCCTGTCTGGTTTTAATAATGGAAATACTGTCTTTCAGAAGACGGTATTGGTTGACCCATTAGGTAGTCCAGGTCATGACCAGGAGGTCATCTGGAGAAGTCGATACCATGTTTTGTGCATAAACTGTGAGCAGACTAAGGATGGCAGGGAATAGTGATGGTGAGGGTGGGAGTGATAAACATAAATGAGTCAACTGAATTACAGAGAAAGAAATGACCTAGGAAGCAAAGGGAAAGTGGTAACAGTTTGGATCAGAGAGAGGAAGGTGTGGGGGGTGTGGAGGAAGGTTGTTGAGGTTGAGAATGAGGGGTTTAAACTGATTTGGAAGTTCAAGTAAAGAAAACATGGGGGAAGTTAAATGTGTACTTTTTGGGTGTGGGAATGTTTCTCTATTTTCTGACAATTTATAGACAAAATAATTAGCAATTAATTACAGAAAATATTATCAGGTTAATCAATATATCATTTATTTTTGTCTTCACTTTACCTGGTTCACTATAGCTGTTGCTGTATATGTATATGTGTGTATGTGTGTGCGCACGCAGGTGGAGGAGCTGCCTGAGCCCCATCCATGGTGAAAAGAACAGAGACTCAGAGTGACAGGTGGGTCAGATGTTGTAAAAAAACAGTTAGGTGCTGTGCTCAAGTCTTACAATGATAGTGAAAACCCTGCTGTTTATTTAGGCATCACACTGGCTAAAATATTGGTGACATTCTTATGTAAGCAAACATGTAAACCTGTGTACCTTACATCGCAGATAGGCTAGGTGATGATGGAGATCATCAGGAGGGGACAGAACAGGGAGCATACCAGGCCATGGCCTGGCTCCAGACCCAGTTTTAAGCATTTTTACAATGACGTCAAGGAATATGGCACCACAGTGAATTACTTTAAAGATAAAAAACAAACAATCCTGAGGAGGAGTCGGATGAGGTCCAGATCTCCACACCGTCGCTTGGAGCCCTGGAGAACAGGAAACGACCCTGACACTGCCCTACAAATCAGCCAATTCATGCCATGGAGAGCACCAGGAGCTCAGGTGGACACCCATGCAGCCTATTCACCTCTGGACCTGTTCCAGCTGTATTTCTCCCCAACCACAGTGCAAACCCTCTGCAGAAACACCAACAGGTGTGCAGCAAAAACAAAGAGGTGGGTAAGAAGTACAAATGGGCTGATGTTGAGGTTGAGGAGCTCTACAAGTTCCCTGGGCTCCTAATATACACACGGCCGGTGTCACCACCGAGTATGGCGGATTACTGGAAACAAAAAAATGAGGAGAAGAAGGGAACACCAGGGCATGAGAAGTTGTTCAGGATCAGGCCCCTCATCGACCACATCCTCAGTGCCTGCCAGGCTCATTATCACCCAAGGAAGGACTTGGCTGTTGATGAGAGAATGGTGGCCACCAAGGCAAAAACTGGCATGACCCAGTTCATGAATGACAAACCCACGAGGTGGGGGTTCAAGCTGTTTGTGTTGGCTGACTCGAGCAACGACTACACAATAAATTTCAACAAAACACACACACTCGTATGATGCTATGATGCATCTGATTCAGCCATCATACCTTGGCACCGGCTACCATGTTTACTTAGACAATTTTTATACAAGCCCCCAGTTGTTTTTCAATCTGGCCAGCATGACGTCTGGAGTCTGTGGAACATACAGGGACAACAGGAAAGGGTGTCCAACTGGGAGAAAAAATGCCCTCACCAGAAAATCGGAGAGAGGCACAGTGAGATGGATCAGGGAGGGCTCCCTGGTCTTTGTGAAATGGATGGACACATGGGAGGTGTCCATAGGCTCCACAATCCATCCAGCAGTTTCTAGGGAGGTGGTCAAGAGGAGGGTGAAGGAGAAAGATGGACACTGGGCAGTGAAGAACATCTCCTGCCCTGCCCTAATCATTGCCTGCATCATGGGGTTGACCTGTCTGACCAGCTGATCCAGTATTATTCTACCTATCGCAGAACCGCATGCTGGTACCGCACCCTCTTTTTGCACCTTGTGGATATTGCCACCACAAGTGCATACATTCTGCACCGTGACATCAGTGCCTCAAATCAGGTGAAGCCCATGTCCCACAGGGACTTCCAAACTGAACTGGTATCCCAGCTGTGTGGGGTGGACAGCACAGGCGTGCCCACCAAGAGGAGTGCTGATCACATTCCCATTGCCATTGCCATGGTAATAGATGCCAGCCTGAAAGTCACACAAGGCTGCAGGATTTGCCAACGCTGCCACCAGGTGGACAAAAAAAGAAATCTCACTTCCTGGAAGTGCCAATCCTGCAATGTGGCTCTGTGTCTCATTGTGGACAGAAACTGCGTTGCAGAGTGGCATAGATAAAAAACAAAAAAACTGTGCCCCATTGTATATAGTTTGAAATATTTGTATATAGTTTGATTACATCTCAATTTTACCTTTTATGTTACATTTGCACTATTTGGAACTCTAGGAATACAAAGCACTGGTGTAGCTCTCGGTATAATTTTGCACATAGTTTGTTTTGAAGAGTTGCAGCTGACAAGGTAAAAACATCTATAAATAGGCCCAGACTCTGGCTCTGGTTCTGGCTCTGAATCAGGGGAGGCTGCTGCTGAGACAGGAGGGTTCTCTCCCCAAGCTGAGACAATGAGGCACAGAGGCTGAATAGATGACCTGCCACCTATTGCCACATCTATAAGGGAGAACCATTTCCATGTCCCAGCTAAGGGCTCCCCTGATTCAGTTCCACTCCCAGTTGGTGGCTTCCTGAGCTCCTGCACACATTGCAATTTATATCTGTAGTGCTCAGGTCACATATTGTTCATTTAACAATGCTAAACACAGCAAGGAACATGTTAAAAGAGCTTTCATCTGTGCTCTTACTGTACAAGACTATAGTTAAATACAATAAATGAATCCAAACCTTGTATGATTTTTTTCCTTCTTGTTTTTTTTAGGTCCTTCTTCTTGACTGGCAGGGCTCACATTCACAGCAAGATCCATCTCTTTCAGAACAGCTCTTTAAAATGTAACAACAAATAATTATATTAAAAACAACAAATTCATCTTTCAGTATAATTTAAAATGTTGCTAAATGGTAAGTGTAACTTTATTGTTGTTATGAATACATAAAAAACAATATTTTCCTTCACAAGAGTATGACTTAACTCCAGCTGCAGAGGCAAATTGCTTGCCTGAGAACAGCTGGTCCCTCTCTCTTATCAGAAGAATGAAATTTGCCACATGGTCATCTGTCCCTGAAGAAATTAAAATAAATTGACAATTCACATTTCTCTAGTGCTCCTGTGACACTCCAATGTACTTTTGATCCTTTCAGATAAAGAGTAGTCCATATAGCTTTAAGATGCCACTAAAAGGTACTGTATATCTGTATTAGCCTAGTGGATCTGTGTAGTAGTGAATCTGAGTAATAAGTTGTGGGTCTGTGTAGTGGTGGATCTTTGTAGAAGCCTTGTGGATTTGTGTAGTGGTGGATCTGTGCACTAGCTAGGTGGATCTGTGTAGTAGTGGATCTGTGTAGTAAGTATTGGATCTGTGTAGTGGATCTTTCCAATAATGGATCTCTGTAGTTGTGGACCTGTGTAGTAGTAGATCTCTGCATAGTGGCTCTATGGATCTGTGTAGCAGTGGACCTGTTTGCAAAATGTCACACTTCTGGCGTGTGACACATTCACAGCACAGTAGGGCGGGAGTTGCTGCATGATTTTGAAAAACCGGGGGCCGGGGAGTCAGAAAGCGGTCAGGCAAGCCAGTCACACTCCTATTTCACATGGTTTAAGGAAAGCGACTATGACACATATCGATTATGGATTAATTAATTAACGAACTCAGGGCTTACAAACTAAAACTATATAATATTTGTATGAATAAATGCTCTGTAAGGTACAGAGTAAGTTTAAAATTGCTTTAGCTATGTAAACAGTTAGCAGTTAGCTGTTTAAGGTCAAGTGCACAGCAGAGAGAATGATAGCAACATGTTGCAAAGGTAGCGTTTTCTATGCAACTTAGCTAGCTACTATGCATGTTTTCAAGAATATCTTATAAACTTTGTTATTCCAAATGATGAGTTCATTGAGATACTTTAAGAAGGTAGAGACGAGGGACTGACATTAGCAAACCATTCAGAGGACAAGCAGCAGGAATGAGAATGAGGGAAAACGGAGAAGAGGAGACTTTCACAGGTAAGTTGGCTAGCTCACTGTACCATCCACCAAAGATTTCACAATGAAAGTAGCCAAAGTCGCTAGTTAGCCCTTTTTCATTGTACCTTTGGCTAGCAAAGATCACTACACGTACATCCACGTTTTGATTCCATTATGCTAGTGATTTGTTATGGGATGTAATATGTTAAATCAGTGTTTACAATTTTGTTTAGTTCGCTAATTAAATATCCGTATCTCTTCCCCATACACCATGTAGAGAAAGTGTGTTAATGGAACTTTGTGTCCTTTATTGGATCAGTGTATGTCCAATATTGTGAAATTGTGAGTATTTGCCTAGGTGGAATTGGGAGGGCTGCGTGCTCAAATCTTAGCACCGACATACTTTTTATAACCATGATGGTAAATTGAGTCCAAATATATGCCCGTGATTTAGTGCGCATACCTGTGATTGAGCCCATGGCAGTAAAATCTCATTCCAGCCAGCAGTACCAAAAGTTGGCAACCCTGGTAGTAGTAGATCTGTGTAGTACTGGATCAGTGTAGTAGTGGATAGGTGTAGCGGACTAGGGGCCACATCGCTGTCTGGGAGGAAGTGGAGCCTGGGAGGCGGAGTTCAGGGTAAAACAGCAGTCTCAACAAAATCTGGACACCGTGACTCCGCCCTCCGCCTGTAGCTGAGAACTGAGCAGCCGAATGAAGCTCATCAGTCCCCTGAAGCGTATTATCTGTACCTGTGGAAACTAAACGCACATTAGTGTCTGTAACTGAAGAAAACTTTATCTTCTTGGATGTTTTCCTGCCGTGGATTTCCGCTGTGAGGAGCTTTGAAGTTTGGAGCCACTTTTTTCCCCAAGCGGAGCGTAAATGCAGCTTTGTGCTACTTTATTTTTGCACGGATTGAACCGTTAAGACGCTTTTCTCAGTCGTAACGAGTTCATTTTATAAAAACCAGACTACATGGAATATTCAGGTGTTTTGAAACGGACGCGGGAGCCTTCGACCTGCAGGAGCATGTAGCCCAGAGGTACAGTCTATAATCTGTTTTCATCCATGATACAGTCTGACACACTAGGAAACTGTGAGTGAACTAGTGCACTATTATTAGTAGTATTATTTTTCTGTCCGCGTGAGTTAAAGGTTCAGTTTCCACAGGGACAAAGATGAATAACGGGTGGACAGCAGATAATAACAGTCACGACACAGATCAGCTCCCAGCCTTGGGCACTGCCGTGTGACACTTTCCAAACACACATTTTCATTTGTCTCATTGATCTGATTCACTTTTGATGTGAACACATGCTGGGTTTGAAATGCATCATCACCATAACTTTAACAGTTACAAGTTGTATTAGTCAAGGCAGCCTCCAGTCAGAGACTTTCTTCCTTTGACCTCATCTTGTTTCATTTGTCAGCTTCCAAACAGAAAGCCACCTCTGTGACTGCTTTATATTCGTAAAGTAGCCTTAACGTTGATACGAGCAAGTAACAGAGGGTAAAATGATAAGATACACTACACAGACTGAACAGCGTGTGTGGGCTGTGTAGTGTCTGTTAGTTGAATAATGGTGCATCAGTTTAGCAGACACCATAAACAACATTTGGTTTTTTCCTCTCTGCCTCCTGTTTGGTGATGGGCCCATTCCGTCTGATTTTCCCTCCATCTCTGTCAGGATGAAAATGAGGCAGTGAAATGATTGTAGACTGGTTTACCTTCTGCATTCCTGCTGAGGAAATCTTTGCTCTCTCTAACTCCACTCAGACTCTTCTGACTACAGTTTCAACATGACCTCACTATGAAATAATGTGATAGCTTTTACATCTACAGGCTGCCATCCAGACTGCACTGATCGTTCCCAGCCCACCACCTTCACCAACCACACACACGTGATTTTCAGTTTACACTTGAGTTCTGGACTCTGAATATTTCTGGACTATCTACCAGAGGAGACAGTAGCTCCAGTAAACCTTTGTATTTATCTTAACATTTCTGCTCAAATCATCTCCACTTCCCTCCTTTATAAGTGACTGTCTTTTCTTCTTGAGGGAAATCCATACACAAAGTGTTCTTCCAGCTTTTTTGAAGGTGGACTCAGGAAGCAGATACACTTCCATTTGATCAGAACAGACAGACTGTGACATGTGAATGTGATGGATATTTTTATATTAAAACATCAGCTTCAGGTTGGGTTCTGCTGAAATTGTGTAGTTGTGAGGACTGGACTGGGCTGAGGTGGATCATGTCTGACTTAAGTTTCACAGTCTTTCATGACTGCATGAAACTTCTTCAGTTGACAACTCACATTAAGACAATTATTTTATGTGGTACAAGGTTTCTGAAAATAAAAAATCAAATTTAGCATACAGCATTACATATTAGAGCCAATGGTTTTTACAGAGTGGATTTTGGATATCTCTTTTTTATCACTGCTGTCCACAGCCATAAAAAAATCATGTTTTTTACTGTGATGTAGGTATAAGTGTGACTGAAGTGTTGATTTGTGACTCAGAGTAAAGAGAGAGAAGATATGTATTGTAAAATTTCATACATTTTATTGGAAACTATGTGTTACAATATTGTGGATGATAGATGATGGCCATGTTTGGGTACGATAACGTGCAGGAGAGAGACAGCTTTGCCACCATACCTGTGACAGATAATGATGCTGTACAAATCAAGAGAGTGCCTGTCAAAGTTCCACTCTTTGAAGCATCAGATGTCCTTTTTGTGTTGCTGTCGTTCAACTGGAGCTCAGCATGGAAATAACAGGAGGAGGGAACTTCATAATAAGGAGACAGAAATGTTGGAAAATATCATCATATTGACTTCAGATAACCGTAGTTCCATACAAACCATTACAACAAAATCAGTTTCAATGTGCACATGAGTATTGTTTTATGACAGACTTGAAAATATGTTAAGGTCAGAGACATGTTCAGAGAGGAGCAGTGGTTCTCAGAGGGAGGAGCACTAGTTGCTTCTTATTGTCAGAATGCAAGTTTATACAAGTGCACAGTGTTTTAAACGCGGCCATGTCTGAACAGATGATCTGTTTCACATACACGAGTGAATGACCCACCCCTCTTGTAAACAGCTACAAACATATTCCTGAAATGATTTGTCCGGCATTCATGCACAGTCATTCATTCTGTTGTGTTAACAGCAGAGAGAATCTTTTAGAAGAAATATCAAGAGTTGGTCTCCTATCACAGTGCTGTTGGTGAAGGCTAAGTAGTCATGATTTTCATACATCCACAGAGCGTTTCTGCACAGATAGACAGGTAGACAGTACACGAGCAGGTTCTGTAATCACTGCGCTCACACCACCACACATGTTTCTGCCTGTTGGTCCCCACTGAATCTGTAGCCAAATGCACACTGATTTTCCCTTAGGCCACCATGTCTTCATCCTCATTTGTGCTACCTGAAGTGAAACTGTTTCAATTTGAACTTGATTCAACTTGTTTCAAGTCTCAGTCTGTACGACTGTATGGCTCCACCTGCTTAAGAAAGAGAGCAAGATAATCAGAGATAAACTGAAATCGTTAAAAATAGAGATAGTTTTGTCTGCTCTCTCTCTCTCTCACACACACACACACACACACACACACATAGCTGGACTGTGCTGCTGTTTGTGGTTCCAGGATGCTCAGCACAGAAACACTGATGAGCTCACAGTGAGGTGAAAATACCAGTTGTTCTCCAGTTGTAGACAGAGTCAGCGTGCTCTGCTCTCTGTGCACACCGCTCACAAACTGCTGACAGCAGCTCACCACAGCCTCAAACAATAAATATCTCTAATCCCTGGCATGTTCCATCGCCCCTGTTCAGCCTCAGAGCCCTCAGTCAGTTTCACCTTCAAACAAACCACATGGTTTATACCACAGTTAAAAACTTTAAAAAGATCAAAAGTAAAATGCTAATTGATAACTAACTTTAAATGAACTTCATCTCCTTGGTAAAACGTGTCAGACTTTCTCTCCCGTTTCCCAACAGGTAAAAACCAAGAATCTTATTGTTATTACACCCTGACATTGTGATGTGCTGTTGTGAGTGCTTCTGTATAGTCAGTGTAAGATGTGATCTATCAGTCAGAGTAATTTTTGATTTGATTTGATTTCTGAAGTGTTCCAGCCTCAGTGTTATCAGCTGTGAGTGTGCCCACTACTCATTTACTTTATGAAAAAAGAAAGACAAACTTCAAACTAACATTAAGTCAGATTATTGGAAAATAATAGAAAACAGTTCTCAGACTGTATTAGAAAAAACAAGCTGCTCATTGAGTCATGCATGGCAGTAATTAGAGGCATAACCGTGTTTAGTGCATATACCTGCACAACACTGACAGTCCTGATGGTGGATATAAAAACCTGTTTTAAAGTTAATGTCAGCAATTTAAGTTTCCAGACTACAGTGGATCACACTGTCAGAGAATAAAGGAACATTTCGGATGTACTGAAATGGGTCTTTTTCTAATCTTTGGCCATATGGCGCCCAGGAGAAGTGCAGGGTAGAGGGGGAGGGGTGGGATGAGACATGTAGGTCAGCCTGAAACACACAACAAAGACTGGGAAACTAATCCTTGTTGTCAAACTATAAGCCAGAGAAATGTGTTTAGCTGACAGTAAAGCACTGGTGTATACACCTGAGTGGTGCAGCATCAAACTTAGAGAGCTCTGTGAGGAAGATCTAGACAGGAGGACAACAGAGGCCTATCTTTACTGAGTGACTGCAGTCAGTCAGTCTTCTACAGCAGTGTTGTGCGAGCTGTGGGTTGTTCCACAGTGTCACAGTACAGTGTCAGCCAGCAGTGACAGGTCCTGCTGGGACCAGAGTGCAGCTCACATGAGTATGGGAACTTTAACTGGACAGAGCACATAGACCGCAGAGGAGAGGCTGGTTACTGAGAGCAGTTTACATTTGCCGTCACTACTCTCATCATTGACAGATAATCAGTGGCTTAATACTGTCACTATATGTAAACTGCCGATCCAAATGATGAGAACAAACTTGTCCTCAGGTGTTGAACCTTAATATTTCAACTGCTTTCCTCCACAGTTCGTCATGATAAAAGTTAACCACATGATTTCAGAGTGTTTTAGCATTGTTTCCAAACAGATGTGTCTGAAATGGGTGATAATATCAGTGATGAGCTGCTGTAAATCTGTATCAATACTGACTGAAGGTCTTTAATTCTGTTACAAGTGTTGTGCCAGAGATTATGCTCAGAGGGGGAGGGGTCCATTTAGAAGGATTTAGGTCGTTACTGGAAATGTTATGTTAATACTGTTGTTATTTAACAGATTTGTGTCAGCAGCTGATGAACTGATTCTGTTTCCATCTCTCTCTCTCTCTTTCTCTGTCTGTCTGAAGATTACAGTTTAAAACCTTTATGAAAAGGCCTCATTCTGTCACTCTCACAGTAATTTCAAGGTTTCAGGTACTGTGACATTGGAGAGAGGAGACAGAAAACAGCTCCTTTACTCTGCATCAGAGAAGAACAACATGTTTCACCCCACCATAATATTATTTATAGTTAGCTAAGTATGAAGTATGAAATGATCCACAAAAATTAGCCTATTTTGTGTTTTATTTCCTAAAGGGTGCCATCACAGCTACACTACACACTGGCTCAACACCAGCTTCCCCCTCATTTCACCTGCAGCTAATACAGGAAGTGCTGCTTCTGTGATGTAGTTATCACAGAAGCATCAGGTCTGAAAGCATTAAGCTGAAAAGCTGAATATGAACAAAGTCAAGACTGTTTTTATTACATTTGTTAAGGCAGGGATGAATGTATACCCTTGGTTAATGTGGAATTGAAATATAAACATTTAAAAAGGATCCTTCTGCTCTGTGAGAAAGGATTTAGTATTTCCAATGTGTGAGCAGACAGCCTCAGCAGGCAGAACAGATCAGATCAGATTAGGTCAGAACAGAACAGATCAGATTAAATCAGATCTGGGTGCTAAAAGCACTTCTGAAATTTCATGGTCAGGCTCACCTCTTGTACCTGAGGTGTACTTGGAGACAGGATGGGATCAGAAAGAATACATTATCATACATCACAGGAGGGCGTATTAGAGGCTGAGGGGGGTTTTCTCTAAGGGTGCGTTCCATCTAAATCAGAATCCATTTGAATTTCTTCTTAAATCTTTTGAAGTAGTGTGTTTGGTGTTAATTAAAAATGCTATGTTTTTGTGGAAATGTTAGAAATGTTTATTTGTACATTTTCAGTTGTTTGTTCACTTTAAGAGATGAAAATAAACAAGTGCAATGGGAAAATATTCATTTTTAATTTAGTTGCCTAATAATCCTGCGCATCAATATTTGCCAAATAATTGTGAGCTATTCTCTTGTGAGATATTCTCTTAAGAAAGACAAAAACTGACTTTTACTTTCTTAAATATTCAGGTTTGAGCTTTATTAACATTTTGGATTGAGGGAGAGCGCTGTAGTTGTTAAAAATAAGATTAATCGTCAATGGGTGGTGGAAACAGAGGACAACGTGACTCGACTCTGAAGACTCTCATTTGAGAGTGGACTTAACATGTTTGGTAGTTTTCTCTTGTGGTGTTTGTTTATGGCCGTTTTATAGCCACCGTTCATATTAATGTATCCTGCTCTTATTGCAGTGAATTTTGCCAGTTCAGCCTGTGTGTTCCTTCCCAGAGGTTCTCTAAATAAAGGGAAGGAGAGTAGTTTGCCAGCTTTGTGGTGATGCAGAGTTGAACACTCAGCTGAATTTTCTGAACACACCCACATCAGAATAGCCACCCCCAACGCAGCTGGAACAAACAGGAGGGAAAATACAGGGACAGCCACTCTGACACTACTGAGCTCACTGAACTAGCTGGGTAACAGCAATGTATCTTTTTGATTATGAACAGTGAGACAACAGCATTGATCAGCTATGATTATATTATTATATTCTTGTCATTTATTACTGCACTTCCACAAAACCTGGGGAACTGCAAGATGCTAAGGTGCTGACTATGAACTGCAACATCCCCAGTTAGTGTCTGCTCAAGAGCTGTAGTTGCATATCATTCCTCATCTCTCTTTTCTCTCATCCCCCCTCATTGTCATCTGTTTCTATCGTCTTGTTCAGGCATAAAATGTTCCCCTAAGATTCTTTTTTAAAAAATGGTCAAAAGTAAAGCTGACTTTAAGTCCCAATGGGTCATGCTCAAAGATCCTATATTTCCTATATACATCTTATGAGCATCCCAAACAGATGATGCCTTCAGGCTTTTCCTTTCCTAATCATGACGATGACGGTGAGATGTCTTTTAGGAATTGTGCACATTTAGTTTAACCCAGAAAATCTCTCATCTTGGATTTCCTCCCTGCAGTCGTACATTATGGGATGGAATTGACTTGTAACCTGATATCATGTTTTGAAGCTTCATCCTGCTAGGATTCTACTATACCCTCATCTCCACTACTTCCTTGTAAACCTACTCCTCCCATTCTAGACCATGGTTGAGCTTAGGCCAGAACAGGGCAGGCCCTCTTTGCCTTCAGTTGGAGTGTACAGGAATAGTAGACTCAGATGGTACCACAAAGCCCAACAGTTTATTTGAAGCCCAAGCTCTGCATAGTCATTTAAGTGTGGTCTGATGGTAGCCTGTGTTTTTGTCTATATCTGCCACAGATGTGGCTGTACTCTGCTCTCTGTCTGTAGTTAAGCATGTAGATGAAGGGTCAACCCAGATTCCTCACTTCATATATGAGCACTTCATTATGAATGGAGCCCCTGAAGGACGCTGCTGGTTTAGCATGTTTCACATCATTAACAACAAACCTAACATGACCATCAGCCATGGACAAGGCAGAACTTTCTAAGTTCTACAAACCAAGCATTTTTAGCATTTCTAGATGGATTCTTATCATCCAGGCAGTCATTGGTTTTATTTTTATTTATTTATTGCAGCAGGGATTGTGGGGGGAGAGCAGTCACTTTTTTAAAATTTGGGTGTATTTCAGGATGTTTCTGTTACTATATATGTATATGGTAAGATTAAATATAAAATCTACTGTTTTTAACACAACAGTCACATGAAAAGTGGTGTCATGGTTCAAGAGAACTGCAGAGAATGGGTTTTATCATCCAATTTGTTTCCTTTAACATAATCTCAAAGTTGTATCCTCTTTAAGATGTAAATTGTAGGATACATTGTGTATACACTACATACACATACCGCAACATTTCATCATTATTCTAACCCTAACCCTAATTAACTTACATTACCTGGTAAACAAGGTTTGACTAGTTACTTCTTTTATTTTTGGTATATAATAGTATATATAATAATAATATAGAATCTTAATAATAATCACTTTCAATGAGTGCTTTCGCACTGAACGAGTTAGGTTCATTTAAAATGAACCCTTGTACTCTATATCTAACTCTATATCCCTTCTCATAAACAACTTTCTTAATGTACTTATTTATAGGACTGCATTATCTTGGGTGATATTTGTGCTTTTTTTTTTATAACAATAACATTTTGATGCCATGATGACAGCTGTGTTATGGTAATTATTTCATTATGTGAAGGTCAGCCTAAGTATGTCTGAAGGTAATTTTTTCTGTAAAACAGAGGTAGGGCATATTTATCAGATTCTCACTAAAAAGTGAGTGAATTGTAGTTCCATTGTTGACTATTTATTTATCATGACTAATGCAGGACTATCATGCATGGTGACTTCTTTAGTCAGGAAAGTGCTGTATGACTCACTCCCAGTCACAGAATGTGTTTTCTCCATGTGGCGTTAAGAAGCTAAAGCTGAAGCAGAATGACAGTGTAACTAAGAACTTACCTGTCAGCTGATCTGACTTCATGATTACTCCTCTTAGTTTGTAAAAATCAGTGTTACTACAAAACAGAACACAACTAAAAGCTAACAATGGTTGTGTTATGTTTTATGTATTTTTAAACCTCTGCATCAAATGAACAGAACTACAGGTATGAAGGTAAACTACAGATGCTTTTAACCTAACCTTTCTCTGGTTCAAATGAATTCTGGTGTGTTCATCCCTTAGAGGGGTTCTTGTAAGCTAGTGTGTGAAAAAAAATAATATCCATCCATTATCTATACTGCTTATGCTTAAGGGTCACAGAGGGTTGGAGCCAATCCCAGCTGACATTGGGTAAGAGGCGGGGTCCTGGACAGATCACCAGTCTATCAAAGGGCTGCCATCTAGAGACAAACAACCATTCACACTCACATTCACTCATTCAGGACTTGAAGAGGAAGCGTCATATTCATCTTTGCCTTTGCCATTAATAGTTGTGCAACATGGCCCTTTTAATTTCAGCTGATCTATGAATGGAATAATGGTTCTTCTCAAGACGACAAGACATTTAATTATTAAACCAGAGAGTATGCAGGAGGGCAGCTTCCTTCCACCTCAACAAAACAGGAAGGAAAGGTGGGGGCTTTATGCTCTGTGGTGAACACATGTATATCTATGAGGGTTTGGTTCAGTTTTCGTGTTTTGTGATGTGAGATACTGTCAAAAACTGCAACAAACCTTTCAACCTTAGCAAACCCCTACCCTCGGATACAACCCATAGGAGCATCTTCTGAAACAGTGCCGCTATGATGGTGGCGTATTGGACAGTCATCATCATGGTTTCAATAATAAACACAATTTAATATTAAGGAAAATAAGTATTTCGTTAAGATTAAACAACCTTGTTGTCATGGTTAAAATAATTAACACAGAATCTTAATATATTATCATTAAGAGTGGAAACAGGTTCTTTATTCAGCAGAGCTGCTGTGTGGTCAGTTGAATAAGACATATATAGCCAAACTTGTTCTCAATAAGGAGATCTTTTAAATATTAATGGCCATTGTTAAGCCTGTAGAAAAATGCTGTATCTTGTTCTGTTGGTGTAAAGAATTTGTCAAAAGGAATAGGCAATGACAAGTTAAAAGACTGAAAACCAAACGTATTAATTTGAGCCCAAACCTTTAGAGAATGTCTCACCACTGAAAAAAAGAAGAAAAAAAACTGGCAGACATGCAGCTCCCAGCAAAGTAGGGAGAAAAGCTGGTTGACACGATTTGACCTCCATACCGACTGAGGCTGATTGGTTAGGCTGCAGCATACTATATGAACCTTAAATGGTGTATAAGAAAACTATTGCTGTTCTTGATTAATATTTAGGTACATTTTTATCCAGAAAATGAACTAAAATGTTTAAAGCAGCCCGAAGTGAGACATGTAAACTGCAGCAAAATTGTAACAAATTACCTTGTGCTCAGTCATTGTTTACACCATTGTTAAAAGCAATATCCAAGGACAACTTTGCCAATTCATGGGTATAAGGCTTTGACTATAGATCGTGCGATTGTAGCTATGAGGGTTAATTAGAAATGAAAAAGAGAGGAGCTGGCAAAGTGATAAAAATCCAAAACAAATGTTCATGAATTGTATTTACCCTATTTACCTTGTTGTCTACTGCTACAGTGTGACCTGTTATTGTGTTCTCTTTAGGTAGCGTGCTGGTGCTGCAGACACCACAGCTGAAATTTCCTGCCAGTAATCCCATATTTTCCACCCTGATTCATCTGGAAATCTCTGAGTGGACTTTGCACAGTTTCTCTGCGGCCGGCCTCTTTCAGACATGTCAGCCCTGACTGGTTCCTGTGCCTGTACTAACTATCAGAAGCATCAGTGTGGCTGTTGGTGAGAGACCCACCAAAAGGCCCAGGATGCCAGGATGCCCATCACTCAGGACAACGCCCTCAGCATCCTCCCATTGCTGGAGGACTGGCAGGGGGGTCAGACCACAAGACCACAGGAGGACCACAGCCTGAATCAGGACAGTTCTGGGCACAAGGTACGTCGTCCACTTCACCCACCCTGTGTTTCCACTTAAATATGGAATATCAAATGTAACATTATGGACACCATGACAAAGGAACCTCTGCTCAGTTTTGCATTATCACTGTTTCATGATCCTCATCACATTATAACAAGATATTTTTCATCTTATGAAGACATTTTCTTGTCATTACTAAATACCAGATTGATTCAGTTTCTACCACAAAGGTTTCTTGTGATAGAAACTTATCACTGTGGTTTGTCTCTGGTCCATCGCTGCCTAAATAGACATGGTAGTTTACAACAGTCATATAACATGATAAACATATAACATGTTGATGTAGACAGTAGTTGTTTTTGTGTATGATGGTTATGGGTTGCTTTTGTTTTTGCATATTTGCATAATCACTGTGTGTGCAATTGGTGTCAGTGACTGTCAGTGAGGATCAGACCTCTGTCTAAGACCCACCTATAATTCCTGACCACATACTGTACCTCATGACACTATATGTCCCCATGTATGCAGCAAACAGTACCAAATGTCCACCATTACCCCTCCACCTCTCTCCAGGCCAGAGGCCAAACACTGCTTAGTTTGTTCCATTTGCACACATATAGTTTTACATATAGTTGTTGATGTGAACAAAATGGATTTCACTAGTAGCTGCTCTAAAAATTCCCATGTAGATGTGAGTGTGATAATGATTATCTGTGTGTCTATGTCAGCCCTGTGATGGACTGGTGACCTGTCCATGGTGTAGACACCCTGTTGCCCTGGGTCAGGCTCTACCCCACACTGATGGTGCTTCAGTCTCAACATGAAATAAAACTTATTATTATATTTAGACAACTGTGGTTTTTATTCTAGCCAGTGTGGGCTGCAATCACTCTATCTTCTTGTTTCAACGCTGTGTATCACTTTCAGATCAGTTCATCATGTTTATGAGAAAAGTTGGTTCTAACCAGATTCATTGCTTTTGTGAAATAGCCATAGGTTATTTAAATATAGTCATATGTTTTTATGATAATAAATGTTTCTTGTAAAAATAAAAACTTATCTTGTATCTTGTTATGACAACAAAATGTCATAATAATGTGACCTCTGCGTGCAGAGGACCCCCATGTCACTAAATCCGCCCTGTGTATAACCTACAGGAGTGTAAACAGGAAGCCTCATTGTCCATGATATCTATTTATGGAAACCAGATGTCTGAAAGCAGAGCACATTGGCTGGACTGGTCTCAGCCAATCACAGTGTGTTATGGATGATTGTTGAAGAAGGTCAGTCTCTACGGTCAAACTTTAAAAAATCATCTCCAGACCTCAGTCAGCTTGGATTCACAGCAGTTATACATTCCAGTGGCTACTGTATCCATTTCATTGGTTCCATCAGAGACCACTGCAGGCTCAGCACTGAGGTGCCCAGTCACGGTCCAAATGGCCAGTCAAGTGACACAGTGAAATTCATTTGTATCTCTTGAGGAGATATGCAGTGCTGGAGGCTCAGTGATGTAGTTAGTACTTCCTCATTCCCTCAGCACTGGCTTCATGGTTTGCTGTGTTGGAGATCTGCAGATCAGTTTGAACTCAAAATGTGCTGCACAGATTTACTTTGCCTCGGTGAGCAAATCCACCACTTACAACAATTGCACACATCAAAATGAACCGATCTCGGTCCAGAATCTCACTGTTAGAAATACTGAATATTGTATAACTGTAAATGTATTAGAGCTGTTTTAAAGATATCTATCTTCGGTTGGAATCATTGGGGTCAGGGCTGAGAGCCTCAGACAGAATTGGGAAGTCAGAAGATACTGAGTGATGAACTAACATGTTGCTTTCTCTGGTCTTTTCATAGAGATTGTTGACAGTATGGAAAATATAGAATACTGCACACTTTAACTCTCTGAGTCTCTTGGTAAGACTCACAGTCACAGGCGCTGACACTGGAAATGACCAGCTTTTCCAAAAGTTACACATTAGACACATGTAACTGTCAATGTGGACAGCTCATTGGTTAAAATGAAAACACAACATGTGTTTTGTCAGAAGTCAACATGCGTTCCCTGCATGAGCCTAAACATACACACTAGTGATTATCCTGGTAAAATAAAACCAGACAGTGTTTCAGAATGTTAAAGCAAACAACCAGTATTTTCATTTCAAATGTTATCTTCATCTTCATTCACTGGTCTTTCCTCTTCTCTCTCCAGCATGTGGATCAAGACTCCACCCAGAATGGGGAGGGAGACAGCATGTGCAGTAGCAGCAGTGTTAACAGTGTTCATGTGGAGGACATGTCCCTGTGTCTGGCTGCCATTCAGAAGTTGGTGGAGTACATTAAGTTCAACTTCATGGAGGGTGACACAGCTCCATCAGCCAGCTCCCCCATCTGCAGGGAGGGCGTAGATGTGGAGGTTCATGCTGTTCTCCTCAGTAAAGATGAGGGTGATACCACTGAGTTTGGCCTAAGCTTCGGGAACATCCCAATATTTGGGGACCCTGATGGACGAAAGAAGGGAGGCCCAAGGAGGAGGCGGGACCAGGGCCCTGTTATGGATGTGGGCTGTATCTGGGTGACGGAGGTGAAGAAGAAGAGTCCAGCAGCCCGCTGCGGAGGGATCAAACTGAGAGACGAACTGCTGTCACTGAATGGGCAGCTGATGGTGGGAGTAGACGTCAGCGGAGCCAGGTAGGACTACTTAACTGAAAACTGAACCCAATCTTGCAGTGATGAACTACATTATGTGCTGAAAGCCCAACTCTAAAATCCAGCAGACAGCTATCAACTAGCAGCTGAAATATGAAATAGGCTCATTGTTGAATATACAAAGTGAATCAGAGACACAAAAAGTCTCCTTAGAATTAAAGGCAAAGAAGGTAAAGATGGGGAAACTACTCAGAAACTAAAATATACTTTTTTTGGAAACCTCCGTGTCATTTTTAGTGGCCATGGTTATAGAAGAAGTCAAGCCTAAGTTTTACACCTCCCTCCTCCCTCCCCTGCAGTGATTGTACACTCGCCTCCACCCAAACAAGTAGAAATGTGAGGAAATCTGGACCCATCGTTTCCATATATTTGAACTTGTATGTAATGATTATCCCCTCAATGCTTCTCTGCAGTTACCTGGCTGATCAGTGCTGGAATGGAGGCTGTATCTATCTGATCATGCTGCGGCGAGTCAAGCGAAAGGCTCCTCTCCCTCCCTGTGATGTTAATGGCGGTGTGAGTACCTCCGTCAGCAGTGACAGCTGTGAAGAGCAGCAGCAGGCCGGAGCTTCGGAGCCCTCTGACAGATCAGCAAACTGCAAACGCACACGCAAGTTTGGCGTCATATCACGATCGTCCGTTAACCGAGACAACAGGGACAGCACTGAGTCAGAACTCCAGAGCTGCTACAATGGCTACAACTCTTCTATTCCCACTGATAAAAAGGTCAGTCCTCCAGGAGACGAGACCAGCGACATCCTCTCCTCGGAGGAAAGCCCAGACGCGTTTCCTCAGGTGAGAGCAGCTCGCCAGCATCAACACAGTGGAGGCATGGCCACCTTACCTACAAGGTGTCACAGTCAACTGTTAGAATGCAAGATGGATTCTTTCAGCAGTGAACCTCCAAACCAGGTAAGACACACTGCTGACACACAAGGCTCTGATTTATACTAGTCACTATCATACTGCCATCTTCATTCTAAAGAAACAGGGTTTGATTCTGGCCAGGAAAATGAAAATTCTGAATCACATTTTCATAAAGTTGAATAAAAAAATCCACTCCATTGAGATAAAAGTCAAGGTAAGTCAGCTCATTTCATTCTAGTTCATATATAAACTCAATCCTTTGTGAGCTCATTGTTTTTAGACAGTACATGTGTCAGAAACACTGACAGCATCAACTGGATTTGGAAATCATGCAGTGGAATAAATACTTTACTTATTTCCATCTTAATTATCAACACATCAGGTTTGTGGTCAGGAGTGGTAGTAAGGTGGGTAAACAGCAGAGATGATGAGAGAGGCCACTGAACTGAATGTCTGTTTAGTGCACCATCATTCCTTATGTCAGGACATCTGGCAGGAAGTGTGGGTAGAGTACTGCACTGTATGGACTGGTATCAGATCGCTGCCTGATCACCGAGTCTCTCTGATCTTCATACTCAATAATGATCACTAAGTGCAGTGACACTGTTGAAGGCTGTAGCTTTATCAAGCTGTGAACTCAATGTGATTGAATTCTTACATAACTCAGTTAAACAAGACTAATAATCCAGAGTCATGCCAGCAGTTCTGTGAGGCTGTATTCAGACACAGGAAGTGGTGCTTTTACATTAACATGTGATCATGCTGATGTTGACATTCAGCTCAGTCAGGGGCATGTAGAGGATCTTACACACACACACACACACACACACACACACACACCAGAAAAAAGGTACTGTGTCTCCAGGAGGCAGGTGCTGAGGATGTGTCTGTGCACGTGGCTGGTATGAGTGTGTGCAGCTGAGGCTGACAGGAATGTCATTAGTCTTGCAGATAGATGTTTGATGTCAAACCTGAGGAGGTATCTGCAGGGAAGTTAATGGAACCACAGCAGAACCATAAAATGATCAACTTCAAAAGTGAGTTGATCAACAGACATAATCAAAAAGATATCAAAAAAGCTTGGGCACGGTGAGCGGTATCAATTGAAACTGTGAACAAGAACTGTGGACATGAGCTGCTGCAGCAGGCTGCCACTGTCACACCACCATCTTTCAGATGATAGTGAAGCTGAGAAGGCCCTCTGCTGACTTTTCATGCCTCCGTTCCAGAACAGTCACAGCCTGAGGAGTTATGTTTTTAGGTTGTCTGTCCACATGTCCGTCTGTCCCATTCTTGTGAACACAATGGCTCAGGAAAAGCATGAGGCATTCAATCGAATCAACTGATTGATTTTGGTGGTCAAAGGTCAAAGGTAAACGTCACTGTGCCCTCACAAAACACATTTTTGGCCATAACTCAAGAATTATGACAGAATCTCACACAGATAGATAGACAAAGACATAGAGATAGATAGACGAAGTGATGACGTTTAAATCCAAAAGGTCAAAGGTCAACTTCACTGTGACATCATAAGAAAGACACCTGAAGAAACCTGATTTTGACTTGGTCATTACTGAATGTAAACTGCAGAGTGGCGTCTCTGCTGACAGTGATTAACCTGAGGCAGCTTTTTGAACACATTAGTGAGGCTTCATCATCTACATGACAGCTGCATGAAATGGGTATTAGTTTTGGTTCTGTTATGCAGGAATACAGGCAGTGAAGTGGATCATAAATATAACGTTAATGAACCCAAAACAACCTGTTTTAGTAGAGATGACAGATCTGTGTACAGATGTCTGAGAGGATAAATAGGATCACCACTCTGCAACAACTGGTTTGATGAAACCACAGACAGTGAAACGATAGTGGTTTAACATGTGGGTTAGAGGATTGAGAAAGACAGCTGGTGTATCATCCCAGCACATCATAGGGATTTTAAATGAAGAATCATGTCTGTAGCCAGCATGCTTGTGCCCTAGATGGAGATGACCTCTCTTATATAAATCCTTCTATGTCCATAAGTCCTCTAAATGGCTGATAAAGCTGTGAGCAGTGGCAGTGAAATTGTCAAACAAGGCTAAGAACTCAACAGTCAGCTCAGCACACTGACTGTGTGGGCATCTCCAAGCATACCTGCTATTATGGTTCATGTGTCTGCAGCAGTGTGAAGTGCAAAAGGGCTGGGTGAAGTGGAATACACAGTACAGACCATAGGTATCTGTACAGTTCAACATTATTTGTTCCTGAGGCTCTGAGCTTCAGCTTGTTCATTTTGAAACAAAGTAATGGAAACTACATTCAAGTGCCAAACCTTCAATATGAGTAGGTTTACATCTGTATTCAAACAACTGTGTCAGAGACTCAGCCCTCCTAACACATAGGTAAGTAGTACTGTCAAAAGTAATTGGACAGATGGACATGAAGTCAAACAAAATCATATTACAAACATGTTAATATTTTGTGATGTCTATGGGTCAAGGACAGATGCTTTGTATCTTTGTTGATGCTCTCTCAGGCCTTCTCCTACAGCTCCTGTCTGTTGTGGTCTCTCTGCCTTTAGTTTGGTCCTCAGATCAGTCCGACTGAGATCTGGTAATTGGCTCAGATTTAAGGTTGTTGTCGTGCTGGATGATGAAATATTTGAGTTGTGATGCACTTGGCTGTATCTGAGCACAGAACACTCCTGCATACCTCTGCATTCATCCTGTTGCTTCCATCAGAAGTGAAATCATCTATAAATACCAGTGTGTCAGTTGTATTGGCAGCCATACAAGCCCAAGCCATAACAGAACCACCATGTTTGACAGATGAGGTGGTGGCTTTGGGTCATGAGCTGTTGCTTTTTTTCTCCATGCTTTCCTCTTAGTGTCCAAAGTCCATAGAGCTTTGTTCCAAAACTCTACTGGTTTCTTTCTGTATGTTTTTGTGAACTGCAGCCTGGCCTCTGTTTTCGAGGCTTCCCAGTGGTTTGCTTCTTGTGGTGAATCCTCTTCTCTTGGTTGTTGACAAGGAAACATGTCTGCCTACATTCCAGAGAGCATTCTCGATTTGCTGTGCAGACATAAGAGATCTTTTCTCACCATGCAAATGATTACCTGGTCATCTGTAAGACATGTTATATGAATAGTGAGGAAACACATTAACTGCTTAGTTGAGTACTAATATTATCATTATTGTGGTCCCTATACTTTGACTTGTTGTAAAGTAGCTCCTAACGTCCACCTTTCTTTTTTGACTGCCATTCTGACTGAGAATATCACCAAATTAACATGTGCCACCCCTCCCATACAATGTGGGATCATCCCTTGTTGAAAACTACAATGCACAGCCCCTTACTGAATCAATGCCAGATGCAATTTGTCCCGTACATTCACAGAGCTGTTAGTATAAGGATGGTGTCTCCCTCACTCAGCCTACATGCACATCTAGTTGACAGAGCTTTTGTGTTTCTTATAACCAGTATACCCACAGCCTCTCACACATTAGTTCAATCCTATTACTCTCTGATACTGAGGTTTGACTCATAGTAGAAAACGAGATCCGTTATCCATTTGGATATTGGTAGGAACTTTAAAAACTTTTTCTTCAAGTTTGTATGACACAGGTATAACAGCCTTTGAGGGGCGGTGGTGCAGTGGTTAGGACTTTTGTTCACAGCGAGACAATTCTGGGTTCGAACCTTGTCTGTGTGGAGTTTACATGTTCTCCCTGTTCCTGTGTGGGTTCTTTTTGGTTCTCTAGCTTCCTCCCACAGTCTGAAGACATGCATGTTAATTGATGATTGATGACACCCATAGGTGTGAATGTGAGTGTGAATGGTTGTTTGTCTCTATATGTCAGCCCTGTGATAGACTGCTGATCTGTCCAGGGTGTACCCCGCCTCTCACCCAATGTCAGCTGGGATTGGCTTCAGGCCCCCCACGACCATTAAGGATAAGCAGTATAGATAATGGATGGATGGAACTACCTTTGATATCTCTCCAGTGGATTTTTAACTTCATTATTATGTTCTTCATTTGCATTGTCACCTGTTTTCCCCTCATGTTGACAGACAACTCCAATTCAGTGTAGTTCTTTTGTGCATGAACTGATGAAACGACAAAAATGTAATCTGTTGAACTTTTGAATTTATACATGAACCTGGATTCATAGTTTGCTAACATTTTGATGGATGTATATTATGACATTTGTATTTCAACCCTGCGTGATGTGTTTTTTGATGTGTATTTGTTTGTGCTCTTTTGCAGCCAAGAGAGAGCAGCCACATCTGGAAGATGCACATGGTGAAGGGTCAGGAGGGCCTGGGCATTCAGATAACAGGGGGGCGTGGCTCCAAGCGCTCTCCCCATGGCATTATTATAGCTCATATAGAAGAGGGAGGTGCCATTCACAGGTACACTTAGTTCTAATAAATGGAATATGTACATTCTTTGATATTGTGTTTTTGCAGGTGTCACGTACTGTAATGTTTGACCATATATGAAGACCTCCCCACAGTACAATTCTAATCTCTCTCCACAGTGAAATATTAAGTGTTTCAGTATTTGCTATAAGATTATTTTTTTGTCCCTGATTTTATTTACCAAAGGACAAATACTGTCTCTCCATGCTTTGTACAAACACACTTTAAGCCCTGAAAAACACACACTGTATTTACACTAACCATAATTCAAGGATGCATGATACGGCGCAACTGAGAGAGTGTTAGACAGACCAGCATGTGGATGAAGAGGCGGGGTTCTTATACTACAGAGTGGATGAGTTTATGAGAGACAGGTGTAGATGAGGGAGACCTGAACCCCTACTACAGAGAGACAGACAGGAGGTGGAGACGAGAGGGAGACACAAGGAAAAATTAGAGTCACAGCCAGAGCCATGACATTTCCTATCCTGTTTGTTAGTTTGTTTTTTGGATACTGAAATGTCTAAAATTGCATTAACAGATTATTATTAAATTTGGTGTAAAGTCAGGCTGTTTTCTAGTTGGGATGTGAAGAAGAAAAGTGCTGCCAGCTCAGATGTCTCAGATGATCTGTACAGTGTATGCGTACAGTATTTGTAAGTGTTTGTGTCTAAATGTGTGTGTTTCAGGGATGGTCGTCTTCATGCTGGTGATGAGTTGCTGATGATCAACGGTCAGTCTCTGGTAGGTCTCACTCATCAGGAGGCTGTTGCTATCCTCCGTTCCACTACTGGTCTGGTCCAGCTGGTGGTGGCCAGCAGGGTGAGTGCAGACATATACACACACACTCTCACATGTACGCATACACACACAAACACACACCCACCCCTTAACTTTCCTTCTGTTCCTGCAGGAGGAGTCAGATGTAGGCTTTGAGCGCTTCCCTTCCACCAGTCTGCCAGACCTGGTCAGCACCTGCAGCTCCTCGTCCTCCCTGTCTCAGACTGTTCTCCCTCGCTCACCACAGACTTCCAACAGCAGCACAAGTCTGCACAACCCTTTCCTGGTACACACAAATAGTATTTAGTAGAAATGTATGTATTCAGTGTGAATGTGTGTGTGTGTGTGTTTAGTGTTATTTGGGCAAAAGTTGTGATGCCAAGAGACCAGGTTTCTTTCTCCCTACCCAGTTCCTGGGCTCCATACTCCCTCCAGTGTGTTCTGGATCAGCCCAGGCTAGTTTAGATAGAGGTGTTAGGGTCACAGGGCTGGCTGTGGTACAGGGATCATGCACCAAGGTCTGTACTGTACATTCAATGTGTACATGTAAGGACAGCTAAAAGTGGAGCATGATGTGAAATAAGCCCTCTGCTAATGGAAGAAGAATCATCAGGTCATCTGTAAATGAAAATGGTTTATACACCAGAAAATAAAATAACTGTTGTATGGAAATAAGAGATAGCAGGCAGGCTGTAGCTCTTTGAGAAGAGATGAACCGAAATGTCTGTGTGTTTCTGACCTTGCAGTTGACTAACCTGGAAAAACTAGATGAACAAAGTCAGGTGGAGGCACCCAAAGGATCCTCCAGCCCCACACCCATGAAACTCTGCAGCCGATCCCAAGGTTGGTAATGAGTAATCTTTACTCTTAAGAAACAATCACATTGGTACATCTGTTCTTTTTAATAGATACAGTAGATGGAATCGGTAAATGAGAGGTGACACAGAGCTGTGTTTCCATACTAATTCTCCAGCTGCTGCAAGCAGTGCAAAATGAAACTGGTTCTTCTGTGCAGAGGAATAAAATAATTCTTTTTCCTGGATCAGGGGGGAGCAGTCGCCTGGAATCAGTTGGTGAGGATGACGAGCTGTTTGTGGAGAACGGTGTGAGCGGCTGTGAAGTGGAGCAGAAGCCTCCACCTGGGCGACGTAAACACTCTCTACCTCAACAACTAGATAGCGCTGGAGTGAGACAGGTCAGTGAATGCCTCACCTCTTTCTTTATACAACTGAAGGTGTAAAGATGTATACAATTAAAGCTGGTTCATGTATTTTATCATGAAATAATATGGAAGGAAGAGGAGTCGGGAGTTACAGGAACTCTGGAGCCCCAGTTGAAAATGTAAATACTGTACTAATCAAAAATGCAAAAAGGGACTCTCTGTCTCTTTATCAATGGAGACCATTTCTGCTCTCATTCTCATACTGAGTCCTCGATCATTTCCAATGATTTGTTCAATTAGTTGAATGTTTTCAGAAGTTTTTGATGTGGACGTCCAGAATGTTCATCATCTTGGACATCCTCTCTGCCTTCACTAAATCTTTTGTGCCATTCAAACACATGTGCACGTGACATGCAGTGTTCCCCATACAATGTACAAATAGATTCAGCTGCTGTTTTGTTCAATTTCACCAAAAGTTAATGCATTGTTCAAATTTTAAGCTAATCATTTTCTGATGCCTTAGCAAAACCACGTGCACATCAATCAGTAGCTGCAGTGAACTAAAGACGTCACTTATTGGAAACTTACAGCAGCTGTGTGTGAATACCCAACCTTTAATATATAACACTCAGTGTGACTGTGAACCATGTGGTTTTATCCTCATAAGCACAGTCTCATTATTTAATAGCCATACCTCGTATACATGTGATGTGCATTACATATTCAGTCACAAGTGCACATGTTGATGAGGTAGATAAAGAGGCAGTGAACTGTGGAGGGTGCATATCAAGTAGTACTACTACATGTATGTGTAGAGGTAGGCTACTTAGAAACAAATATGAGTCCTATCACCTCCCACACACACAGAGAGGGAGAGAGAGAGAGAAGCAGATCAAAGACAGGTCATTTATTCTGCCCTGACTGTCATGACAACAATGACAAGGGGAGCTGCACTAATTGCTGTGTTAATGAGAAGTTAATTGAGAAAAGGAAATAAGAAAGAAGAGGGCAGCATTCAGAATCACAGTGTCTTTCCAGCTCTGTGGATGATATCTCTACAGACTCTACACAGATAAGTCATCAAGATACTCATTTTCCATCAGCAGCTACAGCATCAAACCTGAATGAGAGAATAAGGTGGGAAAAAGACAGGAAGACACAGATGTTATCCTAAAGTATAAGGGAGCAAAGCAACTATTCCATTAAAAATAAATAGAAACTCTCACCACAATATAAATAACAATGTTATTTTTACCAGATGATTTTGACTGATTGTTCACTTTATATATTCATCATCCATCTAGGAATATCAGATAATTAAGAAATCAGCCCGCTCCCTGAGCACTATTCAAGTGGAGTCTCCATGGCGACTGGCACAGCCGTCTATTATCTCCAGTATAGTGCTGATGAAAGGCCAGGGCAAGGTGAGTGCACTCCTTTGACATAGAAGCATGAATAAAACTCAGAGAGTGTACTTTGAGTATGTGTGTGTAAGCCCTCACTCACCGATACATCTGTGTGTGTTGACACAGTCCATCCTTTCTGACATTGGTTGACATCTGTCTTTTATAGGGCCTAGGATTCAGTATTGTTGGAGGGCAGGACTCAGCACGCGGTCAGATGGGGATTTTTGTCAAAACCATTTTCCCTCATGGAGCTGCTGCAGCTGATGGACGACTGAAAGAAGGTAAGCACATATTTTCATTCTCTGTTGAATGGAGAGAGCAGAGGAAAGTAAAATGTGTAATATGAGAGAAACAGCCATCTCAGTCTAACTGTGTACTTCCCCATGTAGGAGATGAGGTTCTGGAAGTGAACGGAGAGTCTCTCCAAGGACTCACACACCAACAGGCCATCCAGACCTTCAAGGTAGACTGCATGTTTACAGTGGGTTCTGTCTAACAGTGTTGTTGGAAGCACTTAAATCAGACTTGAAAAGCTGAAACTTTATCCTACAACATCACATTGAAAAAAAAAATCTTTTTTTTTTCCTTGAGAAAAAAAGAATTTATTAAAGTTTCTTTTTATTTTCATAGTGCCAGCAAATAAACTGATGATCACATTTTTGGTGAAAAGACTAAGGACTTGTTGAAAGGCACTTTTAAGTTATTTTAAGAAACCTCTGAAGCTTGGTCATGAGTCAAGTCAGTTTAAGAGAAGACTGACCTCTTTATATTTATAGAGAAGCTTTTCCACTTCAATCAAATTTATTTCTATTTTTCCAACAGCAACTTAAAAAAGGTGTAGTGACACTGACGATTAGAACTCGTCTGCGTAGTCCCAGCCTGACGCCCTGCCCGACCCCCACCCTCCTCAGTCGCTCCAGCTCACCCAACTCCTACACCAGTGGGGGAACACCTGTCCCCTCAGGGTTTGAAGAGGCTGATGGCCGCAAGGGCCCTGGTCCTGGTCCAAAAGACTGTATCATCATGGAGGTCACACTCAATAAAGGTTAGCTGACTTGATAGAAAATCACCTTCATTGGAAATAAGGGGTCCAAACCAGGAAACACAGACCCAGATCAGCCAGTATGTCCTTTTAGAGAGTGTATCCTCAACTGCTTTTTGCTGTTGTTCATAGTATCATGAACTATATATTTGTTCCAGCTGTTCTTCTTTAGAGAGAGGACTTATGTTATGTCTACAGAATACTTTTTTTCTAACAGTGAGTATTGATTTATTTAGAGCCTGGTGTTGGTCTGGGGATTGGAGTTTGCTGTCTGACCCTGGAGAACTCTGCTCCTGGCATCTACATCCACAGCTTGGCTCTGGGATCTGTGGCCAAGATGGATGGCAGACTTAGGTACAAAACTTCTTTGAATTGGAAACATTTATTGGTGATGTAATGACATATGACAAATGAATGTATATGTGTTTATTACTGTTGCCATATTCACAAAAAGAGGTCCTAGAAAGTGTTGTGTTGACACCTGTTCCTCTCCTTGCAGTCGTGGCGATCAGATACTGGAGGTGGACTCAATCAGTCTTCGTCATGCTGCTCTTAGTGAGGCCTATGCCATCCTCAGTGAATGTGGCCCTGGACCAGTCAGTCTCATTATAAGCAGGCACCCTAACCCCAAGGTAAGAGGATGTCTGTTCATACAGACTGAATCATTCTCTTTTAACATGGGTGTAACATACATCTTATATTGTGTAGAATCCCCATAACCTGTAGAACAACTTGAGCTCACTGGTCAGTGTCCAATGGGGGATTCAGGTCATGTCACAGAAATCAGGCTGATAATGAACAGATTTACATTTCCCCTGTAGCCTTGACCAAACTTTATTCAAGTGAATGTCTTTAGTTAATGCTCCATTAAAGAATAATATATCTTTACTGTTACTGCACATTCACACTGTACAGTGACATTGGATGCAATCCTACCAGTGCAACATCTTCTTATGAAACTATATAAAAATATGTCTAGACTCTAAAAACATACACACATACAGGACATTTCACACTTTTTTCGCACATTGCACTGTTCCTTTAAAAGAAGCAGTCTTTAGTGCAGTTATGGCTCTTGGATAAAAGCTGTTTTTCAGTTTGTTTGTTCGAATTTTCATTGACCTGAAACATCTGGCCTCGGCTCAGGTCAGCAGTTCAAACAGAGAGTATCCAGGATGGGGTAGATCTTTTAACATAAGCACTGAGAAAATAATGTCAACCAAAACAGTTTTCCATCTATTGGCCTGTCAGCCTGTTAAGATACAAAGCAGAATACAGTTTTTTGTAATTTGACAGAGCATGTTACCCCATTCTTCTGTGAGGCAGCAGGAGGATCTGAGTGGACAGTGGGAGTAAACAGACATGTTCTTCTCAGAGATCAGTAACAGATGTTTGGAGCCAATATGCATTTGCAGTAAAAATGAAAAGTCCAGATTTACAGTAACACAAACTCCAACACACAACTTCCTATAATGCCTGTAACACAAATCATAACACATTTCAGTGTTGTCCAGAAGAGGGCAGCATAGAGCACTTAGTCTTTGTAGTTACTTAATTACTAGTGTAGTCACTGCCAGTTCAAAATGTGATTGTTATCTCATTAATAGTTGAGTATTTTATTCAATAATCTAATCATCATCATCTCATTTCTACGTCACTGCTGTATTATTATATCAATGATAATAACAGTCCCTGTTAGCAGAATAGCTCATCAGGAAATACTTGACCACAAACTCAAAAGGGCTGCTCTGACACGTGAACTCACTTGCCAGTTTATTAGGTACACCTAATACTAATGCAATATAATCCAACAGGCCTTTGATAAATCCTCCCTTCATGAAGATTTGGATGTTCTGTTTTGGATGTGTTGGAGAGAGCAGTTTATTTATGTTACTTATCACTTTGGAGGCTGTAATTTCTGCTGCTGTTGAAAATATGGCTTAAAATAAACAAAATTATCTGTTTTGCTGGCAAGTGAAGTTTTCCTGTTCTGTCATATTTCCTCTATTATATTACTTTTTTGGTTTTTGAGAGACACGTTTTTGCAGTGTGCACATTTCTTTTAAACAGTACGGTTTTAAGTAAATAAAAGTTTGTTATATATGTTTTTGTTTATTACATGTCAGCCCCTTTAATATTGACTTAATATTAATTAAAACTAAAAGCTCCTAACGTTAGCTAGCTAGCTAGCACCATTATTACTATCATCAGCTAATCTGCATTAGATCCAGGGGAGTGCATTTTTAATGTATTTATTCAGTCACTGATCACATCAGACAAAATCATAATTCCAGTAATTGGAAAAATGATAATTATCTTTCAGGCTGATGATGACCACCCCCCAGTGAACAGCAATGGACTGGATCTAGCTTCATGATAGACCTTGTTGTCTTTCTGAAAAACAAATGAGAATGGAGGGTTTGTCATGATGAGAGAGAGAGAGAGAGAGAGCACAGAGCTTTCCTCCTCATTTCACATTCTCCCCACATGCATTCAGGGTTTCATATGAACTAGTCTGTACAACATATCGTCCTACCATGTCTAAAGGTACCTGTTTACCTGTTCACTATGGCAGTTGAGGTGAAAAGCTTGCCCACTCCTTTAACTGTCTCTCCAATAACTCAATGCACAGTGTCTGTCTCTAAAAGTGTTGGTCGCAGCTCCCCATGATGTCAGAGAGGACAGTGTTTTCTTTTCTTTAACAAACAAAAACCCAGTTCTGATGAGCCTCCTGATTTTCCATGTCTTTTCTCAGGTATCAGAGCAGGAGATGGATCAGGTTATAGCTCGATCCACACACAGAGACAAAATGAGCAGGAACAGACATTCATCTCACTCCCAAGGTCTGATATCTTTACCCATAGTTTCATTTGGCTTTCCTCTTCTTTAATTTACTCCTGCACTGCATTTTACACATGTCCATGTTACAATATGCACACCATAGATCAACTTAGTGTTAAAGGAAATTGAAGAGCATGGCTCCAATGCCCAAATAAAATGTTTTTATCTGGTATCTGACCTCTGTGGGCTGTAATCTGTAGGTCAGTCCTGTAAGAGCCTGAACCCAGCAATGAAGGACAGGCAGGGAGACGGTTCCCCTGCTCTCAGCTGGACCATGAAGAGATTCCTTGAGCCTGCCAGTAGAGTAAGTGTTGATTTAGTATTATTCATATATCATAGCTGAATTCATACAGACTTGATTTCACTCTTCTTAAATGGTGCATGAGTATTAATCTGTCACACAGGCAGTCACAGGTTGGGGTATCTAACCCCAACCCCCAAAACTGATGCTTGTTTTCTTCTTTTATTTTAAGTTCAAAAAGGTGAAGGGATGTTATTGTTATTTTTATATAAGTTCAGCAGTTAAATTTCATAAGCTGTTTTATTTGTCCAAAGAGCTTATTATGGAGAACTACTTCAGAAATGTGAGGTTGTGGTTTTCATCTCTCTTCCATTTTCATGATTCTAAAGCAGGGGTCCCTGAGCTCGGAGGCAGAGTTATCTCAGTATTTCTCCCAGGATGTTTCCAGCCACTCGTTTCTGTCTGAGACCGTGGTGATGGACTTGAACAGTGACGAGGCTCTCCACCAGCAGAGCTGTACTACCTCTATGGATGACAACTCAGCACAGCCACATGGTACATTTTTAAACATTTCATAGTTTTAGGAGTGATTAGGTAGCCAGCTCTAGTGACTTTTAAAGCTAGAATGAACAGAGCTTTGGGTTACTCCAAAACTAAGCTTGAATTAAACCTCCAAGGTCACAGGATTAAGCTTCATACACATACACATGGATTATTTGGACAGTTTCCATGAAGTTCAAACCGCAGCACCAGCTTCACATACTGCCATGGCTGAGGAAGACCTAAGGCTGTTACTGATATCACATAGCACAGTAGTGTATTTTCACCTAAGGTGGAGTGACATGAAGTATTTTCACAAGTATTCACATATCACTATTTTTTCTCTAATCCATCATCACATTCAGTTCAACCAGAGGTGTTTTCTTTTCATCTTGCTGGTGAAGATATTTGAACTGTAGCTCATGGAGTCAAAGGTTTTTTCTTCTTGTGATTTATTTTTCGTACCCAGATTCACCAGATGTGAAAGGTCTAGTCTGAGGCTTTACCCACCTTAAAGATATTAAGATAAAATAAATAAGGATATTTTAAAATGAGCATATCAAGTTATAAAATTATGGTCATCATCAGATGCATTCATCTACCATCAGGTATACCAGAAGAATTTATGAATTCAACAGCAGATGTGTACTGTCGTCAGTGTTTGGATGGCTTGATAGTGTTTGCTTTAACAGTTTTTCTTTCATGTTCATTTTAAGAATATGTTGTGTATGTATGTGTTTTTGCCACATTTTCATTGATCCACATTCACTATACTGTATCATCTTTCTTTGTTTTTATTTGGCTGTAAAAGTGACTGTTCATCTGTTTCAATTTTTGTCACCATGTCTTTTTATTGAATAAACCACATTATTTGTGTCTTATTCTCAGCTTTCATCCCCTCCCTAACAGAAGTGGAGAGTGGCCCTGTGTACAGCGCATCACAAAACAAGACACCTGTTCCACTTAGTACCCATGTAGAGGCAGGTTGCCAGCCCATTGCTGTCTCCAGCCCCACCTCAGTGCGGAGCCCACTTCTCCGTCAGCGACGGGTGATGTGCTTTGAGGACGAGCTCAGTGATGATGAGGACTCAGACAACACTGGAAACACCGGGCACTTCCACAGACCAACAAAATCTGACTCGCTTAACTTCAGTGATGCCCAAGCAGCCCAAATTTCCAAAACTGACTCTGCGGTTGTCATTGCTACATCTGCTACATCATCATTAGATGTAGATGGTGACAGTGAAGATGGGGGGGATTTGCATTTGTGTGGAAGCAGTGATGTGACAACACCACTCAATGGTAGTTTCTCACAGTGTGAGGAAGGTATTACCACTAAGTCTGAGTCACCTGGTTCTGAGTCACCCTTCATGCCCATTCGTTGCCCCTTTGATTACAGAGCAGGGGTGGCAAGCAGTCTGGGCTCTGTGTCTGGTAATTTGACAATCATAAGTGAAAACTATACAAATCAAGATGACGGACAGGTGGAGTCAAAGCGCTCCCCCAAGCTTGAGCATAAAGCAGTTACACGTGTCAAAAGTATGATGAGCATTGAAGCACCAAACCTGCCTCAGCAGCTAAAGTCCAAAGTTGATGAGCCCTCTCCATGCTTGGCCCTATCCCAGCCCCCATCCCAACCCACACAGTGTGGAAGAAACCCCAGGACTGCTGGTGGGTCAGTACCCCATCAGCACTGTAAGAAGGGAGACGCCAGTGAGCTTGAAGGTGTTTGTGCCATCGACTCTGTGACCCTGAAGAGAAGTGAGGACGAGTCATTTGGTCTTGACCTGGAGATTATGTCATCCCCTCTGAAAGTTGTCATCACTGGGTTAAAGCCTGGCGGTGCAGCAGAGAGGGTAAGTCTGATTGATTTCATCTTCATACCAGTCCAGTACCACTGAATGGATACTTCTTTCTGTCTGATTTATTTAAAGAATTTAAACAATGCAATGAATGGTATTTGTGAGCACTGATGCATCTGTTGCTCAATGAAAACTTTAATGTTATCACTTTTGTTTCCTTGTATTTCCAGGGATCTTCAGCAAAGCTATGTCCTGGAGATGAGATTGTAAAAATAGGAGAAAAGCTAGTGTGCTCCTCTAGCTATCAGGAAATCTGTGAGCTGATGCACAACCTCCCTATGACACTAACGTTGGAAGTCAAGAAACCAGTTTCAGGTGAGCGATCAGTGTGGGTGCTGCCATTACACATTTACCTTAGTACTCCACATTTGATCTTTTCAAGTAGAACTGGGATGCTGTCCTTAATGCTCTTACATTTGCAACACTAGTGTGTACGACAGTGCTTTCGCCTTGGGCCTCCTCATTTTTATGAGACTGTTGTGCTTGTATAGCAGGGGTCCTGAGAGTCCATCAACAAACAAAAAGACAGGAAAGTCCAGCAAAACAAAAAGCTTAACTTTTGCCCTAATGTAATGCTGTCCAACAACATACTTTGGCAGTCAATCAGCACACTCAGAACATATCAGTATATTATTAAAGGAACATTCTGGTATATAACTTAAACAGCTGGGATCACTCTCACCCATAGACACATCTACATTTTCCAAGTCTGGAAGAATTCCTAGTGACCTGAAGTATCAGACCAGTAAATCAAAATGAAAACAACATGGGGCAGCCAAGGGCCCTTGGGGCAGCTTCTGTCACTCAGACATGCAGACCATCAGCGTCCCCGCCTGCTTTTAACCTAATGGTATGGTCTGGTATGGTGCACCCTCAGCACCTCATAACATCACAACTACTCTTCCCAAAATTGATTCTCTGTTTTAAAAAACTAATAAATTACATCAACATATAATCATATTATATGTGAAATGGAATGAGATGTGTATGCATGGAGATAATATTGAAAATAATGAGCTGTATACTCTTCTCTATCAGTTGGAAGTAGCTTCAGTTACTCTGAGCTATCAGAGCTTCATGATGATAGATACAGATCACATATACTGTGTTCACCTTTGAGAAAAATCTGCAACCAAAATGCAGAAATGTATGTTTTATATTAAGTTTCCTGATGGCTAACATCAATTTTAAAGAAAACACAGACATTATGTTTCAAAAAGGAATGACTAAATATGATTTGATAATATGATATGATAAATGTATTATTTGATGAAGTTTGCACACGTTATTGCTTTCATCAGTGCTATTTTCCAAAACCTTGCACTTGCATGTGATGTGGTGGTGTATAATTATACTTCCTCTAACTTGTGTATATATATATATATATGTCATTAGTGGCAGAATGCTAATCAGTATGCCTTTAAATAGAGCACCATGTATGTCCTTTTTATGCCAACCTAAGATGTAGGATCAACCCTCCCTCACTCACTTCCCCAAAGCAACCTCCAAGCTTCTGGCTTTCCATGGTGACTATATTATACAGCATATTGTACCTTAGATTATACTAGATTTACCCTGTAGTTTAACTTCCTGCATGCTTTCTATGTAGTTTAATAACTGTTTTTAGAGTAGCTTAATGTAAATTAGATTTTAGTGTAGTACAGACATTGTTGTGGATGGCTGTTTCTTGGTCACCAGAAGAGAGGAGTTTTAGTCCCATGTTATTATTTTAGGAGTCATCAAATGGGGCACCTTTTATTAGATTACAATCTTTTGAAGAAATTGTGAGTTAAAAATTTTGGATTGCTGGTGAAAGGTTACATTTAATTGAAAATGGATCTGATTACAAATTTATGCAGTCAAAGAAAAAAGTCTTTGTCTCTATTGCTTCACCAGCTTAATCTGTAACATAAGAGACAGCAGTAGAATAAATACTCAGGTGACATCCCAGAGCAACCACAGCAATGTCTCCAATTAAGTCTTGTAATTTAGCATCTGAATAAACATTAAAATGTGTACAAAAGTTTCTGAAATAATCAGTCATTTAAATTCTGTCTACCAGACCATAGATGTAATCACACCAACTATTGTGCGGTTGGTTATTGCTGTGATCTGAGAATATTAATTGTTTAGAATTGAACATTTACAGTCAACTCTCTCATTGATCCTTCTGTTGCCTCTATTAATGAGGTTTTGAGTTTGCCTTTGTTTGTTTAGTATCATCATCACACAGATCCTTTGACCTTTTCATGGATTTCATGCAGCTACAGTCATGTGAAAAGTAAAACAGGACATAATAAAAATCATCATCATCCTTACAAAGTCTTAAAATTAGAGAAATACAAAATGCAGAAAGCAGTGTGTGGAAAATTAAGTTAAATTAAGTACACCCTCACTGCTTTCATAGGAATTAAGAGGGTAAGTAGCAGCCAGGTGCAAATGTCCTTGATTCACTGATCATTAGCAAGTGTGAGCACCTCTATAAAAATCAGAAGTTTTGTCAGTTTGTTGGTCTGCAGCGTTCAGATGTGTGTTAGGAAGGAGGAAAGACAGCAATGATCTTAGAAAAGCAATTGTTGCTGCCAATCAGTCTGGCAACTCATATAAGGCCATTTTCAAACAAATTGAAGTCCATCATTCTACAGTGAGAAAGATTATTCACAAGTGGAAAACATTCAAGACAGCTGACATTCTTTCCAGGAGTGGACGTCCCAGCAAATTCACCCCAAGGTCAGACCATGCAATGCTCAGAGAAATTGCAAAAACCCCAAGAGCTACATTTCAGACTCTACAGGCATCAGTCAGCATGTTATGTTAAAAAGACTGCGTAAATATGGCTTGTTTGGAAGGGTTGCCAGGAGAAAGCCTCTTCCCTAAAAAGTACATTCTGCATGACTTAGGTTAGCAATTTACATCTGAACAAACCACAAGACTTCTGGAACAATGTCCTTTGGATGGCATCAAAGTAGAGATGTTTGGCCATAATGTACCGTGCCACATTTTGTGAAAACCAAAGAGAGCATATCAGCACCTCATACCAGCACCTCATACCAGCTTTCAAGCACAGTGGTGGGGGGTTGATTTGGGCTAGTTTTGCAGCTACAGGACCTGGGCACCTTGCAGTCATTGACTCAACCATGAACTCCTCTGTATACCAAAGTAAGTAGTCTAGAGGGAAATGTGAGGCCATCTGTCCACCAGCTAAACTTAGGCTGAAATTGGAATGCAATAGGACTATGATCCAAAACACACCAGAAAATTTATAACAGAATAGCACAAAAAGAAAAGAATCAGGGTGTTGCAATGGTCCAATCAAAGTCCAGACCTGAACCTGATTGAAATGCTGCGGTGAGATCTTCAGAGAGCTGTGCATAAACAAATGCCCACCAATCTCTATGAACTGAAGCGAAGTTGTAAAGAGTGGGCCAAAATTCCTCCACAACGATGTGAGAGACTGATAAAGTCATACAGAAAACCATTACTTCAAGTTATCCCTGCTGGTGGTTCTACAAGCTATTGAATCATCGGGTGTACTTAGTTTTTCACACATGGTTTCTACAGTTTGTTAAATAAATAATGTCAAAGTGGAATCTGTTGTGTGTTGTTTTACACCTGAGGTTAGATTTAAATCATTTTAGAACCTGGTAAGTACCAGGTGATTTTTATCATGTCCTGATATGTAAAACCATAGAATTCAAAGACGGCATACTTTTTCACGACTGTATATAAGCTATAAGTGAAAGAATTCTTCAGATGAGAATGGTCAGTATGCAGTGGTCTTTGTGGATGTGGAGGACATTACATAATGTTGGATATTCCTCTTATATCATTTTATTTTATGGCATGACATCAATGCAATGTAATCATGTGTTGTCCCTGCGATGAACTGGTGATCCATACAGGGTGTACCCTGCCTCTTGCCCAGTGACAGCTGGGATAGGCTCCAGCCCGGATAAGCAGTATAGATAATGGATGGATGGATGGATGGATGGATGTAATCCTGCTAAATAGCATTTTTCCTTCTTAGAGAGTGTTTTGGAAAAACCTTCAAATGTCATGTCAACTGATTAACTCAACACTTGTCTCCCTGTCACTATCAGTGGTGATTTAAACTGCCTACTTTTCATTTCTGGTTCCAGCTGTAGATCGACTGTCCAGTTTGATAATGTCATCAGGGAGCAGTGATGGAGCCATCAGACTGAACACAGCCAGACCTGTTCAGATGATGTATGATGAAGGACAAGTAATAAGAGCAAATTCAGGGAGTTCCAGCCACGCAACTCAAACAGACCATGACTTTCAAATACCCATCACTAATATAGATGACATTTTATTAGAGGTGAGCCTCTGCAGTGATAAAAATACACACACCAAATCGCCCTACAAAACATCTGATGAGCCTCTATCCTGCTGTGCAAGCCAACATACTGTGACCCCATCTGAGGAAGCTGGCATTCAAGTTCCTGTAGAAACCCATCCCTTGGACTTGACTGGACCTAATGATGCAGGAAATGAAAAATGTGCCATCCCCCCTGTGCAGAAGGCACATGTGAACCAACCAAAGGAAAATGCTGGTTCTAAATATATGTACCCCATAGGAGATGACAGTGATTCAAACAGTGACTCCACCACTGACAGCAGTCTAATGGTCAATAAGATTGCAGACAGTGGTGGAAGTCTTCATGAGCCCTGTTCAGATGAGGAAGAAGTGGAGTTTTGTTCTGATAACCAGCAACCTGCCTCTGATGGGCACTTTCCTTTAAACCAGTCACCAAATGGGACTTTACCTTTTCAGCCCACCAGCAGTCAAGATACAAACCTGGATCAGACCTTTGATATAATGCAGGTCTCCTCTGATGTCTCAGTGAGAAACAAAGAAAACTCTGTGTCAACAACTCAGTGCTCACAGTTTTCTCAGTTGTTCAGTTGTTCCTCTACAGACAAATCACGCCAATCTTCCAAGAGTACAACACATGTGTCTTCAACAGAGTGCCACATTAATAGTGCCATTGAACCTGGTGACAATGTTAAAGTATGCATGGCATCCAGTCCTGGTAGCCGAAGCATTTACAGCTGCCCTTCCCCACCAGATAACCACAGTGTCACACAGGGTACTACTGCCTCACTGACCTCAGATTTACTGAGGCATTTGAATACAAAATTACCCATTTCATCTGTGGAATCAGAGACTCCAGGTTCAAGCACTGGTGCCTCAGATACGCTGTCAGCATCAATGATAACCAATGAAAAAGTCTTGAAATGTAAAACGAATTTAAACCCCCATGCTAGTTCCTCACTTAAGAAGACCTCTGGCCTAAAACCCACTGATAATTCAGACTGTCCTGTGTGGAGCAGTATCTTAAAACTCCAGGTTGAATCTCAAATCAGACCAAACACTAGTGCTCCCAAATTGAAAGGCCTAAGTATTAAAAGTAAGAACCAACCACAGGAAGAGCCTCTCCAAAAATCTTCAGGGAGTGAAAGTCTAGTTCTTTCAAACACCAATGTTGCCTTGAACCAGTTAACAAAATTACCACCAATGGAAACCATGTCCAGCTGTGTGAAGACCAATAACAAGCCTGATATGAACAGCTGCCTTGCTTTGCCAAAAATAAGTGACAGAAGGCAAGTTACACCTGAGCATGGGCATACAGGTGGCACTTTACAAACTGTGCAACTGTCCAAGGAGGAGGGCAACCATTTAGGGTCCAAAGTAACAGCCAAATCACAGACCCAATCACACCAACCTTCCACACAGAGGACATTTATAGAAGTTCAGCTGTCTTCCTTATCTGATTCATCATCACCAGTTTTGGCACACTATGAAACAGTGAATTCAAAAGACTCTAAACACACTCAAAGAGGCACAGATGCACGATTAGCACCTATGCTTTCTCCTGCTATTTCCCCTGTAGAAAAAACTATTGCCATGGTCCGTAACACAGAATTTAATTCACTGTGCTCTGCCAAAGAGACTCAAGCAATCACAAGTAATGGCCCAAAACCCAGCACTTTTATGGAGCCGAGTGAGACCCTAAAGCCCAACACATCCAGACTATACGTTAAGACAACGGAAAGGCGAAGCTTCTCCACAGACACTACCTTAACTGCAGACTACAATCCTTTCTCTGTCCGACATAAGATAAAGTCCTTCGAAAACCTGGCTAACTTTGACAAGCCTGTGGCTAGAAGCAGTGACATTCAGTCTTATGCGCTGGCATATAGAGCCTCACTTAACCAAAGGATTGCTGGTTATATGGGCTTAGTTAATTCTATTGACTGTCGGGCACGCCAAAGGAGTTTTAGTTCTTATGTGGAGAATCTAATCCCTAGCACACCCTGCTCACCTCTTCTTGGTAAACCCCCATCTAACATAACACTGATGGACCTTGAGTTACCACCTACAAGCTGCAACACGGCTCCCCTGTTAGAGGACAATACTGAGGCTGAAGTTCATAAGGTTCCAGATGGTATTACACCACAGACCCCTCCAGTGCTGCGGAGGAAACATGGCAAACTTCCTCGCAGCAGGTTGCAACAGCTCAGGGCTCTCAGTATGCCTGAGTTGGAAAAGCTATGCACAGAGGACTTTACCAGAGGACATGGTACAGCCACAGAAAAAACTGAGACTGGCATCCACCCCACAATACTTACAAAAGCCACAGCGACTGAGAGCTTTCCAACCTCTACAGCTTCAACAAAAGTGGATGTGAACAGGGTGAGCCAAGGTTATCCTGGGTCCACTGATGAGACTCCTCAGAGAAGTCCAGAGACCCATGGTCAACAACCCAGCTGGTCCATCAGGTGGGGAGTTCAATGAAAAACTGCAAATTTTTAATAATTTCTATTCAAAGCATACTGAGGCCACTATGTGTAGGAAATGAAAATGTCTGACTTTTGCATTCCTTGTGATCGTATCGAGACAGACTGCATAGGATAGATTATTAGAGGAACTCCTGACGCCAAACAAATTGCAGAAGTTTTTCATAATATGCTGCTAATCAATAGTGCCTTGAAACACATTTACATTTTTGTCCAGAGATTTACAAATGAGTCATAATCTAAGCCACAATAGTTTCAGAAAGTTCCAAAGAGATATCAGGCGAGCAAACATCATCTGATATAACTCATGTCAATTGAATTAGAGCTAGGGATGTAATAATATCAAAACCTCACAATACAATAATACATCAATAATAAGCACACGATTTATTGCATTATTTTAAAAAAGGTAAATGAAGACTTGGAAAACATTCTGTTTATTGAACAATGAAAAAGGTATTAATTTTATTTTTAAAACAGTCAGTTAGATAATAAAGTACAAAAACAGTCGTATTCCCTGACGTGTAGGTAACTTCGGTCTGACAGTGTCTGCATATTGTTTTTTGTCACCTGTCACCTTTTCTCCTCTCTCATTTCGTGACATGGGGAAACCAGAATGCTTGCACACATCAGATGTAAAAGATGCTGGAGCAGCCACAGTTTCAAAGGCTCCGTCTTTCTCTCTCCCCTGCTCTGTTCTCCCTCGCCTCCAACACCAGCATCTGCCAACTTCACTGTAGATTTGTAGAGAGCGCGAGCAGAGCACAAAGGATTGTAGTTCTCATTTCCCTTCACTCTATTCCACTGCAGCTGTAACACAACTACAATTTCACAACTGTATCTATGGTATCGACACACTTTTGTTCTCGCGACCTCGTGAAATTGATAATACCGTTACATCCCCACTAAGAGTTCATGATTGGGAGGTGCTTATTGGTAAAGCCTTTAGTTAAATATAACTTAAGATAACTCAAAATATTACAACTTTTTACTCAAAATAAAAGACCTTTCCTCCATAACTGCAGTGTTTTTAAACTGGGTCTCTAACTTGTGTTTTTGGGTATAAATGATTGATTGGGACAAAAATCATTGCAGTATTGATCAAGAACAACCCCACCAACAGCTGCTGCAATGTAATCAAATGGACAACTGTCCTCGTCAGTCTGTCCACTAAAACGCTTGTTTTTGCCACTGACAGACTCAGATTGTTATTCTAAGTGTCTGACAACATTACATATAGGATTCCTATAGAGATAGAGCTTTTTATTAAAGAGTGAGATCCTTTTAGTTTAACCAGAAACATCACTGTATAATGGAATATGTCGATACTGAGTGAACATAATGGCAATTTATGCCTCATTACTGTTCTGTGGAGGCTGCATTAAGACCTATGCAATCATTTAGTGTTTTATATCACTTACAATAATAATACTTACATATTATCTGTCCTGTAAATAAGCAAAAATCTACCAAAGTAATGCATGTAATATCATGACAGTAGTAGAAATAAGACATAAATGGAGACACTTAAACTGTTAAATCAATTAGCAAAACAATTATCAACACTAAAAGGCACTGAAAGTCATCAGCAGTCAACTATCAGCCGAACTGCAGCAGTGACTCTGTCCAAACTCCACAGGCAACAGGAACAATGTAACTGATTGACTGATGGGGTAGCTGGATGTTCAGGACGTGTCAAGGGGAGCAGGTATCTGTTGGGGCAGCAGCCGAGTTAAGTCAGGTCAGGCTGAATACACAGGTTTGTAGTGCTGAACAATCTCAGCAGCGAGCAGCAGCCACAGTGAGCCCTGAGAGGAGAGCATGCCAGTCACCACATGCATTGCTAGGATAGAGTCACATTTTTTCAAGTCATCATTAGTTTCACTAAAAGAGTTACAGATATAACTATAAGCTTCATATTAACTGCAGCCTCAACTTTAAATTCTGTCATACATTTTCTATACAGAAATCCCTAGCTGTACTAACTCATAACATACATACAACCATGTGAGTAAACCTAAGCTTAAAGCAAGCTAGACATTACAAGCTACACATTACAGTCTGTACCACTGCTTCAGGTTTGCTTCTGTTTGTCTTTACTGGGAGCTCAGAGTTGTAACAAAATGTGTTTGGTAATATTAGTTGCATGCTAGGTTGGGCTGACACTGTATGTTCTGTTTTGTTCTTGTGTGTGTGTACAGTGTGTATGGCAGAGAGAGATGGTAGTTAGTTAGTCACTGTATCTAAAAGCCAAGGAGGCAGGAGAGGCTGAGACCAGGAATGATCATATATATATTCATATCAGTAGGAAATGTGAAAGTGTCATGTTTTTGCCAGGATACAGATATATGGAGCTATTTATACTCACAAAACAACTTCTCTACATTGAGCAGTTGAACATAATGTCTCGACATTAGAAGTCACTAAAGTCAGTATATGATATTGATTGAGTAATAAGCAGGTTTTTGATTTCTCTGGCTGACTACCCTGAATCTTTGATCACTATTTATTATATGTTAAAGATACATCAAATATTATTTCTTTGGTGTGTTGTTTGTCTTTGTTCAGTGGTGAAGACTGAGGTAGATCTCATAATGTTGATGAGATTTATAAGGAATATATTATCTTAGAAATCATCTCAACTGGACTATAAAACAGAACTATAAAAAATATTAGCTGTGCCTAATTTCACCATGGCCCTGCGATGGACTGGCGATCTGACCAGGGTGTACCCCGACTCTCACCCATTGTCAGTTGAGATAGGCTCCAGTCAAGTGAATGGATGAATGAATAATTTCATTGCATTCATTTCTTTTACCATCATGTTTAATTCCAAAGCGTGGTCTTATCTGAAATAGTAATCATGGGAAAGAAAAATACAGCAAATGTTGTCATTTGCTTCCTTTTGTCCACAGTTTAAAGGAGCTGGCTTCTTCTCCTCAGAGTCAGTGTAAGCTGCAAACACTGCTGTTCTCCCCGACAGTTAAATCCTACGTGTTGGCCCTGCTTCAGGAGGCCGAGGCCTTCTCTGAGGTAACACCATGCTGCTCACACATACATTCACAACATCTACTTCACACGTAATTAACTACCTATTCTATATTCAATATAAATACTATATTCCTTAGACTGTATTGTTTCAGTCCTACTGTCTATATGAATTCCGTATTACAGTGATTGTGTGTCTGAACTCTCAGCAGGTTAACGACAGTACTCACCTCGTCGTCTTGGGTAAAGAAGAAGGCTCAGGACTTGGCTTCAGTGTTGCTGGTGGAGTCGACCTTGAGCAGAAGGCAATAACTGTAAGAACAGTATAAAAGTACAGAAGATGTTCAGGAACATAATGTAGGCGCTTAAATTCATTACTTGTAGTATGAAAACCTTTCTTAGAAAGTGTGCACAGTACATTTCAAGATGTGAAGTTGTGACTGTCACATATTCCTGTTTGCTCACAGGCATTTTGTCAGATATTGCTTTATTAACAGTTGGTATGAATGAAACTAGAGAGGGTATGAAGCCTCCTCTCCTCTGGTCACTGCTCAAATATGAGAGCTTCAAATAGTCTCTCTTACAGTGTTTGCTTAGAATATAAATGACAACAGAAAGAATAATAGAGACGGGTTGGTTGTGGATGGTAACGCTGTCTCTCATACCTGTGTCCAGGTTCATCGGGTCTTCACCAAAGGTGCAGCCAGCCTCGAAGGCACAATCCAGAGAGGGGACAGCATTTTATCCATAAATGGCACAAGTCTGGAGGGTAAAACACATGGAGAGGCTGTGTCTTGTCTACATCAAGCCAGGTTGTCCAGTCAAGCCTTAGTGGTCATCTTGAGAGACAAGGACAGTGAAGTGAGTGTCTCTGACAGACAGGACTCAGCTTACCAGTCAAAGAGTCTGTGTTCTGCCAGGAACAAGTCTTTGGAAGCTGGAGCAGGTAAGTCTTCAGCTTACGTCTATGATAACAAAACCTGCTTTCTTCATGTGGGAAAAGTAGTTTATCTCCCCCCCAGCAACAGAACATGTTCCTGTTTACCCTCATTAACCTTTACCTTACCTCTCTGTTTGAACCTTCTCACTAACACTGGGTTTGTGTACTTGTCACCCGTGAAAGTAATTTCAGAATCCTCTGATCTGTTGTCCTGACAGTCCACTGGTCCAGCTGTACACAGCAAAATCAGCAGTGTTAATTCAACACCTATTGAGTTGAAGGCTGGAGCCTATCTCAGCTGTCATTGGGCGAGAGGCAGGGTGCACCCTGGACAGATCGCCAGTCCATCGCAGGGACAACATATAGAGACAAACAACCATTCACACCTACAGGCAATTTAGAGTCACCAATTTAGAATCAGTTAACCTCCATGTGTTTGGACTGTGGGAGGAAGCTGGAGTACCTAGAGAGAACAGAGAGAGAACGGGGAGAGAACTTCTTACTGTGCTAACCACTGGACTACCTTGCAGACTAAATGCGTGACTTTCCGTGAATAATCTCAAAACATGCTGTTACCATTTCCTCGCCTTGAAAACAAAAGTGTTACCTCCCTGTTCCGTTGCCATAAGGGACTAGCGGACTGCTAACTGCTATTTTCCCCATGAGCAAAACGTTACTAGAGCCATTAATTCACTTAGCAACACATGATACAGGATTATTCTTTTCAATTAACTGGGCAGTGCCATAGACTGTATGGGCAGTACATGACGAGTTGATTAGCTAACCAGCCAGCCAGCTATGCTCTTCATTTTTGACTAGATGTGACCAGACAACACTTCAGTTGTTGCTATGTAAAGAAACCAGGATATTTAGCATAAACCACCAGCTAAAATAAATAGTACTGGGTAGGTAATTTAAGATTAGATGTACACACATCAATGCTCCTGGTCACAACTGAAGTGTTGTCTGGTCACATCTAGTCAAAAATGAAGAGCATAGCTGGCTGGTCTCCTGCCTCCATGCAACTCTGTAGAGTTGTTAGCAGAGTCATTTAACTCTCTGTATCAACACTGACACTGTGAGGATTAACTACCTTGTAGTTGAATTAGACTTCAACAAGTGTTGAAATTAATAATATAATAATAATCTGTATTTTTACTAACACTTTTGATGAAGCATTAACCTTCTAAACAGCCCCTGCTGTTGGCAGTGTTAGCTGTCATCAGCTGGCAGTAAATCAACTTCAAATAGTAAGCAGCAGAAAGCTCTCCTTATGTTAAAATGTCACCTCTGTAACTGTGGGTGTTGAATATTTCTCAGTGGTGGATGTAGGTCCAGACGGTGCTTTAACAGTGGAGCTTCACAAGACTTCTGCTGGCCTAGGCTTCAGTCTGGAGGGGGGGAAGTCCTCAAGCCACGGAGACAGGCCTCTCGTTGTCAAACGCATCTTTAAAGGTGACTTTTTCTCTTTAATTCTCTTAGACAATACATGTTAAAGAGAATTACTCATCTAGAATCTAATAAAGAGACACTGCAGTGGTGTGTAGAGCTGTTGACAGTAGAATGTATGTATCTGTGGTCTTCAGATGATTCATAGTTTGTCTGTGTAAACCTGTCCAAGTCTACAATGTCCTTTTTCTGTAAACATGAGATAATTCTGGCTATGGCACAGGTAGGACTGGTCAAATGATGTCGTTTAGGGGCACTGAGCCTTTCAGCTTAATGTAACAGTTCACCAACACAGGACAATTCAAAATGTCAGAACATTTCATGGCCAGCACCAAGGTGCTGAATCATTGGGCAACATACATAACCGCACACACGTTACATCAAAGGTTAGCAAACGGTACAGTAACAGAAAGAAATGATGATGGATTCCTTATACAACACAGCATTAAAAATATCTGCGATGCAACAGAATAAAGAATAGGTTTCATAATGAACAGGATTAATGATCAGTTAGTCATTTGTTAAAGTAAGATTTAAACATGATAGATGTGTTCAGTCTTCAGACAGGAGTGGGGAGAGTCTTCCACTGTTGTGCAGCCTTTACAGAAACTGCAGACTGAGCAAATGAACTACTTCTGTTTGTTCTAATATTAAGAAACTGGCTGAGTAGTGGAGGGGCAGTGCTCTGCAAAATGATGTTAATAAGACACACATTGGTGTAACTAATTAGATTTTTAAGGCTGAGTAATTGATAGATATATTTTAATTTAGTAAATGTTGTTAAATGGTTTAGATCTGACACATTATAGTGTAGCCTATAATGGTTTTAACCTCGTCGTGGGAAATTATCTTAGCGGCTTCTGTAGATATGAGAATATGGAATATGTTGTTTGGTATGTATTTCAAATTTGCAAAATTCCATTTGACTGCACACTTTTTTAGTATTTAGTATTTATTTTGATTTATTTTTAGTAGTTAGTGGAGCCTCGTAAATGGAAATTTACGATGTATTACATCTCCACTTTCATCAGTCAGCTCAGCTGCATGTGCTTCATTCAGATAGATTTCCGTTTCATGCAGCACAGAAACCCAAAGCTGCTTCTCAGATCAGCCTGGTCTTGAATTTTTTGGGAAGTGCAGGCGTCACAGGAAGTAAGCCACCAGTCTCATACTACTTCCTGTTTCCTCCAAAAATCCAGATAATCCATGTTGTTGCTTAAATTCACCAAACTTCCTTCCCAGTTTTGTGGAACATCAGTGTTTGCAGCACTGCTCTGCTCAGACCGTTATTATTCTAACCCTGAGTGACTGCCTAACTGCTGCAGCTGCTCTTTGAGCTCCCCTCACTGGAACACCCTGCATTTTCTGAATTATTTATTAATGAGCCAAATTGGACTGGGGGGACTGTCTCAGTTCCTCACACAATAAATGTGCTGACCCAAAGCTTGAGTAAATTATCTGCATTAGTGAACTAAATAAAACCCTAATTAAACAAAACACTGTCCACATTCCAGACCAGCTTCCCAGTAAATGTCACAGCAGTAGTACTGGTTAAATGATTCTGTTCAGTCTTGGAGATTAGTTTCCTTTTTCGGCTCTACCAGCTATAACAAGGCTGCAGGTCTTACCTGAGCCCAGTCCCTGCAGCAGGACCAGTCCTCTCAGGTCTGCTGTAGTCCTCTGTTCATATCATCCCCTGTGCACTGAGTTTCTTTAAGTCAACAAACAGACACAGACAGAAACTCAACTAGAATACATAGAGATTAGAGCTATCATTCCACTCTCCTCTCTTCCTTCTCCACTCTCTGCTGTCTGGGTCTTACTCAGGCAGGACCCACTAATCAGCAGTGTCAGATGGTAACCTGTGTCCATGACAATAGTTTGCTGTAAATTACTGTGTCAGTATTTTGGTGTCTGGGTTATCTGCTGTCTGTGCAGACTGTAGTGGGAATAATAAAATGACAACCAGAGCTTTTATAACTTGGTTTGATACAGCAACATGGAAATGATCCTGATCTGCATCCACATTCTCTGTAGCCTGCCCTCTCAGTAACGTGCTGTCCTCCTCTGTGAACAGGAGGCGCTGCAGAGCTGTCGGGGCTTATCCAAGTTGGTGATGAGGTCCTGTCCATCAACGGCTGTTCTCTGGAGGGCCTCATGCACCATGATGCCTGGAAAATCATCAAAGCCACTAACGAAGGGCCCAACCACCTGGTCATCCGTAAGCTGAGGACCTGACTGTACAGAACAAGAATATGGAAACCTCCTGAAGGACTAATGTGAAATGGACGCGCAGTTGAAACGAGGATTTTTTTTGCCACTTTTTTTGCAAATTTTTTGATGGACTTAATTTGAGATTTTGTGTTTGTGTTGTTACATGTGTTTAAACTTATAAATAGGTCAGACTGGGTGCAGTAACTATAGTATTGTACAGTGCTTAATTCTGATTTATTTCAGATGAGGAAGTGCAGTTTGTTTACAGTAGATTTCCTTTGGAAGGCTGAAGAAAACAATGTGGCTGTCAGTTGTTTCTTTTTTTAAATAAAGTCAGTTTGTGAAAGGATTGATGGCTGGTTGTGGTTATAGCATCCATGTATTTTTCTTTACATAGCAAATGTTAATAAGCAGAAATGATTGAAATAATTCTCTGGTGTGTCTGATACATGAGGAATGTCAACCACATGTTGAATCAGGGCTGGTTTGTATAAAACAGCTCAAAGTAAAAGTAATTGATGAAGTAATCTTGACATCATGATGACATGATTTTAGAGGGTATCAGCAGATGGCTTTCCTCAGTCAGTGAGGAGGACCAGCACAGACAGCAGCTGCACACTGTACATACAGCACTGAAAGTACATACAACATGTTTTCTGCAGCCTCCAGTTTAATATTTCAGGAGGATAATGAAGCATGTTTGTGTGCCCTGCAAATGTGTCACCTGAGAGATGCACAACAGCAAGTAGTCAAAAATTGAAAATATTTGATGTATTTAGAGGTCCAGAGGTAAAATAGCTCTCAGACTTCCTGGTTTAGATGTAACGCAGACATTACAGTGCAGTGCCATAATTGACCACTAGAGGTAGACAAAGTCCACACAAGTGCAAACTCACAAACTAAATGAAGTGAGGGCAGCCTACACGCAGTATTGTGAATGCATGAATACTGATATTTCCAGCTGGTGAGACCATAATGAGCCGAAACTCATAGAACCATAAAACAGAAACATTTCATGCCATTGTGCAGTTTGCCTCCACCTCCAGCTGCTCCAACCACCTGGGCCCATATTTATCAAACTTCTAAGATTTATACCTTACACAACTGCTCTGTACGACTGCTCTGAAGAAGAAAAAAGTTCTTTCATTGAGAAGAATAACAGCATTTATTATTATTATTATTATTATTATTATCACTTTTATCCTTTTCATGTGCTTTTCCTTGTGCAGTACCTGCTGAATGTACACTACTATCAAATCAATCTGTGTCCACTGGGGACTCACTAGATAAGTCAGATGTCCTAGGATCTTTTATTCAGAGTAAAAGTAAAAGTACTCATAAAAATAACTAAAAATAAGACTTAAAAAAGTATATTGCAAAAAACTAAGTACTAAACTAAGTACTCAAGTAGTGAGTAGGTTCAGATGCAATGTATTACATCAATGTACATCAAACACAGTAATAGTTTTATTATCTTTATATTTATGTTTAATAGTGTGTGCATGTAGCCGGGCAATGTTGTTTTTGAGAGTTATATTCAGATTTTGTTAGTTTGGGTTAGTGTTTGGTGAGGCTCCATTTCCTAACCTGCTGCAAGTCAGTGTCTGCAATATAGTAGTATAGTAATGTTAGCTACCATGTAGCAGTTAGCAATGTGAATACTGTTGTACAGAAAGCTTCCAACTATATCATTATATCATTCTACTGTTAATAAACAAGAGATTGAGGAGACACAGTGTCCATGTGTAAGAAGAAGATTGGAAGAAGAACCTCTGACTGCTGATTATCAATAAGTGGAGAAATATCATGACTCCCTGTGTTGAACGTTAAAAACCATGGCTACACTTTACTTCTCCTTCATCTGTCTTTGAATTTCTGATGTATATGGATCTTATACTCATTCATCACATTAAACAGACTCTTACAGTTTTTGACGTCATTTGGGAAACTGTGAGATGTCCTTCTCTTCTATCACATCCTGACAGATAATGATGACACACATGTTAAATATTACTGTTAGGACAAACAGGATGTGTGATTCACAGTACATGCAGTGTGTAAGAGTTAAAAGGTCAACTGATAATGACCAGTTTCACAGTGAGGGCAGCGATGACAAGCACGTGTCTACCTGCAGTGGATGTAACTGATGTAAAGCTGCTCTGACGGCTGCCTCCATGTACTCATTCAGTGAATATTGTCACTAAACTTACTGCCTAATATGCACCTGTGCCTTTGTGAAGTGAATGAACAGAATACATTAGACAGTTAGCGTGACTTCCAGAAACGTACTGCATCCCATGTATTTATGCACATTATAAGATGCTCTGGTGAATGATCATTTTAAAAACATGTTATCAGACTTTGGATTTATCACTGTGTATCACAGTGTGTCTTCACTGTCAGGGGAAAACTCTAAACTTCTTTGTGTTGTTGTTGAAGTGTGTAAATAACAGCAGAGTAAACAGAACAAAGACACAGAGCAGAGAGCTGCTCAGAAACTCCACCAAAGTGCAATCCTCTAATGTTACATCATTTCCCGGAACATAAATACTGAGCACATCAGTCATGAACAGTAACAGTAACAGTGAGACTGTCCTCTTCAGAATAAGGACAGTCTCAGATGTACATACAGTGTAGGAGTTTATGAAGGAGCAAAAGTAAAATAAAGTATTACTCTAATGCTTTTATTTTGTAAATGGACACTAAGTGGATCCATACCACAGAGAGAGGGTTGTTTTATTTATTTATTAAATGTAACATTATTATTTAAGTGTTATCATTATTTCATTAATCAAACATTAAGTCTAATTAATTAAATGGCAACTTGTTTCTTCTCAATAATTAATTCAGATTTCATTCTTAATACATAATACAAAGCAGAGGATGTCCACAGCTGTACTACATGGCCAAAAGTATATGGACAGTCCAACCATGGCAGAGTTGAATGTGTGGCTGTGACACCACAGGCACCACACACTCAGGCTTTCCACCAGAGTTTGGAACCCTGCTGCAGGAAGTTTCTCCCATCAGAGCAGTCGGCCACTGATGGGGGGTGATAAGGTGTTCCAGGTCTTCCTGACAGTGTCAGGGGGTCAGCTCTCTGCAGGCCAGTCAGACTCCTCCACTCCAACCTGAGAAAACCTTCTCTTTATGGACATGGCAGCACGTTGACCTCAGAGCATCTAATGCACATGCACACATCACTAAACATTAAAATGGTGCCAAACACGGAAGTCACAGGCATTAGTGTGATGTGGAAACACACAGGCAGAGCAGAGTCTACAGGTATTGTGCCTTCAGCAGAGAGTTCCCATAGAACAAGCTAAAAGCTAAAAGTTGTCATTACATGACAAGGTGCTGAGTTCAGTTTAATGACCATAATTGCAAAATATCTCCAGTTGTGCTCATTGGTGTAATTTGGACATTTCAGATAAAGACACAGAATCGTGCTTTACATCCAGTATAATACTTTACCTTTTCATATAATGATTTAATGATGTTAAGTGTAATGAGAGCTGTGGAAAACATTGGCATGTACGTCAGCAAATTCCACTCCACTTGCCAGCAAACAAAATGTGTCTTCTAAGAGACTTGGTAGGTGAGTCATTAGCGACACATGTTAATGTGCCACGATAAGTGCGAGGCTGCTAATTGAGCAGAGGATGTGAGCTGAGGTTATTTTTTCATTCTGGAACACAAGTCAGTCACTCTGTAAAAATGAACCTCTGTGCTGTGTTTGTGTTCTCAGTAAAGCTCCTCTCAACATTATTCTGCTGGTACCAGACAGACCAGTGGTGCAATGAAACGAGCTACATTTGCTTCAGTTTTGGCTTACTTGTACTTTATTTGTGTATTTCCATTGTATGCTCCTTCATACCTCCCCTCTTGTACATGTCAAGTGTGCACTCCTCCACATGTATTTAACTTTAACCTGTAAAATACAATGAACTGTTAATAAACTACCCACAGCACATTCAAATGAGCTCCTCTCTACAGGTACACTCAGATATTCCTGTCTTTTCAGCACAGCTGCATTCAGTGGTTTTTGTCCACTTGGTGGCAAAAACAGTGTGATCATTCATCTGGACTGTGTCCACCTGATCAAAGTGTGACCAGTATTCAGCTCCATTTCTGCTCTGAGTTGGCCACCAAGTCTCTGTAGCTGCTAACACTTCATCATGTTCACCAGCTGCTCTGTCTGTCTGTCTGTCTGTCTGTGATAGCTCTCTGATGGCCTTCATCACACCACACACACTCATCTGACACACTGTTCATATTAAAGCACCAGGTGTTTTAAGGCAGAAGGTGCATTCTGACATTGTTGCATTGCTACTTTTAGAAACAAGTGAAGGATCGAAATCCTTCCCCCAGCACTGAAAGAGAGTTCACTCTGTACCTGTCAAAGAAAACCACAGGCTGTCTATGACAGATTTATCCAGTCAGAGCTCACATACATTCACCTCACATCTCAAACAAATGGGCAAAATACAGCAAAGCGTCTACCATCTTACAGACTGTATTAAATATACACTTACATGCAGAAACTTTTACACTGTCACAGTTAAACTTATTAGCATTAAAAGCATTATCCCACAGCAGACTTCAGTCACAGCTGCCATTTGTCCTCGCTGATCTGTGCGTGTGATCCAATATTTATTGGAATTTTCCTTCCTCGTACCACTGAACCATCCCCTATTCCATTATCCCCTTACAGATAATGGAGTAAAGAAATTACAGATTAATCTATAACAAGTTGTTCCTGACTTCTCATCCTTATGGATGAAATCAGCCTTAACGTTAGAGTCCTGAGGATTTTCGTGAAATCCAACCTTTTTTCTTCATTGTGTTGATGTATTTAGCCATTCAGTTCCACTCTGTGGTGAACTCTCTAGAATATACAGTAGCAGATATACATTGTTAATCCAACTCTCCTGCCCTGGGTTCAGACTGAGTGTACCTACACACACCACAACACACTGAGTGTGTTTGGCTGTAAACCTCTGTTGTTGTTGCTGCTGTTTGTCTCCGACTGAAATCTTCAGAACGACAACTTAAACTGATTCTGTTCGATTCAGATTCAGACCATTTGAAAAACTCACTCATCATTACGGGAATGGTCCCTGCAGAGCTCCAGGTCTACACTGGGTTTCTCCTGAACCACAGAGCTTTAAACTGCAGGTCTTAACAAACCTCTGAGGTTTTCACTGAGAGGAGGATGATCAGATGGAATCTGTTAGTTCTGATGTGAGACGATCTGCCTCATCAGTCAGCAGTCAGTATAATGACATTACATGAGAGAGTGTTTCAGGAGCCCAACGTGTTTTTAATGTTGAACAGATTAACATTGTTTTCAGCCTGGCTCGGCTCTGACAGATTCTGTGAGATGAACACAGCAGAGTTGTGTAGTCTGTTGCTTGTTTCAGGCTCACAGAAGCCTAATTCCCATTAAGTCCATGAAGTGGTGGTGTGTTGAAGAGGCTCATTGTGAGCTGGGCAGCAGTGTAGCTTTAAGAGGGAGGTGGGCAGCGCTCCGATGACGCAGGAATAATCCTGAGAAGATGCTTCAAAACTCCAGGCCGGAGCCAGCGTGTGTGTGGCTGCTGGCGGAGCTGGAAGGATCCCGAGCCTGGCAGGAACTGGAGCTGAGAATATTTAGAGCAGGTTCAGGAGCCTTCAGAGGAACTCTGAGTGCAGAGTAAAACACGCACATTCAACCAGAGCCGCTTCTGTCAAAGACAAATCCAGTTCTTTACCATTAAAGCAGTTAGAGACGGCGACGGGCTCTCTTTCTTTTTCTCTCTCTGTGTGTGTGCAGCTGTCTGAGCGCTGCCAAGTGGAGCCAACTTGGAGAAAGAAACACTTGAAGAACATCTGTCCAACACTGGTTCTCAGGTATCTGAAGCAGGACCTGGAAAGTAGCATCATGCCATATTTCATGTCACTGTGTGTGTACTTTCTGATGACTCTGAGCCCAGTCCGGACAGACACCATCACCGAGGACATCAAGGTTTTGGTGTTTTTGCCTCAGAATAACTCCTACCTTTTCTCACATGCCAGAGTCGCACCAGCGATTCTTTACGCGCAGCAGAGGCTGAAGGCGAACGGAGGACAGTTCTCCGGCTTCCACTTCAACATCCAGTTTGAGAACTCCGACTGTGTCAGCGTCAACGATGCCCTGTTTGTGTTAGTGGACAGGTCGTGTGAGCAGAAGCCGGATCTGATCCTGGGTCCGGTGTGCGAGTACGAGGCGGCGGTGGTGGTGAGGCTGGCGTCCCACTGGAACATCCCGGTGATCTCAGCAGGTGCCCTGGCCACAGGCTTCAGCAACAAGGACACCGAGTACTCCCACCTGACCCGCATCGCCCCGTCCTACGAGAAGATGGCAGAGATCTTCACCGCGATGTTCGAGCACTTCAGCTGGAAGAGCGCGCTGCTGCTCTACGAGGACGACAAGGAGGCGCGGGACTGTTACTTCACTCTGGAGGGAGTCTATCACCTGATGACCAACTTCAACATTAAAATATACGCTGTCAACCAGGAGGATCACTTTGACACTGACGACATCCTCCAGAACATCTATGACACTGAAGGTAATGCAGTTTTAACCCCCTACCTCCACCAGATGCTTCATATATACTCTACTGAAGTAGTCCTTTAAGAAATCAGCTTCATATCGGTTTCAGTGTTTGGCATCACATGTCCACTGATCTGCCACTGGAACTGAAAATATGGACCAGTTAACCCACAGTAAATTAACCTACTTTATTATCAGCTAAAGGCTAATGATCTCAATTCAGAGCGCAACTAAGGATTATTTTTATCACCAGTTAATCTGCCGATCATTTTCTCAGTGTTTGGTCCAGAAAATGTTCGAAAAGTCCATCACAAGTTAATGTCTTCAGATCTCTTGTTGTCTACAATCAATACTCAGTAATAGAACTTAAAGAGATGTAGTTATTCCTGATCAGTTCTTGAAGGTTTCCTGAGTCATGTAGTTTGGAGACAGTTATTCTAGTTAGTTCCAGAAGTTGTATTGAGGTTATTACTGACCTCCAGGTGAATTTGCTTGCCAGAGGGAGCAGTGAATACTTGCTGCTCATTGATGTATCATTGGAAACTGTATTTCTGTATTTTCTGCTGCATTGTACGTTCAGTTGCAGACACGTGTTGCACTCTGCCTGTGTAGATCATCTGCTGTCAAAGAAGAGGGAACTAGGAAATGTTTGACAGAAATGGTTTCCTCATCAGAATGGTTTCTGATTAATTTTCCATCAATTAATCAAATAACTGAGGTAAAACTTATTCAAAATAAACCTGTGGATGTGTGAAAATGCCACTTAGGACAATGGTGTTATTTGTCATGGCCTTAGACGGAATTAATAATTAAAAAGTAATTGAAAACAGTGATTGACTGCAGCCTGACTGTGCCTGAATAAAAAGTAAAGTCACCTCATCCTTTCCTAGTGCAGCAGGAGCTGACACCGAGGAGAAAACTGGTGATGGACATTTATGTTTCTATCCATCCTCCCCCCACCCTTCATCACCAAGACAGACTTACATAACATCCTGCGTGCTATTGGCACAGAACACCAGGTTATGTTTACAGACTTCAGTCATGAGCCACATGGGTTAGTTGCTTGAAATTGTTCAGAGGACCAGGACTTGGTGGAGCAAGCATGTGTGTAAAATAGGGTGCAGTGTTTCCTCTGTAGCCTCCAACAGTCATGTAATACCTCAAACACCATCATTGTCTTGCTATGCACCATTTTCAGGACAGTCTCTCAGGAGGACTAACTACATTTGTCAATTAAAATAAATTGTTCTTGGATAGAAAATAAGCCTGTTTAAAATGTCCTGTGGGCTTTCCAATAAGAATCCCTGTCATATAAAAGGTATAAAGTATCCTCATGACCCTCAGAACACATTGGCATTTGGGGGAAAAATCAAGAACAGAATTGCTTTTTGCCATGAACGTAAAACTGATTTTTAATATTTCACTTTTGTCCAACATCAGACAGCAGCAGCAGGGCTGTTTTCTTTGTCTACGTGAGGCAAAGGTGTAAAAACGAGCCTGCTGTACTGGTGTAGTTAAATGTAAATGTGCACATATTTGCTGTGTTAAAGCTTGGTAGCATTTTAATCCTGTTTTAAAGTCAAATCAAATGAAAAGAGATGTATGCTGAGGCTGTTCGCTGGCTGGCCCCTCAGCAGTGATGAGCAGCTTATTGACTGCAATCCTCTGGTCATGACAGTTCGTGGTTACATCACCTCATATCACAGGAGTGGCTGATGTATAAATTAGCATATATTATACATGTTAAATGCTGAAGAGCTACAAGGAGCACCTGATGGCAGGAAATTAGTATTCCTGGCATGTCAGGTGCTTAACTGAAAGGTTTGAAAAGATTGTACAGCTTGGAGGGCTGAGAAGGGACAGGCTTCTTATACTGAGGCACATGATTCACATGTGTAGGTATGTTTCATAAAGCCAAGTAAATATAACATGATTTTCTTTTAAGTCAGTGCTTCCATTCCCCAGCTCCACGTTTGGTACATTTAAATGAAGGATTTCACATTTGACCATGCTGTTGCATTTCTGAGCTTTTTCCACACTAATGATGCACACAGCCTTCAGCAGCCTGGCCCTCAGAACAGATGTGACTGTGCAGCAGGCTGCCATCAATCATACCATTACTGTCATGTTTCCTGTTCCCGTTCTACAGATACTGTAAACTTTGGTTAGATTCAAGACCAGACACCTGGGTCTCTAAGAACACAGAAACATTATCAATATATACATCAGAAAACACTGTGTGGATTGTTATTTGTCACACGTCCGTCTTCGGAATATTGTGCTCATGTTCATGAGCGTATTGCTAGTGCCAAAGTGATCCTGTAAACACTGGTAGTGTCCTTCAGCAGCACAGTCTTGTTTTCATGGCCAAGCTGCATAGCTATCTCCTGATAGTTCAGACCTCAGTGTTCCCACACTGTTGACTTGAATGTGACCAGGTGGCCTGGAATCTCAGGTATACTATTAAACTAGCCTGACTTTTACCACAGGTGTGACCACTTGATCATGATTGGACTGAAATACTCATGTGACACACAAAGTTGGAAGAAAACAAAATAGCAACCAGACTTTTGTTACATTAGTAACATCATTTGAGCTTAAGAAGATAAACCTGCAGTGGGTTGAGGTTGGGGCTGGGGGGATGTGTCACCGGTCTGGTCCATCTTTCTGAATTATTACACTCTTACAAGTTTCTGCTGTAGTGTCTGTGCTAGGGCTCGATGGTATGGCCTCAAATTCCTATCATGATATAATCTGAAGCACAGACATTAATGGTATATATCACTGTACATTTATTTTTCTTAAAACCACTGCAACCACAGTCTTATTGACATTAACATAAAACTGACACCCTTTTATCTGAATATGTCACAGACATAGAACAATCTAAACATTTTTCTAACCATTTCAACTGAGATTAAACAAAAATCACTTGACTTCTTTTTGGTTACAACGCTTAACTTATCAGACCATCATCAATGATGGATGATTATTATTATTGATGGCCATTATCCAAGACACACTTCATGCAGAAAGAGAGGGCTGCCAGTAGTATTGTCACAGCAGCACTGTTGGTGGTATGGACACACGTGTGTGAGTCCCAGCAGTTCAGTAAAGTAACTGGCACGCACAGGTGGGATAAGCCAAATCAACATCTGTGTAAAGGAGAGAACCAGCATGCCCCCAGAAACATCTAGAATCTGCATGTCTGCACTGTGTTTTTGTTTTATCATGTATTTGTCTGCCCTCTCTGGTTGTTGTGGCTTCTAATGGCTACTTCCAGCCGGATAATCTCAAACTGGTTTCATGAACATTACATTGAATTCAGTGAACTTCAGTGAGCTCTCCAGCAGCATGAGTGTGCAGCTGACAGAGATGCAGAGATGATGTGACGCAGTCACGTCAACATGGAGCAGAAGTTTCCATACACACAAACATGTATGTTCTGTTTGTCACAGGACTCTGTATCTATATCACATCAGTAGCTAATGCCATTATATCAAACATGTACATGTGCTGAAAACACAGTCAGTCAACCTTTCTATATCACATCCAGTTCATTCACAACCATGGTGGAAAGCATGCATGGAGGTAGAGATATTCTTTTTTCCCACGCTGCCCTCCTGATGCATTGAAAGTGACCCACAGAGGGATCAAGAGGGGACAAGACAAGAAGTTGTCAAATGTAACAATCATATCGCTCCTGACTTCAATAAGCCAGAGCTTTTCCTGTTTTGGCATCTGTACATATTGCCATTTGTTTGGAATAGTTAATATATTATTATTCCTATACAATAATGATGCAACTTTCTTAAAATAGAAAAATGTTTCTCAAATTCATATGATAACTTCACAGTTGTCACGACTAATTTCTAAGTTCCTTAAGTTTTGAGAGCTGAAAGAGGACAACAGAGATTAGTTATTGGATCACTGTTGACAGTAGGTTGTTTAATCTTCTTATCAAACACATTATCTGTGCTTTCACTGTGGCTTTGAGTTACTGCTCCATTTTAAACATGCTGCACATGATGTGTCTTATCATGAAACAGTTAGAAACAGAGTTATTATTAATATATTTTAGTTAACATTATTGAATGAAAAAAACATACACATTACATTACACCTAGACTGGAATAATGGTGATTGATTAAGAGATAGATAAATACGTCTTCACTCTCAGGCTGCTGCTCCAGCAGACTGGAGGTAGAGCAGTCGCCCACCAATCAGAAGGTCGGTGGTTCGATTCCCGGCTCCTCCAGTCCGCGTGCCGACGTATCCTTGGGCAAGATACTGAACCCCAAAATTGCCTCCGGGTGTGTGAATGTGTGTGTATGTGTTAGAAAGCACTTATATATATAGAACAAGTGCTGTGTGAATGGGGTGAATGTGATCTGTAGTGTGAAGCGCTTTGAGTGGTCGAACTAGAAAAGCGCTATATAAGTACAGACCATTTATGCACAGCTGTCCACTGTGCTTACCTTGATCACATCTCATGCAAATGAAAGCAGGCTGCCCATTTCTGCAGGAGACGTCTCTGTGCATCCCTCTTTTGAACTTTCTCTTCAGCAAGTGGCATCTTATGTTTTATTCTGGAAATCAGTTTCAGTGCAGAGCTTTGCAACACGATGTGAAAATTTACAACACAAACTACACTAAAATTAAAACTGCAATCAAACAACAATTTTCACTATGCATCTCTATTGTGCCTGTACTAATTAATATAATCCACACCACCTGCCTTGTGGTGTGTGTGTGTGTGTGTCCTGTGTCCAGACAACAATATAATCTCCTGGAGAAGTCAATTTAATTTGGGCTGTAGTTGTCATGCGTCACTGTGATTGGATCAGCTGTTTCAGAGCTGTGACATTAGTGATGTGATTGGCTGAGAGTGTGTTTATTAATCACAACACCCTCTGATTTATTTTCCACTCCACCCAGTCCTTTTGTATTTTGTGCTGCTGCACAGCCCTGAACCAGAATACCAGGTCCCTGTATACTTACTGTAGTGTGTTCTTGTGGGTTCTGGCCTGTTGTGTTTCTGTGTCCATCCTGAAGTGACAGGATTCCTTGATATTTCTCCAGGTGTCTGATGACCTTTGACCCCTTTCCCAGGCAATGCTGTGAGTAGTTGCAGTCCAGTGTTCATTTGGTCTCCTGATGTAGCACCATCACCTTTGATCTCTTACACCTCTGCAGTGTTGCTCTCGGGGGGTCAGTTTTGTGATCAAGTGGCTTTGTGGCTCAAAGACTACTGTGGCTAGATCTACTCTGACAGTCCAGTCATGCAAAGGAGTGTCTGTTCTGGGAGGTAGCAGTATCTGCTCTGGTCCCTTTAATGTAGTCATGCTAAATAACATAACACATATCCTGCTGAGATATAATAACAGATTTAACATTCAGTTGCTGCTTTGAATGTGTGAGGAGAAAGTTTTCAGTCAGACACTTTTGTTTTTCAGTGTGGTGGAGCTGGGCTGTCTCTTCAGATTTCTGTCAGGAAATTGAGGAACTGAAACTAATGATCTGAAAAAAAGTCTGTGTTCTTTTATTTAATTAATATTACATACTGACATGATGTTTATAATAAGAGTACCTGCTATGGATGCTACAAGGACAATACCTCCACCTTTTCAGTCTCTCACTGGTCTTTTGTCTCTGCCAGTCCGTTACGCTGTGTTATCCAGATGAGAGTCTTTCAGGTTCTTGCTGTTGTCAGTGCAGTCATCATATAATACTTCTTATAAATGTATCCTCACCTCATTGTGTTTATCATAGTTATTATTACTTTTAAGAGCAGAGATGCACAGACCAGTGTTCTCATGGTTGTGCTGCTGCACACAGGAAGAGAAATGAACAATGCTGCCAATTCCAGGAAGGACATTTGGATTGTGTGTTTGTTTTGAGAAAACAGTCCATGCAATTACATCTTATCTTTTTCCACCAACAAAAATATGGAGATTTGATTTTAAATTCCATTTTAGTCACAGTGTTTTTGGTAATAACACTGTTTGGAGATTTAGTCACAGTTATTGTTTAATGATGTCAGTTTCATCTTGTCAGGATCTTTTCTTTTTTGTTTCATTAACAAAATGACCTCTGGTATGTTGTTCTCTAGTTTTTCCATCTTCAGGTAGAAAGTCATGGCTTCAGATGGTCCTCTGTCTTTCCCAGTGACGCCTGAGTCACTAGTAAAGTATCTATCGTGTGGCCATCAGACTCTAACCCTGCTGTTACTGTCTGCCTGTGGGACGTGGATTTGGAGGAAAAGGTGTGTGCACGCAATAAAAAAATTCTTTGGTCAAAGCAGCAGTTAACAGTGAACTGAATGTGTGTGTGTGTGTGTGGTGCACGGTACCCACTGAACCGTAGGCTTCATCAGTTTAATGTCTGCTGTCTGTTGGCCAGCACCAGACGTGTTGGCTGCAAAATCACTGTCAGAAACATGTCAGGTGACGTCTCACAACTGCTGTGTGTGTGTGTGTGTGTAACAGCTGCAGTGCAATCAACACTTATCTAAAAGTACTTTTTATTTGACTGATAATCTCACTGAGAACCTGCTCCTTCCATGATATATTTCTCTGGATGAGCCTTCAGGAATGGATGAAAACTTCCACCAGGGTTTTGAATCTATGAGCTATAAGCAAGCATGGTCTCTGTGGCTCTCTGATTGTTCATGTTCAGCCAAACACACAGCTGCATTCTCCAGTTCGTGTAGTCTGCTGTCAGTGCAGACTCAATATTACCACCCTCAAATACTTTCTTAGCACATAAAATAAAGGTCAAAGGTTAAATGGCCTCTGTAAAGTTACATTTACCTGAAGTCAAAGAGCCTTGTATAGTCAGCACTAGATCAGCAGCATCATCAGACAAGTCTGACTGGATTTTCAGTCGAAATCTAAGATGATCTCACTCATGGACAGAGAGTTTTCACTTTGCTTGTCAGATTATTTACTAACAGACACACACAGAAAGTTCACGTCATATAGCCACTGTTCTTGCACATGACTGCTCCTGTAAAATGGTCAATTGTTCTTATATCCAGCTAACAGGATACAGTGTGTTAATTAGATTTAGAGATGCTGGTCCGTTTCCTCTGGTTCCCAGTCTTTGCACCAGGCTAAACTAAGTGGCTGCTTCATATTTAAAGAATAAATATGACAGTGGCATCGATCTTCTGATCATCCTGATCATGTCAAGCTTTTACTGTAACAGTGAATTCTGACTCCTGACACTGACCATCTGCAGCTCACTTCTTCCTCTCTGCACAGTCTGTCTGTTGGAGCCAACTAGAGAAGACAGGCCAGAGTCCAGCTGTAATCCAGCAGAATTCTTATTAAAAGCTCAAGTGTTGTTGTTTCTTTACAGCAGTAAACACTCTCAGCACCATCTGTTCCTCTCTGTATCTTCCACTGAAAGGTTAGCTAACACTATCAGCTTCTGTCCAACAGGTCTGGAAACAGCAGTGCCTGAGGCTGTACATTTATAACTGCATTAGAGGTGGACGTGTGGCTGAAATCAACAACATGACGTGATCAGAGCAAAATCGCTTCTAGTTAAACTGGACAGTGGTGGGACAGGAGACCACTATTTGTTACAGAGAAATGAACTTTTTGTGGACACCTGTGTAAATGGTGTTTTTACCTGTAGAGGTCAGAGCTAACTGCATTTCACATGTAATGAGTGAGGTTACCTTTATTAATGCAACAAAATCACTAACAACTAAACCATGGCCACATGCTGCAAGTGCTCCTCTGCATCATTATGTTTTTAAAAAGTTTAGAATTCAGTATCAAAAAGCAGTTGTCAGTGGTTTGTATGAATGTAACAGCCACCAGATCATATTTCTATTCACATAATGACAAGTCCCAAATACACTGATATTGAACACCACACAACAATAAATCTTCATAGACAACATGTTTGTTTTCCTCCATAATCTGATCTCTCAGCTCAGTCTCCACCTGTACTGACTCCACCTGTACTGACTCCACCTGTACTGACTCCACCATACTGACTCCACCTGTACTGACTCCACCTGTACCAACTCTTCCTGTACCGACTCTTCCTGTAGTGGCTCCAGCTTTGTCAAACAGTTTCCTAGTTCTGTTTAGACTCTCAGTACTCCCGGTTCAGGTTCAGGGACAGATCCTGGTCTGGTTTAATACAGACATAGTTCAGACACAACCTGCTTACTTAAACTGAACCAGAACTGTGACCTTTCCCTGAACCTGAACCAGAGAACTTTTCTTGCCTAAACTGTTGCACACTATGTACACTCACTCTGCTGCCATTAATACATTTAGCACTGAATTCATTCAAATGATACGCTGCTTCTGAACATGAGCCAGCCAGTGAGTATATTTCCTACAGAATGTACCTGCTGTTGTAGTTTAGTTGTATAGACATGTCATTTCTGTGTGTGTCACTGTGGGAAGCCCCAGCCGCAGCCACCTCTATCTGTCTCTGTACAAGCAATAATACATGTGGTGTTTTAAATACAGAAGAACAGGATGGACACTCACTGTCATTACACCTGTTTCACAGCTGAGAGTTCAGCCTCTAACAAATCTTGTTCAGTGGTGAATTATATTGTATTATATTGTACCTTATAAACTGTGACCACAGTGTCAAGTTCAAGCACTTGGTTTGGAATGAACTGCTCTTTCTGGAATATGATGAGACACTGGGGTGGTCAGATTTATTCAGGAAGTAGTCTACTAATGACAACAACCTACACCCTCCATCATTGTTTTATAATGTATAATATTATAATATATGAGTGAGATCATACATTTGAAATGATACATTTTGAGGCGTGTTCCTTCACATTTTAGAAACAGAATCAACATTTTCAGCTGATTCTTCACTCGCACTTTATCAGCACCTCGTGCTTCTGTCAAAATCCCCTCATCAGTCTGCTTCAGATTTTTGTACCTTTAACCACACAATATGTAAGAACCACTTGGGAGGGAAAATGAAGCACCTCTCTCACGATTGGTCCATTTCTGATGTTAATCCTCCTGAGACATGCACTCCCATCCAGAGTCTGTATGAAGTCTTTGTGTTTGGAGAGAACTCCCCTTGGGCTCCTGCATAGTTGTAAGGCAATGACTGGCTCTTACTGTATGACCACAAATGTCTTAAGGCTGAGTCTGAAAGGGCTGAGACAGTGATATGTTACCAAGGACAATACTGCTGATAACAACAGATTGGGACATCATCAGTCAGTTTAGTAATCAGCTGTGTTTGTGTATGTCAAGGTTTGGTTTCATCTACTCTCTGCTATCTCCTGTTCACCTCTGTGACAGACGGATCCAACAACTCAAATCCTTGTTTTTGGAGTAATGGCATTACAAATTTACACAACAGCCCCCTATTTGCATGAGCTCCAGCTTTTCAAGTTTATGGCCAACATAGGGGACTTGAAATACACTGTGGGCACTCAGTAAGTGCTCCATGTGCTGCCCCATTCCTGAGTTAATTTGTAACTAGCATCAGTGCCCTAGCAAAAAGGAAAATCCAGAAGTTTTAAAATGTTGCTGGCTGCGAGCGCTGCCCCGTGGAATGGCTTGCAGAGCATACACAGGGCCAGTAGTGTGTGTAGAGCTCAGTGTAATTAAAGGGTGCTATAGTGCTGGCAGGACTGAGGTGAAGTTTGTCCCACTGACTCAAGGGATATTTCAGGAGGTGTGTTTAAGTGACAGAGTTGTGAGGAATGTTCCAGCAGACTCTGAATCTTCCTTATTAACAGGGATGCGGGGCTCACTGTGTTTTCAACTGCAATCCTTGTTTGTTGGTTTATTTATTTCCAATCACTGCGACAGCAAAGGAAAATGTTATATCAGCCCAGTGAATGTAAATTTCACAGACAAGATATTTCTCCTATTTTATGTCAAACACTGCTCACTACATGACTTTAAATGAAAGTGTAGTTTATAACCTGTAGAGCTCCAAATGAGAACAGCTTCGTTACTACAGTTCTAACACAGTCAGCTGTGTATCAGTGTACTGCTCACTCTGCCTGAGACCTTGTTGGAAGCACATGGATAAACAAAGGGAAAACTCAAACTGGAGCTCATTAGTGTTGTAACTGTTTCTCCTCCTTTCTGACTCACTTCACTAGTTTCTGCAAAACCCATGAATGAGAGGAGCAGGAGGTCAAAATGAAATGAACTGTGTGGGAATTACACACATTGATTCTCTTCGTAGCTCAGTTCTCCACTGAGCTGTGGATAATGACCAGTTTTCATTTCATTCCTTTATCTTAGTTTATTTCATTTTATTTGGTAGATTTGTCTCCATAATAGTTAGCTGTCACCTGCGAGTCTTGATCAGTTGGTCTCTGACATTGTAGGTTCTGCTTTGGTGCAAAGTGCAGCTCTGAGTCGCTGTGTAAGAGCAGCACCAGCAGCCTCAGATCTTTATGGTGAAGATGAATCAGGAGTTGTTTTACAGACTGCACCGATTCCATCTCTGTTTCTGTTCTCTTAGACAGGTGTGAGATGAATGTTGACACTGTGCCAGGTTCTTTTCTCACCTGTGTTAGTTTCAGAGGAGGATGTGCTGTTGTCTGTCCAACCCAGGTACAAAACTGCCTTTCGCTCTGTCTGCCTTTTGCCTTGGAGCAGCACAGCATGCAAACCACATCACTGTTGTGTGATATTTTGTTCATTTTATTTGATGAAAGCACTCTCACACATAGAGGTGTCTCTAAGATTGCTCATTTATCTTTTTGATTTGATTTTGCTCATCTGTTGCACTCTGCAACCAGCTGACATGATTACACAGAAAATACACAGTCTTAATCAGATTCTGGTGTTGAATATGCCAGTGAGACAGAATAAAGACTGAGGTGTAATTCTTGAAAAAAAGAAGAAGCAGTATGCTATAGTTCAGTATGCTAAGTCCTTCAGCTGATTAACTTTACCTGCAGCTCTCTGAAGGTTCTGTGTATCTGTTCAATCTGCAGGCACCAATCAGAGTGATGTGCACTGGAAAGCCAGGATCACACACCACAGATCCACTCTGTGCAAAACCAGCACCAGACTGTTGCACATTAGTCACAGAGACCTCTGTGCTTATGTGCACACCAAACCTGTTGGTTCAGATTAATGATGATCAACAGGCATGTTGGACACGTATTAAAAACATGTCCCTGCCCTGATAACTCCACCAGGACCATCTGTTCCATCCAACTCTCTCCCACTGTCTTCATTTAAAAAGACAGAGAACGCAGCAAGTGTTGCCTCGAGTCCTGAATCTGTGTTTACCAGGTGTGCAAAGATTCTCCAAGTCCACAGTCAGTGTCAGACGTCTGTTGCTGACTTGTTAAACTAGCATTCTCAATCACGATAGGACCAAAATAGTCACATGGCACACACATTTGGAAGACAATAAAATATATGCAGTGTTTAATATTTCCAGAATACACAGCTCACCCTGACTGCAATTAGATCATAAGAGCTGGTTGGGGTGTTGGAGATGGGGGTGAGGGATTGTATCACAGTTTCAGTCTCGATTTCAGAATCATTACACCTCTGTGTTAGTGATATCCCATCATGTGACAGAGTCACATTGTTGGTTAAATGTCTGTGTGGTGTGTGTGGAAATAAGAAACTGTTATTACTAAAATATTCAGAAAATACTGGTGATTCTTTCCTAATTTGAGCAGGTAAAACCAACACTGACTAAATGAAGTCACAAACTATTTTTAAAAAAAATGGTGAATTCAATCTGCAACACAGCAAACCACATTCATTTTTTATTCAATTAATTTAAATGTAAATTTGATTGTTTAAATTTATGGCACCTGATTGAATTTTAACTGATTCATTGTATGAATCATCATTGTAGGCAGGTCCAGAAATGTGAATTTAGCTGAACTGAGATTGCTGGTAGGAAATCTGAACTGCTGTATGTGCATACATTAATGTCCTGGATGAAAATATCTGTTAAGAAAACTTGATTTCAAAGCTGTCAGTACATCATTGCAAGTTGACCTCTGCATTTAAAGACAATGAAATCCCCCCTCATTCATGCCTCAGCAAATGATGCTATTTAAATGAAATACATTAAATATTTTGTATTTTTGTGAGTTTTATTTAAATGTTTTAGTATGCTGTGCATGTTCTGCCTGTGCCTGTGTGAGTTCTCTGAGTACTCCAGCTTTCTCCCACAGTCCAAAGACATGCAGGTTAACTGGTGACTCTAAATTGTTTGTCTATATTTATTGGCCCTGCGATGGACTGACGATCCGTACAAGGTATACTCCGCCTCTCGCCCAGTGTCAGCTGGGATAGACTCCAGCCCCCCCTGCAACCCTTAACAGATAAGCAGTACAGATAATGGATGGATGGATGGATAGTATGCTGTGTTAAAGGTGTTGACATATGGAATGTTTATGAATATGAATGTGTTTGGGTATTGTTGTCTCAGCACTAACATTTTGCAAATTGTGATTTATTTTCATTCTTGTGGAGGCAAATGTTAATCAATTGAGGCAAGTGAAGGAAAAATAAAAGGTTTATCATAAAGTCAAAGGCCCATCGAGATATGATTAAGTTCACAGGGTCAGGTGGGTTCTGTTTAACCACTGTGAAATATCAGGATATGATCTGTAATAGACGTGGACATTCAGCAGGACAAAGCCAGAAAGACAACAGCCAGGAGTTAAAGGGGAGGAAAATAACTCAGTCACATGTTAGCACGATGGCATCAAACAGGTGTTGATATATACAGACATTGTCTTTGCTGAGATCTGTGCTCCAAACTGCTGACTGTAATGACTATAAGTGCATATGTCTGTTATTTCTCTGCAGTGGTGATCATGTGCATGGGAGCGGACAAAATCCGTGAGATCATGCTGGCTGCACACAGACGACGGTTCACCAACGGCAGCTACGTGTTCTTTAATGTCGAACTCTTCAATGTCTCGTCTTATGGTAAAGTTCATGTCACATCACTTTCACGTTTGTTTTCAAACTGAAGTTATGATGAAAATCCAACTGAATGACCAAACATTTTTGCAGTTTCAGTGGATGAATAAGCTTCTATGCATCCACAGTGCAGTCCATCAATATGTATCAGTGACAGTGTGAGAATGTGATCAGATGAGTTTGAAATGTTTTAGCTTTAATTTGAGGGTGTTTATATAATGATACTGGGTTCAGGTTTTTATTCCTCTGTGTTGGTGACAGCCATGGCTGGAGGCATTATATTTCTGGGTTGTCTGATTTCAGTAATTGCCTGAGGGAATTTCTTCATATTTGGCACAAACTTGGACTCAAAGATGAACTGATTAGATTTTCCCAGTCAAAGGTCAAAGGTCCAGGTCCTGGTGAGCTTTGGTTCTTGTTAACATGGTATATCAGGAAGTCCTTCATTACACTTTAATTATCTGTTACAAACATTCACTTGGACTCGTGGATGAACTGATTAGAATTTGGTGGTCAAAGGTCAAAGTTACTCTGACCTTAAAACAGGTTTTTGGCCTCAAGAATGCCTGATGGGAATTGCTAACATTTGGCAAAAACTCTTGGACTCACAGATGAGTTGATGAGTTTTGGACCTGTGACCGCACAAAACACATGGCCATAACTCAAAAGGGTCCCACACTAATTAACTGCAACTGGATTGGATGGATGAATTAAACTGCAGCGCATTAATTGTTTTTCCTTTAACTTGTCACCTTCTGAATACAAACAAATCTTCATGTAGCTCTTCATCTACTAGATATGGGCAACTGTCTGCTGATATGTTCTGTATACATGCTACGTGCCCACTGACCTCCTCAGCCCTCACATTTGCAACAGCAATGAACATGGCACTGACTGTAATTTGTGTGCCACAGAATCATAACGAGTATAATTCCAAGGGAAACTGGCCAGAGTTTTGTTCGGGGTTTTGTTTTTTTAAACAGTTGTCTCTGGGCTTGGAAAATATGTTTTCATTTTTGATATTGTGTTTTATCTTTTTTCTTTTCTCTTCCCAAAATATTGTGTTTTTCTGCAGACCCAGTGTAATTGATTTTGATTTAACAATAATGTTTGTCAGTGGTTGGAGAATATACCTTGCTCTGTCCCTCTTTAATGAATTTCTAGGCAATGGCTCATGGAAGAGAGGAGATAAATATGACAGTGATGCGAAGCAGGCCTATGCTTCTCTGAACACGGTGACACTCCTCAGGACAGTCAAGCCCGAGTTTGAAAACTTCTCCATGGAAATGAGGAAGTCCACTGAAAAAGCTGGCCTTCATGACTGCAAAGACTGTGGAAGTGTACGTATTCCCAGCCTTAAACACATCTTATTGAATTTCATGAATTTTGTCTCTGTTATTGGACTCTGTTGGCAAATCAGAAACTGGGAGTATATCAGTATGTCCCTGTCAAATTTCTTAGGTTCAGTGCTGAACATTTTTTATTCACAGCTAACTAAACTCAATCAGTGATCAGAAACTGTTTGTGTGTCATCTTAGTTAATGTTCACGACCTGAAGTTCCAACCTAAAAATAACAGCTGTTAAAAACACCAGTGAAAGCAACAGGCAGCGACAGCTAAAACCAGAGGCGGTGTGGAAAAAGAAACATTGTCTGCACTCTAACTATTGCAATCTCCCATTTTTTATTAATACTTAATTAATGTAATTTATCTAAATATTTTATTAGTAACAGTCTAATATATACACATAAAAAATGACAGCTCCATGATATAAAATAACACTCCTATCAGTTTGCTATGTACAGAAAAACACTGTAGAAATTTCACAAGGAATTTCTATTTCTTTAAAAAATGCATGCACGAGGAGGGGGAAATAAATCAGTATTCTTGGCACTAGGGGGTCAAATATCAAACAGAGAATAAAGGAAATTATATTTTGTTATTATTTACATTTTTTATGAGAAGGGTTTTATGGTGGTGCAGTGGTTATTACTTTTACCCCTAGTGTTCTGGATTTGAATTGGTCAGCTGGGGCCTTTCTGTGTGGAGTTTACATTTGGGTTTGTTCCGGGTATTCCAGCTTCCCACAGTCCGAAGACATGCAGGTTAAGTTAATGGGCAACTCAAAATTGCTCATAGGTGTGGCTGTGAATGTGAGTGTGAATGGTTGTTTGTCTCTATATGTCAGCCCTGTGATAGACTGCTGATCTGTCCAGGGTGTACCCCGCCTCTCACCCAATGTCAGCTGGGACTGGCTCAGGATAAGTGGTATAGCTAATGGATGGATGGAGGTATTTATGCTAAATTCCTCATTTGTACCATGGGGTGACACAGTGTACACTGTGTAAATCCAAACTGTTATGGCGCTTTGCGCATACATTCAATGGCCACTTTTTTAGGGACACCTGAGAAATCTAATGCAATCCAATACAACAGCTCAGCTATAAATGTTACCTTTACAAAGATAATAATGTTCAGTTTTGAGCTGTCGCTGTCAGAGAATCTCTCTATATTTGTTTATTATTGAGGCTGTAGGTTACAGCCGTGTGGGGATGAACTACTTTGAACACTGAGCTTTGTCCACCCCATTCACAAATGGGGCAAGTGGGGGAGAAAAACTGAAGGGATTATTAGGATTCAGCTTCTGGTGATGATAAATGTCTGTGCCAAAATTTGTTCCAATCCGTCTGAAAGATGTTGAGGTGTTTCATTTGATGAGTGAATTTCTTGACCTGATAATGGTAGAAGATGAAAAGTCAGTGAATCACCAAAGTCAGTAGGCTTGATCCCTTATGGATCATGAATGTGCAAAAATTCAGGACAATGCTCACAACAGTTGTTGAAATATTTCATGTATATGTTTCAGCCAAAGTGGTCAACTAACTAACAGACAGACAGACTTACACTGCTAGCATGGCTAAAAAGTGTACATCAGACACAACACTGTTACAAGTGATAGAGTGCTGTTGGAGGAGACACCATCACAGAGTGTGGAAAAGGAACTAGTGTCCCCCTGAGGATACATATCTGCAGGTCTGAGCAAAGGAGGCAACACCACCTCTGAAATTTCAACAATTCATTGTGCAGGTTCAAACCATAGAAAAAACAAGTAATTAAAATCCATACAAGCATAAGAGTAGTGCCACTGTAGCACATGAACAGTTTTTTTTTCTTTTTCTTTATTTTCTCTCTCTGTTTTGTTTTGGAGGGCCTCAACAACTTCTGTATTTACAAGAGGGGTAGCCTTTGGAGGCCTTTGTCCTCTGACCTTAAGTGATTAAAGAACAGATGTTGTGATGACAACCCTTTGTTGCCTCTAACTTTATAATCATTTATTATTATTTATTATTTTAAATGTCTCTCTTGCCGATCTCATAGCACAGCTGCTGTCATTAATCTGTATTTTTGTTTATTTTGATCATTAAATAATGATTTTATCTGCAGCTCAGCAGTCTGCTGATAATCATGGCATTTATGAGCAGTGACTGGATTTCATGCTTCTGCATATTTCATGTTTCTGAGAAAACAAACAAAAAATATGGTAATAGAGAACAGAAAATCGCATTGCATTCTGGGTTGTCGACAAAGACAGTAAAGAACACTGTTCAAAGAGAGAAAAAAAAAACAGAAATGAGCCCTGAGAAAATCTTACTAACTCTCTGTCCAAACAGAGAGAAAGTAAACTCAACAGTAATGTAGTCGTATACGCTGCGACAAGGACTGCATAAGTGCCAGCTAGCATTAGGTTAATTTTAATCAATCACATGTCCAGTATATTAAATGTATATTAAAAAGATGAAGAAGACTCTTAACTCTGAGACCTGAGCTACTTGGTGCGGCTTCCAGGTCAGAAAGCAGAAAAACCAAACACCATGCCATGCATTGTAATACACAACAGCTCACCATTCTGACAACGTTTTAATCTCCACGATTTAGCTTTCAAATTCAAAAGCAAAATCCATCTCCATCTACCTCCAGACGACTCTGGCTTGTGTGAACAAAGGACCCATAATGCATTGTGCTGACGTCACAATCCTGAGCTCTATAAGAACAACTGTGTTGTGAATTTGACTGCATTAAAACACAGTTTAGGTGATCTCAAAGAGCAGGAGAATGAACAGAAGTTTACTGGGCTGTCTCCTTTGCTCACTCTTCTCCTTCTCCATGCATCCATCCATCCATCCATCAATTTCCTGTACTATTTATCCTTTAAGGGTCGCGGGCGAGCTGGTGTCAATCCCAGCTGACATTGGGTGAGAGGCGGGGTACACCCTGGACAGACCACAAGTCTATCTCAGAGCTGACATATAGAGACAAACAACAAATTCACACTCACATTCACACCTATTGCCTATTTAGACTCACCAATTAACCTGCATGTCACCTTTGTCAGAGAGTTCCTTGGACATAATTTCTTGGTTTTTGTTGTGACATGCAGAGTAAATCATGGGACCTTATGTACACAGGTGTGAGCCTCTCTAAACAGTGTCCAATTCAGTTTGCCACAGGTGGACAATTTGAATACCTTTGTAAAAGAGATATTTCAGTTTTACAAAAACATTTTTTCACTTTGTCATTGTGGATTATTGAGTGTAGACTGATGGACAAAATGGCAATATTATCCATTTGAAATTAAATTTACAGCACAATGGAGTCTGCAACAAGTGAGGGGGTCTGAAAACTTTCTGAAGCCACTGTACATTTTATTACAAAAACATTGTTACTGTTGTGCATCATGCAGAAGAGTCATTTTTTTTTATATAGTGCCAAATCATGATATCATGTTATCTCACAGCACATTTCATCTAGAGCAGGTTTAGACCATACTCTTTGTAATATTATTTACAGAGACCCAACAAGTCCCAGTGTCATTCCAGTTTAATTTCATTCAGAAGGTGGCAGCTGGTGCAGTCATTTTCTCTTTATGACTACATGTTCCATTTCAGGTCAACATGTTTGTTGAGGGATTCCATGATGCCATGTTGCTGTATGCCATGGCCTTACATGAAGCCATGAAGAATGGATACAGTAAGAAGAATGGGACAGCGATCACCTCAAATATGTGGAACAGAACTTTTGAAGGTAAAACACAGTTGTCACACTAAATCAGTGATGATTCCCACACCACTATGTTCAGTGTTACTAGTGTGCTCTGGTAAAGTAATTTCAAATGAAAATAAAATGAAAATGATACACTGCATTGCAGAGTTAGTAGAGTTACTCCAAAGAAGACATTGCTTTGCATACTTGCAGATGTGTGTATAACTCTGGCCTTACAGATACAACATTAAGATTGTGGCCATCTCCAACTGCACCTGCTGTACAGTGGTGCAGGAATGAGTCCTAAAGCCCGGAAGTAACTCAGCAGTTTAGCACTCCAGCTTCCCTTGTCCCAAAGTTAATGTGTGTTTTGAATGGGTTCTTTGGTTAGATGGCAGAAATAAGGTCTGTAGTTAACACAAGATCAGGACATTTTCATGTTTTATTCTACAACATAAAATACATCAGAAAATACCCCATTTGTAATTTGTTATGTTTTTACATGCCTTAAAAAAGCCTGTTGCTAATGAATGGCTAAATAAGACTAGAGGAGTTGTCTGCATCTTAACACCACACACGAAAACCAATCTACACACCTACATTATATACCTACAACCTCATTATTTTTACATTCACACTCTTGCTGTTATTACTATCATTAACTTTCTAAGAAGAAAGGCTTTTGTATAAGAGGTGATTTAACAATCAAAAGATCTATATGCAATTTTTTTCTATCACTACATAGCCAACATTAGCATTAACGGCTTTTTACTTACCAGTCTTGAGGAAACATTGCAAGTTCAGCATAAAACTTAATTCTTTTACTCACCAGGAACTGTGAGTCTTGTTTTTGCCCTGCCCACGTCGTCACTTTCCACTAGCAAATCACTGCAAACACTGCTCAGAGGGTGTATTCTAACCTCTTGTACAATAATTGCAACAGTTAAAGCTGAAATAACCATCATAGTGAATTGGTTAAGGTTAGGACAGTGGCAGGCCGTGCATTTCACAATTTCACTGGTGTCCACTTAGCACTGTCATTATGCTGTCACAGCTGTAGAAACCATCAACAATATGCAGAAATGTAGTATAACAGAACTTTGCATCACAGATAGGCATGTCATGTAGCCAGAATAAATGCCATTACTAAAGCAATGCAATAAAAAAAACCCAATTAAGACAATTCAACAGGTCTCCAAACACTGCAGCCACAGCTGCTCCACACACATCATCTCCAGCAGAAGCATCAATATTAACTAATAAAACGACAAAGACATAAAATGCATTTTCCTAGAAAAGGACTTATTGTTGGAACTGAGACGCGATAACCTCTACAACAGAGTCATTGAACTCTTCCTCCTCCTTCAGCCTTTGTGCATTTAAAAAACAGCCATTAAATCTATACAAACATGTTTTTTGTTTTGGTTGTTTGAGCTAGTCACTATAGATGCAGTTTGCTAGCTGTGACCAGTACGCTATCTGACCATCCAATCATATGACATGAAAATGCCAATATTATTGTAGGCCTGCTGGATGGCCCCTAGTGTCACCAACTTGAAATCTGATTGGTTAAAGGATCCGCGAGGCAACAGTTTCATCACCATTCATTTTAAATTACAGGGGCCTGCACTGTTGATTCTGAAGGCCTCAAGGCAGATTTCTTTTAACTTGCCAACACAAAGCTGAAATCTTATTGGATAAAAGCTCTAACATAAAAAGACTGTATTGGAAGCAGTGCAACCAAGAGAAAAGCAATGGGATCAAGAGAATAGACTATTGGGAACAATACAGTATTAATGAAAAAGCATATATAAAAATATAATTCAGTGATTGTGACAGTGTTTAGGACAGCAGAGAAGGCCTTGCTGGCCCTGACAGCCCACCATGGGGTTTGGAAAATAACAAACTCTAGAAGCACTGCCTATGCTCGTGCTACAAAAATAGTGCTGTAAAGGTAGAAATTTGTGGTCATTAAATCTCTGTCACGCCTTCTGCTAAAAAGGATGCTATTTCCTTCTCTCTTGCCCTAAAATTCAGAGGACATCCAGGTACTGAAGGTTAAACCGTGGGAGCTGTAGAGACACTCATTAGCTTATATGGTGATGATATATTGCTATTTTTATAGAATTCAGAAAAGTCAGTTCCTCACCTTTTGTAAGTTAATCACTGCATTTGGTAAGCAATTGGCAATTGGACAAAAAGTGACTCTTACTGTTCCATTTAGCTTGTTTAAGCACAGAAACTGGAAATAGGGGGAACCAGCTAGCCTGACTCTTTTAAAAGGTAACAAAATATGTCTACCAGCACCTTAAAGGTCAATAATTAATACATGTTGTGTATTTAACTGATAAAAACACTTAAGTAGAACTTCCACATTTCATAGTTGTACGGGGTTTATGTGCTTACTTGGCTCTGGCTTGACTATAACTAAGCAGTCAGCAGAAATTCCAAGAAGTTACACTTCCCAGTGGAGTGGTAGTATTTTTCTCTTAAAGAACAAATATGTACATGAGGATGCTATTTCTGGGTTTTAGCACTGCCTTTTTCACTATCATTCTTCACAAACTGGCCAAGCAAACTGGACAGCCTGGGCCTTGGTTCTTCACTGTGTTTATGGTTCATGGACTTTCTCTTGTTAACCATACGTCTTTCACCCACATCCCAAATGCATGAGTGGTCTTTAGTCTGAAATTTGTCCCCAAAAGTAGCCTCTGAAACACACACAATTACACACCCAACAATTAATCTATATTATTCATATTTATAACACTCAACCGTAGCCTCCTAAACAGCAATTTTCTATCTGAATTTTCACATTTTATTTCTTCTGTTTTTTCTTAGTTATGACCACATTTTATTGGTTGGTGATTTTAATATCCACATTGACTGTCCAGATAATCATTTTACATTTTGTTGACAAGATAGAAAATATCCAAAAATCTGTTACTCCTGCTGACCCACTTTTACCCTTTCTTTCACCCCCCACCACACTGCAAGATGCATTTACCCATATTTCCCCTAAGGATTTGGCTGACATTGTGTTCCACACCAATCTCACTTCTTTTCAACTCAATATCCTCCCCCTTCAAGTTGTAAGCAGGCCTGTATCTAGTCTCTCCTTAAGAAACCTGATTTGGACACAACACTGCCCCATAACTACTGCGCTATATCCAAATTACCTCTGGCTTCAATTCAAAATTGTTGAAAATGTAGTCACTAAACAGCTTTTGGATATACTAGAAGGAAATAATATATTTGGCAAATTCCAATCTGGCTTTAGAAAGAACCACAGTACAGAAACTGCCACTGCAGAGTGGCAAATGACATCCTAATGAGTGCAGACGCCAGTCATACCACTATTCTCATTATGCTGGACCTTAATGCAGCCTTTGATACGACTTGGTGGAACTGCCCTTGAATGGTTTTCTTCTTATTTATCTAACAAAGCATTGAAAGTCACCATTGGAAACTTTAGTTCCTCAACTGCACTGATGTCGTACAGGGTCCCACAGGGTCAGTGCTTGGCCCTATTTTGTTCAGTCTGTATCTGTTTCCCCTTTGTATTATTTGCCACTTCACCATTGTGTCCTACCAGTGACCTCCCAGTTATATGTCTCTTTTAACCCTGAAAACTGTGATAAACAATGTTGATACCCTGCACTGCTGCCTTGCTGCCATTGAAGAGTCAATGGCTGCTAATTTCATACAACTGAACACAGATAAGACTGCAGTCCTGGTTATTAACCTGGATGATATTTCCAACATTGTCACTCCACACCTAGGACCACTAGCAGCTAATATGAAGCCCTTAGCTAAATACTTGGAGGTTGTGTTTGATCAGCACTTCAACTTCAACCAGCACATCAAGCATCTTATCCAATCCTTCTATGTACAAATTAGAAATATTGCAAAGTTCAAATTAAAGCTGCCCAAAAACATAACTGAACTACTCACTCATACCCTCATACCTTTCCTCCCGCCTAGGTTACTGCAGCTCATTATTTACCTGGTAAATAATGATTCTATTTGCCATAGAATCAAATTCAAGATTCCTCTGATTACTTTCAACACTGTACACGATTTGGCTCCACTGTACATCTCTGAACCCCCAATTCTGCACCTAGCCCCGTCAGATCAGAAGGCTAGGCTTAAAACAAAGGTGGAGCATACTTTTACTGTCCTAGAACCAACTCTGTGGAACAAACTCCCCCTCACTATCAGAACAATAGATTCAGTGCCTCAGTTTAAAAAGCTTTTAAAAACCCACCAATACAAATTAGCATTTCACAGTTTTTAATATTGTTGTTTTTTTTTTCTATTATCTCTCCTTTAAATTATTGTATGTATTGTATGGTATTGTGTGACACACCCTGTAACTTGGGTTTTGAAAGGTGCTATTCAAATAAAGTTTATTATTATTATTATTATATTACTGCTGCATTCTATTACAAATTGAATTGTACCTGAATATAATGACATATGAATATTCTATTCTATTCTATGAAGATCACTGAAAAATTAAAAACTACTCATGGAACTATTTTTGAAAGCATTCTGGCTTTACTTTTCATGCCTACATCTTTTGTACTGTACTGTCACACACACATGCATACACACACATACACACTACATATGCTGGAAGGATATTATACTACTTGGAAATTATTTTCCTCTGTATTGTTGGGAGTGAACCCAAGTGATGCTCTTATTGTTTTTACAATGGTGGACAGGAATCGCTGGCCAGGTGTCCATGGATGGGAATGGCGACAGACATGGAGATTTCTCGTTGATGGCCATGACCAATGTTGAGGCAGGGACCTATGAGGTAAGAAGAAGCAAAAATTCCTTTTTTTTTTTTTTGCTTCCAAAACATTTTAGTGGGCCCTCCCCATGGGGCTGACATCTTACCCAACAGGCAGAAGATAGTACTTTCAAAAATTCCACTGAACAATAATATGGTATATTAACTTACAGGTGGTGGCCAACTACTTTGGTGTAAATGGAACTTTTCAGCTGCTGCCTGGCTTCAACGCTGACCATTTCACTCTGAGAGGAAGACATAAAGTACACTCAGAAATGCCGGATAAATCATGTAAATGTACACTACTGTTCACTAAACCTGTGAAATGTGACTTGGAATTTGTGTTTTATCTACACTATGTATATCTATGATACATTATGATAAGTAGCTACATGTTTTAACCAATACCTGTTCCAAACAGGTGGACTAGGAGTGTCAGCTTTGACTGGAGTCATAGTGGGAGCTGTTCTGGGAACTATAATGCTTATAGCATTCTACTTTTTCAGGTAACTATAGGTGATGTTTAACTTCTCATGTATACTAATATTGTTGTGTTCAAGTACTGGTGACTGGCTCACCCCAGCTGTCAATTAAACTCATCCACCTGCCCTCCCACTCAAAAGACTTTTATTCCTGTATACAGTCTTAAAACTAATTTGACTTGATGTTCATTGTTTTAACTATCAATTCTTTTGTTATTCATAACTTTTTAACCACCAACCTTATAGCTGAGAACTTTGGATGCAGTGAGACTGCAGTCCATCTGTCTGTTAAATACAATTTTTTTTTCATAGAAAAAACTATATGCATACAGCTTTTTATGTAAGTACAGTACATGTACTGTAAGTTGAAGCTGAAAAAGAGAGTCACTTTGCAAAATGTAACTTTTAGACTTTTAGAACAGTAATTTAAATTATGTTTTTCCTGCTAAAAATATTAAGACTCTGCTAGCAACTGCGTCTGTAACTGAGTGTTTCAGTGAGTAAGACAGTAGGATAACTGAAACAAATGATGGTGAAACTACTACTAGAATAGTTTGAAAAACAAGATCCAAGAAAGGTCCAATCAAGGACAAGTGGACTTGGTTGTAGAAGACATTTAACTTCTCATCTGGGAGGTTTCTTTAGCTCTGTCCTTTTTGGATAACTCTGACCTGTATCACTGAAAGTCTTCACAGACATAATGTGATTTATTCTTCCACAGAAAAAACTACAGGATTACCATTGAGCGTCGCACACACAGTGAAGAGGACGACACTGGGAAGCACCGTCAGTTACGAGAGGACTCCATCAGATCGAACTTCTCAGCAGCATAGTCAGCAGCAGTGGCTGTCCCTTCACAGAGAATCACACATCTGAATGTGACCAAAGACTGAGATATTTTGTGTTCATATCCTTCAATGTTTTGACTTATTGTAACTCAGGACAGTTGTAACAGTCACAATGCACCACTGATTTGGATGTTCCTCCATACATACAAAGATATATGATTGTACTGGTGTATAGAAAGCTTTGGCCATATACTCTTTGAGGGGCTTCTATGTTTTTTGTATTGAGATGGTGGTTACCATGCACTAGTAGGGTTGGTGAGATCTGTTGTACTTTTACTGTACTGTACAGGTTGACAAATAGAGCCCTAATGTTTAAGGGTAGTAAACAATAATGGCAAGCAAAACTTGATACAGCTGAAGTTAACTGACTAAAAAGGGATATAGGCTAGATCTATATCTTCATGTATATGCTATAAGCTACTGATATCAAGCTACTGATATTGTAATGTTTTCACTTCACCATAACCTTGTTGAGATCCAGCAGCCTCCATACAAATGACCTTATTCTTAACTGTGCATATTGCTCCTAAAAAGAGAAATACTGGGTCACATATCATCTCGAAAGTACATGTTTTCTACACCTTTAGATTGGTTCATTTACAGTATTTACTTTTATAAATTCAGGTGCTCCCTGCATTAAAAAATGTTTACTACTTTCTGATAAAGCATACTTTGCAAAGTGTGCTTTCTAAATGGTTAATAAATTCTCCACTAATGCTTTATAGATCAGTTATAAGAACAGTATGGGTTGGGTTATGGTTATTTTGGCCTAACAGCTAACTGCTCTCCAAATGAGCTAAAGGCAAACTATTACAACTTGAGTTGTTTTTTTGTAGCTCTGGCCTTTGGTGCAGTTGTGATCATGTGACCTGTCTGATCTTCAGAGTGCTCAACTTTGCCCTGCTGGACCTTTTTTAGCAAAGGAACTATATTTTGAGATCTTACCAATTACTGTGGTGAGTACAATGTCATCAGAACTGTTCAAACTAATGGCCAGAGCTGCAAAAATAGTAGTTAAAAAACAAAAAAGATGATGATATAGAAATAGTTTTTCCTTTATAGTGTTAGCTAAAAATATATACAATGTTTTTATTGGTTTTAATGGTTCATTACTGATGCATTCATTACTGAATTATTTAACATTACCAAATACACTCATTCATTCATTATCCATACCCCTTATCCTTAAGAGTCACATGCCAATATATATATATATAGGCATACGGGCAGTTTAGAATCACCAGCCTTCTTGCTGTGAGGCAACAGTGCTAACCACTGCACCACCATGCTGCCTCTTATCAAATACATATGTCCCAAATTATAAAGCCTTGATAGACATTCCTTATCAGAAAGCGGAACAGAAATCATAATTAACTGATATTCAGACAGGTAACAGATACAAAGATACATTCCATAAACAGTAGAGACTGCATGAAAAAAATATTTCACTCTTCATTAGTGAACTTTACATTTTTATAAAAGTCTGCGTCCATTGGGCCACATTACTCACAGGATTTAAAGACAAGGTTTTTATAGAAACAAAATAAAGACAATGAACTTGGTAAATAACCTCCCAAGCCTGTTGGTTCAGTTTGTGTGTTGGAGAAAATATTCAAATTTATCGTGTACTATTTATAAAGCAGTTTTATTCTGGAGCACCACATTCACTTGCTTTATTTAACACTCTGTATAATATTACTAATGACCTTTGGTATCTGGTAGGTTATAGTTCTTAACAGTGACCTTAATGTATTTAAGTTATTTTATGTTATTTATAACATCAATATTTTAAAATATGTTTCTCTCTGAATTTATAGTGATTTTATTAAACTTCATCCTATTTGTTTTCTTCATATCATTATTTCTCCATCAAATCTTACATGTCACATAATATTAGTGTAAGGGCTGTCTGATGTGTATGACAAGTAGTGTCAAATTTGGCACCTGATTCTGAGTTAGCTTTCGTGTTTTTGTTAGAATGTATATTTTGATCAGGGTTAGAGTTACTTTTATTCAACAGAAGCCATTATTTTTTTTGTCTGCTTTCTGTCAGGCTTCAAAGCTGTGTTATTTCTAAAATATTAGCACCCATATACCTGTGGTGAAACTGGTGAGAAATTCCAATGATCCAGTAGAGGTTCTCAGTGTGTACTGTGTGCATTCTGGAAAAGTACAAAAGTAGGTATACTCAGTCAGTATGCATACTAAGTCTTTTGAATGTGCTTTTCCACATTTTTTTTAAAGAAATAAGAGAAAAGAGGTACAGCAGCAAAAAATCTAAATACATGGTGGATGGTGGGGAGACAGTTCTAGGAAGATCTTGGGAAACAAAAAGGCTCTGGAAAAATACATTTTTCTATATAAGACTATATACTATAACAATAAGTACTGACTATAGTGTATGGTGCATACCATGAGTTTGACAGAAGGAAAATAATTTTGCCTCATTTTCTGTAGGAATTGAGGGCAGCTGTCCCTATGGAGGTTAGGGTTAAGGTTACTTTTAGGTCACTGCACACCTGTCCAAAGAAATAGTAAGAGTTTGAAGCACTAGATGATTACTGCACCCTCAAAGTGGTAATACTGTAACATCCATTATTATTCTAAATACCATAGTTTCAACTTTAGATATTATAAAACTTGAATTATTGTGAAGTGTTGAGATGAATTGGGATTAAGATGAATTAGATCGAATTGATTAAGATTGAATTTGGGGTATTCGGTAATTTGTGAGCATAATGTAGTGACTGGACAGAAAAAATTAAATAACTGCATATAAATATATTTCTAAACTGAGGTAAATGCATAATCTATTACATAGAAGTTCAATCTATAAATTTGAGTCTTTATCAAAAATATTACCCCAGGCTAAAAGACCACACAAGCTTAAAAGACTATCCATCATCAGTTGCATCGTACATCAGCAAATGTGTCGATGACATGGTGATAACAAAGACTATAAAATCATTCCTCTGTCAGAAAGCCTAGATGAATGGAGAGGTGAGGGTTCCATCAGTCAGGTGACAAAGAAACATACACATCACCAAGGTGAGACTGAAGGCTGACATTAAGGATGCAAAGCAGTGAATGTGAATAAAGCATATGCATAGGTATCATATGCATAGCTTATGATACCTAAAGAATGGGGTGAGGCCGTAAGTGCCATTGAAAGGGGTTCAATTGCTCTGGCAAAAAATAGTGGGGATAATGGGTATAGCTGGCATGTGCCCCTAGATAGTATAAAATATAGGCTGGAAAACTAGACAGTGCAGACTGTTTAGGTACAGGGACAATCTCCTGTGACAGTGATATGTTAAAAATGACATTAGCTAGTTGGTATACACCTGTTCTTGGATGTTATCAGGTCTAGCAGCTTTATTCACATTCACTGTCAGCAGGGTCCCTCTCACATCCACTGTGGACACTGACGGTGGCAGGTCCTCTAGAGTCTGGGTCAGGCTTGGCAGCTTACTCTTTGATGAGATCAAATAGAGCACAGATGTTTTGAAGCTCTTTTGTCATTGTGGCCTCACACATGGTGGAGGCACTCCTTTTTTTGTAGCCTCTGATGTTCTGGATATCCTGCCATATATTCTTTGTGTTGGTGTTGAGATCTGTCTCCTGTCTCTATGGATGTCTCTGCTTTGCATCCTTAATGTCAGCCTTCAGTCTCACCTTGGTGATGTGAATGTTTCCTTGTCACCTGACTGATGGAACCCTCACCTGTCCATTCATCTAGGCTTTCTGACAGAGGAATGATTTTATAGTCTTTGTTATCACCACTCGTGTGTGTGTGTGTGTGTTAGAGTGTTTTATATATCAAGAACAAGCACTGTGTGAATGGGTAAAAGTCAGCTGTAGTGTAAAGTGCTCTGGGGGGTTGACATGTCTAGAAAAGTGCTATGTAAGTGCAGTCCATTTACCATTTATGGTTGAAGACCTCAAAACCATTAAAAAGAACAGTTGGGATGGGGATCAACTGATGTTATTATTAATGAGAGAACCCAAGGCAAAGTTATAAACCATGGAATCAAACATGTGGAGAATGCTAGAAAGTGATGACCACAAGAGGTAAAAAAGAGTAGGGACTGAAATAATAGGACAGGTGAGTATTACAAAATAAAACAGGAAACAAGATGTGAAACTAATGGGGTGTTATATGCTGCATACAATATTAATTATCTAATGATGTAATATATAATCAGTCAGAGGGACCAAACCAGTACTTTTTAAAAAAACTTTATCTAGATTATCAACTGAATGTGAAGGCATCATGTTAAAGGTGTCTATGTATTGTGTTGCAGAAATGAAATAAGCATGCTAACTACCTAGCCCAAGATAATACCACTTTGTACCTCAAGAGGTGACAGTGAGTCACTGTAGCATCCAGTTTTCCCTTAGTACAACAAGACAGGATGAAGAGACAACAGGTGAGTAGGCTAAAAACTTGTGTTGTAGCCATCTTGTCTTGGCAGCATCCCTTCACTCTTTCCTCAAGCTCAGCTATTGATGCTGCTGCTCTAGCTGCTCTCCCTCTCATGTTCCTCAACCTCTGGTGGTTCTTCCTCTGCTCCTGCCACTACTGCATTTTCCCTGTCTCTGACAGGGCAGACTGGGGGTGAAGCTGTTGTTATCAGTCTAACAATAACTGAAGAAAACAGCCTACCAGTTACATAATCAGATTTAAAGCTTAACCTGTGTGGAAAAATTTCTCCCCTATGAATGCTGGTTTGGCGACATGTCAACAATTGTCTTCTGTTGAGGTTAGATTTATTCAAGCTAATGTTAGTTCAATGTGAGGGGTGATACTAGGTTGTGAGTGGCCACACAGCACACCCTCATGTGCACCCTGAATGCCAGGTACACATAGAGGGACTTTTAATTGTTATTTTTGCATTGCAGAATTGGTACTTTTATATAAGCAAGATCTGACTACTTCTTCCATCACTGCTCTGCCCTAACATACTGTGTTACTATACTATTTTAGATTTCATCATTAGATTATCATTACTGATGCATTAAGTTATAAGCAGCATTTTCCTTTTGTAGCTGCTGGAGGTGGAAGTCATTATAACATTATCATATAGACCTGCAGCTAATCCTTTTTCTTAGAATAGTGACACCTTTACAATGCTTGCTTTGTCCAATCAATAGTCCACACTGTCTAATCTGTATTGGTATGTATTGATGTGATGTAATTACTTGCCATGGCCTATCTGAAAATTTGTGGGTGATCATTGGCTCTTCGGTGTTCAGTGGTGGTCCTCCTATCATTATCTCATCTGTTTGTTCATCCCAGGCCAAAACAGGATGTCACAATCTCTCTGTTTTTGATGTTTTTTAAGCCCATGTGGCCGATGTGAATGCATGATAGCACTTCTGCACATAATGAGGCAGGGACGATGATCTTTTCACCTTTAAACACTGTCATTTATTACAGACAGTTCATTTCTGTGATTTCAGAACCCTGCAATGCTCTGAGGACATCTTGTCCTTTCCTTAAGTCATCTGTCATGTATTGTGTTTTTTTTTTCAATACTATGAGCTTTACATCTTCTCCTGTCTCCATACTGATTTCCATGAGCCTATTGTTATTGACAGGTAAGTTGCTGTACATAGTATGTACCTGAATGTCCATGCCCTCACTGAGGCTGTCATCTTTGTCAGACAATGACTTCTTTTACATTGTGCCTGCAAGAGGTCTGTGGATGAAGGCAAAACCATATCTGTGAAGTTGGAGTATCATCCTCAGAAGTCAAGGGGGTGCTGCAGCATGTGGTTTTCATGATAGACTCTGGCTCTCTCACTCTCCACAATAATGTGTTGAGAACGTGATGAAAGTGCTTAAATCCAAACAAGATGGCGCAGAACTCTCTCTCAATCTGTAAATAGTTGACTTGCTGTCAAGCAGACATTTGGATGCATAACTCATGGGCTCGCCATCCTGCAGTAAAACTACACCTAAGTCTTATTTTGATGCATCTTGTGGTCTTAACTCTTCAATGGGATCAAAATATGTTAGTTCTGGTTTAAGCTCCTGAGTGTTGAGCTCTTTCATTTTCTGGAATTCTTTATCATGCTGTGCCTCTCACACAAAGTCATTTGTTTCCTTCAAAAGCTGCCTCAGTGGTACATTTATGTCAGCAAGGCAAGGCAAACTTGAACAGGTAGTTAATTGTTCCCAAGATGGTTTCGAGCTCATCCTTGCCTTACAGTGGTTCCATGTCCTTAATCACCTGAGTCTTGGTTGTGTCCTTATGCCATCAGATGTGATGCACTGTCCAAAGTAGCTCACCTCTGTGGCACAGATATTTTTCTCTTCTAGGTGTAGCTTGACTCCTCATTTTCTGGAATGCTGTAGCATAGCACAAAGGTTTCTGTCATGCTCTTCCTTTGTTTTGCCATAGATAAAGATATAATCCACAATATGTGATACCTTCCAGACACTCATGTCTCATCACTTTGCAGTTAAACTTATCCTAGACTAAGATAAGGTAGATAATGGATGGACGGACAGACGGATGGACTTCATAGTATGCAGCTTAACTGAGCAGGCCACCAGGTTGTGAACACTTAGGTCTTCACACTTTTCAGTTCTATCAATCAGATTTTACCATGTCCAATCCTATACTCAAAAATCTGAGAAATGAATTTTCAACAAACAAGCCAGAAAATTCTGAGACTATGAGAGAGGTCAAATAAACAGAACCAAAAGCAGACTATGATAACAAAGTAACATAAGAAGCCACTGACCTCACAAAAACTGACCCCCCACACCAGTTAAACAGAAAAGAGACTTACCAACTAAAGATAAATTAACTTAACATAACAATAGAACTAATGTACTTTGTACAAACACAAATCTAATATAGTCTTAAATTCTTATTCACAAAGGTCCACTACTCCATAGGAAGAAAGTCTCTTGCAATCTGCAGTATGGTTTTGTAGTTGTGTGTATTTGTGTGATAGTTGGATCTCACCATTTTACTTTCTGTATGCAGTATGCACTTCATTAGTGTGGATGACAGGACGTTGATGAGGTTGAAACAAACAACCTCATGAACAACATACAGACGTAACTGAAAATATACAGTTACCCATGAATGCTCTATATGCTGTACTTGTAACATTTGTCTATTTTTGCTGCAACAGTATGACACCATTTGAAGTCAGTTCATAACCTTTTTTGGGGGGATATACCAAAAGTTGAGCCATAAAATACTATATTCTGCTCTTTAGTCATGTTTTCCAGTTAGTCATAATTCTCAACATTGTATTATTTTCCATGATGCTCAATCCATATTGAATATTTAAACAAATAGTATGGTATATGTTATTTTTAGAACTGAGTGAGAGGACGCTGTGCCCCCCAACATATGGCTGTGAGGGAGCTACTGCCAAAGAGGGGGAGCTGTCAAACCCAAAGGGACATATAGACAGCTCTGATGAAGACTATGTTGCCTCTCTTTGTGTGTAGTATGTTTTGTCTGCTGTCTGGCATAACAGTAATTCAAAATGAATGATGTTATTACACTGAGGAGTAGCTGGGGAAGAGATCATGTTTTTAATTCATTCATTTCCTATCCATGGTTTTTATTATGTAGAGTAAACAGAGTGGGAGCAGGGATCCTGACAGTTTACAGTCTCCATAGTGGTCTGACTAAACTTCCATCTTTCATGTACGATGTTTAGATGGAACTGGTCTACAACTGTGGTAATTCCTTGTTATGACACAATATTATACACTACTGAATGAGAGCTGAACAGATCTGATTTTTTGTATTTTTTCCTTGTCTTGCTCAGATTTCTTGTCTTTGATAGAGGAATGGGAAATTAAGTTTTCCATCCATTAATGCTCCAGGCTTTTCCTGCAATCCTGCATCTGTGGTATGCATCCATTCATCTTAAAACTTCAACTCAATATTATTCCTGCACTGTTTCTGTCCGGTTTTTTAACCATCACTTATGTAGGTTTCTAACAAGGGTCAAAGTTATTATGTATGCAAAAATTTAAAAAAATATATAGAACAAAATCCATAAGTGTTTTGGGACATTATTCATTTGCAGGGAAACAGCAAAAACAACACATTATACAACAGCTGGGCTTAGGAGCTGACAGGAACAGGAGCAAGGAGTCTACTAGTATTCATAGTGATGGATGTTTCCTGAGAGTGGTGAGCATATCCCACAATGTTCTTGTTTATTTATACCCACCCCCAACAATCTACAGCTGAGACGGTAGCCTCATGTGGAGAGATACTCTGTAGTTACATGTTAGTGGGGAAGAGCAGTTTGAGAAGGCCTCCAGCTGTAGCAGTCTTCTCCAAAACAAAATGTGTTCAACATCTGCAAACCTGCTTACACTGTTACCACAACAAAACCATTCACAGCCTCTTACAACCTGAAGTTCTCATTCATCATTAGTGTTACCATCACTGTTGAATCTCGAGTAGGGCTCAAGTCATTATGTTCAAATCTTGATATCTCAATATTTTCATTGTCAAAAAAAGAGGAGACTAAATTACATTGACTATTTTTTCAATTACATAATCCAGTCCTTTTTTGAATGGCTGCATTGCACATTTCTCTTCCTGCACACCTGAATCATCTCTGAGACTCACTAGCAGTGAGCTCTTTAATGCTGCAGAGAAAAACTGCTACATTGCCTCAATCAGCTGAGGTGGCTGAGTTTTTTTTTACCTTGGAGTTTTAAACATGCTATCTATGCTAATGCATACACAACTTAATTGTCATACACATTTGATAGTCAGGTCCTGTCAGGTCCTCTCCTAGAAATTTCTGCTATTTTGTAATGACAAAAACATCTTTTTTTAAATCAACATTATGAGGAACCATTTTTATAAATGTATGCCGATTCCAAGTTACAAAGTGTTGATACTGGATGTAACAGCACAATGTTTACAGATTTCTTATCTCTTAGCAATTATAGTACAGTCATTTTTTTTGTTTGTTTGTTTTTTGCTCTTTTTTACTTCTCTATATTGTTTGTTTTTTATGTGGAATATAGATCATTTTACCTCTTTGGTTCATGACCAATTATTTAAAATTCTTTCTGCTAACAGGTCATAGGCATTTGCAACATGACAAAGGGTGACAAGCTAAAATGTTTGGGAATCACTAGTTTAATCTTTAATGATGTATATTTTATAAGCTTTTTCATGTAAAATCTAATTTAATCTGAATAGAACTGCTGACTGTAGCTGTTAGATAATGCACTGGGGTAAAACGTATAATATTTCCCTTGAGCTGTAGTGGGTCACAAGTAAAAGTGACATGAATTGGAAATAAGTATAAATACATCAAAGCTGTTATAGTATTCCTGTGTTGTTGTCTTTTTCATTGAAGACTGCATGCACACTTATTTAAAAGTTTACAGTTTGCAGAGAAAGATAAAACTTTATGTTGACATTATGCAGTTGCATGTGAGGTTGGAAAACAGTGGTATCCAGGCGGGATGTTTGGAGTGATGCCTGAGGTTTGATTGGCATCAATGTTGTAAACATCACAAAAGGAGCCACTCAGCGTTAGCCTCAACAAAGAAAGCTCATTTTGGCCATTTCCCTATTACCCTATCAGAAAGTCTATTATGTCGATTTGGACATTATCCATTGGGATCTGTTGACTTGGGTGACGTCAAAAACCTTTTATCAGATTGAATTCTCACACTCTTCATGGCCAAGTTGACAATTTGCAATGGAATGCATTCCCTCTCAGCTTTGGAAGAAATGCCTTCCTTCCTTCTTTACTTTATACTTCCTCTCTCATTAGTCCCGTACATGCCTTATGGTTGTTGTACTTTCCATCTGCGTAACATGCTGTTTTTTTCATATTCTTGACTGAACCAAATCAATCAGATGTCTTTACTTAATTTTGACAAATTATTCAAAAATAATATGTCTTGCCCAAAATAATAAGTAAAATATTTGGATTTCAAATGAATGTTTGTGATACACTAATCATGCTGGAATTATGCTGTTTGTGTTCAAAGTCAACAATAAAAAATAAAAATAAAGTTTTAAGCATTCTGAAATTCAGCTTTGCAAACCTAGAAAACTCACTGTGACAACAAACACAGCCACTGCAACTGACTTCACCAAGAAACAGTTCCAGCTCTCAGCTCCCACCAAAACCACAAACTGTGGTTCCTTATGATCATTTCACTCTCAGCAAGGCTGCAAATGTGAGTATTTCCCATAGTTTTGAACTGTTCCTTTTAAGTACACCTGCCAATATTAAATTATTTAACTGACCTTAGGATGGCTGAAATGAAACAAATCAAGTGCTATAATGTCAAAGGCATCAGGCATCCATGTATATTCTTAAACTTCATCAATACTGTGTTTGTGTAGGTCTGCACAGTGTCCTACATATATATGATGCAGGATTTTGCCAGTTGTTTAGTTCACATTAATTACTAGTCAGAAAAACAACTGCAATGAAACTATGAGCATAAAAAACAGCAGTTTAAAATAATGTTACTTTACACATTAAAAAATGTTTAATGTGTATTTAAAATTGATCTGCAAACTTTTAATTGACTGTAACAGAAGACTGGGGCGTGTATGAAGAGAGTCAAAGAGCACTCGGTTTCCATAGTAACTACCACACTGAGCCTTATGTGAATGCTGGATCAGATCAGAGACTGAACAAGGTGAGACAGATGCTGATCCATGCCATTTGTAAGTCAGTCAGCTGTTAAATAATTGGGGAAAAAAATCAATGACAAAATAATCATAAAATAATGAGAATTGATCTGATATCCTAAATACCAAAATGACTGAGAAGCAGGAAGATCAAACAGTAGCATTCATCCTGTGGGAAGCATACATTTCTGTTCCAAATTTCATGGTCAGATAATAGCTGTAAGGACATTTCACTCAGAGCAAGAAATGTTAATCTGCTATTCCTGGAGGAAAAGTTAGGGCTTCACCAAGGACTCATCACACAGGAACCAGAGAATGTCTGTAACTAATTTCTCATCTGGCAGATATGGATATATCACTGCATGAGTGAAACTTTGAACTGCTGTTGGTCATAGAGAAAAAGTCAGGAGGCTTCATCCTCCACTGATCCTGACTATCTGTGCCAAATTTCACAGCCATTCAATCAATTTCCATATTTCCATTTTCAATATAAATCAAATCAAAACTGTCAAGTCTCATAATAGTGCTAGAAGACATCATAGGCATCATCTTCTGGTGGCCTTAAATACTTGTACCAAATTAATCACTGCCTGTCCAGTACTTTTAGTGGATACGGGTATTACAGGTAATTTAGCCACTTTATAGGTGCCTCATCAAAGACTAACAGCCTACTGGATAAGATAACATACTTCAAATAACAAACTCCATGTCAGACGGATCGAGGATACAGCCTCAACACTCACCATTGAACCCCTCCATAGCCATTCATCCATTATCTGTACTGCTTATTCCTAAGGGAGCCAGTCTCAGCTGACATTAGGTGAGAGGGTACACCCTGGACAGATCACCAGTCCATTGTAGGGCCAACATATATAGACAAACAACCATTCACACTCACATTCACACCTACAGGCAATTTAGAGTCACCAGTTAACTTGCATGTCTTTGGACTGTGGGTGGAAGAGAACCCACTCAGGCACAGGGAGAACAGCGCTAATCACTGTAAAACCCTGCTGCCCAGACCTCCATATTCCTCTCCAAATTTTGCACATGGTCAGTTTTATTCCAGGCGGGCTTATTGCTGAACATAAAATATTCCAGAATATTGAATTATGGATATAAACTAGTCCTAAAACCTTGAAGTAAGTTAGCATGTTAGCACATCCTGTTCCTACATCCCAAAGTTATTGGGTTTATTGGTGAAATGCCTGAAATAAGGTCTGTGGTTTTAACACAAGTAATGCAGTCATGGAGCATATAACTCAATCCTGCATAAATCATGACAAACCACCAATTATCAACAGTCACATCAAAATAATTTACTTTTGTAACCTCTTTTTAATGTAGTTTCTCTGTCATGGTATGTATTGTACTGAACCTCAGAGTTTCTAATGCTTGTGTTACCAGGCAACATGTAACTTCCCAGTATCATTTCAAATTATTTATTGGGTGACTGACTCATTTGTTTTATAAAATGGATAGTTCTGGTCCTTGATTGTGATTGGCTAAGCTGTGTCTGAGCTGGCCGTAAAATACTCTATAAACACACACCTGTGACTGTACTGCATCAGTATTACTGCTCCATTTAGTCCTTCATTAAGTGCACAAAAATCACAAAGATAGTGCTTAGAAACAAATAGCAGCTGTGTCCTGAAGCTTCGTTGGAGAAAACCTCTGGTTGCTGCTGTCCAGTCCACTGGCCTTTTATCTCCATCCACAGCAAACAAACTACACCAGCAATGGTTAGTAGCTATGGTAAGTTAACCATATGTAATCATGTCAGTGATAGGATGTGATGTGAATCATCCCTGCAGCCTTACTGGTGCCCAAACTAGGTATATGTAATATTACAGCTAAGGAGGTAAGAACAAAGATCTGTTTGTCTCCACCTCCCTGGGCTTAGTGCTTTAAAATACATCTGTATCTAGGAGGTCCAGTGGTTAGCTTCAATAAAAACTTAAGCTGGCAGTGCTATCTGTGTACCTAGATATGTGTCATCTCAATAATACATCAAAGTCAGATGAAGTGAAGTGTTTCCTGTGTTAATCTTGGAGTGCATCAAGGATAAATTGCTCCCTCATGTTTCCCAAATCTGAACATCAACACAACAGCGCTGGCTGCTCATTTCCCTGCACTTAACATCTCATGGGAGAAGTGAGGAAAAGGAAAACAAGCAGTGCTCTGAAGCCTTATCAGTGATTGCCTGACTAAAGCAGGCAGCAAATAAGCAGTGTGACACTGAAAACACCACTGAAGGCAAAGAACTGGACTCAGTCAATCAGCGGTGCACAGACTTTCTCAGCCTTTCTTTTTTCATTTATCCATGCTGCATCTACTTAAATAATAATTAATAAAAACTTCACTACATAATATTACATAAAGAAATGTACTCCATGTACACTGATACCTTGTACTAACAAACTAATTAGGGATTTCTGCGTGTCACATGGTCAGAGAACAGCAAATCCCCTCCACCCACACATCTTTCCAACATCTGATAGGAGTGTGTGTCAATCATTTTCCATAGCTTTCAAAAGAATCGATAATCTGACATTCACACACACTTCATCCTGTGATTGGCCACCTGTGTGGAGGGGAGAGAGCGGTCATCATTAGACACTGCACTTTTCTCTCTAACTCAATTTTTCATTTGTTACTCAACTATTTGTGACACTTTTCATGTAAACAGGAGAAGATCCCAAGTTAGTAACATATGAACAAATACAGATGGACAGGGAGAGACTAGCTCATGTATCATGGGAAGTCTGCCTGGCAGACTAGGCCTACAGCAGTATAACTAAGGGATGGTTCAGGCCTGAGTCAGCTCTAACTATAAGCTTTATTAAAGAGGAAATTTTTAAGCTGACCCTTAAAAGTGAGCAGGGTGTTTTTGCCTCCTGGACCCAAACTGGAAGAAGGTTCCACTGTAGAGGAGCCTGATCACCTGACCACCTGTAAACCAGCATGCTGGGAGAACAGGGTTGTAGTGGGATAATAACTACTATTAGCTATAAGTTCTTTAAGATATGATGGTGTCTCACCATTAAGGGCTTTGAGGTGAGGAGGAGGATTTTAAATTCTATTCCGGATTTGACCAAGAGGCAATGTAGAGAAGCTAACACTGGAAAAATAGTTCTAGATCCTGTCAGTAATCACGCTGCAGGATTTTGGATAAACAGTAGAGTCTTTAGAGACTTGCTGGGGCAGCCTGATAATAAAGAATTACAATAGTCCAGCCTATGAGGAAACAAATGCATTGACTAGTTTTTCTGCATCCCTGAAGTTTGTTTTAAATAAGACCGAAAATATATATACTGATCAAAGATATCCTTACAGTGAGTTTAATAGCAGAAAGTTGCTGGTCATCAGGCATGCCTGAAATTTAGCCAACTGACTGATTTCATTAGGCTTCATTGACAAGTATAGTTGAGTATCATCTGCATAACAACAGAGGTTTATGGAGTGTTTCTTGATAATGCTGGAAGGAAGCATATACAAGATGAATAGAACTGGTCCAAGCACAGACCCATGGTTCAACTCCTTCATTTTTAAAAAGCCTGATTAATGCTGTTAACGTGTTTAATGCAAAACACCATCCCTTGCTTAATAAGAAAAAAAATTGAAAGGGCTCCTATACAGAAGTCCTTGTATTTGCTAGTGTTTAGAAAAACAAACAAGGTCAGTTATGGTTGAATCATGGTGTCTTGTCAGGAGATTTAAATGGTTATTGAAGGTATCCATTTTGCACCAGCTGTGCATAAAGAGTCTCATATTTATTGTATCTGACTATAGGTCAGGTCTACAGGTCTTATAGCTCAACATGAACCCATATGTTACCTGCAATTATCTCGAATTCAGTACCAGAACCAACTTGTTGATAGGGTTAGTAGGAGTTTGCAAACTGGACCTGTGCATGTTCGACTGTATGCACAGCACCTTAACTCACTGTGATAATTATCTAATATCTAATAACCTAATACTTCTATTGTGATGGAGCTCAGGACTCTTTGTGAAAACAGCCACAGTGTACCAAAAGATTTCACTATTACAGTTGCAATCTGTGAGTAATAGGTTTCTGGTCTGCTGCTTGGATACACACAGATCATTGAATACTGTTAATTAACTGTTAATTGTTTATTTATTTATTATTGCACAGCCTCTCTAAAATCAGTCACTGTAGATGAATCCATCTGACACTCTACAAGTTTTGGGAAACTCTCCCCTCAAACAGAGCAATCAGTTTTGACTGCAGAACTCCAGGCCTCTAGATTATGTCCGGTGTCTCGCGGATGACATTATTAATAAGACTCTTCCTTGGTTACATTAAAAATAGCACTTACATTTTTGTGGTTATAATAATGTGGATCTATAAATTATGTTTGATATAAAGTGAAATTGAATGAGTGAGAGGCATCATCAAAGAGGCAGACTCAACAGTTTGACTTGAGATCCCTGATGTTTCCAGTTGCTGTTCAGTGAAGGTTGCCTCCTCAGTCACATCAGCCCTGCTTACTGCTTAAAATCCTTTTCAGGATGTGTTTGCTCAGTAGAATCCCATGTGCATCAGTGAGCGAATGAAGTATTTCATCTGTTGTAAAGCCACATTTAGTGTAGTTCTCAACCTACTTACAATCCATTTAGCAGAACTTACACCAGCAAATGTTGTGTGAAAATATCTCATAATTCAATTTTTTATCTGATAGTCTTTTTTATAGATTTTTAATTTGCAAGGCAAGTTTTAATCATTTTTTTACCCGCAGAAATGGGTTTCCATATTGTTTAAGTAATGGAAGCAAACAGTCTCTGGTTTCAGCTTCTGATAAATGATCATTTCCCTCCTTCTCTCCTAGCTGTCAATTTTGACTCTGTGAACTTGTGATGGACATTCTTTCATTATTTTCTGGGTAATGATTGACTAATGTTTAATTGACTGACTAAAAAACAAGATTAAACAGATAATAATAATTGTTAGATACAGCCCCACACCATAATAAAATTTAGTTTAAACCAAACACGACAGCCAGCCAGAGGATTACTGAGCATCCTGCTTGTCTGCAGTAGACCCTGGAAGACCTGAGAGCTGCAGTCTATGAGACGACTGTGTCATTTATTTTCCAGCAACACAGCTGCACCAAATGTAAAGTCAAAGCTACATAGGAATGTATTCAAAACAAAACTGTTTATGTCCTTTGGGGCGTCCTGGACTCCAGACCTCTGCTCAAAGCCAGAATATGTGGCACTTGTAAATGGCCCTTCTGGAATGACACTGGAAAAGAAAAAAAATTTGATCATGATGAAATCTATCTATCAATAATATTTATTTAGCCACTTGTTACTTATGAAACCTAAGAGTTCCTGCTCAGGAGTAATGGAGTATATGTGTAATTCATCACCTTTTATCTTTAGATTTCTCTCTCTCTCACACACACAAACACACACGCGCGCGCGTGCACACAGACAAATGTGAGGTCTCTTAACTCAGAGACTACAAATATCTGTCTGATTTTACGTGTAGGAATCTAACATTTGACCTTTTAATTCTGATTTTTTTTACATCTCTTTGGAGCTACTGTTGTTCTGCTCTAACACATTGCACTCATAGAGCTACTCAGTCTAAATATAAAATAGTCCACTCATAACCAGTTTGAAGAGAGTTGTCACATGGCCACTGTTGAGAATTGCCTACAGCTGCCTCCACACCAACAGTTACCAAGGAAACAGTGTATTATGCTGACTAGCTTTGCAGTTTTCTCTTAACTTGTTACTTTGACAACAGGAATGTCAATTAGCTGTGCACAAAAAAGACTAAGTTTGACCAGCTTTTGTTTGCCCACCTCATTTCTTGTAAGGGTGATTGGAGCTGCAATAACTAAAAGCAGTTAACAGTTGCTGTAAATCAACATGGCTTCTCATTAACACAGTTCAACTGGCCCCTTTAGACATGCATTCCAACCTGATGCTACAACATGTCAACATGTCTGCCTGTCTTTAATGTGTTTCCTGCATGGATGAATTGTGTTGTATGTCATTCATAGTATATACTGCTTTTCTTCATCCCCACCCTGTCCTCTCCATTCTGTTGTTTCCGTTGTGTAATGAAAATTACATGTGACTTTCTTATGGGTTGCTTTTATTGTTAAGTTGATAGTTAAATCTCCTGCTTGTTTGTGAAAGAAAACAATGGATATACAAAAGAAACCATTGTCACAATATACTATTAACAAATTTGCACATATCTAAAATGTGCAGAACCTGCAGCATAGGCTGAGGTCTATCAAACACACACCATTAAAATCACAGGGGGAATGCTTCTGAGTAGATTTATGAAACACAGATGAGAGCCCAGCTGTCTCACTTCATTGTGATATACAGATACAGAAACTATAGGCTTCAACCACTTTAGTACTTGACATGCCTTTCTCCTTAATAAGACGGCATTCCTTTGTCAAACTGCCTTTCATGGCTTGTCATTCGCTATCAGCAGCCACATGCTGAGCCCACAGGTGGGCGATGGAGAAATCATAAGAGCATGCTTCACAGTTTATAAAAACCTGTCAGATGGCCAGCACATTTTAGATTCCTGCTCTGAGTCTCCTACTTCCTGCTTTGTATATAATGTGTGGTAGAGGTTTTGGTGAAGGATGAGCATGTGGTAACCTTAATGTAGGCCAGTTTACATTCTGTTACAGAACGAAAATATATGTTCACTCTCTTTTTAAATATAAACACAACCTCTCTGAGGCCTCTTTCATAAGAACTGATTTTACCATTGAGATCATTAAATTTGGCAGAATCATGTTTGGAGTATGTTTGTTCCATGCAAATAAATTTTCAAGCTTCTAAACAGTGTTAAATATTTATATTCTGTTATCCCTTCTGTGAATGTTCCTCACAGCTTTATTCACAGAACTATCACAGAGAGGAAAACAGAAGATTGTTGTGTTTTCTCACAGGCTGAATGACTCGAGGTTTCAAAACCTATTTTACAGTTGAAGCCTTAAATAATGAATCCACTGCACATTTTTCTTTGTTTTCAGCAGTTTAATCAGACGATTAACAGAGGATTCTGTTTCCTATTGTTTAATCAACAGTGGACAAACAGAACAAACGAGCAATTTTTTTCTTTTCTATTTACTATAACTTATTGTCTATGTGCTGGAAGGTCATTATTTTATCCATGAGACTTATCCAAATCACCTCGAATTCAATTCAGTTCAAAGTGTTTTCTGGCTGTTACACTGGTTTTATTCCTTGTTGTGATGATCTGCACTGAGTCTCTCTGTCGTCCTCATATCTCTGTAGCAGCAGTTAGTTCAGAGCTACAGATGTCACATGCAGTTACTCAAACATTTGACCAACAGGTATAATTGTGAACACACTGAAGTGTGAGTGTGACACATAATAATTTTCATGAGGGAGAAAGCTAAATCTCATAGCTAACAACATATCTTAATTGCTGAAAAGCTTTTTACCACATGGTTTGATTCTGGATGTATCTCTCTCTCTCTCTCTCTCTCTCTCTCTCTCTCTCTCTCTCCTGGTTTGTCTCTTCACTTCTGTCCACAAAAAAGTGTAGTGTACACACAAAGATGAGATTAATGTGGATTTTCTGATCTGACTCAGTAAGCAACGTGTGAGTTACCACAGTGATGTTGGGAATGTGGGAATGAGGAATGTGAGCCCAGTTTTTCTTCTACCCCCATGTCTTCCATAGGACACTTGTGTTTTAGAAATAGTCCACTGGACTTCTGATACATCCAGCACAACTGCAAAATCCAAATCTGAACCTGATGCTCCCCGGAGGCTCTGTAGAGGAATGTGGAGGGTGGACATATTTAGTTAAAGTGTGTAATAAGAGCACATGCTGGTTGGTCCCTTAAAGAGAACATTTCACAGTATGAAATATTGTATATTGTACATATTATATATTTCAGGGAATACAAATACTGTGACAGTTGTTGTCATGGAGCGTTGTGTTCAGGACTCTCTCAGTCACATTGTCAGTGAAGACCCAGAGGTCAGCAGATGTTCCAGGTCTTTGATTTTCATATAGCTCCACCCATACAACCCAGCCAGGGTGGAGCAGGCGCTGGTCTGTGACTGAGCAGTGCCTGTACTACACAGTTTACCTCTCTTTATCCAAAGCAAAGACTTTATGGACAGCGATGGTAAATGATGATGATGGTCAGTCAGGGGGGAGGAGGAACGCACAAGAAAGTTAAACCTTCATGGTCAAGTGAACAAAGCAACCAGCAGATATCTTAATGACCAACAACGTTCACGTGCCATCAAAATTCATGCACTACGCCAGTGAGGAGGTCAGAGTACTAAATGAGATATCTGGTTTAAAACACAGCACTTGTTTCGTAGAGGAAGGGGTTGGTAGGAGGTGGAGACCCCAGCTTTCTGATGATATGCTGCCCCCTATTTGTTTGGAGTATGAATTTGACAGTTTCTTACTAATTGCCCCTTTGAAGAAAACAGACATGATGGAAACTTGCACTGTTTCTTCAAATTACAAAAAACTGTAACTGTTAAAAAAAAGGAAACAAGCTGAACCATGAAGCAAGGTCTACTGCAGATAGAGGACATATCTATGAAGAAAGTATATGAGTCATGGGTCATTTTGTATTAGTGTATTACTAGTGTTAGTGGCCCTGGTGGTCCACATGAACTCACTGGTGGAGTACCAACAATATGTGAGCAACCACAGCAAAGCTTTACAGGAAAACTCCTTAAAGCTCAACATAACTAAGACCAAGGAGTTGTGTTGTGGGGGCGAGGGCCAAACTAGTCCACCACAACCTCTCTTTGATCCCCTGAGGTACTGACCAGGGTTATATTGTGAAGGCTTTCCAATACACTCTTATGGGGCAGCATATCAAGCCAGAGAGCTCATTAGCCTTTGGGCACATGTGAAGCTGTGTTTGCAGTGTCTATACAGCCTGGGTGGGATGTGTGGGTCAGGTGCAGCCACATAGAACAGGCCTGCCACTGATGATGAACATGTGGTCATGAGGGGAGGATAAGGGTCAGTAAGAGATAAGGGAGGTGCTGTTGGATACAGTTTGTGTAAAAAGCTGAAAGATTCAATTCAAAGTTGAAATCAAGTAAGATGAGTAAGAGCTCTGTGGTTCCACCTTGTTAATCCAGCCATACATACTGAACCCAAGTGACATGGAAATATAAAGAACATACAGTATGCTATTTCACTTGATAGTAGAGCTGTAGCTTCATGAACTTCTTCAACTCGAGTACTCTTGAGTCATTTGTGCCAAAATAGTGAAGAGTGAACAGTCCAGGCATGCATGAGTAAACAGTGGCAAAGAGATGTGACTATTTGAAGAGCATGTTTTTCAGCCTGGCTTTGTTAGGTGTCACTCTTTGTTGGAAACGTATGTCCACACAGCAGCTAGTGCCTGGGAAATGTCAACAAGTACTTCACTGCCCTGTCTTTACCTGACAGGCCACCAGTAAACTGTAAATTTTGTTCAAACAATTACCATCACACATTTCCTCTCAGCAGGCGTCAAGATGGTGTGAACTTTACAGAGTCAGGACACCCTGATGTTTCAGGGAAATGGTCTTGTTATAGAAGGGTTTGCTGGCAATCCTGCAGTCTGTGAGAAAGGTTTAAAACATGCCGTAGAGTATCCCTGGCAGTCTGTTTATACAACAAATTTATTTATATGGCCAGGTTTCTCTGTTGTGTTTTTGCATTTGCATTTTGGAGCATTATGGAGTGTCACCGTTTTCAGGTCCCTCTCCCTCTCTGATCTCTACACCCAATCCTATTTTATTTTATTTGCATAATTAAGGTGAATTAGTGTCCAACAAAGGCTGACAATGTCTGTCTGTTGCATAATAATAATTGAACCTTAGAAACTTAAAGGCACAGGTCAAATCTACATATTAAAAAATCTATCCTATTTTATGATGGTGCTGATCAGTTATTTTTGTAAATACTGTAGTAAAACTGATCAAAACAGAGTGAATTAATCATGTTTCAAATGTGTAATACAAGTATTCTTAACTGTACGGCATAACACTAGAAACAGCTTGTTAAATTAACTATTCAACAGTAATAGTTCAATTAAAATGTCAATATAAAAAAAATTTGCAGATAAAGGTCATTTCCATCCCTCCCCATGCTGGGGCCCTGGGTGCTTCACTACTTTCCTCACAAGTACACTGCTGAGAGAGAAACAAATTGTGTTTCCAATGAAAAGTTCTGATGGGAAATGTCCATGTTGCAGAGGAGTTGTGCTAAAAGCTCCATCTGTGTGCTTTCTCAGAGTCTGGACCACTCTTTTGGCTTCTCCATCACTCTGGGTGTTGCTGCTTGTCAAAGTCACAGTCAGATGCAAATAGGTGAAAATTGGAGGATGAAAATCGAGGGCTGTTATCCACTATGACCAGGACGTCTGGTATGATCTCCAGTGCCAAAGTACAACAACATAAGAGAATTAAATATGGATTATCAAATATTGGATCTCTCTGATCCAAAGCTGTATTAGTAAATGATTTAATATCAGATTATCATAATAATTTATTTTGTCTGTGTCTGGATGAGTATGTCAGCCTTCATGAATCCAATATTAATACTTACATTCCCAGAGGCATCAGCCAAGAACGTGGAGTTACAGTTATGTTCAACTCCAGTTTATTAATCAACTCTTTAGAGCCTTGATCTTAGTCTGTCACATCCAAAGTAGAAAACACTACAGCCAGTTCCCTCCTGGCCCATACTCTGACTTTTTATTCAATCAGTTATTATTATATTCAATCAAATTGTTGTGCAGCCATCAGAATAAATCACCAGCATTCAACCTCCATTAAACAATAAATCACACAGCAATAAAAATAATAAAGTTACTGCAAATACTTAAATAAACATAAAAGGGTCGGACTGGTAAAAACAATGCATCAGTATGAAATTACAGCAAGTTCTTTTTAAAAAATGATTGCAGCAGGAACAATGGAGTTCTTAAATCTATTCGCTCTGCATCTTGGCAGATTGTACTTGCGACCAGATGGAAGCAGAAACAAACTCCCCAAACAGAGGGCGGCTCGAAGCAGCCAGAATTTTCTGGGCCTTGTTCAGAGCCCTGACCTTATATAGATGGGGAAGGTCATTAAGATTTGTCCCTGCAATCATAATGCACACTTTCATGATACCATTTTAATGGTTCCTGCCCTTTAGTGAAAGTCAGCCAAACCAACTGATAAAGGAAGAAGTTAGAATGGATTCAATATAACAAGAATAAAATATATCTATATTAAAAATATGAAGTTTTTGAAGAACATGTAAGCCCTGATGTGCTTTTTTAGATGCCACATCCACTTGATGCTTGAAAGTCAGCTTTGACAACCATAGCAAGATATTTGTACTGATGTACCACCTTAATGGCTGGATCATTCATCAGTACTGGGGAGATGATTGTTGGATTTTTCACAAAATCAATAATCGTCTCCTTTTTCTTGGAGACATCTATGTCCAAGAAGGATACCTTGCACCAGGCAGTAAACTCAGACACTGCAGGGTTGTTATCCAGATCCCTGCTGCTGAGGAGCAACACAATGATAGAATCATCAGCAAACTTCAGAATGTGGCTCTGAGACACATAATAATGTGAGTTTTTTTTTTAATGAATTTTAGTCCTCATTAGTCATCACAGTAGGTGATTTTACTTTTCATGTGAATGTCAACAACAACCTTAGCTCTGCATTTATCTCATTATTAGACTCTATTGGCTGCTCTCAGTGTGTAGATAAACCAGCTGACTCTTTTAACCACAACTTCGACCTTGATCTGATATTGAACATCTAATAGTCATCCCATAGAATCCCCTTTTAACAGACCACTATTAAATTACTTTTGACTTCTTATTATTGGACTACATGCAGTTTGGCAAAAATGTCTTCACAAGAAATCTATCTGATAGTGCTGTGGTTAATTTTATGAGCTGATTCCATCAATTCTTAATTCAACAGAGGACTCCTATGCTAACGTTAGACTCTCCCAAACTGATCACCTCTCACTTTAGCCTCTTTAATGATATAATTTTAACTATTAAAGACACAATTCACCATCTCCTGCCCTCAACCAGCACGACTCATATTCAAACACAGGAACCTTAGAAACAGCTGTAAAACCTGATGTATACCCAGACTGTTTTTCTCCTATTGACCTAACTTTGTCATCAAAATCATCAACCAGTCTCTTAGACCACATTCCAACTAGACTACTTAAGGAAGTTTTACCCTTAGTCAGCATTTATTTACTAAATACAATCACTCTGCCTAACCTTGACCCATTTAGCCCTCCAAATGTCTTTAAATGTACATATGTTGATCAGTGAAATCCAATCTTTTGGGGGGCACCTAGCGAGCTCAGTTTTGTACCTTATTGTTTCCAAAATCCTGCGTACCGCCATGCTGCCAAGGGAGTGTGTGGTGGACTTGTGTGACTTTTTGACCACTGCCAGCCCAGAATGTGAGAATGTAAGTGGTGATGACCAAAGTCACTAATTTCACTACTAAGCAGCCATCTGCAGAGAGGGTAAAGGTAAAACTGGACTTCTCTGCTTCGTGGATAAAATAAATGGGTGTCAAGTTGTGAGTGAGCCATCTTGAACTGAGTATGAAAGCCAGCTGACTGGATATGTTAACATATTACAGAAGGAAAACAAACAGGGAAAACAGAGCAATGAACACGAGAGCCAGTAAGTAAAAGAAAAAATGTAGAACATCATTATTGAAATCATCTAAGGCAACTGAGTCCCTGCAACTTAAACTGTGACTGATGAGATTTGAACACAGCTTCTCACTGCTTTGAGCAGGATGCCAGCTCCCTACTCTGCCCCATATCACATCCATCCTCCATGACATAAAGAATTTAAAATATCTGGCCAAATCCATGAGCCAGGGCAGAGAGGCTGCCTCGTTTTTTCCAGCCTTGCTGTATAGAACATGGTTTAAGTAAGGACTTCCCAGAGGTGGAGATAGTGGACATTGTGGTGAGATCTATTGTTCCTTGTATGCAGCTATGGAGTTATGGTGCCTTGAGATAACTTCTGTTGTGATTTAGCACTATATAAATAAAATGAATAGAATTGAATTACCTGGAGGGAAAAACTAATGTGACACAGCCCGCACTGAAAATGGCCGTCCAGCAGAATAACAGTAAAGTCCTGAACTTAAAGAAATGTGGTCCAACATGGCTCCACTAAATGACTCAAATGGTTCAAATGTAGTGGTCTCATTGTTGATGCAGAGTTAAAACAGTCTAACAAATCTGACAAGCACCAGCTAATCCAGACTGCTCTGGCAGCTTGTCCTGGTTTCCAGGCAAGTGGTGTCCAGGCCTTTGAAGAACAAGTGAACACTGAACAGACTCAATGTACCTAAACACATTTCTTTGAAAGTTGAATGCTGCGTGCAGACATCCTCTTTCACAAAGACACCACTCTTAAATTTAAACCAGTTGTAAAGCCACAGCAGGCAGACGGGTTAAAAAATCAGTAAAACTGAGAAAGGAAGTAGAACCATTCATTGCCATATGTATGCCCAAAAATGCAGGTTTAGAAAAAATGCAGAAAAAACATTCCTGACCACCAGCTAATTCCAAGAGTGCGAGACATCATGGATGGCCTGGGAGGAAACTCTTGGTTTTCTCTTTTAGACCTAGAGAAGGGAATTGTATTCCATATCTTGATGATACAAGTGTTCAACAAGTCATTTTCAGCTTACGTGGAGTCAGAGCAGTGCTCAGGTGGCTCAGACAGAATGGGGTAAAGCTGAGGACCAGTAAATATGAGTTAAGCAGGATATACACTATCTGGGATTTCTAAAAGAGACCAAGTACTGTAGTAAAACGAAGGACCTGTCCTGAGATTTCTCCTTTATCACTGGTCCCCTCCTCAAAACATGGGCCAGAGACACTCCCACCAGCCCATTACAGGGACTGAAAACCACCAAAACCTACCTGAGAAATGAATAGGCTGTCTAATAGAGCCACCAATCCTTGCATTTCCAGACTTCAGTAAACCTTTCACGCTACACACAGATGCCTCTAATCAGGGCCTTGTACAGTTTTATATCAAGAGCAGGCAGGAAAAATGCATCATGCACACTAACAGAGTCGAAAAAGAACAATCACCTCGTGTAGTCTAAGAAGAAGAAGTGATAGAATAATAGTAGAGAGTGCAGTAAGAAATAAATAAGAAATTCAGTATCATTAATATGCCACTGAATATCTTTCATTAGGCTAGAAACTATATAGTATATAGTTTAACTAAGTGTTTCTATAGTGCCTATAACTTAGGCTAACCCATGTATTCCTTGTGCTCTGGTGTTCATCTGTGCCAATCCTGTTGTCTAACCGCCCTCTGATCCTCTGTGCTCCAGTGCATCTCCTGCGTTAGAGCTGCTGCTTCACTGCTACTCACCTGCTCACCACCTCTGGTTTCCTGAGCTCTGGTGTTGGAGCTTCACCTGCCTTCCTTGCCCTCACCACTCCTCCACATTACGTTTCCAGTATACGAACATTTGCTCAGTTTTCCATTCCTTTCTATTGAAGCCCGTTTCCTGTTTTGCCAGCTGCTCGGACAGATTCGCAGCTTGTGCTCACCTTTGTTCAACTTTGACTGAGCGTGTGTGCTCACTAATAGAAACACTGCTGAGAAGTTCTTATAGTTTACTGGCTCCTTATCAGTGATCTTTACATGAACGTTGAACAAATAAGAGTGAAGATATAAGGAAAGTAGTCACAAGAAAGTAGTTACAATATGACACAATACAGTATGAAATGATATAACACTACCACATATGTAACAAAGAAGTACATATTTATCCCGCACACATGACAGTATGGTTTGACCTGCTACCAACCAATCATGTGCTGTCCTAATCAAACCATATTCAGCCTTAGTTTTTCTGTGTGTCTCTTAGTTTTTCTTCTCACCTTTAGTTTGCACACTTTGTGGATATCTTGGCTGAAAAGTCACTGTGTTATAAATCATTTTAATTTAAACTTAAAATGCTCTTAGAATCAGACTTAGGAGCTCACTTCCCTAGAGTTTGTGGCAGTGTCATTAAGTTATACACTATCACATTTTGTTTAGCGTAGCTCACTCATTATTCAGCAGACTGGGGTTTCCTTAAATAAGCAAAAACATTCAGTCAAAATAAGTTGTCAAAAATGCGTAGATAATAAATAAATAAAATAGGTTTATTCATATAATTCTACTTGAAAAGGACGATCAGTGTTTAGTAATAGAAGTAATATCAGTGTTTTTCTGATTTTGCACCTGTCATATCAGAACCATTCCCAGCATCAGGAGGAGAGAGAGAGAGAGAGAGAGAGAGAGAGCATGTAAAGGCAGAGGGAGAGAAGTGTGAAACTTCAGATACATTTAGAAGTGTAACTGAGGCTCAGTGTTGCACAGACTGGTACCAGTGGTTGATGAGAATCACTGCTCTGACTGTGGTGATCCTCTAGCTCCACCAACAGGTTGAACAAAGTTTGAACATATTCTGTCAGACACAACATCTACCACTTGGATCAGCACCACATCTGGTGAAGATACCCATGGTTTGCTGTGACAACATATTCATGTTCCCCAGAATGTGAGTTGTAATAACCGCGCTCTCCTTGCTTTTCATTCAGCAGCATCATTTGGTCAAAATCTGATTTTCTTTATAACCAAATACCTGCAGAAGCATATAGGTCAAGTACAGAGTACAGGTACAGGTCAAGTCAGAGATCTGCTGACATGGTCACTCAGTTATTTCCTATAACAGCTGCTGTAGTTTCAAGCAGACTTTACTGAAACATTTGTTTGGGACTATTTTCATTGGTGGATTAACACTAATTTGGTTTCCAGCAACAGAGGGGTGTCTCATTGAAATGGGCTTACTTCAGTAAGTCAGGCTTTTTTTCAGGGTCCTATTCCTCTGGAACAATATGTACAATCTATTGTCTACTATCTTTCCTCCGTCATTATTAGTCTGTTGATGTAAAAAACAGAGACCTCTCTTCCACTGAGTGGAGACACTATACACCTGCTGGATCCTCCAGCTGAAGATGCCCAAGGCTCACCTGACCCATGTGTGAGTAGTCCTGGACGAGGAGACTATCTCTGCAGTCACAGAGAGGTCAGAGGTCAGACCAAATGTTAAATGTTTTCAGATTTGGTTAAACTATACATTTTGCTGCAGGATATCACCAGAGCAAATACTTCAGCAACGAATGAACTACAACTACAACATTTTCACAGGGTGTCTGTTTACAAGCATCATCTGTTAAATGGCATTGAAAGTAAGAAACTGGACATCAGAACTAAAAGAGGAAGTTTCAGTTGCATATAAAGAAACTGGAGAAGGATGCAAGTATGAACTAATACACAGCCAAAGATATTTCATGAGCCTCATGTTGACTGGCTCACAATCAAATTATCTATGACTGCATGACTGACAGAGCTGTTCTGCAGTCACCGCTAATCTAGTTAGGTAATATAATCCTGTCAATAAGTTAATATGCCAGTTGGTTTAATAGTATTTTTATTTTCAAAACCTAAGCCATGAGTGAAATTACCTCCTGGTACAGTAGAACAGGCTGGGCTGGGCTTTCAGAAATGAAAAGCACTGATATTGGGTACTATATGTTACAAAGGTCAGGTGAAGCAAAGAGAAGATCAAATTGTGAACACACACACTTACACATTAACTCAACAATATTAAGCTAGCGCCTCATTTTTATTATTCGATACAAAAACATCACTGATTCGATGCACACTAGTCACCTACTGTAATCAACACCTTACTCATCCACCCACACCATCACTACAACAACTCAAACACGTTTCAAACAGAAAACAAAATGCAGACAACATCTATACAACTACAAATTACGTCAAATAGAAAACAATCCCAGGCATTTTACAAAACGTATCAGCCAACAGATAACACCGGAAGGAATGCTTATATTCTCTTAATGGCATCGTCAATTTCTGAAATCTGGTCTTTCAGTTGGTTCCATTGTTCAGGATTCAGGGAGATACCTATAAGACAATTAGAAAGATGCTTCAAACTGGGTCTAACAACATCCATCCAGTGTAGTTTACCAGATAAATATGTACCATATGTTTGAAGACATAACTGCAGTATACACAGGCCTGACTGAAGTGATTACCTTTTTTCCCCGGCTTCATCTCCCCATCTGCGTTCATCCAGTACTCTCTGATGTCGATCAGGACTTTACCTTTGAAGTCCCTGACGCTGACATATCTCATCTTTCCAATCTGGAAGAAGCAAAGTCACAGTCAGCTGTTGCTCTGTCTCAGGTTTCCTCATTAAAGAGGTTTTTTGGGGGGATTTTCCAGACTGATGGGCTGAGGGATCTCACTATGGCCTTTACAGTACTATCCAGTGAGTATGCCATCCACACAAAGAATGAAGGTACTATCTTGAAGTTTCTAACCTAAAATATTCTTGCAACAGTAAAATGCAACAGAACAGCTAAACATTGTGCTGTGCATATATGAGTAACAGTAAATTAAAACCAAAATCAAAACATTTGATCTTCTAGTTTATTTAAGTAATCAAACTGAATGAATTTGGAATGTTACTGATATCTCAAACCTACATGTCAACCTACATGAAAGACAATTGTTGAAAATGCACAACAGCTGAAATTATTTGAAAATAAATGAAATTTCTAGGGTTTAATGTTTTCTAATTCTTCTAAAAAGCTGAAGCTATAGTGTGATACCCACCTGGAACATGTTGTCATCACTATTACTGCTGCCCTTGGATGAGCCCCCTGGCTTGGAACTCTCCCCACTCTTTGGTTTCTTGACTGGTTTCTCTGGTGTACTAGGCTTCTTTCGCTTTGCCTTAAAAAAAACAGACAGATATGAGAAATGATATGAAGAAAAGCAGTGAAAGAGAGCATGTGTGCTTAGCTTCTCTATGGCTTTTCAGACCCCTTCACTTTGTTCTCATTTTATTGTGTTGCAAGTAAAAACAGAGTTGTAGAAATTTGTGCAGATTTATTGAAAAGGAAGAAAGTAAAATAACACATTGACAGAAGATCCTTTACTATGACAGTTGAAATTTAGCACAGGTTCCTCCCATTTCTCTTGATGGTCTCTGGGATGTTTCTGCACTTTGATTGGAGTCCACCTGCAGTAAATTCAATTGACTGGACATCATTTGGAAAGATGCACCTGTCCATATAAGGTCTCACAGCATACAATTCATTCAGAGCAAAAACCAAGCCGTGAGGAAGAAGGAACTGTTTTACATGAAGGAGGTGTGTAACAAGCAAGACTCTTCCTAGAGCTGGCTGCCTGAGCCAAACTGAGAAACTGGGGTAGAAGGGCCTTAGTAACAGAGGTGATCACTGGCTGAGCTCCAGAGCTCCTGCGTGGAGATATGAGAAACTCCTAGCACAACCATCACTGCAACATTCCACCAATCTGGGCTGTGTGGCAGAGTAACCAGACAAAAGCCTCTCCTCAGTGAAAGACATATAGAATCTTCTACAGAACACTCAGACTGAGAGAAACAAGTTTCTCTGATCTGATGAAGCCAAACAATTGTAAGGTCTCACAGGGAGGAACGGCAGAAAATCCACAAATCCAGGTGAGTAAAGCTTCTCTCATCACACCCACAAAGAACCAAGGCCGTAACCACCGACAAAGGTGCTCCAACTAAGTGCTGAGTAAAGGGTCTGAATACTTATGTTGATGTGATATTTCAGTTTTTCCTTTTTAATACGTCCCTAAAGCTAGTCTGCTCCACCAGGCGTTAGCACGCCTGGGGCCCTGCCTTTGCCTGCCACCCAGCTGGCAAAGCACCCGACCCCAATGCCTATCCCCGCAGGTGGTGGGTCCACGGGGTGGCGGCTCCATGTAATTTGTTTGGGCTGAGCCCGGCCGGGCCCCATGAGCGAAAGCCCGGCCACCAGACGCTCGCCAATGAGCTCCCATCCCAGGTCTGGCTCTAGAAAGGTGCCCCGGTTTCCCTTCTCAGGGCAAGGTGGCCAACTCTCAAACATTCCATTTCATCAGGGTGATTATTTTGAACCGCTCATAGTCTGGCCCCTCCCCCAGGACCAGTTTGCCTTGGGAGACCCTACCAGGGGTCGCGTCGAAAGGAGTCAGTTAAGGTGGTTCAGGCATCTGGCTAGGATGCCTCCTGGGAGACTCCCTTTGGAGATCTTCCAGGCACACCCAACTGGGAGGAGACCCCGGGGTAGACCTAGGATGTGTTGGAGAGATTATATATCTCTTCTGGCCTGGGAATATCTTGGAATCCCCCAGGAAGAGCTGGGAAATGTTGCCGGGGAGAGGGACGTCTTGAATGCCCTGCTTAGCCTGTTGCCACTGCGACCCAGTTCCGGAATTAGCGGGAGGAACGGAACTGAACCTTTTTAATACATGAATTAAACAACTGTTACACGTTTTCAGTTTGTCTGATGCCAAGACATGGTCAAAGTATAAGGATAAAGGGAAAAAAGTGTCTTTGTGAGAAATATTAAAACACAAACCTTGGTCTCCACTTCACTGTCAGAGTCACTTCCAGATGTGGAAGACAGTACTTCCTTTGATTTTGGCATTCTGCTGACACAGAATATCACAATATCAGAGCAGATACCACCCTCATGTGTTCATGTAACAGACAGTGACATATGCAGGGACAGTTTACTCTGGACTCTCTCTGAGGAGACCGATGAAACCTCTCAGTCAAATGAGATCCTAAAAGATACTGATATTCTTTAGTCTGTGAAACCTTAACAGTTCAGAGATTTATTCTTTTTCTTTTCTTTTTGTCCATCTGCACTATGAAGGGATGTCTTTAAAATGGGGATTCATTTCAAAGACCAATGACTCTGTAAAAGTACATATAGGCATGTGAATATTGTAATTTGACAGAAGCATTTCATTTAGACATAACAACACAGAGGCAGGCAGATTAAAAAAAGATTTCCAATGTTTTTTGGTGATAATATTTGTCAGAATTTTAAACACTGGTAGATTACAGAATCTGGCTCTCTAACATACAAATACATTCTGTGGGTAAAACATGTCTTAGCTAAATATCTATTATTAAGATTTGTTTTATTGCTATCACTATATTTCTAAACAGATTGACATACTAGTTCTGACAGCCTGTCTATTGTCTGCAAGGCCACACTGAGTCAACTGTTTCAGTTTCACTTCAACTAATATCAGCTGCTCTTGTGGGGGTTATTGTTTATTACTGCATTGTAGTAGTTCACAAATGCATATGTGGTGGTAGGAGGGGGATTGGGGCTGGGTACTACTGTGCTGAACACAGCAAGTTACTTGAGTTCTAATTATTACAGAGATACTTGAACAGAAAAACACTGTGCTCCCTGATGAGCACATGTGATATTCAAATTATCCTCCACCTCTGAGACAGCTGAGTTTACACACTGTCAAACCGGTTGTTGTGCCGTGTCAGATCCAGTTGAAGTCTCTCCTGTAGTAAAGTTTCTCAGACAGATAACTACTCTGACGGCCTGACTAAACTCTTTTAACCGTGCAGCTGTCCAAATGTTTCTCCCCCATATCTTCAGAGGACTCAGGGGTTTTTGGACTTAATCTCCGACCGTCTAAGTTTTTCAAACGGCTTCGACATGGCCTATGTGAGTGTGCTGGACAGCAGTGTTTCCGTATGTGTAGAGTAATTGCGTGATACATGAAAACAGCCCCAATAACACTGTCACACAGGCTGCTACCCCACATACAGGCCCCGGCAGCCTGTAATCAGACTGGACCTGAACACAGCCGTTAACCACCGAGCTAAACGCTACAGTTTAGCCACGGCAGCTAACGTTAGCACATGTCTGCTGAGCCGTCAGGTAGAGGACATTAGCTTTCTGTAACCACTCCACTATAACAATTGTGCAGTTTAACACAGACATGTTCTTCTATCAAACCAAACACCGTCAGAAATACAGGTTTCTGATGTTCGTGTCAAACTGTTAATGCTTACATGATATGATGGAGGAGTGCGGGTTTCTTGACGGGAAGCGGAGTCTATTTCCGGTTTCCGTTTTCCCCAAAACTTTATTCAACACAGAAGTTCAGACAGGCAGGAATGCACTACAGCCCTTCTCACAACATGTACCATGCAATTACTGATATGATCAAATAATTAAGAAATAAACTAAAGTACAGTATTAATAAAGTAAATAAAAAGATAAAATGTCTCATGTCTCCTGTATGGAATTTATGGTCAATAGACCTCATTTATATGAAATTATATCTTGTTTTTGAATTTAATTAACAGAAATTATGAATTACTTTGGATTATCACATACAGGGCAGGGGGCAAAATATCTTTATGTTAAAAAAAACAAACAAACAAACAAAAAAACCCAAACCAAAAAAAAAAAACACCTACGAGAGAGAGCAAGAGAGAGATTCAGGATATATTACTGTCTGACTAAAACAAGTGTTTCTGAGGTCCTAAACACAGAGAAAACAGTGTGATTAAAATGAAACAGTCAAATTTAAATTTAAATTAAAGGACTAAACTATCTTGAGATGGGATCACACCAGCTGACCCATGACTACTCAGCAGTCATTACGCCCACTACATCATTACATGAGCAGCCTCCTCTGTACTCACGGGTCAGACTACACCTGTCTTTGAACTTGATTTTATCTACACACCTGTGAAGTTTTGTGACTGTATCATAGTGGAGTTATGATGTTATCCATCCATAGCCAGACAGATGGTTCTCAGTACTTCAGGTGTACTGAGAACCATCTCTGTAGTAGTTTCTGTTACAGTAAGTGTCTCCAGGATCAACACACACAGACTCACATGGTGAAAATAGTAAATATCACACCCACTGATTAATGTACTATCTGTGTGACCATCACCACATGAAGTGTTTCTGACTCTACCCAGTATTTGAGTCATGTCATCAACCAGCCAGAATAAAAAACCCTCACTCATATCATCAATAACCAAATCAGTTCAATCAGCTTTTCTCAGATGTTGACCAGGGCCTCTGTCATTCTCTGTATATACCACAATACACAGTCCAGACCATAAGTCTTTGTACAGTTCAACATTATTTGTTCCTCAGGTTCTGAGCTTCAGCTCATTCAATTCAAAATAATGGTGTTTAAGTTCATTTGCATAGGTTTACACAACAGTTGAAAGCAATGGGAGAGATACGCATGAAGTCAGAATAGTCATTATATTTAATATTTGGTGGAAGATTTTCTCTGCAGTCAGTGACTGTCTGAAGTCTTCAGCCCACAGACATGAGGAGATGTGTTGTATCTTCTTTGTTGATGCTCTCTCAGGCCTTCTCCTACAGCTCCTGCCTGTTGTGGTCTTTAGTATGGTGTGCAGATCATTCAGACTGAGATCAGGTGGTGGGCTCAGCTAGTCGAGGATATTCTAACTATTCACCCTGAAGCTCTTTAGTTGCTTTGTCTGTATGTTTAGGATCACTCTGCTGAATTCAGTGGAGAATTTTTTCTTTTAAAGAAACAAACAAAGAAAAAGGTCAAATATCATCTGACTTGATAAAATGTCATCCAGTGACAACAGTGGAGCTCTACCTCACAGAGGAATACAATGCAGTATAAAACACAAAAATGCTTCCACTCTAGACTGTATACAGCTTGAACCAAATGATACTGTGTATGCCTCCTTGTCTTAGTCAGCCATCAGGGACTTGGATCGAGTGTTTCCATCAGTGTCAGTACAGTACTTGAAGGACAAGGCTTAGTCTATATTATTGTTACTGTTAGCAGATCCCAAGTCCACTGGTTTTGGTTGCTGAAGATGGAAGCCCTTAAAGTATCCTTAAGTATGTAGTTTAACTTTCAATAAAAGGCTCAGCCACTTCCTGAAACAGCTGGACTCATGGAAACATTATTCAAACAGGAGGAAATAGTGCACCTGATTTTGGCCATGGATTCATCCACTTTTGGTGCTGTAGTGATTATCTGAGACAGCAGGACTACAGTGGCCACGTTTATGGTAAAGAAGACCCTTTATATTAGCCCACACTTACTCACCATTAACTAGCTGCTTATTAGCATGCACATTAGCTCTTTATTAGTCATTATAAAGCACATATTATAGAGATGTTATAGAGACTTCAGATTGATTTGGACACTATTAACATTTGTAGTTTTGTGTTTTTTTAATGTAAGAATGGACCATATTTATCAAGTGTTAATAAGGGAGAATTACTGTTATTACTACCCTATAATTCACATACAACATCTTTCTTACTATCAGTAAGCAGTGATTAGGAGGTTATTGGAGGAAAACCCTTAATTAATGTGATTGTAGCTGTAGAATATGATCATGCAGAATAAAGGATTAATAGGTGATTTATAATAAAGAGCCAATATGCATGTTAATAAGAAACTAGTTAATGGTGAATAAGTGTAGCCTAATATAGAGTGTTACCACTTGAAGGAACTGTTAAAGTTCAGGGTTAACTTAACGTGTGTGAACACATCATTAAGTTTTGAATTAGACTGAAAAGATGTGGTTGGGTACAGAACGTTTTAATAAACAGTTTGAACATACAGTGGTGAACTGTTTCCACACATTAGAGCGGGGAATGAGAAAATCACCTCCCTGTAGAATAATACAATGTCCATCTATATTTAATCAGGTTGTGGCTCTGTATGCCAGCAGCAGTCAGTAAATAAAGAACAGGTCACAGAGGTCAGTCTGTCTATCTCCCAGATCCTCCGATGTCTCTCGCAATGTTGTCGCTGGTTTCAGCCGCCTCCTTGAGTGCCTGCATCACCAGAGCGTTCCTCTTCCTCGTCTCCTCCATTCTCACCGGGTTTGACTCAGGCAGATTCTGATGGGCAGCACAGCAACAGGAACATACATGAAATCAATTATTACATTAAATCACATAAAGAAAATGTTGACCTAATTCTCTCAAACATGTTATATAATGTATTTGCAAGAATTTCACATAGTGTAACCACTATGTAAGAATTATCTGCAGAGCTCATTTCTTAACATGCAAAGGTCAAACAAACAGCTTAATGGTCCAACATGGAAACATATAATAAAGTTAAACCATCAATCTCTCTCTCTTCTTCTTTGTAGAAAAATGGAAACGAGATGAAATGAGTTGTTGAAAACTGTGTTTTTCTTTCAGCTCACTCATCCTCAGTGTCAGAGGTTATTCCACAATAAGCGTACAGCATACATTATCTCAAGGTGCATACAGAGTAAGGCCGAAACATGATGACATTATAAAGAGTAACCCAAAAATCCCCTGAGGGTGTCTGCATCAACCCGCTGGTTCGAGAGGAGAGAAATGGGGGGGGTAACATACAAGTCATCTGATAATCAGTTATCATTACACTGTGGGAACACCAAACATTTTATTAGGTAGTTCTAGCACCTGTTTAAAAAGGGAAATAATACATAATTTCTAATAATAGGTGAAAGACAATACAAGTAAAAATACATGAATAATAATTCTAAATATTTAACAAAAAGAAAAATTAATTCTTCAAATGACTTGAAGCAGAAAACTAGCACCTAAATGATCTGTGCATCAGATCAATGACTGAGCTTTTCATTAGTCACATCAAATCATTTTCTAATGAGAGGCTACTTTCTCTCATCAGGTACCTGCAGCTGAACGTTAAGTGTGCAGTAGGTTATGGAGACTCTGCTCTCTGCTCATGTTATTCAGTGGTCATGAAAACCTAAATTTAGAGGAGCGTCTTAATATTTATGCAACTTTGTGTATTAAATCTCTGCGGGGTTTCAGAGCAGACAAGTTCACAGTCCCAGTTTTCTCAGTTCTACCTTGTGTGTACAGCTCTGAATGTATTCAGCTTCTCTGACTGATGGAGGCACCATCAACTGTGTTAACACAGTAAACCTTCACAGTGCCATGTTGCTGATTCAGCATCTAAACCAATCAGGTTTTATATCAGAGGACAGCCAAGAGTTTCCCATCGTGTCCCCAAGTCGTGCACCTTGACCTTATGAGCTTATAATTTCCTACATGTTCACGATGTCAGAGGTGGACAGACATGTGACAGAAGTTAAGATGCACAACATGCACCAAAATATGACTTATAGAGGGGTGAAGGCCTCTGTGACACCACAATGCTTCATCCATAAGTGTGTTGTGAACATAGACTGTACGTAAAAATTCATTCATTCATTATCTATACTGTTCAGTCTATCACAGTGTATACATAAATATTATATCTTCACATACAGTCTGTGGCTTTGACATATTTTACCTTTATCTAAAGACTGGAGCTCGTGTGAGCTGGATATTATATTTATGCTGTGCTGATTTCATTAGCTGTTCAGTCTAACCACACACTGAACACTGGAGTTTTTGTTTTGTTTTTTGTAGTTTTGAGGAGGACAGGTCCAGCAGTCAGGTCTGCTCAGCTGATGTGTTGAGCAGTCATATGATGGCTGCTCATCTGAACCGTCATGTAGAATAATTCAGTCATATGGAGTTTAACCAGAAACACAGATCACAGCATTGCCTGACGAACACTGCAGACTGAGGACAGGCTCTGGTCTGATGGTCCTCAGTGTCTCTAACCTCCTGTACAGACACTGAGGGCTGATGGTGTCTGTCTGCTTTCTGTCTACTCTCCAGGAGGGGTGCAGGGACTACCGGGACAACCTGTGAAGACCTGACCCCAGGTCTGTAACCGGCAGTTACCTCTGAGGATTATATTACACTTCTATTACCAGCTTATAAACACTCTGACTGACTGACTGACTGTTACACAACACACACTCAGTGTGAACAGTGACTTCACCTTGAGCAGCTGTTTCCTCCGCTCCTCTTCTGGAGATATGATAGACCACGTCCCGTAGCCGACTGCCAGCACAACGACCATGGATATGGAGCCCACGATGGTCCGCAGGGCGCTCATTCTGAGAGGGTGGACACTATACAGTCTACAGTTTCACAGCGAGGTTCTCTCCCTCGCAACACCGTCTGTTCGTCAAATAACGTCGGACACTCCGGCAGTGGAGGAGACTTCTTCTTTGTCACTTTTATTGGCGGTTGGCAAACAGCGTACTGGTGCAACACTGCCACCACCTGGTCTGGAGTTGAGCTACAGAAGCAATTCAACTATCAAAACGTTCAGCTTTTGAAGGACATATGTGCTTGTAATCAACTTTTTTCTTTATTTTTTGTTGTTGTTGTTGAAATTTAAAGTTTTTCTCAAAGATTTTTGCCATTCAAATGAATGAAGGTTAATCCACATCTCAGTGTGGATTAACCTTCATTGCAGCTGCCTATACACAGGCGATGGATATTAAGTTACTAATACCTTCTCTGCGCTCTGTGTTGTTTACACACACAATCAGACAAACAGACAAACACACACTTCAAGTATTTACTTATGTAAAGGAAGAAATGAATAAATGATTGTGGGACACACAATTATCTTTTGTAATGTAAGTTGAATCAAATTAACAAAAGAGTAAAATTTAAAAAACTTAAAATCTAAGATATTTTGAACAATTTGGTCGGCATCAAAATCCGGTAAGATCTGGTATCTGGAGCACCAGACCAAGTCATCAAGGCTATCTTGAAGACCCACAAGAAGGAGGAGGCCATTGATACTGGTGGTAAGAAAGTCAGCTGATATACTATTAGGATGTATTTCATACATATACACACTGTGTTGCTTCATGTAGTCCAGTGGTCACTTCGAGTGTTTTTATTAACACTCTTTAAACAAGATTCACACGTTTCTAATATTGACAACTCTGATTTTCTGTTTCTTTCAGACGACACTCCTGAGATGAAGGAGATCTGCATATGGAGGCAACAGGGCAAGAGGAGGAAGCTGCTGGAGAAACTACAGAAGATGGAGGAGAGGATAAAGCGCAAAAGGAAGAAGCGGAGGGAGAGGAAAGATCAAGAGGAGGCAGAGGAAGACGATGAGAAGAAAGCTGATCTCTTCCTAGTGACTGGATTCTTCGTGGGGTATGGTGACCTGAACATGGCTGTTCTTTAAAGTGCAAATTAGACTTTAAACATAAATTAGAAAAATAAGATGTATACAGATAATAACAGTAATGTTAGGCCACACGATTTAATATAATCCAGCTTAACCAAACAATGTTATTTGACTGAATCTCAAATTGAATCCAAAGCATTATTATTAATATTATTAGTTGTAACTAGTCATTAGCAATATAATCAATTTTGTCTTTATTACTTGATATTTAATATTTACTTAATATTTAAATAAAAAGTCTAATATAATGTAATATAATATAACTGAAGAAAAACAAATCACTCAATGTAATTCTTTAGGTTTAACTAGCTGATAAATCATTTCAAAGTAGGATGAAAGTATTTAAAAATTATTTCTAAAACAGTAATTGTAATACAGAATAAAGTTATTTGTCCTCCTACAAGGGGGGTGGTGGCGGGTTAAATAAAATAAAATAACATTTTAAAAAGTAATTCAAATAACTGAAGGTCATGGTTAAGGTTAAGGTAGTAGGTAGGTAGGTTAAGGTTCCACATACACAATTTACATACAGACTGGCTAGTTTCATATAGCAGTGTTCAAGACCAGACATCACAAAGTGTTTAACAATAAAAGAACAGAAAACAAGAGAGAGAGAAAAAAAAACAAAAAAACACAAAAACAGAACAAAATTTTAAAAAGCGAGTCTAAACCAGAGGTTAAAGTAGTTAGAAGAAGAAAAGGCTAATATAGTTATTATAGACATAATAATAGTCATTTAGAATAAAGTAATTTAATTAATCCATATTTTTTGTAAGTCATGAGAAACATGCAGGAGAGAAGCATACTTCAAGTAACTGAAGTAAGGTTCCACATTAACATGCAGCCTGGCTGGTTGTATGTATATAGAGGCATTCAAGAGCAGACATCACAAAACAAATGAGAGGAGAGAAAAAACAACACAAAACAAAAACTATCATGTTGAGTCTGTTAGTATAAAGGGATGGTGAAACAGCTTGACAGTCTTGTCAAATTAGGCCCTGCTCCTGAGAACTGCCAGAATGTTTAGTTTAGTTTTAATCTTTGAATCTTTCTTATTCTTTATTATGTATCCCCAACATTCATTATTATTTCATTATTATTTCAAAATCTAGTCATTAATATTATTGTTTTAATTAATGTGTGTCTGTCATTATCAAACTGAATTTTAAAGATGATATACTAGTCTGTGCTTGTCATGCACAGCAAAACATATAAATATGACCACCAGAGGGTGCTGTTGGATGGTTCATGTGGAGCCCTAAGTCGCAATATTACCAGTCAGTAGAGTTCAATCACAGGTCTCAGCAGCACATTAATACAACAAATACTGTGTTGTTGAGTAATCTTGCCACAGTGACATGACACTGAATCATGTTCAGGGGCTGCTGCTTAAATTGATGAAATGTCACATCACCAGTTCGAAGGATTTAATCACAGACCTTGACTCTGCAGAGAGATACAGAATAGCAACAACTGGCTCATTGGTCTGTGGGGTATGGTTTTTGCTTTGGGTGCATGAGGTCCTGGGTTCAAGTCCCAGATGAACCTTGTGAAGACAGAAAGAAAATCTGAGGAGAATGAGAAAGTGGAGAAAAGAATATGATTAACCCAAGGATACAAAGAAAGCGATGGGAGACTGTAAGCGGTGTTTGGCACCTTATACCTCTTTCCATTATAATTGTTTAAGTTTGAGTCAAACCCTCAGCAGCTGATTTTACCTTTACAGTTAACAGGATTTATCTGCTTTTATTAAAAGAGAAGATTGTTTGTCATTTAAGTGTCTAGTTGAGCTCAGGAATAAAAAATGTCAGTGCTTTTTGTGTTCATGTTGTGAGTTCATCTTACAGAGGACTCTGTTCCCTCTTTTGGCCTTAGTCCTCTGTCTGTTCACACTACAGTTCATCTGAAGCAGTTTTTTATGTGAGTCTACACTTTAATTGTGTGTGGTAAAATACATTTGGTGGGTTTTTTACTTTGACATGATACTGCAGTGCAGTCCTAATGAAGCGTTTCTGTGAGCAGCAGACGGCTGTTTGATTTATTGCCTTAGTTTCTTCCTCGGACCAACCTCCTCCTCATCCATTAGTCTTGCTATTGTTACCAGCAGCCATCTGTGTGTTTCTTTGAGTGTCTGACTGCAATAGCATGTGATCTGTCTATGGCAAGCCTAGAAGGCTAAAATACAATGACAAAAGGTGAAGCAAACCTAGACAGCCAGATTAAACACGTTAGAGATCAACTGTTTAATCAGCACCAACACTAACTCTCTATAGTAAATACACCAAACTTTGGCTGATGGCTGATTACTGTGTGACTGTCACTGGTGGAAGAAGTATTCAGATCCTTTATATAAAGGTAGAGGCACCACACAGTAACACAAACAAACTGACAGATGGAGGCAGTGGTATTCCAGCAGCTCCTATGTTCTGCTCAGGAAAATTCCTGTTTTTGTCAGTGGAGCCTGGTAGTGATATATAGTGATGTTTCTGGTTAAACTATAGGATCTTACTCTTTAATAAAAAAGCTCTATTTCTGTAGGAATCCTATCTATAGTGTTGCCAGACACTTAGAATAACAATCTCAGCCTCTCAGTGGCAAAGACAAGAACTTGGGCTGTTACCTGAAATTACAGTCTGAAAATTAACGGAAATATTTGGGATAATGTAGGTACACAACTCAACATAGCATACAACAGTGTTTTCTTTTTTTAACATTTGAATGTGGAAAAGTAACATATTCTACCTTCAAGTGAACCACAATGCAGAGTTCAAGAAAACTAGACTGAGATGACCTCAAGAAGTGGCTAACAGCTAACGCTAACCAAATATCTCCTGTTGCTGGAACCACAGGCCGAACCGAACCGCACCCTCTACTGCATCCTCACTACTCCTTAACGCGCATGCGCTAAGACTGAATTTCCGGGTAGGACATGTAATATAAATAGGCTGGTCTGCTACACGGGCGACGGTAGAACATACGAAACCAATGATTCCCATATGTCCTGTAGTCTCCTTCACCTATGGTGAGTATCTTTAAAACGTGGAGATTGTTTTACAGTCAGCTAGAAAGACTTGAGTAACTGTACAAGTGCAAATAATATGAAGCTGGTGAAGTTAATGGATAGTCCTTGGACCGCTCGTTTTAGCCTGCTGCTAACGGTTAGCTTAGCGTTATTCTGTGTGTCTGTCCTCTGCAGTGCCCAGCCGGCTTGGTGAAGATGCCAAAATGGCTACCGGCAATTACTTTGGATTTACCCATGGCGCTGCCGCCCAGTACAGGTAAGTGGACCCTATTTGCTCTGTTTTTGGCTACAGTGTGCTGCATAACGTTTTAGTGGTCAGACGTTAGCTTAGTGTGTGTGTTGTGCAGGTAAATCCAGGCTGCCTCCATTGTTCAGGCTGGGGGAGGGGGCACTTATCCCTCTGCTGCGGCAGTTGGATGTAAGCAGTTCACACTGAAAATGGCACTGCGTTAATAAACCAAAGAGGCTACGCTGGTTCAACTTGCTTGCCAGAGCACACCGTGATCTTTATGTAAGTGAATGAGGCTGCGTCAGATGTTGCAGTATCACTATGGGTCTGAACTCTGGCTGGCCAAGAGTGAAAACAACCCTGCATCTAAGAGTTAGGACCAGGTAACACTACAGAATACCTGGTTTTCATTTAGGGTGTTGTTTGACAACTTTATATAGGTTCATCTATTCATGGTGTGAATGTGCTGTTGTCCACTATAGAAAGTTACAGGAATGGCAGGACGCAGCCTCTTCAGTTCTGATGAAGGAAAGGACCAGTAGCTGTGATGACGCATACTGGCATACACATACGCATACGCATACAGTTTAATGGTGGGGTTATGTCAGAAAATAACTGGTTGGTATGATGCGTCCCTAGACCAGGTAAAGAGGCTAAATAACCACTATACTTGCAGACAGAATGAAAAGCAAGCTGTCATAAGTAAGGACTGAGTACAGTCATCAATTACAGACATATATATATATATATATGCACTGTGTGTGTGTTTGATCAGTATTTCATGTCCTTTGCTGCACTGTCTGTAATTTAGTTTAATTTAGGAGCACTATTTACATTGACATTCAGCGCAACACACTCATTGTTTTCTTTTCCCTGTCCTGTGTTAATGATAAATGGACAAATTACAGAAATAACAATGTGCTATTGGATTTTAAAGGGAAGTATTATTAAAGTCTACATGAATGATGTAAACTTGCATTCAAATATGGGAGCTAATGGGGTAATCCTACACATTTTTGTGAGTGATCGCACTGTGCATGGGGGGAAAAAATCACACACAATCACCGGTTAAACAATGTTTACATTGAAGGGGTTTGAAGGTACTAACCAGCTCTATGGATTAATATTGTTAGATTTGATCTTATCCAGATCCTTATCATAACTTTGCAAAATTTTAAAATTTGTGGCAAATGACAACACACAGACAGCTTCCCTTTTAACTTCTTTGTAACAATTTGTTATTAGCTTAACCAGTGCGCTGTGGTTGTGTAAAACATGCCGGAAGACTGCAGACAAAACAGGTGGTTTGATAAAGAAGTATTCTTCTTTTTCTTATCATTATTATTATTATTATTGACCTTTTTCTTTTTATTGCACTTAGAGTAAGTGTAGTTGTTGTTGACCTATCTTAACTTCTCCTGGTTCATTGTGGTATGGGTATGGGTCCACCAAAGTCTCTCTGCTTGGCTGATTGCTCCCTGTGTGTGGGTGTGTGTGTACGGCTTGGCCCCGGACAGAGAGCAGACGTCAGAGAAGCAGCATGACCATAAATAATAAAACAGAAGATCAATGTATTGCCATTGTGGCAGGCTGCAACAGATAAATCATTGTATGGGAAACAGTGGATGAGACCTATGGACCTGACATGGAGCATATTTGCAGGTTGCACTGGTGCTCCTAGTCCTAATATCTAGTCACAAAATGTGAATAAGTAACTAGTCACAGTCTGGAGCCCTGCCTTGGCTTAACACGCCACTCAGTTGATCATGGTCAATCATGGGTTTGTTGAATTGATATGGTGCTTAAGTGGTCATTCAGATAATGTGCAAGTTGCTTTCATGGGGTCATGTTGCTTCAGGTACAGATTGAGATGATGAAATACTCATACTGGACATTCAGGATTGTAAGTGATCTAGGAGTTGGAAGGCTTACAAGACAGTGTAACTGAGACTGGACTTGAATAACTCTGGGCAGTTATTACCCTGGGAATTGTTTTATCTTGCAATGTGTTAATCTCTTTGTAAGCTGTAGAAATACATAAATAAACCACAGTATTTATGGCCATTATGGTCATTAACCACATATAACAGTAATGTATGTTTAAATAGCCATACAATAAACTATAAAACAAAAATAAAAGACAAACCTTCCTCTGGGCCTGGGGTGTCTGTAAGCTGAGGTTTGCACTATCAGCAGGATGTTTGCTGAATTAAAATCTGCCCTATGGAAACTCATTAATTTTGATCATCACTGTGTTGGTAAAGCAGTGCTTCCCCTACCATTGTCTTGGCAGGGCAGGCATTGTCTTGGATGGACTGGCGCCAACCCTAAACGTCTGAAAGTCAGACCAAATTATCTGCCTTTTTATTATGCATGCTATCTGCCAACGCTAGCTTTGCTGGCAAGTAGGCTAGCCCTAGTCCTCTCCTCCTCCCTCCCATCACAGTCATTCTAGGGGAAACGCTGTAAAGGAATTGCTTGAATCTGACTGAGAAGTCCATGACTTTGCAAACTGCCATCAGCAGCCTCCATTTAGCTCCATTATGAGTGCAGGCCAGTTAAGCTTTATGGCATCCACTGCCTTTCCCAAAGAGAGCCAGCTCACAGAGATTTGTTGTTTTAGGCTCATGTCCTTGTTGTTTAGGGAAGCACTGAGTTAAAGAAGATGATTTGTCCTGTGTACATAGTGTTTGTAATATGAATACACTGAATTCAGCATGTTTCAAAAATTGTATCACAAATCAAATCACAATAGCTGTCAGAAAAATCGCATTGAGATATTTTCCTAAAATTGTTCAGCCCCAGTGGTCAGAGCACTGACTATGTTCTGCAAGTACAGGGGATTTCAGATTAACTGACAAAGATTCTACCTGTCCTCTCACAGATGGTGCAGAACATTTTGTTAATTCCATCTACCTTTTCATGTCTTAACCATTTGAACTTTGAACAAACATTGTTTGGCTTTTTTGCAGTCATGTCTTCCATGTCTTAATGAGTGTGATGCTTGCCTGTAGTCTTGCTGGTCTTGGCTGTTTTTTTTTTTTTTAACTGACAGAGGAGTGTCTCCTTTCACATGTCGCAATGCCTGGTCTCTTCCTCTCCCCACAAGTATTCACCAGATGATGAAAAAATACTGCCTTTAACAGTGTATTTTTCAGAGTTTACACTGACTTTTTTGACGGCCAATATATTTGTTATTATTCAAGAGTTCCGGTCATATAGAACAACTGCCGGACATACGTTTTAAACGGCTAGTTAACAGCCTACATTTAAACAACAGTAAAACACAAACATTATGATCCAACAAATGTAATTTATTTAAAATAGTTAGCATGACTGAACTCTGAGGGATGTCTGCTTAGACATGTCGGAGTCGTGCTAAATGTTAATGTGAGTTGAGACAGAGATGTGTGAGATGTCCAAACACTGAATGAAACGGCAGGTAAAACCAAACTTTTGCATAATATGTTTATATGTAAAAAGAGACAACTCTGTTTTTGAGCCTGGGTCATGTGGGTGTAAATGACTGATAGGGACAAAAGTTTTTGGAATCGGTGCAGTATTACCAGCGAACAGAGACACTGCGAACAGCTGCTGCAGTGTAAACAAACGGTACATGCATCCACATCAACAGGTCAACTCTGATTTTGTGACACCACAATATAAAGAGTAGAGAATAATATGAAGTGATAGACTTATTTTATTTCCTAATGACTCAGACTGATTGACACCATGTCAAAGAAGTTGTTGGTGTGGCTGCATTTTGTCAAAACAGCTGACCAGGAAGTTGAGTGTAAACATTGTGAACAGCAGTTTGCATATCATCTAAACTTGTTTGCATTAGGATGCTCTGTCAACCATGCCAGCAGTGCATTACTTTCATTACAGCACAACAACCACAACACAACAAGTAAACAAACTCCATCTTCTGTGGCTCTCCTTCCAGTCACTATAGAGCACATCCCCCTGAGGGCCACTTGGGTTAGCCCCTCCTCTAAAGGTCAGCCCTTGTATATGGACCCACTTAGCTCTTTAACTCTTACTGAGGTACATCTGTACAGTTAGTTAGTTCCCTAAAGACGTAATATAATCAGCCCCCCCACTGTGTCCATATGCAGGAACTTCAGACATTAGATTAAATCCTCTTCTGTGCTGATGATGTCCTTTCACACAAACTCTGAGAAGACAAATTTAATCTCTTCCTCTATAATGTGATAGTGTTTCATTATCGATTTTATTGTCATTTCACTGTAGTGGCACTGGAAGATCTGAATGATCTAATCAAAGGTTTGTTTCAGAGAACTCAGAGTTTCCTTTTGTTCAGTGTAGGGAGTTTTCGTTCATTCACACACACGATACACCAGGGGAGGTTTGAGGTTCAGTGTTTTAGTTGTTGGGCAATAATGATAACAATGGTAATACATTTGCTATTCCCAGTAATGCTACTAGTCCCATGTCCTCATTTACAGTGACACACACACTTGATGAAGCATTTAAAAGATATGCTGCATTTGTGTATCAGAACATTTTCAGCACATTTTAATCATACTATGATAACCATGATTTTGGTCATTTTTATACTGGAAATTTTCATTGTGATGTATAATTATTTCAGTGATAGGAGACTGTCACATGCTTCCAAATTAATGAAATTTGTTTCTAACTCTGTCACAAAAGACACAAAACTATAAGTTATAGGCACTATGTAACGGAAACAAGGGGTCCCATTACCTTACAGAGAGCAGGAGTACTAGTTGTTGGATGATTGGTATAGAGAATGGACACACATGTTGATTTTGTGATTCTTGAAGTATATATTTGAAATAATAGTTTAGGTTTAGTTCATTTATTCTTTGTGTTGTATTTATTTTGTGTGGTTTTCTGTAAATACACGGCTCAAAAAAGTAAGGGAACATTTAATTATCAAAGTATAACACCAAGTCAGTTAAATGTCACGCATATCAATCTGTCCATTTAGGAAGCACAAGTGATTGTGATTTGGTGCAAATCAAAGCGAAAACAGGTGGACAGGCAAGACAATCCTGCAAAAAGGGAATGGTTTTGCATCAGGTGGCCACAAACAGGTGCTCTCTCCTTTATTATGAAATCCTCAGAGCGATTACCAGAGCTTACACTGGTGCAGTGAGCCCTGGGTTCCTCTTGGTGCTGGACAATGCCTGTGTGTAGGAGATTAAGTGTTCCTTTAATTTTTTTGAGCAGTGTATTTTGGGGTTTATATGATCCTGGTCCCACCTAAGTGGGCTCTTCTAATCAATCACTGGTATTAATGAGGGTATAAAAGGCAGCAAGTTGCTCTCTGTTGGTGTATCTCAATAAATGCTACTGTTGGTGTTTGAACTTTTACCCCAGTTTCATGCCTCTGACACACGACCATAACTGTTGTTCTCCCTTCCAGGGCATGTGCACCACTCTGTATATGGGGCAGAGTGCACACAGACACAGACACACACGCACACACACACACACACAAACACATGAAATAGGAGTAAAACCAACAAAATGTGAATGGCCAGCTAATCTTTGACCTTTCTTTTTTGTGTTGCCCTACCAGCCAGCAGCCAGCTGCCGGGGTAGCATACACACATCCCACCACAGTGGCCAGTTACACAGTTCATCAAGCACCTGTGGCGGCACACACTGTGGCAGCAGCCTACGCTCCCACCGCAGCCACAGTAGCTGTAGCTAGGCCTGCACCAGTTGCCGTGGCAGCTGCTACTGCTGCAGCTTACGGAGGATACCAGCCAACCCATGCTGCCACTGACTATGGCTACCCTCAGCGCCAGCCTGAAGTCCCTCCACCACCACCACCCGTTACCTCTCAGAACTACCAGGTACAATACAGGTTTTTCCCTGAGAGCCACAGAGATTAGAGACATTTATCATTTTTAATTGGACAGTTACAACAGGAATTAATAATAGTTCTTATAAGTCAAATACTTCTATATCTAAAAATCTTAAATCTATAATTTATTTCTTATGAACTTGAAAATGGATGAACGAATGCCTAAATAAATGGAATTTTAGAATCAAATTAAAAATTTCATATTAAGAGAAATAACAAACTCAATTTACAATTTGAACAAGAGCACAGGTTAGAAAAGTGATTCATTTTTACCTTTTGCATTTCCATTTTTTTCATTTAAAATTTATACCACTCATCACCTGTACCCACATGTCATATGCACAGTTTGTGGTTTTTCACAGTAAAGGCTTGTTGTATTTCATAAGTTCAGTTTGTCACATTATGCGTATGGTATTGCTTGTTTGTGGTTTATGTCAACATCTTTAAAGTGGGTAGGGCTAACTATGAGTATTGATCACAAAGTGTCTGTTCTCCCTGTGGAATGTTAACTAGTTGATTTTAACAGTAACAGACTCTAGCAAAAGGGAACTGCAGTAGGACTGTGCTTTCAGTTGCTTGATTTAAAATCTGTAATTAACTTTGTGAATTCACTGTTAAAACAGAATTTTCAAGTTGATTTTAAAATCAAAATAAAGCAATTATCTAGGTATTCATCAATCTGCTTTTAATTGGTTTAGTTTGTTTTAATAAACCTTATTGAAAGAACATGTTTATAGTATGTTCCTTTGTAACCATAATGCTATTAGAGCAATTATAATAATAATTTGTAAATATGTAATATTTTATTTCCTATTGAAATATGTATTACTGAAGAAATACCTGGTAATATAGTCTCTGTCGATTGGTTAATTCATTTGTAAAAATGCTGGGTGTTTTTTGGCTAATTTGATATCAATTGATCAAATGCTCAATAACCATTTACATGACACTTGTAGTCTTCCAAACTTCAGACTTTTCACTGGTCTCACTAAATGTAACTTTCCAGCTAAGATAAGTAATGGGTAGAAAAAGCAATTATCTATACTCTAACGTAGGGCTGTCGCCTAAAGCTTGACCGTTAGATGCATCAGTCAGGAAGTTCCTGATTCGACTCTGCTCACTGCTGTGTTCTTTTGCAGGACTCCTACTCCTATGTCCGTTCCACAGCTCCAGCTGTAGCTTATGACAGTAAGCAGTATTATCAACAGCCCACTGCTACAGCAGCTGTTGCTGCTGCACAGCCACAACCCAGTGTGGCAGATTCCTACTACCAAACGGGTATGCCGAATACACACTCAGTGGTCAGTTTATTAGGAACACCTAACTAAAACCAATGCACTCTATCCTATCCTATCCTCATGAAGGTTATAATGTTTAGTTAATATTGTGTTAAAGAGATATTGATTCAACTGTATGATCATTTTAGACAATGTAGTCTATGGTGCTGTTGAAAGACAATGCATTATGTTGATTATTATTATTATTATTATTACTAACAACAACAACAATAATAATAATAATTTTGTCCACCCTGTTCAAATCAATGAGGGTAGGCTGGGAATTTATTACAGAACTGTTGGAATTACTGAATTGAAATGCCTTGATTGGCTATTGCAGAAAAAAATGCAGTATCATAGGATCTGAGTGTATGAAAATCTTAAAGCAGCATGTATTATCAATATGCATCAACAGGAACATACACACCACATGACATGGACTGCTCCTTCAGTTCTGGTTTCTCATTTATATTTTCCATATGAGCCATACATGTGCTAACCTGACTACCATGGTCGACCTAAGTGACCGCTGTCAGGTCGAGAATTTACACTCCTCACATGCCAGGACTTGGGTGTAGTTGACAAGTTGATTTAAGTCAATTAAGTACCCTTACTCAGGGAATCATATATTTGTAAATATTTTTATTTTGCAATACATTAAAGAAAATATTTTGAGAGAGATTTATATCCACTTTTGTGTTTTCTAGCTCCTAAACCAGGATATAGCCAGGGGGTAACATCATACACCCAGAGCCAGCAGACTCGACAGGTGACCGTGATAAAGCCAGCTGCTCCCAGTCCAGCCTCTTCCACGTTCTCCATCTACCCTGTGACCTCCACTGTCCAGCCTGTGGCTGCTGCCGCCTCTGTGGTCCCGTCTTACTCCCAAAGCCCAACCTACAGCACAAATGCTGTCACCTACTCTGGTAAGTTGGACACTGAATTGAAATGGTACCAAAGTTTGTTCTGAGAAAACCAGGAAGCAGTTTTTGTGTGTGTTTTCCACTCTTAAGCACAACATGAATTTTCCATGAATTAAATTTTAGTTTAGAATTTAATTTTAGAATTAAATATAGTGAAGACACTGAAACTGATATTCCACCCATTTTATCCACAAGGCATCACCAATAGCGACTAAAAAGCCTGAGTCTACAGCCTGTTGTGTCTTAGGGAGACTGAGACTGAAACTGAGGCTGAGAATACTTTTTGATTTTCAAGCAGGGCTCCAGACCAACTTTTTCCACTAGTAGAAAAAATGGAAAAAATTATTCATTAGAAAATCATAGGAGCACCACTTTTAATGCACATGCTCTGCTTTATTTGGAAGGAAAAAATCTTTAATCTTTAAAATCTACATGAATGATTTAAGTTGCACTTTGAATGAAGAATGAAGTAATCCAACATATTTTAGTGAGCGATCACATTGTGTCCCATGAAAAAGTCCAGATCCACACCTGCTCATAAAGTTACTGGTTCTTTATCACTATTTTTTTAAATGATCATTTCAAAAACAAATTAATCCAGAACATTATTAGATTTAATTTATTTTAGAAACAACAGAACATTGTTTCTAGAGCACCAACAGTGACACCACCACCAAACACCAAAGTCACTATAAACTCAATAATGTCTTACTGGAAAGAAATCTGAAATGTTATTAAAATAAATGATATTCCTGACATCAGAACACAGACATCAGCTCAGTCCCCCTCTCTCTGCTGATTCACTGTCTGCAGCAACAGAGGGAGCAGAGTCTCAGCCAGTAAAGTTTACAAGACTCAAATGTTAAGGTTTGTAGCAAACCAAGCTCATCAGTTTGACAACACACAGACACTTTTAGCTTCTAAGTAACAATTCACTAATAACTAGTAGAGAGTATCGCTTTTCTTGTTGAACAGGTGGTTTGATAAAGTTCTTGTTGGCCTTTTACTTTTTATTGCGCTTACAGTAACAAGAGTTGTTGTCATTGTTGTTGATGTCAATATTCGTTATCTTCACCTGGCTCTGCCTCTCTGTTCAGCTGGTTGCTCTGTGTGTCCTCTCTTCCGCTCTCTGCCCTGTACTAGACAGAGGGGCAGTGACCATAAATGATAAAATAGAAAATCAGTATGTGATGGTCAGTGTTGATATTGTGTTGGACCACCACAGATAAATCAATGTCTAGGACCCCACCTGAGAATGGGAGTGCATATTTGCAGGTCTCACAGGTGCGCCTAGTTATAAAATTTAGTCGTGCTGTATCCAAAAATGGTCGCAAAATGTGTCTGGTTTGGTTTATCCTCTCTAGGAACTTCATACTCAGGCTATGAAGCAGCAGTTTACTCAGCAGCCTCCAGCTACTACCAGCAGCAGCAGCAGCAGAAGCAGGCAGTAGCAGCTGTAGCAGCAACAGCAGCATGGACAGGGAACTCTTTCACCAAGAAACCACCCTTTCAGAGTAAACAGCTTCGGCCCAAGCAGCCGCCAAAACCCCCTCAGATCCACTATTGTGATGTCTGTAAGATCAGCTGTGCTGGCCCACAGGTGAGTTCAGTCCAATGACATGAAGACACCATATAGTCCAATGTGCTCAGTATAAGTTTTTACATGTTAATGTTTGAACTGTGCAGACAGACGAGAGTTGTGCAGCCTCTCACATCTTGCATACAAATCTTATCTTGTTGTCGACCTAAAATATACCCCAGACACAGTTATTGGTACCCCTTTAATGAATTTAAATGAGTTCATCACCCTAACCCTAAATAAAAAAACAAGGCTCAAATGTGCTTAATTTCAGCATTCACATGACCCGAATTAACCAGTGAATGATTGTTTTAATGCATACAAACATACAACAAACAAGAAAGCTGTCTGAGATCATCAGAAATGCTCTTATCAAAAAACATAACAATTCCAAAGGCTACAAGGCCAAAGATCCTATTTCAACAGTTCATGTTATCATGAAGTTTCACAGCCATAAAACTGTTAAGATGCTTCAAGGAGGTGGTCCTAAGAAGAAACTCAATGACAGATGTCTGCAGTGGTTGGTGTGGATTGTGGAAAATACACCGCACAAGACCTCTAAAGAGCAGGCTGATCAGTCCGGCTGACCTGGACCAATCGAGACTGGAGGTTTCATATGCCATATGCCAATGAGTAGGGGTGCATGGGTAAAGGCAACCACTAAAAACGTACAAAAAGGCAAGACTGATGTTTGTAAACATCTGGGATAATGTTCTGACTGATGACATCAAAGTAGAGCTCTTTAGGAATTCTGTTCAGTCTGTTTATAGGTGACAAAATTCCTGGCCTAAATCCCTCTGAAAACCTTCAGAGAGAGCTGAAATGTGCCACTGCAGAGGGACCCCTGCAAACTTAAAGAGCTTGAAGTCATAGTAAGGGAAAAGTGGCAGAAACTACCAGCAGACAGCTTCTACATGACTACAAGAAACGTTTAGAGGCTTATTGTTGCCAAAGGTCCTGCAAACAAATAATAGTGAGGGGTGCCAATAATTGTGTCTGAGGTATGTTTTATGTCAGTATTTTTTATTTCATCATATGAAAGCACTTTTTGTTGTTGTTTATTAACTTGAGATATTTTCTGGTTCATTTGCATTTGTTACTGATAATGTTCTTAATTATTTACTTAAAGTTCAAAGGTGCCAATAATTTTGACCAGCACTGTATACATATTTGCAGTCAATGTGATCCTAGAGTAGTTCCTTTACTGGGGCTCTAAATGTTATATTTGTATATACACTCTAATCCTCCCACTACATCAGCTATCTGAAACGCCCCATTATGCTCTGTTGAAACGCTGTCTGTTAACATACAGTGATATGAAGGAGTTAAACGTGTGTGACCTACAGAATACATAACAACCATCAATAGTATCAAATGTGAGTATTTAACAAGTGATCCAGCAGAGCAGTTCTGGGTTAAAAAAAGGTTACCTTCACTTTTTCTCAGCATAGTTGAGTAGAGGAAGCTACAGTTAAATGATGTAGATTAAATTATGTTTTTTTTGTTTGTTTTATTATATATATATTTTTTATTTGTCTAAAAATGACAGTAATGGAATCATTTGTGGGCCAGACAACTACTTGTTCAGCAATGCAACTAATGTCTCTGTCTCACCCCAAACACTGAATGCATTAGACTTACAAGGAACATTTGGAAGGACAGAAACACAAGAAGAAGGAAGCAGCATTGAAGGTTTCCCAGAGCAGCAGCAGCAGTGGTAGTGGTGGAGGGGTGCTGGCCCGCAATGCTCAGAACCAGCTTCGCTGTGAACTTTGTGATGTTTCCTGCACTGGGGCCGATGCCTATGCTGCCCATATCCGCGGAGCAAAGCACCAGAAGGTAAGGATATGAGTGGGCCTAAAGGTGATGCTAACCCTTGTTAGATGGTAGAAAGACAAGGCAGTCCTCTGGGGCACTGTCATCTATGTTTGAATTTTAAATACAGTATATGATCATGACAGCCTTTCACACCCTACGGACAGTTATAAGTTGCTAACTAACTTAACCTGCATGTCTTAGTCTTTGGTAGGAAACTGGAGCACCCATAGAAAACCCTCACAGACACCTTAAGATCATGCAAACACCAGAGAGGAGAGGTGACAACAAGGGAGAATATTAAAAACAAGTAGATGAGTGTGCAGACTACACAATTAAAAGTTAAATCAAGAATAAAACCTCTGTTTTTAATCCTTGAAAAATTAATTTGCTTGGAATCAGTAGTCTAATGTGTATGGAAACCTCAAATCAGCTGCTCTTTCTGTACTCTGAATTCTCTTCTCCAGGTTGTGAAGCTTCATACCAAACTTGGTAAGCCCATTCCATCTACAGAGCCCAGTATGGTCACTCAGACATCGTCCTCCACTACAGCTGCCCCCAGCAAGACCACCACAGCCACCCTGAACAGTTCCAGCAGCACCAGCTCTCTGTGTGTGGCTGCCTCCTCCTCCCCTGCCACCAGCTCCAGTCCTCCCTACCTTAAACCTGTCAACATAGTCAGCAGTGGTGTTGCAGGTGTCAAGAACTCATTAGCCAATAACCTCTCTGCTGCCAACTCTGCCTCAGCTGGGAAGAAAGTCAGCACCCCCAAGATCAATTTTGTCGGTTGGTAAACACATGTAGATGCATTTCGATGCTGTTTTAAATACACACAGTTTGGTTTATACATACAAGAATGGTCACCTAGTAGCAAGTGTGAGTGCTGCCATTAAACTGGAGCCCAGCTGAACCACGGATTTTGTCTTTTACTACATGCAAGTACACATCACATATTTCATCAGATGTTTACACTACGGTTCTAATTAAATCAGTGTTCAACAGGAGCACTGCCTGTGATTAAACTACATTGTAATCTCTGATATGCAGGTGGAAATAAATTACAGACCACAGTGAAGATGGATGAGGCCAGAGCAGAGGCCAAAGTGGAGTCCTCTAAGCCTGCAACACCCTCATCAGGTTCTCAGGACCCCAAGACTGAAGTTTCAGATTCTCTGTCCACATCAGCCCTGGCCGGACTGCAGAGTGATGTCCAGCCTGTCGGTCATGACTATGTTGAGGAAGTAAGTTTTGACAGAGCTGCACATGGGCTTGAGACAGCCGACACTTATGGATCATAAATATATTAAAATATTGAGTGTAATATGTGAAACTCGTTCCTAGGTCCGAAACGATGAAGGCAAAGTCATCCGCTTCCACTGCAAGCTGTGTGAATGTAGTTTCAATGATCCAAATGCAAAGGAAATGCATCTAAAAGGTCGTAGGCATCGACTGCAGTACAAGGTTTGTAGCTGACATGTCTTGTACCTCCTCACAGAATTTTGATACACCTCTGTGTCTATTGGGTTGTCTCAGAGCAGGAGATGCAACAGCAGTTCTGCATTTCAAGTATATCAGGCAATGTTCTCAGATTGATGCATACTTCATCTTGTGTGCTACATTTTGGCTGAAATTGTTTTTTTGTTTTTTTTTTTTTAATTCTTCATGTTTTTTGTAGAAAAAGGTGAACCCAGATCTGCAGGTGGAGGTCAAGCCCAGCATCCGAGCCAGAAAGATTCAGGAGGAGAAGATGAGAAAGCAGATGCAGAAAGAGGAGTACTGGAGAAGAAGAGAGGAGGAGGAGCGCTGGAGAATGGAGATGCGGTATGGTTACAGTAATTACTTGCCAATGGTTAAGGGCTGGGCGGGTGGGGCTGTGTTGTGCAGCTGGACTTAGGCTTTAGTTTATATTTTCAGGCGTTATGAAGAAGACATGTACTGGAGACGTATGGAGGAGGAGCAGCACCACTGGGATGAGCGACGTCGTTTACCAGACGGAGGGTATCCACAAGGGCCCCCTGGCCCTCCTGGTCTACTTGGAGTCCGGCCTGGCATGCCTGGTCTGCAGCCTCAGGGTCCCGTGGTAGGGCTTTATGATGGTTACTATGCAGTGCGGTTCAATATGTTGCTAGGGACCATAACTATTTCTTAAAGGTAACTTTAGGAAATTGTTTGGTTTGTAATTGTTGCCCCATGGTTACACTACAAACGTGTTGTCCTACTTGGCTGATGACATATAAACCCCACATCAGCAGTTTTTCTACAGAACACAAATGGTGGTGTGTGTGTGTGTGCACAAGAGGGGGCAGGGGAGCGGTGTAACAACCCATATTGTAACAGAGGGTAGAGCAACAAAACCTCTCTAAAAAGAATCAACTGTGAAGAATGGAACACCTCACCACAGATATTTGCAATACTGATATCACCCATGCCCAGGAGGATCTAATCTGTCATCAAAAATAAAGGCGGGCATTCAAAATATTTTTCTAAAATGTACATGTACACTGATCCCTGTTAGCAATGTTTAACCATTTAAAAAATGCCCCATACTTAAATTAAACAAAGATGTAATGCATCATCTTCAATTATAACATTTCATTATCATAACATTTTATTAGATTTTAAGTCTTCGACTCACCACTGTTTGCTATAGAAGTTAGGAGGCTCATTGACTGAAAAACCGGACATGGTAGTTTCAGCTCCTGTATATTTGCAGGCGAGTAGTTTGCACATTGACATTTTTTTTATTACCGTTGTGCTGTGTGTGTAAAGACCTTTTAAAGATCAGTGAAACAGAATTACACATTAGTACACTGAATATTCTGACTTGGAGACAAAATACTGATAACACACTCAGTATTAAGCAAAGATGTAATGCACCATTGTTGTATTTATTTATAAGTCTTTTTTGTTTAATTATATTGGACAGGGTTAGCTATATTGTGTGCTCCCCCTTTACCTCATATTACTCTAACTACAGTTGGATATAAATAATAGATGTCAGAAGGAACACACAATACAAACTAGAAGCATAACTGACCTACAATACAACTGTAAAAATGACTCCTGGAGAGAGGGTTAAAATCAGGGAGATCATGCTGTTTACAAGTCACCTGTTATGTTAGGAAGGGCTTTGGTTTAATGACATGGTGGTTGTGAGAAGAGATGAACATTCAACGTCTGATCTCTATTGGTCAAAATACTGGTGAATAATTAAGGCAACGCTTATCTTCATTACGTACATGTTAAAGGTATTTATGGTATTCAGTCTTAAAGTTGCAGAGTTGCCTTTATTAATCATAGAAACTGAGATGTAAGTTTATAATGTGTTGTCAGCTGCTTGCTTTAAGCTTTAGTTTTCATGAACTGTGTGGCGTGTTAATGATGTTTTCTTTGAGAAGTGTCCAAACATCATAATCGAGCTAAAATGACCATCTGAAACACAGACGTGAATCTTTGTGTCTTTCAGCCCCCACGTCGGCCTGATTCTTCAGACGATCGCTATGTCATGACCAAGCATGCAGCCATCTACCCCTCAGAGGATGAGCTCCAGTCCATTCAGAAGATTGTGTCAATCACAGAACGTGCCCTCAAACTGGTCTCGGACATAATTACAGACCAGGACAAGGCCAAGGAAGAAGACAAAGAGAAGAAAGAATCCTGTAAAGACAGGTGAGATACCTGCTTTTACTTTTCAGATTGTCTACTGAATGCAGTAACATTAGAATGGTTAGCCTTCCTTTGCATAGAAAGACATACAGTCAGTACTGGAAGTGACTCCCAAAACTACATGACGTTGCACATCAAAAAACAACTTAAGCGTCTTTATGGCAGAGTCTGTTCTGAGTGAACAGCTGATTCTTACCAAAATGCCATTAACAATAGTTTGAAGAATATGAAGGTTTTTTTTTTTACTATTATTATTTCTGTTAGTTAAATACGTGTAGCCATCATACAGCAGCAGGCATTTATGTTTTATCTATAGTCTCTAAATTTGGAGACGTTCTGCATGGTTCTCGTGACCTGGATAGTTTTTTTTTTTTTTATATCTTCCAACACAGCAGCAGTATGTGATGGTATTTGATCATCCGTGCTTTACTTTACTCTGGTGAGCTGTTCCACAGATTGCAATTTTATACAGCTCATTTAGACCATGGCAACTGACTTCTTTTAGTCTTTTAAGTCAATAATCCAAACCCCACTGGGAGATCTAAGTGGATAGACTATTGTACTGTTTGTTTTCCTACATTTACTGTAGTGTCATTATTTTACAGAAGTAAATGCACAGTACACATTTCAGGTCTGTCCAATTTGGCCTGCATGTGGTACACACTGTCAGTTCAAAGTATTCTACTATTTGAGCTTGGCCCACAATCGGTGTAACCTCACATGCACTGTGTAGATGTATGATAGTGCTCACTGAAACTGAATTCATTTACTCATGATGATCATGAGTTCTGATGGCAGCTGCACGGAGCTGCGCACCTTCACAAGAGCTGCACCCGGCCTCCCTCTCTGTGTCTACACTGAAAACGTGGAGGGGGTGGTGGCAACTGCTTACTGTCTGAAAGTACCCTTATTTGGATAAATGGATAAATCTAACAGCAGAAACAAGTGACATGTTGCTTTGTTTTGCACATTTCACCTTTCCTCCAAACATGAGCATTTTTTTATTTGGCTGTTTAGAATGCTAAGGTAACCAAATTTCTTTTGGTCACAAGAATATTTTTTTAAAAATTCTTTTAAGCAGTGATATACATTATTTATTTCAATAAGCCAATGGAATTCTGTATTAGAATAAATTTAACTTTTAAGAGTGATACCATTTTAATTGTTGCTTGTTTTGGTTTTCTCCCATCCTCCTCGTGTAACTGTCTAGAGCCCTGAAGGGAGTGATGAGGGTCGGAGTCCTGGCCAAAGGCTTGCTTCTTCGTGGAGACAAAAATGTCAACCTAGTCCTACTCTGCTCTGAGAAGCCCACCAAGGGCCTCCTGACCCGCATTGTGGAGCACCTCCCCAAACAACTAACAGTACTGTCTTTGCAAATGTCACACCACAGATGATTTCTCTAGCAGCCACTTAAATCAGTACCTACCTCATGCTTACTAAGATACCTCATTGCCTTTGGTTTAGGCGTCAAATTTTAGTAATTTAAATCGTAAAACTTTTATTAGGGGATTACTGTCACAGTAATGTACTAGGGCAAATATTAAACTGAAAGTCTGATGTTAGATAACACATAGTTTTTCATTATGTTTGCAACCTGGTTTTGAGCAAACCTAAGACAATTGTTTTCTCCAGCAAAAATCTTTCTCTGTTGAAGTTAAGGAAACAGCCTTTTTAAAATTGTTATGTGAGATGAAGTCACAGTGGCGCAAACATGATTAAATAGAAAAACGTTTTATAATGTCTCTCAGTTATCAGTAAAACAGGGCCCTATTGAGCACCTCTTTATGAAGTGCCCTTATAGGTGCCCTTTCATTTTTTGGAATATGTGATGCAGTTGCTGGTGTAATGGGGGGAGCTACAGGTTCTGTATGGGTGCTTTTTAAGTAAAGTGTCCTGCACTATAGTGGAGCTAAGCATTGTCAAGTGCTCTCATAGTGAAGAATATGGGATACTGTGCCCTATAAGATGCTCTTACTCTGTAGAATGTCAGCTAAATATTAGGTAAAGCCCATTTTAAAATTGATTTTGGTGTAATACTACTCACTGATTTTCTCAGCCACATCCTCTTTTCATTGATCTTTCATCTCAACTGCATCAGTTGAGTGATCATTCTCGAAACTGCAAGTGATCATGACCCATCTTAGAAACAGATGTGGGGAAGAAAGGCTCTCGGGTCATCTGCCCTTCAGTGAGAGGGACGTCAGTTGACCTCGCTTCCCCAATACTTCTCGCCTCACTGACGATACTGAGAGATGTTTAAGAAATTAAACATTCAAAAGGTTATCTATTCTCTGGATCTTATTACAGAGACATCTGCAAAAGAAATGTTCTTAATACAGCGCTGCTGTTTCCCTTATATTCTCAGTCACCCTATAAAATGTAACTCTAATCTAAACATGTATCATTGGTCTCTGCTGATGAGGGCCCATTGAATCAGGTGCTTTATAGCTTTTCTCCCACCACTGCCTAGCAGTCCACATGAAGTAACAACTGTACCAATCAAAGTGGCTACTAAGTGTAGATGACAGCACCTAGGTGTGATGCAGTTATTACTCTGAGAAATGCCTAGTTATAAGTACAATGGACTTTGAAATAATGTCAGTGCATTTGCGTTTATACCATTTCTTCCAGATGGTCACACCAGAAAAATATGAGGTCAAGGGATCTATCCAAGAAGCGGCCATCATTCTGACATCCTGTACCGAGCCAAAGATGCAAGTGACAATCACATTGACTTCACCTGTCATCAGAGAGGAAAATGGCCGGGACGGAGGTTGGGAAACCCATCACAGCCTTTCCCATTGCACCTCTTTACTTGTCTTTCTGCTCTCTCTCTCTCTCTATGAAATCAGTTTCAATATGTTGGTTGACACCCTGAAGAGCACTGTCCTGCTGGCACTCCAAAGAGATTATTTTGTTGGGCCTTAAGTCAGATCACTCTGGCAACTTTGCACTTTATGTAGGATTGATTTGGGTTTCTGAAATTAGAAATGACAGGGCCACCAAGGAAGTGCAAGCTTGATAACATTAGTTGTGGTCTCTTTCCTCCAGGGTTTGTTGTGCACACATTTAATACTACCTCTGTTAAACAACTGAAAACCATTAGACTGGTGTTTTCCCAATTAAACATTATATTTAGATAATCTGCTTTTATTGGTCTTCAGTGGGAGTCCATGAAAAATCCCCAAGTTAGTGATTTGTCTCCATTAATACTATTTCTAATTATGTGCAGCAGATCACTTATAGTGTCAAATTTAAAAAAAGATGAAGGGGCAAGTGCCAGCAGTATTGCTCTTATGCTTTTTGCTCTTGTAACTCTTACCTCTCAAATGCTATCTTTATCCTTTAAACAAGCATGATCAGTGTTTGCATTGTGTTAAGTCTAGTTTTTCCCAGGTGAGATTCTATTTTGTTTCCTGTGTTCCAGGGGATTCTGTTTCCATTTTACTGTTGGCTACAATCAATGGGAGACGCACATTATAGTATCTTTTCTCCAAATTTTCTTTGCGACAAGGAGACAAAAATTCCTGGAGGAGATGAACAAATAGACAACAGGAGGCACTTCTGTTCCTCGATTTAATTTGGAATCAATTGTGCAAAGATGTTTGAATTTTACAACACTTTCTCAAATCAAGATCTGGCCTGAGGCAGAGGAAATTAGTTATTTTCCCACAGGAAACAAATCTTCCTTTTGTGTACTGGTGAACAGTTCACCATGCTGAGGTCCCCTGTACTGAAGTGCTCCCCTGAGTTGATTGACATCTTCCTTTATACACATAGGACTCAAAATTGGGCTCAATAGGAGTTACTATTTAGCCTAATTCAGTTTAAATGAAAGCCTTTGACAAGTTTTTGTCGTTTTGATTTCACTGACGACGGAAAGATGAGGACAGATAATTTGAAGAATTTTTCCCTTCTGAAATAATTGACCATGGAAAGATAAAGATAAACCATGAGAAGTATTGTTTGGAAATCGGATTAATTCAAATTATTCTTAGGGGAGTATTGTTAAGAGTTCAGGTACGAAGGCTATGATAGAGGAATCTTTGGTTGGACCTGAGTACAGCCTTTGGTATACAATGATTGTTGGGGTCTTATTCCAACCTACTGATGTTAGGTATGCATGCAGTGATATCCTAACCCCTTTTGTTTGCTGGTAGTTCTCATGTTTTTTTTTTCTCTTCTTCAGCACTCATTGCTTCCTCCTCTTTATATCTGTAGTAATTTTTAAAAGTCCAGCACAAAGACTCCTTTATTCCTTTGAACAAAAAAGAAAAAAAAGAAGAAATTCCAGTACATTGTCTCTCATCAGAGGTTTAGTAAGGCCCAACAGCTTCGGAAGGATTTTTGACCAAGGTTTTCTCACATCCCAAAAACTTTGCCACACCTACTATTGCCATGCCACGTTTTTATCAGGTCACTCACTATTAGCCATTTTCCCTTTTGTTTATCTTTTTAAACCAATCATCATTAGCCACAGAAACCCTCCTCTGTCCCAATGCTTGAGTGAAGAAAATTTACTGAAATTCAAAATTCTCATGGTTCTTACCGTACGATTTGCAACACAATTACCTGATAAAATGGTATTGGCTTCAAAACGTTTGTGAGCTTAAACCCATGTAATTTAGCTAGATTTTTGGTTTCCAAACACATTAGTTTATTTGTCCTAAATGTTGAGTCAGTAAATTCACACCTTTTAGAGAATATAATGACTTAACATGTTGGACAGTGCCAAAGTTACTGGACAGATACAGATTGACAATATGTTGGTTTGTGTAGTCAGTTTTTTTTGAATGTCAGTCACCTTTTTCAAACTAAGCAACCAATTGTAGGTTGTCATGGAAAAAACATTGGTATGTGTGGCATTGTGTTTGTTCTTTGCCAGCCTCGCTGACCTGGTCAAACACCCGTTCCTCATCACCATTTTGACACTTCAAATCCATTTTTAGATGTAACCTCGGGTATGGTGAAAGACCCAGCGGACGTCTTGGACAGGCAAAAATGCCTTGACGCTCTGGCTGCTCTGCGCCACGCTAAGTGGTTCCAGGTTCGGAACATCATTTTACTTTCTTATTGTAGCCTTATGAGATGCATTATTTATTTGTTTATTCATTTATCTGTGTTTTACACATTTGGTTTTCATTTTATAATAATGAGGAAAAATATTACTATTTGAAGCAAAAACAAATATTCAAGGATGCCACCCATTACAACACTGATCTGGTCAATGTCCATCACATGTATTGATTATAAATCTAAGTTTATCTGAAGCTTTTATATGGAAATAATACTCTAGCAACGAACTGGCATCCTTGTATTCCCTTTTCAATTTCCCAAGTTACTGCATTATGGTTACATGTGATTCCATAAGGCTGCACAATAACTTGCACAAAGTTGTGCCATCAAGAAGTGCTTTCATGTTCAACATTTGTATTGTTTTTATTCTATATATTTTTGTAGAATGGGGATTGAGAGAAAAAGGAACATCTGAGTAGTTTCCTGTGATTCTGCTACCTGAGCAAAAGCACAGACAAAGTAAAGCAGATTTCCTTGGCTCTTTCAGTCCCTATACTCTCCTCTCAGGTGGACTCTTGTACTTTTAAGTACCTGTTTGTGAGATACCTGGATAAACCAGGGGTCAGGGTTTAGAAGATGGCAAGAAAAGTCCTCCTTTCTTGTGCATCTTGCAAACTTTGAACTCCCTTACTAACTATGAGGTACAAGACTACTGGGAATGGCAGCTGATTGCAAACTCTTATGGCTCATACACTCGTCAAACCATACTCAAGCTTCCATTATGCACAGTAGTGTTTGGACCTCTATGACAGAACTGATTTCACTTGTTTGCTCCATCTTTTGTCTGTCTTGGTCAGTCCATAAACCTAACTTTTATTACATCAAAAGGCTAGAGCTAATGGTCTTCAGTCCTGTGTGATCATCATCCGAATCTTGCGAGACCTCTGTCAGAGAGTTCCTACGTGGTCGCCCTTCCCGGGATGGGTAAGTATATGTTATCTGAACGTGCTAATGAAACATTTAAAGGCTTCTGTGAACTAGGCTGTCCCTGAGGAGAGTTGTCATTAATGACAGAAACCTGAAACCTTTGGTCACCAGAGCTCAGTCTAGGACCATCATTTGAACAATATCAGGAATGTCCCCTCTGACAGCAGGAACATCAGGAAATATGCCTGTAGTATCATTTTTGGTTTCTTTTGACTCTAAAGATCGCTTGCAGACACAAACTTTGTCTTGAGATTGGAATCATGTTGTAATTATTGTTGTTTAAAGTCCTGGTAAAGCAGCAATACTAAATGCTGAGTTAGTCACACCAGAGAAAAAGGTGCTATTAACAACCACTCAGCTAAATCTGAATGGTTAAAAAATATATGTAAATATATACAAATATGTTTCAAAATCATAACAAAATAAGGAGCTCTCTCTGCTCTGAGACACTGGGGGCGTGTCCACTGAAACCACACCTACTCAAACAGTGCAGCACAGTGACAGTTAGCACCATGACCTGAAAAATGGGGAGATGGTCGGTTCAGCCCCGTTCAAAAGTTACAGCTGATTATCTCTGAATTCCTGTTGTGTCTGATGAAAGTTTGTAAAACTAACCAGAGTGAAGCGGTCACTGCAGAGACAGGTGTTGGTGGCGTTCCTCAGCTCTCCATCAGTGTGGCTCTTCACTAAATTAATCCACCTCCTCTTAATGCCTTTGAAAGTTTAAATAAGGCAAAGGCTGAGTTGTGCTGCAAACTCTGGCATCCAGGGAAGATGCATTTGTGGGACAACAGCATAGCTAGCTAGTAAAACCTTTCATAACTTGCAGTCCAGTGTGTCATCAAGCCACCATTTCAGACACGCCCATAAAATCCTGATGGAAAACTGAAACGGTTTAACCCCACAATGCAGTGATACGTAGATTACAGAATTTACACATTTTCAGACACTATTTTCTAACATAAATAATGTGTTTGTGAAGCAAATTCAGAGATTTGTCTATAAAGTCTTTAAGCAACATCCTTACCTTGTAGACCATTTAGTAAGGGTCCCTGGTGTTGGCTCCTGTCCTAGATCAGAACCCTGTCCAATAGCCCTGCAGTCTATCCGACCCTCATAGTGTTCAGGTTGGTCAGGGCTATGGGTTAGGGTTAGTGTTGATTTTTATCCTGTAATTGTGAAGGCCTCAGTGTTTGTTTCCTCATACAGTCTGTTTTACAGTTTTAACACGTGTAATGAAAGTATTTGGAAGCTCTCCTCATCAGCTGGTTACTGCTCAGCAGACTGTCCTCCCACACCAGTCTTCTACATAATCTGCTGAGCTGAGCTGATCTACTGAGTTCTCAACTAAACCCACAGTTGAAAGCAGTGTAGCACTGACCTGTTGTTGTGTGATTTTTAATGTGTATTATTTAATGACTTCACTGTTATCTCATCAACATCTTGTATTTGTCATGGGGGAGAAAAAGGTCAGATGAATAGATTTCATCACAATTTTCATCAGTGCAATTAACACAGATGCAGACAGTCCTGAATATTTGATTTTTCTATAAATTGACCAATGGCACAATATATATATATGGCACAATATATAGTAAATTTACCTCAGTTGAGTATCTTCACCTGTCAAATACTGCACTGTTGAACTCAGTTGAAAAGACAGTGCTGGAATGGTCTGCCTGTAAATAATAGAATATTAGCAGGTACATAACTAGGGCTTTTCTTTTCTTAACCAACACCGTGTTTTATTGTTTATTTTATTAGACATTAATGTTTTGGTCAATAAAAAGTCATTTTTAAAATGTGTATTAGTGTGAAGCATGTCTGCTTCTGACAAAACATGTTTAGATTTATGTTTATATATGATACAGTCTGTATAAATTACCCCAAATTTCTTATTTCTAATTTAATTCCAACTTCTAATTCAATATTTCCAAAATTTCCCAGCTTAACTTCCGATTGAACGTTTCTGGAAATTAACTGGAAATTTTTTTGCCCCTTTGCAACCCCATACACAACTAAGAAGTGTGTTGCATTGGTCAGAAACATTTCACTGGAGTATTGTGGAGCTGACCTTTGGAACAGTTGCTGTAATGAGTGTGTATTCACCTCACGGACTGTTGTGATACTGCAGAGGTGGTGTGTGTTTGACAGGTTTTTAAACCATCCTCACTGTTCACTCTGTGTTCAGGCCATGGAGCTGTTGGTGGAGAAGGCCATCAGCAGCGCCTCTGCCCCCCTCAGCCCCGGTGATGCATTAAGACGGGTCTTTGAATGTATTTCTTCTGGGATTTTACTCCCTGGTAAGTAAGTGTTTAGTGGGATATTATTACTGCAGGACCAGACTGTTGACTGGACCTGTCCGCTCAAAGCAACATGTCCATAGAATATGAAGGTACAGCCAGAGTAAGTTAGCTTAGCCTCACACAAACACTGGACACAGGGAAACCACTAACCTATCTGTGTCCAAAGGTAACAGAATGTGTGTGGTTTATAGTAGAGAAGAAGTGACCTCAGCTTTGATTCAGGCCTCACAGGAAGAAATCCTGAATGTCTTCATGTCTGGATTGACTGGTTTCTCTGCCTTCTATAGAGGCTGGGGGAAACCAGGGAGCTCTGTGTGAACACAGAACATTAAAAATATTCACATTAACAGGAGATGTGTGATTTAAAGAGCTGTCTGTGGAGGTCATACTTTACTTCGCTCACCAGAGAGAAAAGAATGGACTGGAGGGGTGAATTTTCAAACTTCCACACTGATGAATGCATTGATGCAGAGACACTGAAAACACAACGAACCTAATGAAATTTGATTTCTGTGAACAGGTGGACCAGGACTGGTGGATCCCTGTGAAAAGAAGCCTGTGGACACCCTGACACCCATGGGAGAGCAACAGAGAGAGGACATCACCTCAAGTGCCCAAGTATGACCTCTGATTACATAGAAACTCTGTGTGACTGAGACATGAGGACATGAACAGTGCTGCAGATGGTGAAAAGTTTAGGAGCAGGATTTTAATAATCAAAAGCCAAGAATGGCCCACCCTTGACACACCCACATTTAACCATAAATACATATAAATGAGCCATTGATCAATGGGTTTTCATGGTAAATCATAGCTGTTGTGAGGAAGTTAAGATAAATTTTCTGACACAGAAGTCAAGGTTCATGTGGGTGAGGCAGAGGTCAGAAAGGACATATTACTGGGTGGGGTCACAAGCAAAAGTAAAAACAGTGAGTGGCAACACGTTGCTGCTGTGGTCAATGCAGTGAGTGCAAGAATCACATCCCACAGTCAGAGCCTCTCTGCTTCAGGTGGGGGCAAAGATACACCTTACATCATTCCCAAAGACAGAAAGTTATGAAGATTATATATTGTTAATTATATCAGTTGCCAGAAACCCCAGTGTCATTGGTAGCCTACCTGTATTTGTACAGGACTATTCAGGCCCCATTTTGTGCATATGTAACAGTTATAAATGAAACCCCTGGTCTTTGTCATCTCTGGTACTTTGACACAGCAGCATTATCAGGTGGTAAACTGTCAGTATGTATTTCTGGCTCCAGCTCTTCACCAGGACATGTTAGGCTTCACATGAAATGTGTTCTGGGGATTTGTTAGTTCTTGAAAAGCTTGGTTTTGTGTGGTTTGATAAAGACGATCCAGGTTCTGCTCAGGTTTCCTCCACCAACACATTCACTGTTTTGATATGTTGTGTGTATTTCCTTCCAGTTTGCTCTGAGGCTGCTGGCCTTCCGTCAGATCCATAAAGTTTTGGGCATGGACCCTCTGCCACAAATAAACCCTCGCTTCAACATCCGCAACAGCCGCAAGCGTCGCCGTGACAACAGCGATGGAACAGACAGCTTTGAGGGCGAAGGCAAAAAAGACAAGAAAGATTATGATAGTTTCTAAGCTTCTCTGTTATTAATTTAAAGTAATCTGCATACGAAACTGTACTAACATGACGTATGTGTCGTCTCCTGTGTATTGGGTTTTTTTTTTTTTTTTTTGGTTTTTTTTTAAGCTACAAATGTACCAGTGTAACTGCAGCCTCACTTGGTATTACACAAACAAAAAAGTCCATTTGTGTACTGTTTTAGTTGTAGATTTCTTTGTGGAAAGTCAAGCTTCACACCCCTCTGTATTAGATAAAGCAGTTTTTACCTGATGTGTTGATGGAAGTGGCTTCTTAAGCTTCTGCTCTCACTCCCTGTGAACTGTGTCTGTTTGGCTGTAAGTTGTGGGTGAAGGAGGATGAAGTCAAACGTGTGTGTACCATAGATCAGGAGGAATGAGAAATGTCAATGCCTTCATTCATCTGTACAGCTGCATTCAGAGGTGGACTGCTTTGTTGTTACTATTGTGAAGCATTCATTTGGCCATCTGAATTTTTTTTTCAAGGTTTTCCTTTTGAATATGAATAACTGTGCTTAATGCAAGTGATGTTTGATGCTGTGCTCTTGTTATGTCCCAGTGCTACACTTGAGATAAAAGTCATGTGGGGCATCGCACAGATTCAGAGGAACTTTAACTGTTGATAGATCTTCGTTTGTAGTGAAGTTGTCAGCCCTAAATGTAGTTTTGTCTTTTCTTTTTCATATATATCAAAGTATTTGTATAATGTTTAGATAAAAACATGGCCACGTGTTGATATTGCATACTGTTTTGGCTTTTAAATTGAGTTCTCCTGGTTAATAAGGATCTTTATCGGCTTGCTTGCCTTTTAAGTTGTTTAGGTGCTAAATTAAGTTCAGTATTGGAAATAAGGATAAAAATAATGACTGACAGTGGAAGGGACAGTGATGCTATAGGTCCTGCTGTGAATGACTGCTTTGCTTTGCATTCTGTTTCACACTTCCTGTAGCAGAATAAATACATTTCCAGAATGAACAACTTTGAATCTTTTTTTTTGTTTCTTTGATGGTGTACAGTGTAAACACAACAGTTCACATTGACTTTAGATTATTAATAATTAAAAGATGAAATGTAGTGACTGTGGACCATGTGGTTCAGAAAACACAGCAGCTGCAGATCAGGAAAAAAAAACACAGGTCACAAACTTTAGGTCTGTTGCTACAGCAGTTTCCTCTGTGACCCCAGCCTGCACTCTGGGGTTACAGAGTAAACTGCTGCTGCTTTATTTCAACTTCCCCTGAGTTTCAGTGTCTTTTCCTCATCCTGAGTGTGAAGAACATGGTGGATATCTGTCTTATCAGAGCTCAAGTAATTTGCAGACTGACTGACTGTTTGGAGACTGATTAAAATCCCATTTGGAATTTACATGTATTCAGTTTACATGTGGAAGTTTTCTTTTTAACACTGCAATGCTTTGCTCATGCTGTAGATCACAGCAAACCTTTCAGTCCTCGGTCTGGCCCACAGCAGGACTGACGCCAGGGCTGAGGTCAAGGTTAAGTGATTCTGTGGCATGCATCCTTCATTAGACTGTCACAGAGGGGATTCACCCTGACTTACCCATCAACCATGCTCTGGTCAAGCATCTTTGTACAATGAATATCAGCCTTTATTTCCAACATTCCAATGCAAAACTATGAAAATACCATAAACGGTTCATCCATCCATTATCTACACAGCTTATCCTTTAGAGGTTGTGGGGGTGTTGGGGCCAGTCCAGGCTGACACTAGGGGAAGAGGTAGTGTACATCCTGGACAGGTCACCAGTCTATCACAGGGCTGGTTTGAAAAGCATTTCACTGTACAAAAAAAGAGAAAGTTTTCTCCTCTGTGCCCAGCTTGTCAGTACACACATGTCCAAAATGCCAAAATATCTGGTCTATTTTCATTAAAAGAAATCATTTAGTTGCTGGCATGTGCATGCCACAGGTCATGTTATGACTTGATAAAAGTAAACCAGTCCATCACCACCTGAAACTGAAAACAGTTGCAGAAAATCTTAAGGGAGTCTTAACATCAAGACTGGTTCATTAAGAACTTCACATTGGGAGGTGGTTCTTTTTCAAAGTTTTTGGTGAATATAAACAATAGTTTAATTTGAAAAATAAAAAATTCATTTCTGGTCCTGCAAATTATGCTGTCTGTTGTGCCAGGGTCCAGACCTCCACTGTAACATGCTGTAAATTCCATCTATCACTAAAGCCACATGCTAAAAGGACTTCTAGAGGTGAACCCCAGCAAAATCACATGGGCTGGATCTGCTGTCTCGGATTCTTGCTGGTGATGCAGTTTGTCAGGGTGACGTGATACAATGATTTGCCTTAAAGTTAGGGAAAATATTTGTGAACAAACAGTAGATTTACAGTATGGACGATCAGCATGTTTGTGCTGTTCTGTCCTCTAGATGGTGCCAAAGCCCCTCAAGCAATATTCTTGATATGGAGCAGCTTGTGCCATCCAGTTAGTGTTTGATATGACTCTGTAAATGACACTTTAAATGTTACATAATAAAGATTTGATGTGATATTTATAGGACTGAAAAATCTAAACGTTCCTAAGTCTACCTTGTTTTTGTTTCTTGATCATTAGTAACAAATGTATAACTTAATACTCTAACATTAGACTGGAGCAGCTGTGTTGCTCCTGCTTCAGTCCAGAAGGACTATATTTCATTCTGGAAGTCTAAGGCCCTGTTCATACCTGGCAGTAACATGTGTCTTGGGTGATCTGATTACAAGTGGACAGGTGTGAATGCACCCAGGATGCACTGAGATTTGACTGCACAGACCAGTAGACATACTTCAGACATACGTCAGCTGGTTTTCAAGTCATGTTAGATGGCTTTGTTCATGATGTCTGAAAACGCCTATTCTATTTTGATCAAAAACAAAAGCACTGAAGGGTTAAATGTAATTGGAAGACATAATAATAAGTTGGCTGGCAGATGACATAACTTTATTTATTTATTTTCAAATGATCTCTAATGAACTAAATGATCTAAATCTAATTCCCTTAGCTGTATAATCTACTTACCAAGCTTCAGGTCAACAATGTGACAATAACAACAATGTGAAATATTAACATGACTATCCCCTGCAGCCATCATATAATACAGAGATTAGGAAGAAGGTTAAGAAGGGGATTATTTTTAAGGATAAAACAACAACTGACAATATGAATATTTGGAATAACATAGACAAGTGTAATTCAGTTCTAAACTGGTGGCTGTAGAGAGATATCACAGTCTGTTATCCAAAATGGATAGTTTGTTCAAACTCATTTACTGTGCCTCCCCCTACCCATCAGCACCACCTCAGACTTTGCTCAAAGTTTGTCTATATGATGTTTGGGTCCCAAAACTAAGGCCTGTAAAATCAATCAAAAAGTCAAAAGTATAATTTTAGATTCTTCAAAGTAGCCACCTCTTATTTTGATGACAGCTTTGCATACTTTTGGCATTTTATCACAATGGCAGACATGAGTTTCCATATGAAACTATGCCTTAAATGTGTTCCTATTTGTGAAGGGAGCATGGGAGGACACAGGATCTTTGTTGACTAAATGAGATAGAATAGATTTTGATTGTAGCTAATTACTTTTTAAAAGTTTGTGCTTCCTATCAGCAAGTCCTTCTCTGTTGGACATTAGTAGATTTACATAACTTCACAGTGGTAAACCTGACTTCAAACCGACTAAACCCAGTTTGACCCATTGGAAGAATGAGTTAAAACTTTTGAGTAGATAACTTGAACTTGTTGAAGAAAAGAAAGCTCTTAAATTGTTTTAAAGTTAATCTGACATAGTCTGGTCTTTTTGTATTTGAATCTGTTCCTGCTTGGATTTGTCTGATTGATAAACACCTGCACCTAAAGGAAACAGGCACACATCTTAAATCTTCATCTTGTGATTTTGCTTTGGGTTTTTCATATTCATCAGCAGTAAGTAATGCAGCAGAGGTGAGGGAACCATAGATGATGGATGTATTTTTAAAACCTAATCTACCTGATCACATAATACATCCATAGGGAAAAACAAAGCATTGTTCAGTGTTAGTTGTAAACAGAGTAAGAGGGGTTTGGGGTTTTTTGAAGCTGACGATCGAGCCAAAATGGCGATACCTGCTGGTAAGTCTTTGGTATTGCAGTAATGTAAAAGTAAAAACAAGACCTCATACTGAAATATAAACTGCTGTGATCCTGAACAACAAGATGCTAACTCCGAGCGAATGACCCATTTAGAGAGTCTCGTGCTTTTCTCTTTAAATATTTTGTGATTTTTGTGAGTGATACACGTTTGACGTAACGAGGCCCTGGTCCGTGGCTGTCACGTGATCTTTGGCGTGTGCCATAACCGCTGGTGTCGTGTAGTCTTCGGGTGTAACATCACTGGCTAGTAGGTCAAAACACGATGGATTTCAACGTTAAGAAATTAGCCTCAGGTGCCGGACTGTTCTTCACACGAGCTGTCCAGGTAATGGAGCATTCGTACTAAAGCTCGTGCAGAGGACGTTTGTTGACAGCCAGCCGTTACTGACCGTAATGCTGAGCTAACGTAACGCTACGCGTTTAGTAGCCCAGGAAACAGTTAGCTGAACCTCTTGGTCATAGTTGAGGCCTACGTAATGAAACACAGCTCTGTGTAAATGCTATCACTGACAGGGATGTTAGCCGTTAACGACGCCTTCATAATGTTACGTTATCATCCGAGGCTAGGTAGCTTACCGGTGGCGAGTGTGAAACGACCGTGGACTCAGTGAAAAGCTTATCAAAATGTAGTAGGTGCGTTGTTTTATATTATCTGGACATTTGATGGTGACAGGTGGAAAGGGGGCGTAAATGGATATCAGCTGAGCGCGAGCGGGTCATGAACTGGACCCTGCACGACGTCACGACGTCCCGTAGATTCCATAGCTTTTAATAATAAGTGATGAAACGGGCGACCAGATAGCCGGAATGGTCAGGGCGCGCACTAAATGAGCCATAGTGCCCTGTCACCGGTGCGATTCTGGTTCGGCCGGATCCTTGCTGCATGTCATTCCCTTATTGTCTCCCCGTTTCCTGTCTGCCATCACTGTACTATCCTATAGAGGCATAAAGCCCAAAAAATAAAAAAAATAAAAAAAAGCTATGTCAGTCTGTGATAAAAGGTCAAACAATAACAGGAGGAGCTGTGTTTGAGAGTTTGTGTTGTCTGCTGTGTCTCAGTTCACAGAGGAGAAGCTGGGCCAGGCTGAGAAGACTGAGCTGGACGCTCACTTTGAGAACCTGATGAGCCGTGCAGACTGCACCAAAAACTGGACTGAGAAAATTTACAGACAGACTGAGGTCCTGCTGCAGCCCAACCCAAGTATGACATACATACAGCTATCCTATCATTACAGCTGGAAAGTACATGTTATCTTCTTCAGTCTGTTTTTCTTCCCCTATTATAAGACAGATGGCTGTTGTGAGGGGGATGATCAGTTCAGTTATAATATCTTAATGGATTAGCCATATGCAATATCCTGATCCTATCCTGATCAAATGCAAATATCAATAATAAACAAAAAGATAAAGTTCAGCAAAGTAAAGCTGGGCTTGGCACACTGATGGAGAAATGAACCAACTGTTTTCAGATTGATTAAACCACAGTCACGGGTTGTGTACCTTAAAGAACACCTTCAATTTACTGTAATCCCTGTGACAAACAATACAGTGAGACATCACAACTTGGCATAACAGGTGTTGTTTGACCTTGGGGGCTCTATCATGTCTTCAAATCAAAGTTTAGGTCGCTGCAGGATGAAGGCATGATACTGTATGTCACCTCAGGCTGTCCAACTCATTGTCACACTAAATGCCTGTGGAATGATCAAATGTTCAGCATTTCTTTTTCATCTCTTCATCAGTGTATTTATTACAATCAGACAGTACAGTAGCAGTAGTAGTACTAGTATTATAAACAGTTTAATACTGAAGGGACCACAATGGTGGCATTGCATGTTTTAACCCATTAACTGGAAACTGTGTATGCTCTATTACTTCTGACAATATTTCAAAGCATATCTATATTAATGATTCAATTAAATCATGTCATATGGTAAACACAGTGGCAAAAAACAGTAATTGAGCCCTCTGAGATGACCTGGTTTTCTGCATTAATTGGTCATAAAATATGATCTTATCTTCATCGAAGTCACATCTACAGAGAAATACAAAGAGCTTCAGCTGATATCACACAGACTAGTATAATCTTTGTTCCTTTATTGAACACACTCATTAAACATTCACAGTGCTGGTGGGAAATGTAAGTAAACCCTTGGATTTAATAACTGGTTGAATCTCCTTTGGCAGCAGCAGTTACCTCAGTATCTGCAGATCAGATCAGATCAATGTTCACAAGGACGTTTGGACCATTCTTCCTACAGAGCTGCCTCAGACATTATCCTGTAAGGTACTCTGGTGAACTGACCAGACCCAGAGGCTGGACAGCTGCCTCCACCCTGATCCATCTCTGTGATGGTGTTTTTATGTTGGTCTGCAGAGGCCTTTTTATACCAGATGTAGAGCTGCATGTTCTTCACCAACAGTCACAGAACATTTTCCTAGTGGTGTTGTGGAGAGTCCAGCTGCTGTTTGACAAACTTCAGCTGCAGTGATGTTGATGTTAGTTGTTACTCTGAGCTTCACCTCACTGATCACTCTGTGGCTTTGGACGAAATCATCTCCATTGATACAGTTTGTCTGTGGACTGATTAATATCTAAACTCTCACCCACATCTCCAGTCAGGTTTCAAGTCACAGAGTTAAAATTAAATATCCAGTAAACAGTATGGCCAAAAACAATGCAATGATTTCTGTACTTTCAGTGAAAATAAGTTGTGTTTGTGTACAATGGTAACTCAGATGATGATCTGACCATTTCTTATGACACATTTACACATAAATGCAGATAATTCCTAAGGGTTCACTTACTTTTTCTTGCCACTGTAAGTGTCTTTCCGGTACAATTTTGAATTTCCTTCCATTTTTTTTTTTACCTGAAAATGAGATAAAGGAAATAATAGTAATGATGATAATAATAGCATGTTTTGTTTTAACAGTTCTTGTGTTGTAGGTTTGGCATTTTCTCTGCAATACGCATTTTACAATAACTAAAAAATAGGACATTTACTCTACCGCTGACTTAGGATACATTTTTATCGTCTGACCTGAGGCTGTATGATACTGTGTGACTGGTCTAACACACACAGTTGTTGTTGTTGTAGGATCACTGTTTTAGCACTGGATCGCTGTTAGAAGCTGTTACCAGAGCCCAGACCTCACTCATCTTCATTACATTTGAGAAGTTTGAGTAAGGCGTTTTGTCTTTTCGTAACATTTGCTAACATCACCTGCATTGTCAGAAGAGTTTAAATGTGCCCTGTGGAGTTTTCTTGTAAACAGTCAAATGTTACGTTTGCATGCGTTTGTCATCAGAATACACAATATGCGTCCTTCAAGTCTAAGAGTGTTGAATGTACAGTGGAGTTTTCAGACCCCTTCACTTTTTCACACTTAATTGTGCTGTAGATTTAATTTAAAATGGAAATGAAATGAAATGATATCAGAAAATGCCTGACAATCGAAGTATATTCAGACTCTTTGCTGTGGCTCTCTAAATTCTGTGTCATCAGGTGCATCCTTTACTTTTATTATGTATGTAGAGTCCCACTATTGGCAAACTGAATCGAATTGACATAGTTTAGAAAGGCACAAATGAAGCACTAAGCTCTAAAGCTCAGAGTGTTCCCAGGAGGTTGACAGGATCTGCCAGGAAGAATGGGATAAACTGCCCAAATCCAGGTGTGCAAAGCTTGCAGAGACTTACGCAAGAAGACTAGAAGCTGTAATTGCTGCCTTCTACAAATTAGTGAATTAAAGGGTCTGAATATTTTTTTTAAACATGAAATGATCTCACTTGGTTATTGAGTATTGATTGAGGGGCAAAAATGACAATTTTATCTATTTGTAATCAAATATTTCAACACTACAGAGTGTGCTAAAAGTGATCTGAATACTCTCTTAAGCCACTGTATGTCCTTCCTTATAAAATGTTTGAAAAGCAAATTTTCTGTGAATATTTTGAATTGTAAACATCCATATTTACTATCTTCTCTGTGCACTACTGCCACCAACTGTTGAGATATCAGAAAAATATTGCTCTGTAGTGCTACTAGTGGTCAGACACTCCACAGAGCTCCATAAGAAAGGGTCAAACTTACAAATGCAACTAAAGGCAAATGAAATTTACAGTTAAAAGGCTGAAACATACAAAACCACTGGTATGGTCCTGTTATGGTAACTGTGTCAAATACTGTGTGCATAATGTAGCATATTAGCATTATTTCCAGGTATATAGTGATATGGAATGACATACTGTAGAATGGGGAGCTCTAACATATGACTTTTTGATTCTTCATGCTACAGTTGATCACACTGGTGAGTATTCTGCCTCCCGACTCTGGTGCCCTGCTGTGGAAACCTTTCATGCCTTTGAATTATCGGTAGAAAATAAGCAGTTGATGAACATTAACAGGACCAAATCGATACATGATTCTTTGAGATTCACTCAGAACAAAGCTGGCTGTTAAATACATTTAATGCTCAGAGCAGAAGCTCAAAGCATCAGTGTGACTTCAAGGCGAAGCACTTCTAGATGTACATAACCAAGGGTCTGATCTTCTTTTGACACACAGCTGATTGTGAATCAGCACATACTATACATGGGTTTATGATGACTTAAAACTTGTGCTCCATTTTTAATGAGATATCTGGCTCTGTCCAGACACTCTTTTGTTCATTATGGAGGGGATTTTTATCTCATCTTTCCTGTCTTCTTGCTATATAGCTGAGGCATGATAAGTGGGTATTCTGTCCATGTCCAAAAATAGAAGAGTATCTACTACTGCTTTGGTTTGTCAGATTTGAGCACTCTATTAAATCCAGGCCAAGAGGAGCCCGAACATAATATGTAGTCTAGAGACTCTGTCTTTCTGAAGGTGCTTTTAGAGATAAAACCTGGTCACAGAAAAGGAAACCACCTGCATGCTCTTCTAGGCAGAGCATAGAGACAAGTTATATGAAATGAATATAAAAGAAAGGATGACCATACCAAACCTGTCACACTGCATGCTGCAGTTCCATCAACAGGCACATTTAAGAAGGATGTTTATGAAACCTGTCATTGTTAAGAAGTGTTATTTTTGCAGAAAAAACTGAGAAAATGTCCTGAGTTAGGAACTTCAGCAAAGTTGGGGGAATTGGAAGATACAAGGAGATTACAAGGAGCTTTAATATCTGTCTTTAATATATATATCTAGGTACCTACTTTTAAGTACCTAGCATTCATAGCTTCAGAAACTGGCTGCTCAGTGCTCCTGATCATAAGTAAATTGAGTTGGAGTGTCCCTTTTTTTAAGGTTTGAACTGAGTCAAGTAATTTACATGTATGCAAATATACGCAGACATGAGACACTCTTTCAAACTAGTTTACTGAATTCAGTAGCACGTTTTAGGAGCTTGGATGAGAAGTGAAGCCTATTAAGTACTCATCAAACAACAGTCAACCTAACACGAGTCTAACACACACCAAAGGCTCGTGCAGGTTACAGTAGTTAAATGCTAATATTTCCATTTTAAAAATATTGTTAATAGACTATTAGGAAGCATAGAAGTGTAGTGTAGAATGCGGACAGAAAACCACACTATCATTTTTTACCTTTTCAGAAAAAATGATGAAAAAAATCTCTTTAACAGATCACATTGGGCAGTGAAAGCTAGAGGAAGAGAAGCTAGTACAAAAACAGGGCAGGATTGATCCGTACCATAGAATTTGTGTGCCCTCATTTCTACCGTTTTCACAGTTCCCACCCATCCTGTTAATATTTTCCCCACATCATCTTCCACCAGGGATGTAACGATATCAAAATCTCATGATACAATAATACCTTGATGACAAGTCCATGATACGATAATTATTGCAATATTTTAAAAATTAATGAAGATTTTTTTTTTTTTATTGAACAATGAACAAGGCATTAATTTTAAAGTACAACAATAGTTTGTCGTATTCTCTGACATGTAGGTAACTTCGTGTCTGCATTTTGTTTTTTGTCACCTGTCACCTTTTCTCCTCTCTCATTTTGTGACATGGGGAAACCAGAATGTTTTCACACGTCAGATCTAAAAGATGCTGGAGCAGCCACAGTTTCAAAGGCTCCGTCTCTCTCTCTCCCCTGCTCTGTTCTCCCTCGCCTCCAACACCAGCATCTGCCAGCTTTGCTGTAGATTTGAAGAGGGAGCAAGCAGAGCGCAAAGGATGATGGTCTAAGTAGTCCTCATTCCCTTCACTCTACTCCACTGTGGCTATAACAAAAGTACAGTTTTGCCCAGAAGAACTATCGTTTGTTACCCTCCAGGTCCAGGATGGTATCCAGACATTTTTATTCTCACAATATTGAGAAATTGATACCGTTACATCCCTATCTCCTACTGGTTGAAGATGTTATTCTCATTACTCCACCTTGACCTTATATGGTGCCGTCTGTGTTTGTGGGGTAGATAAACCATACTTAACTCTTTTTCAGTGTTTTCCTGCACACAGGGTGCCAACTGCAGATTTCTGCCTTGACATACAGTTTTCCACAAGTACAGTATGACTTATCAGTTAGCCCACTAACTTAATTTCTTAGTAACAATTTAAGTCTCAGTGAATTTCCTATGTCAGTTTGACAAAACAAGTCATGACCCTTGTATTCGTATGTGATTAACAGTAGAATTCATTTTGCACAGTTAAAGGTCGAGTGTGCAACAGGCAGACATGGAATATAATCTACAAAAATGTTTTTATTGTTATATATAATATTTTTTAAACTAATCATTGAGTTTTCATTCGCCTAGAATGAGCAATTAATATCTACATAAGGAGCAGGTTCTCTTCCACAGAGTCTGCTGTGTTGCGCCGCCATGTTTTTACAGTAGCCCAGAACAGACAAATCGAACCAAGAAGTGGCTCTATATAGGGCTGCACACACAAACATGTAAAACAAGAGAAGAGGATATAAACATAGTCTGAAGTGACAACAAAACATAACAGACTCTCACACTGAAATGAAAAGAGTGCACATAAGTCATGTAAATAACATACATTATATAACATAAAATATTTAGTTTTCTTGACATAGTAGGCAATGCAGAAGTTAATGCCTTTTATCACCTGACGGCCACCGTAGACTCTCCGACGTGCTTGGAGCGGGAGCGTTCAGAGGACAGGTATTCAGTTGGCTGCAGTTAGTGTTCTCACCACTAGATGCCACTTAATCCAACACATTGCTCTTTTTATCACTGACAAGTATGTGAGCAATAGGTAGTTCTGAAAAAAGATGAATTCACAGATCCATAGAATAACACAGAAACAATGTCCAGAAACATGAATGTGAACCTAAGTAGGAACGCCCTGATCAAGTTTCTTTCACTCTGTGTGAATCTTTTCAATATTGTGCGGAAATATTGTTTTGGCCTCTGTATTGAAAAGATCAACTTATTTTCCTTGCTTAATGTGTTTACTCGTCAGCTCCAAAATGTACTTGTGGAAAATGTGTTTTCTTATGTGTAGCTATGTACTTCACTAGGCTAAACTATTCCATGATATTCATTTATCCTATGTAACAGACATTAGACTTGGGTGGTGCTGGTATTTTAAAGTCCTGGCAAGTACTACATATAATTACAATTATCAAACTTCCAGGTGCTTTATGTAGCATTGATTTACTTTTGTCCACGAGGGGGCAGGAAAATATGTTGCAGCTGATGCTTGGAGTTGTGGTAATATTTCTGACCTGACATCTGACATAAAAGCTGACATACGAGCTTCTCCCACACAAGTTCAGTCACGTTCAGGAATAGAGGATGAAATCACGTGATGATCTTCATTTTCAATCCATAGGTTAACTAATCTGCTGTCTTGTTTTGGCATAAAGCCTTCCTTAAAGCATGTGTGACAGCAGTGGGCTCTCTTTTTATAAAGGAACATTTGATCATGGTCCTCCACCTCCACCTTCACCCCCACCTACAAAAACAACACCCACAGCCACCAGTCCTGCAGTAGTTCTTTATGACTGTGGCAGTATGTTGGGCTTGTTGTCCTGCTGCAGAATGAATCTGAGACCAGTCAGACACCTTCCTGATGGACATGACTCGAAACATCTGCACAGTACTGTATATGTTTGAAGGTATTTTGGAAATCAAACACAAAGATACCACCCAAGGCTAATAGACATCTCAGTCATGTTATGTGTGAGTCTTTTGTGATATACAGCAGCAAGAAAAAGTATGTTCAGTAATTCCAAAGGGTTCACATACTTTTTCTTGCCATTGTATCAGTGTTGGATGTCAAAAGAGCGGCTGTACTCTGATGCAGTGCAGGGCATCTGTAAAGGTTATAATGTTCGGAGTGAGTCAGAGGTTTTGATTCACCTCTATAAGATTTTTGAGGGTATAACGTGTGATCTTTATATACTTTATTTACATTGCAGGCAGTGGACAAATTAACAGGAACCTTATATTCTGTCTATGTTGAGAGGATCATATGTATTAACTCTTCATTATGAAGAAATAACCAATTATGTGCCAGTTATTCATGTCTACGCAGGTGGTCTTGTAAGCACTGTTACAAGAAAAAGTTAATCCACCCCTATTCATTGTAAAGTGTTCATGTTATTTTGTCCCCCATGCTTTTTTTTTTACTTACAGATGCTGCAGTTGGATAGAGAAACCTCTCTCTCATGTGGTGATTAAATAACTACTACACCCAAAAATGACTTTTATTCTCTTATCACATCATAACCTTTGATGGCTCACAGTAAAAGTTTTCCCATATATTGCTTCATGGCTGCAACTATTACTTTCATTATTGACCAATGTGTCAATTATTCTCTCAATTAATCAATTAGTTTTTTGTCTATAAGCTAGAACCAGGAAAAAAGAAGACTCAGTCGATTATTGAAATAGTTGTTGATTGATTGATTGATTGATTGATTTTTTGTGAATTAATCAACTAATTGTTGCAGTGGTATCAATTTTCAACAACTTTACTAGGATAACCCCTTGAGATTAAACATCTTGTTTAACACACACACATATGTATATGTATAGTACATATGTTATTATTTTTAGGTATAGTTTTTATTTAATTAGCATGAGGAGTAAAACGGCTATACGTTTCAGGTGCTGCATTGTTTCCCATCTGTTTCATAACTTTAACTGTCCTTGACTTTGTCTGCAGGTGCCAGAATTGAGGAGTTTCTCTATGAAAAGTTGGACAGGAAGGCGCCGTCCAGAATTACCAATGGAGAGCTGCTGGGTCAGTATATGCAGGATGCAGCAAAGGAGTTTGGCCCAGGAACTCCATATGGTAAGTATGCAAGCACAAGCTTCAAAGGGCTAAAATCTGGTAACATCAGGACTCTGTTTACACCCTGTAACATGCAATCTCTATGTTAATCAAGAAAAACAGGTTAACACAAGGTATAAATGCATGCAGAATACTCTGCAGCTGGAATGATTGGACTGGTGGCTCGCAGTGTTTGTGAATTTCAGCTAAGAGTAAACGTAAGCTGTACGTAGAACCTCTTCCACTAGAATAAAATCTACCCAACAAGTGCAACAGTCACTGAAATCCTCCTCTTCCTATCTTAAAGGAATTCTACGCAGGATTTGGTGTTTGCTGTTTGTAAACACACTATTCAAAGTTGGCCCCTCCTCCTCCTCCCCGTACCTATATCAAATGATGACCTTGACCATTAAAGTTAATTGTAATTAATCAAATTGTATTTTTTTTTATTTTGGTTTTATAGATGTAAGCAAATTTTTGATTTAAGCAGAGCTTAGAAATTAATCAATTAAAAAACCAACACAAACTGTTGTAGCACATTGGATCATTTGACAGTCGTGGCACATCTGGTGCGTCACACAGAATGAAGTAGTTGTTAAGGTACAGTAGCCAGGTGCTGATTCAGGGGCCCATCTCAGAACAAGGCCCAAGTGTGGACTAGAGTTCAACTGAATGGATCTCATCTGTTTTTTTGCAGGCAGCACTTTGATCCAGGTGGGGGAATGTGAGAGAAGATTAGGAGCAGCAGAGAGGGAGTTCCTCCAGACATCAGCCATCAGCTTTCTTACCCCACTCAGGAACTTTCTGGAAGGAGACTGGAAGACCATTTCAGTGAGTCTGAAACACTACATCCACTGATACTGGTAGAATGGCCATTCACAGTAGTCATTCTAAGACATTGTTAGGAAGAACATTGCACTGTTAAGAGAGAATGGATTGTTGAATTGTTGTGCTCGGATTTATTACTTATGGGTTTATCCAGTGTACAATGCTGGATGATGCTTACTGTCCTGCAAACAGATCTGTGATGCCACAACAGCTCCTAGTCAAGGCTGAGATTATTGCTTATCCAAGGTATATACAAGTGTATCTCAAAAAATTAGAATACCATGGAAGAGTTAATTTTTGTCTGTAATTTAATTAAAAGTGAAAAATGTAACCTTCATATATTCTAGGTTCATTACACACAAAGTGAAGGTCTCCTGGTAGACAGCTGCATTGATTTTGGACCTGATAAATGGTAAATGGACTGTACTTATATAGCGATTTTCTAGTCAGATTGACCACTCACACTACATGTCACATTCACCCATTCGCACACACATTCATGCATAAGTGCTCACATTCATTCACTGATGCACACGCATTGGGGGTGATTTGGGGTTCAGCATCTTGCCCAAGGAGGAGCTGGTGATCGAACCACCAACCTTCTAGCGGCTAGTTGGTGGGCGATCGCTCTACCTCGTGAGCCACAGCCTCCCCCAAAACACAGTGGACCAATACCAGCAGATGATATAGCATCCGAGTCATCATTGACTGTGGAAACTTCACACTGGACTTCAAGCAACTTGGATTCTGTGCTTCTCCACTCATCCTCCAGACTCTGGGACCTTGATTTCCAAATGAAATGCAAAATTGATTTTCATCTGAGGACTTTGGACCACTGAGCAACGGTCCAGTTCTTTTTCTCCTTAGCTCAGGTAAGACTCTTCTGACACTGTCTCTGGTTCAGGAGTGGCTTGACACAAGGAATGCAACACTTGTAGCCCATTTCCTGGACACGTCTGTGTGTGGTGGCTCTTGATGCACTGACTCCAGCTTCAGTCTTGTGAAGCTCGCCCAGGTTCTTGAATCGGCCTTGCTTGACAATCTTCTCAAGGCTGCGGTCATCCCTGTTGCTTGTGCACCTTTTCCTACCACACTTTTCCCTGCCAGTCAACTTTCCATGACTCAGTGAGAGTCTTCTGGACAGCTGTCAACTCAGCAGTCATTCTCCATGATTGTGGTTGTGTGTACTGAACCAGACTGAGAGATCCATTGTATTTATACTGCATAAATAGTGATTTACCTAAACTCCAAATGAGATATTCTAATATTTTGAGATATGTTATTTTCTGTTTTTCTTAGCTGTAGACTGTAATTATCAACATTAAAATGAAAAAGTGCTTGAAACCATTTAGTTTACATGTAATGAATCTAGAACAGTGTTTCCCAACCAGTGTGCTGCGGCACATAAGTGTGCCATGAGAAATCATCAGGTGTGCTGTGGAAGATTATCCAATTTAACCTGATTGGTACTCTAAGCGAGCGGTGTGTAGTGACATGCAGAACAATTACATGCTCTTCCACTAGAGGCAGTATCGCCCTAAATACGAAAGTACATAGTCATGCTGTGAGTGAGACAACGCCGCGGCTGTGCCGTGGCTCAAAAAGGTTGGGAAACACTGGTCTAGAATATGTACAATTTTTATTTTCTGAATTAACTGACAAAAAATATTGAACTTTTTCACAATATTAAAATTTTTTGAGATGCACCTGTATAAAAATGATGTACTTTTTTAATAGTCATCTGAACATGATGGAAGCCATGTTGACTGACTCATCTTTATATATTTGGAGATGTTGGGATCGTCACTACATACAATAAATAAAATTTTGTGGGCCTGAACCATCCTCTGTACGGTATGAGTTGGATCCACCAGACGGTCTGGCAGAATGTGAGGCTGGTTTGCATTAAGAGATTATGGCCTTGCTACAGAACTTACAGCTGCAGCACACCTCCTCAAAAATGTTACAGTACATCAGAGCTGTGGTGGTTTTAGAAATGTGAAGCCCACATAATGGGCAACCTGTGTTTTCTCCCACAAGTTTCTGATGCCTGTGAAAAGTGTTCATAGTGAAGACAGCATTAAAGAAAATAGATGAAGATGCAGCAACTGCTCTCATAGTGAATAACAACTTGAACACTGTGATCGAATCTACTCCATAACAGCAAGACAGATAGTTCTATATATTGTAGCCATCACTCTCTAGCACAAAATGAATGAAAGAACGTTAACACAACTACAGTGGGTAGTGCAAGTACACACATGACCTATAAATCCAGCTCTACATGTTCAAATATTAAATTTCACAATCTACAGCCCACAAGTATAAACCTTTAGTAACAAGACATTGAGCCACACCTCAACTGCTCGCTGATTGTGTCATTTTATGTTTCTTAGAAAGAACGGCGTCTTCTGGAGAATCTTCGCCTGGACCTGGATGCCTGTAAAACACGTCTGAAGAAGGCCAGGTTGGCTGAGGCTAAAACTGCGGTGAGTTCTTTATCGTTGCCTAGCACATAACCTCATCTCTGCACACATTCCCATGTTCATTCTACTGAATTAAAACTTTTGGTGGTGCAGGTATTAACCATGTCTGTCTTTATATTCACAACCATTTCAGTGCGAGGGTGAAGTGAGTATTAAAGACTTTCAGTATGATTCACTCGTTATGTTCCTCTTCTTGTCTCACTTGCTTGGAATTTATTTTCTGTTCCAGTCATTTATTGGTAGCAGGAAACTAGTTATAACTGGTAAAAAAGCAAAGACGATGACTGATAAAACATCTTTGACCTGATGTTGACTAGCAGGAGAAAGCAGAGAAAGCTTGTTTATTTAACAGTGTGAGAACAACTTACTAGGATCTGATGGTTCATTAAACTCCTGCATCACAACTTGGTTTTTCTAAGTAAAAAAATACAAAAATGTGACTGTGTATAAATATTATAAATTCTATTTGGATAAATTCTTCATAAATGTCTTTATTTGGAAATGGAAATGCTTTCTTTTCTGTGAATGGAGATTAAAGTACAATATTGCATTTTTAAGATTTGGATTATAAATTAGCAATTACTCACTAACAGTCTCTACAGCTGTCCTCCATCACCGAGCCTGGCATGCATAGTTTACCTGAATATTTATAAAATTTACCCGTAATAGAAATAAGTTTACTGAACAGTTTTATAGATTGCTGCTGTGAATAGTGGTGAGCTGTGGTGTGAGGGTATCTGCTGGAAATAATCAAACTCAGTGCACACACACAAAAATGCTGACAAAGCCACAGTGTACAATACATGGAGCAAAGGGATGAATCAGTGCCCACTGTTCTTAGTGGAACTTGACGAATCAAACTAACAGATCAGTTTTTATGCCCTAGACTCACAAGTTCCCTTAGAGCAAAGGTTCAAGATTTTATAATTCATCAGTCTCAGTTATGCAAATCACTCTACACTGGAAACATGATAAAAAGACTTCCTCAGACAAATAACAGCGACAGTGGTGATAATAATGCATTTTAGGGTGGAAGTCGTTCTGATACATGCTCGTGTCTTGGACTAAACATGACAAATGGGCAAAGTTTAGTTAAGTGCAGGACTATGTGGTTAAATACAGACAGGCTTACAATTTCTGGACATCCAACAGTATTTCATGCAGTAGGACTTGTTGGCTGGTAGAGCAATATAAATGACTGCTGTCCGCATTTTTACGGCACTGTGGCCTGTTCAGTCTTTTCTTCTCTGGAAAATGGATAAAAAATTAGGACTTTTGAGTCAAGGCAAAGAGAACTTTTTATGCTCCAAAATCCAAAGATCCATCTTTTTTTTTGTCCCACATCTAGACAGACCAGTTTCTTTTAATCTGTTGTGTAAATGCATGGGCCTTAGAGGAGGACAAAGATTTTGTATTTAAATCTGACTTCCTTTTCACATCATTATGAATTCTGCACAAAAATCCGTTGGCACTGTAAAATTAGTTTGTACCACACAAGTGCAAATAAAGTCATGTGCCTGAGATAGAAATTGAAAACTTCACCATGATCTAGGAATGGATGTCAGAACCCCCTCTGCTTTTTTCAAAGCTTCTTTTTGTTTCATTGTTGGACAGAAAAAAGTCTGACTTTTATCAGAACTTTCAGTACAATGTTGACAGCCGCACATTTTGCCGACTGACACAGTCAGACTTTTGCAACCTGTATGCATGTTAGCATGTGCATGGGAATCTACTGCTGACGGGCCTGAAATCTATTAATATCAATGATTGGCCCATTTACAGTGGATTAGTCAGGTTGGTGAATTACACATTAGTCATGAGTTTTAGTAGTGTGGAGAGGATGTTGACTTACTGTTGTGTTGCATCACCTCTCTGCATCTTTCTTTTTATGAGTAAAGACACACCTAACATAAAAGTGTGCAGGCAGGTAACAGAGGTTAACTCTGGGAATCACAGTTGTCCTTTTAATTTAACCAAACTGCACAACTTTTATTTAACAAACTAAATTTAAAGACAGAATGAAAATTAAACTTAGGGTCAGGGTTTTCAGACATGTTTCTCTGTAGCAACATATTAGAGGTCCATCCACATGAGTGACATTTGATTTTAATAGACGACATATGTAATACATAATATCCTACTGATGTATTAGTTAATGTACTAGACTGAATTATCACTTGACACTGATACTAATAATACAGAGATTGACCAATTCATTGTCTAATTTTTCTATGCTGCTTAAAGTGTAATTCATCAAGATCATGGTTTCATTTCTGCTCTGCTTTCCGATTGTTTTGTCTGCATTTCTTGCAGTGTTTGCTGAAGTTTGCTTGCCCTGTATAAATGAGTGCACAGTTATACAAATGTTAAATAACCTTAATGTTTCTGTAGATGGCTCCAGATTTTCAGGAAACCAGACCCCGCAACTATGTGCTTTCTGCCAGTGCCTCTGCGGTAAGGTGACAATTCTGCTTCACTAAACAAAACTGGACATGTACAATGAGCTTTAGCTAAGAAGTAATGTAGTCATTTTATGTAATAATAATTCTAAGGTGGCCCATATAAATATATATGATCAGAAATAAAGTGCTTTTTAAACTGAAGTTTGTAAACTGAAGTCAGTGACTTTGATTGACCAATTCACTGTAATAATACTGAATTTTACTAATGTGTTTCCTTCTGGTAAGAACACTGATTAAGATCTAAGAATTGCATACAAGACGTCTGTGTCATGTGTGGTGTAAGGTAGTAACAGTGAGGGTTGTGCTGGCATACCACTGAGTGTACTCAAACTCTGTTAAGCCTGGTCATTGTGTGAAGTGGGTAGTTCAACTACTGGAGGTCAGCAAAAACAAGATGTCATGGTGCTAAAAAGAGCACTAAATGACAAACATCAACAGAAACTTCTCACACTACACCTTCAACATAGTCCACCTCTTTGGCTATATGATCAATGTCTTGTCTTCACTCTTCTCCATTGTTCACTACATTACTTCTGGCAGAGTTTCAATGTTATAAGAGATTTAGAGGTGATGTGAAACTAGTGTTTTAGCTTTGTTGTGGAGAAAGGTGTTTGTCCTTGTTTCACTCTATAGTTCAGAGTCATCTGTACTGTTGTCCTATAGGACTAACCATCTAACTTTCATAATGCCCTGTGTTTTGGCTTTACCAATACTTTATTTGTGATGTCCATGTTCATATCAATATCTGGGAGTTTAAAATTCCGTACTGCAGTTTCTTGTTATTTATTAACCAACATATACACTGAGATACTCTGCAGTAGCTCTTGTGTCTTAACCTATACAGAAACATCTGGTTCTAAATATATTCTATTGATTTGAAAGTTAACAGCATCTTGTAAAAACTCAACTTAAACTGTGACATTTTCACTCTATAGGGTCATACACCATAAACAACAGTTACATCATACTAATGCAGTGTTTCCCAACCTTTTTGAGCCACGGCACAGCCATGGCGTTGTCTCACTCTCAGCATGACTATGTACTTTTGTATTTAGCACGATACTGCCTCTAGTGGAAGAGCATGTAATTGTTCTGCCTGTCGCTACACACCGCTCGCTTAGAGTACCAATCAGGTGAAACTGGATAATCTTCCATGGCACACTTATGTGCCACAGCACACTGGTTGGGAAAGACTGCACTAATGAACACTTTTTCTCTCCTCTTTTTTTGCATGCTTTGGCCTCTCAGCTATGGAGTGAGGAAGTGGAAAAAGTGAGTACAACAATGTTTTGGCTGTGAGCTTTGTCCTACTGCCTGTTATGCTTCAGTGAACAACAGTGACAATCTGGTTTCTGATCATGTCTAATAACAAACCTGGGCACAAAGCTATTCCCAGCACAATAAAGTGTCATGAGAAAAACAGAACATGTTTACAGTGTATGATCGGATTTTACTCATACTTCTGTTCTGCACCTAGTATAGTACAGTGTACAAATAATTTGGTAATTCAAACCTAAGATTGTTCCCTTATGAAAACACCTTGGTATCAATTACATCATGTGTCTGTGAAAAGTTTGTGACTTCCTGACCTATACAACAGTTAAATCACTCGACCTAACAGATTATTTTTTTGATTATAAATCTAACATTCAGTCAGTTCATTTCAAAGGATATGAAAGACATACTGTATGTCACTAATATTGTTCTTGTGGTTTCAGGCTGAACATGAACTGCGAGTGGCCCAAACAGAGTTTGACCGCCAAGCAGAGGTTACACGGCTGCTTTTGGAGGGCATCAGTAGCACACATGTATGTCTGCCATGCCACTTTAGTTTGTACAGGCAGCAAAATATTTTTTTCAAACCACACCAAAAAGTTCTAAGATGTGCTTTTCAAAACTTGATATATAAATAGAAATTTGTTTGGCAGTTGTGGTGGCTGCATTTATTCACATTTGTTTGTACTTTCCAATGTCTATGAGACATTAAAAACCATACTCTAAATAAACTTTAAACATAAACATAAAAGGAGCCACTTGTCTGCATAATGAGTATTTAAACTTCTGGAGAATTGTAATATTACTACTACTACTTTACTGCTACTTTTGCTTAAGTAAAGGACCTGAGTTTGACTTCATTCAGATGAGTTTTTTAAAAAAATCAGTGTTTCTGAAAGAGTGACTGTTGTGTTGCTTACCTTTAGGTGAATCACCTGCGCTGTCTGCATGAGTTTGTGGAGGCCCAAGCAGCTTACTATAAGCAGTGTCATTTCCACATGCAGGAACTACAGAAAGAGTTGGGAAGGTGAGAACCAGTAATATGGGATAACCAGTCATCTTCATACAGTCAGCTTTTACTCTGTGGTGGCACCAAATTACTTGCAACGTTTCAGTTAAAGATGTTAATGAATAATCAGTGATTAATTGATCACATTTGATCGATCAAGAATATAATTACTAGCGGTTCTTAAAGCTGGCACAACCTTTTGTGTATTTTTGAAACATATTTTTTCAGTGTTAAAGGATAACTGAACAGTGTGTACCATAAACAACTCTAATCAGAGTCATGATGCAGACACAGCTGGAGTTCACCCAGACTGCAGCAGGAACCTGTTGTCTGCATCTCTTCATCCAACTTGTGGATCCAATGCTTTTCATTCCTCCCTGCAGTATCTATCATTTCACAAATGTCATCTGCCCATTTGTTCTCAACAAGATGTTCCACTGAACAGACTCACCACACACACTGATTTGTTACTGTTTGACACAGATGCCCAGTTTACCTTGCATGTGCTTCAAATTTTAAGGCACTGAAATTGTATTAAATTAGCTCCACATAGTGTAATTGTTCAGTCAATTTTTGATTATCAACAGCCCTAGTTCATGGCAGTGTTGATCTAAATCCCAATACAGCGAGGAGGAATATAGATACGTACAGTATCTGGCCGGAACAAATAAATGAATATAAATTGAGTTCATCTACGTCTATTGCCTCAGACATTTTCAAATTTTGTATTTGATAAATGTATTGTTATAGATATAATTTTGAAAAACTTGGATTTGTCCCCAGTACCAGTCAGGTCCACTATTTTGTTGTTTTTGGTTTTGTCACATCATGACAAATCATTTTCATTGTCCCATGCCCTCAGCTCTGATGAGGATGTGTGAGTATGCTGCAGTTTATCCTTCTCTTTGTGTGTCTCTTCTGACCCATATATTTTCTTGCTTTTTTGCTTTCTCAAATACAGACAGGTGATTAAAGTTAAATGAAAGATCTGAAAACAGTGCTTCCACATGGGGGCACTGTTTTCATTGTACAATTAAGCAGTTAACATTCAACCTTCAAACCTTCAAATTGTAGTCAGCAGATCACATTTAATGACTGTGATGCTTGAGCATTAGTGTGATATGTAAGGAAAAACTAACTCTTCCTCAGGTGATGGGAATATCAATGCAGAACATGATCAGACTGTGGCAGCAACAACAGTTTGTCAACAGCTTCATAGAGAGGGACATTATAGTAGGGTTGCAGTGCATGAACCCCTCACTACAGAGATGAATGAACATGTTCTGGTCTCTGTGCTGGTCTACAGAGATGTGGAAAGAAGTGACAGTCAGATGAGTCTTCCTTCACCATATCCTCTACAAGTGGATGAGAGAATGCGTGGCGTACACTGAGGAAGGGATCAGGCCTGACAGTGGCATTGTCATGCTGATAATCCTAATAATATCCTGTAGTCTGTGATGTGCCATTATTTTCAAAGCTTGTAGTGTGTGCATGTTTAACACTAGACAGATGATGATTTTAAAACTCCTGCAGTCCAGATTAAGACACTTTATGTTAATTTATCACCCATTTGTATATATTAAGCATAAATGAAATAGTGCTGGAGACTGGAAATCAGTGGATTAGGTTGTTATTACGAACTGATATTTAGGAACAGAATTAAAATCTCTGCTTTTCTACCTAGTTGGGTGTTTTCCTGACCATGAAATTAATTTTGCCTGTCAGTGTGGTATTATGATGCATGTGAGCAAATCCATCTATGTTTAGTTCAAACGTATGGAAGGTTTTGTTCAGTTGAGGAATCCAGTCAGTAATTGGTATTGTAGTAGATACTGGGTCGTAAATGTTGCACGATAATGTTTCTGGCCCAACATCACTCCACTAGTGATTTTATCTATGAGAGCAAGCTGACAAACTTGTGGCAAATGATGATGTGGCAATTTAAAACATGAGAAAGACTGACAGAGCATAAAATTGATGCAATCAATTGTTGCATTTGCTGATTCTGTTGCATTCGTACTTCCCTGTGATGTTTCAGAGCTATGAGACCATTGATGTGACTGGTTGAGAGTGTGTTTATTAATCACTGCACCCTGTGACCTATTTTCCGCTTAGTCCAGCAGTTTTACACCTTGCACTGCCCAACAACCATGAACCAAAATAACAGATATGCTTTTAAGCACCCACACAGTTCATGCACCCAAGACCTACCACTTCATACAGTCTTACGTGTAAATGTAACTTGTGAAATGTTTGGTTTTTGCTGTTTTTGTTGTTTTTATGGTATGTTTGTATTTTATACTGTATGTTCTGACCATCACATCTGCCTGCTTTCCCCCAGGCTCCCCAATGCTTTTGCACTGAACTCCACTCACTCTATGGCTGCTGCTGGCTCTGCAGCAGAAGGCATCAGCAGTCCTGTGGAGACAGATACTCTGAAGATTGAGGAAGTTCAGGCGCCAGCTACAGGAACCCGCAAGGCCAAAGTCCTTTACGATTACGATGCTGCTGACTCCAGTGAGCTCTCCCTTCTAGCTGATGAGGTGAGGTTTCATCATCAAACTGCAGCCAGTGGGTCAAATAAGAACCATTGTCCACTGGCCACTTTAGGTGGCCCCCCTCTGCTACAAAACTTTGTCAATAAGTTAGAGTTGCTCTAGTTCTTGGTCAAGTGATGGGTTTCAATAGCCAGCTGTGTTTTGGACCCAGTTTATGGTTGGTGAAGTAACTGGATTCGATTAGCTCCAATGTTGATAGGTACTGTACACACATCCCTACCCAACATCAGTGCATTATCAACAGAGCTAAACTGCATACTAGCAGCCACCAGACTGTATTTCCTGCCTTATTTGAAGACAATGTGGATGGTAACATTAGTGGGACATGTTCACATGCTGGGTAACTCACTAACTGCCTGCTGCTGTGGCTTGAGATGTCGCCCCTGCCGAGGGAAGACCCTTCCCAGCTGCTAGTCACTGAGTCAGTATAAGGCTAGTTCCTTGCAATTACATGTTAACACACAACTGCTGTCGGTTCAGATGTGTTCAGTCATTTATTAGATTCAGCCGTATGCTGATTTGACACGGGTATTGTGTGATGGGTGGTTTGTATTGAGATGATGACTTTGTGCTCGTTGCATGAGTGATTGATAGGCTTTGGGTAGGGTACCGTCTGGCTTGACAGATGTATTTAGTTTCATTTCTGCAGTAAAGACATCAGGAAATGCTGTAAACTTGTTTTCACTCATCATGAATGTATTTTCCTCTGCAACTTAAACTGAACTAACCAAACACTACTAAGAAAAAAAAACTCACTGTATATGGACTGACAACACTTGTTAGCTTAGCACAAAATATGGCTACAAACAATCCTCAGTGCAGTCCTCTACACTATTCCTTGCTCCATGCACAAAGAATATCTGTTGAAGTGAATGGAAATGCAAGTGTACCAGGGGAGACAACATTGCCTTGTATTATGGCCAACATGGTCTGCAGAATAACTGAATACTGCAAGAAAGATTTTATTTTTACATTTTAACTGGACTGCGATTGACTGGTGATCTGTCCAGGGTGTACCCCACCTCTCGTCTCAGCTGGGATTGGCTCCAGGTCTTTGATGATCTTTAAAATTCTATCTCTATCTATTCTATTAGAAGTGAAGAAAGTCCCAGTCTGTGATGAGGGTGGATAAATTTTGTGTTAAGGGACCCAGTTCTCTATTAGAGAGAGTACTTTATTAAGCCGTTTGAATTGAAAAATATTGTCAAATATGTCAAATATTGATATGCAATTAATTGCAGTTAATTAATTACAAAGCCCCTAATTAATTCATTTTTTAAAATCAAGTCCCACCATTAATAATAAGCAACAAACTGTAACAAAAAAATTAGAATAGAGACCGAACTATAAACAACAGACCATACTCAAACTGATGAATGATGCCCAGTAATATACTGGAAATTGTCAGAAGGCTTCCCCACCACTTCCTAAAGTCGGTAAAGGACTTCCTCTCTTTATGGAATAGGAGTTTTTGTGTGAGCCCTTTTTAATCCTGCTCATGTGTTTTACGAGGTTTTGGTTCCCTCTTCTCCTCTCACTCACATGCTCTGGGGTACTTCCAATGAATGAAGACACAAATGAAAGAGTGACAGTGATGAAAAGGTTAGAAGCCACAGAGTTTAGGGAAGAAGTCACTTCATGGAATGTAGTTGGCATATATAAGAATATGTCCACACACTGTCAAAATCTTCTGTTTATCATTGAGATAAACAGAACAGGATGCAACAAGGAATTAAAAGAGCACCAGTGAAACTTCACATGGTGAAAATCAGTGTAGAAAACTCTTGCATTAATCTTTGTTCTGTTTATTAATTAAGGTTACTGTATCATCATAGTTGCACACAGATTTAATATTTGCATCTGTTCAGTGGAGCAAAAGATTCATTTTTCTTGCGTTAAACTGTTCTGTTCTCCTCTGTTCATCAGTGTCAAAATCATCTGATGAACTGTTGTTCAGTGACTCACTATGATTCAGTTTGATGAAGTGGTCTCTGGTGTCAGTCACTTTGTTCAGGCATGCTGAAAGTCATCCTGTCACTGTCAGGAAGGAGGGACATTGTCAGGAATTTAGATAGGAAGGATGGGTGGAGAGTGTGGAACTCCTTTTCCCCTCAGTGTGTTGATGAGGGGGGGCAGGACATGTCTTGGGTTTCTTATACTTATTGATGGAGTATATGGGTTCACATGCATTCTTACAGCATTTGCAAAAAAAAAAAAAAACTAAACAAAGAAAAAAAAAACCCACCAGATGAGCTGTGTTTGAGACATGTTTTGCAACCTGCTTTTGGGAAACTGCCTTTTCATGCCTCATGAAAATAAGTGATAGTGATTCAGAGCTAGTCAAAAAATCCACAATCAAACATGTTTCTGTATTGTTGCTCTTGTTGTTTTAATAGGATGACCTGTTCAGCAGATGTTTCTGTTGACTCATTACTGTGTCTGCATTGCTTATGCAATCTCTGTCAAATATTGTGTTTTTAAGTTCATGTCACTAACAGGTCACCACCTGCTCAAAGGAAGTGGAACCAGAGAAGTGTGTAGGAGATTTTGCTTCATTATGTCTTAAAGTAGTATTTCCTCAGAGAACTTACTATAAACCATATTTCTTTGTTCTCTAGCTTAGCTGATGAAAACACTGATAAAAACCTAGCTTAGTAACCAAAGTTGCAGAATAGACCCTTAACAACATGATAAACATTTGGATATGTAGCAAGTGTTGTATGTACCAGGGCTGAATCCACATTGCTCCTCCTGAATCCAAGGTTCATCAGTTAGTCAAAACCTTCTCCCCAGCACCATGGAGTAAACTTTCCCAGGGAGGCTTATTCGGTGTGATGCTGTGATATTTACAGCACACCCTAGTGCCACCACCCCAGTCTGCCACTTCACAGGGACTGTCCCTGACTTCTAGGCAACATTGAAGAGGTGTCTTCAGACTCCTTCCTCCACAGAGGACTTTTTGGCAGGGTTCAGGGGCTCCTCAGAGTTCTCTTTCCACTACTCATTGCACTATCCTCGGTCCAGGTCAGCAGTTCTCCTCCCTGGCTGAACACATCCTGAGCCAAGCCCTGCTTCCCCTTCCTGAATTGTCGAACAGTTTTCCAGAACTTCTTTAAGGCCAACTGAAAGTCCCTTTCCATCGAAACTCCTCTGATGCTGCAGCCCTTCTTACCTCCTGGTACCTGTCTCCTGCTTCAGGAGAACAACCAAGCCTGGAGGGCCTCCCTCTTCAGACACTGCCAGTGAGCTTCCCTCACTGCCAGTGTCCATCAGCAGCTTCTTAGGTTCCCATTGCAACAGACACCAAAAACCTTATCACAGGAAGTTATATCTCTGTTGTTCACTGTGAGCTGTGGGAATGTCTTCACAGGATGAACCCCCTTTTTAATGACTATGACATTTCCTGTAACACCAGCCTCATGAGAAAAAACTTGAAACCTGACAACTGGTAAAGATCAACAGTTCAACAGCACCACAGACCACATCCTCCAGAATGATCATACAGTTGAATCAACAACTCACTAAAACAGTTTCAATAAAGACTGAACGTTATATCCTTTACAATAGTAGAATTTATTGACCTTGGACCTTGGGCCTTCAATAGGACCACATGGTGTAATCAAACATAATCATAAACTAATATCCAGAGCCCTGTTACATGGAGGTTCAGCATATCAGTTTTCAAGTTTTATTTGGGTTACGTAATTTCCCAGAGGGAGTCATCCCAAAGGGACCAATAAAGTCTGTCTAAGTCTAAGTGGTTTTACAATAAACAAAATCCAGAAAGGGTTAGAAAATGTGTAATATGTTGTTATAAATGACCAATTTATTCATCACCCGATTAAAAAAAAAAAAACTATTGCATGAAGTATCTGACAGTGTACAGCCTGTGAATGGTGTGTTTTCAACAACAAGATGAATTTAAATTTAAATAAAAATATATCAAAATTTATACAATAGTTTGTTTAAATCATTAGTCATTAATCTGCAAAATGTACAACATAATTCAGGAACTGTGATTTGCTTGAAGGACTGTATCATTTATTTTTATAGCAAAGTGTGGATCATTATACAGCCTCATTTAACTGCTCACCCACACCTGACTCCCCTGAGCAGCCACTCCTTCACTCTCACTCGCCCACTCACTCCTCTAGCTTACTGTTAGCCATTAGTCTGCTCTTCCATGCAATTGCTAACAAAACTTTCTCTCAATCAAATACAGTTTCAGAGCAACTGAATTCAATTTCTTATTATCTTTAGTTCCAATTCATACATTTACTTTCAGATTATGCTGTTCAGAGTAAGTATTCATGAATGTCTGGAAGATGTTGGGATATTGTCCCACCCACAACTCAGCAAAATATGACTAAGACAACTGTCAAAATCAAATCTGGCAGGGAGAAGCCATTAATTCAGTGAGATACCATTGGAAGAAAAAATATGTTTGGACCATTTCCCACTGTTTTCCAAGACTTGTTGGTCCAAGTTGATAGAGAAGCATGCTTTGTCTTTCCACAGAACCTGTTTCTACTGCTTCAGAGTCTAATGGTGGCGCGCTTTACACCACTCCATCTAACGTTTGGCATTGTGTTTGGTGATGTAAAGGCTTCATGCAGCTGCTCTGCCGTGGAAACCCATGCCATGAAGCTCCCGGTGCACAGTTTTTGTGCTGATGTTAATGCTAGAGGAGGCTTGGAACTCTGCAGTTACTGAGGCAGCATAGCGTTGGCGACTTTTATGCACTGTGTGCCTCAGCACTTGGCAACCCCACTCTGTAATTTTACAGGATCAGCCACTTTGTGGTTGAGCTGCTGTGGTTCCTAAATGGTTCCAATTTGCAGTGGCTAGATACTTGATTTTATATACCTGTAGCAGGGTTCTCTGCTGGATTTATTGCAGGCAGGACTTTTTTAGCTAGGTGTACTAATAAACTGCCAAATCAGTGTACAATGAGTACAGTGCAAAATGATCAGATTTGGGTCCTGGTTGATTTGGCAACATCTGTGGTTACTGGTCATAACAGCAAGAGCTAAATACTGCAGCCAACACTCCAGCAGCCTCTTTGTCAGAAATACCAAACAATGTAGGAAACAATCAGTGCAGACACAGTGTGTGTGGCTTTAATAAAGCTGTCAGTGAATAATAATAGCAACTGCAATCTGATTTCATGTCTCAGCATGAGTAGTTTTCTACACAGTAAAAGGATTTCGTGGGTGGAGAACTGTTGGTGTTTCCTGTGACTCGACAATAAAGCAGCTCTGATTTGCAAATTGGACACTTTTAACAAGCAGGAGCAGTAGGTAATGATGTGTGAGCTTTAGTAGTAACTTGATCCACTCTCATATGGCTGTAGGAGAGTGAACAGTAAACAGTGAGGCTGATATCAGTGAGATCGAAATACAAGCAGTAACGCATATTCCTTTTCCAGTGTCTTGTGCGAAGTCATTTGAATGAAAACTACTGTACAGAGAGGTCATTACTGAGTGGAAATGCATTGAAATGGTATCAAAACAAGTGACTAATTTCAAGAAAATGTAAGGGATTGTAATTTTAACTAACTCCTCGTGTCCATCTCATCACAGCCAGCTTTGCTCGCACTGTTGCTGAACTTTTTGCCAGCACATCAGCCCACCATGAAACTAGACACCATTGTTTTATATCAAAGTTGTTTTTCTTTATTTTCTTTGAATCCTCCTTTATGAGTGTTAACCTTTGCTGTAGCTGTACATTTTGAATACTGGGCTTCATCATGTGCATGTCCTGTGTGTTGCAGCTCATTACAGTTTACACAGTGCCGGGAATGGACTCTGACTGGCTGATTGGAGAGAGAGGAAACCAGAAAGGAAAAGTGCCTGTCACATACTTGGAGCTTCTCAGCTAAAGAAAACACACACACACACACACACACATGCATGTGCGTGTGAGTGGGTAATACTAATGCGCATGTGAGTGTGAGTGGATAGTAAAGCCATGAGGATATTTCGTTCACTTAATTTCACAATCTTACACTAACCTGTAACCTCCAACAGCTCTCCTCCACACTAAGCATTAACACAAGTGTTAAGTTGAACACACACACTCATCCATGTGCTTCTCAGAGCATAATAAAGTATATTCACACTGACAGCAGTGATGATGGAGACACTGTTACAACGAGAAGGGTAACAATCATTTTGAATTTGTTTGGTGATTTATTATGATGTGCTTTGTTTTTCCTATTTATTTCCTGTTTATTGTTGTGCATCCCAAAGGTTCAGGTAGACCATTCCATGGTTGGATGTAGACAACCTGTGACACACTGTCTTCAGACGGGTTTCTGACCAAGTTATATTGTTGATTTGTTATTTTAAAAGTGTCTTTGTCTCTTAAAGCTGCCTTTGTTCATTAATTCAGTGCTGAACTGTGATGGGAACACAGTCACGCCTCTAAAATATGAATCCAGCATGATGGCCACAAACACTTTGTGTGATTTCTGTTTAACTCTTTGTCAAGGTTGCACTGAGTGAAGAAATGTTTGAGTAGTTCATCTTGAGAAGGCAGTCACATGAATGAAACAAACATGCAATAACAGCACCTTCTTGATTCTCCTGGATAAAGGGGAGATGACAGTTTATCTGTGTGACTGACGCTCCTCACTGAAGAAGTGAAAACAAATGTGGGGGGGGACAAAAAAAAAGAAAACAGTAGTGACATTGTGACCTCATCATGACACACATGTCTTCATTTTACATTTCCTGTAATTACCAGACAGGATGAGGGAAACCTTTTATGCTTTATGGTTTATTTTAAATCACATGCAAAAAATGCTCCCTAGTTGTGATGCAGACGTGTTCTGTTCCTCTCCTCTCTTCCAGTGTGACATGAAAAAAGAACTGCATGTGTGATGTATCTTTTTTCTTTTTCTTTTTTTTTTTTTTTTTTTAAGTATGACAAACATTAACTTAAAATGAAAATCAGTTACTATGAAACAAGTAAAGTTATTCAGGGATGGGTTATCATTTTTAACTCTTGGGAGACAGATTTACCTTAACTGCTGATAGGAATGAATGTAGTCCCTGTTTTATGTTAAGTGAACAGTTGGAAGGAACTTTACTACAGTTTTGTTGGATCAGTCATGTCATTGTTTTGTCTTGATCAGACTTTCCTACATTTTTTTTGTTGTTTTTTTGTTGTTTTTTTTTCTTTGCTTCCCACGCCTTTCCGCAGCACTGAAGATGTCCCTTTGAACAATACGAACAACACCTGTGCAGCGAATAAAAGTAAACACTCCCATCCTAACTGCCTTAAGACGATGGGAAGGCACTGCTAAGGCCACCTGCTGCAAACCAGAGAATGTGCTCTTCTCAACAAAATATCCAGAGACTTAATGTACACCACCTACAGCATGCCAGATTCTAACTCCTTCTAATAACGTGTGTCTCTTGTGTGATTTTGGTTTGCACTTCAGTGTTTTTTTTTTGATTTACTGTGTTCCTGTTTGTTGCTCTTTTGTCTGTTAATACTTGAAAGTGTCTTAGTGCTGCATGTGCTACAGCTAGTAGCCTGTCTTGCTGGACGTGTATGTGTGTATATGAGTATATAATTTGCTAAGTCTGTTAATGTGAGATCTAGAACACCAAAATGTTTGCACAAACACAAATATGTTCTCTCACAGGCAGTGTATAGACATGCATGCCCTCTGTTATTTTTCTTTTTACCAGGCAGGCCTCAGGAGTTTTTGTAAAATGAGCAGCAACAAAAATGCAAAAATCTGCCAGCAGAGAAATGAAATGAACCTGTTCTCACCTGCTGTCAGTGAGACAAACAGGGGTTTAATAATTCTTGTTGGTGGAGGAATGTAATTCCCATCATGTACCCTGCTCTCTACTCTTGTGCTCATTTCACAAAATATTGGGGAATATTTTTCTTCTTTTTTTCTTGTTTATTTTTTAATATGACAGCTGTTGTGATTCTGTTGTACCTCATCTTGTATTATTATTTTGTCAAAATATGTATTGCCTGTTCCTTAACCATCCCGAATGAATGAAATGTATATAATTTAATAAAAAGTCAGATTTATTTGAATTCAGTGATTTTTACTTGTCATTGGAAACCATCTAAAAACCACTGTGGTTGAAAGCTAAAGCCAATGCAGATGTGTTTTAAAGTACAACGTTAAGTGGACACAGTCAGTCTTTGTCCACAAGAATGTGATTGTTTCAGTTGCTCCTGCTCCTATCAAGCTCCCATGACTCGTGTTTTAATCACTATCCAACACCAAGGTGTGGGATAAAGCTGCAATATTGTGTATTCAGTATTCTTATTTCTTATCAACAAATCCTGTGAAGTATTGTGTGTGTATCAAAGCCTCTGTGTCACAGAGCTCCATTATTGTCCTGTTACCATGAACATACACTGTACTTTGTTTTGACTCAGTCCCAGATACACCAGCTGCTTTCTCAGACAGGTTGCTGATTAACAAGATAGAAGAGCAGAAAAAAAAAACACATTTCTGGAGTCACACATGGACAATGCTTCATTTTAAGCTTTGAAAATGTGCATTACAGTTTTTCTGAATTGCCAAAACACTAAACCCCATTTTCTAAACTGTCAACTGCCAAAATAACATCATCAGAACAATCACACAGTTGGCAAAACTTTAAACACTGTTTATCTGGTTAGACACAATTTGCAAATCTGAAACACCCATTTTGCAAAACTCTAAACACATTCACAAAACACATTTTCAGTGTGGTGCACTTTGACCCAGAATGACACACACAGGCCTCAAAAGTTAAACACAACTAACACTCCTGCGTTTTGCATTTGTTTATGTAGTGTGTAGTAACTGCTGAGCAGGGTGTATGCATTCAAGTCAAGTCACTTTTATTTATATAGCACCAAATCACAATAGAGGTTGTCTTGAGGCACTGTAAATATAGAGCAGAGGCCTGTACTACGAATGGAGTTTAACCTCCTCTGATTTAACTCAGGTTATCAAGGAAAGTCGGGATTGACAAACCCTGACTGCCTCGATCTGAGCCGGTGTTAACTTAATCAGAGTTAGTGCGTCTGCATAAAACATGCGTGCACCGTATCTCTCAGGCTGCCAACAAAGACAGGGAGACTTGTCACATGTTCCCTGGGTTCTTTATCTGTAGTATGAGATGTAAGGACACGGAACTTATGTGATGATTTTCCGGATACTTGGATTACAGACAACACGTGGGTCACATGTCTGAGAATTAGCTGTTACTGTTAATGATGTTCTACTTGGAACACTCAGGCTGTATATGTATGAATGTAATGCTGTTATGTTCAGTATGAACTTCATGTTAACAGTATTTCAGCCTCAGTGGAAACTGAACCTGGATCAAATAGAAACATTCTATAAAGTGCTACACATTCATATTTCCCATCATTAATGCTGCATGTGTTGGTCTGTAGTCTACAATTACAACAGCCTGTTGTATTATATTGTCTTTCAGGACAATAATGCCCCGCACCCCATTTAAATTATTATTCAAATCGATAATATGCAACACTAATGATGCTAAATTCTGCCGCTTGAAAAAAATACAAATTAAATAACTGAAATTGAAAATAGAAAAGACAGAGCATTAAAAAAAACACAATTTATTGGTCCACATACCGCTATCATCCACTACTACACCACGAACAGAAACTGCTCGGAGCAGTTTAGAGATGCAGTGTAAATGACCATGGCAGCAGACCCCAGGTAAAACCTATCCACCTTTCGTAGTACAGGTTAATCAGGAAGTTAAACCTGACGTCACTAAGTTACTCCTGAAGTTACTCTGATAAGACAGTTACCTCGCTTCGTAGTACAGGCCTCAGGTCAGCTCTTTAAATTTACAAAGAGAGACCCAACAGATCCCACCATGAGCAAGCACTAGGTGACAGTGACAAGGAAAAACTTCCTTTTAAGAAGGAGAAACACTAATACATTTTTAAATGTTGTAACAAAATCTGTTGAGCTGGATTGTAGGAGCAGCAGGAGACTTTAAAAAAAAAAGTTTGTTGGATGAAACATGGAATATTACTGAGTTACACCACTACTCACTCAGTATTAATGCTCAGATAGAGTCAATAAACGTAAAAGGAGTACAGAGAACCCCCCATTTTTAAAAATACTTGCAGTTGAGAAATTTCCTCTTCTCTTAAAAGTGGAAGCTGAGATGACTAAAGACTGCCTGGAAGGAAGCATAAATACCCGTCTTAAAATACTACAGTATGATTAGCTGATGAGGACATACTGTATATCGTAGTAGAAAAATGAAACAAATACATCACTGAAATTCCACATCTGTGTGCCAGATGAAGACTGATGAAGGGAACACATTTTTCACTGTGTGGGAGTGTGGAAAGGAGGGAGAGTTCTGGAAGGAAGTTAAACAATCACTGGAGGAAATAATGAAGATTAAGATCCTACCCTAAACTCTTTGTTTGGAATATATCAGTTTCCTTCAATTGAAGTGCATCCTCTAGATCCAGTGATCGGCTCAGGCAGTCCAAAACCTTCCACTTTGGGTTTTTCCTCACAGCTCTCATAATGTTATCATTAGCAGCTGTTGTTGTTCTTGGCTGACCTATTCAATGTCTGTTGCTCAGTTCACCAGTTTTTCTTTTTCAGGACACTCTAGATTGTTGTTTTTGGCTCTGATCAATTTTCCCTCTTTTCTCAGCTTTGAAATGGCCTCCTTTTCTCCCATAGACAGCTAAACTCCTGGAGCTCTTTCAACTGCTCAGAAAAAAAAATGGACATTACATGTTTACAGGGATTTCTGATCGCTGGGTGACCTTACTTACTGGAGATACTGAGAAAATAATTTCTTGTGCAATATTTCACAACTGTTTCATTTCCCTTTTGTTGATTGTAGTTCATGTTGTGGATTTGTACTGTGACATAATGGTAAAGTGTAATGTGAAAACAGGAGATCTTGTCTGACTCGATTGTTGATTAAATCAAAGCAGACTCTTTTAGACCTATTACACGGAGCAGTCAGATTCTTTGATAACTGCCCTGCCACTTACTTCAAGGATTCTCTTGAGAATACATCTGAATGTAGTGGTTTTACTGCAAAACAAATAAAACTCTCATGAGAGTTTTTTTCATAGCTCAATAGAGCACAACATGACCAAGCATGTAATTAACCATGACAAGACCTTGCAGCTGCAGTGGTAAGATCTCTGCAGCTTGAGTCAGCAATCACCCACATTTGAGGAAGCCTCATACAAAGAAGCTCTCTCAAACAACAGATCAACATTCAGTACTGAGACATAGATCTTTAATGATATCAGTTTTGATCTTTTCAAAAGGTTAGTTGCCAGTGTCAAAAATATCTTACTGCAGTCTTGCTAAATGTGAGATCAGCATTCAGTTTCCAGAATTCATCCCTGGTGGGCTTGAAAGGCAGCTGTGAAATGACTGTAGGTTGGATTGAGTTGGGTGATACCAGCTATTCAGAGTCATCTTTCAGGCCGTGTCCACACACGAAACCATGAAGAAAAAAAAAAAAAGGAAAAAAAAGAAAGAAAAAAAAAAGAAGAAAAAGAAATTTAAACATATAATATTCAAGACCTCTTGGTGAGTAGCCTGATGCAGGAGAGTCCAGGAGAGTTCAATAATTGAATTGAAAAAACAAGACGCAACCAAAAAAATAAAAACATACCAGGAGGTAGATAAGACTTCCAACAGTACAAAATCCAAAAGAAGGGTGAAACACTGGGGAACCAGGAAAACACAAGAAGAGGATCAGGACGCAGGAACAAACTCAATCCTCTGACCAAGAACTGGGAAGACACAGGTCTTAATATATACAGTGGGGGTGATTACTCATAGGACACAGGTGAGGGCTGAAAAAAGGAGGGAAACACAGGACAAAGACTAGAAGTAAACTCACACTAGATAAACCAGGACAGTAATTACAAAATAAAACAGGAAGTACAAGACCAAGAAACAGGAGGGAAAGGAATACCAAAATAAAACCAGAAAATGCATTTCCTGTGGAAAATGCGTATGAATCCTGAGAGCTGAATGAATCGCTGAAGCAATGCTGGAAATGACTGAAATCATTGTTGAAATGAAGAAGAAAAACATAGAAGTTGGAAGTCAGTTGGAATCAAAAGTAATTTCTGAAGCAATGATTAAAGTGGAAATTAGCAGAGAGAGAGAGGATAGATGCAGAAGCTGAAAGTTAAAACCAACAGCTGAACTATTCAGTTGAATAGCAAAATTGCAATAGCAAAGTTGAACATTTTAAAAAGTGTAAAGAGTTGAAGAAAGTTGAATAAGCACAAATGTAAAAAGGGTAATAGTTTAAGCCTCTTGATAATTGAATGGTTTCTATAGCAGAAAGTATGAAGGATGTGTGTGTGCGCAAGTGAGAGAGAGAGAGAGAGAAAGAGCAAGAGCGAGAGAGAGAGAGAGGAGGTGAGGGACAAACAGTTCAAAGGAGAGGTGTGTGTTAGGGTAAATCACCAATCAAAATGACCAGTGTGTTAATGTGCAGGTGTCAGTTGTGTGTACATGTGTGTGCGTGTATATGTGTGTGTTAAAACAGGTTAAAGTTGATATGTGTGTAGGGGAAGTCCACCAATGAGAATGACCCATGTGTAAATGTGCAGGTCTCAGTTGTATGTGTGTGTGTGTGTGTGTGTGTGTAAACAGCACAGAGAGCAGAGGAGGTCTTAATGACCAGCTGGCCCTCATTCACAGTCACACAGTACTGAGAGGTGGCTCAACCCACCTCTGGAATTTGTGTTATTGATTAAAAAAACATAGCTGCTGTCAATGAAATGAGGCTAGAGTGTCAGTGTCACTGTATGTCACTGTGTGACATCACCCACACCCACACACAGTGACATTACCCACTCTAGCCAGTGCAATACACACCCATTATAAACTCAGAAATCGCCAGAAATGAGCATGAAATATAAACTGCTGTCATTCAAAAGCTGTACAAGATAACAACAAGTTGAATGGAAGCTTAAGAGCTGAACGTCTTGAGACCAGTTTAAAGTTTAAATGAAGTTTCTAGGTGAAAGTATGCTGAAGTAGTAAAGGTTTAAAGAGGCAATTTTAACATTCCATCCATTCATTTGAATGAGAAAAAATTTGCAAAAAAAAAGCTAAATATTACAAAAATTATAAATTGTACAAAAAAGTTGTATACAAGCCGGAATGTCCTGAATGAGCTGAACATTTTGATACCTGAATGTTTTAATAGCACAAAGTATGTGGGACTAGTTAGATGCCGAAAAACGTACAGAAGAACTAGAAAATGCGTGTGAGTGCTGAGCGCTGAATGGATTGCTGAAACAATGGTGGAAATGGCTGAAATCACTGTTGAAATGAAGAAGAAAAAGTTAAAAGTTGGAAGTCAAAAGCAGGTGATGTCATGAACTGTCTGCTGCTGGACTTGAACTGGCAACTTCTTGATTGATAAGCAACTAGTTAGATGCCGAAAAACGTACGGAAGAAGTGGCCAAAAGTTTACGGAAATAGAAGAACAAAAGTAATAACTAATAAGAATAAAGATTTGAAGAACAATAGTGATGTGGAGGAGTGTGAATGCTGACTCAGCATTCACACTCCTCCACATCCACATCAGGAGGAGGTTTCTTAGTTAGCGTGAATGCTGAGTCTACGTTCACACTAACTTAGAAACCAGAAACACAGGAGAAATTACAGGAACATAAGCACTAGAAACACAAGAGAAAATACTAAGTAACAGAAACTAAAGTCACACAGCAGGCGAGCGGTCACAAAATGTGCAGAGTAAAAATGAGACTGTTCTACTGTAACAACAAAAGCACAAAAAACCTGACTCTGTGCCAGCACGTTATAACAACTCATAGTTACATTTTCTGTGAGGTGACTTCTAGTGACCATAGTAATTATGATGGGAACAAGGGGGGTCAGGCGATGTAGTATAAAGAGCAGCAAAGGCCACATCAGGAGGAGGTTGGGATGGATGGATGGACCAACAAAACACAGGACTTTCCAGTGTGAAACTGAAAGTTATTGCTGTCTTGTTATTCTGCAGTCTTAACCACCTGTTGTTACCATTATTGTTACCACGATGACAAAGGTGTCGCTGACTTACTGCTGGTATGCACAGGTTGTATCTGTCACTGCTGAGGTTGTTTACGTTGGAGGACTTGTTAATACAAATGACTTCCGTTGACTCCTGATGTTGGCTGCAATAACATTCCAATTATTTCATATCCCATAAATACATGTTACTAACTCAATATCTCCCCTTTCCTGTAGTATTGTGCTCTTCCGTCTCTCTCTCCTCTTCTGTCTCTTTCTGCAGGTATTTCTGCCTCTGGAGCTGTAGAGTCTGATCTGTGATGACAGGTCTCCTGCTGCTCCTACAACTCCACTCAACACCTGCTGTTACACTTAGAGATTATTATTAGAACTGCTTTTGGTATTACTGCTAACACTACATTGTCATTACATATTATTATCACTATTGTATTATTGATACTACTTTACATCTTTACATTGAATCTGTATATCTGCGTTATGCTATGTTCTCCTCTTTTTCTTCTCCACTGTCGCCTAATGCTGCTCATGGTGGAAACTGTTGGGTCTCTCTCTGTAAATATAATATAAAGAGTACGGTCTAGACCTGCTCTACATGAAAACTGCAGATAACTGATAGATAACTTCTATTATGATTTGGTACTATATAAATAAAATTTTACTGAAAATTTAATTGAATTTCTATATTACTTGAAGGACTACTCCAGTGAATTACAGGTCTCACAAGAGGCAATTTAAAAAAAAACACAAAAAAAATGAAATCAGTGGGGCAGAAGTCTGATGTATGAGTTGATGTCTAAAAGCACTGCAGTTGCCATGAAGCTACTAAATAGCACTTAAAGTCAGGGGAGTGCAGGAAAGACTCCTAAAACCCAGAGACTATCATTAACTTTCCATGAGCTCAGAGCTAAATGAAATGACAGGTTGGAAACTTAGTGGTGGAGACATTCACGTCATGTGACCGTGGTGTAGTTAGTTTATAGCCTAACATTAGCTTTTTACTTCGGGAGCTTGTATTTAGGCTTCAAACATCAGAGCAGTGGTGTTCATCTGTGAAGATTAACTGATGAACTAAACCTGGAAGGATCAGAAACTTGAGTTGGTCACAGTTTATTTTCTGGAATAACCCAAAACCCAATGAAAAAATCCCATTGGCTTTTTGTCAGGAGGAACCAGGCTGGTGCTAACTTCCAGGCCAGCCAAGAAAAATGCGTCACCCCCTCAGGACTCTCTGTTTGGTACAGGAGACGGCCCACCCTGAGTCTGGTTCTGTCTGGGGCTTCATCCTGTAGAGTTTTCTTGGAGTTTTTCCTCTCCACTGTTGCTGAGTCCTGCTCTCTGTGGAAACTGGGTTTCTCTCTTTAATAAGGTTTCTACCTTGCTCTGTAAAGTACTTGAGATAATGCATGTTATGATTTGGTACTATATAAATAAAATTGAACAGAATTGAGTTTGTAACAAAGAGTTTCTTCCTTCAGAGCTACAGAGAACAGTATCCACCTATCTCTGCAGGTTGAGTAGTAATCCTCAAGCCTCATGTTAACTTCACACAAATCCATTTCAGTTTTGGTATTTGGTAACATTGCCCGCTGCTCCAGGACAGGAAGGTGGTGATGTAGTGGGAAGAGGACATGAAAAGAATTTAACATGACTCATCAAAATCATTGCTGCTGCACACACCCACATTTCCAAGGCAACTGACATACAAAGCCATGTACATTCCAAACATTGTGTTACCATGCAGACCGAGTAGGTGGCATACAAGGGGCAACAAACATCAACAGCAAACAGGGACAATTCCCTTCAGTTCATCATCCAGAGAGAACTGCAAAGAACACCCAGTCTCTGTGTAGGTTTTGATGAGACCAGGTGGCTGCTATTTAGATATTTAAAGGGGCAAAAAGAGAGCATGAATCATTGTGACTCTCATGCCAAACAATTTTGTGTGTGTGTGTGTGTGTGTGTGTGTGTGAAAACTGTGTGTATGGTGTGGTGTTATATATGAAATCATCAAACTCAAACTGCACTTGCCCTGCACTGACTTTCATTTCATATGAATCACTATTGTCACAGTGTGTAAAGTGTCCCAGCCCACACACAAAGGAATGCACTGTACATTCCCAAAATAGAGGAGACCAGCATGATACAAAAAGTGTAGGTGGCAAGTGAAACCTAGAGACAGGTTCAGTGATTTCCATATTAATCCAAGATGATGTGAAGGCTGATCTTACTGGTTGTACTTAACCCAGTGGTATCAATGCACTGGTAAAAGTATTTTTGTAGTAGTGGAAACTGGTATGTTCAACTTCAGTATTCAAGCTTGCCAAGCCTGTGATATATTTTTTTTTATTAAAGAGATGGTAGGAATTCAGTCTTGGCAGCAACACGCAGCATATTTCCTTCTGCAAAATGCCTGAGAAAGGGAATGTTTTCAGTCCACAGTGTCCATGCTGGTGTACATCTAATGCAGTCTGGTCCATATTCCAGCAACTAAGAAAAACAAAAAAAAAACAAGATCCCATGCCTTTAGAGAATTGGAGAATTTTATTGGCATTAAAGATGCCACACTAAACTGGTCTAAGTCCTATCTATCTGATAGGCTTCAGTTTGTACATGTTAACGACAATTCTTCCATGTGCACAAAAGTTAGACATGGAGTTCCACAAGGGTCAGTGCTTGGACCAATTCTTGATCGATTTTCCCTTTTTTCTCAGCTTTGAAATGGCTTGCTTTTCTCCCATAGACAGCTCTCTGGTCTTCATGTTGGCTTATCCTCTCTCCCTTTATCAGGCAAGTGACTATGTATGGTAACTTCCTGGACTGGACATCCAAATGGTGTCGTTACATGGCCCAGTGAGGTCAGAGAATCAATATCTATATCTATATCTCTATATACGTGTGTGTGTGTGTATGTGTGTGTCTGTGTGTGTGTGTGTTATTTATGTTTGATGAAACATGCTAAAAATAAATGTTCCTTTAACTTTATATGTGTTTTTCTATTTTTTTTTTATATATACACCTTGTAGAATTTTTTTTTACCCTAGATGGGCAAGGAACCATATATGGTAACTTCATTGATCTTTATTTTCGACATGAAAATTTTATATTTTCAAAAATGTCATAAAAGTAAAAAAGTCTTGTTGTGCCCTGCTATGACACTCTAGGGTTGAAATTGAAAAATTGAAATTTTTCTGCTAAAACAAGTGAGACTGAGACTGAAGACACGTCTTGGATGGAAGAACCAGACAAAACCGAAGTTATCGCACTTGGTCCCGAACACCTAATGATTAGATTAGATGGCAGTCATCTTTGACCAGGATATGTCCTTTAACTCATATAAAACAAACTTAATTTAAAACTTAACTTAAAACTAGGACTGCCTTCTTTCACCTGTGTAATATCACCAAAATCAGACATTTTCTGTCTCAAAAAGATGCTGAAAAACTGGTCCATGCATTTGTTACTTCCAGGCTGGACTACTGTAATTCATTATTATCAGGCTGCCCCAACAAGTCTCTAAAGACTCTGCAGCTGATTCAAAATGCTGCAGCACAATTACTGACAGGAACTAGAAACAGAGACCATATTTCTCCTTTGTTAGCCTCTCTACATTGGCTCCCAGTCAAATCCAGAATAGAATTCAAAATCCTCCTCCTCACATACAAAGCCCTTAATAGTCAGACACCAACATACCAATCCCACTAGGACATTTCACTCCCAGAATGCAAGTTTACTGGTGGTTCCCAGAGTTTCTAAGAGTCAAATGGGAGGCAGAGCCTTCAGTTATCAGGCTCCTCTACTGTGGAACCTTCTCCCAGTTTCAGTCCGTGAGGCAGATACCCTCTGTACCTTTAAGAGTCGGCTTAAAACTTTCCTCTTTGATAAAGCTTATAGTTAGAGTTGGCTCAGGCTTGAACCATCACTTAGTTATGCTGCTATAGGCCTAGACTGCTGGGAGATCTCCCATGATGCACTGAGCTTCTCTCTCCCTCTCTCTCCACAGTATGGATTCATATCCCATAAATACATGTTACTAACTCAATATCTTCTCTTTCCTGTAGTATTATGCTCTTCCGTCTCTCTCTCCTCTTCTGTCTCTTTCTGCAGGTATTTCTGCCTCTGGAGCTGTAGAGTCTGATCTGTGATGACAAGTCTCCTGCTGCTCCTACAACTCCACTCAACACCTGCTGCTACAATTAGAAATTACTTATACTGCTATTAGTTTTAGTGCTACATTAGCAGTTAATACTATGATTATTACTATTATCATTACTACTACTGTATTATTGGCATCACTTTACTTTTACTTTTTTTTTTTTACATGGAATCCATGTTATGCTATGTTCTTCTGTTGCTATTCTCTATTCTTGTTGGGTCTCTCTCTGTAAATATCATAATATAAAGAGCATGGTCTAGACCTGCTCTATATGAAAAGTGCCATGAGATGACTTCTGTTGTGATTTGGCGCTATCTAAATAAAACTGAATTATTAGTGTGGGAGGCCAAAGGACAGGAGAGCGATACAGAGATACTGACAGTCATTGAACTTACACATGGTCATGATTGCATCAGACATGATGAATGAGGCAGAGGAAACACGACCACCATGTGTCACAATGGACAATAAATGCCCATCATCAGTCCAAATCCACCACAACACACTCACTTCCTGCAGCTGTACACTGAAAGGTCAAGTACGCAGACAGAGGAAATGTTTCATCTACAGAGTTATTAAGGAAGTTTCACCCCTGCCATTACTCTCATTCTTCTTTTGCCCCCTCCTCCTACACCCACACAGTGACGCAGTGACTCACATTCTGTCTCCCTTTCTGTCTCTCCGTCACTCTTTGGTTAGCAGACAACAGGAAATTAGAGGAAAAAAAAGGTTAAAAGAGGGAGGAGGGGATGTTATCATACCATTACAGTAACTTATGTTAGAGGTTTTAGGAACAGCAGGAATATGAGGCAACAACATTTTGCACTTAACTGGTCAAACCACAGATAGATAAAGAAGTAAAGATTGCACTCATGCACACCCACTCACAAAAGCTACAAATAGAGGCATATTTTATCATCCTGTAGAGCCGAGGTGCTGCGGGGAGGGAGCTTGTGCACAGTCTAAACAGGAAGAAGAAAAAACATTTTTTCATAGCTTTAAAGGCAGACCTGAAAAGATATGAATCTCTACTTAAATAAACAATAACTATGGCTGTTGCTACTGGAAAAAGTGTTCTGTTTCATTCTTCATATAATCATAAAATCAAACATTTTCTGCATCCAGCTGAAAAGTATGGATGTTTCAGTTTCAGAAAAATCTACTCACAGATTTCACACTGTCAAGTCAGTTTTATTTCTATAGTGCCACATCACAACAGAAGTTACCTCTAGGCTCGTTTCATATAGAACAAGTCTTGTCTGTTTCCCACAGTCATTGTTCACCGTTTTGTTATATCACCTATCACCAGTAAGCACCTTATACAGGAACCATCAAATGGAACAGAAATACAAAGAATTAAAGCTGCTGACAAATGTGTCAGTGCAACAACAATTACATTAGAAACCATTTTAGAAATCTGCACTCTGACACAGAGTTACAGGTACTGTGCACTTTCACCTCTGACGACTGTCTGCTCCACATCATACCCACAAACTATGGTGTGTAAAAGTCAGTTTCACCCCCTGTAGTGTAAATGATGGTATATGATTCATACCTGATGATAGTGTGCCACACCTGAGGAATTTAGGAGCAGCATCAACTCTGTCTGTTAAGTAGATTTAAGAAGATTTCTTATAACGGCTGTGCCAACTATAATATTCCATGTTGTTAGATAAAACCTGAGAAACCCAAAGTTCTTGATGTGATGTTGATTTTACACATCACGGTCTGTTTGCCACTGTTACCACATATGTTGAGAAAGCACCATTAAGAAATATTATTTGTGTGTCCAGATGGAGCTGTGTGAATTCTGACAAATGTCCTCAAATGATGCCATCTGAGTCAGCCTCTGTTGGGTCTGAAGTCTGTGGGTGTAGCGTTGGAAAAGAAGCAAGCTAACAGACCTCATCTCTACTTGAGGACAGAGTCGAGTCAAGTCAAACCACAACAGAAAAATCTCCAGCCAAGGTGCACTGTGGATGATGTGGGCACCTGATTTGAGGATTTTACCTCTGATTTCAACCACTAGCTGTGGAGGTGGTGTCCAGCTGTTGACGGCTTTGTCTGTACAACTGCTCTCATATCTAGAAACAGAAGAGGAGTTAGACAAAAAAAAAAAGCCTTAAAAATGCACATAACTGCTGCAAGAGAACTTAAGAATGGATGTCACCTGTGTAGTAATGGAAATGATGCTTCCTGATAATGTTGCCAAAAGGAAGCATAGATAGGGTGAAAAGTGTTGGTCCTAACACAGAACCCTGTGGAACGCCATGATTAACTTCTGTGTACATGGAGGAGTGTTTGTTAACATGAACAAACTGGACTCTATCTGATAAATATGACTCTAATCAGAGAAATTAATTGTGGACTATTGAATATTAGATCACTCTCAATCCCTGTCAATGACTTCTTAACTGATCATCACATTGATTTATGCAAACCTGGTTACAGCAAGAAAACTGCTCACTGCTCATATGAATCCTCACACCCCTTGAAGCAGAGGCCGAGGAGGCTTATCAATCAACCTCTCTTAGTTTTTCACACTGGGAAGCGGGAAAACTCAAAAACCAGTTCCACTTGTTACTGTCCATCATCCACCTGCTCCTTACTCTGATTTTTTTGTCTGTATTCCTTGTTTCATCTGAGTCAGTGCTTATTAAAGATGAAACAGTTACAGTGGGAGATTTCAACATTCATGTAGATGTTGACTGCAACAGCTTTAGTTCTGCATTTCATTCCCTTTTAGACTCACACTTCTTAAAGTATAAAGAAACCCACTCACTGTTTTAAACACACCCCCAACATTGTTCTGACTTATTGCATCGAAAACTGATTATTAAATACTAATATTATAAAATAAAATAATATTTCCCCAAACCTCTCTTTTGTCTGATCAGTTTGAGTAATGTTTGAGTTTACATTAATGGGAAAAAATTCCATGACAGGAGGTTTCTGAAAATTCTAAATTTAGGGAAATGATTTCATTGTTATTTACTCCAGTGCCATATGTCAATACAATGGAGAACAGCTGTCTCAGCTTCCGCACAAGTTAATGGTCTTGTTGATAATATTGCAGCCTCATTACACACAGCACTTGACACAGCAGTAGTGAATCAGAGGAGGCTAGCTCCATGGTACAATTCACAAATGTGTGCTTAAAAACAGATATCGCAAAAGCTGGAGAGGAAAAGGCATTCCACCAATCCAGAAGAATGTAGCCTGGCCTGGAGGCTTTTTTAAACTAACATATTTTTTGAGATATGATGTGTAGTAGTTTTTATTCCATGAACTTCAGATCAGTCACCTCCTGTGGTTATCTCTTCCAAAGGTGATGCAATTTATTTCATCTCCTCCTTCTGACACTTTTTTACATATGGACACCAACACTATGGTTTTCATTTCCAAATAGAAAGTGTTCCAAGTGTAACTGGTAAAAGGCAAATGCCACTAGATCAGCCACTAACACTATTTTTATATTCTACTCTTTCAGTCACTGACAGTTCATGCTGACCAAGGCAGTCAAAGTCAGCCCAAGTTGAAAACCAATGCAGCCATTTAATGTTCTGGGTTGATGCACAGGAAGAGTGGCATGGGTCCTCTAAACCCACAATGGGCCAATGGTGGACCATGACATCACTATTGGATCTGGGTCAAAGATCATTTGTAAAGAAGATGGTGCAGCAGGACACAGCAGCTCCTCTTGTTACTTAGTGAAGGACTGAATGGAGTAATACTGATTCAGTGCAGTCACAGGTTTATAGAATATTTTACAACCAGCTCAGACATGGATTAGCCAATCACAATCAAGGATCAAAACTATCCATTTTATAAATAGCTTTTTGTCTCCCTACCTCTCCCCCTCTGTTTTACCCTCTCTGGGTGACGAGCATCACTGTTGTACATGCTCCAGGCTGGAGCCTGTTGGAACAAGATATATTTCTTCCCCTTTCCAGAACCAAAATCATTGCTTTTGGAAACATTAACCATCACCATGTAAACTACCATGTATGCTGATGATATGCAACTGTACATCTTTGCTTACTCAAATGATCCCAATGCATTGCTTGCAAATCACAAATTTTGGGGTTCTTCCTCATTCAGATCTTAATTTTAACAAGAGGGGTAAGAAGGTTCTGGGTTCAAGCCCCTGTTTTCTGTGTGGAGTTTGCATGTTCTCCCTGTGTCCCTCCCACAGTCCAAAGACATGCAGGCTGAAGGTGTGAACGTGAGTGTCAATGGTTTTTTGTGTCTGTATGTCAGCTCCATGATAGATGGGGTGATCTGTCCAAGGTGTACCCCGTCTCTCATCCAGTGTCAGCTGGTACTGGCTCCAGCCCCCTGCAACCCTGACAGATAAGCTGTATATGTTACAGGGTTTGAGTGGACTGAACCCAGATGCTGAGTCAAACAATAACACCAGCAATAGCAGAGACAAATGACGTTTATTGCACTCAGCAGTAACGCAACAGGTGGATGGGGGAAAAGGGCAGAGGGGGAGAGTCCGGGGCAGACGGTCTGGTGGTGGAGCAGGGAGAGGGGGAAGTGTTCAGGGGCGCAGACATGGCTGGGGTTTCCACAGAAGTGGACAGCGGCACCGACGGGAGACTAGGCAGAAGAGAGACAGGGTCACTTAACTAGCTCACTGGAGCACAGACCAAACAAAAGCTCAGAAACAACCACACAAGTTCAACTGAGAGGCCAGACGTTACCACAAAAGCTGACAGAACAAACTGGCGATGAGTGGCAGACAAACCAGGGTGGATGAATGAGCGAGGATGAGTTAGTAGATTGCAGCTGTGCTGGTGCCATGCCACACTCCTGTGGAGAGAGCACACACACCCACACACAGAGGGAGAGGGGATGACGGGACAGAGCCAAAACCAGGCGGGAACTGGGGAAGAGGAGGGGGACTGTAACAGTATAGAAAACAGATGGATTTTAACAAGGTCATTAAAACATTCTTTTCAGAAATATTACCTAAGCAGACCTTTTTTAACTGAAAAATGCTGAAACATTCAGTCACTTTTTTGTTACTAGTTGTTCAGATTATAGTAATTTTTAGTTAGCTAAAAAGTCTAGCATTAAACCACTGCCAGCTGAAATGCTGCAGCAGTTTGTTTGTTTGTTTGTAGCATCTAGCTTTGGGGATGCCTCTCTGCTGTCCATTGTGAAGGTAGAGACAAAAATGGCAAGTCCTCAGTTGGTGCCTTTCAAAACCAATCATAAGACTCTTCCAAATATAAGGTATAGGTAAAAGAATACAAGCATGAAGGATGGAAATATAATACGGTAAACAACAATACCAAAGCCTTGGTCACATTAGGACAGTGGTGGATGAAATAGTAGAAGTTGAAATACCACACAGGGAAAAGAATAAATGTAAATGTCCTGCATTCAAAATGTTATTCAAGTAAAAGAAGTACATGAGGAAAATATACTGAAATGTACTGGGAGTAGAAAATAGCAACAGGAGAACATAGTATAATGCAGATTCCATGTAAAAATGTAAAGTGGTATCAATAATACAAAAGAGGATCAGCAGGAGGCCTGTCATCATGAATCAGACTCTACAGCTCCAGAGGCAGAAATGCCTGCAGAAAGAGACAGAAGAGGAGAGAGAGACAGAAGAGCACAAGACTATGAGAAAGGGAAGATATTGAGTTAGTAACATGTATTTATGGGATATGAATCCATACTGTGGAGAGAGAGAGAGAGAGGAGCTCAGTGCATCATGGAAAATCCCCCAGCAGTCTAGGCCTAAGTGTACTGTTGTCAATGGTTGAGCCAGAGCTCACTCTAACTCTGTTGACTGTTATGTATATCCTGACACCTGTGAGTGCATTATCACTTTTACACCAGTAGCCATCATTAAGTTCTGTTCACCTGAGAAACTAACGCTGACGGTCAGGTTAGAACTAAAGCTTTTTTGTGTGACATCTTTTTAAAGATGAAAACATGAAAACACACAGTACACAGTGGATGTGTAATGGTACACAGAAGTCACACCACAGTTTGGACGTCACAGTTTGGTATGAGTTCTGTACAAAGGGAAAAAGCAACAAAAAACTCCAGATGCTGTTGTGGAAATTCCCAGAAACTGCATATGCAGTTTTTTTTTTTTTTTTTAAATCCATACACTCTACCCAGTTTTGTAACAGAGTTTACACAGTTTGGTCCCTCCTTACAAAACTACTGCTGCTACATATTATGTAGTCATGGCTCAGAATCAAATGAATTCTTCTGTAATACATCACATGGATGACTTCAGTGTAAAGAACAAGATACAGGAATCATTACTGTCCTTTCTAGTGTGTCACACTGACAGTACAAACTTTAAACTTTAAAAAATAATTTATTAATACATTTACAGTGAATATACAGTTTTGCTGACATATAGTTTTATATTTTTTCAGGAAACAACACATATTGCACATCTATTAAAAACATTACATCACTAATTAATGTAAAAATTCTTTATTCTTTATTCATCCCTTGAGGTCTTAAAGTGCAATACAAGTGACTGAGCTGAACAGACCTCTTGAAAAGAATGAACATCCTGAATATCATGAGGAACGCTCCTCCACTGTACCAAGAAGCTTAATGAGCAGCCAAGACAGACAGAGCAGAAGAAGAAAAAAAAAATTCCACAATGTGAATCACGTTGATGACTAAATGGTCATGGGTTTCCCACAGTCCACTCAGGAACTGTGAATGGCCAACAGGAAACCATACTATGACAACAGTATGACTATATATGGGTTGGTGACCCACAGTGATTACTGAGTATAATATCAATGGCTGTCTCTCAGTGGGTGCTATTAAACACTATTAACCCCCCCCCTCGTAATCCAGGAATGGTTTTGTCAGCACAAGAGATAATAAATGTGAAAATAAAGAGAATAATTCTCCTGTTCCTCTGACTGAGGAAGTTTGGCTTTTGGGAACAAAAGGAACTGATAAGAGAAACATTTAGGACATTTTACTCCCCACTGACAGAAAGAAACTGCTGAGTATTCTGTCATTCAAGGTTTTTTTTTTATTTATTAATTATTTCACAACATACACACAAACAAATGGTATGATCATTTCTTTCAAAGTAGGAAAAAGTCAATTTGCATAGCACCAACTCTGAGTACAAAGTGCCCAAGCAATGAATTAAATAATTCAATTTAAACAAAAAACACAAAACAAAAACAACAAACCCACATCCTTAGCCTCGTTAAATATGTTTCTATAAGCACACATGTCCTACAGCACCTTACCAGAGAAAACCCTTTCCATATTTTTTTACCAGCTTACAATGAACCCCATGGTAAAAAGAAAAAAAAAAAAATCTAACTGATTCACACACAAATACACTGGAGTACTGGAGATACTTCCCACATTGCATGTCCTTTCATGTTTCCAGCACATTCTACTTTAATGGGTTACTTTCACAACAGGTGTAAAACAACATTGATGAAAGTGTCGAAAGTGAGCTGCAACATTTTCTAACCCTAACCCTAACACATCTACACTGGTACTGGAGAGGAAAAAACCCTCAAACTTCAAAATGCACAAGAGGAGTAGAACTTCTGTGTTAAGCAATGATGAAAGTATTTCTGTACTTCTCATATTTATCACCTGATAAAACCATAACACAGGCAGACATAACACAGAAATGTTGCAGGAGTGTGTGGGTGTGGGCTGGGTTTATGTGTGATAGTCTGCCAGTAACTCTGCACTGTTGATCACTCTTCAGACCTTCCTAGTGAAAGCCACTGAGCTGGCAACAGCAACACACTATAAGACATGTACAAATTAATGACACAGAGTGGTTCAGCCTTCTCTGGTATTACCAACCACACTTCACTATGATGAGCACTAAATAACCAATGCTGTCCCACAGTACTGAGTACATTCAAACACAACGTGTCTGTGGGACAAAATGTACATGGTACTATAGTAAAAACTTGTTTTAATACTAATGATACACGTGTTACACTGACCACTTTAGAATCTATAGCTTTACAGAAAATAATGGACGGGCTGATTGACAAAAATATATTTGCCTTTTCTTCCTCTGCTGACCTCTGTTATTTTCCCTTGCTCTAATCTTTCCCTTCACTTCTGCTTTTCCACAAAATCAAAAGTCCTTTCCTTCACAAATTCATACGTCATAGTATCTGGCTTCTGTTTTACAGTTTCTCCTGTCTTGACAGGCCTGTGTTTAAGGATTATGCTTCCAAAGCCTTGTTTTTTTTCTGTGGATATTTATCCAGTTGACATCTATTTAACACGATGGTTCCTGAGTTGTTTTTAATCTCAGTGAAGGGTTTTTCCCACAGGGTTTATCAAACAAACTACTGAGTGCTATTTTAACTAACATTGAACAAGACAGGGCTCACCCTCAGGCTAACAGATTGTGTTAGTCTCTTAAAGGATAAAACTTTCATGGCAGCAAAAAATCGAGAGAAGAACAACAGTCTTTCGTCTTTAAAGCTGGGGGGAAAACCCAAGGATGCTGATAAGACATCCTCCAAGACGAGACATTTAGAGCTCCACCAACAGCACAGAACTAACACTGGCAATTCATGCTCCTCAAAGAATGATCCTTCTGAACTTTCCCCACGTAAACAAGAAATATTCAAATCTAAGCCATAATATTTTAGGGAATGAAGCTTTTCTATTTTTTCTCGAGAATCATATTCAGTTGACAATAATATAAAACCTGTAAGAAGATGGAATTATTACAATTACACATATTAGGGATGTTCTTAGGAAAATATAGATGCCTTTTGTGATAGTATATGAAAGGGAAATGATTAAGGTTAAGCTTATAACTTCATTGAGATAAAGCAAACCTGCAGCTGAGCAGATATTAGTAGCTTCTTGCTGCTGCTGCATCATCATCATCAGGGGATTCAGACTTTTCATGAGCTGTAATAGTAAGAGGAAACCATATCTACACTGGTTTCCTCCATTAGGTGTTCACAGAGTGGAGGGTGCAGGAAACCTCCAGATGGATTTAGGTGACTCTGACTGTCTGACCAGATGACTGGGGCAGAAGCTCAGCACCAAAGAACACCAGGTATTGTTTGTTAACAATAAGTTCAGGGTGTGACGACTTAACTCGTAGTCTGCTGTTAGCCTCCAGGACAAACAAGCCGGATGTATAGAGGGATTTTCTCCAGGGCTTTAAACTGCAACTCACTGTGTCTTCTGATGACAGGAGACGCCTGTTGTCATTGTAACTGTTTGTGATATAAAACACCTCACTGATGAGTCGCTTAGTCGCTTCCGTACACGCATTCACACTCTCGTAGGTGATCTGCAGGAAGACTCTGTAAATGCCTTTTCTGGGCACCATGAGGTTCCCACTGGAGTAGTTGAAGCCTCCATGACAGTGGATATTTCCAATCTCGCTCTCCCATTCAAGGAATTCTCCAGGAATCTGATTGGTACTTGGAGCTGAGGAGAAGAGCGGGAGCAAGAATTTACTTCTCAATGCTTCTCTATCATTTCCACATTATATTTGTGTGTATGTCTGTGTATAATCAATACAGACTCTACAGTATAATTATATAGTTCAAAATACACTATATTATCATTTATGTATTGTTGATATGTAATCATATATTTACCTGTTAGCATCACACTTGGATTGTCAAGGTGGTGATGTTGCTGCTGTGTGACGCAGATGTCTACAGGAGAGATTCAGAGTGATGGTTCACACGCTGACCAGTGATTGCTTTTATAAAGCTGTAATGTCACGTGATGATCAGACCACATGCTTACCTGGTGAACGGCTGCCCGTCTGCTTCATGGGCTGTAAGGACACAAACACTGTCTTAGCAACATTTCTTGGAGCTCAGAGTAACGATACAAGAACTGAAGACAGCACAGAGAAACAACTGAACAATGCCGAGTTTCACTTGAATAATTAGAAAATATAAACTGACCCCAGCTAATGCTATTTATAAAGAATATTGTAATATTTGAACATGTATGACCTGATGACAGTGCATTTAAATAACAATCTGTGTGACCACACCGCAGTGACAGAACAATGTTTATATATTATTATTATAGTACATAAGAATATTTATGAGAATATTTATGAGAATTTATGCTGCGGGTCAAAGGTACTGACTGACCCCTGTCACTGTTTCATCATGGGACGGTGTCTTGTTACTAGGCAACGAAACCAACAGAGATGACAAGATGGCTTCGTCCCGTCACCACATCCACCTGAAAAACTTAACGTTAAAACGCTTCAGAGAAAACAGTGGCGTCAACCTGTGGCTGGTTCACCGTGTTCTCTCTGAGCGGCTGATTCACAGTTATTAAAAAAAAAAAAAAAAGTCCATTTAAAGCGAACGTGACATTGAGTGGAGCTGATGAAGACAGAAAAGTGAACATGTGCTTCTGTTTGACGCGTGTGTGGTGAAGAAAAAGTGAAGTTTCTAAACCACGGATCATTACACCGAACTTCCGTTAACAGAGCATTTGATCCAACTCCTGCCTGACTTCAGCAAACACTGCGACAGGAAGTACACTTCGGCCTACTTAGAACGCTCCAAGAATCTGAATGTGTTCAGGTTTTCCTCTTGATCGAACATATAAAACAGAACACACTGAAACACAACCGACACGCTGTGTGGTTGAATAAAGTTACAGAGCCGGACCGCCCGTGGTCCTGGACTGTAATCACCTTCAGACCGGTGCTGTTCTCGGCCACAGTAATAACAGTTACCTGAAGGAGCACAGAGTCGTCAGGTGTGTAAATGTTACCTGTGTGTCCGCTGCCTGCTGACCTCGCCCGTTCAGAACGACCGTGAACAGCAGAGCCAGAGCCGCTGCAGCGGTGACGAGCAGCGCCACTAACAGAACCTGAGCCATCCGCTGGAACCGAGTCTCTCTCTGACGGAGAAGTTGGATCAAGGTGTTGTGTCGAAGTCCTGCCGCCTCCTCCCCGCCGCAGCAGCAGCAGCAGCCTTCTGCCTCCATGCCGCTAGATTCCCATTCACAGATCAGTCATAGGCTCCCATCCAGCGGCTCCATTTATCAGCGCCGTGTCGCCCACGTTGAAAAACCGCTGGTAGGGAGTCTCGATTCAACAGTTTCACTGAGTGCCAGGACTCAACCACCAACATCCTCTTTCGGAGGTTAGTTTGTCAGAGGCTACAAACGTTTCATCACTATAGTCCGCTACAGGTCATGGACATGCACACCCCCAAACACCTGAAACAGGAATAGAAGCACACTTTTACCGGTCCATATCACAACATGACCCCCACCTGTCAGGGACAACCCCGTCACTGAGATTTACCACACACACACACACACACACACACACACACACACACACACAGAGTGTAATTAAACTGTATTAGTCTTGGTTGTTAATGAAGACTGTAATCAGACAGTATAATGTCAGCCCCTGACCACAGAGCCACTTCCTTTTAATGAGGATTGTCTGGACATAAAAAACCCTAGAAACCTGGGGAAGAACAGAGACCATGTTTCATTCCTCTGCAGCTGAAACAAGTCAGTACAAACACTAATGTCAGACTAACTTCAGCGTGAAACCACAGAGACAGCGACCTGGGCAGGTCAGCATAATAAACACACAGCAGCAGCAGCAGCAGTGTGTCAACAACATTTTCATCTGACTGATATTTCCAAAGAACAGCATGAAATATTGACATCAAATGGCATCAAGTGAAGAAGCAGTGGTCACCAAATCTAAAATTTGACAACGTAGCAATAAATTAGCTGACGTCAACCACATCCTGTGTTAGGGTTTGAACCACACCTCTTGACTCAAATCTTTCAAAACACCCCCCCCAACACCACACACCTACATACACACAGCAGATATAACAATATCTATGTCCAACTGCTGTATAGAAAGTTAAATAGTATCATCTTCGTACCTGGAAAAACTCAAGGCTTCTCTCACCACATCACTCACACAGTCGATCAAACCACCAACCAACCAATAAGTTAGACCAGTCTGGAAACAGAAAGTGCTTGAGCATTAAAATACTAAATCCCTTCTGTCAGTATTTTAATAGCATGGCCACAACTGCAACAAGAGGCGTCCTTCAAACTGTGGATGAAGCATCGTTCAATTGGATGACAGGCTGCGTCAGATGAGAAGGTGGAGGATTAGAATGACGAGGAGAGCCTGCAGCTGTGAAAGGAGGGGGGAGGTAATAGACAATGGTGCTCATGAGCGATGGTCAGGTCCTGGTCAGCTTGTAGCTGCCAATGCAAATATTATTCTGGTGAATAAAACAGGGTGTAAACAGGAAATGTGGGGGATCTGCAGTGATAATTCATTCCTTTAAAGCCCCCCCGCTACTCAAAAGTGTCTCATACTTATTGTGGCTTCATTTTTAATCTCTGAGCTTCACTGTGCAGTTTGTTGTCACATATCTCAATGTGTATTCAAACATCTCTGGAGTGGATGTTCCAAATGTGGTAGTAACTTACATTACATTACACAGATATGTGAGTGAGGCAAAGACAACAGTTAACCCCAATTTTATTAGAGAGTTGACCTCTGACGTTGGGTTATTATTTACATTGTTTCATTCTTTGTTCTAAGTTCAGGGTGGTGCTTTTTAGTCCTGCAGTCGCATACAGTTGATGGCAATGTCCACTGATAATAAGAAATAAAAATACAAAAAGCTGTGGGCTGACAGCAACATCACACCCTCGAGAGAGTGAAAGGTTGGGAGCTTGTTGAGTGACAGTGTACACACAGTATTCTACCTGTACATTAATAGTGCTACTATTCACATTCATCTGTACAGTAATCATATTTACAGTGATCACATTAGGGAAAGAGCCAGTACCTGAGGAGTTAGTTCCATAATTAGCTTTACTCATTCACCGTGGTAAAAACAAACACACCCAACCAATGGTAACTGAAACACAGAAAACACAGGATCCATGTCTAAGATTAGGTGTGAAGCTTTGAAGTCTACTGATTTCACAACAGCTTACTGTTGTAGCTGATGCAACTCAACCATATGAGATAACAAAGACCGGTAGACTGAGGACTTTTTACACTGTGCAGGCTGGTTTCACTCTGTAACAGCAGTATCAACACTAGAACACTGTTTCTGTTCTAGAGATCTGATGATCCAATCATTTGAGACTGAGTCACAGAACCCAACCTCTTCATACCCCATGTGTGCATTTTTCAGATGGTTTGTTCGCAGATAAGATTAGGAGTAGATTACAGCAGTTTATGCAAGTCCTGCAGTAGTGACAAATGTGAGAGTTTATAAACGGTGGGTGTAGTATCTGTAAAAGAAACGCTCCTCTTAGATACATCAGGTGAGCTGGCACACTTTAACAAACAGGAAGCTATAAACAAAAGATGAGGTTGTTAAAATGCCTGTGCCAGCAGCCTTCATCTTCCCCATGACTCTCTCCAAAACACGTGAACTATACATGAGAACATACTGGCCAATTCAAATTACCATTCAACAGCAGATAAAACACCATGAATAAACACAATAAACACATCATACATGTGCAGCATTTCTCCCAAGACTGAAACGTCAACCAATAAATAAGAACAGAATAAAAATTCATTAAATAACAATCATTGTCTCAGTTTCAGATCACTGTTCCAAGTGATCCAGTTACAACTTAAACAGTCAAAAGTCCATTTTAAAAATATCTGAAATGCTAGGTTCCTGTAAGTTCTCTAACTGGTGTCAGGATCATTGTTTGAGTGAGCAGGTCTATGCTTTGCATTTGTCTCACACGATGCCAATTACCTAACTAATCTGCACAACAGTGCCCTCTGCAGGCACAACTCAAACAAAACACTTTAGTCTTTGGATCCTTTTCACTGATCGCCCATTCCACACAAAATTATATCAAAAAGGGGAAATATTTCAAGTGGAAACTCTTTCATATCTTTGATCACATCGTCAGTTTGCCGAGTGTTATGAAGTGTCATTGCTGAGCAGGTTAACAACAAGCAGTCATACAAGAAGGAGCTTTGGATTTGGTACTTTCCAGCAGCTTTGTGTCATCTGTAAATCTAGGTGTCCAGCTTGGGGGTGGATGGAGTGCTAAGCCTTGTAGCAGTTGCCCTGTGTGGTAAGTGCCAGCTGGCCGTTGGGTGCCACCTCGTTGGCCTCGTCCTCCAGCAGGCCCGACACGTCAGCGTTGGGGATGCTGTCATGGTAGCTGCTGAAGCTGATGTTGTCCTCTTTCAGTTCTATGGTCCAGAAAGGGGCGTTGAGCTTGCGGTTCTGGTACTCCCGGTAGGTGTACACGCCTCCAACAAAGCCGAGCAGCAGCAGCACCACCAGAATGATGACGGCCAGGATGATGATGTTGAACTGCGTCCAGGAGACCTCTGTCAGGGCTGCTGTAGTGTTGTCTGTGGGGCTGGTCAGGCTGGTCAGCAGGGCCTGGGTGGTGGCAGCGGTACTCAGTGCAGTACTCGTGTTGCTGCTGGATGTGGAGGCCGGGACGCCTCTCGTGACGGAGGTCAGAGTGGTACTGGTGGCAGACACGGAGGGGGACGTGGGGGCCTCCGTTGTGGTTGTATCTGCTGGTGTGGGAATGAGTCGGGGCGCTGATGAGAGATAAGTAGGGAAAACATGGCTGAACATTTCAAGATTTTATCTTCCAGCTTTAATAAATTCACAACTTTAAAAAGCAATTCAATGACCTGGAAATAGTCACAAAGTAATAGTGCTGGACTGGAGGTCAGGTTGTTGATGTATGAAGAAAAGTAATTTGTGACATCTAGTGGCAAAAAGATGTAACTACCTCTTACTACTGCATTCTTTTTTTTTTTGATTAAACAATTCTGATTGAGCTTAAAGTGATGATTTCCCTTGGCTGTCCTCCCTCGGTGCTGGTGTTTTGTTTTTATGCCAGTGACTAGTCAGCTGTTCACTGACTCTGTTCCTGAGTCCTGACATTGTTCATGCTGGCTCATGGTGACAATTCAAAAGAATGGTACCATCGTTCATGTTCCACCTGAGCTTTCCCTCTTAAAACATCTGCTGTGGGAAAAGGTCATGTTGCTAAACTTATTTTAGTATTTGTGAAGTATTCTGCAAGTTTTGTTTGAAGCAAAATGTAGAGAGAAAAAAGAGCCTCTTCTTTTGGAGAAATATCTAATACATCAAATAATAAATTAGCAGATCTAATAATAAATTCATTAGATCTGCTCTGTGAAGACATTGCACAGTTGACCAGTTTTTGTGTCAGTCAGTGTTTTGCCAGTTCCAGGGCAATTGTAAATGTTCTTAGTTCCACTTGTGCTTCTCCTGCTATGACAGGTCAAAGTGTCTGCTGGGAAAAGATCTATTGCTTGTCTTTGTTTTCTGAGCTGTTGAACCAGCACGCTACAGTCTGAGTGGGTAAGTAGGTAAAGAAAGCAAAGGTTTGACCAAACGGTGGGTTGTGGGCCAGTCTTACCTGGATGGCTGCAGTTATGTGCTCGGGCGTCCCCTATGAATCCAAGAGCACAGAGCTGGCACTGGGACCCGGTGGTGTTGTTGGTGCAGCGGAGGCAGTGACCGGTGTCGGGGTGACAGAGCTGGGCGGGACCCTGAGGGTCTGCATTCCCACTGCAGTCACATGGAACACAAGCCCCAGATGTTTTGTAGAAGCCAGCGCTGCACTTGTCACACTGTGGGCCACTGTACCGATGAAGGCACTGGTCGCACACTGGAGAGCCACTGGAATCTGCACAGGAACAGACAAAGAAACATCTCAGCTCCAGACCTCCTACAAGGCTGGGTTAATGTTGACCTCTAGGCCTTGCAAAAAGACTTCTCAGGACCCCCACCATGACCTGTAGCTTTCCTTTCTTGCAGGAATATTAATGTTAAATGTGGTGAGCAGATTAGCACTGGGGTGCACCTGCAAAGACACCAATCAGATATATTCCTGTGAAGAAACAAACTTGTGCAACATATGTCCACATATGTCCCTCGCTAAAATGCTAGCTTAGTTGGGGTCTAGTTTGTTCTATGATTCAAAATGTTGATGATGTCTCTCAGGATGACAGTATCACTCTCTACATGGCACAGTCTGAGTATGAAAACAATGTGAATCATGTGCTTCGGCTTTCACAGTCACCAGACCTCGACTCGGCTGAACATGTGTGTGGGGGGCATGTTAGACAGAGCTTTCCACCACCACCATCACAACAACGAGGGAATGTCTTTGGAAGAAGTAGTGCTCATCCCTCCTGTAGAGTCAGAGGCCTGGAGAGACCAGTGAAGCTGTTTTGGTGGAACTCACTTTATGTTGATATCCTGTCATTTGTAATACCTGGTATATACACATACTTGAGACTCAGCAAGGTCCAATGAACTCCTGAACTGCACTGAACATCACAAATGAATGATGAGAGGACAGAGAAGTGGAGGAGACTGTGGGGTTGCAGTTCAGCTTTGGAGTTTAATTAGTTTTCAAACTGAGTCCAGTTCCTTATAAGGACCATATAGTTACATATTAAACTTGTTATGGAAAGCAATTTCCCGGAGATGGATAAAAACATTCTGATGTATACACTGGTGTGATAATAAGATAACAGATTTCTGTTAGCCAGTCTCCTCTGTAGCTCTGAGGCTGAGTCCTCAGCAGAGCAGAGCCTACAGTATTGAATGATTTAGACACCGATAACTGCCTTCCAATGGCCTAGATGTTGGTCTCTATCTAGTGAGATCACGTGACCGTGTTGTATTCCAGCACTGAGCAGGCTGCTCCTGATAAGCTTGATTTAACCTCTGTTGGGGGTTCAAAGGCAGCCAGCCTGCCAGGTTATATAACCAGGAAGAAACATGAGCTGAGCTGCACTGCACAGGGCCAGAGGACTTGACCTGCTTGTTTACCTATTGTCCTCCACTTTGCTATGACACACTTACAGAGAGGGCTGGTAACTGCTGTCCGACACACACTCATAGAGAAACAGGGAAAAACAAAACAACAGTGAAAGAGAAATGAAAACATTTATAGAAATATTTAATGAACCTGGGGATAAAATGAATGAATCCAGCTGTACTGTGCAAAGACAGAATCATTCATGGCTGATTTAATATGTGTGACCCACATTCTGAACTGGTGCAATGCTCCATTTCACCTCTCTGTGTGTTAGCATGGAGGGATACTCATTCACTGCAACAGACCTCATCAGCACATTTAAAAAGCATCTATCCTCCAGTGTGGAGCCATGATACTGCATTGTGGCATCTTCTCATTTCTCACTGTTGCCAGGGCAACCTCTTCTTGGAGGCTGCTTCTGCCTCCAGCTCCAGTGTTGCGTCTAAAACATCCTCCACATCCACACACACTCTGAACCACAGAGCAGCTCTGTGTGGACGGGATTCTGAGGAGATTTCTGATCATTTCCTCTCTGACACAGCTCTTCCTCTGGTGCTGCTGTCCTAAAAGAGAATGTGATGCTGCCCATCCCCCTCTCGTCTGTTGCTGCCTGACTGGCGTCGGAGCGGCCCAGCTGTGCTCATGCTGTCCCAGCTCAGCGCAGCCTGGTTCGTGTCCCTTACCCTCCCTTCCACGCTGCACAACCTCTGCTGCTGCCCCTGGCAGGGGCCAATACAACCTGACAGCCTAAGTGCATCTATACATGGCTGTTGCCATGCAGGCTGCCACCAATGGGGGGGCATCAGGACATGGCAAGGCTGCTGATGATTGGTTCAGAGAGGGGAAGAGCAAGGTGAGAGGGTAGAGTGAGCACAGTGATGCAGCACAGAATGCAAACCTCAACAGGGAGTTTGCAGAGAGGGTTAAAGTGCAGTGTGATGTGGGTGAACTGTGATCATAAGCCACTATGTAATGGTGTAATGTTTGAGCCGGTTGAACTCAAACCACAGAAGGCTGTCAGTGGCCACACTGACATACACAGCACAGTGTAACAAGGCTCCTGGCCATACTGATCACAACAAATAAACACAAATAAACCAAGCAATAATTATTCCTTTCCACTTATGGGATCCTTTCAAGTAGCAACACTGTAGCTGGAGCTCAGTGACTATTCCATCTTCATCATATTTAAGTCAATTTTAAAGCAGAAATGACAAAAACATATGTTTCCTGCTCCTCAAACGTGAGAATTTTATTATGATTTATTATTTTTCAAATTATTTCATTAATATTATTATATACATTATTTTTTAAATAACTGTCTATCTGGGTTTTGAACACTTGCAGGTCTCCCAACTTGTGGAAGCCCAGTTTTAAATCTCTGGAGTAGCCCTTTAACATCAGTGTTGGTGTACAAAACACAACAGAGAGTGTGTTACTGTCACTTGATTCTTCACTAAGTCAAGCTACAGAAAATGAACTGATGACAGTTTTGATAACAGATTCATTGGATTCATTCATTTACCAGTTCCCCACTGGTGTTCCTCTCTGTGCAATACACCTGTTAAATGAATACCTTTCAACGACTGCCACTGTCAATCAAAATGAGCAGTTTGAAGACAGCACTGGGCCCTTTAGATGGATAATAGTTGATATTTTTGATATTTCACAGACAATGATGTGTTAAATAATAAACAAATAAAAAGCAGAATAAATGATAATGATGTGCATCCTGTCCAGTATAACTGAGTCATCAACTCAGTCACCACCTCTAATCAGATCCCATAATTACAGAATAACTTAACCAAAACTATTATTTGCTGTTGAGGCCTCATAGACCAGTTTTAACTCAAACCAAACACCAGTTGAGTCAGTGATGTGTGTGTGGAGGAGCAGCACACACACAGCTGGAGGGAGGATCAGAAACATGCTGCCTCCTCTGATGAATTCTGGTGCTTGTTATGACATGTAATGACATGTTTTCCTGACTCACAATAAGCTCCTGTAGTACCTTCAGTGTTGTTGTTGAGTAGGTGCATCCCTTAATGGTTTGTTTGGCTATTTCAAAATGAAATTTCAGGCAGAGTTGAGGTGGCTGAGGAATATGACGGTGACTTTGGTTCAACCCAGATATCAAGCCAATAGAGACCTTTGGGTGTTTAGTGTAAGTAGGGCAGCAGCAGCCTGGAGGTGACAGACGTGGGGTCACACAGGAAGGTCACTGCACTCTGCTTTGCAGTTCTGGGAATTTGGAAGATTTTTATTTTTTTATTTTTACCACAATGAAAACATTATTTTGCAACACTTTAAAGATGAAGGACTGAACATTCAGAAAAGCCTTGTTATAAATGACACCAGTGGCCATTAAGTGAACAGCAGCAGCATTCTGGGCATCAACCAAAACAGTGACTAACTGGCATCATGTTGATAGATGAGGTAATTAAAATCATGGCTGTGCAGAGCACTAAGGTCACCAAGGTCCAGACCTCTGTGTTTTATATAGTAGTTGGTATATGTTGTGAAATTACAGGCTAAAAATATCTCTGCAAAGATACTGTGCAACGCCAAGATAACTAAATAGATACATTTTCATCTGATCACCTATGTCACTGCTTGTGTGATGGCGGGTGGAGTGAATGATCTTGTTGTTACTAGAAAGTCTTTACTGCACACGACGTCAGTCACATTCCCGTTTGTTAAACATCACATCCTTTAGAGTTTCCAAGAAATTTATCAGTGATGAGTCCACAGGCTGTTACAGCCGACTGATTAAGGGGTCTCATTTTTAAAGTTAGTTTACAACCTTTCCCCACATTGAAAATAAAAAATCCATTAATCCATGTAAATCACTTCACATTCTTACATATGGCAACTTTAAACAGAAACACCTGGTTTGTGTAGGGGGGAGCAGTGTGTAGCCTGAGAGACAAAACCCTGGGCATAATAAGTGCTCACACAGTATGTTCCTGTGTGTGCACTGAAGCAGTCAAAGCCAGCGTAGATGTATGTATCTGTCTTTTTGGAAACACAGGCAGCAGACTGAGACTCACAGCCAGGTGAGGTCAGTGAGCAGCATGCTGAGTCACTGTGAGGCTGATATCTGACTGCACCTCTCTCTGCGTGAGAGGAGACTAGAACTGAATTTACATCTCAGTTTTGTTGGTTTGCTGAGCTGATAATGACATAAATGTTGCACTGTCTCTTTTAACTATGGATTCAACCAAACACAACTGACGCAAACTTTCACAAGTCTAGACTATAAAGCTCTGCATATAAAATCTGCCTCTTTGTTGTCTGGCAGGGAGTTGGATGAGACACACATCTGTCTGTTAGATAGAACATATAACTTCAAACAAACACCAGAAACTGGCAGACACAGCTAGCCTGGCTCTGTCCAAAGCTTAAAAAATCAGCTCGTCTAAAGATCACTGATGTTTGTTTGGGATACACAAATGTACACAAATGACTATTTAGTGTTTTACAGGGGTTTATATGGACCTGGCTCCCAGCTCCACTGTAAAGAATCTGGGAGTTATCTTTGACCAGGATATGTCCTTTAACTCACACATAAAACAAACTTCTAGGACTGCCTTCTTTCACCTGTGTAATATCACCAAAATCAGACATTTTCTGTCTCAAAACAATGCTGAAAAACTAGTCCATGCATTTGTTACTTCCAGGCTGGACTACTGTAATTCATTATTATCAGGCTGCCCCAACAAGTCTCTAAAGACTCTGCAGCTGATTCAAAATGCTGCAGCACAATTACTGACAGGAACTAGGAAAAGAGACCATATTTCTCCTTTGTTAGCCTCTCTACATTGGCTCCCAGTCAAATCCAGAGTAGAATTCAAAATCCTCCTCCTCACATACAAAGCCCTTAATGGTCAGACACCAACATACCAATCCCACTAGGACATTTCACTCCCAGAATGATGGTTTACTGGTGGTTCCCAGAGTTTCTAAGAGTCAAATGGGAGGCAGAGCCTTCAGTTATCAGGCTCCTCTACTGTGGAACCTTCTCCCAGTTTGGGTCCAGGAGGCAGACACCCTCTGTACCTTTAAGAGTAGGCTTAAAACTTTCCTCTTTGATAAAGCTTATAGTTAGGGTTGGCTCAGGCTTGAACCATCCCTTAGTTATGCTGCTATAGGCCTAGACTGCTGGGAGATCTCCCATGATGCACTGAGCTTCTCTCTCTCTCTCTCTCCACAGTATGGATTCATATCCCATAAATACATGTTATTAACTCAATATCTTCTCTTTCCTGTAGTATTATGCTCTTCTGTCTCTCTCTCCTCTTCTGTCTCTTTCTGCAGGTATTTCTGCCTCTGGAGCTGTAGAGTCTGATCTGTGATGACAAGTCTCCTGCTGCTCTTACAACTCCACTCAACACCTGCTGCTACAATTAGAAATTATGTATACTGCTATTAGTTTTAGTGCTACATTAGCAGTTAATACTTTAATTATTACTATTATCATTACTACTACTGTATTATTGGCATTACCTTACATTTTATATGGAACCTGTGTTATGCTATGTTCTTCTCTCGCTATCCTCTCCCCTCTCCCCCCCTCTCCCCCTCTCTCTCTCCTTCTTAACCCAACCGGTCGAGGCAGATGGCCGCCCACCCTGAGTCCGGTTCTGCTCGAGGTTTCTGCCTCTTAAAGGAAGTTTTTCCTTGCCACTGTCGCCTATTGCTGCTCATGGTGGGATTTGTTGGGTCTCTCTCTGTAAATACCTATTTTAAAGAGTACAGTCTAGACCTGCTCTATATGAAAAGTGCCTTGAGATGACTTTTGTTGTGATATGGCGCTATATAAATAAAAAATTGAATTGAATTGAATTTATATGCTAGGCTGTTTCTTTCTGGAATCTGCCTGGCAACTGTCAAAATGCCAAACTTTCCTTTTAATCAAAACAATGTTTCCTGATCAGTTTCATCGAGTCAATGTCAAGTCTTCTGACACAGAGCAGAGAGACCCTGCTAACATCCAGCTCATTCACATGTTCAACACCACCATCAAATTCACAGTTAAACAGCATTCTGGCTACACTCTTGACTGTAGTTAATATGGGTATTGCAAACACTGTTTGTTTACCCTTCATTAGAAGTAGGGCTGTGTATTTTGAGTATAGCATCTAATTGGATAAGAGGCTGAAAGTGGTAGGTGTCATGTTGAGCTACCTCCAGCACAGCTGCAGAGCAGTTAGACAGTGGAAAATGTTTTTTAAGACATCAGTCAAATCACCACAACAATCCAAGGATGAGAAGCCAAGCTAAAGGCCTGATGTGTGGCTGTGAGCGGTCGGGGACTGACCGGTGTGACAGGTGCCAGTGGAGGTGGAGTTGGAGCAGGGACACGGTGCACAGGTTTCGGTCCGGGCCGCTCCAGGGCTGCGGTAGAAACCAGGCTTACACTCCTCACAGTTGGATCCCTGGGTGTTGCCCTCACAGTTCAGACACACTCCTGGAGGACAGAACAAAGGTCACATGATTACAGGGTTTTCTCTTAATCTGGTTTCTTCAGCTTGGTCACTGCAGAATCATCCCTCCAGTACGGGGCTCTGCTGTGTTTGGAGGGGGGAGGGGAGGCTAACAGCTTTTAGTTTGGACTTTTATTCGTGTGCACTCCTCAAATTTGATTTATAAATTATTTATTTATTCCACATTGTACTCCTAAATATTTAATATTTATGTACCTAAACATTTAACAACCTCTTCAAGAGATCACAACTTGTTTTATAAGACAGACTTGAGCACAGCAGAAAAACAAAGTCAGGGTTTTATCTAAAGTGGAATTAAAGGGAAAGTCATTCCCATTCCTATCATCATATAATTTTAGCAAATAATAACTAGCATGCTTTCCATAATAATGGTAGAATGAGCAATCAGAAACACTGTTTAAATTGTTCTTTTATTAATTCATTAAAATTAATTGTTGACTGTTCAATCCCAGCATTTACTTTATTTATTTGAAGAATATGAACTGTAGTTAAAGATACAGATTATATGTTGAGCTGAAACATGCAGAGGAGATGGAGACAGCCTGTATGTTGACTGACAGGTGAAAAATTAGTTTTTCAAACTGTTGAGTTCAAAGACAGTTGGACACCTGAAATTTATATCTGTGGTTTTGATATCACACTGCTTTTATGTGTATTTAAGTTATTAGTCGACATTAATATATTTAATTACTTACATAGAAAGGTTAATATGCTCTATTGTCGTTCATTGTTATTATTGTAAATATTTGTGTTCTGGTGTTACCACCATCACAAGGTTTGCAGTTGAGCTTCTGTCTGTGGCTGAGTTGTTGTGCCTCCATGATCACAACATAGGTTATGTAGACATGACTAAACCTGTCTGAAGGCTGCCTTGCCTGCTGGCTCTTTGTGTAACAGTGGTTTTAGCGATGTGCTATTAGTCTGCCTCCTCTACCAACTATGTATCAACCTGCTGTTGACAGAGAAGCTACTAATGAGTGAAATCAGCTGCTGAAAACCAACAGGAGGTCACTGCAGCAAGTCCTAGACTTCACAGACTGAGCTATTGGTTGGGTGGGGTAACCTTAGTGGGGAGTGTCTCCCTACATCAAACTGTGGACAGCTATCAAGCACCATTTGTCATAAATCATGGGGTTTCTAAGTGAAACTCAAATTAACTAACTGAAGCAGTGGGGATTTATTGTGTTACCAGCACCCACATCTTGTTGTAAACATGGGCCCTCAAGGTTCGTGGGTGAATATTCAAGTGCAGAACTTGTGCTTTTTATTTGTCTCTGCATTCTTTTACTCAATCTTTAGAAAAAAAAGGGTCAGTGCAGGGACACTCTGCCTCTGTCCTGCTGGAAATGACGACTCCCTGTCATGTTTATCTGTGGTCCACAGTGTTTGGGATACTGTATAATTTGCATTTGCACAATGTGTTGTGTAAGCAGCCCTGGGGAGAGGCCAGGGTCAGTGTTTAAAGGGAGCTGTCAAATCTGAACTATTTTCATTCACAGCACTGTGAACACTGAGCCCAGCCACAGCACTCCATCTGCCCCTGCATTATAATGGCAAGACATATGGCTTCTAAGACCCCCCCCCCCCCCCATGCCTGTCACTAGCTGGAGGTTTTTAAGTCTTTAAGCCTGGCTGCTGGGAGGTGAGCAGCAATCCTCCTTTAAATGTGATCAAGGACACGGAGGAACAGAAATCAGACCAGAAACTGGATTTGTGCTTTTTTCCATTTGAACACTTTATATGTAGTTTGGTTCTGACTTAGCAGCTTTCTGAGTCCTTCTCACCAGCTGAATATTACACTTCTGTTGTGGTTCCACAGTAAATATTGACTTTAGAGAAACTGAGGGGTTGGTGTGCTGCCAAAGGCTTTAATTAAACACAGCGTATAATTGTCAGTCAGAGTATAGTACCAAGGTGTTAACCTGGACACAGCCCAAGAGCAAAATATATTTAAAGAACTTTTATTCTATAGTGTGTAACTCACATTGTTGGACTTTGTAAGCACCATGTCAATGATATAACTTGCTGAGGTAGAGCTAATTTAAACTCTGCCATATACTAATATAGCATTGCATCATATTTAATGAACTAATCATGTTTTTTTAATCAAATGTCTCATGCTACAAAGTAACCAGTCACTATAGCTGTTTAATAAATTTACTGCAACTACAATCACCTAGAAATAGTCGTTAAGTATAATATCGAGTAAACTAACAAAATGAATCTCCACTGTTGATTTCAGTGGGAGGTCTGCCTGGATTTAAATCCAGCATCTCCTTTTTGACAGTGACAATCCCACATACTAAAAACGTGTTGGTACAAAGCAGAACTTAAAGCTTAGTTAGGGTGACTATGAACCTCAAATGGGGAGATACATTTGAGGTACAACTCGCTGTGGCCTTATGCTTTTGTCAAGACTAACAGAAAAAACTTTGAAAAGAAAAAGTTGAGTTGAAAAACAACAGACTGTTTCAAATGTGGTTTTTATAAGTGCAGGCAGCCCATTCAATTCTGAAAATGCTGAAAATGTGTATCAGTCTATCCCAGCATTCCTTCTGTCCTCAGCGGCCTCACCGGACTGTGGATGGCAGTAGCTGGTGTGGTTGTGACACTGGCAGGGCCGGCAGCCAGTACTGCTGAAGTGGAAGAAACCCGGATGGCACTCATCACACTTGGGTCCGTACACTCCCGTCTTGCACACACATATCCCTGAGCTGAAAGAGGAAAAACAGAAGACTGAATCAATACAACAGTGTACAAGTTACAGAGAGCTTTTCATTGAATGCAACAGAGCATCAGGCCAAAGATGAATGGAGCTGTGTGTGAGTTTGCTTTTTGGACTGCAGTCATGACAGATGACGTCCAGACTGTTGTGGTGATTCCACACTTGACCTCCTGCAGGTTCTCTCATCCATCTGCTTCCTGTAACTGTGCTCCAGGTATATGAGGCATGTGAGAAGCACCCTGACAGTTAGCTATAGTTCAGAGCCGTCTGAACCTCTCATATAGCATCAGTTTCTCATAACGTGATGGCCATGCTGTGCTGGGCACTGCTGAGTGGAAACTGTCACATACTTTCTATTAACAGATTCATTTGTCAGTTTGTTTGTACAGTTCACCCAAACCACAAATAAAATTGATTTTACTAATTTCTAATGTTAACACAGTTTAAATAATAAATCTGTCTGTGAGGTTTCTGCTGGCTTCCAAACACAACTGAATTTAGTAAGTGGTCATCAAAGCATCGATTTATCTTTCCAAAACCAATGTCACTGTTACTCAGGATAATCTATAAATCTCACTGTCAACGGTTTTCATTGGAACTACTTCCTACCAAAGTAACAACTAATTTACACTTAAACACAACCACATAGGTCTTTGGCAGATTGGATAATTGTTCAGGATCAAATAAGCCAAGTGTAAATGCAGCCCAGAGGAACTGGACCCACCTGGATCTCATCTTGAAGTGATCTGTGGAGAGTTGTATGGTCGTACTCCTGTGATAACGGCAGCTGAAGTTACACTGCAATTTCACTTCAGTAAACACGTCGCTCTCCCTGTCAAATGAAAGCCTCCAGAAAGAAAGTGGCCAATTTTCAAACATGTAGTCCTTCAGAATGTATGGAATGCTACTGTGATGTTTATCTGATCCCTGATCAGTTCAACCACAGGATGATCTCTATGGGTGAGGGAGCTGAGCCCTGTTTTACTAACGAAACTAGAACTAGACCAACAAAACAGCTTGGCTGATATCCATCCATCCATCCATCCATCCATCCATCTCGCTTATCTGTTAAGGGTCGTGGGCGTGCTGGAGCCTATCCCAGCTGACATTGGGTGAGAGGCCGGGTACACCCTATATGGATCGCCAGTCCATCATGACCAACATACCAGACAAACAACCATTCACACTCACAGTCACACCTACGGACAATTTAAAGTCCCCAGTTAACCTGCATGTCTTTGGCCTGTGAGAGGAAGCTGGAGAACCAAAGAGAACCCACACACGCACAGAGAGAGAACATGTAAACTCCACACAGAAAAGCCCCGGCTTCAAACCTTCTTGCTGTGAGGCGACAGTGCTAACCACTGCACCACCATCTGTGTGTATGTCTGTTGATAAGTACAAACTGTAGAACAACATGCTACACTTGGTTTGAGGCCATTTAGAAAAATGTCATCTGTCCATCAGACACGAGTTGGTTTTTACACTTAGTACGTCTCACGGTCACAGTCCTTTAAAAAGAGAACTGTAAAATGGTTGTTAGTTTATCTTCTGTGTTTATGTTATAAAACACTATCAGTAGATTTATCCTACTCCCAAATGTTCATATCAGTTACAGCCTCAAAAATCAAGCATCAGTCAGGCTATAAACAGAACTGAATAGAAGAAATCAGAGCACTGAGCCTTTAATTGACTTCATGTGTTTAACAGAGCTGCGTATGATAGCTCTCAGATGAGAAAATCTCAATGGATAATTCCCAAGAATGCTGGCAAAGTTAAATTCAATTACACTGGAACTCATCAGCAATAATACACACACGCCCATCACTTGTTTTGTTATGGTGTCTTTTCCAGGTTGGATCAGCACTGTGACTGCTCTGTGTGGCTGTTTGTCAGTTATACATGAAGGAAGAGTGAGTGGCAGAGAGAAGCTTTGTTTGAGAAAAATCTGCCATGGCTCTCTGATCCCACCACATTCAAGGAAATTTCTTACACAAAGTACAATGCTAAGTCAAGCCTGATCAGCCCTCCAACCCAGACAATGGACTCAGTAACATAATCTGAGGACAATAACTTCAAAACAATTGAAGTAAATTGAGAGTGACTGGGAACACTTTCCATGAGCGTGTGCGTGGGTCTTCATACAAACAGGGCTTTGTTAAAACAACTGCACTTAATGCAAATGAAGATGCCCATGGCAATGCTCAGTGGGGCGTGGGCATTGCTGAGGACAAGGCTGGGAGATCAACAATCCTCATTCCTCTGGCTACACACACACACACACACACACACACACACACACACACACACACACACACACACACACACACAGAATAACAAAAAATACCCACATGCATCTTCATATAATGCAGAGTACAATAAGACACATTTTGAGAATAAACGTGTTTGTGCTGTTCAAGTTACTTCATTGATTAATCTGCCAGTTGTCTCAATTAGCAATTTGTTTATTCAATAAAATGGTGAAAATATCCATCTCAGCTTTTGTGTCTGTTTTATCTAAAACCCACAGAGTGTCAGTTCACAAAGAAATAACACACAGAGAAGCAACAAATTATCACATCCGAGAAACTGAAAGCACAGAGTGCTTGGCATCAACTATTCAACAAAAAAAAAAAAAAAACGTACTGAATTATTTCCTGTTAATCAATTCATAATATCAGCTTGAAGAATGTGAAATAAATAGTAATTGTGACAGCTGCAGGTCTGTGAGTGAGCATGTGTTATAAATAGCTGCATCATCAGTAGAGATGATCTCGTCTGATATGAGGCATGTCTGTGACCTGTGATTGGCTCATTTACAATGTATGACAACTAAAAATCAGTTCTTCCAACAGGCAGATGGGTGGGAATTGTACACCACTTCTACTCAGCTGGCAAATTGCATATGCTGCTCACACTGACCTGTATCTACAGCTTGTGACTAGGAAACAAAGTAACACATGTGCTAGCCAATAGACTGCTAAACACATGGCTGAGACCAGTCACTGCACTGTCTCTGCTAACAGCTCACACAGTTACACAAAGACCTGCAGTAATGATGGTTTCATACCATTAGATACAGGTCCTTCATTCATCTGGGTCTGATTTGACACGTTCCACCCACCTAAACATTGTTGTAGACCAAGCTCACACCCCCAATGGCAACAACACTCCCCAGTAACAGAGGCCTCCCACAGCAGGACATTGCTCCTACTACACCACAAAAACTGCTCAGAAATGTTTCGAGGAACACAACAAAGAACCCAAGGTGTTGACCTGGCTTCCAAATCCCCCAGATCCCAATCTGATCCAGCATCTGTGGGATGATCCAGAACAGGCCAGATCCATGGTGGCCCCCACCCCATGGAAGGAGGATCCCCAAGGATCCACTACTGATGTCACAGTGTCAGACACCACAGGACACTCCCGGAAGTCCTGTGGTGGCCCTATATCCAACTGCTATAATACAATAATAAAATTAGGAGGGACATTGTAAGTGTTTTCCAGTAAGTAAGCTGTATATTAACAAATAACTCATTACATGATAAGGACTGAAAAACCATAGAATCTGATGTAGTATTAAACAGTACAGAAGAATCCTCTAATGCAGCACCACAGCCTGTTCTCTGCTCTGACTGGCTGGCAGTCACTCAGACACTGACCTGTGGCAATGCAGCACAATCTGTCATCTGTGTCTGCTGAGTCTTCATCTTACACTGAGAGCAGCTCAAATATAGAGGGCTGTCATCTCGTTACATAGCCTGCAAATCTCCCAGCTCCACTGTTGTTGTGAAGGGGGGGGGCTCTCAGAGGGATGGAGACAAGGCTAACGAGACAGTGAAAGCCACCCTCCATCAGTGAGCAGTAATCTGGGTGTTCATTTGTACCCTCTTGGCCAGGAGGAGGGGCTTGTTATTGTTTTGGTGTGGTTTCACTGCGCTGCGCTGTGCTGGCCCAGCTGCTCTGCGTCAGATCTACATGTCAAGTAGGTCAGTGTTACATGGGCAACAAAGCTTAGCCCCTCTTTGTGGATGTTGTGGCGACGCTGGCCATCGGTTGTTACGCGTGTCGGATCAGAGCAGTTGTAAAAAAATCCTCTATGTAACCGGAAGTGCTGCCAGTTTAATTACCAAGAGGTGAATGGTTGGCAAAATAAACAGGGAACTACATTGAGCAGGTTTAGTTGCATTGCTGGATGTGCTGGCAAATCCTGAAAGGGTGTGTTAAGCAACTGAGCAGCAGGACTTGTGATCTGGTCTCTGCTGGCCTCAACTACAAGTCAGAAGATGTCCAAGTATTTATTAAAGTAAATGAGCCAGGTTTATGATGTGACATTCAACAACATTCAAAGGTGAAATCTATGTTTTCTACTTTGTTTCCTGCATTATATCATGAATTTACATCATGATTAATAACAAATAACAACAAATAACAAAACAATAACAAAACAAAATACATCAGTTTCACCACTTTAGCTTAGCACAGAGACTGGAAGCAAGGGGAAACTGCTAGCCTAACTCCAACATGAGTGGAAAACCACCAAAGCCGTCTGATTTACATGCTTCTTGTTAATTTATAAGTTTGTCACACATCATTTCATGTGTTAACTGGGTTCTGCTGACAGATGTGTAGTGACAGAACTCAAACCTAATACCTCTATGAGAAATGAAACTCAGAGATACTTCATGCAGTCACTGCACATTTCAACTGTTGGTAATGGATAGAAAAAATATGAATATGCAAATACAAAGTGTGGGAGTTGTTGAAGATTCTGTTTTTTTCACTTTTGGGAGAGCTGGTGTGATAGCAAACAAGCAAATGACACTCCTCCAACACAGATACACACATTCAGTGGTTCTGATTTACAAAGAAACATTCATCTGTGTATCTGCACCAAACACCCAGCCACAGACAGGGCAGTGCAGTGAGGCACTGACTGCAAGTCTCCTGGGTGTGGCCATCAGTCAGGACTCAGACGTGTGGCTCTAACCCTGCAGTCCTGCTTTCTGATGACAGCGGGATGCTGGGAATCAGCTCAATGCTTCCACTTCATCAGACAGCAACACATGTTCAGTCAAATGCTTCGGTCAAAGTGGGTATTGTTGGTTTACATTTTGTATAAACTAGCTCTTTGACACATGATTTTGATCTTGCAAGAACATCAATTTTGCCCTAAAAATAACACCTGCACTTTTTTCAGTAAACAGTTTCTACCTCACTGTTGGATGAAAAACAGATATGCCTGACATTTATTATGAGAAACATTCATGTGAACTATGAGGAAGAATAAAGCACTCTCACTCCTCTAACAGTTTAACCCAGAGCCTGCATCACTGTTCAGCAAATAAAATCAAATAATATCAAACAGCCACTGCAACTGATGCAAAGACACCTGGTGACAGTAATGCATCTACTGCAGAATGACACATGATGCAGAGACAGACATTTCATTACACACTGTGGTGCCTTCCATACAGTACTGTAAAAAGAATACCAAGAGGAGCTGACTCAAATACACTACTGATATAACTGTTGAGACAGATATAAGTAAGACAGATCTTTTGTCAAATACTGGATTGACCCAACCCAACAAACTGGGTAACACAGTGCGTCTATTTTCTATCACATGATTGGCTGTTCAACTGCAGGCAGAATGCCATGTCATGAGTGAACAAGAAGAGGAAATCTTATTAGAGCTGTTAAGAACATTGAATAATGATGCAAATACAGCTTTAAAGAGCCATTAACCCTGAAGGAATTTCATTAGTTAGGGTTTCAGTGAAGCTTAGTGTCCCAGAATAAGGTCATTTAAAAAACTAGTTAGCACTATTCATCTGCCCACGTGCAGCTGTCAATGATGAGTGATTTACCCAGTATCAACATAGCCGATCCAGGACATACTGGTGGGTGTTTATGGCCTTTAGTCATGCTTGTGGTGTGGGGCTCTGCAGATGGCAGAACTGATTGGTTGGACCACCACTTTAGGACTGAAACATGAGCAGTACACCATTTCATGCTGCCAGAGGTGCCTGTCGAGTGGTCGAAATGCTTTGTAACCCCCCCCCACACACACACCCACACCCACACACCTTTCCAGCGTCACAACCCACATTCCCATCTAAGGCTGGGATTGGCAGGCAGTGTAGAGGTGAGAAAGCAAGCAAGGAACTTCTCTCTCAAGCCCGGTTTCGGTTTCATTTGTTATCCAACTATTGCTGGCACTTTTCATGTTTCCAGTCGAGTGCAACACTATAACTGTCTTCCAGGAGAGACTGTGTGAAAATGTGTGCTGTTATCCCTGTTATCACCATGAGTGTGCCACTTTTGACTGTAGTCAGACACAAAACACCAACCAGTAGTTTCTAGTGTGACCTGGCTCTTAGTCTTGTTATGTTTTTGAATGTTTATCATCCGTTCATCATCATTTCTTTACCCAAACCATGGCTTTACACCGACATATCCCACATCCATCACACTCACCTCTGTAAATTAAAAAAGCAGCACAGACTTCCATGGTCATAGACTCAAATATCATTACTGCTGGAGGGAACAGACACTGAATGCCAAACTGAATTGTGCGAATTATATATCAGAAATATAAGCACAACTATATTTAGCAACAAATAAACACAACTGGACTGCCAAAAACCTAATTTAAACCTGAGATATGCCTGTATATCAAAGTCTCTTCACAACATCAAGCTTTTCTTTGCCAGATTTCCCCTGACACAACACTGTAGTGCTTCACAGCACACTCACAGAACTCTGAACCACTGAGGCAGTGAACATAGGTCACGTCATTATCAGCAATTCTTGTGAAGGGTGAGTTAATCAACAACCTGCGGCCCTAAAAAGAACTAAGTGCTTATTTGTACTGATGGATGGCAGTTTCCCCATTTGATGAACTCACTGGAACCTCTGCTGTTACAGAGCACAGCAGATGGTTTAACAGCATCAATTTTAAATTCCAAAAAACTGAGAATAATCAGTGTCATCTGAGACACTGTATTGGACTAATTTCAAGACACTTTTTTTGCCTCTTGAAATTAAGTACCACTGCACAGCATTTTAATCAAATGGAGCTCATTCTTCTTGACGTTAAATGCATTCTCTCTTTTTTCTTTCTTTTTTTTTGACTCTCAAGAACTGATGTAGAATTCTGGTGTTGAAATAGCTGAAAATAGATCTTCCATCACAGTCAGTCCCACCAGCTGGAAATATCTTTTTGTGATGGCATCTATATTTGGATTTAGCTTTCCAGACAGATGCAACAAAAACAAAGTGACAAGGACATTCTTAATAGGGCTGCGTGGCAGAGTAAACATTATGCCATTTCATAACTAAAGCCATGCACAGATCCAGATTTTTTTCCATTTTCACACTGGCATTTTGTGGGGGGTGTCAAAGCCTTTCCCTCTACGCTTGGCTTGGGGGGTGCAGCTGTAACAGTAGGACAGCTGTTTGTGCTCTTGCCAGGACTAGCTTCCCTGTGCCAAAGCACACTGGTTGAATGAGCTCTTCTCAGGGTTTAAATTAGAGGATCACTCATTCAGCTTATGACATTAGGAAACCACAGCTGAAGTACAAATTAACACCTGAGGCTGGTAAAGACATAAAGACATCTCTGCTGCTGCTATCAAACTCATGTTAACCTGCATGTATCTGGACCTGTGAACTGTTGTTCTGGGCATAGTTCTACTGTAGGAGAATCTTTATGCTACAAGATCCAATGATACTTAAGATGTTTATGTTACTCCATCCTTGTGTGAACAGTTTGTTGCAGATCCATAATAAAACTGTTTTCAGAGTTTGGTGTGGAAAAACACTGCACAGAGCCCTGACCTCAATCCCATCCAACACCTTCAGGATAAACTGGAACACAGAATTTGAGCCAGGCCTTGTTGTACAACATCAGTGACTGACTGCACTGAAGGTTTCAGTATGCTCCAAACCCCCTCGCCAACACCTCGCAGAGCTACCTTTTTCCCACCTTTTGTCCGAAACTTGACACTACATGCAGCCTCTGGCCAGTGTAGAGGTGAACTAATGATATTCCTGTCAGCCTCAGCTGTACTTTGTGTTAACTCACAAATGTTGGCATGCTAGTTTAATGGCAGCCATTATACCTGCTAAAAGTCAGCATCTTAGCAGTGTCAGTGTGAGTATATTAGCATGCTGATGTTAACATTTGGGTTAAAGCAACACTCTGCCTAAATTACTTACTGTCCTTTATGTGCGGTGGCCTGTTGGGCAGCAACAAAAGAACATCTCCCCTGTCTGTTCTGTGCCCCAGGTGTGGTACAGGGTCTTCAGCTCTCCCTTCACTGCCTGACACCAGGTGTTCTTGGGTCAGCCTCTTTTTCTCTTTCCCTCAGGTGTCCAGTGAAGGGCAGCTGGGGTGATGTTGTTCAGCCTGTTGTTTGTTTGTTTCTGAGCATAGTACAGGCAAACATGATGGGCTAAAACATGAACTAATGCATAAAATAAAAATATAAGCTGGTTTGTTTTCACTGTCAGTGCAGTATTCCTGTAACAGCAGACACAACTAGAGCACCAACTGTCTCTGTCTTGGCTTATTACTTAATGGGAAAGATACCTAAAGCAGCAGACTGAGGGGGGAGGAAAGCTGGCAAATCTGCATAACTTACAGTGATAAGCTCCTAACGGGGGCTAGGCTATGCTAATGGGGTTAGCAATGGTCAGGCTCAGACTGTCTGATAAGGACTGTGTCAGTTTTATTGCTATGTGAAAGCTTGAAGCCCTGAAGTAACCCTCCTGTCTGCACCTTCACCTACATCCTACTGACCTCGAGACACAGCCTTTAAGGCTTCAGAAACACCAAAAGACATCCTGTGTTTCCATCCTAGGACTACACCCATTAGGATTTAGCTTATGTAAGCCTATACTGTGACGTATTTTTCAAAGCATGACAGCACAAATCCTCTGCACACTGTGGACACTGACTCAGGCTTTGAAAAGCAGCAGCATTCCTTCTCATGGTTAGAGGCAGAAAGTGCAGTCGCTATTTTTACCATGTTCCTAACCCACACACACACACACACAGCTTCTTATCCAAGTTGCAGTTCTTGTGACTCGAGGAGAGACTGCATGTTAGGGCTGCTGTGTGTTTTTTGGCTTTGAATTTGAGGAGTAAGCAGGGTCTGAACCAGAGTCTGAACATTTTGCTGCCTTCAGGGAGGCCTGATGGTCTGGCTCAATGGGCAGAGTAATGATTCTGCAGGGTTATGGCTTTATGATGAACATAAAGTCTGAGCAAAGCAGAGCCCCAGAACATCTCATCCCAGTCTTTAGGAGATAACAAACACTAATTCACAGCAGACAGTCTGTTTGGGATTGGCAGGCCACAGCACTTTTGTAACTAAAGATAGTAGCTCTTCAGAAAGCTTCAGGCAGTTTGCAGATAAATCACACATCTTCACAAAGTCTGATTTTGCCATGAAAACATAATGCATACAACCAGGCTACATATGAAAGAGGGTTTCCCTACCATTATAAGACTTAGGCAGAGTGCCTAAGAACAAACAGAACAAACTGCAGAGAGTTCTCTACTGCTCTTATGCAGGCAATTATGCAGTCATTACATCAGATATTATTTTTGAATGGAGAGAATATCAGTGTAACACAGAGGGCTAGTGACTGTTTGAGTCTGTCTTTCAGAGTCAGTCAGCCATAAAAGTGTTCTGTTACCCTAGTTTAACCTGCAGGAGTTTCTGAAGGCTGCTGTAACATGTTCTGAATGCCACGAAAGGAAATACATTCATGATGAGTGAAAATGAGTTAACAGGGTCTACATCTCTACTGCAGAAATGAACTAGAAAATCTGTCAAACAGCTGTCACAGATGCCAAGCTCAAAAAGAACCCAAAACTCCCCAGCCAAACACCATGGGTCAGCAGCAAATACAGAGATGAAAAATGGTCAGGTACCTTAAAGGTGTACTGTGCAGGATTTGTCAGTTGTTTGTTCATAAACACACAATTCCTCCCCTCACTGAGCCAATCCCAGCTGACATTGGGTGAGAGGCAGGGTCCTGGACAGATCACTTGTCTATCACAGGGCTGCCATATAGAGACAAACAACCATTCACACCTATGGATAATTTAGAGTCACCAGTTAACCTACATGTCTTTGGACTGTGTTAGGACGGCGGAGCTGGAGAGAACCCACACAGGAAGAGGGAGAACATGTAACCTCCATATAGAAAACTACTCGAACCTTCTTGTTGTGAGGTGACAGTGATAACCACTGCACCATTGTACATAACCAGACATATTCATTAGCTAATACTCAAATACGACTATTTCTGTTTCTTAATGTATGTTTGGCTGCTGGGTAGGTTGGTTATGTTTGTCTCATCAGATGGTTTCTACCACTAGATGATGTTGGCTGTCTCATTTGTTGTCTCATTTCACTCAAATTTAGTGGAACATTAGGTGATGGGCCAATGATGAATGAGTTTTGATGGAAAGCCAGGAAAAATAAAACTGATTGTTAAAGCTGCATTCATTGATTTTTTGGCTACTTGGAGGCAGCAGAACATGTAAATACAATATCTCACATATCCCACAGTTACTGAGACATCCATTACGGTAACACTGTACAGCAGTTGTTGTTTTCATTTTAGGTAAAACACTTTGGAACAGTTCTACTCATGTCTTATTTTGATGAAGATTTGTGCATTAACAGGAATGCAGGTCTCTGTTTATTTAAATGTGAAAGTACAAAAAAAAATATTTTATAAAAGTCAATCATCTTGATAAATAATCATTATCTCAACATTGATCCAAATAATTGTGATTATCATATTGGGTGTAATCAAGCAGCCCTAACCTGTCACATAGCTAATGTGCTCAACAAGCAGGTTTAAACAGTTGGCAGAAAAGCAACAGCATTAGCTTTCGTTTGGAGTCATGTTTTAAGCCCTCAAAAGATTGGTAAGAGCAACTTCACCAACTCCTGAGCCATCTCTTTAGCCTCTAAATGGTCCTCTGTGTTCACTGGATCGTTGCTAACCTGGTTTGACTGATGTTTGGTGATTGACAGTGGGTTTATTAGAGCAGAAGAGTAAATGTGTGTGCTGTACAACCAAACCAATCAGCTCAAATTTGCTAAAATGCTCTGCAGAGCAGAGGGAAAGTGCTAAATTTACAAAGTAATTTAATCCAGTGTTGACATGAAACTGCTGATTTGTGCAGCTTTTTCCACAGTTAGTTAGCAAACAAGTTGACATTATCTTAATACGAGTTTGCTCTGATTATTACTGTTGAGACAAGCACTCCACAGTCAAATTCATCAAAGATATTAACAAGGTCTCATAAATTACGTTGATTAAACAAACGTACACCTCCGACATGGAAACCAGAGGGTGTGAAAACCGTAAAGAGGAAGCAGAGAAGGTAGTCTGACCTGTCACAGAGGTGGTTCACTGCACCGAAGGAGTCACAGGCGCAGGGCAGGCAACCACTGGTGCCATTGGTGAAGTATCCCTCCTCACAGTCCTCACACTGCAGACCAGTGTATCCTGACAGACATGAACACTGACCGGTGCCTTGGTCACACTCGTCCGGATCCAAAATCCCCTCACTGCTGCTGCTGCAGTTACAAAGGCCCTCTGAGTGTTGGTAAAAAGGAAAGAGATGGGAAATACTGTATTAGCAGTGATAAAATTATGCAAGTCTGAATGATACATTATTTTTATTTTATTCTATTTTATATGATTTTAGAAAAGCTAAGACAGTAGCAAACCACAGTCTCAAAACTGCACACAGACTCAAGGTTCAGGCAGTGCTGAATTGGTCAACAACAATTCACTGATTCATCATTGATGAATATACCTCTGAATGATGCAGATACACTAATTTGTACCAGGGTGATATGAAAGAAACAAAAATACTGTCTCTTATATAAGCAGAGCTTGTTGGTCTTTTTTCTTTTATCAAGTACCATGAGAGTTGTGTTAATTATTTTATTTTATTTTATGTTTCATTGTTTGCTTTTTGTAGCATGATTTCAAATTGCAGTTGGTCATTTTGCATGTCCACCAAAAGACCTTTCCCTGATACTGTATAGTAGGCTGCTATGTTGCATGAATGTTGCCTATCCATTACTTTTGGTGATACACATTATACGACATGTTTCCCAATAACTGCATCTGCAAGACTCCTGATGTCCTTCACTCAGGGGCTTTTCATTTCCTGACATCAACTTAGTTAAATGGTAGAACTGTTTGCAGAATGTTCATTTGTAGTACAACATGGTTTGTTGATCTCTATAAAATCATACAGACGTTGAAAGTCAGACCAAAATATCTGCATTTTTTTTTATCCTGCACCATCTGCCGATGATGGCTCTGCTGGCAGGTAGTCTTGCCTTAGTCCTCTCCTCTGTGTATAGCTACCCCCACCGCTGCGTTGAATGGTAAGCTAAACTATTTTTTAATCATCATTTATATCGTTATCACAATAAATACCAGAAAATATTGGGATAAAATTTTAAGTCCATATTGCCCATCCCTACTCTCCAGTGGTATGATTATTAGATTTTGTCATACATGGACAATAAACACTTGAAATATAGGTATTTATATATATAGGTTTTTTTTATTATCATTATTTTTAATGCCTCAAAAATCTGAAATTTTTATTTCTTTTGGACATGAACCTCATTGCTAACAAACTATTAAAACTATTAACTAACAGAGTATTATTATAAAAATGTACTGATGTGGTTCAGTGTGAAAATAAAATGGGCTCCAAACTTTATTCAGCAAGCCATAACCTGGCAAATATGCAGCTGTGGGCCAAATATTTTAGAAGGTAAAGACATCTACTAGTGTAGAACAACCCCTGAAATGTCAAGCATGTAGCATAAATAGTTGAAAAATGATGACTGTACATTAGTTGTTGGGTACAATAACATTATTTACACAAAGTATGAAGCAAATCTAAGATGATCATCTGGGAAAATGTTCTAAAATCTGTTGATTTAACATGCAATTACCCAAAATTTTTCTCAATTAAAACCCTCAATAGCTAAACAGCTTGACATAGCTAGATATTCTGTTCCAGTAACATCCTACTAGACATTCATACAGTTAAAATATGTGGTCATATTAGCGGCAGTCTCAGCGAATAATTTACCTTTGCCCTGTTTGCTCAGTAGAAACAGTGATGCATTGTGTTTGGAAATGCAGAAGTCATGATTCAGGTGGTACGCCATTGATAAAACATTACAATACCAGACTACAAGCTGTGGCACTGACTTCTCACAGTTTGTAACGACTCTGCTCAGGAGTTATAACTCTCTCTGGAACTGTGACATCATATCGTTTTTCCAGGCTGAGTATAGGGAGGTTTCAGGTGGTGGTGAGGTGGTGGGTAAGTGTGACCACACTAAGAGAGAGTAACACTGGGAGCTGTCCAGTACAACCAGCCTTCCACTATCACTAACTTAAAGCTTCCTTGTATATTCACAGTCCTCTTGTCTTCCTGTAGGCCCCTGGGAGCTGCCCAGTACAACGTGCTAAAGGAGCAGGAAAGTTGCTAATACACTTTACTTGTCCAGATTTCTCTCACCAATCAGGGAACTGAAAAACGCAGCCTTTTAAGCCCTGAGCCTGCTTCTATATCCCCTACTGTGCATAAATAATACTCTTTGTAAAGTTCATAAAGCATGACTTATGCTTTTAAAAAGATATGAGTGTGTAGCAGATGGTGGATTTCATGTTAAAACCCATGCACTTTAAGAAACTAGAGGATATAATGACAGGCATGAGGTTGACCCTACAGAGTACAGAGTGGCAATCTATTATTCATCTGATCTCAGGTTAGGTGTGGCGAGTGAGGACTGCAGGCTTGACTTTATGTCTCCTCTCTGTGCTCAGCAGTCAGACAAAGACAACAGGCAGATATGAGATCTCACATGTTGTATGCACAGCGATTGCACGCATAACCTCAGCTAGCATTGAGATAAAGAGGAAAGACAGGTGAATTTTAATGTATTCCTGCCCTGGCATCCCACTCAGATAATGCTGCTCTTCCACTGTTGCTTGGACTTTTATGTAACTAAGAAAGGCCTATGGTTATGCAAGCCTGTGGAGTATACTGTCAGACCCTTTGCTACAGTGACGTCCACTGAAGAACTGTCAGTCCTGATCACGCCTCAGAATGTCTGAAATCTAGCCAGTGAATGCGTATCGCCTCTCACACACACACAGACACTCACACACACAGGCTTTCTCTAGGTGTGGGATAGGGGCCCTGTGGAATGATCTGTAAAGCCTCACAACAGGTTTGATGTAGATTGGGCCGGACCAGTGTGAAGTGGGGAGAGAATGGCTGAAACTGAGGCAGAGTTCACCTCTCTCCCATCTATCTGACTGCTGTAAAGTGGTGTGACAGCATGGCTGGTATTCAGACACACGCATTGGCAGGTTGTTCAGATCAAGTCATGTCTCAAAACTCTTCTCTTGCTCAATTCACCAATCATCTATCTGTGCTGCTACATGAAAAACAAGAGTGGTGGGAGGTGCCCCTGCAGGGAGACGATTACTCTTCCACGTTATCAGCTTTCAGCACTGAGAGATATTTCAAAGACAGGATAACCTGAACTACGTGAAAGCACACCTTATACTGTATCTGTCTGCGGGCCCCTGCTCTGCCAGATAATATTGTGCTTACTGGTAACAGGGCGAGGTGTTAACCAGGTGACGCCTTTGTTCCTTTTGATTGGTCTTTACATTAGAACAATGAAGCATGCTGAGGTTCTTGGAGATGCTTTCAATACAGCAGGGTAAAGCTTTCATATATGATCTCACACAGGGGCCCAGATTTCCTTTTGACTTTGTGGTTCAACAGCGATAAATAACACTGACTGAGTTACTAAGGAAAATGCCAAACAATTCATCTACAAGACTGACACAGAACACATCAACTAACAGACTGACTATCAATTAATCTGTCTGCTATTTTCTCAATTAATTGTGTGGCCTAATGTTAGGAAATGTTGACAAATGGCCATCATAGCTTTTTAAAGCACTAGGTGAGGTCTTCACATTATCCAACTGACAAAACCAAAACCCAAACATACTGAGTATGACTTTCACTCAAGACAAAGAGAAGCTGCATCTGAAAAGCTGGAAACTATGCATGTTAGGTGTTTTTTGCAAAATGACTTGATGATTAATCAGTTTTTAGTTGTTTCCAGTTTAATTGGTAAATAAAATACAGAATTAACAGCTGAAACTGAACATCTGGGTTAGGGTTAGATGTTTAATGAGCCATTTGATGCACATTTTATGTTACTGATTCTACAGATCAGATCTGGCAGATCAGAACCTCTCAGTCCTGCTTCTTTCCTCCAAAGCCATTTCCATTAAATCACAAGACATGCCAATATCAACCATTTATGATTGTAACTCACTATAAACAGCCATTTTGATCATCTTTTCTAATCCTCCACTGAGATTAGTGCTGACAGTAGGGTAGGACACAGTGTGGAGAACAAAGGGTCAATGTAAGAAAGATGACTGGACTGGGCCCCTGATGTGAGGGGCCAAAATCTCTCAGAAAAACAGGCTAGATTTTAGGTTCTGGCTTTGTCACACGAGGCAGCGACTGGTACACAATGTGGTCTGCGAGGAAAAAATAAGGAGGTTTTGATGGACAATGGGGGAAAGAGTTTGCAAAGAACACGTGAAGCCAGTTTTACTTTGAATTCTTCATATTCTTTAACAGTTTGGTGAATTCCAAAGGAAGCACTCTATCCTAATAAAAGAAGGAAACGTCCTCTTCTCTGCTCCTCTGACACACCTCTTAGACTTTCATATCCATTAATAAACCATATTAGACAGGACGCCTGCCTGTGCTGCTGTGTTAGCTGGAGAGCAACACATCCACATGGATGTGAGGTGTAAGAGGAGGGGCTCCACTGTCATTGCTCATTCATGGCTTAGCCTCCATGGCCATTTTGGTTGGATGGCCTTGTTCTGTAAATGCCATGTAAACAACAATAGAAAGGATGGAGCAGCTATCTGAGCAGCTCTTTGCAATTTCTTGCAAATATCAAACATGTCTGGACTAACACAAAGCATCATGGGTCTGCGTGGATGCTGTGGCAACTGACGGATTGGATGAATTCACTGAACAACAACAGGATCAACCGCACACCCTCTCACAGCCCCCCTTCTCCAGCCCTCTGTAAAATGTGGCACACTCGTCCTATGATTAAAGAGCGTCTGGAATATAAAACAGGCCACACAGCAACATCCACGCTGGACACATTTTACACCAAACATAGATGTTTTTCCGACGCTGAGATTTGGTGCGCTACCGGTTATCTGAAGGGGTTCATCATCCAACCTGAGGGGTCTGCCCATTGTTGCGATCTGGTTTATTCGGTCGCTCTCTGCGTCAAAACCACAGTGCGACCCTCCAGCAGCCTACATTATATTACACATGGATGTCTTTCCATTAACTCGTTCTCTCTACATGAATGTGCTAAAAAGCATGCAGCCCAGAGTTCCCCTTTCATTCTTGTGTTTTCGACCGCAGAGAATAATTTAGCTGAGCTGGAGAACAGGAATGACTGCTATCTGTTTGATTCGAAGCTACTCACCTTGACTATTCTCCACTGAGGTAACAGATGTACCAGTATTATCTGCGGCCCAGGCATCGTTGGCGGTGCGCTGGGAAACCATGGACACCATGGTCTGCAGCATTTTCTCCGGAGCAAAAAGTGATGTTTGTGCATCGGTGGATCTTTTGCGTGCACCGGCTACTCTAAAAATCGGTGCTGTTATTTGTTCTGTGGTGGCTGAAATTAATCCAGTATCTGTGGCCGTAATAGTCGTGGTGGTGGTGGTCGGGTCCGTGGTTGGAGGCTGGAAGGTGGTCGCAGTTTTAGAGACAGGGCTTGCAGTGGCGGTCGGGCCGGCAGAAACAATGGCAGGCGACGGTGTGAGACCGGTTAGAGGCCCGAAAGCCAACCTGCTCTCGGGTAAAGTACGAGGCATGTCGGTGCGGAAGATCCCCCAGGTGTCGGAGGCTGAGCCGGGCTTCCTGGAGATTGGCGACGCATCGTAGAGGCTGATGCGAGGTGCAGCTTCAGAAAATCCAACATATACATACAAAATAAATACCAGGACCGGAGATATGTACATCATTAAGGCCGTTAACCTCATATTCAGTTTCAGCTCTCCATGTAAGCCCCAGTAATGGTCTCTCTCAGACCTGTCCCTGAATGGATGCGTACTCCACCATTGATGTCCCCCGGTGGCGTACGCTGCTGTTTGTTGCCCTATGAACCACAGTCAACATTTCACCTGCTCTGCAACCTACCATTATCCACCCGAGATTGACGTAATCTTCAGCCAATAGGAGCCCTGGAAGAACGTACTTGGGCGCTCGTTCATTGGCTGGTTGGACAGTCGCTGTGGCCCCGTAGAGACACATTATACTGTAAATTATCGAACGTTTTCACTCCTCAGAAATGATCAAAACACAACCTGTTCCGTTCAGGAACTGAACACCCCATTAAACCATTTAGTAAAGGTAAGAATCAGATGGTGTAATGTTAACACAACAACGTCACAGATTTGGTTTTCTACGATTACATTTCTGTATCTGTATCAAAGTATCCTGAAATCAAAAATCTCGATTGACGGATCGGATGAAGTCCGTTTTTTTTACTTTTACTTATTTTATCTCTTCGGCCATACGACAGAACATATCTCCTCTACAATTATTATTATTATTATTATTATTATTATTATTATTATCACTGAAAAAGATATAAACAGTAGGAGAACGTAAGGGTTCATTAAGGAATATACTTGTCACCTTCAGTATTTGGCTCACGGAAACCAAACAATACATGTTCCCATTTAAGGGAAAAACTATCACAAACTTCGAAATAAAAACAGTTGGTTCCCTCTAAAGATTTCTGGAAAAGGTGCAGTAAAATAAATGTGACGGTTGAGTTTTGCAGAGGGGAAACAAACAGACAAACAAACTAAACAACAACAACAACAGAAAAAATGTTCTAAAGACTTGATACAATTTATTTTGAAAGTCTGATTTAAAGTTGTAAAATGTAAGACATCTAAGCCTGTTTTTGAATAAAACTTAATCACCACTCATTTCCTCAGGTAGTGGCTTCGATTCTTCCAGATGAAGTTAAATAACCGTTGGTCAATGGATTTGATTGTCTGATTATCTAAATGAAAAGACAGGGCAGTATACTGTATGTCGCCTCTGCCTTTAGGGTTAGGGATACTTAATTCTATTTTTAAAGTCATCACCTGATAATTGACTGGCAAGGTGGGAGGGGCCGTCAGTACTTTTTCACTAAACGAAAGTGTAATGACCCTACAGGCCACCAGTTTTAATTAATTATATTCTGTCTCTGAGAAATTGTGTTTTGTCTGAAAGTTTAGGTGCGTTTGAGATCGACTTCGGCTGACTTTGATGGTCAACATGAACTTCCGGTGATTGCTGTAGTAGAGTATAAAAAGACTGCAGTTTGACATGTTCTACTTCCTGTTATGTGTTCTTCAGACTGTTGTAAACCTATACACATTGTTTACTCAGCCAAACATGTTATGCAAAATAAATAAATAAATAAATAAATAAATCTAAGTAATGTATGAATATTTAGGGATTATTGTGTTCAGGTGTTTGGGGGAACGTTACACATGAAAAACCTGCCAGATCGACACCTTCAGGGAGATCACAGTTTTTTATATCTGTCTGTTTTATTGAAAACCACCAGCTTGAGAATAAGAATGGAACCAGGGTCACACAAATAGCTCCTCACTCTTCACTTCATTCATAAAAACTTTATTGACTTCCAAATCAAGTACACAAAGGTATGTCTACATTTACAGAAAAGATAAGTAATACTACATATATACTATTGAGGAAAGTGGCCTGACTTTTCAACCTTACTGTGAGTGTGTGTATGTTAATGTCTCAGTGTACTCTGAATTAAAGAATAGAGCAAACAAATGATAAAGAGAAAAAGGGATCATGGAGTCTTAAATCCTTACTTTAATGTTCCCACAGATGTATTGTGCTTATTGCTTTGCTTTCACCTTCTGTCTAGTTCATCCCAAACCAGATCCATGAGGTTTAAATCTGGAGACTTTAATAGCTAAGGGTCTGAATATTTATGTTAATGTTATTTTTAACTTTTTCTCTTTCCAATAAATTTGCAAAATTTCTGTATTTATGCTTACTTATGCTGTACTTGTACTTATGGGTTATTGATTGTAAATTGATGAGGGGAAAAAATGATTTTAAAAAATCTTATTATAAGGCTGCAACATTATAAAATGAAAAAATGGGGGTCTGAATACTTTCTAAATGCACAGCATATCCCTTTCAACTCCAGCTGAAGAGAAAGAGATTTTTTTTTATATCTTTGTCCATCTTCAGAAAGGTTATCTACAACTATATGTTGGGTGATTTATTTAATTATCTACCCTAACTCTTTAATGCTGTTTTTTTTTTTTTTTTTTTTTTTTTGCTTCCACTCATGGCAGCCTAATTTCATATTTCATCAATTCCAAAAGTTTTCATATGAGCTACATGTTTATGGTAAAGTCCAATATTTCTTATTTTATTTCATTCTTGAATTTGTTATCTGTCAGTAAACCAGTATTTAGTTCCCAGTTTGATTTTGTCTGTCAGTGTAAGAGACACTAAAGTTTAATGATAAATAAACAAATGACCCTGTGGTTGTTAAGAATAGACTGTTCAGTTCTAACATTAATAACATATTTATCTAGTGTGTTTGAAACCAGCCAAAAATGGCTTAATGATTATTATGAGGGTTCCACCTGAACATTTGTTCAAAACAAAATACTGATAATTTAGAATGTAGTTGTAAATGTAATTTTGTTTTCTTCTTCCAGCTGCTATTATAACATTCAATAACTGTTGACTCCACATGTGAGACACGAACTACGGTGGAAATCAAAATACAACTCTCTCAACATACAGAAATTCAAAAGTTTCTAATGATGACATGATGTAGAGACGTGTGTTGTATCTTCATCCTGTCTGATATCCATTTTGAAGTAGGGGGTTTGTTGTCAGTGGCTTGCCGTGAGTCGAAGTTGTATTTGTTAGGCGGTAGGTGGCAGTAGGGGGAAAAGAAGACGCGTGCACGTCATCCATGATGGAACTCTGCTAAATTGTTGCAGGAAGTTGCGCATGACGACTAGCTAGGTACAATGGCGCCTCTAGACTTGGATAAATATGCAGAGATCGCAAAACAGTGTAAATACCTTCCAGAAAATGACCTCAAGGTAAATGTGACTTTCTATAAATCTCTTTGATTAAGGTGTGTTATTAGCTTTTGATGGTATTGTTCGCTCACTGCGGGTTTATGTTGTAACAGCGTAATTAGCTAACGTTAGCTTCAGGTAACGTTTGCCTCAGCAAGCTAGCCTACGAATTTAATCTCTTGGCCAGGAAGTCAAACCCGTTAAATAAGTACTTAGCATAGCCTAATACATACGTCCTACTATCCAATCGCAGGATGAGTTGCTTTGGTATGCCAATATCTGCCAGCGTTATAATGACCGTATTTATACTGTGACCTGATGCTGCATACTATCTTGATGTTCAGTTGACATCAGATTGTTTTTTTTTTTTTCCAATGGTGACCGAAAATGTATCCGATCCATTTAACGCTAACTGAAAAGCACACCTGATGGACCACAGCGCCATGAGCCGTTGTCTCTTCATTAATACAAATGTGATTACTTCTGTTGCTAAGCATAGTAACGTTAACTTATTTGTCCTGATTTTAAATAATCATTGACACTGTGGTTTCTCCGCGTAAAAGAGTATTATAACAATAAATAAACATTAAATAAAATGTGGAACCATGTTTTATGCCAGCAGCTTTTAACTAATTAATTACACAGGTAAGTACAAGTGCACTCACAGCTCGAAAATGTCAGGCAGTGAAAGTCTGCATGAACCATAGAATTTAGAACCTGACTCAATGATGGCCTTAATAAAGCTCATCTTAATCTGTGTAAATTCTTTTGCCCCCCTAAAATTGCATGACCGTGTATGGAAACACCAGAGATTCCTATCCTGCACTCCTAATGTGAATGTGTACATCCTCACATTGACTAGTTGATCTAGGATGATTGCACTCTTAATATATACCCATATGTAGGGCTGCACAGTGTCTGAGTTACTGTCACTCATTCCCTAACCTTTTCCTCATATGAAAACCGTATTTGCTGTGTGTATCCATGCTTCAAGCATGCAGTAAAGTTTGTCATTAAACAAACAGAATCTGATCAGTCTTGGTGACAGTGGAGAGATTTAGTGTTCCATTATTAACTAAATGATGTTTCAGAGGCTTTTAACAGACAAGACAGTCTGTTGTGTGTCACTCTGTTGTGAAAATTGCCACATTGAAAAACACTGAGTACCACTGCTAAATGATAGCTTAGCCCCTATCACTAATGTCGGTGTTATATTCTCATCTGTACAGAGGTTGTGTGACTATGTGTGTGATCTCCTGCTGGAAGAGTCCAATGTTCAGCCTGTCTCTACTCCTGTAACAGTATGTGGGGACATACATGGACAGGTAAACACCATGTCTCATAGCAGGAAGCACAAAGGCACTACAAGAAGCACCTTGTTTTCCTTAATATTGCCAAGCCACAGTTTTAATGTGACTGTTTACACAGCATGTAAGATATAAATGTTCTCTTTTTTTTCCTCCTAGTTTTATGATCTCTGTGAACTCTTCCGAACTGGCGGCCAGGTTCCAGATACAAACTATATATTTATGGTATGTATATTTAAATGTGTTTGATCTCATGAAGAACAAAAACATTCTCAGTGGAATCTTTTTAAGTGTTGTTTGGTACAGTGTTGGTAATATGCCTCTGTCATCTGTAGGGTGACTTTGTTGACCGGGGATACTACAGTCTGGAGACATTTACCTACCTGCTGGTGCTGAAAGCCAAATGGCCCGACCGCATCACGCTTCTACGTGGAAACCATGAAAGCAGACAGATCACCCAAGTTTATGGCTTTTATGGTGACGTGACTCATGGAAGATGATGATCAGTTTTTGGCTAGCTTCAGACTTCATTATCACTAATTCACACATTTTCACTTGTATTTAAGTGAAGGCTTTCTTGTCTTACAGATGAGTGCCAGACCAAATATGGGAATGCAAATGCTTGGCGTTATTGCACCAAAGTATTTGATATGTTAACAGTTGCAGCTGTAAGTATTGAAGTATTACTGTTCTTTATGGTAATTTGTTCTTACTTCACACGATATAAGAAGAATGATAACATGACTTGATAAATGATGTCATGCTTTAAAAACCTGGTGTTAGGTTCATGTTTAGTTATTGCCTACCAGACAGCAGCTGCACTACACAGGAGCAGGTTACTGTTACTGTGATGTTATAACACAGATTAAACACAGTTTGTTTCCCTGGTATTAAAATTTGGATTGCATAATGTGACACTGTTATCTGAGCTGCTGCTTGGCCATCATTTCCACATTACCCTTTTTTTCAGATAAGTGTACTTTGTTAAGATTAAATATTGCATGAAAGTACTCATTTCATGGCTCTGCCTGTGTAGACAAATCTGTCATACATTGCTAATGAAGACAGTATAAATGACCAGTATGTAATGTTGGTTATAGTGTATTTGACTGCGTTTATCTTAGCTAACACAGTGTCACTCACCTAATTAACTTAACCTAATTAACAGGTTACATTTTCTCAGCTTTCATCAAAGTTATACTGTGTTTGTGACGGCCCAGTTCCTGTATTTTGTGTTGTTTTCTGTCAGCTGATGGATGAACAGATCCTGTGTGTCCACGGAGGCCTCTCCCCAGACATTAAAACCCTAGACCAAATTCGAACCATTGAGCGGAACCAGGAGATCCCACACAAAGGGGCATTTTGTGATCTGGTGTGGTCAGACCCTGAAGATGTGGACACTTGGGCCATAAGTCCCAGAGGAGCTGGCTGGCTCTTTGGTGCAAAGGTCACTAATGAGGTAGGTCACTTTTATTGAGCTCAACACAATGCTGTTTTTTAATGACTTGCAGTCATCCTCATTCATCACCAAGGATTACAACAAGCTCAAGATGGCAGTATGCATGGACACAGCAGCTTTTTGTTTTGTCAGCCTGTTTGTTGATCAGCATAATTGTAACACTAGCCACCCTGACATATAACCAGGAAGACCTTTTAAAGATTGTAATTTTAAAGTTAAATTTCATCAGAGATTATCAATAAGAACACAGTCAGAAGGAGACTGCATGCTCAGTAGGGTCTCCATGTATTAATATACCAGGCTAGAGATGTAGCAGGCGGTGTAGAGAAAAGAAGCAGAAGCAGAAGTAGAAGCAGGGCTGTCAGGCTGGAGTACAAGCCCGCACTGCCCGGCATCTACATCACTAATGCCAGATCACTCAGCAACAAAGTGGAAGAACTGGGGCTTGTCATTGACGTGCAGAAATCTGTGCAGAAGTTTTGTTATGGCAGTAACTGAGACTTGGCTTCTTATGGGGATTCCTGACGAAGAGACTGTGCGCACGGTGCCGACAAGACCTGACAAGAGGGCCTGTGCATCTACGCTAACACTATGTGATGCACAAATGTAACCACAATATGCAGGCATTCCTCTCCAGATTTATAGTACATAACTGAGGGTGCTGACCCTTTTACCTGCTGCGAAAGCTCGTGGTTGCTATCGCTGTGGCAGTAAACTTCCCAGAGCTTCTCTTTCACCCATCCTGGACCAAGATCTAGGGATGAAGGCTGTGAGCTCTCAGAATGGTGCTCCATTTCTACATTTCCAGCATTGATTTTCATCCATAATATTCTGTGTGGGGCAGCTTCCACTCATCTCTTGTTTTCTTGCACTGTTTTCTTTCTCTTTATGATCTAACATCCTTGCATCTGACATCAGATCAGTAATAGGATTTCTTATCCACTGTTTGCTCTACACAGCCTGTGTCCTAGTGTCTTAGTCATTCAGAATGAGCCTGTTCATCTGGACATGTGGGGATGACAGAGAACAGAGACAGAGAACCAGTAAGGATGGAATGGATGCAGGGGTTTTCCTACAGCTCCAGCAGTGTGGGGGCAGCTTGGGGAAGAACAGAGCTCCACATAGTGGTGAAGAGTAACTTCCCCAAAAAGAACAGAAGCAGAATATTCTCTGAAATTGGTGCTTTAGACCCATTTAGGAGTAAAATAAAAATGCATTCCGATAAATACAGTCGCTGCTTACAGTCCACAAAGTTGCACTGACACTGGTTTAAACATATGATTAACACTGTAAGAGTTGTTGGTTTAGACTGCTGCGGTCTCTGGATTATATGACTGTAGACTACATTTATCTGTGCAGACTGTCCACTGACACATAGTTAAGAGGCATTGTTACCAAGACTCAAACTGACTCACCATCATCCATAAATCCATCATGACATAAAAGTTGCCACCAAAAGAAAAGCTCATACACTCACGCAAATATTTCGTTGAACCACCTTTAGCTTTGATTACGGCACGCATTTGCTGTGGCGTTGTTTCGATAAGCTTCTCCAATGTCACAAGATTTATTTCCGTCCAGTGTTGCATTAATTTTTCACCAAGATCTTGCATTGATGATGGGAGAGTCGGACCACTGCGCAAAGTCTTCTCCAGCACATCTCAAAAATTCTCAATGGGGTTAAGGTCTGGACTCTGGTGGCCAATCCATGTGTTCAAATGATGTCTCATGCCCCCTGAACCACTCTTTTGCAATTTGAGCCCGATGAATCCTGGCATTGTCATCTTGGAATATGCCTGTGCCATTAGGGAAGAAAAAATCCATTGATGGAATAACCTGGTTATTCAGTATATTCAGGTAGTCAGCTGACCTCATTCTTTGGGCACATAATGTTGTTTTTTCTGACCACATTTCTTCCTCGAAGACAATGGTTCCCCACTGTCCTTCCAGTTTTTAATAATGTGTTGGACAGTTCTTAACCCAATTTTAGTAGTTTCTGCAGTCTCCTTAGACGTTGTCTCTGCTTGATGCATGCCAATGATTTGACCCTTCTCAAACAGACTAACATCTTTTCCACGACCACAGGATGTGGTTTTTGACATGGTTGTTTAAGAAATGAGAAGCTACTCATTGGATTAGTTGGGGTTAAATAACTTGTTGCCAGCTGAAAGATAATCATGCAGTAATGCATGCAGTAATCATCCAGTAGGAGGCTCTTACCTATTTGCTTAGTTAAATTAGGTGGTGACTTTTTTTTTGGCCAGGCAGTGTATAACGGGGCCTTAAATCACAACCCTGGGCTGTAGCAGTGAGGCTGTGTATTTGATACTGTTAACACAAAATGAATTCTATTCTGGCTTGAAAGTTTCATCATTATCACTTGCAAGCAATATCCTCCACACACAAATGACAGATTGGAGTTTTATCTGTATTTGGTGTGTCTCAAATCTGTTCAGTCCCTGAACAGCAAGTTGAATAACCACCAGTGATAGGTTACTCATTAAATGATCAGTCACACGCAAATGACAACTGAGTGACTTTGTCATTCCAAGGCAGCACATCAGAGTGAGAAAGATGAGCATAGTAATACACTGTAGGTAGGTGTTAGACAGGCCATGGAGCCAAAAGGCATGACAAATAAATATCACTACAGCTATAAACTTTGTTCATAAAAGGTGGGCTAATTCCAAGCATTGACAGTAGTCAGTATTGTTAGTGCTTGTGAACTGGTACACCTATAGTATATTATTATTAATATTATTATTATTAGGAAGTGGGTGATTGAGAACTAACTGTGCCAATGTTAAAATGCATTATCACAAGAGATGAATGTGTATTTACAGCAGAAACTGACCCTATTTTATCTGTTTGTTTCTCTTATACTCTTTAATTTACAGTGACATGTATATTTCTGTGCTTCACCTTATCTCTCTGCACAATCTCAAGGTGAAAAGAAGGCAAAAACACATGCATTGGACAAATAATAACTATAACCTTAATATTCAAATATAAATATTGGTATTCCTACACTAGCTTATGGCAGTTGTGTGTATATGTGTGCTTTATCACCATTGACACTGCTTCAACATCTGCCTTCTCCAGAAGATGTTTATAATGGGTAAGACAAGACATTCAACCCCAGTAGAGTCAAAGGCACACGCTGACCCAGAAGGTGCTTTGTTCTACATGACCTGCAGTCTCTCCACACTTGCCTCTAGTACAGATAAATATGATGAACATTTCCTAGTAATAAATATTTATCTCTGGATCTCTGGATATCAAAGCTTTTTTGGGGTCACGAAAGAAAATAGAAAATAAGAGGTGATATATCTTCACGTTGGTTGTTCTTTTTTTAAACACATTTTTATTTCTTCTCTTTTTTTGTTTCTCTCTGTCTTCCAAAAATTGCAGTTTGTTCACATCAACAACCTGAAGCTGATCTGCAGGGCGCATCAACTTGTCCATGAAGGTTACAAGTTCATGTTTGATGAGAAGCTGGTCACAGTGTGGTCTGCTCCTAACTACTGCTATCGCTGCGGCAACATAGCCTCCATTATGGTCTTCAAAGATGCTAACACAAGAGAGCCAAAGCTCTTCAGAGCAGTGCCTGACTCTGAAAGAGTCATTCCACCCCGAACAACAACACCTTACTTCCTGTAGCACATTAAAACTAAAATGACACAGCCATTTGTTCAGTGCAGAGATACTGACTGGGACACTGGCATCAGCACTTGTGAACCCATATGGATTCTTTATAGAGCATTTAGAGTATTTACAGTGCATTTTTGGTGCCAACTGTTAATTGTTATTCCCACTCTGTGCATAGAATGCCATTATTCTGCAGCTTAAATCACTGAGACATTATAGCGAAGTATTTAGATCAGCAACATTGCTGTGCTGTTGAAATGTTTGAGAGGAAGGATTAACATTATACCCAAGTCAACTGATGTGGAAAATGTTCATATTTATAAATCTCACTTTTACTTTGCAATAAAAAACCCCTCTGCAGATAAAATTGCAGGTGCAGTGTTATATACAATATTTCATTTGATTTTGTGATGTAAAGCTGGGTGTAAGATAATGAAGCACTGCACCAAAGCAAAATTTACATCTGTTCTGACAAGTTTCACTGGAGTTATGCAGTTTGTGTTATTATGTGATCTTATAAATAAAGAGTTGATGTGTATAAATATAACTACCTGTTAAAGTTTCAGGATTGTTAAGCCTGTGGTACCTTAAACAATTCTCTGTAATTTCCAGATTTCGAATCAGCTCTTGTAGTCATTATTTTTTGTGTGTCACCATACTGTTTTTAAATAAAGAAATACAAAAAACATATCAGTATCTGGGAATAAGGGCACCACACTCCACGCAAAATAAATTGTAATGGAGTAATAAAAATGATTATTACTTTTGTAGAGTAAAGGGGGCGATGTGATGTTCAATTAGGAATAACTAGTAAGATCCACACAGACAGGGTTGATCTTATGTATGTAAGACACAAACTTAATACCCTTGGTGAATGTGAAAACTTTTTGATTCATATAATTCATCTCACATGGGGTGGCAGAACTACAATACACTGTAGATTAAGAGGAAAAAACATTATGTATCCCCCGAAAAGAGAAGGTCACAATGTCATGTATCAAAAGTTACTCAGACCCTCTGCTCTTTTTCGCCCCCATCCTCCACCTCAGTAAACATCTTACACATCTGCAGGTGTGAAGCTACTGCTGCTACTGTTCTTGCCTGTAGGCGCGCACAGTGCCAGCAGCACTTCCGCACCTCTCGGTTGTTCCACCGGTTCTGTCCAATGAGCGGAGACATATCCATGACGTCGGCAGTCATCTGTGTTGAGGTGATTACGTGTAGCTCGCAACTAGCAGCAGTTAGCTTGTCAGAGGGGATACCACCAGCGAGTTCATATTGAGGGGTCACAACGATAGCTCTTCTGTTAGTGTGTATATAGAGAAAAATGGAGTGGACACTAATTGTTCTCCCGAAAACACCACGGACTGACATTTTTCGCTGTTAAAATGGTAAGATAAAAGCGACTTCAGAGAACGAGCAAGCTAGCGACAGCTAACATCACCCGGCGGTGGTAATGTTAACTCTCATTGTTATGGCTAGAAGAGTTAGCAGGCTAGCTGTCTGTCAAAACATAGTCCGACAGTGAAATTGTACATTTACAAAAGGGCTTTACACTGACAAGACACCATAGAGCCTTTACTTTGCAGCAGTCTGTGTCTTTAGTTATCCACACATTTGTTGAAAGATGCGTTAATAGTTGGGATACACTCACTAGCCCAGCCATGAAACCAAATTTAGATACAAACTCCGAATAACCTCTTTCAAAATCTCCACTGCAGTTATTTTTAATTTGATTGCAGTTACTCCAGTATTAGACTTTCTGTGCCCTGTATCAGTCAGTCATATGTCTTACAGTAACTCAGACGTTTATAGGTCTGGTGCAGTTTGCATTACAAAAGGAGAATCTGAAGTCTCTCATCTACAAAACAAAATGATCAGCTGTGTTTTAAACAATTGCGGAAGCCACAGTGGTTTATCAGTTTGACAAACACTGATTGTCTCCAGTTAATTATCCTTTAACCATCAATAAAAGACTACTAAATAAGTTAGATTCTTTGCTAGAAGTAGCCTGTAGACCTGCAGACTATACAACCACAACCAAAATTTGCCAATATTTGTCACTGATGTAGCAAAACAGCCCACCTGTTGTTCTGTGTGATGACAATAACGGATGCAAAAAGAGTTGGTATTGTTGGGCTTATTAAATGTGACATGTGACTGTTGCAGACAAGAAACCACTGTTGTCAATCTTGGTGTTTTAATACATGTCTCTTTTCTTTTTCTAGATGTAGCAGAATGGAATTACCAGTACAGACTTCTGTTGAGTGGCACTGCATAAAGACAAGGCTGTGTTTCAGTTCATAAACTCCATGCATCACGTGAAGTTGCTTTCTCTCCAGAAACCGCAAATTGCACCAAAAAAGAGACACTGAAAAGGCAGACATGTTTGCCAAGTTGAAGAAGAAGATTGCAGAAGAGGCGGCGACAGCACCTCGGGGTGGTGTTCGTATACCACGCACCATCAGTAAGGAATCCATCACCTCAGTGGGGGCAGACTCGGGGGATGACTTTGTAAGTTCTCACAGGTCTTATGCATTTAAATTTTTGCATGTGGTTTTTCTACATGGTTCACTGCATGTTTAATGTATAACCAGCAAATTTTTGGACATTGCATTGCATTAAGATTTTATTTTTTTTAAAATTCAGAATAATTGAAAACACGCTAAAGACAGATCACACACATAGAAAGTGTGTGTGTGACCTGCATGAAGTAGTAGGGATCATAAATCTATTGGTCAAGTTACTTGAATAATGAGTAATTACATGATAAATATTAATCTAAAAATGTGTAATAATTAACCAGCTTTGCACATCATTATCATCAACTATTCAGCTGAATATCTTGTTAGAACATGACTAAACTAAGTGTAGTAGTCACTGAAATGTTTTAATGCATGGACGAAAAAATGAGTCACTTTATACGATGACCCACATGATATTGAGTAATGATATTCACTCATAAAAGTCCTTGTTACAAAGTTGCCAGAATTAGTCTGCCTTTCCTCTGTTGCGTTCAAATTAGTAAAGAAAACACTGCTGGCTATTAGATGTTCTCTGTCTCTGAGCACCCAGAAATCTGTGCTTATTGGTAGATCCACCTTTTCCAATGGTGCAGCTAGTTGGCATTAAACTCTACATGTCCAATTATTGGAATGACCCTTTATATTTTCAAGGATGTTTCTTTATTGCCCTTCACAGCAGCTTGTATGACACTATTTTTAATTGTTACACATGTGAGTGTAGTCATTGCCCATCTTTGATTTGTGCTGTCCTTAGTCCTAGGTTTTCTAAGGCAGAACAAATATCTCTATACTTGACTTGGTATTAAAGCTGCAGCAATTAAAAGAAAAATTATCACTAACTATTTTGCTAATTGATTAACTGTTTAAGTTACTTTATAAATTAAAATGCCAGACATTAGACAGTTCCAGCCAGGCTTCTGTGAGGATTCTTAGTCCCAAATGATAGTAATTGAATTATCTTGCAGTCTGGCATTTATATAAATAATATAAATAATTATTTTAAAAAATTAGCTGATTAATCACTAATGAAAATAATTAGTAAGTTACAGCTCTACTTGCAAGCACTCAAAACAGAGAAGAGACTTTTTTACTCTGACTGGGTTCTCACAGGCTCAACAGGAATTTCTATCGACAGCAGAAGCTGTAGCCAGTCATTGCAACAGACAGTGACAGAGAACATGACAACACACACAACAGCCTCTGTAACAAACTGACCTGTGTTTCACTAAATTAAATGGCTCATTATGGCGTTACTAGATCTAATCTGTTGATTAATGAACCGCACTGCATTGAATTCTTTTGAAACTGGACAGACATTAAGTATGATTTTTGATTGTCAGGCAGAACTGTCATATTTAGGCCAGTTGTCTAAATGTTAGCAGTCTTTCATAGCCAGACCTGTCAGAGCTTCAGAGTGGTCTGGCTGAAACCATTATCATTCTTCTGTTTGTATTTCCTTAAACCAATCACAGTTGACTCCAGTGCGGGTGCAAAATAGTGTCTGCAGGGAACTTGTTTTGATGGAACACTTTTGCTTAGGGAGCTAATTCCTCACAAAGAGAACACCAGAAACAACAGTAAAAGATGTTGACAGTGTGTTTGCACAATGCAAATACTCATCTAAACTTGCCATTTTTAATGTGTAGGCTTCTAGCTCGGAGGTTGTTGTTTCCTGTAGTGAGGGGGATTTTGAGAACAGTAACAGACAGGGGGAAGCAGTAAGGGAGTAGAACATTGCTTGAGACACACAGCCAATGGCAGGCTTATACCCACAGTCTACATCCGGTGAGTCATACTAAAATGTTAGAGATTCTTTGGCAGCTCATGTTGATGCTGATGGCCTTGGTCCGGCTGCATTAGTAATCCCCTCTGTAGCTGGATAAGAGCCTTTTTCTGCCTCTCTCCAGTGTAATCGAGTCCCAGGGACTGTGTCATTGTGCAACATCACTGCCAATTATATAGATGCTCAATATTAAATCTCCCCCCACAAAAAAAAGAAAATAACAGCATGATGAAATAAACAATCTCAACTCAGATTTGAATTCTAATAGCAGAATTAAAATTGCAGCAACCAACCAAAAATGCAACTAGCTCCATGAAAACAACAAAACCTGTTTTTTCTCTTCAAATAACTTTTCAGTATACATGGTGAAAATAGAAAAACAGGAAATGTGATAAATTCTGTGGAGAAGGTTATCAAATGTCACGTTACTTTCTGAACAGGTTATTTTACAGAAATAGTAGATTTCTCTTTCAACTTTGTTCACACATTTATTCCATGACACTATTTTCATTCTGGCTGTAATGGAAAGTAGATTGAAAAATAATATTATCAAATAATTACGGATGAATATTCTTCTCAGATAATTTGTCACATGTCACATTATTATAATAGAATTGTGATAATATAGTCTCCTTTGTATTGAGTGCATGTAGGCCTTATACTTAAGCCCAACCACTGTAACATGAAGCCCTGTTCAGTCATTTGCACCACCTCATTTATTCAGAAGTCAGAAAACAATCACTGATGACTTTGTCTGTTTTGTGTTTCAGAATTTTTCTTCTTTTCATTTCTGTTTTGGTAGGCTCTGCAGTGCACTGTGATTTTTAGGGTTTTGTAAAGCATATCCCAGGTTGTTTGTAAGAGCAGTGCTCCTGCCTTTTTTATGAAGGAAATCCATATCTGTGGAAATGCTCTGTGTATTGAAGCTAAAAGGGATACTGTAATCTATCCTTAGGCTGTAGTGTCATCTCAGTTGCAGTTGGTTAAATTATTTAGTGAAGTTGCTGAGTAGCAATACTGCCATCTGATATAGTGGCTTCAGAAAGTATTCAGACCCCTTCAGTTTTTGCACTCCTTGTTATGTTGTAGATTTTTTTAAAAATTGACATTTGCCCATTACTCTGCACTCAATAACCACATAAGCACAATGACAAAGTGAGAACATATTCTAACATTTTCTGATTTTTTTTTTTCAAAAAAATTAGAAACTGAAATCTCTCATTACCAAAATATTGAGCCTCTTTGCTTTAGCGATTGTATCCATTTAATATCAAATCGACATTTGTCTATAGCTAATTAAACTAGCCTGACTTTTACCACAGATGTGATCATTTGATCTTGATGATCATGACCAAAACAGTCATGTGACACATGCAGGTGGAAGACATTAAAGTAGGTTTAAGGTATAATATTTCCAAAATACACAGCTTGCCCTAAGTGTAAATAGAATAATAAGGGCTCAACAGGATGCACATGCAGTGGTGGCAGAGGGTTGGTTTAATGCATGGACTTTATATCCAGGGACTTTCCCAAATTTCTGATGAATCACTAGATTAGAAAGGTAGCCAGGGATGTTTTCTGGCAGTGAAAATAATGAGTTACCTCTGAAACACTTTGACTGTCACAGCTTGATGATTTGTAGAATTGATATCTAACGTATCGTTTGTGTGTGTCATCAGGCATCTGATGGCAGCAGCTCCAGGGACGACCTGCCTGCTCAGCTCCTCAGAAGGAATGATCAGATCCGGAAGCTGGAGGCCAAGCTATCAGGTAGGACATGTCAGACATGTCAGTAGAGTCTAAACAGCTGGCCCAATTCAGCCTGTAGCTTACAGGAGAGATCACTACCCAAGATTAGAAAAATTTAAGTGTAGTTTGTACCAGCAATGCACAGGGCTGTAAGCCATTCATCTTGTCTTTTTTGTTCAACTGGAAACAGCCATCCTATCTCATTTTACCTGTGAGAATACAGGAGCTGCTAATCTACTATTGTCTCCATCAGTTAATTGGTTTATGTTATTGTGTGATTGTCAGTGGTGGAAGAAGTATTCAGGTCCTTTACTGAAGTAAAAGCACAAACTAACTGAATGAGGTAGTATTAGATTAGAAACTCCTGTGTTCTGTCAGATCAAATGACTGTTTTTGTCAGTGGAGTCTGGTGGCTTTGAACAGTGTTGTTAGACTCTTACAATAACATATGAACCTGTTGGTGGCAGAAACAGGCGCTTTTAGTGGACGTATTTAGTGGCGGACAGTTGCACCGTTTGATTACATTACAGCAGCTGTTTAGTGGTTCCAGGTACACCTTGCTCACTAATGGAGTGACAAAGAAATTTTTCATCTCTGTCAGTCATTTACACCCAAATACACGGGAAAATAAGTATCCTTTAATGTAAAGTAGGGAAGCTGTTTCCTCTATAAATGTGACCATCTTCTACATGCTATAAAATGCAGCAGAGAGGTTAGCCATGGTAGCAGTTATCTCTCTTGTTTGTAATATTGACTACATTAATGAATATAATCATTTATTGCTAGTGGCTGTATATTTGTTGGAAAAAAGTCATAATGTATTTCTAGATTTAGGGTGTTTTTTTTCAATCCTCTACTCGGTATAATAGCTCCTCTTTCCTTTGGGTGGCTTATGTGACTTCGCACCCTGACGTAAGGTTAAAGGTTGCACATTCTTATGGAGCCTTTTAACCAGCATGGTTTTCTTAGATAAGAAAATCATTAGTAGTTTTACCTTCCATTATTTCTCAATCATGTTTTCCCTTTTGTTTTCTCCCCCTCCTTTTGTTCACTCTCTCTCCTGCCTCTCTCTTACCGTCATCTGCCTCTTCCTTGTTTGTGTATTGTTTGTGTGGTTGTTTTTTGGTGTGTGTGTGTGTGTGTGGATGTGCTGTTAATACCCCATCCCATGACCCTACTCCCCAACACTAGACTACGCTGAGCAGCTACGAATTATGCAGAAGACCAAGGACAAGCTTGAAATTGCATTAGAAAAGCATCAGGATTGTACGTACCTCTACTCTCCTCCCAATTAGCTTCCTTTCTCTCATCTGTCTTTCTGTTGGCTGTAAAAACCATCACCCAGTGCAACATCACTCCCTCCCGTAAAGGCAGTTTTGTATTCCAGATGCTAATATCATGGGCTTTAGAGATTTGCTTTGGGAATGCTGGACGCTTTTTCTTTTAAATCTAAAAATCCACCCTCAGCTCTCTGACACTGATATTAATTCAGGACATTGATTTTAGAGGTGTGTATGCACCGCCTGTCACTTTGTTGGTCTACCTGCTTTCCCTCTATTTGCCCCACACATGTACTTAAGTTAACAGTTTTCTACATTCCCTACAGTGTGTGGAAACAGCTCCTAAAGATATTATGTTCACCCATTGCTTTCAGCTGATGTACTGTATGTGCACAAGACACAGACTGTATGATAGCCACACCCGTTATTCAAATATTAACAGGTCTTGTAGCTGTGTTGCATTCTGGTCTGTTGAGCTTGGTGCTAGTGGAGAAACTGGTATTTCTGCGCCTTACCATGTATTTCTCTTGATATCTCTGACTGTTTTGTGACATCTTGAAGGCTCTCTGTCCAACATTGTAGGACTTAACTGATGATACTGAATTTATGGTCTTGAGGGGGAATCCTAATGTTTTGGCGAGTCCCTGGCCTTTACTCTAAAAATGAAATTTTTTATACCCCTCTCTAATCCCCAATGTCCATTGTGCACAGCTGCTTTGTGTGCAACTGGCTCAGTCACAACTGGAGATGATCCACTGTCATTCCAGTCAGTGTGCCGATGTGCCTTTGCACAGCTCCTTTCATCAGTCTGTAATCTTTATACATTGGACCAGCATCTCTTAATGCCTGAAATAAATTAGAGTCTATATAAATGCCTTCACTGACAGTGATCCAGTGGACATAAAGGGGTAATGGCAGGTTGCAATGAAATTTGCTTTGTTTGTTCATACTCTCCAGAGGATGACTCATTGCCCTGTTGCCCTCCCAAGATATAAACCTTTCTCTATCTATGAGGCCTTAATCTTTTGATTTTAATGGCCCCATAGCTTTTCTCCTGGCGCCCCCCTCAGAGCTGACTTTAATGTTTTAGTTCATGGTAAAGAGCTACTGAGGACTGAGGCTTATCCTCAAATATTAGCGCTCTAAGAATAGTAAAATTATCAGTTGGTTTTCATGTTTAGATATTGTGAGATAGAGTGAATGTTACAGCTTCTGTGGGCTTTAGAATTTTATCCTAGTTTCATTACTTCAGGGTGGATTTTTTTCTTATATACCTTGTATAGTGTGATGTTAGCTTCAACAAACTGTGTTTTAGTCTTTGTCAGTTGCCATGCATTGCTTGTCTTTGCCTGTCTTTGCTTCTGAGATAAACACACTTCTTAATCTGACTCTAACTTTAAGCTGCTAACAGTGCCACTGTCTGTGCTATTTAATATTTCTGTTTTCTTTGGTTGTCTACAAACCTCTCTATATGGTTTCCATGTTTCCCTTTCTGTTTCTCTCTTTCACTTTTACTACTCAGCATCCATAAAGAAACTTCAAGAGCAGAATGAGTCTCACCAGGCCAACAGAGCCAAAATGGCAGAGGGGATGGCTTTAGCACTGGAAAAGAAGGATCAGGTAAGTGCCACTGTCCAGTGTACAGCTGTACAGTGCTGCTTTGTTACTTGGGTACTTATCTCTTTTTGGCCTTTGCTTGCAGGAATGGATGGAGAAGATGGCCGATGTGGAAAAGGTCAGTCTTTAAATCCATCGTTGGTGACTTCCAGTAATATGTTATTTTGTGATGAAAATTTGACTGTTTTCCACACCAAACATGGAGAGATGAAGTACAGTGCTCAAATTGGATGCTTTCACACCTAATCTGTTTGCAGAATTTTAGTGTGTTTGTTAAGTCATTGAAGCCTTGTTCCAGACTGACACACCCTGAAAAGGATTCAGGTTGTTGGTCTGGTCTGGTTTTTTGGAATCAAAACAGACTAACAGGATTTTGTTGTAGTTATATGATCGTTTAATAGAACTGCTGATTGTGAACTGTTAAGAAATGATCTCCTGATCAAGGCTATAAGTGATGTGTATCATCCATGTCTGCATAGCAACATGTTATGTCAGAAAGTGAATGCTTTAAACCTGAGGTGTGTTGGGCTTGTGCGCTGCTCCTGCTATTTTAGTAGTATTCCCACAAAAAGTACATGAAATGAGTACAATAAACCAGTAAATCCATTGGTATAATACTGGTATGAAGTTCCTCTTTTTTCCCTCCCATTTCTATCAGCTGTTGTTTATTTCAGAGTGAATATTAAACAGACCAGAGCTCCTTTTGTCCTTTGTCAGGACCAAGCAAGCAAAGAAATGCAAAAACACACTTAAAGACGCTCGGTGAACTTTTTTTTACAAACAAGCAGAAGTTATGCTTATATTCAGTATTACTCACCAACACATGTCGTATGTGTCCTTGAGCTGTAATAAATGTGTTGAATACATAACCTGACTTTTAAATTGCTGCATATTTTGGTGTATTAGGGCTATCTGTTTCGTGAAACTATTAATGCCATAACCTGCATGTCCTTGTGCACGTGCATGAGATAAACAAAACTGGGGCTCACCCATAGAAGAACAGCTCCAAAGCACAAGTCAAAACCTCCATAGGGAGCCTTAAAAATTGGCTTTTTAAAACCTGCTTGTCCTGAAAATGGACAATGCATGTGTACAACTGGTATAACTGTTGTGTTTGTTTAGGAGAAGGCTGCCCTGTCAGCCCGACTAGAGGAGATGATGGAGCAAAGCTTAGCACTCTTCCAGAAAAGGGATGACCTGGATGAACTGGAGGGCTTTCAGCAACAGGAGCTCGCTAAAGTTAAACACATGGTGCGTACATGTGGAATTGGATTTGCAGCATTTGGCAATTGAATTGAAAAGTGGAGCTGAGCTGGAAAGAAGTAATTTAAAGAACAATGCTTTGGAATGCAGTGTGTGAGCCTGTGTGCAGCAGAGGAGAGTCTTTTTGGCACTGTATGTGTTTGAAACCACTTAGTTTGTTGAGGTTTGATTTTTTTTTTAACATGGGTTCATAGCAGCATTCTCTTCAGTCTTTAGTGCATGGTATGTTCTTTGATTATGATTTATTTCCCATTCAGTTGCTACGGAAGGAGGAGCAGCTGAGCCAGAGGGAACGAGAGCTCCAGCAGAAAGAGGCTGAAGCTCAGTCAGCAAAGCGAGGGCTGTCCGAGGCTCGAGGGAAACTCCAGGTTCTGCAGCAGCAGCATGAGGAGAGCTGCAGACTCAACTCTGAGCTTGAAATAGAGCGGTAAGTGGGCTAGAGAAACATAAATATGTCTAATGAGAAAAGGAAGTTCATTATGGCCTGTTACAATTTGACTGTGATTTTTGTAAAAGAATACCATGTATGAGACAACATGTATCTCTTGACTTGTGCAGAGAGGATCTGCTTCTGCTTAGAGAGGAGGCAGACAAGAAGATTGGCGAGCTGGAGGGACGATGCCAGGAGCTGCAGTCAGTCATCCAACAGGTCTCTGAAGACTTCCAGAAGGTCAGTCTGAGAATATAAGCTGCACCACATATGTCTCCACAAAATCTTACATCATTTCATCATTCATCATTTGACAGGACGTTTTTTTGGTCAACCAAGTTTGTGGAATTTTGTTTTTCAGTCACAGAGTATGGTTTCAACTTTAGAGAAGTCCCTCCATGATTTACAGACTGAACATGATGTCCTGAAGTTGCAACAACAAAAGGTCAGAGAGTAGACAACATCTAACTGTGTTCAAATCAAATTCAAACAATGCAGAGTAAGAATGTATTTCAGGCAGTGAAAGTTACTGAGTTCTAGAAATCACAGTTACATGACAGGAATGTAACAAAATATAAGTGATCTTTTTCCGAACTGTTTTATGAATTATATCTGCATTTTTGAAAACCAACACAAAAACAGAGAGTTTTAAAGCTGAGATTTTGTAAGTTTTTGGATATAAAGATGAGGAAACCTGGATTCTGTACTTATTTTTAGACATGTCCTCTCTTGGTATCATCAGGCTGCTGTGACAGAGGAGGACAAGGAACGCTTATTAATGGACCTTCAGAAGAAAGTGACCTCCCTTGAGAGACGACTACAGGGGAACCTGAGTCAAGACGAGCATCTACAAGAGCTTCTCCAGGAGGTGAAGAACATCTAGCCCCGGGCTGAGTTTAGGACACTGGTGTTTCTGAGTGTTTCCATTAGTTTTAGTCATTTAGTATTTTTATTTATTTAATTTTATTTTACAGTTATCTCTGACTATGACTCTTGCAATAATTTACAGCAGATTAGTTGGTAGATTACCAAGTGTCAAAAGGCACAAACTGGTAGGACACATGGTTCTCAATGAACACATTCACTTGTGGAGGGAATTTCAGTGGTGTAATGTTTTATTGGATCACAGATAATACTTTTAAAGCTATTAAAACAAGTGTTAATAGTACCATCACATGAATTTGTAGAGAAAGAAACCAAAGCAGAGCAGCTATTTACCAGTTTATTTATCAGTGCTGTGGTTGGCTGTTCAGAAATCCAGCCTGGAGGAAAGTCTGGAAGAGACCAGAGCAGAGCTGCTGGCTGTCCGGACAAACCATGCTGATACTGTCAGCTCTCTGGAGGCGCAGGTAAACCGCTGCAATTACTCAACCCCAAAACCTTATCTATGGTAAAGTCCCTGCATCTATTATCATATTGTGTTTCACCAAAGCCACAAACTCTGTAAATGTAAATCGCTGTAATTTCTGTTGATGAAGCAGAATGATAAATCATGAGTCAGTTACTCACTATGCTAAATTAGCAGACACAGGTATAGAGGATATTGTTCTTGAGTGACGAAAATAAGATTGAAGTGTGAAGAAGTGTAGCCTGAGGAGAGTAAGCTGTACAAAGTGCCACAACTTGCCAGTTGAGCAGTTCGGGTGAAGAAAACAAATGCACCTTAATTTATTTCCGATTCCATCCTGTTACAATGTGGTCACTTCAATCCAGTTTGAAAAAAAAGTCCCAAATGTTGACTATGATGGTGCTGATTAAAAACAGACTGCACTGTCAAAGAAAAAACTATCTCAGGATAGGTAATGAATGGTCCAGCTCAACATATGTCTGTCTCATCTGACTTTAGGTGTCCAGAATGAGCTGCAGCATCACTGAGCTCCAGACCCTTCTCCGACACAAAGATGATTCGTCCAGGGCCTACAGAGAGAGAACTGACACACAAGTAAGCAACACTCCTGCAAGAGAAATTTGAGAGTGGAAAGTCCTGTTAGTTTGTTCTATGTGTTTTGTCTTTCATAATGTCACATTGTTTTTTTGATGATTATGTCTTGTGGAATATAAACAGAAAAACTTAGTAGTGATTAATTGAGTCAGCCTCAAGCTGCATAGAGCCACACAATTCAACTTTTTGCCAACAGAAGGCATATCAGATCAAGCTTACAGATACACAGCAAACATATTACACAGCTAAAAGCACTGTAACAATCTAGATTACTCTAATAAATTACTTGTTTCTTTTTAAGCATTGTTCATTAAACAGAGTTCATGGTTTTGGGAATCAATGCGTCTGGTTGTTTACCTTAATACAAACAAAACAGATTCTGTTCTGATGATGTTCTCACAGTGTGGTGGTCCGGTCACAATCAGTCAATATACTATTTTGTGTTTCAGGTTGCCAATCTGGAGCAGCAAGTCCTAGACAGCAGTGAGAGACTGAAGAGTGCAGAGCAGCAGATCACAGACAAACAACAACACATGGATAAACTGGTGAGAACCAAGGCACAAGGTTTATCAGCCATGTTCAATACGACGACACATTATCTCTGCGCTTGTGGAATATAATTTTAGGCACTTTCCTTAATCTGTCAGTTGTCATTTTGTTGGTCAATGATCAATAAATCATTGAAATTTCATTGTACGCATGGTACACATAAAATTAAATTAGATTTTAAAAATCATGCTGTCATTCCAAATTGCTTTTCCTGCTCTGCCTGTATTTGTTCAACAAATGGCTTAACAAAATCAAAATAGTAAAACCACTAAGGATTTGTAAATTGCTCACTTTGTTGCCACCTGGTGGTAGTATTAAAAATGATTAAAAAAAGTACAGTATAACAGCAAGTTATGACAAAACAACATTAGATCCAGCAACTATCAGAAGCTGAACTACACTTACTAAATTAAATGGATTCCTGGATGCCCTTTCCATGATATCTAATATCTCAATTATTATTGTGTAGGAAGACACATTTTTCCCTTTTTTGGATAGTTAGACATACTGTCCTATAAAGTCAATACAAACTCAAGGCAGTTCAAGTTGAATTCATTTATTTTCATATACAGTAAAGCTAGTACAGTGCCGGTTCAGGGCTGATTGCTTGGTCTGCAGTCACACATCTCAGAGCTTTCTTGAGAGCATCATCCAAACAGCGTCACAGTATTCATTTCAAAAGTCTAGCCTTTCAGGACAGCACAGCAACAATTAAATATTGTGGGATGGTGCAATAGTCACCACTTAATGAAGCTGGTTAAGTTTGGGAATGAAAATTACCCATTACAGAAACATACCAAATGTAGGTACAGAGCCCCCTAGGGGCCAGCAGGGGAAAAAGAAGCTCCATGTGGAAATGTGTAGGCTCTGTAGAAATCTGTGTGCACACTTGCCATGCTCCTGGATTCAAGGTTCATGCCCTCAGATCTATGACCTCAGACCACCTGGTTTGGGAGTGTGAAAAGCACAGTAAATACACTGTTACATAAAGAAAGCATGGATCTTTTTTGTTCCCAGCTGACCCTGGGTGTTCACTGTCTTCATGGTGTAGTTCCACCTTGAAGCTTGAAGCTTTCTTGAGAACCACTCATCCAAGTCGACACTGTCCACCAAGTTTGAAGGTGATCAAATGAGCGGTTGTTGAGAAAATTTAAATATAGACAGAGATTCCTCCAGTTACAGTTCAATGCCACATGTTCATGTGCAAGTGTGCTCACTCACACTCATTAATTAATAGATAGAGAAGATATTGATCCATAATCTGGATATGAAACAGTGAGCAATAAAAAGAAAAAAATATAAATCTGTCTTGTGCACTGAATTCCTTTTGAGTTAATATATTGATTACTGTGGCTTTTTGTATACATATATTATGCATCTTATGTGTGTTTTTTTTTTTCAGCAAGGAGTGTGGAGTGCAGAGAAAGCCTTTCTGGATCAGCAGGTGTGTTTGTTACAGCAGCAGAGTCAGGAGAAGGCCAGCCGGCTGGAAGAAAGCATTGCCTCTTTAGAGACAGATAAACAGACGCTGCAGGACAGGGTGGTATGTTCTACTTCTCATTTTCTCTTCTCTTGATTTGTTAAAGATGTATGTGTAAGTTATAACACGAGGCAGAAGTTATGTTGGTAAGCTATGTTCATTCTTCCCAGGACAATGCTGAATCAGCGGCAGAATAATTGCTAATATATATATAATGTACTTGTTGTAGTGAGAGAGTATGATCTTTTTTTTTAACTTTTGAGTGTGAAAATAATTTTCTTCCTAATTCTCTTCCTGTTCCTGTGTGGTAGACTGATCTGGAGAAGCAGAGAGATGACGTGAACTCTTCACTGAGGCAGCGGACAGAGGAGCTGGAACAGTGCAGGGTAAAAACATCTTCAACACGTTAGAGTTTTCAGCGCACATAAATACGTTTGAATGGCTTCTCAATGCATATTCTCTGCGTATATTTAGTGTTTGTAAATATGGACAGTAATGAGTTATACTGTGGGTAGTCCTCACTCTCTGTTTCTGTGTGTTCCCTCAGACGGAGCTGGACAGCCGGCAGACAGTGAGCATAGAAATCGCCAAAGCTCTGGAAGAAACCAGACGACAGAAGGAGGAGCTGCAAACACAGGTTTGTGGATAAACACACACCATGTAATATTCACAGAATTAGAAAAGCAACAGCTGATGTAATCCCCCACAAGCCTCCACCAGTCACAAGCACATACATCAATGTGTGGGTCCATGGACCAAACATTGACCACTCAAAGATTAAGACAGTGTAGAAGAAATTCAGAGCTGGTTTGTTTGGTGTTTGTGAAAGCATGTACTGTGTAATGACAAGTGTTTGATGTCAGGTTGGAGAGCTGGCTGCATCTCTTCAGACCTCACAGCAGGAACTGTCTACTGTCACTGAGAAGCTAGCACTGAGAGAGGAAGACATCAAAACTCTCCAGAATGGTATGTGCATGCACGCACACACTAAATCCTTTTTGAGCAAACCTTGCCTTTCTAACCAATCACAGAAGGCCAAAGTCAAGGGTAGGAGCTCCTGATTCTTACATCAGCTGAGATGGTGAACACAAGGAGGATGTAGGTGGAGGGGTGGGTGGTGCATGAAGAAGCAGGGAGTGGGAGGGGTGTGAGGAGCAGAGTGGTTTGTCTTTGAGTCTCGTGCTAGCACTGCATATGTGTGTGTGTCTGTCTGTGTGTGTCTGTCTGTCTGTGTGTGTGTGTGTGTCTGTCTGTCTGTGACCCCCATTACTGATATATAGGAAATTCAAACTCCTCTCAGATGGTGCGTGTGTGTGTGTGTGTTGCAGAGTTGCAGTGTCGGCAAGCGTCAGTGGTCCAGCTGCAGGAGGAGGCTGAGCGGCTACGAGCCCAGCTGCAGCAGATGGAGCTGGACAGAGACTCCCAGCTGATCAGCCTGAGGAAGGAGCTGCTCAGCCAGACACAGCAGCTAGACAGCTGCCAGGCACGGGTCAGCATTTACACATACAGTCAAAAATCAGTGAACATACTGTGCATGTTCTGATATGGAACATACACTGTTTCTTCAAAATAAGATGTAGACTTTATCATTGAAATGATATAGACTACACGGCATGTATTATATAAGTTCTACATTGGGACTGGACAACTGTTCTCGCATCATCTGAACACCTATGAATAAGATATTACCATGTTGTTAATAAGTTGCTTGGACCTTTGTAGTGAAAATGTAATACTCAGAGCTCTCAATTCTCTCAACTGAAGCTGATTATACATCTGTCAGTCACACATAACATGTGACACCCAGGACAGGCCAGTGTTCCACTTTTGGAGCTCTCCTCATCTGTGACAGAACTATTTTATATTGTTCAGACTGATTAAAAAGAATTGATCCTTTGAAGTTAGGTTGAGTAATTCTACACAATTAATTTGAAAATGTTGCATTAATTTAAATGAATTAGCTTCACACTGAAGTATAAATCAAAAATACAGATTACTGTTTGCTCAATTTGACATGTTAGCTCTAGCTCAGTTTCCATCTCTTACATTCCTACACCGCATAATGAGCTGCTGTCGCATCAGACTGCAGTTCAGAAACTATTGTTTTTGTATCATGTGTAGTTTCATCTTCTTTATGTTTGTTAGCAATATTTTGCACAAGTTCAGAACAGTAATTAGTTTTAGAAGTGTAGTAATTATCTCACATACTGAATGTGTTCTCTGTGTTCTCATTTTATCCTGTCCACTAATGTTCTGCGACAGCCTCTCCAAAAAGGCAGCTGAAACTTATGTCACTATTCGAACATGAATTGCTGATCAGTTTGTTCCGTGGTCTGGTGTGTGTTGTTCAGATCTTGTACCTGGAGGTGGAGGTGGAAACCCTGACAGAACAGCTTCACAGCCCTGAAGTGTGTGAAGAGGATCAAAATGGCAGTGTGACAGTGGATGACCTAGATCACATTCAGAAAGTCAACAGAGAGCTGGAGCAGCAGCTCAGCGACAAGAACAGGGTCAGCCATCTTTGTAGTCCCATTCTGTGTTTTCTGTAGCTTCAATTACATATCAACTGGCTCCAAGCAGATACATTCTGTAGATGTATACATTGAAATTAATCAGTGTGATGGTGGTTGTTGTCTTGCAGACCATCAAGCAGCTGCAGCAGAGACTGGCAGAACTGAAGAGGACGCTGCAGAAAGAGCTGGTAAGACAAAATGAATCTACATTATGGTACTAATGTAGGAATATGAGTGTATGCTGAAAATTTCTTGATTAAGTTAGTTTGTCTGTCTTGTTTCTTATAACTGGACATAAACAAAAGGAAGCCATGTTATCTGGAGGATGTCATCTATACTTTTTTCTCCCCTGCTTTAAGATTACCATCAAGACAAAGCTGCCATTAATTAGGGCTTAACATCAAATATTATCAAAGCTTCAATATGGCCAAGTGCAATATCCAATTTTTTTTAATAAAGGTAAAATGTGTCACAACATATAAATGAAGGCTTGTTGCCTCAGCCTATAAATCATATTCTCCAGATGAAAGGGAACATGCTTGTTTGGTACAGACCCCCATTCCCACTAAAATCATGAGTCATCACAATAGCTGTCAAAATAATTTCAGTATGATTTTTTTTTTTGGCTCATCATTCAGTCCTGCTGTGAATGTACAGTTCAGTTATACCAACTAGAGTGTTTCTAACATCACTTGTTAGTTAGACCTGAGAGGCCTGAAATCTTGATCTGAAAAATGGAAACACAGTGTGAACTAAGTCAGAAGTATGAAAGTAAACCGTTAAACTCAGCGAAACACTCCATGAAAAAATTGTATTTGTAACTACTTTCAATTTGCCATGTTGATTAACTTAATTATTCTTTATTGGGTATTGTAGTAAGACAATAGATTCATCTTAATTTGCACAAGAAAACAATTGTGATTGTTAACATTTGCATTTCATTATAATAAGAAGCATTTGTAATATTCTGCTGGCCCATGGATGTGAACAACACATAAACACCATTCAGTCCATTACATAACCATAAATCCTAACTATGGCTCTAATGAATATAATAATACTATTGAATCAGCTCAAAACCTATTTCAGGACTATCAGGCCAATGCATCTCTTTTTTTAAACCTTAAACATTTAACATTAAACATAAAGAATGCATCACCATCTCCCATCTCACCCCCTTCTCCTCTCTCTCTCTCTCTCTCTCACTCACTTTCTTATCAGTCACTTTCATTTTCAGCTTTCATTTTAGTTTGTTCACACCAATTAGCCACTAACCTAACACACCTGCTATGGTGAACACATACTGGCAGTGCATGAGAGACTGTGGGCCAAGTTGACAATGTCTCTCTTATTCAATGTGCTTGTTTAGAGAAATTACTCTCATTGGCTTTTTAAAGTTTTATTGTACACACAGTAACAACCATAGCTGTTGTCCACTGGAGTAATACAACCATTTATTCACATCTGCTAATCTCACTCACTGGTCTCTTCAAGAACACATAAAATGGTCCTGCTCCTTAGAAATTCAGAACTGGTTTAGAACCAAGAGTCACTTGCACCAGTGCTCCCAAAAAAAATTCACATTCACACCCCAAAGTCCACACAATTTTACTCATGTGTGACTGACATTCTCACACTATTCAACTAGATTGTACTGCATTATATTATTTTATAAAATTGTATTATTTTTCTGCACTGAGTGTAAATGTGGATGAATATTGTATGATGTCCTTCTCTGTGCTGTGTAGAAGCTAAAGCCTGAACCAGAGGCTGAGGGGAAGGAGAAGTTGCAAGAAAGCCGAGCAGAAAAACAAGAGAGGCTGTGTCCAGAGCCCCCCCCAGCATCTGCCCCGAGCCCCCCGACCTCCAACACCATGGTGACCAACACGTCAGACCTCAATGACTCACGGGAAATCAACTTTGAATATCTCAAACATGTCGTCCTCAAGTTTATGTCATCCAGAGAGGCTGAGGTAAGTGCTCAGTGCTCATTCTATAAATCCCTTCTATTCAACACTCACCAAAGCTTTTGTGTACAACACTACAGGTCTGCTGGGTATGTAGTGACTAAATGATTGACATTGGCTCTCTTACAAAGCCATTCTGAATTTGTGTGTGTTGCTCTGTCAGGCGTATCAGCTAATACGAGCTGTATCTGTGCTGCTGAACTTCACTCGTGAGGAAGAGGACATGTTGAAGCAAACTCTGGAGTACAAGGTTTGTGTTTAAGTTAGTGTATTTAGTTTTCAGCTTTGTTTCTTGAATATTGTTCTTACCATAATTTTTTTCCAAAGTTAAGATTGTTGTTGTCATTCGGGTGGAAAAGTCTCAAACATTTACACTGTCATGGGGCACTGACTGAAACTAGGTATTTGGACTGCAAATATAGACCCTGAAAAAAACTGACAGGTCAAGATCAAGATATTTTCAGCTTTATTTAACACCAGTACTCACAATGGACTCAGGCAAGAGCCAAACCTTGACAGCTTGATTTCTTGTATTTAGAATAGTCTCTTCAGTACAAATGAAATTCACAAGCAGCTCAGATGTGTCCAGTAGAGATCGTCTACCCTTCAATCAAACAGACACACTTGTTAAACTTGAAAATGATACTGTCTTTGTCCAAATGAATTTGGAATTAATACAAATGCTTGTCTGTTTCCATCTGTAATGTCCCCTTGACCACATTCATCTAATTCAGACCTGTGTTTTGGGTCCCCTCTGACACTGCTGAGTTTGTTCTGTGTATTTGAACTGGTATTCATCAGGTTTCATCCACTGATTCATGTTGTGTTGTTAACATGTGGATCCTCTTAGAAAACAGAAGGAAAAGTTTAGGATAAGAATATGAAAATGTTCTTGTATTAAGCCCTAAATGGTACACACCACATATGTTAATTTGAGCTGGTTTTACTTCAGCTAACCTGGTTTATGGCATGTTTTGTGTTCATAGATGTCATGGTTTGGATCCAAACCTTCTCCAAAAGGTATCATCCGGCCTTCGATCTCAGGCACCTCAACTAACTGGAGTTGATGAGCAGCAGAAATAACTGAAGCGGTGGAGAGAAAGGAATTAAAGGACCACCTCCAGGAGGAGAAGGTCCTTCCTGTGTGCCTCCCATCACTGAGCAGGATTCTAGCTTTAAACAGACTCCCACAGTTTTCTCTGACACTGTGTGGGAAGAACTGTGGTTTGGGAAGGCTGCACAGTCAAAGAGATAAAGACCTATTCATAATCAGTTGTTTAAAGTGACATTATTTTCTTGGTCAGTGGTTGAGGCAGTCTGGCTTTTGACCAAATGTAATAGAGAGAAAACTGACAGATACAATATTCACACTTGAGTTTGAAGTGTCCTGAGCGTCATTTTTCTCCTCAGATATATGACACAGATCTCATGTTTTCTAGTCAGTGAAGTCACTTCTGTTTGTGTTGGAACAGAAAGCAGCTGACTTGATGTGTCTTAACTGGACAGATGGTACAGCTTTTGATTACTGAAGGACCTTTTAGTCTGTCACTTGGTTATTGGTTATTCTTTCATTTAAATCACAGGGGATGACTCAATGAAAATGTCTCATTCTGATGCCAGTTTGGCAGTGAGAATTTATTTAATGATACCTGTCAAATGGACATAGCTCACATTGGTGTCAAAGGACCGAGTGTGTCTAAATGCAAGTCTAGATTTTATGTCCTCTGAACTAAAGCCAGTAAATTTCAGATTCAAAATTCCAAAGTTCCTAGAAAAATCAAAGAAATCCAGACTGGGATTATTGTCCAGTTGCTCCATCAAAGAAATGAGAAATGAAAAGTTTCAGATCATATCAATCATATCATTAACAGTGAAATGTAATTACTCCCATTTCTCTTTATAAACACATTTTCCATTATTTTGCTTCCTACTGCATCACTGACACCAGCATTATAAGATGGTCTGAACTAGAGCCCGAATGACAGGCCAAAAATCAATATTGATATTTTAGAGTTTTAAAAAATCTTATGATGGTATTCTTTTTTAATATAAACACATTACACAGACCAGCCAAGGATCCCTTAGATTTGACCAACAAAGAACTGTGACCAAGATGTGTATTGATCAGGACATTTTACAGATGGAAAATAAAAAGTAGTCAGTTCCACTTTGTTAGACAAACGTGTTTTGTAGTTTGGATGCACAGCCTGCGAGGTTCAGTTCATTGTAGGAAAAAGTCTCTTCTTTACTGGACTGGAGAAACAAAAATGGCTACCACAGCGGTCTGTTCATGCAGACTGTATTCGGTCCTTTAACACCAATAATAATGATATGGACTACATTTGACCATTTGGATAATAATAACAATGTGATAAAATAAGTGAATGCTATGTTAATGGTGACAGGACGACATGCTCTACCTTTACCTGCCTTTGCTAATGTTAATGAAAAGTACATTCCACATGTCTATTTATATATAGAAATATGTACATACAGTATGCATTGAGAACTTTATAAATCAGTGGATGTAAATGGTTTGATGTGACAAGTTTGCAGTATTTATCATCATAGATCAGAACCCATACACGTTTCTCCTTCAGTCCCCAGTGTGATGTCAGTCACAACATTGTGATATTTATTTTTACGTCCGTGGGAAGCCCAGGGAATCTGCATGTCTGCTGTTAAACTGAATGGTTAAATCCCTAAAGCAGCCTGGTCAGTCTTTTACAATTCTCCTCATTTCCAAAGACCAGCACATTCTGCATTTGTATTCATTCCAGGAATATGCATATAATGTGAAGCAAGAAACACATCGGGATGTTGTTTGTCAGAAAACTAGAAACTGATATCTGTTTTTCATTTGAAGTTGTATCTGTTAAACTCATTCTTTGTATGCTAAGATGCAGGACTACATCTGTGAATGCAGACCTGTCATCATTCTGTGTTACAAATGAGAGGTAGCAGACTGATGTAGTGACCTAGACTCTGCTGGGTAATATACTGTCTCCATGAGAATCAAAAGAAACAGTGAATGCACTTTTTAACCTGATTGATTTTGCTGTGCTAAGCTCTGAAACACAACTGTACAATCACTACAGCATTTGTGTCTTTTGCTCTTTATGATTTAACAATTGCTGCCAGGTTCCTTTTTCCCACATTTATTAATAATAAATCTGAAATGATAAAATCATGTGTTGTGGTTTCTGGTTCCTGCACATGTGGTCAGAGAATTCATTTCTCAATCCTAACTTTTTTCATTTTATGTATTCATTTTATTTATTTATCCATGTTCATCAGTATTTTTTTAAGAATCTTTTTTCAGTGGGGGGTTATTTAATTGCAAAATGTAAACAGTATACTTCGTAGACACATTTTTCATTATCGTAATGTAATCATTAGAAAGGACTTAATTTACCCAGGAAAGAAATTCTTTTTTTGATTTCCTTGATTTCTTCATTGTTTTTTTTCATATAATTGTCCTCCGTCGTGGCTCAGTCGGCTCCGTGGTGGCACCACCCGCCAGGGGCACTGTCTGCATGTTGACAAACTGGAATCAAAACCAACGAAGAAGAAAATCTCCGGAAGCTACTTTTTCTGAGCACGCGGTGCGTCCGGCCTTTCCAACAGGGCACCGATAAGGAACATGGTGAGGAGATGTTACTCTTGCATTAATTGCGATTTTTTTGACGTTTAACTCAACTAAACCCCGACAAATGTGTGCTATACGTACACATAAGCTTCTAAGATAGTTGCTGATACATGTGTAGATAAGTGGGCTGCTAACGGAACGGAATAAAATGTTATATTACAGAGTGCAGCTACCGAGCGGCGCTGCTTAGCTGAGTTGCTAACCGTAAGCTAATGGAGAGATGGCAGGCAATAGACATCCTGCTTACAAACAGTACTGTTAATGTTAACAGAAAAATACGTGTGGCAGACGCGTCTTTGTTAACACGTGTAGCATTAAACAGTAATGGTATGAATTTGCTGTGTCGTGAGCATAATGTGATGAAGGTGTAATCGGTCTGCTAACCGTCACGAGCCGTGTTTGGCTCGTGTCGGGATGAACAGTCCAGTCCCGAGCTGCGGATTTTGTGCCGATATCGTTTAGATTAATGAGCAGCTGTCACCAACAAATGTTTGTTTCTTCTGTCTTGGTCCAGGCCAAGATTAAGGCAAGAGATCTGCGGGGCAAGAAGAAGGAGGAGCTGCTCAAGCAGCTGGACGATCTGAAAAATGAACTGTCCCAGCTCCGTGTGGCCAAGGTTACCGGAGGAGCCGCTTCTAAGCTCTCCAAGATGTACGTACAGCATGCGAAAGAGTCCAGCTCAGTAGTAGTGTGGAACCTAAGAGTCTCACAGCATCATTCATTTACTGTCTGCTGATCTGTACTGTGATCAAAATGGGTTCAGTGTTCGGCCTGTTAATGTTTTGTTGTATTCAGAAATGTACCATTTTATTATTTTTTCATTTATGTCAGGTTTTAAGTTTGCTAATCCCCTCCCCACATGAGGAGGAAGTATAGACGGCAGTATTGTAAAAAGTCATTTGAGTCAGTGGGGATATCTGCAATCTACAGGGCTCTTTTTTTCTTCGCATTGATTTAACCAGAGAAGTGAACATCTACATTTGCTTAGGTTAATTTGTCACTAAACCAAAATCTGGGGTGCACAGAACACTGTCTGATTTTTGCTGGTTCTCAACAGCCGTGTTGTCCGCAAGTCCATCGCCAGAGTCCTGACTGTAATCAACCAGACACAGAAGGAGAACCTGAGGAAGTTCTACAAGGTGAGAATGTCTGACTTTACTAACACAGCTCCTCATGCAGCACACTCACTTTTCCTCTTCTCTGGTCTAAGATGATAATTTGTTGAGCTGATGTTTTGCTGATGCATTCACAACTGCTTACCAAAAGACTGAGACTTGAGATGACCTGAAAGTTTGCATTGCCTGCTGTAAATCTAATTAAGACATTATTTTGATCTGGATGTTCCCTGGTATGCTGATTAAATTATTATAAGGATGTTCCTAGTGTCTATTTCCCCTGTCAAACAGAAATGAAAACTTGGACTAGTTGTCTGGTCAAAAATGAGAACCACCAGAAAATGGTCAAAATGGATCAGTTTAACCTGATCACAGCATCCACAGGAAAACAGTGTTGCTGGTTTCCTAAGTGTGGCTAATGTCTTTTTTCTGACACAGCCTACACCCAAGCTTATTTTTTATTTCTTAGATACAAATACTGTCAAACTGCACTGGTTTTACAAGGAGTGTGAGAGTGCTTCTGTGATTAGAGTAGATTAAGATGACAGATGCTACATGATTATGGCTCTGACATTTTACAAAATGGCTGCAGGATTTTATCTCTTATGTTCTGTTTGATAAGTGACATGAGTGTGTGCACATTCAAACTGTCTGTGATGTGAGTATTGGCTGACATTTTTGACATGTAAAGCCTTGCTTTGTGCTCATTGCTTGCATGCATGAAAATACTCCAACATATTATTTATAAATACCAAACGTGAAATATGATCCTTTATATTCCAGGCACATGTCAAACCTTTCTACAACTGCAGATAAATCTTAGCTGACTTTTAGTTTTTATTCTGAAAAAAACTGATTTCCAGCTCTACTGAAACTTTTTTTTTCTTTTTCATTTCTTTCAGGGTAAGAAATACAAGCCCCTGGATCTGAGGCCCAAGAAGACCAGAGCTCTGCGCCGCCGACTCAACAAGCATGAAGAGAGTCTGCGAACCAAGAAACAGCAGAGGAAAGACCTCCTCTACTCCATCCGCAAATTTGCAGTCAAAGCTTAAAGGCGTTTTCTATTGACTCAATAAAATCTGTGTAGTAGACTAAAATGGTCTGTTGTGTATTATCTCCTCTGCAAATGTCAGAATGCTGACATTTGGGACATACAGAGCCAAATGTGATCAATAACAGTGTATTGTCATTAAATAAAGATTTGTCCAGATCAGCAGGTTTGACCTGCAGATGTAGACCATGACCCCCTGGGCAGGGATGTGCCTCCCTGGTGTCCTCAGTGTTGAGCGGTGACTTCTCATAATGGTTATTTCTTTGGGCTCCCTAGGTCTGCCCAGCAGGACACACACATTGAAGACCAGTCTGTAAATCATTAATTTAAATATTCTACTTGTTGAGTGTTAATGAGTCAGATTTTCCTGAGTAACAACCCGGGGAGGAGCAGTAACACAAGCTGCTGTGATGTTTAGACTGTTCATTTGCTCTTACAGTGGCAGACTGAGGCTCAGTCATCAAGGAGAACATGTAACTTACACCTTCAGTTCAGAAGTTATGTCTTGATTAGAACTGTACGCTCACACAGTCGACTGTTTAATGTGTTCACTGTGACTAACTGGTGGTAAACACAGCTTGTGTGTCTGTTGGTATTTAATTAAAACGTAAGTGTATGTTACAGGAGGGCAGCACCTGTCAGTCTTAGGTCTGTTATGAAGTGACATTCAGGTGCATTGTCCCCGTGAGCCTTGTACCATTTATGATCTCTGCATGAAGTGAAGTACACACAGTGAGTGAGGAGGAGTTACATACTGTTACATGAAGTTTTTTTTTTTTTTTTTTTTAATGTGAGGCCAAATAAATGAACTGATCCAACTAAATGTCCATAGAAACTTCTCAACCCACCGCTGCAGTATTTACTCAACTTACTTGCCTTTAGTATGTTTAATATATACCAAATACTTCAATACTTGGTACTTCTACAAAGTTCACTCAACTTGTTAAATGACTTTTTCAAAGAAGCTGGGATATTAGCAGACTTCCCATCATGTATTATTTGAGTTAAAACTCAGAAACTACTCTTGAAACTTGTGTTTTTAATCCATGTGAAGATAATCATGATTGTTTCTTTTCAGAATAATCAAAACAGTGCTGATGAAAGTTAGCACTGAATTCAGTCCAGACGGCTGAAGTTTACATCAAATAAACAAGACAAAGGTTTACACAATGTTCAGTTTTAATTCAGCTGAATAAGATTTGAAAGTTCAAAGAGCAAATGAACACATCTAAATCAACCAAACTAAATCAAGGCTCTGCACAACATGTAATATTTAATTAAGATGACATTAGAACACAAGAACAACTTTCAGGCCTTTCACTTGTACTTTTAAGTTGAAACAACAGTTATATTTTACAGTGAGTGTCCATCACACTTCGTCCTCTTGAGAGCCTGAATATTCTCATTCAATCGTAATCTTCCCATCAGATTTTAGTTTTTCATGTGTATTTCACATAGTTTTAAGTCAATGAGTAATTAAAAGGGCAGTCGACTGGTTTTATATGAACATTGAGTATTACTGCTCCTGTGGAAACAGTAGCAGGATGTCCTCTGCATCTGTATCCCAGCTTTGCCTGAGAAAATAACCCTGATGATGTCACAGTGATGTCAACAACATTTGGTTTGGAGACTACAAATCAGTAACAGAGAAACCATGTTAACCAATGTCAGGTGAGGAGTTTGAAACATCAGAGACAGGGGGAGGGTCTAATCATAGATACTAATGAGTTGCATTATGGGAAGTGTTGGCCCATTGTTGTAGCAGTTTGGATATGTCAGCCTCTGCTCATTGTGAACATTTTTTTAAAATTTACCTCCCCCCATGTTTTCAGACTTAAGACTTAAGTCTGTCTAATGACATATCTTCCTCTGTGTCCTCAGCTCTTGTATGTGCTGTTACCATCTGATGTCTGTTACCAGGCCTTACCGAGGACAGCTTTCATCAGAACTACCATAGTCATTTAATACCTATATGTGATAATGGGATTCTGTAACACAAGCCCTAAGGAGCAGCATGCAGGCCTGTGTCTTGTTGCATTTAGAAAGACACTGATCTGAGCACAGTGGGCTTTAGGAATGCCAGGAATGGCAATCACCTTTATTCTAATTACTTTCCTACTATCACCATGCTGTCAGCTGCTCTTTGGTTACCTAACAACACACAACCTGACACTGTTCTCTGCTCAGCTGCGCTCTGTCACCATGAGTCTTCAAACCGTCCTCCTCACACTGTCAGTTTGTTTCAGCGCGTTTTCCTCGTCTCTCTCGCCTCAGCTGAGCTCCGCTAAGAAGTCAGGCTGCTTCAAAGTCAACACCTGCAAATGCATCATGAAGGACGGGAGCGGGGTGATAAACCTGAAGGCTATGGGCGATGCAGGTGGTTTCCTGGGGCATTTGAAGCCTGTGTCTGCAGAGAACATGCCAGCCAATGCTGAGGTCCTCCTGTCGTTCAGCCCCTGCCAGCCCTTCTCACAGCCAGAGGACCTGACAGGAGCCGACTGTACCAACATCGCTGCATGCCTCATCGTCAGGTACAATAGACTCAGTGCTGACATTCACAGTAAATAAGTGTGTCATTTTACTGACTGTTCAGCCTCTCCACTGAAGACTCTGTCAGACACTTTTAATCAAATGACTGTGTACGTCTCCACTTCCCTCTCTCTGTAACTCACACTGTGAGGTTATCATGCCATAAGAAATGAAGGCTATTCCACAGCTTACTTTTCAGCACAATACTATGAACAAACATGAGACATTTATAGTATCACAGCTAAACCTTCACACTCACTTCTCACCAAATTTAATGCCATTTTTGACCCAAACTAATCATTATTTAATAAACTGTTAAACATCTATAAACAGCAGAAAACAACATGGAGGACAGACTCTTCGCTGTCTTCACATGAAGAACAAAATCACTTTGTTATCACAGACTATACAAAAACAGAAAATGATCCTGGCTGTTTATGTGACACCCATCACAACATCAATTAACATGTCCACCCAGGTTTCACATTTCCATCACTGGAGCTGATAAATAGCTGTCACTGCAGATTTGACCTGGGAATGAATGTTGTCTGGTGTCTCTGTAGTCTCATCATTGTAATTCAACACCACATCTCTGCAGGAGTCAGTCTAACCAGATTTACTTAATGTATTAAACATGATGTTAATTGTGCAAGTTGTGATCTTTGTGGTTGTGTAACCTAACTGAGGTGTGTTGAGCCACCAGGGGGCACACAAGAACTGAAAATGTGAAGACTTGGAGTCTGTTTCACATCTTAGCTTTGTCTGACTTTCCATAAAAAAGAAACTGCTGTTCAGAATTGAAATTTTAACAGATAGATTTATTATTTTCATCATCTTTAATTGATTCTGCTGCATAGTTTGCACAATACAAGCTGAAAAATTAAAACACGTACGTTTACATCTTTCATTACTTACATCCTTCCATAAATGTTTGTGTGTCTGTGTGGGGATGAGTCTGTGTGAAGTGGGGGAGAGATGGAGTGAAATTCTACTTGTGGCCCCATAAAACTTTGGACCCTGGCCCTTAACACAAGTACGGCAACTGCTTGTTTTTTGGATTAAATTAAGCACTGAGCCTTTAATAAATCATCAGCCTGTCTGCATTACTCATCTGTCAGGTGACTTAAAAATGTAAAGAATCCTGTGCGCTTGTTAAGTTATATTTTGTCCATGTTAACAGATATCACAGGCTCGATAGATACACCAGCCGCTGTATCAGCTATGGAAGGCATGAAGGGAATGAATTCCACTACAATGACACCCAGAAGACGCTGTCGGTCTCGTATTTTGGTGAGCAAACATCACATAGAATTCATGTCTCTGACTATTTTGTCACTGTAGTACAACCTGATGGTAAATCTTCTCTCATCCTGTCCCAGCTCAGGAGGAGCAGCCTCTGACAGTGGTACATTACCACTGTAATCCAAATCAGTCCACTTCTGTCATTCGGGACCAGAGGATCAGCACCCAGGAGCCCCTGCAGATCTGGGTAGAGAGCCCCTGTGCTTGTCCAAATGCCTGTACCATGGGGGATCTGGGTTTAGGAACCATCTTCCTCATCATCCTCTCCCTCAGTGCAGCTGCGTACTTTATCCTTGGTAAGACTCAGAATGTGTGGATGTGCTTAGTAAAAATTATATATAATTATATTTATGTGAAAGCATCATTAAGATGAAAAGACTTTGTGTGTCCTTTAGCTACAACAACGGTGTGTGTAAAATTACATCTGCCCAGATTTGGATGACACAGTATGTTCAGGAGGAAATATTAATCTTGTGGCATGTGATAAAACATCATGGGGACATCAAAATAATTAATATTCATTCAGAAAAGTTAAAGGTAGTTTATCCAGTAGTTTTTGAAACACCTTGTATATAAAAACCCTTTTTCCCTGTTCCCCTGTCTAAACTAACAGCCTCCTGTCTGTAGCTTCATATTCACCGTACAGACATGAGCATCGTATTCATTCACTGATAAATTCTAAAAACAAAATTCCTGAACTAGCACTTTATATTGGTTTATACTTTGACCACCTTTCTCTCTGTGAGTAGGAACTGTGTTAATGTTGGAGGTATGTAACCTGGTGAGCAGGGAAACTTACACTCACCAGGACAATAAAAAAAAATGATGAAACAGACAAATGAAAACTAGACAAGACAAAATAAAATACTTATGCTGAGTCAAAATTATGAGATACTAAATCCAAATAATGAATATTTGTCTGGATAAACAATAAAAAGAATAGGATATAAAGAATAAAGATATTTATTATTTTTAGGGTAAGTATTGGATAATAAGTCAAAAGTTAGAAATTCTGATACAGAAGGTCAAGAATCTGGAGTCTCACTGTTCTCACTCATCATATAGTGTTGCAGCTGAAACAAAACAACAAAACAAAAAACCTCAGAGTTGTTGTTCATTTCCATGTCAGTCTGACCTTCATCCACCAGTCTCCCTCTCCGCTCCTCTGACAGGTGCCTGTGCTCTGAGGCCCTTTCGGAGCAGCAGCGGAGTCCAGATCTCTCCGGAGCACAGTGTGTGGTGTATGATCTGCTACCTCTGTACTGAGAGGAGGCCAGCAAGACAACACTACAGACATGACGCGGAGGGCTGAGAGTCAGCCTCATTTTATTTTGCAGTCTGCTGAAAGTGACTCCTGCTCTGTGTGTTTATTATTGTAAGTATGGTAACAAAGGTCTTCTAACCTTAACAAAGTACTTATTTTAACCCAAAGCATCATCTTTCCATAAACCTAACCATGGTTTTGTGCCTAAACCTAAACATGGGTGCCCTCTAAGGTGCCTGCACAGAGAAACATACTAAAGTTCTGTATGGGCTCTCTTAGGGTCCTGTGAAACACCTCTGTATGTGACCATGTGGAACAAAGAGTCCTCATAGATGCTTTTTCAGTAGAGGAAAATGTAAAGAAAATTCAAAATGTTTTCTATTCCCTCTAAATGTTTTTAATATGGAGCTGCTGTTTCCTTTATATACTCAGTCACCCTATAAAATGTAAATCTCACCTAAACTTGCATCATTGCTCTCTGCTGATGAGGGCCTATTGAATGAATCAGCTTTATATCCATCAGTGATCAGACGGTAGGGACAGACAGCCTGTATGGTTGTTTTGTTTGATGGACTTTTTGCTCCAAACACTGAAGACATGACCTCAGTGTTATCATGTTTCCTCTGACCTTATTTATGCTCAGATACCTGAAATCGTTCGTGTTTAAAATCATCTCTCTCTATATATATATATATATATATTTTTTTTTTTTTTTTTTTTTTTTTGTGGGATTTGAAATATTGTGTTCTTTTTCTTTCGTTTCACATGTCAAGTCAGTTTTATTTATATAGTGCTGAATCCCAGCAGAACTTATCTCAGGGCACTTTCCATATAGAGCAGCACTCTTTATATTTCAACATTTACATGCTCTGAAAATGTCACATTCTTTTTTTCTTTACAATGCATTTGTGGTCTAATATTTTCCCATCTTGTCTCTGCAGGTGTCCTCAATCCCAGTTTTATTTTGAAACAAACACACCTGTTCCTTTAAAACCGACCTGTGTTGTGCAGGTGTATCAGTTGTGTGCAGGCATCACATTCCATTTTCATTTACTGCACTTGTTTGTGCGGACACTCCTCCGCCTGTGGACAGCTGCAGGCCTTATCAGCTCGGGCCTCACTCAGGCATCACTCTGCTCTGTCCTGTAGCTGTGGAGGCTCTTTAGGAGCAAACATCCTCTGTCTGTTATCTGCGCTGCGCTCTGCTGTCGTCCATTCTTCACATCTCAGCTGTGTTCAGAGTCTGTGGAGTGCCAGCTGCTGTGATTGGTTGGTGTCTGCTGGACAGCCTGTGTTGATTGGTTTGATATCAGGTGCTGAAGGCCTGCAAAGAGCACAGACACAGAACATGCAGCAGCATGTAGTCATCATGTCCCTGAACACATCCCAACTTCTGACAGCTGTAAATGTTTCCCCAGTCATCTGCTCTTTGTTCTATGAGAGGTTAAATATTGTCTGTCATGGACCTAACTTCCAACTGTTTATCACTGCTAATAAAGCACTGCATCTGCTTATAAATCAGTCTGTCAGACAGTTCTGGTCTCTAGGAAGTAGAAAAAGTAGAAAATCTTAACATGTGAGAAGCTAGCCATTTTTGCTTGAAAAATAACTAATAAATAACTCCAAAATAATTCCATTTAGCTGTTTCAGTTTGATGATCCTGGTATCGTTCTTGCCAACTTGACCAGAACAGAACCATTGAACAGGTCCCAGGATGATTCCACATGATCATGGCAGCCCTTGACCCTCCTTAGGTTGTGTACATGTGGAAAGTTTGAGCAGGCCAATCTAATGATATTAACTGGCAGATTGCTAAAACTTTCACTGAACACATTCATGCTCCCGTGGAGATGAACCAGAGGCATTTGTTCTGTTGCCACTCCTGGAGCAAATCACACATTTAAAAAATACAAAATTGTCAGGAAATTGTTCTTTTCTTCTGCCACTGTAACACTGTCATGTAATGAGCTTTGTAGCCTCTTATGGCCTCTGCTAGAGTTTAAGACTAAGTCCTGTTTGCTGACAGTCAGGATAAAGTCCTTGTCCAATCCCTGCTTTGGTGTGATTACACAAATGTCTTTGTCTGAGCTAATTTCTCTGTATGAATATAAACATTTATTCAACTGAAAGGTAGTAAACTGCATGTTGTATTGGGTATACCCTCTGACACAGCATCCTGTAACTTTATCCTTTTTTATGTTACATGGAACGATTCCAGTTAAACACAGTGGGTATGCCTTTACATGCACTGCAGTTGTTCTAATTGCTTGGGAAAATATTTTTTGTCTCCCCACCCTCCAGCTGACGTCACCTCTGAGACCTGTTTTGGAGCTCTGCTCCAGTTTCTGGAAATGAGGGTGAAAACCACAGATGTGACGTGAAAGCCTTTATCCCAACAGTTCATGAAAGTGATGCAGATGTCTGCTCTCCTATGACTCGCAACAGAGTGTACGCCCCAAACACCACCACTGAGAACTCGTACGTCATCTCCTCTGTTTCCTCTGAGTCCTGCTCCTCATCCTCACACAGTGATGAAGGCAGATACAGATGGAGCTCAGAAACTGTAGTGGCGCCGGGCTGTCCAGGACGAGCCTCACTCTTATTGTTGCAGGGGGTTATGGGAGTTTCTGGGGAGGACAAGAGTCATAGTCAACATGCAGCTTTGAATTCAGTCACATCCACACTGCAGATGTCATTTACAGTCTGCCAACAATCCAAACAGTACAATGTGGGACTGGCTGATAGATGGATAGATCTGAACCACTGTGTCTGCTTGTTACTAAATGATGTCCAAAAGGCAGTTACCCAAACTGCAGCAAAAACATGCACTGTCCTCAGCCCAAATAATACAGGAATGCAAAACAGATAAACTTTCATGTCAATTGGCAATGAAATTAGATTATTTGTCTGAGTCACCACAAATAAGCACAGCTGTTCCTGCCTGAGGCTAAAGGAGGAATTCATGCATGTTGTCTGGACATGATTATGAGGATTTGCAGGCAGATGGAAGCTGTGTGTGTGTGTGTGTGTGTGTGTGTGTTTGTGTGTGTGTGTGTGTGTGTGTGTGTGTTAGCAGTGTGAGTAACAGCAGCTTTGGTTCCCATTGTGAAAACTAAGAGTGTGCTTTAGTACCAGTTAGACAATGGAGATGATGATGAGCATTAGAATTACTTAACAAACATGGATTCTAATATTTTGACCAGATTCTTTAAGTAAGCATGGATTCATGTTCACTTGTTATCCACAGTTTCACATGATGTCTAAATGCTTCACATTCTGACAGCAGTGGACTCCTGTGCACCTGCTGTGCAAAATCAGAGCATAGATAGCAGCACACTGACACATTACTCTCCAAAATACTGTAGACAATCTGACAGATTGGTCAGTGCATGGAGGTGAGAGAGGCAGAGGGAGGATATGATGGCAGGCTTGTGGTCATTGGGGAGTCGTATAAAAAGACTAACATGGTCTGTCACATCGTGCAACCCAGTTTGTTTCAAGCATACTGACCCTTTAAAATTCTCAATATACCTCGACAACACAGCTGGCTTCATCTGACAAAATATTTATATGAGAAAACAATGCATGTCTATACTAGTATTGTTGGGTAAATCTTCAGTTATCTATTAAAGCAGTGATACTAAAATTACTATTTGGTTTGCTTGGCTGTTCAGTTTCTATGTTGATGAGCAAGCATGTAAAGTATTCACGGTAAAGGGGCATTGCTTGTTCAATTTCTCAGAACTTGATAACACAACCACACCTTTTAACTTTGAACAAATGGACCACAGCATTCATGCAATTGTGAGTATCAAACTACATTTGTGTGGTGCTACGTTCACCTGCTGTTTGATTGACTCGGTCTCTGTGGTGGCTCACATTGGGAGCTCCACCTTGTGGGTCCATCACAGGTTTTTCAGTTGTGGACCTTGCTGCTGCCTCTGCTCTGCTAGGCAGCCTTCCCTTGAGACTGCTCAGCAGTATCAGCCTGCTCCCATCTGCTCCCACTCTGCTCTGTGGTGTCACCCATGGTGTCACCCTGCCACTGCCAGGCCTCTGCTGGAGGGGACAACAAAGCCCCTGCACTGTGACAGCAACAATAAGAATTATACATTTTATCATATAATTTGTCCCGATGGAAGAGGTGAATAATGTCAATCATCTCGTTATAACACAATGTTCTGATGAGGAACCTTTGGTCCTGACATTCTTTCGGATGTTACTTTGTCATGTACCACCCACCTAAATATAAACCAACAACGAGACGATATTATTCACCTCATCCACCAGTGGTCATAATGTTATGGCTGATCAGTGTATATTTACCACCATATTCAGGAATGACACAACTCTACACAATTTACATGACACAACACTGAATAAAATGACATAACACATATCACGAAATTACAAAATACCAACATGACATGAAGAGATGCAGGGACTCGTCTGTGTTTTGAGGGGAACAGTGACAGAGAGCATGCAGTCACCTTGCAGGCCCAGAGGCTCAGAGCCTCTGGAGGACAGCTGTGGGTCTACACAGGACCTCGGTCTTGGTGGAAGCAGAGTGAAGGCTGTACTCTCCTGAACGGGTTTGGACTGAATGTTCCTCCTCTGCTTGCTGTGGACATACATGCTTTCATCTGCCCCACACCCTGCCTGATGTTTCCTCCTGTCATTCATCACACTTCCAACATGTTTAACTGCAAAATCAAATGGTCCACAGTCAGTGGACAGCCAGCCAGAAATACTGCATGACTCACATACATACATTTAATGAGTTCTTTTGTGCTGTTGCGTTGAAGGGCAATAAGTTAATAATTGTAATAAGCCCTGGTAAGGACTTTAGAGCTTCAGATAATGACATTATATAAATGGATATTGGGTTTTGAAATATGGAATTAATGTATAACATAAAGAAAAATACTTCAAAGTATCTTGGCAGAATCTGTGTTGAATTTATAGTTATGGAGCTGAAACATTCCTAAAGATAAAAAAAAATCCACTAAGTGAAACCAGGATCTACATTGGATTCAGTATGTTCACGTAATGTGTCAACCACATGGCCTGGACTGACTGTTCCTCACTCTGCATACAGGAAGATAAATCTGCAATCTGCAGAGCTTTTACATGCAGATTAAAGGAAACGCCCTAGAGTGTCTCAGGAAGGCTGTTGAAGGCATGGATGAAAGATTCTCCTCATTTGGTGAATTAGTGATGATGGTGAGGAGTGCAGATAAACACATAACTCCAAAATATCTGTTGGGTTGATTGAGATGAAGTCAGTAACATACACTGATCAGCCATAACATTATGACCACTGACAGGTGAAGACTAGCACTAATTATTTCATTACAATACAATATTCTCCTGAGAAACCTTGGGTTCTAGCATTTATCTCAGTGTTACTTTGACACGTACCACCAACTAAATAATGTTACAGACCAAGCACACACCCCCCGTGAAAAAATCACTCTCCAATGGCAGGGGCCTCCCCCAGCAGTACAGTGCTCTAACCTCATCGCAAAAACTGCGCACAAATGGCCCTAAGAACACGACAAAGAGCCCAAGGTGTTCACCTGGCCCACAAACTCCCCAGATTCTAATCTTATCCAGCATCTGTCAGACCTCCCTAATATCATGTAGGTCCCCCTCATGCTGCCAAAACAGCTCTGACTCTGCTATTAGGGAGTACCATTGTCATTTGGGGGTGTTTGGTCTACAGCAATGTTTAGGTGGGTGGTACATGTCAAATTATCTAGATGAAAACCAGAACTCAGCAGAACATTCTATTGTAATGAGAAGATCAATATTATTCACTTCACCTGTCAACGGTTTTAATGCTCATACCCTTTGGGCAGCACTCAGGACTACACAGTGGTAAATACAGCCCACAGAATATATGGCTGAGGAAATGCTATTCTTAATGGAAAAGAAAAAAGAAGGAAAAACTGACAGTGTTGAAAGTGTTAAAGTAAATGAAGCACAGAATTCTGAGGGCATAATGAGGAGGTCAGAGATAATGAGGCTTTATGGCTGAGGATACATTTACAATATGTAGCATGCTGTGTGTTGTCTCTGTGCCTGCTGGGAAAGCTGGTTTTGCTTGTGAATTCTGTGGTAGTTTTTTTACAGTTTCCATCTCAATCTAAATGTCTAAGTGGCATTTTTAACAAAAGTCATTCAGTGCGTGGTGGTAATGTCATGTAATATAATCACGTCGAAAACACACAAAGTGCAGTAATTTAACCATGGACCTTGTTTAGAGCTCATTGTCCAAAGCCAGTGCAGAGATTAGACATTTCTCTCTGTCCTGGGACAGCACCGCTCAGTTCACACCCCTAACACTTTTTACAAGTCCATTTTAACAGCCCGACACATTTTAAAGAAAAACAGAAGGTATGCCCCTCTGGAACTGATTTGGCCATATAGTTTCAGTGACTCGGACAAGCAGGGTTATCAACAGCATTTTAACAGAAAGCATGTGTGTGGTTAGGGTTAGGGTTACAGTTCATTACGCTGCCTTTCAGTAACTCTCCCACAATGATAAAAGGTCTGTGAATGCTCTTACCTGCTCTCATTCACACATTCAGATCTTTCAGCTGCTCTCCCTGAGGAATCATATGGTGCAGAGTTGGATGAAATCCCTTTGTGTAATTTTCCTGTGAATGTGGATCCACACCCAAATCTTAATTTTACCAGCGGGGCTGTGACTGCAGACCAATTCAGCTGTTGCTAAGGGACCGTGAGCTCACTCTCTGGGTTTGTTTATGGTAGATAAGATGTATCCAACACAACACAGTTGTCCTCTGTCATAGTGACAAGCCATGGCATTATGGGTTATAGTTTAACAAGGCTTTCAAGGGATTCAACCAGCTCACTGGTTACCATGTTGAGGATCCACAGTTCCAGCTCAACAATGGGCTAAAAACAGCTGATGGTAAGTGCTTTATTTGGCCTGGTGGTGTTTTTCCTCTCTTTCCTTAGGTCATTTGGTGGGAGCAGTGCTGTTGGAACATGGCAGCAGGACATTAACACATTGAAAATGAAAATGTCAGTCCTCTGCCAACAGAGCTGTGGTCCAGGCTGTTAAAGTGAGAGAACATATTCCAAACCAAATGCAGTAAACAAACCTCAAACGCAAGGTTTCATGGGAAATGAGGAGAAGGATGCAATTACTCAAAATGCAAAATGGAGCCCGGACAGATTCTCATTTAATTTTTCTTCATGTGTTCTTACCACTTATGAACATCAGAGAAGAAGAGTTATCACAGGACTGGGATCAGATTTGTTTTGTCTGAAAAAATCTGAATCTAACATTTCCCATAATGCAGTCTGACAGTGTCCGTTCAGTAGACCATCTGTACCTCATAAATGCCCATGTCTTTCAAATTTAGTCCAGCCATACCCAACTGAGTTTACCCTGATTATATCATTACGATGAACATCATCATCTCACGTATGACAAAACTCCTCCAAAGCCACAGAAGACATCATGCAGCACTTAATTGATTATTCACTACAAACTACAACTCACAGAATTAAGTATGTTGAATTATAGCTTTTATTGAATTAGTAATTAAAATTAGTACATTTATCCATTACACATGCAATTTTGCTTTATAATTATAATTTTGTAAAGAATCAGAATGCATTACAAGACTGAAATATAGTATAAACTATAAAGAAATAACATAATCAACATTAATTTTGCACAAGAGGAGTTGAACATCATAGTGCTTTCTGGTGGTTATGGCTTGGAAAAAAAAGTGTTAACATGTAATCACTTTATAGAGTATTATGTTGTATTTTTTATTTTAAAAATTGCTGTAATTTTATATATCATCACGTCTGAGCAAATGTTGCTGCAGTATTATTACAGTTTTTATGCCCTCACACAAAGGATAGGAGAATTCAATTTAACTTTAAGTTAAGATGTTTTTTTTTTTTTTTAAATAAAGTGTTTCCTTTATTTGACAGTCATTATGTAGAGATAGCTAGGAAACATGGGGACAGACAGGGGCGAGCAAAACAAGCTGGGAATCAAACCAAGAACATTGTGATTTTGTGGTATGCATCTTAAAAGGCCCCAGATTGACTTTATGCCAAGTTGGATTGTGTTTTCTCTTGTTTGATTATTAGTCAGTAAATTTATTAATAGTTTTTCCATCATGACTGGAAAGAATTAACTGTGGTCCCAAAACTGTGATATAAGTTTTGATGTGTCAGAACTGATCACTGATTTAAAGCCTGGTTTGTTCCAAAAATACATGAGGTGCACCACACAGAGGGAGAGCACACTGGTAACTACAGCAGTGGTGGGTCGGGCATTTCACACCTGGGCCTTCACTGGTGTCCTACCTGAATTAACCCACCTCTTAATACCATCATTATGATGTAGAAACTAGCAACATAAACTGTCAACAATTTACAGAAACATAGTATAACAGAATTTTGCATCACAGATAGGCATGTCATGTAGCCAGAATAAGTGCCATTACTAAAGCAATGCAATATACCCAATTAACGAAATTAAATAGGTCTCCAAACACTGCAGCCACAGCTGCTCCACACACATCATCTCCAGCAGAACATTTATAAAAATGTAATTCAGTGACTGTGACAGTGTGCAGGCCCACAGAGAAGGCCAGACAGCCCAACACTGAACTACAGTGTAGGATATTTAATCATTGTTTTTAGATACCACATCAGTATAACCTAGTTTAACCTGTCTATCCAAAAGATGACTGGTTTACAAATAAATATCCGATATTGCAAATGTTGGGGCACTTGTTTTTTCATTCAGTGTGATTGTCTGATTACTCATGATACTTATAACCACCACCCTATTTATAAAAACCAAAGCTCCAGGTACTGCTGTGCTCCTCCAGCTGTTATGAAGGCATGTGTGTGACAAAGCCTGGGGTCTGTATAGATCCATGTGCCACGAATCCGCTTGGGTATTAATAAAACGGTGAGCGACTAAAACAAAAGGTCATGGTTGAGTCAGCTTAACATTACTCAGTGGATTTGGGATTCCTCTGTGATGCTTTTATCACCACGTCATACTGATTTAACTTAAAAGGAAGACAGGTACTGAAGGAATTCATAGTCTGCACTGTCTCTGCCCTCTCTTTCACCTTCACTCTGGACTGAATCCAGCAGAGGAGATCATGGTTTTCAGGGGCTGATGCCTGTTTTCACTTACACACCACTTCCAATAGCAGCGTGGAGCTGGCTATGTGATGGTATCCAGGTGAACACAGGAGCTGAGTATAATCACCACCATCCATAAATTTCATTTTTAATCCAGGGACAATTAATTGAGCTGGAGCTGCTTTCTGTTATTCCATTTTAATTTCAGTTTTTTGACCTGCTAAAGACATGAGGGTCATAAGGGTGATGATGTCTGTTTGTTATGTCCATTACTGTTAGATACAACACTGCTTTGAGCTAAAAGCTAACATCAACAGCAACAATAATTGTTGAGATATTTCAGACTGGTCCAAAGTGGTGGACTGAACAACATACAGACATGTCATTCAAGAGCCATGCTGCTAATATGGCTAAAAGAGGCGCAGACCCATGAAATGTGCTCAGCATGTTCATACTTCTACTGTTTCACTCTACTTTGGCTGGTGAACTTTGGATGGTTAACTTTGTAGCCAGAAATATTTTTCAGTTCACAAAATCACAAAAATTTGATACATTTTGTTAAACAATTCAGCATAGTAATAGACTTTTACTCATAACAGATTATTCTAACTTATTCTAGTTCAGCTCCATGGCTGGTAAGAAAACTCAGTATATCTATTTTTGCTCTGTAGCGTGTATTGAACCCTGCAGCCTCGTGGTGGTGTTGAGACCTGAATCTTATTTTACATTTAAAAAGGGCAGGCAGTTTTGGAAGTGATTCAGTAATGTTCATGTTTATATTTAGCACATTAGAAAATCAGCCACATCTACAAAATTATAATAGAAAGCATGTGTGTGTGTGCTTTCCACAGGCCTTTAGGGACAATGTTTCACATGACCTTTCACCACTGCTGCCACAAGCAGAAAGCTCTGCAGTATTTTGTACCTGCTATAAACCAGTTCAGGCAGTTGGATGTGGAGCAGCTCAACTGGAACAACAGCTGTGAGTAAGACAGCTCAGTAACAGGAGGGATGAGAAGGCATCACAAACTGATTTCCAAACCATCAGTCTCCTGCTTATTTCTATAACCACAGTTTTATCTCTTATTGTTAGAAAACCCTGGAATTATGCCTGTGGGACACTTAGGTTCCTACAGTAATAAACAGTATTACCAAATAGTTTTCTCTCATTCCTCCCTCCCTCTCTCCCTCCATCCCTCCATCCCTCACCTCTCCAGTCTCTCAAACCCATTCAATCCCCCACATCAACCTTCTTTTTATACACTTAGTAAATTCCCCCATCTATGAATAACTCGTCAATATTATCTTACCCTGTCAAAGCTCCTCTCTCTCTCATTCATTCACAACTGTGAACTTCTGGGGACCATGAACGTCTTCACAAACACTTTATGGCCATCCATCCAATAGTTAAGATACCACTAGGCCTATACTGAACACTTTGACTTTATTTATTTATTATTTTTGGGAGTGGTTAGCCTTTATTAGATAGAGAGAGACAGGAAATGGAGAGAGGGGAGTGACACACAGCAAAGGTCTAGCCAGATCAGGAGTCAAACTGGGGACTCGCTGCTCAGTTCACTGAGGCCCAAGCAAAGTGCACCCTAACCATTCGGCTATGGGAGCGCCCCACTTTGACTGTTTAGATAGGATATGTGAGATGTGTAAAGTCAAACCAGCCAATCATAAAGCTTTAGATAGAAGATACCAGAGAGAATATATGAGGAAACAGATCTAAATGTGATTAGTTTAACTTTCTCTGGGACTGTCAGCAGTCAGTTTGATTTACTCTGAAGTAGAAATGTGTATAATGAAAGTGCAATGTAATGACAGAAGAAAAAGTAGAGAGCAGAGCAAACTTCCCCATGGTAACACACTGTCAGATGAAGCGAAGTCAACTGTTTATACCCTGACTGTGGTGGGGTGGATGAGGGAAAAGGAAAATCTCTTTCCACTGTTTCCACAGTGAGACGTGAAGCCCCTTCATTTCCATTTGTATTCAGGAATAAAAGTTCCTGGCAGTAACCGTGTGATATGCTGCACATCCACCCTTTGTCAGACACAGAGTGAGCTGGTTAGCTCACATGGCCATAAGGATCCACTGAAGTTAAAAACAGAACTCCATCTCAGGAGGATACCTGGTAACACATGGTTTGATATCATGATTATGAGGCATTGTGAGAGCTAATCAGAGAATCTTATCAGAGTAGATGTACAGCTGTAATTAAAGGCTTCTCATGTGGGAACTGTATACTTGAAAAAGTCATTTCTCCCTCAGTACACGTCTAATTCATTACAGTCTTTCTCCTTACTGTCTCAGTGAACTAATTTGGCAGGGAGAGGTAAGATAGTTAAGTCAGACAATGATTAGACAACAAGACTCAGGCACACTGTTGCTTGTTGAGCACATGCTGAGATGCACACAGTGTCATTGTTAAGGAAACTGTCATTTTGGGAAATGTGCTTTTTCACTTTGTGCTAAACTAAGCTAACCAGCTGCTGACAATAGCCTTATCATTAACCTGCAGGTGTGTCAGTGGTATGAAGGTATGAATCCCTTAATCTAACTCTCTAACAGAAGGCATATGTGTTTCCCTGCTTTACCACATCCATGTTTAGTTTTTTAATCATATTACCCATCTTAGATGAACATGTTATCATGCTAAGAGTTGCTAATTGGCGCTAAACAAGAAGCAGCCCACAGCAGAAGTAATGAGGATGTCATTAGTTTTACAGGTATTTGGTCATAAACAGTTTGGACAAAGTGAAACAGTAGCTCTAATGTTTATACAATTTATGAGACATGAATATCTGCACTAAACCTTAAATAGAATAGTTGGACCATCTGACTGACGGTGACTGACTGCTAACATTGCTGGAGCCTTGAAGTTAGTGTGGCTAAAACCAAAAAGTGAAAGGCAGTTACATCACCAGGCTGTCATGCGCAGTGCTGCTCATTAGGTCATGTTTTTGTTTTCCCCTCATTGGTTGCAGTGTTTCTTGTTTTATTTGGGTGTCTTACATCTCCCTCTTGTTTCAGATCCCACTTCCTGCCCTTGTGAGTTTCCCATGCCTGTGATTTTTTTACCCCACCCTGATGAGCTGCACCTGTGTCTCAATGTGTTCCTCCTACTGGTGTATTTTTCGTGTGTGTGCTCCCTCCCTCTGTGTCAGTTCCTCTTCATTACCTGTAACAAATGTTCCAGCCAATCCCTTTTTGTAAGCAAACAACTTGTGAAAAACTACATCTCTAATAATAATAATAATAATAATGATGGATTTCTGGGTTGACTTTACAGTAGCTGCATAGCTGTGTCTCATTTATCTTTTATCATCCATAAATAAAAATATCACTATCTTCAGGGAGTGTGGAACTTCACTGGATTGCCAAACAAATATCTGTAGTGTGTATGAATTATTGGTGGACAGTCAAAGGTCACTGGAAGATCAGAAATGTCACTTCTCCCCCAGTATTTGTCCAGACTTTGGAAATGTCATCAAACTTCCCACTGACACAAAGATGCTTGGCAACAAAATGCTTTCCAAAACATATCTGTGATGCAATGACATTTCAGAACTCCATTTGCAACCCTGGAGACATTTCCAGTGAGGCAACTTTGACTGTTTTTCTTTTCTTTTCTTTTCTTTTTTTTTGCTGTTGTTGTTGTTGCTATTTCAAATGTGACTTATATTGGACCAGACACACGTTGCTGTCATCCTTTCAGCAGTTTGTATGATCAGTATTCTTCCATGGCTGCATTTGTGGAACAGAGTATGTCAGTAAAATCCAAGTGAATCCTAAATGATCTCATTTGTGATATGGCCCTTTTGACCAACTCTCTCCCCCCTGTGAAAAGAGTCCCAGTGTGAGCTGATGACTGTGAATGTGGAAATATTTCACCATACTGCCGCTCTTGTCTAAAGTCTAATGTTCCTCTCAACATATTTGAGGGGGTGTGGGGGGGTGTTCCTGGTCTGAACCATGATATCATTGTGGTTTTCTCAGACTCAGCATGTTGGACAAGTTGTCCTCTGTTGGCTGGGGGTAATGGAGTTTCACTGGGTCAAGACTCCCACCCATCCCTCTTGGATCTCTAGAATGTTGATGAGGTGTTTCATTACACCTCTTGTGAGTTTGTGTGGCCTCAGTGAGGTGAAGCATACATTGCTTCACCCTCTCAGCTCCTGCAGGTTTTGGGTAATGTGGCACTGTAAAATGTTTGTAATGACAAAGAGGGACTTTAATATATTGAATTCTCCAAACTGTAAAATGCCATTATCATTTCCCAGACATTAGATCACCTTTCTTGTTTGGTTAAAACGGCGTACCGTTTTTTTTTTTTTTTTTTTTTACATTTTTATTTGAACAGTAAATCAAATGGATACATGGAAAGGACGAAGGACTAACTTAGGACTAAATTCACAAGGTCAATAAAAACAACTCCAATGGAATGATAACGTTGCTCTCTGATGTAACTGTAAGAAGGATATTATCTGTTGACATGTTTACAAGTAGAGCTTTATTAGAGTAGTAGTAGTGTTATGTGTCTGTTTTCTTGCTTCCCAGTAGACAAGATTACTACACATCAGTAGCAAGACTGTGGAATGCCTAGAGGCTGACATACTGTATGTGTGATTCACTGATTTCCTGGTCTTTAATTGTTGAATGTTGCCTGTAAACCAAAACTGTCTTGTGGTGTGGAACTGAACTAAACTAAAATACCTTTTTTTAGATTAAAAAAAAAAGGAAAAAAAACAAGAAAAGAGGTGGTGGTGTCATGTTTTCACTAACCAAGACCCCAGAACAGAAACAGAGAGCATGCACACACAACACTAGGCAGATTCACTAGTCTTTAATGACACTTAAGTCAGGCAATGTTAGGTGAAGGAGAGGGTGAGATGAAGGCCACTTCTCTTCACCAAACTTGTTGAACAAATGAGGAACAGACTGAGGCAGAGGCTGGGTGATTTACACAAGAGAGGCAGAGTTTATCAAGCATCCAAAAACACTAGAGACTCACAAGAGATTTACAGTAGAACCTTGTTACCATTTAGCTGAGCAGAAACTCTGATACCAGAGTGGAGGGAGAGCCGGACTTATGTAGAGGGAGCTGTGATGAGTAGATTAGCTACAGGTGTTCTGATCCTCCACCAGCCGTGCCCCACCTCTGCAACAAGGACATAGACACACATACACGCACACACCCACACACTGGGGAGGAGACACAGGAGGAAGAGACCAGGGAAAAACAAAACACAGACAGGATACACAAGGAGCTTTGAGGGTCACAGCCAAGGCTGTGACAGGTGGAGGTCACATCAAGATGGATGTAATTCTTTAAATAAACAAATATGTGAGTGTTAAAGTATAAAGCTTTGCTAGGAGATCATCCACAATAAAGTATATGGATGCTGAGGTAATGTGAAATGGATTTAAATGTTGTGTTTCAGCATGAAGATGATGGTGATGTTCCCATCAGCTGCTGTGAACAGGGAAAAAGTAGGTTGTAACATTTTGTAGAACACGATCATCATGATTTTTTTCAGATTCAGTCTGATACTGTAAATTACACAAGACTAGTGTTGTACAATATTATTAAATAGACAAAAAACACCTTCCACTACTACAGACTACAGCTTCTTCTTTACACAGTTTGTAATTCCACCAGTTACTGTACACTAGAAGTGACTCTACTGAACACCATTCCCAGGATGTAAATCACCAACCTTTTTGACCCGCGACCCCTTAAAGCAACGTCTATTTATGATCCCCTCATTATAGGCTGTGTTTCCACCAGTTCACAAATGGTTTGATGAGTGTGAAAATGATGTAACTGACGGACTGGACTGACGTGTCAGACGGAGCTCTCCACCACCATCATCAGAACACTAAATGAGGGACTATCTTTTAGAAGAACTGTGTTCATCCATCCAGTAGAGTTCAGGGAGTTGGAGAATCAAAGTCAGGGAGCACTGAAGCTGCTCTGCTGGTGTGTGGTGGCCCAGCACCTTACAAAAACACTATGTAGTTTTTTTTTTCTTTAATCTGTGACCTGGCTTTAGATAAACTCCAGCACTAATTCAAATACATTTAGTGACCATCACCTCTTCTCATTGTGCAATGTGTTAAGTATGTGTTGTAAACATCACACAAAAAAAGTTTTATGGGCATAAATCCTCCAGTTAGACTGGCAGTAAATGTTACGTTTCATAATCAGCATCTTACATGAAGGCTGGAGTGAGTTTTGGATTTGTTACTTGGCCAGAGAGCTCTAAGCACTTGGGAGGAGGAGTGACGATAGAAGCTGTGGGAATGTGAGATTGTTGGGGCCTCTTGGGGTTACCTGTACTCACTGAGGACGGATTGAAGTTTTTATCAGTAGAGAAGACATTTCTCCTAGGAGGAGCATAACAGGCAGGGATTTTCACTCTTTCTTGCCAGTATGAACAGTATTTCAATAGTGTAATAAAACTCCTGATGTGCTCTGACCCCAGAAATAAATTTCACATAAAAACCGTATTTCCATGTGGTGCTTTTCAGAGAGGAAGCTATGCTTTTGCACATAGCAATCTGAGAAAATAACCTTTTGCATAGTGCAGTCCTACAGTTCAAATTCAGAGTGTTGATTTTTTTTCTCACTGTAAGGTCAGTTCTGTAGGGAGAGTAGAGAGAGTCATGATCTCTGACAATGAGCCAAACAAGAGCTAGTGATAGATGTAGCGGAGGAATGTGAGTCGGAAACTGCACGAGAATCCAAAACAAACTGCTCGTGTCCCACTGAACTGCTGTGGTCCACAAAACAGGAACACACACATGCACATATGTGCACACTTTGAAACACATTTAATATTCATAGTCTAATTTGATCTGTCCAGTTAAAGTTAATTAGTGTGTGAATTATTGTTGTTTGTGAGGTCACAGGGACCTGTCACCTTCACCATCAAATTCTTCTCAGTTCATACTTGAGTCCAAGTGAAGGTTTGTACAGAATTTGACAACATTGAGATATTGTGTTTATGGGAATGGGACAGACAGATGGACAACCTGAAAATATAACACTTCCAGCCATTACTGTCCCCAGTGTGGGGGAATAAAAAAGTTTAGTGATGCTGTAGTCTCTACACTATTTTGGCAGAAAGCAAATATGTTGTCTGGGAACATTTTGCCATAAAACAGATAAATCCACTCTGTGCAGCCTAACCAGCACCACATGGCAGACAGACCAAGTTAGAGATGAGCTGCTGCAGAGAATGATATTTCCCTTGGGAGTTGGAGAAGACCAGAGCAAAGCTAAAAGAAAACTGAAACTAAAGTGCACTTATACTTGATGCAACAAGATTTAAAGGTGTTGCTGTAGATATCTACAATGTAGGTAAATGTAGTTTAGCCATGTCTCATTACTCACCAGCTCTCTAGATAAGGAGAGTTTAAGTGCTCCAAAACACAAGTCCTCAGTGGTCATTATACTCACAGTCCTGTACACCAGTCCAAGCTGAGGTTCTCTGGGAGAAGCACAGTGTCTGTGTGAAGGTAGCATTTTGAACGTAACCAGTTATATCTTATATTATTAATCTGAATCTGCAAAGTACCAAGTTATCAGATAACTGTGGTACAGCCTCTTTCTAAAGTTCCTTACTCAAGAACCTCAGAAATGTACCTATTGTACAGACAGTGCTTGAGTAAATGTAGTTACTTCCCACCACTGTACACTTGGTTAACACACTTAACAAAACAAATCTAAACAAAACAACAACAAAAACAAAAGCATTTCCTGTGAACCTTCCTGTTTGTGAAACAGAAGTTGAACATCTGACATAAGCTGAACACGTGCTGAAGTCTAACTGAGTATCTGTGCACTCCACAAACTTTTGTACAGACACCTTGGTATCCACTCCTGCTGCCATTTCACTCATAAGACAACTCCCCAGAAAAAATGTCCTGGAATTCTACATGCTTTCATGCTCACTGCTTTCCTTTTTGTTTTACAAGTGAAATAAAGCACGCCTTGCCAACATCTGGCAGTAAATCTACTTTCATATTTGACTCTTTATCATTCAGCGTGCTGGGATCCGCCACATGATTCCTGTCTCTGAGGACGGCAGGATACAGAAACTGGATTCCTCTCATTGATATGCTTGGCATAGCTAACCTAATGGGTGAAATCACTGCTACGCCGGAAGTCTGGGCGTCTCTGTTCTCGTCCCCCATCTCTGGACTTTTATCCAAAGCACTGGAGCTTGGTGTGTGTGCTGGGAACTGGAATATTTGCTGTGGTGTGAAAATCATGAAGACGCTTTAAGGCCTCTACATGAGAATGACCACAGCCTGCTTTTCTTTGTTCTGAATGCTTGCTCTCTGAGGTCAGTGTGTAAGGCCACCTGTAAAGGTCAGAGATACAGTATCCCTTTTGTTTTTCATGAATCTCCATATGTGTGCAGGGTGTCAAATACATTCCCTACTAATTATATTAAGCACATCTTGAGCACAGATGATGTCAAATATAAACAGTATATCATTTTGGGATAAGATGCAAGACTGGCTGTGAGATACATCAGTCTACATTATCCATTCAACAAAGCATGATTCATTATGAGGGGATAATGCACTTCACCTCAAGTTTCACAACACGGTCAGTTGCCTGAGCTGCCTTTTGTCAGATCTACACTTTGGATGCTGGTAATTTGACATCTGTTAGAGGCAGCATTAGGTGTTGAATATTTGCAAAGTCCCTATGGAACTAGACGCATTAAGAGCATGAAAAATGCCAAACTTCGACATAGCCAGCGGTGAAACCGATCTGCACTGCTGGATTGGTGTCAGTGTGAACCAGCCAGAGGGGATTACACAGGGATTTCCCCCTCTGACACCAAGGTGAAATTGATTTAAGCTGCAGTTGGCCTCAATGCATCATTTTTGCTGTCAAGAGTATGACCGTGCTCTTGCACAGCACTGTGGTACTCTTAAGACATGGGTCATTCTTAGGTTTTTCACGATGGTTAGCATTAGCTGGCGGCCAGTGCTCTTTCTTTGGATGTTTTCCTCATGTTTCCATGAGTTCTTATCTTAGTGCAAAGACAGCTATGACAGGTTTATTAAGAACTCTAAGACCCACCCATAGTTAGTTGTGAATGTGTTTTGTTATCTATACAAGGGGCGTCAAAAAGTTTGTGGAAAAAGGACAATTGGAAAAAAACAGTTTAAGTTATGATGTTTATTTTTGCATTGCAACATGCATTTAAGGGTTCGAACATGTTATGATATAATAGTACGAGAAAGTACAGGTACATTGAGATTAAAACCCCTGCAAATGATTTTTAGCTATGTACGTTTTCCACAAACCTTATGAAGGCCCCTCATCTGCATATTTGCACTTTTTGGACTGACAATCCTGCAACCCTGAACAAGAATGTTAGAGTGGATTTTCAACACAAATGTTGTTTAAAGATGTCAGCACAGCACAGGACCTGAAACCTTATCCATGAGTGTGAGCTATATCACTATATAACTACTGTTATTACACTATAATTCAGATCTGAACATCGGATGAAACTGGTGATGTGAGACAGAGATTTAAATCCTCCATAGAAATACAATATGACACTACACTACTGCATCTGGCAAGAATTCAATAAACTGCATCTCTCGGCTAAAGATAAAGAGATCCATCATTCAATATGAAAAATCTAAATTAAATAGTTTAGTGCTGCTCATGACTTTCTTCCATGTGCAATTTAAAGCACTTATTGTTGCTTTTTCCCCTCTGCATTGGGAATGTGTATAGAGTTGATTTGGCATTTTAGCAAACTGATACCTATTTCCACCAAGCTCCAGACTCAGAACAACGTTAACATTCATTTGGAGTTGTGTCTGTGTCCACCTTTCCTTTGGTCCTCACCAATTCAAAAGAAACAATCTGGCTCTAGCTGCTAATATTCCACAGCTAGTTGAAAATTTTGTCTTTGTCTGACCAGTGTGTTTAAAAGATTTTTTTTTTCTGAAAACAGATGCCTGATGCTGGTGGTAAGAGAGCTGATGAGAGTGAATGAAACAAAATGAAAAACTGCAGTTCAGAAAACCAAAGCAATTAGCTGAAAGATGCTAACAGGTCTGTAGAGGTGAGGGGAACTGCAGAGTCAGGGGACATTGCTCTCTGGGTTTATTACAGTGACTTTAGCATTACACACAGCTATTTGATTTTTTATTAATATAAAAATATGAATAAAATATGAAACATGAAAGTGCAGCTTTAAGTTGAACAGAAATGTAAAATTTCAAACCACTCTCTCTCTCCAGCTGCAGTGAAACAGCAGGAGCATCAGCTGGTCTGTGAAGGTTTCTTTACATATCTTTCTGAAGACATCACGTATTCTGACAAACAAAACAAAGGAAATTGAAGATGATTATCAATTTCCGTAGAGTACACTGTATGTATAATGATTTCTTGGTTGGCAAGCGTTGATTTACATTTTTTTTCTGCTGGGATTCAGCAGACAAGAAGCAGACACATGACTCCCGTCATGCTGGTCCCTCTCTGATGGCAGACATGATAATAGCTTCCTTTTCCTGTTAAAATATGCAAATGTGGGACCAGATCAGAGTCAGTAGAGGTCAAAGGATGCTTTCAAAGAACACCTGGCTATTGCAGTGTGTGAACAACACTGTGATTTTTTTGTTGTGGATGTTAATGCCATGGGTGTGGACAGAACACCCTTTAAGCACTAAACACTTTGAAGGAGGACTCTTTTATTTTCCAAGAGTCATCTTGTCATCTCTTTTAATGATTAAAAAGATCACTGCCCAGATCACTTCCAGAAGTCCCCTCCAGTACTGTCTGGATGAATAAAGCCTGTGTGAGTGTGTGAATGCAGGAGAAGTCTTGCATGTGGCATAGCCTTTAGCCTCCAGACAACAGCTGTCTGTGGTGCATGCGGTGGTGGTGCAGGACAGAAAAAGACGTTCTGATGATCACTACAATGGTCACATTCTTTATTAGCCCAGATTCAGGCTGCTGTCACCCAGCCAGCATTCCTCAAGGCCAGGGGAGAAACTGGCTTTGTGCTGAATGTCAAGTATGTCTGGGATTGCATGGATGAAATGAAATGATGAATCAATAAATACAAAAGGCAGAGGAAACTGTTTCACAACAGAGCTCATCACTGCCATTCATAGTGACTTATACAGAATCACAAGATGTTGTGAGACAAGGTGTCATACAGTACAGTACAGTGGTATCAGTAGTGGTATCAATAGTAACAAAAATCATCGACCAATCATCATGAACCTGTTCAGTTCCTCCCTCTAATAATGATAATTAGACAGTTTTCCCCCCACACATGTGAAATAATCTCATATCATATCTGTACTGTAAATAATTCAATGTGAATGTATATATATATATATATATGGTTATATCATTATTTTTATTTCATTGTCACCTGGGCGACTTCACAGACAATTGCAGTAATATTAGAAGCTAGTAATGCAGCGACAGCAGCATCAAAAGTCCTGGTGACAGTAGTAGTTGCAGGTAGTGTTATTTGTTGATTTGCAGTGGCTGTGAATTTGGAACTGCAGTGTCCAGTCTTTTAATGCAACTTTAAATGAACATTACTGGGATTACCTGCTCCCTGCTCAAAGGGAAAGTTTTATCAAATAACAAACAACATATCACACATGGTATCTAACCAGAGATTTAGCCTTTATTTCCCACATGTATACAACATTTTGGATTTGTTCATGCACATAAAAAACATAAAAAGGGGCGAGCCGATGGCTGAATGGTTTGGGTGCGTATCATATGGGCCTCAGCTGGTCCCTGGTTTGACTACCAATCTGGCTGGACTTTTGCTGCATGTCATTCTCCTGCTCTCTCCACATTACCTGTCTCTCTCCACTGTCCTATTTAATAAAGACAAAAGCCCCCCCAAAAACAACAACAACAAAAAAAAAAGAGCTGAAATACACAAGGATTTGTACACAAATCTTTAGCTGGCCAACAATATCCAATACAACAATGGTGTATTAGGCATCAGTGGTCAGAAAGGACATGACTGTAGCTGTTACTTCAGAGTTGTAACATTAATTGTATGTCAGGTCAATTCTACTATATAAAATGTTCACTCTTGTTTGTATCCTCTTCTTTTTTTTTCTTTACAGTTTTTCCATGTTTCACAGTGTATGAGCTGCAGCTGTGAACATGACAGCTTTGTGGTGTAGCTGTTAATGTGGTGTATACTGTTAATGTTAACTGAAATCAGGCTTTCCACAATAAGCTTAGCTTTTAATTGTTTCTGGGATACCCCCTTGCTCAACAAAGTCATTTCTTTGACAGCTGTTTCATGACATTTAGAACAAATCAGTCCTGTTTCCAATGAGGCAACACTTCAAAACCCCCTCACCCCCACAACAGCTGCAAAATGCTGTTGAAATCTGGCATCATTGAAGCTGGCGTCTGGTGTTGGGTGGGACAGTGTGAAGGATGGCAGGGCTGACTGAGGCTGAAGTCGCTCTAATGTTGTAGTGCCAGCCTATTGTAGCTGTTGGGACGGACTGTGTGTCTGTGTGAGTTGTATTAGACCTTCTGATGGCTGATGGGTCTCTGAACCCTGCAGTACATTGTTGTTGGCCTAAATTCAAGACCAGGAGACCCCTTCCTACCAACCATCAGGTTTTCCATCCTGATACATTGTTGTTCTCTCTCCCCTCTCATGCTGAGCCCAGAAAAACATATTGAGATAGCTCTCTATGATGTATATTTGTTCTTTTGTTTCTCAAAAAAATAAGGATAGAGGGTGCTGCCAGTGTAAACGTGGTCTGGAAGTAATTTGTAGATTGTTTCTTTAAAGGGATTTCTCTCTGGCAAACCACATGTTTCTGTCTCTGTCAGGTCCTGGCTTGTAAAAGAGTCATCACTGTTGCTTCAGTCATTATGGACAGAGAAGAAGTTATTTTTGTCACTATTGTGCAAGTTAAATAAAAACCCACAGCACCTGTGTGTGGCTGCAGATTAGAGGTGTGGTGTGTTCACATCGTGGTCCAGATAACAGAACAGTTTCTTGAAGAAGCCTCTTTCCATTTGTTAAGCAGTTGTCATCATGTGTCATTGCGATTGGTTCAGCTGTTTCAGAGATGAGACCAGTGAAGCAACTAACTGAGAGTTAATCTTTAAATCACCACACTGTTCAAAATATGTTCACCTTCATCCAGCCCTTCTGCACCTTGCACCTACATGAACCAAAACAGCAGATGACTTTAGAGATAAGGCCTTTAGTCTTGTTATCAAGGATAGAGTTTACCACATGTGTACTACACATCTCATAAACGTCACTGAGCAAACAAAAACTTTGAATTAATCTTATCTTAGGTTTGCTTTTTCTTGAGCTTTACACCACATCTCACTGTCTTCACCAGCAGATGGCAACTCAGCAAACTCCATCGACTGATGGACTATGAGACGGTTGTTGTCAAACCATTATTTCCACAGTCAAAAATGAACTTTTCAACTAAATAACAGCTAGTATAAGAATAAAAAGGAAACAACAACAAAGAATGTGACAAATAAAAGTCAGAAAGTTCCAGCAATCATCTGACTGGAAAAATCTGGAGGACACATGCCCTCACTTCCTATCAGCAGCTCTGTGAGCCAGACTCTGGTAGTACATTGACTGTGGTTTCAGCATGGCCTGAATGGATGGCACTGTATGACCACGAAGCAAGGGAAGGATTCATATTAACTTTACCTTCCCATTTATGTATCTAACAATTGCATCTTTATAAAATGAAGCACCATAGAGTACATCCAGATGCATCATTATTCCTGTTTGTTGACAGATTTATTTTCCTGTCACCATAGAGAACAGATGGGGCTCCCTTTCTTGCCAAAACACTTTAAATATATCTTTTATCTATTTTGGAAAGACAAATTAGATTCTCTCAGGGGTTTTAAAAGTTCTTACGTTGCCAGATTACCTGTTATCTTGTCATTTTATCTGAAAGACTCCATTGTATTCACATCAAGCAGGGGCAAGAGTTCATCACTTCATCCAGATGATTTATGGATGAATCTGGAGGAATATTTCACCTTCATGAATAATCTTTGTCGAGGGCCGTTGAGAACGGCCCTGCAGTATTTTTCCTCGATCACATGCCAAAATCTGTAGGTGTTTTGGGGCATCTTTGTCTGTTCCTCTGCTACAAAATGTTAATGTGAGGTCCTGACACAACCACTCCTCTTCCATAATCTCCAAAGGCCTCCATTGTATCTCATACAATGGCCTTCTCTGGTGTGCTCCTCGGTCACTAGCCTAGCCCTCAGGAAAGCCCCCTCTGCAAAGAACATGAGACTTTATTGAATGTGTGCCAGCTCCCATAGACTAGCTCAGAGAAAGGCACTTCATAATTTGATTGTTATTAAGTATTTGACCCTCAGGCCTTTGATTTACATGAGAATACATCAACTTTAGGAGACTGACAGAAGGTTCACCAGGTTTTCATGCAGGTTTAAAAAGGATGTTGTCTGTTTACTGTTTACTTCACTCTGCTCTTACATCCTGTTCAGGCAAATCTGTCTCTTAGTGACTGCTACAGGAAATAGCCCAAAGTGCCCTAATTAAAGTCACGTTGAAGTCTTCCACTTTATCCTCAAATAACTGAGCTGTCACATACCTCACTGTGAACACTAATGTGTTTGCAGCATGCTATTGAGGACTGTCAAAATATAGACAGACTTACAGCATCCTCCAAAATTCAATCACTTTTTTTGAATTGGTTTCTTCCTTTATCAGCTTGAGTAAGAGGATGTGCTTATAATAACCTGCTTGTACAGACCAGTGTTTATAGGGGAGGACAGTCTCATTCAAAGCCTTCATTCATTTAGTTAAATTAATGCTGCTGATTAAATATGTATTTGACGATCTGGAATAACAGCTGTAGCCTACTAACTTGCACACCTCACTCATCTCAAGCTGCTTGATCCTATACTTGGTCCTGGTTCTTGATTTCACACTATTAAGTTGACCAGCTTTAAACGTTCTGTGTGGAGGAATCTGAAGCAATTTAAATGTAATAATTTATTTTTTATTGCCAGTCTGTGAAAAGAGTGTAATGTGACATAAAAAATGATTAATTCTCTGACTTTCTCTGTTGTCTATAACACCCTTGTAGACTGATTTCTATGTAAAGAACTAGGATGAGTTGAATTAAAGCCTCAATTTTAGACTGATTTGTTGTTCAGTTTGCCAATGTTCTATCCCTTCCTTGTCGTAGTATGTCCGTTCCAGCCAAAAATGTGTTCTGATGCCTTGAGTCTCTCTGTCTTTTTGATTTTCCAAGTGACCAGAGGTTAAAGTTTCATATTCACTATTGTTCTCTCCTCCTTGTTCTTCCATTCACGCCTTATCCTTTCTGTTTTGTTTTATATTGTTTATCCATTTGTCTTTATCTAATTATTTATCAATTTATTTATTTGCTTATTTCTTTTTTTTTTTTTTTTTTTTTTACTTATTCCTATTCTGCAGTTAAGTCCTCAATTACTCTCCATAGAATTCCACTAAGGAATAAAAGAAATCCTATTAAGGTTAAAATACCTAGGATTATATGTCCTGCTGTCGTTTGATTTGTTAGTTGCTGTCCACCAGTGTGCATGTATGTGCGTGTCTCCCCTATCTTACTCCTACTCCTTTCAGCCTTTTCTAGGCAAGGCACGCTTTATCTGGTCATCTACCCTTTCAAACCAATCTTCTTAAAACAAAACGCACATGAAAGATAGATGTGCCTTGCTTGACTTGGTACAGTATTATTACACAATATTCCCTGTTCCACACATTCCTTACTCTCATTAGGTTAAGCTTTTTCCTCAAATACACTTCCTCAACATTAAAGATCTTTGCTCAACCTACATGGACATCAAGAATTCTCAACTCTGTTTAAGCCTTTTCTTTAAATACACTTCCTTAACATTAAAGATTCTGCCTAACTAAGCTACGCAAAACACATACAACTGCCTTTTCCTTCTATTATCTCCCATGATTGTGTTTTAATTTAGTGTGGGTTAGGTTCAGAAAAGGCGAGTCTAAAAATAGGAGGTTTTATCCCCCTGGGCGGATGCACCCTGCATTTTGCAGAAAATAAAGGCTCTGCTTACCGCTTAAATTTGGGGCCTGTGTAGTATTAGATAGTACTTGTGGTCAGGGGTTTACACACGTTTTATTTGATTTTTTTTTACAGTTTTGATGACTGAGTTTGGGGAGGACATAAAGACATTCCAAGTCAAAAGGTCGAAAGGCAAGTGAAGTCCATCCAGCCATCTATTATCTATACCCCTTATCAGTCCTTCAGAGGGCCAACAGATACAGACAAACAATCAATCACATTCACATTCATCAATTAACCTAGCCTAGCCTTTGGACTGTGGGACGAAGCCAGAGCTCAGGGAGAACATGCAAACTCCACACAGAAAAGCCCTGGGCTTGAATCCGGAAGATTCTTGCTGTGATGCGACAGCGCTAACCACTGCAGTGCCCCCCCAAGTGAAGTCACAAGTCACAAATAACAAATGGTGTTCATTTGCAAGTCTTTCATGATTTTGTCAGGTTGAAGTCTGAAGTCATCAGATTCATCAGAGTCTGATTTGAGTCCAAGTCATGTGACTCAAGTCCAAACCTGAGGATTCTGGTGTATTATCAGCTAGATGTGTAGGATTTTGCTTTATGTTTATAATCAGAAGTCCTGATGAATTATTGCAATGCTGGGTGTGTCTCTGTAAATGTGGGCAGATCACGCAGTGGAAAGTCCCCATATGTGGGAGAAAATAACCTCAGTACAGCAAAGGGGCTAGGAGGAGAGCATCTTCTTTCATTAACCCAATTACTTCTTGAACATTAATCATAAGACAAATAGTGCAGTTCCTGGGTTCACAGTGGCATGTAACATGGGGACAAAGGCTTTACATCCTGGGCGCTGTGAGGACATGGTGGTGAGTGTGTGACGGTGATGAACAGGAGGCCCTTCTGATGTGGACAGGATCAAGTTGAGTCCTGATTTAGCAACAGGAGAGCCTTTGTGTTCGCCATGAGGCACTGAGACTGAAGCAGCATAGGTCATGTGAATTGTCAGTGTTCATCACCACGGCTAGCGTGGACATCATTGTTCCATTACAACAACATGTCAGCATTTCGTGACAGAGTTCATGATTGGACACACCATTAGTGCTGCTCTCCTCAAACCTACAGTCTTGTCTGACACTCATCAATGAGTGCACTGAGACCTTCTTTAAATAGAAATAGGGATTTGATTTTCTTAAATGAGGCCCGCATGCATGGACCTACCACACCCACAGTTTAGCTCTTGATTTATTTCTGTGTCTCCCTCTGGAATTGCATTACTTGGAGCTGAAGTTGAAGATTTTCATATCCCCAGCCAAGAAATCAGGCAGCCATGCCCATATTACCATGACCCAGATCTGCTTCTTTCGGTGTATTTTGGGACTGAGATGAAGCAGAGCATGGTGACCTCTACCCCAGAACTAAACACAACTCATGAGAGCTGTTATCCAGAAATCAGAAGAACTGAGTCACTGGTCATCATCCCTTCAATAGGAGGGGCAAGGCGAGTCCTGCTATCCCAAGGCATTTACTGGGTCACTGCAGATTGATTTATAAGTCCCACAACAGACTTTTATTATGGAGATTTTATTTCATAGCACAGACACACGCTCAGCTGGTTCCAAGTGTTACATTTCAGGACATTATTATTTAAGTATTCAAGACAATTAAGCAAAATACTTTATGAATCCATTTTATGAATAAACTTAACAAAACAGTCTGAATAATTCAAGAACAGGCAAAATAATACAGTTGTTGTGAATTATTATTATGAATAATGTACAAGACCAAAACAACACTATGTAGTGCTGTAACACTTATCTTGTGTGTCTTAAAGCTTACCATTCCCACTACATGCCTCACATAGTGCTGTCTGTCACTGTCAAAAGCAAAAACATTCATGGTTTATTGTGTCCACTGTTGAAGATGGAACAGCTAATGGTACAGTACACCTTTTGTATGAGCATGACATGGTTCTTAATTTGCATTAAGGTGAAAATGTAGAAATACAAAACAATTACAACATATATAGTGGTTTTTCAAATGTTATTAACAATGACAAAAGCTGCATTCTTTTATATAACAGAAATTTAACAAGATGCATGAAACTTTGACAAAAAGTTGTAAGATATTAATTATCACATGAATTCATGTAAATATAAAAAGTTAAGCTTAGAAACGTGTGTACATTGTTTTTTGGAGTTCATATTATATTCAACACATCCCTCAAAACAATATGTATGGTCAAGAGACAGGAAGTGTCATGAGGCCGGAATAATAAACAAAGCAGATTCATGGTCAAAGTGCTTGGTGACAGGATGGAGTAGATGGGCAAGTGAAACAATAGTTTAGTTTTACAAACATTTCTCCGAAGCAGAGCTACTCTCGAAGCAGAAATAATCTCCTTGGTTGAGTTAAATTCTAGGCAGCGGAGCCAAAAAAACATTTTCTGTATAAAAATAGTTAATAGAAGCCTAATGAAAGGCAAAAGAGGTGGTGTCTAAGGTTAGCTAAGTTTAGCCATACTACATTATCTAATTCATTAGCTAGTTGGTCCAGCTTCTCTTTAACTGTCAATGACCATGGCTGAATACTGATGATAAATGCAAATATCCTATGCTGCATTTCCTTCAAGGAAATGCTTGGCTGAAAAAACAGAGTCCAGTGTTCAGATAGAGCTCTCAAGTCTACTTACTGTATAATGCATGCTTCACTATTACTCATTTGTCAGCTGTCTGGCTACTAGCTGAATATGAGCATCCAACTGTATTCATACAGGTGGACAGAGAAACCATTATAATCTGTCACTTCTCACCAGTCACACCAAACATCAGCAACTGATGGCTAACTGCCAGCCAGGGACATTTTATGGCAAGATAGTCACAATCATGGTCAAAAGAGTTCTTGGTCTTTAAAAGGGACAATAAGTAATCACTGACTCTCGTCTGATAACTGCCTGTTTTGTGGAGCACTTTCTATTCCTGCAGAGGAGGGGTTAAATAAAAGTGGACGGTGAAACACAGCTAATATGTTGTGATAGCTCCCTCTATTTTGGACTCTTCTGTCCTGAAAGGTCAGCACTGTCAACATGGTTTGCTACTGTAATGTATAATGCAAAACTGTGCCAAAATGTCATGTTGTCATGGTTTGGTACCACTTTACTAATATTTAATGTTCATGTATGTGTTTATTCTATGAAGGATTAGTTCTCACATCAGAGGCTTTGTTACTATTCAGATGTTTTAAGAGTTCCCTCAAAAAAAACATCATCATCAACATCTGTGATGTGACCCCAACTGCAGACTGTTTTCTATAAGATGTCAAAAGCCAAATGATTGGAAACCACTGGTTTAATAATTAATAATGTGTTGTATTGTAAAAACTTGTTATACTTTACATTATGTAAAGTCTACATCTTAAAAGGAACTAGTAACTAAAGCTGTTAAATAAATGTAGTGGAGTAGAAAATACACTATTTCCCTCTGAAATGGAGTGGAAGTGTCAAGTGGCATAAAATGGAAGTACTTAAAACTGTACTTAAGTATAGTACTTGAGTAAATGTTCTTTGTTACTTTCCACCACTGCTATATAGTAAGTGTATAAAAAACAGTCTACAATGTCCAGTAGTAACAGTTACCTGAAATATTAGCTATGACATTACATACTCAGCTACAGTTACCTATTTAGGAATCTGGTTACTTACTGTCTGAGAAAAACAAAAACAAAACAATGTCATATATCCAGCTGCTGGTTCTGCTTTTTCTGCTTTTTAGTCATTATTTTATCCATTTGTTTAGACTGACCATATGAGGGGGCTTCAAAAAGTTTGTGGAAAAAGTACATAGCTAAAAATCATATGCAGGGATTTTGATTGCAATGCACCTGTACGTTCTCATACTAATGTGTCATAACATGTTCTAACATGAACCCTTAAATGCATGTTGCAACGCAAAAATAAATGTCATAACTTAAACCATTTTTTCCAACTGTCCTTTTCCCACAAACTTTTTGACGCCCCCTCGTATTTAAAAACTCATCTGATTCCCATCACAGCACAGAGTATAACAGGGGGGACAGATTTTCTCAGTATGTGTGGTTATGACCTAGCTTAATGGTCAGTATTAACAGGAGAAATATTTACAGTAACCAAGACCACTTTCACCTCAACCATATATGTATTAGAATGAGATAAGACTAACATGACTTATATTGAAGCAATCCATTAAAAGGATATTAACACTCATATTTGGGAGTTTCTGTTTGAATGAAGTAATCCTATCTCAGCCACTGCTCAGGCCTCAGAAACCATCTACAGTAACAGCTCATGATCAGTCAAAGATGCAAGCCTCAAAGTGCCCCTTCAGAAACCATTAGGTGATGTTACAAATGTTATGTCTACTTTAAACTTGCTGTTTATAGCTATCTATCTCTCTGCTCGTTAGCCAGCCTGCTGACATTTCATAAATGAAGACATGAAGAAATCTCTGATTCTAAACTCTACCTCTACCTGATAAGCTTTAACTCAACCTGTTAGATTATTTCCACACTTCCACCCAATATATATATATATTTGAGGCATGTGTTTGGTACACTGTGAGGTCAGGTGTTTGAATAACATGCATTGGTACTGGAAGGTTGGTGTAAAGTCATCCTTTGTCCTGTGTAGTCCAATATGCCTGCTGCTAGGCTGTCAAATACTGAGCATCTTCTTTCTTTATAGGTGCCATACTGGCAGGCCTACTGTGAGCTTATCTGTAGCACAAACTAGCTGTGCTCACTGGTCGACAAAGTTTACCCGATATGTCAGCTGATGGCCATTGTCCCAGGCATACAAAACCTTCTCCTTGGGGTTGTAGTCAATCTGGGTGGTGAAGGAGTACTCGTTGGTGAAGGGCAGGCGTGGGATGGCTTCAGTGTTGGTGTGGGTGTCATAAGCATAGTTCACCTCGCCTTCTTTCTGGTTGTACACATTAACAGCATACAATACGCCACAGATGATGAAGCAGTTCCCATAAGAGTTCCTCTTGAGACCTGTCCTCCAGGTTGTTTCCTTTTTCAAGGACAGGTCTCCAGGATCCAGTTTACTGATGACAATGACTTCTTGCTGGTTGTAGTCATAATCCATGGAGGGGTAGATCACCCACAGGCCGCTCTCATCCACTGCAAAGTCGATGTCTGAGTGGCCCCTCCATTTCCAGGGGGTGGTGTCCTCGTAAACCACATCATGCAGCAGTGTCCAGGCTGCAACGTATCGCATCCTCAGATCATACTTGATGATGTTCTTGGTGAAGGCTCTATTGTAGTAGAAGGCTCCATTATAAACAACATGGCCTGTTCCTATCCAGTTGTAAGGCAGTTTGAACAGGTTGCTCCAGCGGCCTAGGATAAATAAGAACATTATATTAGTCTTACCTATTTATTATGATTTGCCAAGGAACACAACAAGTATACACAACAGATAACTCAAACCATCATCACCAGTAGCTTCCGGTGTTTGTCTAGCACCAACAGTGGCTGCTCGTCTCACCACTAGCGAGCTGCTGAGACAGCACTGAGCCATCATCACCAGGCCTCTACTGCATATCACAAAAATTCTGAAGCAATCTCTAGTGCACACACAAAAATTCTGACCTCAGATTTGACTTGGACTTTTAGTCATTTAGGCTCTCCAGTTATTCAGCCTGATGTTTTCATTTTAGCCAATTTCTATTGGGAAAGAGGGCAAATCTGTACCAAACCTGTCGTTACTTCAGATGTGCCAAGTGAGAGATACAGTAATATGTGTGTCATGTGCTCAAACAACAGGCAAATACACCAATGACACACTCCATAGCATTGGGTTTGCCTGCCACCATAAATCAAACAAAGGTGTTTTTCATATTCATATTCATATATATTCATATCATATTGCCACTAATAATAACTGCATGTCTTGACACATTTGCCTTTTTTTTCATTTATCAGCCCCTTCGATGAATTATGTAATTACATAGCTTGGTATGGCAGCCTGTTTGCTTGCTATCTCATTATCTCATCAACCCAACTCATAATCAACAGAGCTAAGCTCCAGACAACCAGCCCTCAGACTGGTCATCAACAGAACTAAGATACTACCCAACATCAGTGCGTTATCAACAGAGCTAAACTGCATACTAGCAGCCACCAGACTGTATTTCCCGCCTTATTTGAAGACAATGTGGATGGTAACATTAGTGGGACATGTTCACATGCTGGGTAACTCACTAACTGCCTGCTGCTGTGGCTTGAGATGTCGCCCCTGCCGAGGGAAGACCCCCCCGTCAGTGTAATAGCATGTTAGCACACACACTGTAGGGTGGGTTCAGATGTGTTCGGTCATGGTAATTAGATTCAGTCATATGCTGACTTGACACAGGTGGACTGTGTGATTGGTGGTTTGTATTGAGATGATGAATAGCTCCTTCGACTTCTTGTATATAAAATGTCGTGCCAACAGGCAGCTATGCAATAGGCAGGATAATACATAATGAACTGGTCATGTTTAAGACCCCTCTGCTGTTGTACTTATTTATACATTATCCTTTACTTATTATGAGTTGGATAGATTCAGCTGTGTGTATACTGTGCTAATGGTATGCCCCTCACAGAGCCAGTGACTATGTTTTTACAATGCCAGACTGTGTACACACTGGCTTCACATGACAGTGACACAGTTTGTTTAGGAGTTCACTCCTGAACAAACACATGGTGTACTGTAGGTGTCATTTTCTAATCACATCCTATCTGCCTAGCCCTAACCTTCTAACCTCAGGAAGTCTGATTTAGATAATGATAATAAATGAAAAGCCCAGTGAAGGACAAAAACAACGTGCTGTAGAACCCCCACCACCAACCCCCCTTCACAACCACCACCACTGCCACCATCCCCATCCCTTAGGCCAGCCCACACTTCTAATCCCTCTCCACTGTGCCCAGTTGAAAGGAAAGGACAGAACACATCAGGGAGCAGCAGGCATCACCGCCACTCACCAAGATACCTAGTCATCTGCACACAGCTGTGAGCTCACTGCACCGCAGGATGCCTCACATGTAAGAAAGCCCATTGTCCAAACACATCTAGATCAACAAGCCAAGTCCTGCAAGGGGAGATCATCTTAACTCTCTTAGAGAGTGTAATCCAATTCCTCAGTTGATCTTGATGTGGAAGGAGTTGATTTTCCCACCCACTGGAGCCGTGAAACAACCAAGACCTGCATTCCACAGATCTCATCAGTCTCACAGAGCGAGATGAATAATCAGCATGAATCAGTGTCAACGATGTTATTGCTAAACAGGGTGATCCTAGAGTTAGACCAAAATAATGGATGTGACACACAAACATTAACATAGTGAGTAGTCTCCTATTCAGAAATGACACAAGGAAAAATGTAATTTACCAAGATGTAACTTCAGTTACATCAGTACACTCTGTAGCACAAAGTGAAGTGAAACAACAGTTACTCTGGGGAATATAATTAATGCAGGGCATGGTTGGATTTTATAACATACTGTATATGTCCATCCATGCATAGAGGCACAAGTAAACTCCTCCATTGTTGCCTCACACACACACACACACACACATATTCATCCTGCACACCAGTCAAATTATTTAAAAGTTTACATCCATGTCTGTTAAGAATCATCCCTGAGTTATGGTGTTGAATAATGATCAGAGAAGTGTTTTTGCAGAACGTTATGATGTCACAGTGAAGCAGACCTTTGACCTTTTGAATATGAAGTGTCATCTTATCCTAACAAACATTTATGTGAAATATAGTCATAATTAGCATATGAATTATTGAGTTATTGCCAAAAATGTTTTGTGAGGTAATAGTGACCTTTGACCTTTAACCAACAAAATCAAAAAAACTTATCCTTGAGTCCAAGTGAATGTTTGTGCCAAATATAAAGAAATTCCCTCAAGGCATTCCTGAGATGTTGTGTTCATGAGAAAGAAAACATAAAAATCGAAACCTACACCTAAAATATCTATGTTGCTTGGTAACTGGGGTACTATACCCAAATGATGCACACCTTGTTTGAAGTTGTCCAGGTTGCGGAACTCCACCAGGTTGTTACCATAGTAATAGTTAGTGACATAGATCTTGGAATCTTTAGCCAGGGGATCCTTCATCCAGGCTCCCTCGTTGCGCCCATAACTGTGCTGTTTCTCTGGCTGCTCAATGGATGCTAGAGTCCCTTCACAGTTGAGGATCTTCCCTGGAAAAAACAAGCAGAACATTTAACTTGAACGCCTGGGAAGGAATGTTTTGCATTAAAATGAGCTTACTTAAATCAGTTTCATACTCATGCTTTCCTTGGCAGAGTGAACCCACATGCTTTTCTGTTGCTAAACTGGGTCTCTGTCACTACAGTCACAGCCTGCAACAGAATACTGAGTGGATTCACATTTAGCACGTACCAGCTCTGTGGAGCGTTGGCCGACTGTTGTTGTTGGAGTTGTCCAGCACCAGCATTATGGTTGGAGCTGGTCTTTCAGATGCTGGTGTACTTTGTGTGGTGATAGTAGTGGGTGCAGTGGTGGTGGTAGATGTGGTGCTAATAGTTGCAGTGGTGGTAGTAGTTGTAGTGGTGGGAGCTGCAGTGGTGGCTATGGGATCAGCCACAGTGGCCTCCACGGTTTCCAGGACCATTTCAGCTCCTCCGTCCTCAGACTGGCTTTCTGTGACATGGTGGACTGTGTACGTTTTAGCAGAGTGGTCTGAGAGGGAGAAGAAGAAGTACAGAGAAAGGCCATGAGATAAAAGAAGAAATCAAGGATTCTACAAAGATAGTTCAGACAGTCCTGTACTGAGTGATGACAGAGGAGACACTGTTAGCTTTTAATAAGTAAACAAGCTGCTTCCTGTTCTAGTTATTAATGGTCATATTAGAGCAGTATGATGCAGTAGTGTGTTGGGACATTGTCACTAAATTGTATTGCAACTGTCCTTTCAAAAGTGTCTTTAAATTTTTTAGTCTCTGTACAGTGCAGTACTATGGCTCCCTGACAGACTCCTCAAGACATATTTAAGCCTGCAGTTTTCTAGAAGTTCACATCAAAGACACTACATTAGCGATGCAGCACACAAAGAATACCAACTTCCTCCCTCTCTTCTCTGAATTTCTCCCTGCTCCTTCCTTGTTTAACCCAGCCTGTTCTGGTTTCTGTGACAGCATTTGCCTTTTAACAAACATTCAAAAGCTGGAACCTAAAATTACTGCATCATATCTATGGTTTCAGTGGAGAGTGTTGAGAACTCAGTATGCTTAGAATGTGTGTAAAGGTACGGGGGAGGGAGTGTTGTCTCTCCTTTAGGTCAGCAGTGGAGGTAGTCACGGAGCCGAACTGACCGGTGCTGAGGCTGTAATGTTGCATGTCACACCTCTAAAACTGTGATGCTGATATGCTGATACAACAGTGTGCATATCATGTCTTGGAAATTGTATAATTTTGGTCAAAATCTTACTTCTTGTTTTCTACGTTCCGGCATCAACAGTCATGTCTGTTCTTTTGTAAAGAAAAAAAAAGACAGCAGGCTGAATCAAAGACAATCTTAGCAGAGAGAGAGAGGCTGCTCTCCCTCTGGTCCACATGACATCCTGTGCTGCCAAACAGATGTGATGAGATTATAGCATTGCTATATAAGCAGTGGGTCTTCCTGACACGCGTACTCTGAGCACATGGACCTGATGAAGGCTGGGGCAGAAAAAATATTCAGATAAGGTTTTTACAATTAACACTGGGAAGGTTCAGAGAGACATTAAGTCTTTTAAGATGATGAAGTTTAATGTGGTACCTGGCATAACTAATATTAACTAAATTTGCACTAAAACAACAACCATTTTATCTGAGGTTGAGTGTAGCTAATGACTCTATGTGGAGAGCACAAGAGAGAGGTCATCAGTTAATTGTTAATGGACATGACATCTGTGTTTAGTAAAACAGATGGGACACATCTTGTATTACTTTACCCTTTTTCTATACAGTTCAAAGACCCCTTTAAAATATTATGACACAGTGATGAAGATGTTTCTGAAGTTTTAAAAGGTTTTTGCATGCTTTAGTCATATGTTCAATTATTTATTCTTGACATCACTGCAGACAATGCTCCCAACAATATGATAGGAACATTATATATAACGTAGCACCCATACACATACACATTAACTAAAGCACAGGACCAAAACAAACAAAGCTGAAGGCTAACAGAGAGTATTTATTTATAGGTTAACCTGTAGAAATGAGTTTTCAGCAGCCTAACCACAGAGTAGAGCAGACTTTACAGATCAGTCTGCACCTATTGATGTTATCGTGCACAGTAATGCAACTTTTTCAGACTTCAGACCTCTGCACTGTTCCCCATTGGTTACAAATGCCTTAATTTCAATCTTAAAATAACTGTTGTAAGGTCAGCTGTCTACATGCATTCTAAGTTGTTGCGGGCACATGGTTGTGAGTGTAGTGGGTAAAATGAATGTTTAACATTTTCCTCTCTTTCTACAACTTGGTGTCATAACAAGGTGTCACTGAGGTAGTCACTGAAGCTGAGAACTGTGGTTATACTGGGCAGCTCCCAGTAAAATGCAAGTCACTGTTACCAAATTTGAAGATAGGCATTGCAGGAAAAAGCATGAAGGTATATCAGCCTTCCCAGGATGAACATGTGAATAATAAGTAAGGTTCCTGCTCTTTGTCAGAGATTATGGAAATGCAGCTAGCTGGTTTCAGTGATGGTAGAACACACGGTCTGACAGCATTATGTGCGTGTGCCCTGAGCAAACGCAGCATACCTATTCATTCAACTAGACTTAAAGAGGATTGGAAGGAGTCGGGAAATGTTTTCTCTGCATTGGTGAGGGTCCCCACACATTGTTATGAGGAGTGAGGCTGAGGCATGTCATGGACATGGCAGTGCTCCATTGAGACAGCATTCCATCAGCTCCATGTATTTTGTCAATAAAAGATTTGGATTTCCTGCTCGCTGAATGTGCACCAGCAATCCAATCCTACGCTGACTAGACCAGCTTTGCTAAAAAAACACCAGAGTAAATCTTGTATTGAGGGGATCTTGTGTGCCACACAGCTATGGATTCCCTGTTTTATTGCCTTACGCTTAAATGTAAAGTTAGAAACACAGTTCCAGCCTTATCTCACACTGGTGTAAAACAAACTTCTCAGGAAAACTTTATACCATTCTCTATTGGAACCTAAATCTGACTAATAAAGATCTTCACTGTGTTTGTAAAACATACAAAGCCATGGCTGCCAGCTGATCCTGATCCTGCAAAGAAACTAATTTGGATCATTTTCAATATCCACAGGGGATCACACACAGATGATCGCACACAGATGGGAGTGCAAACTCAGCTAAAGTGCGAGCACAATGTTTTCTTTAGCCCAGGCAGGATGGCTTTCTATGAACACATCACTATGCTGGGAGAGTATACAGAGTGTCCCGGCCAAGCAGAAAGCTCTCACCTTCTCTGTGATCATCGCTGGTCTTGGCAGCCTTGTAATATGTGATGCCCCTCACCACACCAGGCTGATGGCCAGCCACCTTGGCTTTGGCTGTGGGGTCAGGCTTGACCGGCTTCCCAGGTTTAATGACCTCTTTCTTGGGCTTTACGACCTTTTCTTTGGCTGGTTTCAGAGGTTTGGCTGCAGGGGTCTTTTTGTTAGGTATTTTTGCAGCCACCTTGGTTTTCTCATCATTGGTGTCCTGCAAAATGAATATTGAGATTACACTGTGTTAGGACAATTGGTAATCTTGGCTTTTGCTTATGAAAGAATGCATTTATCAAAGCCTTATCTCTCTTGCTCTCTGTGCTCACATATACAAGATTCTAATACAGCCAAATTCCCAATAAAGCTGTTTTCATTGACATGTTTTTCTATGTCTGTTCTGAACAAATGTGAAACAGTGACTGAAACACAGCCCATTAAGACTCCATGCTAACAGTAGACACTTCTAAGCTGCTGCTCTGCTAAAATCCTGATTTTATAACCTCAACATTCAACAGACACATAAGTAACAGACAGCAGCTGTGCTGTGATTTCAGCTGGATTTACTGGTGAAATGATTGTGATCAAGCTCAGTCATGTTTCTGTCAGCTGCTGTGTAGTCAGTTTAATGAGACATATAGAGAGGGAAAGCTGGCATGCTTGTGAGTCAATATTGGTGACTCTCTTCTATTTAGAAAGTGTCAGTGCCAAATCATTTTCCAAGAGCAACAGTCAATGGGGAAACTCCACTCGGCGGTATAACTTCACTCTGTCAGTCACAGACACTGTTACACACTGGATAGTGTTAATGAAATATTCTAGCTTGTACCACTGTTAGGAGTGCTACAGTACTCCTCATCACTGGTTAACAGTCGAGGATGCTGAGAGTGTGTACACAGACAGACCTGTGCTTTGCTCTCAGAGGAGTCTTTCTGCAGCAGCTGCAGGCTGAGACTGGAGATCTCCTTCTTGATGCTCATCATAATGTTGGAGTAGTTCTCATATCTCTTAAACTGGTTGGTGAGACTCAGCATGCTGTCCCGGACAAATTCATTCTCCCGTGTCAGGTTTGTCTTGATTGTCTGAAAGATAATATATCACAACTGTCACAGTAATTATTATCAATTACATAACATCAGCTGTTACCTCAGCCTCTGTGGTTATTATAAAGTCACATTAGCTTCTCCACAGTACTTTGTCTCCTACCAACCCTTTTGAGAATAACTATATGAGGAAGTACATGTGGTTTTTGCCTACCTCCTCCAGGGTGTTCATCTGTGCTACCACCTTGTTGATGTATGAGTGGACTTTCATTAGATCCATGCTATAGAGGGTTCCCTCGAGGAGGTCCACCATAGATTGGAGCTGGTCATTCATGCCATAAAAGGAAAAGAACCAGCATCATTTACTGTCTCGTGAATGCAGTCCTGACAGCTTTATGTGCCTCTGTTTAACTACTGTAATAGTTTAAGTGACCTCCCTGCTCTGATTAACACTATTGACATCCTCACTCAATAGGCAGCTGTGTGCTCTCCGTCCGAGGTTCATTCTGAGTCCATCTTAATTATTTTTAACCTTTCCTTTTCAATAAAATCATTTCCTTAAGAGATTTTTTGGGTTGTTCCATAGATTGAAGTGCAGACATGTCAAATGTCTGGAACTGCCGTTTGGTTCTCCAGCCTGTGAGAAATGAATGTGTGCTTCAGGTATGTGCAGAGATGTGATGTCGTATTCAGGGTGATGACATACAGTTCAGGCAAGATCGCAGACAGATGAATAAGGATCTTTTATGCTTTTAAACTGGAGATACCTTTTGTTTCACTGACTTTCCCTTACTTCTATTTTTAAAACCTTAAAATAAAAAGTGAAACCTAATGATATTTCCTGCTAAGTAACCCACAGCAATTTCCATGTGTAGATTATGGATTGTCATATTGTGTTAATCTTTCTGCAGTGTAGTTATAAAGGTAAGACAGAGATATTTGTAAACGATCCTTGAGGCTTTTGCAGTGATGACTTTTGTCTTTTACAGCCAGACCTGAGGATTGCAATATTGTCAGGCTGCAGTTATCAATTAACGTCATTACTGATTCAGTCTGACAAACTATCCATCAGAGTTTCCTAAAATGCAAGGAGATTTCTTCTCTCTGTAATTAGAATAATCTAAAGAGTATGGTCTAGACCTGCTCTATATGAAAACTGCTGTGAATTCAATTGGGTTTTTGTGCTACATAGTTAAAAATCCAAAGATATTTAATTTACTATCATATAAAACAAAGAGAAACAGCAATAACTACTAGTCAGAATTGCCAGATTTTCAAAGGATTTTGGTGACTTCCTGTTCTTTTGTCTGCTGCCACCATTTCCACCTGCACACTAGACATATCCCAGGCATATTGCCCTGAAATTTCCTCAGTGTATTCCTGTTCTCCACTGCTGGTAAGGCTCTTAAAATAACAAAAATGTGTTTTTATGGCTGGATTTTTTTACTCTGAGGTGTTATAAACATTGTCTTCTCTAGGGACTGCTAGCTGGGCTTCCAATGTTGGTTATAATGTAAAATGTTGGAAGAACAAGGTTTACTCTCCCTCCATGTTGCCTGCACCCAAGGCTCCCCACTCATGGGACAGTAAAGGTGAACTTCAGGGTGGTTTGAACTACAATAAATGGAGGAGTAGTTGGACCATCAGCCACCAGATGATGCATTTTGACTCATCCAGTGGACTTTTGCTGGCAAATGAGCAGGGAGCTCTGGGTGCAGGCGACATGGAGGGAAAGTAAACATTGTTGATTCATATCTAGTCCAGACAAATGTAATGAAACAAAGCTGGTTGAAAACAGGTATCATTTTCCAAGACATTAATGTGTTAGCAGACAAATGTAAATGAATTGGGATTTGTGTCTCAATGATAGTGACTAATATAGTTTCAGTTATTTATTTGGATATTATCATGGTTAGAACTTAAAAGCTCCTTTTTATGGGATTTGAACATTTCTTTGGTGATTCCCTGTAATCACATGTCTTTAAAACAACAGGCAGACAATACACATTTAAACTGGAATTGTTGTAAAACTGACACAGTCACAATCATTTTAAACATGTCGTGATCATGTAAATATTCTGCACGGCTCCATCTGCTCACCTTCAGTAACTCAGGGGCCTGTTTCTTCAGCCTCTCCATCTTCCACTCATTCTCACAGGGGTTGAGGGAAGACGGCGGGGCCGTGCACGAGCACTTACAGTCGGATCCGGAGCTAACTGTCTCCACTGTGTAGAAGTCCTCTACACGTACACTGCCGCTCCGCAGCCGCAGGCAGGCATCCTTACTTAGAGGGCGCATGATGCACTTACAGCGGCAGTCTGAGCCCTCTGACGTCATCCGGACAGGTTCAGTCTCCCCAAAGATCTGGAGGAAGTAACATGAATTGTTCCATTTTAGAACCCAAAGAAAAAGGTTTTTGAGTCCTTTTTATGACACTGTAATCTTCCCTTCATGTTTACACAGCAGCAACTTTTTAACGCCTTAAGTGGAAGAAACAAGCAGCTTCAGGGCTCAGCAAGAATTTAACAAATCTGGCTTAGATATCAATATTTATATACATATTTATTCAACCAAAAAATGTGGGATTGAATGAATATAAAAGTCTAAGATGAGCTGTGCCACACAGTCCATTTCTATTGGAGGGAAACAAAAGCAAAGGAAGGAAAGTAATCCTGAAAAATAAGCACATGCTTCCCTTCTTTTGAATGTTGGCCTGCGTGACTCAGAGGAAAACCTCTGAGACAAACATAACTCAGAAGACTTCTGCGTCACCAGCTGGCCTTTGGCTGCCATGCATGATGACAGGGCTTTGGCAGGCCACGTTCACGACTTACTTAATAAACAGGAAGCAAAGCATGGCAGCCTGAGCAGACATTCTGCACAGTTCCTATGTGAGACAAGTGCGAGCTGGCATACAGTGGAGAAAGCTTTCACATAAGAATTTAACTACACAGATTTACTGCACATGTGATAAAATGTTCAGGTGGTGATGGTGAGTTGGCAGACTGAGGTCTGCTGAGAATTCTGTGAATTTCTCCACTATGTTTATTAAAATCCACCTCTTCTTATCTGACAGGGAAAGGTGGGCTGTTCAAGAGACTGCAGCCTCACAGGACAGATTTCATAAATTGTGTCTTTGAGAGGAAAAAGGAGAGAAAGTGGAGGAATAGTAGATGAGCTGTCACACAAACACAAACACAGGCACACTTTGCAAATGCATGTGGTCTAGCTTTAGCTTGCTACACTGCTAGCTGTTTGGGGCAGATAAACATGGACTGTGAAAACACACAAGGGGTCAAATTTGCACAATAAAGTTAAAATTTGCTGCGTGCTCAGTCTAACAACATCCTAACTATTCTGGCTCCACTCCATCTTTATATTGAATAGCTGTAAACATATTTTGACTGAATAAAGAACATAAGGTAAGTAGGTAGAGATGTATCTTGAAAACTGAAACAATAGCCGGATATTCATAGTATTTACTGAGGATATCCAGTAGGTGAAATCGCCTTGCCTTGTTTGCTAGAACTATCAAAATGTAACTCACACATTGACGTGAGCTTTACTGAGCATGCTCTTAGAATAGGATGGACCATTTCCATTAGGTATACACCATGAGTATTCCACTGGCCACCCCCAGGATAAAATGTTAACAGACTTACTACTATTATAAATACTATTGTATTTTTGTACCACACAACACACCTTTTGAAAATGACCTGAGGAGGCTACATATCAATAAATATATTATAGGTTTGCATTCAAACAGCTTTTCATAACACTGGCAGTCAGAGTAAGTTCAACATGCTGTGCAAATAAATAAATTCCAACTGCAAATAATTTTGTACCTGGTGGTTAGCACTGTGTTGAGATTATTTCTTGTGTGGTATTAAGTCTTGCTTCTAGTCCATGAACACATCTTACTGATGGCAGCTCATCTCTCATCATTTAGAGTCAAGACTGTGTTGGAAGAGGTTTGGGCTGTCATCTCTACCCGGTGAGATTTAGGGACTATAAACCACAGGACAGGCGCACATGTGGTATCACTTCACACACATTCTTCATTAATGAGCCGTGGTCCTGTCCTTATATGACTGAAGCTTGGAGAGAGGATTCTAACTATATGAATAATAAAACTACTATATGGAAACAAATGGAAGGAAAAGATAAGATTAGTCTTGCATAATGATTGTTAATGAAAAAACATATTGCACAAAGTCTTTACAGTAGTACAGCAGTGAGCTGCACACTGATGTGAATTGTCTTGCCTACAATTAAAGTGGATCTCCACCAATTTTACGCATATTTAAAGATTTCTATTTACTCATAGGAAGTACAAGACAGCATGTAAAACCAGTTGTATAATGTCATCTGAAGCTCTGGAGGAGCTCTGTCATGTCTAAGAAAATAACCCTGGTAATGTCCTTGTGACAGGGTTATCTGACTGCAAATATATAGCATAAAGCTTACATCACAAACTTGGTGCATGAAGTTTGAAAGACCTTGACTGAAAGATGTGAGTATTTACCAGACACTGAGGGTCTTACAATAATCTATTATTGGTTGCATTATGGGAAATGTAGGATATTGAGCTTGACCATTGGACTAAAAGTCACATATCTCAGTCTCCAGTTTCAATATGATTGTTCTTTTTTTAAAATTCTGCTTTTTGTGAGTCCCCCAGATTTATGCAACAATAAATTGCTAGATTGACCCTTTAAATATTTTGTGTGCAAAATGACAGTAATTGATTCATAGTACATAAAATGATTTATACATATAACAATTTACAGTGCATGACTGTGACAAACACAGAAGAATGAAGGAAGAAATTAGTATCATAGCTCTCTGATTTGGTCATGTAAGTATTACTGTTGTATCATTTAATGGCTGTAGCCTGGCTGTAATTACAGTTTTAACACAATTTTGAATGTCTTTTGGCAGTGCTGGACCAGGCTTAATGAAGGTAAGGGGGAGGAGCGGTGGAGGTGGTGGGGGCTCATTAGTGAAGGAATGTAGGCTGAGTGATGGGGGAAGATGTGGAGGGGTGTGTGCTCTCCCCTCCATTACTGCAGACACGCTGGGAGGGGGTCTGATACAGGGCAGGACTCCTGTGTGCAGAGCTAGACCAATCCTGACCCATGTCAAGCGAAAAGGCACCAGGTTGACAAATACTACAGCCACATGAAAACAGAGTGGATTAGCAGATTAAACTTCTTTAGCAGAGGCCATGCCTATGGTCCTGCTGGGCTGCATTGTTCAACCCCAGCCAAACACTGACTGCTGCATAGCAACATCAGCTTAAGTTACTTTAAGATAAAGAAGTCAGAAATTCCAGCCAGATTTACCTTGGTACCTCATGTTTAGCCAAGATGGACTAAACCATTACCTTGCAGGTTTTACTGCAGAGAACAGATTTGGCAGCAGCTTATCATAAAAAATCTGAATCATTCTGCCAATCAGAGCAGCTGCCTCCTCCCCCTGTCAAATCATATGTGCTGTTATCCCTAACTAACTGTCCAGCATCTCATGCCAAGCTGACCTACCAGCATGAGAACAGGCAACACAATTAAGAGCGCTAATAATTAAGAGTACAGAGTATTTAACGCATGCTTTGAGCTTTGAGTCTGGCTTTGACCTCTCAAGTGCAGTCAAGTTTCAGGTCAAAGACACACGGCTCAAACACCAACTCATATCTGCACAATGGGAGGAAAAAAGCCTGCACACTGCAGAGAGCTCTATTAGATCAAGCGCTGCAGCCTTTAACAGCTAACACACACTGACAGTGATGAGGTGAAACCCCAGTTGTTCTCAGGATTCCTAAAAACACACAATATGTTACACAGTGGTTATTGCATCTGTTAGCCTCAGAGTTACAGTCAGTGTTTCAGTAGCACTGGCCTGCTGTAACTGCAGCCAGCTTCACAAGGATATCCTCTCCTGTTAGTGCTTTGCCTGCTGGTAAGCACCTTTAAAGCTGTATGGTGAAACAGGCAGGCGATGTGGATATCCTGCAGCAGCGCTCAGATGTCCAGCTGCATGTTCCAACCTTCTTCAAACACAAACATTATTGCTGTGATTGTTATGGCCTGCAGCTAATTAAAACTATTTGTTCACATATGCACTTAAAGGTACCATAAATATCAGTTCTAATCAACCTTAAGCCCATCATGCTTATAATGTTGGTGATTTTAAAGAACTGACTATCCCTTTAAAATCCACATCATCTCCTGTCAAGGGCACATCAGACCAAAACCAAGGTCCGCATTCCAGTCCAAAGAGTCCACCTGATTTTTATCTAACTAGCAGTGCTTATGATAAACAGTCTTACTGTTCCACTGTAAAGATTAACTTGGTACAAAGGGGGGATTCTACTAAAGCCTTCAGTCTGGAGATGAGCCATGAGGTTGGGGGGGCTGAGATTTGAAACAAAAACACTGGCATTAGCACAGAGATGTTAATTAGCTGAATACAAAGTGTATCAAGCACTTGCTGCTTTTGGGGGTACACATCTACATTCCTGCTGGGCCTGTCAAAGTGTCCATGTACTCTGAACCTTTCAGTCTGCAAAACTGTAAAAGTAAAAGACTGATATAGAAATCTTAATGAAGTACTTGTGTGAAGGTTCCTCTCCACGGTAAATTTAAAGAACTCTGGAAAACCTTTAAATGGGTTTTTATTTTCTGTTTCTTTTTTCACATTTCCAAATTTGATTTGTTTCCCAACAATCAAATCATCTGTTTGTATGAAGGTTAAAAATCCACTGAAAGATCAAGCTGTCTGTTCCATAGTAAGATCCACATGCCATAATAATCCACTTATTATTAGCACAAAGAGATGCTTCTCTAACTATTAGTGTTTGTCTGGAGACTTCAACCACGAATGGAATGACAGATGTTGCCAGTGCTTTTTCCCCAGATTGTTTGATACAACAGATGTTTATGGGAGATTTAAAACAATGCAGTTTATTAGTTTATCACTGATAGATTCTGCACTCTGTGACAAACAGTACATGCCAAAACAAAATTATCAAAAGAAAGAAAAAAAAGTTGACCTCCTGGTGGGTAGTGCAGATGGTGGCAAATATTGGGATGTTCATTGTTTAACATAAATCTATTCATCTTTTTTGTTTTGTTTTGTCATGTTTTGTTCAATTTGTGTATTTGTTAGAAGGAATACCGCAAGCAACAGATGAAATGTTTTAAGCCTGTTTGTAAGATAGTTAGCCAACTCCCTGAAGGACCTGTATGGAGAGCTAGGCAGGCTCGCAGGCTGCTATCACTAAGCAGCAACACTCATAACTGATGGTTCTACCAACAATATTCAGTGACAGCATTCTCAGCTTCTACACTTTTTGTGTAAAGCAGCTACACTATGGTCCAGGTGCAGCTGATATACAGTTGAGGTTTAGGTGATGTCAGATAAACCATTGTTAATGTATGGCTGATGGTCAAAACACTTTAAAGGAATATTTTGACATTACGGCTATATGTCTCTGTTAATTATAAAGCCAGCAGCCTGTTAGCTTTGCTTAGCATAAAAAACTAAAAACAGAGGGAAACAGCATTGGCTCCATACCTAAGTAAGAAAACCTTTGATATGTACAAAACCCAAAGTGTAAAAATGACTGATTTTGGTTTTAGGGGGTGTTATTTCTTGGCCAGATGCAGCCAATTACAGGAGTAGTATTCGTCTTCTGTTTTAATGATTAATTTAAAAAATGAACATTAATTGCAGGTTTAAAGCTCCAGTCTCTCACATGAGAACAGGATGTGTTCTTGTGTTCTGTTCTGACACTGACTGTAAATAATGCTGTGCAGAGTTGTCTAATATGAATATATAGATACTGGACTGGGACTTCCAACATGATATGATTGCAGGACACATGTATTTGAAAATTAGTTTAAAAAAATGTATATGCACAAGGGTTTCTGGGGTTTGAAGTTGACTGACTTTTTTAGATGAATGACATTTAGCTTGTCATGCATTTTCTCATGCCTACATCCATAGACAGAAAATTGAGAAGAAAAACAGGATAGACCTGCAGAGGGTCCACTGTCCACAGGGAGACGCCTGAGAGAGATCTCATGAGGTTTTACAGAGGCCATATAAGGGATCAGTACATATACAGCAGACAGGGACAAGCTACATTTAAAATGTATCTGCAATCATAAATCTTTCTCCCAATGATTAACAGAACCATGTGAAGACATGAAAGTTGTCTTCAGATGGTTGTGAGTTGAGAGAAAAAAGATCAGTGATGCTTTCAGCTACAGGAACATACTGAGTGTCCAGCTTGTTTTTTTGCTTCTCGCTATAAGTTTCTACAGATACCCATTTTATGGTTTACTTCAACACAGACACTGTAGTTTGGCATCCATGCAGGCTGATTTAATGGTGAAGCCTAGAATATAGAATCTCTGTTGACCATTTTGCACCAAATCCAAAGAAAGTCAGGCCTGTCCAAAACCCTGGTCATGTGAAAGGGTGCACACCTGGACTGGATGACAAATGTTGACCCGTTCACACTGACACCAAAAGTAGGTTTTTCCCAGGCCACTGCCTCAGTCCTCCTCATTTCCAATAACTTGCAACTGTGTTTTAACTACAAACAGAGAGAGTAATGTTGACACTTCATCAAACCCCATGTGACGTGTCCTTTTAGATCAAGTCTGACTGGCATAACATGACATAACAACATGTCATATCTTGCACACTGTGGTGCTCATCTAAAGCTAAAAGGCCCCATACAGCACCTGCAAGTACATACATGTTTTGCCAAGCCCTGTCTCTGCCGCTCACTGAGCGCCATGTTTCAGAATGTTGTTTCACTGCAGCAGACTGAGCATCACAGTCTGCTGTCTCCTTCGGTTTGCTCACAACCAAAACACAAAGCAGGTGCATACACTATTTCCCACGCCACCCTCGGGTGCCCTCCATGCCCTCCTCTAAGCAGGCTTTGTTTCTCATTAATGCCAGTGCCACCAGTCTAGCTACAGAGACTACGACTGGACTTCTACTGTGGCCAGTAACTGGATCTGTGGACTGGAGGATTGGTGTTGTGAGGAGATAAAATGTAGTAATGTAAAGCAAAGAAACAGTGGGTTAACTAAATGACCATAAGTTAGTGGTATATATATAATACAACAGGGTGCATATATATTTTACAAGGACTAATACTGCACTGGTTTCTTAAACAGAACCCTTCAACTAAAATGTTTTTTAATGTGTGCACAGTTTTAGATATTTATATTAGATATAATATAAATGCAAATAGTTTTCTGATAGAGATAAAGAAAAAAACTGAATACTTTTGCTGTTAGGGAGAGGATTCCAGTGGAGTATTATGGTACATCTGAATAAGTGACTATTGCTAACAATACTACTACTACTTTTATTATGGTTACAACTACTACTTTGACCACTGTTAAATGTACTCTACGTGGCCAGTATAGTAAGTATGTGACCACCTGAGCATTACAGCCAACAACAACATGGCCATCAATGTGCTACTGCAACAGTCTCCACTCTTCTGGTTTCAGTCTTCCCACCGGTTTTGGTAAACAGGCTGCACGGATTTGTTTCCATTCAGCCACAAGAGCATTAGTTAAGGTGATGAGACAAGTTCTTTCACACCAAACTTTGTGCATTGGGTCATTGCCATGTTAAAACAGGAAGGGGACAATGACAAACTGTTGACACAAAGTTGAAAGAACATTAGTCTAAAATATCACTGTAGTATGAAGCATTAACATTTCCATCATTTGCACTAAAGCACAGAGGTGTTCATACTTTTGGCCACTACTAGTATACTACAGAGACCTTTAGTGCTCCTAATACTGCCACATGCTGCTTCCATCACTGTTTATATTAACAGTATTACAAACACTGCTGCTGCTGTGAGCTCTGATATCACTATTACAACCAATATGGGCAGATTCACTCTTCAGTGGCTTACACTGCTGCTGACATGACCTCTGATTGTATCCAGAGTAGGCAGTTTTTGACAGCCACACACCGTAATTGGCCATACAGTACATAGGACACATGTGTTTTATCTTCCGACTGTGTGTGTGTGTGTGTGTGTGTGTGTGAGTGTGTGTGTGTGTGGAGCTGGATTAGACTGAGGGAGAGTGAGGGGTTACTGGAGTCCAGCAGCTGCACAAACAAGGGCAGTCAGATATTACTGTTACCCCACTAAGTGCCATCTCTCCCACACTCAGCTGGCATCAGGTCTGCGCACACCGGAGGTATCATTACATAAACCTATTGTTACTCATGTCACACAAAAACCCTCATTGGAGGGATTAACTCGAATCATAAAAAATGACATATAACCTGAACCATCTGCCGGCGTTAGACACAAGATTTAAAGGTCTGACGTGGGGAAAATGTTGGGTCTTGGTCAAGACGCTTATTTGTCTGAAACAGAGGCACCATGGCACGAAACATGATGCAGGTGAGAGGTGAGGTTGAGCAGAGTGGAGAGTGGGACACTGCAGGGTATAGGCCATTTAACACTGACCATCACTGACACAACAACACGTTAAACCTAGTTTCAGTGCAGTCATGCAGAGCAATCCTGTAGAGAATAGAGTGAGTACAACTTGTCTGGGATTATGGGATCCGTCTGTCCTACCTTGCTCTGTGAAGACGCATCTTTACACAAAACCAACAGACAGACCAACAAGTTCGTGTATCTCCACATTTTCTCTCTGCAGTGTGTCGAAAGTTCAGAAATCCAAAGAAATCCAGTTAGTGCGTTCAGTCCATGTGGTAAAGCGCCTATATTAACTCCATGTCCACTTCACACATAGAGGATCGTGCAGTGTGGGTCCGTCTGTCTGGATGTATGGATGTTGCGTGTATGTGCCGTGCTGTGCGCCCTGACTGCACCCGCGCTCTGCCTGCAGCCCGGCCCACACTGGGCACCGTGACTCCCGCTGTTCACTGATGGGAGGGGTTTGTTCCCAAGTTTAAAGTAATAAGGAATGAATCTTTTCAGGAGGACAGCACACTTGCGCTCTTTACAGAAATCTGAAGGACTTCTGGCGCCATCAACTGGCCAGTTACAATTTTGCAACTCCGTTCCAGTGCGGCTGAGACAGACGTTAACGTGTGTTCACAGACTGGACACACATTAGGAATTACCCTCATCAAGCTTAGGGAATAAAGCAACACTCAGCTACAGTGTGTCTCTGCCAGTGGCTGTTTTGCTGTAGTGGTGCGTATTTTCCAACGTATTTCCGGGTAAATTAAATGATAAAATATTAAAAAATTGCCTTTTTTTCGATGTAGAATTGAATTATATTACTCAACACTCGAGATCAACACTGTTCTCAAACCCCCAAGATATGTAGGTATGAAAAGATGTCATCTTTTACCCGACTGTTCTTCTAGGTGTCTGATCAGTCCCATATTACTTCTGCAGCTGGACAATGAGTCCAAACACACAGTCAGCATCATAAGAACTGTCCTCAGAGACAAGAAGAACAAGGAGTCCTGCAGGGGGGGGGGGGTATAATAGGAAATACTGATCTGATTTAGTGCCTAGATGTGACAGTCAGAGTTAGTTCAGCTGGGAAACTTCATCTCTGCTACAAACAGTTGGATCAACAGTCAACTAGCTGCTGAAGTGAAACCCTGTGCATCTTTCAGACGGACAGAAAACACAGTTACACAGCATCACATTTTCTCTTTGTAGCAGTTCAGACAGTTTGACTTCAGTCCCTGATCACTGAACCTGTTAAAACATGATATTCTACATAACTACATAACTAGAGAAGACACACTGAAACACTCCACACACACACACACACACACACACACACACACACAATGATCACACCACAGTGTGACCACCAGAGAGCAGCATACACTCAGCTACCTCTCACTGATGAACCATCTCAGATACACATTAAATGTGCTGCTAACGCTGACCGTGTTCTGCTTTTAGCCAAACATTATCTTACAGTCACCAGAGGCTGTTGATAGTGTTAGCACGAGCGTGTTAGCTTTCGGCTTGTCTCGGTTAAACAGTGCAGTACCATGAACTCCAGGTTGAGGGTACGAGACTACACTTCCCACAAAGCCTGCAGCTGAAGTTGCGTAATCTCTGTTGTGTGTTTGCGCTGCCTTCTTGTCATGTGGGAAAAACTAAAGTTCATAATGTCAGACGACCAGAACATGATTAATTAACAGAAAATGATTTAATTAATGATTCAGATTGAAAATATTTCATCTCTTCTTTTTGCAGACTCAGATTCAGACAGTGTGACGGAGTGTCGTCCTGAGCTGAGTTACACACAGCAGTATTTGTAGGCCCGGGCTACACCTCTAACAAAAAACTCAATCATCGCATCCTACAGAGTGTTCCCTCTCCAGACAATACAATGCTGTCAATTCTAATTATTCACTGACAGATATTAGTTTTTTGTAAGAGCTGAGATTATTCTGGTTTTGGTCTTTGTAGTAAGCCTACTGAACATAGGCTTCTATAATGATTCAGGTAAATATATTATAAGTATTTGTAAGAAAAAAACGTTGTCATTTCTTCTTTCAAAAGTTAAAGTTTTTTGCTTTAACATTTGTCTTAGTCAGGTCCGCAGTCGGATTTCCAATTTGATTTAAGAGCCACTGTCCTCCAACCGTCCTCACAGGCCCTGAACGCACCACCCTTGGGGGTGTGGATCCAGTTACTCCCCGCTGACTAGAAGCAGGCCAAAGCATGGGACGACGGTCGGAGCAGTGAAGCAGCCAGGCTGAGGACGGGGACAAAGCAGCGCCAGCTCGGTTCACTTCAGACTGCACTAACGCCATCAGCATCAGTGTAATCTCATTATCATCATCATCAGCAGCAGCAGCAACAGCGTGCAGGTTCTTCGTGGTGGTGAGAGGCGACGCCAGGCTGACTCAGGATCAGCCCATGCCGGAGGATGGAGATAGAGAAGAGGACGAATGGGTTTGACTACCCGGAGAGAAATAACGCCAAGTCCGTTAACGGTAGGCGCGCGTGCACACACACACACACACACACACACACACACACACACACACACACACACACACACACACATATCTACTGTATAAAACTCTGGAGCGTATATATCCAGGTCTGTGTGAGCAGCCCGCTCTCTCTGCTCCTCCTCAGACCTGGTCATACCTGCTGAGGTTTTACACAATAAAGAAAAACGTTGTGTGAAGGCAGGTTTTCAGCCTGTAGTCACCTCTGTCTGCTGACAGCAAGTTGAGGCTGTTGTTGGACTGAAACTCCCGCAAGTCGGGAGAGACTGACTGTCTGTCAGAACTGTGGCAGAGTTCGGTTTGTTGGGATTGTTTGCTGTGTTGGATGAGTGGACATGATCCGGTTTGTGAGTATCGTTGTTGTGTTTGCTTCCTGAGCTGTGTGTGTGTGTGTGTGTGTGTGTGTGTGTGTGATATCTGGAGCTCACTGGGAACAGGGGTCGGAATGTTTTTATTTGGAGGTGGTCAGTCAGGCTCGGAGAGATCGTAAAAGGTGAACTTTTGAACTTGGAGAACGCCCTGAAGCCATTAGCTGCTCAGTCCCCAAAATCCGGTCCTAGCCGAGCTGCGCAGGACGGAGAGGATGGAGTGAAGGCGAGAGGAAGGAAAAAGCGATAAAAAGACATTTCATCTTTATCTCCGCTGCAACCCGTTCACATGGGAATGACTGGGCTGTTTAGACCGAGCCCCCCTCCCCAGTTTATTATTTCATCATAGGGCCCATGTTGATCAGGTCCAGGCCCAAACTCAGCCCCGCAGGATCTTAGATCAGGCTCTGTCCTGGCGCCAGTCCTGGATCTTGCCCCCACGCGGGTGATTGAAGATTTATTGACATTTCCGAGAATGAAATTCCTTTAACTCTAGCTGAGCACACTCACCCTGAGCTCTGACACTGGAATAGACTGTGTGTACTGGTGTGTATGTGTGTGACAGTTGTAAATGAGCTGCGTTAGAAAAGCAGGGGGCTCCTGGAAGATCTGATGGATCTCTGTCCAAAAAGTTTTCTTGTTCTGTGCTCGCGGTGTTTGCACAGAGCATTTTAACAGATACGAAAAACTAATGATAAAAAAAACTCACTTCAGTAAACAGATTAGAAAAGATTAAAAACTTTTCAGAAATTAAACCAAAATAAGGGCACACGTCGATGCAGATGAGTTGATTAGTCATTCAGAGTAAATTAATCACCGTCAATTTTGATCATTACATCAGATTTATTTACATGTCATACAAGTCTTTTATCAAGCACAGAAGTGAATATGAGGTTTTGACCGTTGGTTGAACACGCGGACACATCTGAAGACATCACCATCCGGTTTTATTCTAACAAGCTTTTTTCACCTTTAAACTGTTTTCTGATATTTAACAGACACAATCAACCAACTGAAACAACAATGAACGGATTCATCTCAAATGAAACCAGTTGTTAGTCGCAGCCATACGAACCTTAAAACCAATAAGGATTTAATGAAATGAACTCTATTATTTATTCACTTTTTCTTTGATTGTAAAATATTTAAAAAAAAATGTTAAACAAATTCCTAAATAACAAAATGAATATAAATGAACATGAACACAAACACAGAGACATGAAGGAATATACCAAAGGAGGCTGAAAATATATATAATAAGATTTGATCAGCTCTTAATTAGGCTTTCATTTTGAAATAATCAATAAAAAAAAAAATTCAATTTTTCTTATTTCTGTGAGACTGATAAAACTAAGAACATTTGAGCAGTTTTCACATGGTGTAGAACGTAGTTCCTCTACCACAGTCATGTATTTGTCATCATTATACAGAAGAATAATTCTGGCTGAGGAAGGCCTTTGTAGATAACACAGAACTGAAATGAGAAGTCTGTTCATTGATTAGTAGAACAACAAAATATTGGACAAATATTTTGATAGGTGATTAATCAATGATTTTTCAAGCAAAAATGTCAAACACTCTCTAGTTCTAGCTGTTCAGTTAGGATTTCCACCGTCTTTGTTTCGTGTGGTAGTAAAGTGCAAACTTGTGGATCTTCATTTTGGTTTTGGATTTTTTGGTTGGAAAAAACCGACTGACCACGGGCTCTGAGAAACGGTGATAAACATTTTTCCACTGTGTTACATAGAAACAAAGCAGCCAAAGCCTCCTTACAGCTTTTGATGACATAACCACATTTGAAGAACAAACTCAATTTCCATTGATTTTTGAATTGACGTGGAATTTGGTTTTCCCCCCTCTCTCTCTCTGCTCAGTGAAGTATGCTTGTTTTAATGTAATTGAAGTCATTGCAAGAAGAAGGAGTAGGAAGAGGGAGGAAGACAGGTTGGGTGGAGGGGTTAAGCATTTGTGTGGATCCATGTTTGGGCCTTGGGGGGGTTTGCAGGCTGGCATGGTGGGACTGAAAGAAAGTGCCTCGTCAGCCCCTGTTCTGGCCTGGGCGGGGGTCTGCCCTGTCCCTCAGGGCAGGGTGAAGAGGATGGCTGACAGTGGGTGGGGCAGGGACAGGATGCGAAACCCCCCAGTGTGACGCTTGAATGATAAGCCAGGAGGAGTACAGTAGAGGAGGAGGGGCTGCTACTGCTGTGGTGGTGGTGAGTGGAGGAGGAGGGGGGTGGGGGCCACGCAAGCAGATGTGATCCATCATGTCATGTTTTCTTCTTCTTCTTAACTCGACTGCCTCTGCTATCAGAAGATCTGTGTCAACAGTGACAAGAGCTGCACCTCACACACACACGCACACACACACACACACACACACACAATAAATGAAGGTATTTTAAATAGTTGGAGCAGATCTCTAATGTAACAATTTTACTGATATTAATGAGAATAAGTGGACAGATCTGGCTGCTTTGTTAATCCCAAACACACCTCAGACTTAAATAGAATAATGATAGGTGAGGAACCTTTTTTATATGAAAAAACAAATGAAAGGAATATTTAAATATTTTCCATTTAATATTCTCAGAATATTTCCAGAGTACTGAGTTAATCTCAATAACAATTCATCTTCTGGTTATTCCTTCCATTAATTGGTTAATCATTTGGTCTGTGAAAAGTCCAAAAATAGTGAAAAAAATGTCCACTACAGTTTCTGAAAGCTCAAGATAGTGTCTCTAAATGTCTTGTATCCAACCAACAGCCAGAAACTCCAAAATATTCAATCTGTAATCAGAGAGAAGCAGGAAATCCTCACAGAGTTATTGACATGTTTGTTTTAAAAATACCTGAAACTGTAATCAAAGTAGTTGCTAATTAACTTCAAGCCAACCCAGTCTGTTAAGTGACTAAAAGTTGCAGCTTTACAACAAATTAGTGGTGAAATAAAGTTAGATCTTAATAATGCTGATTTAATTCTGATTTCAAGGTAATTTAAGTAATAGTTGTAGTAGTTGTAGTTTTAGTTGGTATTTTGATTCCTGTTTGAACTTGTTTTTTAAATGTGTGTTTTCAAGCCTGAAGGTGTTTAAATCTTTGTCCAGAAATGAGGGAAATCCAGCAGAGGTCAGATAATCAATGACATGTCTCTGTGGGTGCTCTGTCAGGGCCTGAATCCAAGTTATTTAGTTCAATATTAAATTAGTTAAAATGACCCTTTTCTGAGAGAAATTTGCCATCAGTCGCTATACATCAGATACTGAGATGAAACAAAATAAATTGTAGACTGAAGGATTTTAACTCGGTGTTTCACGAGTTGTAAATGTTATCAAACAGAAAATTTTAAGACATTCCACCCCATGCTCATTAGCATTTCAAACAAATCTCCACAGCAGATGCTTTTTAAGACTTGATATGGATGAATGATGGGATTTTAAAGTGTGTGGAAATCTAGAAGAAGAGGCTTGATAATTTGACCCTGGCATTTACTGGATTTCTGTATTTTGTGAACAAATTAAAAAAACAGGCCTAGCTGATTATTATAGGCTGTACAGTTTATCCAGGTTTTATAAAAAGCAGGACACAATAATATATGAACACAATGACATATTGCTTTAGTTTTTCTTCCCACAGAAAATAAAACAGACTTTGATTTGAAAAAGAGAGAAGTAGCTTGATTGATAAACTATTGCTAATTTTAAGTTATTTCAGATTTTAACTACTTTTTTAAAAATCAGATTTTAAATACTTTTACACATTTTTTAATAATATTTAAGAAATCAATATGTTAAATGTAGCTAATAATGAAATATTAACAAAAAAAAAACATTTTAAGAAGAAATTCAAGATGTTGGTGCATTTAGAAGACTATTTTTTATTTTGAGTTTTTAAAACCACCTTGCTATTTGGAGGTATGTTCATTTTCTAACAGTCTACTGTTATAATGAATTATACATCTCTTTAAAGGAGGATGGTTTTACTCCTGTAAACATAAAAAAATCAGTTAATTTTCTACATTAATTTCTTAATTATTTTAGCATTTTTTGGTGGTTAATGTTGCCCATTCTATTTTATAGACATTAGCCACAGTGACAGTTCAAGAACAGACATTGTTTTGGCTGAAACACATTTTTTTCTGTCACAGTCACGTTTTGTAAGGAGTCTTGGAGTTCTGTCATAGATGTTTTTTGTTTCCTTGTGTCTTTACAAATTTAATATCCACAAATGAAAACTTAACAACAAACAAAAACATGTTTACTTAGTAACAGATTTGTAATTTAGGTGACAAAATAACTTTGGTTTATTAACCAACTCTGTTTCAGATGTTCATCTTTGATTTCATGCAGTCACACATGAGCTCTGCTATTTTTTTTTTTTTTGAAAAGTCGATTTTTAACACACACACACACACACACACACACACACACAACATGATGTGTAGAACTTTAAACATTTTCTTCAGGAAGCATTTGAAGACAGAGAATATAATGTGTGAATAGAGGATGATTGTAAGGTGAGGACTGTGTATGAAGACTGAGGCCAGCGTTCCTGAGCAAGGTCCTCATCTTGAGGTATGAGTGTCCTTCATCCTGATGCTGCTGTTTCCAGGCAATAAACATGGATGTGGTCACAACGAAGATTATCAGATAGTGAGGCAACAGTAATGACAGCAGCAACACAACACAACACCTGACACATGATCCTGTTCTGTTCTCAGTCAAGCAGTTAAAATTTGATGACAACTGAGATATGAGGAAAATCAACTGAAAACACCTTTTCTGCATCTAATGGAAAATCCACCAGTCATCAATGCAAAACTATTGCAACTTGATATGATTGGATTTTTAATTCGGATTACACACTAATCATTTAATGACACGTGTATCATTATAAAGATTTGAATCAAAATGAAGAAATGGGACAAACTGAGAGGACATCCTCCAAATGTACCTAAACAATGGTTATAATGTTTGAACTGTGAACAAGGTGAAAAGTTTGTGTGAATTAAAAAAGGGTGATTAGGTGATTTGACAGATGTTAAAATATTTTATGAAAAACCACTAATTTTCCCCATTTCCCCCATCATTTAGTGTTAGAACTCCCACTAATGATTGTAATATTATAATGTATTGTTGAGAAAAATACTCAGTCACAGTCTGACTAATTGAGTAGTACTTGGTTCTTAGAAACAGCAATAAAATCCCATTAATATATAGTTCATGGAGGGATGGAGAGAGAAAAATGAACTAATAAAGATTTAGTAAAAGAATGGAACTATGAAGGTCAAAAAGCTGAGTGTGGATAGAAATATAGACTGGATAGATACATTTAAAGGTGACAGTGTGAACTCTGTAATTTCTCATTTAGTTTTTGTGACTTTTGATACTTGTGTTAGTGCTCACCAAGCTGTTCTCGTTTTCCATGGGTGCGTGGGGTGGGGTGGGGGTGGGGGGCAGGGAGCGCTATGGGAACGGTGACCAGGGTCAATGGGATGTTGCTCTTGAAGCATTAATGGTTTGCTCTCTGCTGACCTCCACATAACCCAGGAAAGTATTTACAGCCTCCACTTGATCCATGAGCTACAAGCCAGGGTGGCAGTGAGGCTGCTCTCTGAGATGTTTGCTAGCTCAATCCTGGCAAAACTGTAGTCTCCAACAGCTGCTAATTAGCTGCAGGAGAGGATGGGGGAGGAAGCAGCTCGCTGCCATAAACCATATTTTGAGGGGAGATGTATTATAGTAAGTATAGGGAACAGTTGGTACAGTGACGCTGCTGAGTTGCAGACCATGCTTTTGTCAGGCATCTGTGATATTCAACACGTAGCCTAGCCAGAGGTCATAAATGTCTTCAATTTGAGTTTGAATTTGGGTGGAGGATGAGTTTACAGGCAGCTGTAAAACACTGAACTTGGTATGTAGAGTAGGGATGGCTTTCCTGTGACACTGCAGGGCTGGAGGATGCAGTTGTTGGGGGGTTATAAAAGAGCAGCTGAGCAGTTTCAGTTCAAAAACACTATTTCCATTTTAGAGGGGAGAACAGGGTCTCATGTTAGTAGTTATAACAGTTAGGTGTCACTTTACTTGGATATTTGAATTAGAGAAGAAGCTCACAGTTGATTTGTCTGAAAAGAAGGTGCCAGTGTCTGGACACAGAGCTCCCTCCACGCCGAGAAGATAGGACACTGTTGGATATGATTGGTTGTTGAAGCAGGGTCCTTCCATCCTCACTGGTCACTTCACAGTCAACAGAAAAGACACATAGAGCTGTGCATATTGACTCTTTTAACAGGTATCTGCTAAACAGTTACTGATCTCATTACCTTAACACACAGACACACAGTTAGGAACAAATATTTGCTGGTTGCTCACTTGAGTTCAAGTTTTAAACTGCAGTACACCTCAGCTGTGTAAGGACTAAAGTGTACGAGGTCTGCATCAACAAATCTTTCCATTATCTATTCACATGTACCTGTCAATATTTTTCCAGTTTGTCGATAAATTTTGTCTGTTACATTTCCCAAGAGCCCCAGCTGACATGGTCATATATCAACAGTCCAAACCCCCAAAATATCCAGTTTACTGTGGTTTGAAATGTATATATTTAGGACTTAAATGACAACACTGATTATTAATTTTCTGACTGATTAACTGACTAACTGTACAAATACACAGATTGAGTGTAGTGTAGGTTTGACAACTTTCAGACCAAGTGGCTCAGTTTTTAAGGACATAGAATTCTAATCCTTTCGATTCATTTATCGATTTTTTAAAGAACAGTTTGTTTGGTGGAGTAAAAATCTGTTAGAAATGTCTGTTTTTATTTCTCTCAGAACAGTAACAGAACAAATATCAACTGTTTCATGTAACATAGATTCTAACTTGACAATCAAGAATCTAGTGTCTCTTAATGAATTCATTTATAACAGAATCCTTAATCCTGTCCTCACTTATTTTCCTCTTTGCTGAGAGGGAAACAGTGTTTGCTCCTCTCTGAGAGCTGAGCTGCAGCTGCAGAAACTGCAGGAGTAAAAATGACAAAGTGAAAATGTTATTTTTGCTTTATCATTCAGTGAATATGAGTTAAATAAACTGATCATGTTTTGCATGCACAATGCACTCAAATGTTACCTGAAGACGAGCTCAGTGTTGCACTGCTACACGTTACAGAATATGGAGAGAACATGAATGAAATTCTTGATAAGATATTTGTATTTTACCAATTTAAGTCATCCAAATAGAGCTGATCATCGGAACTATCCCTAGATTCAAACCTCAGTAAGAAGTGAGATACAGCTGAATGTCAGGCAGATGCCTCTGATTTGCTCTTTTTTTTTTTTTTTTTGGTTTGTTTTGTAAGATGATGATTATCAGATGGCTGCTACAGGTCTGAGTTTGCACAGTGCAGTACGTTCGCTGGCTCTGGAAGGTAGTAAAACTCTGACCCCTGGTATGATGAAAGGGAAGTTGCTCCTTTGAGCGTGTCAAGCAGCGGTGACAGAGTCCCCGCCCATCTGACCACAGCATGACCCTCTGCCCGGCCTCCCGCCAGGATTAGCACAGATGAAGACATACATTCATTTGCTTAACATAACATACACTGATGACTGTACTATCAAAAAGTCTCTGCAGCTATAAAAGGCCTTCACTTCTTCACTACTATTTGATCTGATGAGCATTGTGGCCAATGTTGTGTAAATAGAAAGAAGGCTGAACTATAAATCTGTAAAAATCTCTAAACTGTTTTAAACATGTTTAAACATTCAATATTTTTGGAATCTGTGAAAGAGTACTTAAACATTATGGAAAATACACCTTTTTTTTTCTTTTTGAGAGTATGATGAGAAGATCTATGTATCAGTCTCATGTCTGTGTGTTAGGTACACAGCTGGAGTCAGGATGTAGTTTGCTGCCTCAGCAGTCTGGTGAAAAAAATACAACCACTGACAGTTTGCTTGTTTGCTTTGTACACTAACAGAAAACAATTATTTGTGTTTTAGCATGAATTAATTGTTGAAACTACTTCTTAGTGAAAAGCAGTTCATCCATTCTCCCAGTATCTCTGTGCAGTTACAGTGTGTAGGTCTAGCAGAGGTAACTGTTTTGGTCTTGGTTGCTGTACCAAACCTCAGAGCATGCTCTGTGAACTTGAGTGGCACTGGGAGCAGCACCACGGGACCATACACTTTGTCAGCCAGGAGCAGCGGGGAGGACAGAGTAGACATTGTGCTGTGCTGTGTTACACAGCAAGGTCAAGGGTCAGGTGTAGAGGTCAAAGGGATGACTGCCAAGCAGCTTGTGAAGCCAACACATGAGTTCCTTCACAATCTGTCATATGTAATATCCACCATGGAGCACTGAGGGGCTCTGACCCTGAAGACAGACTGCTAATCAGGACCCAGACTGTTTGTCATGTTGAAGATGGAGCACCTACAACTGTTGCTGAATGGTTGTAAGTAGGCTCCAGTATTTGATTTACCTGTGGGGCCAGGTATAAGGTGGCAGCCCTCTCAGACTGAGCAGGCCAATCACACCCACTGGAGGCAACACTGGCCCCGTAAAGCAACAATAACAATTTGTCAGCAGAAGCTAGAGAGAGTGACCGTGCAGCAGCCAGGTGGTCACATAACAGTGGCAACATCTCCCCTCTCCACTTGGTTATAACCCCATCTGCTCCTTCAAGGCTGTCTGAGACAAGCATACTGTCATGCATGGGTGTCTCTGCGGGGGGGTTCGAGTGGTGCCCAAGGGGTAAAGCAGCCCTCTCTGCTCTGACCTCTCAGCCTGCACAGGATTCATTCTGTCCTGCTGCAGAGTGAACAATGATCTATCTGTGGCTGCTGCTTCCTCTCATCCATCTTACACTTGGGAGGGGTGATTGATTGATTGATTGATTGATTGACTGATTGAGCAGAGAGCTGACATCACTCAACCCACAACTGTATTGTGTAGGTGTAATCTCACAAACTGTTGCTGGTCTGTGCTGTCCTCATTGCAGCTGTTACGCTGGAGCAAGGAATTTATTGACAGAGTATGAGAGTTGTGTTTTTGTCTCTTGTGGGATCACAGTCACTAATGGAGCTCAGCACTGCGACACCTTGACCCTTTTCTTTTGATGAAGAATAAAACTTCTATTCAGCTTTAGTGCCCAGTATGAAATCCATTAGGCTGCCAACTGGAAATGTAGAGACTGTTATAAAATGGCTATAGGTCACAATAGAGCAGAAACAAAGTTAAAGTGTGTCAATATAAATCCCAAAAATCAAAGTTTACATTAAAGTAATGGTGGGTGAGTAAGAGACTAAAATACAACAGTATTGGAATTAGATATTTAAAGGGCTAGTTCAATCAAATGGGGAACTGGGGTTACTCTGGCATCTATATTCAACCTCTGTCTGTGTCGTCACGTGCCCTCCCTGTCCAGTGTGACAGTGTGATGGATGGTGGCTGTGTGGGTTGTAGTGCAGAGATAAAAGTAAGGCTGGCCCTGAGCCAGGCTGGCAGGTAGAGGCCAGCTCACTCAGATAACAGGCTGGTGTTGCCCTCCACTGGCCATGCGGAACCCCAGCCATCTGGGACAGAAGAGCAGGGACAGTGATGGACTGAGATACAGGCTGTGTGTGTGTGTGTGTGTGTAAGAGACAGATTCCTGGGGAGTGCCTCTGGTTGACGACTTCAGTGGGATGGTGACATTCAATATCTGCTGCATGTAAATCTTAGTTGAAGCCTCTACATTGTGGCCTCATGCACAAGTAAGTATGGCCATATGGTGCTCTCTAGTGAGGGATGTGGTTTCTGTTGTATTGCAATATGCATTACAGTGTCAAGTGTGGGCCACAGCAAAGAGTGCAACATCAACTGGAACTAGGTTTGTTTGACCTACACTGTAGTAGAAAAGTATCTTTGTTACTGGAGGTTATTGTAAGTGTTTTCACATAGATCCACCTGCTCACCATCATTACTCACAATCCCTGTTTACTTCTGTATTGTCAGCTTCCTGGAGCCACCTATATGCTTCAATTTGTTTTCCCTTCCTGCCTCCATTATTTTTATGATTGCATGATCTGCTGATTGTTTCTATGATTATTAGTTTTTCCAACACTTAAGGTGACATCATCATCACATCGTCAACACTTCAAAGCCTATTAAATACAAAAAATAAAATATTCAGTTATATATTGAGTGTTATTGTGAATATTTGCTGTTTGTAAATGTGAGGATCTGATGATTTGTAGTTTGTATAGTAATAGTTAATAGTGAGATGAATGATGGCTAAATTCCAGTATCAGTTTCAGGCTCCTGGTATCATACATGCTGACTCACTGGGACACTTGAATAGAGCAGAGCCATTGTTAATGTTATTCATAACCTCTGTTTTCCCTAATATGACAAATCAAATGTCTGCTGTGAAAAGAGCTTATTGCAAGTGGAATATGTTTTTTAGACAAAACAAGGAATTTGATAATGTTATGTAGAGCAATGAAAATGACTGATAGATATTTTTCCACATTTTACAGATTAAAATATTGATCAATTAAACAAGAACAAAATCACAACATATTAACATATTGAAAAAGTTTGATTTGTCTGACCATCTGTCCAAAACTCTGACATATTCAGTTTACTTTCATATATAACAAAGAAAAGCTGGAACAGAGTGTTTGGTTTACTTGCTTGGAAACTGACTCATGGTTAAAACAAAACAGTTGCTAATTATTTTTCTGTCCATCTATGTCTTGATTAATTGACTCATTGTTTCAGCTCTAGACCCGAGGCATATGTTCAGTGTGACGCAGTGCTATAGAGGACCTGCAGCCAATGATATTTCTGTTGTTTAGCTGTGGTGGCTGCTGATGGTTGGTTCCACAGGCAGTGATTATACGGTCATATGAACCAGAGCTACAAGGTGAACGCCTCAGAGATCAGAACGTGCTTGAATCAGTGCTTAAATCACCACATGAGGTGAAAAGAGATTCATGTCTGTATTGACATACTTAGACTTTCAAATGTCATTTTCCGTTTGGTCTAGTTGTAAGCGCTCTGGCTTGCAGTGATGGAGGGCTAATACACTACTTACCAAGTTGTGGCAAATGCCATATTCAGCATGCATAGCATGTCTCCATCCACAAGGAGGGAGATGAGGGGACAAGAGGTGGTATGTTATTTTGATGGGGAGCTGATTGCGCTGGAGGTTGCAGAGGTTTTAGAGGTGAAAGGTTAAAGATGCAGCCTTTCTTTGTCAACACACAATAGGCCACAGCGGAGCAGGCTCCGGCTGTATTGGTTGCTGCTAAAAGCCTTCCCAGCCTCGAGCTATAATGGTCAATAAGCTGTCATGAGGATTAGCAACAGAGACCACACACTGGAGAGCTCCATTCTTCTCTGCCACTGGTCCAGAATCAGTGAACACTACTACAGCCTTGGAGCATGGACTGAAACAAGGCTTAATCCCTGCTGTTAGGATCTGACCAGAATGCATTAGACAGAAAATTGGAAAATGATGTATAGGAGGACTGATTGACCAATATCCTGACAGAATGTCCTTGTACAGGCAGTGGCCTCTTATTAAAAGAACTCTTACAGCATTAGATCGACCTTTGTCCAAAGCATGTGTTTTAGATTTGAAAATATGTTTTTCTGACTTCCAGTAAACATTTCTGATATTAACGCTACAGCAGCATCATCGTCTTTTATTACAACAAAACACCAAGTTATATCTGACAGAAGCAGACATGATGTTGACTGTGATTTATATAATTTATATCAAGCCCTTACAAATTATTTTCATACCATATGGAAACAAATGGAATATGGTTACTGGGGGAAAAAAATAAATATTTTCTCATTTGCCTCTAGTGGTATTTTTCCAGTTTTTGAGATATCAGTTTTCCACACCAGTATAATGGAGGTGAATGTGATTTTGTTTGTTAAGCTCACAGAACACAGTTTCATTGGTAGTGAGTGGTTCCACAGTAAACTGTGGATTATCCAGACTAACAAGAGCACTGCTGCTGGAAAGTCACGTTGCTGTTGAATGTTTTTAAATGTTATTTTTATCAGCCACACAAGCTCGAATCATGGCAGTGCCAGTCAGCCCACCTCTTTGCCTCAGACTTCAGCTGTACTCTTTGTTAGGAGCTAATTAGCAAAGTTAGATGCATGCTAAAATGCTAAACTAAGATGGTGAACATGGTAAACCTAAAAGTGGTAAAGTCTATTTTCACGTCTCTGAGTGCTACTGAAATGTGGGTAACCTATTATACATTACCATATTGTTCCTGAATGCATCATATGTAGACAAACAGAATCGGAGCTACTGCTGCTACTCCGTTAAGCTTGTTTATGAAAGTGAAACTCCATTCACTCCCATGTCTCAAATATGGGACAAGTAAAAGTGCAGCTATCTGTATGGCTGGATCCTTTAAAAAGCTGCACCATACTTTGAAATCTGGTTAGAAGTAGTTGAAAGTCAATTAGTTTAAAAACATACAATAGTGATAAAATGAATACAAATATACAATTGTTGAGTAACCTCAGTTTTTATTTTAGCTCCATATCAGCCACACTGAAAGAAGACTGAAGACATTATTCCTAAATATATCTGTTCACTGTTACATCTCAGAGTGTCCGTATCAGTGAGGCGGGGTGGCTCACAGACACACAGACACGATGCTTGACTGCATGATGTTTGTGTGTTATATGTCAATATAAGTGTGCGTCTGGTCAGGGAGGGTGAGGCACGTGTGAGTTAGAACAGAGCTTGTGTGTTGGCGTATGCTCCAGGGAAAACATATGCTGGTGTTGACTGTGGAGCACAAGTGGAGGTGGGTGGGCGGGGGGGGCAGCTGGCGTGTGGCGGGTCTACAGCTGTTGATAGCAGGGTGATACTCTGACACAGATAGGGGGATCTGACGCACTGACAGCCCATACTCTGCACTTTTCTGGGTGTGAGTGATGGAGCTCGCCGGGCACCGTGTAAGTGAGAAGTGGACGCTGTGTCTCCAGACAGCAGCTGCACAGATGGTCAGGCTGCTGCTGGAGATGAGACGGGGAAAAGTGGGTATGAAATAAAGCTCAGACAACAAGAGGGTAATCAATCTGCAGCAAACAGATTGTTATGGGCTAATGGTTAGACCCGTATGGCAGTCAGATGATACATCAGGCTCTGTATTAAAAATCAGTCCTGTCAGTGTGGTCCACATCTCCAGTCTATGATGCAGTTTGAATGATCCTGGATGGACTGTACAATTAATTAACATTACACAGATTGTCTATGCAACACATTATTTGACAGTCTGCACTTGTACTAGTGCTCTGTTTTTTGACATGGTAATTGTCATATTTAAGAGTTTCAGAAGTGTGTTTGTTTTCCAAAAAAAAAAAAAAGGTGAGAGAGAGAGAGAAAGAAAAGAAGATTGATAGAACTGAAAGATTGAACCTGTATTGTCTGTTAATGTGACTGTTGGTACACCAAACCATCTTCCCTGACCTCCTGTTTCGTGCTGGAACAACAAAATGTTGCTTCTTAGTGACACCAGTCATTATTCACATGGCCACAAAAGTTTGCTTTTGTGGCCAACTTTTTCCTCTTGATCCTTCATCTCTGGACAGACAGACAGACAGACACAGCCAAAAGCCTGTCAGAGGCCTAAAAATGGGCTTAAAAATGAAAAAAGCTCTTTAGATAAATCAGTTGCAGAAACTCCTCAATCCCCAGTAGATCTGTGTTAGGTCATGAAAAGCTGAACAAACTGAAGGAAGAGGAGATCTTCACACAAACTCTCTGTAATGTCCTCCTAATTCAGCCCAGTCTCCCTGACACCTTCATCAGGAATCAGTGATGAGAAGTCATCGGTTAGAAACATTTTTAGAAGTTGTATATTAGCTTGCATCATCCAGGAATCAGACCATCATCTGTACCGCTGTCTGTGACTCCCTGTTGTTCCTGAGTTTTTTCATTCAGTTCAGTGTTTCTGGTGAAAACCTCACACAAACAACAAAGTGTGCACTGTGCACTGTGTAGTGAGAGATAAAACCTGTGTGAACCTCTTGGTCTTCAGCAGTACTTCACAGTACTACACAATCTGCCCTCTGTCTTTGATTTCTAATCTCTGCTAGTTTGAAGCAGTGATTAATAGAGAACATTAACACTATCACTTTATATTGCTGCTGATATCAGGTCTAAGTAATGAGGCTGAATATTGACTGAGGTATGTAATGAGAGTGAGCTGCTGCTCTCTGGCTGAACAGTCAGACTGGCAGGATCATCATTTGTCTCCAGCTGACAGATGTGATGCGTTGCTCTCAGTGGGAGTTCTCTGCTTTGGTCCATGTGTTTAGCACAGAGGGAAATAAATTCCATCTACTCTTGAAGCTGAAATTGACAGGCATCTTGTGAACCTGAATCTTCTAATGTTAAATACAGTTGAGCAGTTGTTCAGCATGTATAAGAATCCAGCTGCTATCTTTTCTCTCTGTTTTATTACTGTCACATTGTAATTTGAAATTTGAATTGTTGACCATCACAGCTTGAATATTTGTTTCTACTTTAGGCAGTAAACTGGTTCAGTACTCCCCAGTGCTGACATGTTAGACTTCTGTCCAGAGTACTGCCCTTTCTCAGTGAATGTAGGGACGCATGGTGTTGTTATCCTTGGTGTTGTGGGGAAAAATAGGCCTGTTTCACATTCAAAGAAACCACAACAGAGGAGAGAAAGTTTGGCTGAAAGAGAAAATCCTCCCATCATAAATTTTCAGTAAAAAACCTGGCAGGTATCAGGGGTAAGGCTGCAACAACTAATTATTTTCATTTGCCAGTTATATTAAACCAATTAAACAAGTCGGTCACAATTTCAGAGCCCAAGGTGATGTCATCAAATATCTTGTTTTGTCTGACCTCTCTTCCAAAATCCAGAAATATTCAGTTTACCCATTTTTTTTTTTTTTTTTTTACATCAAGAAGCTTAAACAAGAGACTGTCTGGATTTTTTCTTTAAAAATTACTTTGATTATCAAAATAGTTGCTGGTTGATTTTCTGTCATCCAACTATTTGAATCATCATCAGAGACTGAAACTTCATTAGGATGTGTTTGCCTTCTGCCTGTAGTTGAAGTTGCGGATTATCGTCCAATGAAAGCTTTATTTTATTAAGACATCAACCTTCATTTTAAGGTGTGTGTATCTGCATCTTCCTCTCTCTCTGACTTACCTCTGTGTGCTGTTTTCCCTCAGGCTTTTACAGTGACCATCCATTGGAGTCTGAACAGAGGGACAGCATGGGTAAGTTCACAAATATGCATTCAGTTCTAAGATGTGAACCAAGGATACAGCTCTGTGTGCTCTGTGTATTTTCTAGCAGAGTAAATTTTAATCACCACTTCAGACACTGAGTTGTCATGTTGTTCTCACTGATGTTTCACTACATGATGGAACTACACATCTCCCTCTTAGTGTGCTGTGGTTCAGTTGTAGTTTCTGGCACTGAATCGATCAAAATCACAAGATACAGAGCTCCATCTGGTGGTTAAGAAAGGGACAGTTATTTTAATGAATGACATAATTTCCAGTCAAATCCACAAGAGGGGAGTATAAACTCAGTAATAATGGAGCAGCAGCACTCCTTTTCTCTTTAGCTTCAACTGGGATAGATGGTATGAAATTTCACCAGAAGGTGAAAATAAAATGTTTAGAATGAAATGATTGGAGGAATTACTCTGTCTCAATCAGTGGTGATATATGCTGGTCAAGTGGTCAGAGAACTTGTCTTGTAAATTAAAGTCTACTATTTTTCTGGCATCATCAGATGTTTCTCTGCATGGAGATGAAATGCAAATCTGAAATGTGAGATGTAAAAATGTCAGAAATGTGTGACTCCTGGCCCAGATGAAACTGGGAGCAAAGGGCCAGAGGTGATGCAGTGGTCCAATGTTAAGGTCCAGGTTCAGGCGAAGTTCATTTGGGACTCCCCTGGCTGCTATCGCAGCACCAGGTGGCACCATGAAGGGGTCAGAGGTTGGACACAGTTCAGAAACTGCTGACCTTGCTGTGACTCTGTGATGACCTGATTGTGTGCAGCTCTCCTCTGGTGTAGGCTTTCTCATCACTCCCTTTATAAACCTGCGAGAGGAGAAAAGGGGTGGGGGGGTCGCTAAGAAGTGGAAAGACGCCCAAGAGGAACTGTTAAGCCTGCGCAAACAGTGAATGGCCAGCATTGTTGTATGCACCAGGAGGAGGCATGGATTTATGAGGCCGAGTCTGATTAGGTTGTAAACTTGACGAGGTAGGCTCGCGGCTGCAACCACTCTCTCTCTCTGTTGTCCCTATTCTGCTCCCAGGATGCCTTGGTGCATGCACTGGGCAAGGGTTATGCTGGGGTCAAGGGGCTGAGGCAGAGCTCCTCAGGCTTGTAAATGTTCTGACAGGGGTGGGAATTCAGAGACCCCCATTCAGTGTCCAAAAAAACCCAGGTCAGGGGCCAAATAGCTGAGTTAGCAACAGCTGTTTTCAACACTAACCCTGTAGATGTAGGAGTCCTACTGTCAATTCACATGTCTCAAATGAGAAAGTTTTTTTTTTTTTTCCTTGGCCCTTCTTCTGAATCCTTTTCTCAGACTTGTAGTATGCATCGCCATCTTCATGAACCTGCAGATGGTCATTTATTGGGGACTGATTTGTGGTTCATGGTTATAAACCAATAAGAGTGTGGTGACCTGGGCACAGATGTAGCTCTGTGGGGTGGTGGTAGAATGCAGGAGTTCATAAATGCTAGAGCTGCACACTTATTCCGTAACACATCCATTTGGATTAATTATTTCTTTTCAAAGCTTTATCTTAAATTGTTGAGGGCTTTGTATTTGCTTGTGCCCTAAAAAAATTCAAATGGAGGAATAATTGAAGCAAGTCCTTTGAAGCATAATAATTCATATCCCCCAAATCTGTTTTATAACCTGGGTGGTGACATGTTTTGCCTCTTGCCTCCCTTCCATTAAGCCCCACTGCTCAGCTGACCGATGGCAGCAGAGTGGGTCGTCAGTGGGGTTATCAGGGTTCTTTGACGACTACCTCTGTTCCATGGTTAATCATTATCAGCTGGGGACACGACTTTCTCTGCTCAACTTTTTCCCTGAGTGGTTTCACTGACTGGCTCTATATGCTATTTCCATTCCAGTCCAATAAACTTTAATTATCTTTTAGGAAATGTTCATAATAGGAATGAAAATAGAAAAATAATTTCTATATATACCCAAGAATTTTTGCATTCCATGTCCAACTGGATGATGTTATCCAGTTAAAAGCCAAAACATATTTGATTTTGATTAAATGATGTTTTTAAATGAGGACTATTCAGTTTCATTGGTCATTCATTGGTTATGAAACCTTCCTCATAAATCAACACGTGCAGCCAGGCTTCCTGCTGCACTACATTATCCAGACCATAAGGGGGCAGAAGAGTCATAACAGACCTCCATGTGATGTATGCTCCCACGTGCCACCTGGACCCAGTGAACTCAACACCCATATGGAACTACTTGGCTTGAGCCCAGGACATGCCTTTCCTTTGTCCTCACATAACTGGGCTAACTTCATATGCCTCTGTCCAAAAGTCATTCAAGATCACCGGGTTTTCATTTTGATACGTGCTACACAGCAGGGCAGTACTTGACGCCGCTTCAGATCCCTCTCTTTGTTCCTTTGTGGTGTTTTTCCTTCTTTGAAATGGATTTCACTTGGGGCCTAAAGACTGTGTACAGCTCAAATGAATGTATAGTGGTATGTATGTAAGCGGATAAAGAATGAAAAGGCAGTGGCAGCCTTTTTCTTTCCCTTAATTTTTCTTGTCTTTTCCCATGGGTGCTCCAGCGTCTTGCTCTCTGAACATGGCATGAATCCGCAGAGTGTTTGGAAGCTGCTGCTGCTGACCTCTGTGCTTTCTTATCATTTTAGGCTTTTATAATTCATGATTAGCCCAGATTTGATTCACCATCCCTTTTTTCTCGCTTGATGCAACTCGCATTGGCATTAGACTTGGGGTCAGCCTGCAGAGTGTTTCCAGGTCAGGGAGAAGTGGGTCACGCTGTTCCCAGTGTCAGTGCCTATAACTTCACAGTGTGTGATGACAAAGCCCAACTCCACAGGGATAAACAAGCAGACTTTTGTGTGGCCCTGATATATGTAGAAAACAGTATCCATCCACCACATACAGGTCTCTGTAGATATACTGCTTAACTCAAAGCAACCCTGTGCTGACATTTAATTTAGTCACTCACTCATTTATTTGTAGATTAATCCCTCATTTAAAGTCAGTATTATATCATAGTTTCTGAGAGCTTTAATAAGCTGTAGACTTTAAGGAGCTTTATTTGATATAATTCTAGGTTGTTTCACAGAGTGTGACTGTGTGTAGAAATCTATTAAATAAGAAAAGAAACAAATTGATGTTTTTAAAATAATGGTTTTGGTCTAGCGTTTCCAGTTTTCTAGATACGATATTGAGATTGATTGTTACGAGAAATATTGTTGTTAATTTAATTAATGGTCTCCTTATTAAGACAGTTAAAAGGCAACATAGAGGTGACATGGACTACTTCTCATTGACACTTTTCCACTCTAAATAAAACGTTTGGGGTCTGCTCTGGCTGGAAAACATCAATGTGTTTGAAATTTCCCAGCATGTTAACATAACCTCACAAGGCAATTACTGTGAGATTATTTCCATATGTTGAGATCTCCTCCAATTACACACTGAAATGGGGTTATGATGCTGATTAACTTCCCAAGAATTGTGGGCACAGATTGTTTCACTATATATATATATATATATATATATGATCTGTGGATATGGCAACAGAACAGTAGCTTCATGAAACACAGCCCACAGAGTTTTCCAGTGTACCTCACATTTTTTGCAGTAGATGGATTTTCAACCCAAGTGAAGTGCCAAGCAGCAACATTAACATACAAGAACAGAATCTAATTGTTAGGTCGTGGACACAGTCACAGTTTGTAATGGCGAATCAGAGAAAGGTCATGGAGTTGAACATGTGGGTCATTGTGGGGAGACTGATGAACCTCCTACCTGCCTGCTGTGGATAGACTGTCAGCTAAATTGACTATGAAGCTTCAGTCTTTAGTGTCTATACAAGGCCAGTGCTGAATGACTGATTCAATTTTGTCCTAAAACATCAGGAATAATGTGATGACAACCCAAATTGATTGATTGAATTTATTTAATGATCGAAAAATACATAAAACACTGGACTGCAATCATTACACACATCAAATCACTGAGGAATAAAAACATAGTAAAGCCTGAGGGTTTATTTCCACTGTGGTCAACAACAAAACATCGTAGAAAATACAATTAAAATGACAAATAAATAAATAGCAGATGGTGAGTAGCTATTTCACCACTCAATTTTCTTGGTTACAAACCTTTAAAATGATAAATTAAAAATATACTACATGGTGCTCTGTAACCATTTCTTTAAGGCTGCTTTAAACGTGTTCTGTGAAACACTCTACTTTCAAATTAGTGGGCAGATTATCCCACTGTACTTCTGCTCTGTATAAAAATGTATTTTTACCTATTAAGTTATTGAAAATGAAAAGGTTTGAAATTCGTCGAGATACCTAGCTATGATTGTCTTTTACCAATGAAAAATAGTTAATCAGATATTTTGGAACCATGTTTTTCATGTTTTTATGTTATGAGTATCATCTTGATATACATAGCTCTTTTTTCCATTGTCAACCAGTTAAGCCTTAGTAAACAAAATGTTTAACAAATGCTAATAAAAGTTTTCAATAACTTTATTGAATTGATATAAATACGTTTAGATCCTTATTTATTTTGTGCCAATATCTTATCAATATTTGTACTGTGAGAAAATAGTATTGCATTGTTTTTTGTATGTTGTGGAATTTTCCTGTAGCACCAAGTATCAAAAACTGGTGTATAATGAGTATTTCAAACTGTTTTACAGAAACAGATTTCATTGAATGAAAAACATATTTCTGTATCTTTTTTCTGACATAAGTAACAAAACAAAGGTATTATATCAGCACTAGTAGAACATTTCCAACAACATTCAGCTTCTTACATTACTGCTGACACTTCTTTAAAGCATACTGCTGTGATTTTAAAATCTGCCTTTACCCACATGTCAGGCTGCTGTTGGTTTCCATTCAAATTCACATAGTTTGAAAATCTACATGCGGAGGCTTGAAACAAGGCTGATGATGTTACTCATCATAGAGAACATCATGTCTTCAGGGTCAGTCAGAGATATGTTATTGCTGTGTGGCAATATAATGCAGACATTTCAAGTCAATCTGTGCTGGACCACCAGTTTACACTTTGGTTGATGACCTGACTCACACACTGTAATAAGATGAAACTGCTCATTGTCTGGAAGAAAAAAAAACCTATTAAGACACGTAAAACGCTATGGCATGCTTTGAGGAATGGTCAGAAGTCATATAAGAGCTATATAAGGTGTGTTGTAAATAAATTGATTAAGGCATTTATCAGTCTCTGAGATTACTGCCTCCATTCTAATGCAATGCAATTTAACTGAATTTTGATTGACACTCACAGCAGTATGAAATGAAAAAAACACCTCTCTCCAGTAACAAATGTTCTTATTATTCTGGATATCCTTCTGCTGAAGATATAATGCTCATAAAAACTGTTGTTGGAGTTTCCTTTGAGTGCTCATCTTCATTAGATTGGCAGGCAAATATCTCAAAATCTGGACAAAAAAACCCCAAACCGTCTGTGTGTCCAGGTACCACTGGAGCTGAGTGAGAAAATATGTTTTATTTTATTTTATATTTTGGGTGAAATTAGCCTTTAAATGTTGGAAGGACAGCTAGTGGTAATAGAGCTGTGTCCATGCAAATCTTAATTTCTTGATGCAACATGCAAATTTCATTAGCATGTTGCATCAAGTCTTTTGGTACACATCCGTTGGTCTTGTTGGTGCCTTGGCTGGTAATTGAGGTGTTTGAACCGCAGTCTGCATTCATTGATCAGTGAGTTATTCTCATGTAAACCCACCGACAGCAATGAATGTTTATTGCAGCCTTAAGACTGAATTCCTCCTGTGTCACAGCTGATCAGGTGTCCCAGAGTCTGTCTAACTGAAGGTGCACAGGTTTGATCCAGAGTCCATGCATAGACTCTGGTTTTGCATTTTGCCCTGAATATGAGCAGAATTGAAATGTTCCATGATGTGTGGTTTCCAGACAATAATGTGTGCCGTGGTGTCCCTCAGGGTACAGTCAACGGTCGATGGTTTCGGTTAGAGCTCAAACTCACCGACAGCGTTGAATGTTCACTGTGAGCACCAGGGAGAGCTGTGTGTCTCGCAACTGATTTGTTTGATTGATGGCAGCTAGAGAAAATCAACACGTGACGTATAAGAAACAAAACTCAAACCTCCTAGTTTATTGTCATTCTTCCTCGGCATCTCTTTGTCACTGCAGTTTGACTCAGACACATGGAAAATCACAGAAACACTTGCCTGTCCCTCGTGTGCTGGCTCCTATCCAAACCACATACATTTAAAATGTCTGCAATTCAAATCTAAATATATATTTTGGTTTTCTCTAAGCATGCTATGATGCCAGACCTGTCAGTGTCTTATATGTCCACCTCAGCTGTCAACAGATTGGGGGGGTGGTGGTGGTGGGGTGCAAAATACTAACTTTGCAATGCTAATGGCACCAAGAAAGACAAGCTAGATATAGCTGCAAGCTGTGAGTATCACACGCCTATGTGTGTGTGTTTGTGTGTGTGTGTGTGAGAGAGAGTGAGAGTCTGCTTTTGTTTCTCTTGGCCTGTGTGGAGCACCTCCATGCCAAGACGTGTTACCACCCATGTCGGCATTGAGGTTCAAATGACGTTGATGAGAAGCCAGTAGGAGTGAGGAGAGGCGCTGATGCAAAGGTGTGGGTTTCCTTAAATAGCCCTGCAGACGTGGTGAACGCCATGATCGCTGTCATCATCTTCACCTTCTGCAGAACTACTAACAAAACTCTCATCTGTCTCCGCTGTGCCTGCACTTCTCTCATCTTCAGCCTGCAGCAAGAAGAAGAACAAAAAGAAGGAAAAAAGAATCAGAAATAGCATGAATAAAAGGACAGAAGACGATGTCAGTCTGGCTCATGGAAGGAGGAAAATTGGTGCAAGTGTGATCAGAGAATGCCGTTGTGCCCCACAGCTTAAACTAGTGCACTGCAGTGTTGAGCTAGTTAGCGATTACTGTTCCCTTTACCCTGCGCTGAACCTCAGCTACTGCTCTGGGAGTGCGCCTTCCTGTGTTCGCCTCTTTGAGGTTGGAAAATCATGCAGTCATGTTTTATTAATGCTCTCTCTGTCTGTCTGTCTCTCCTTTTCTGTCTTTCTCTCCCCTGTTTTTCCCGCTTCCCTCAACACAGAAGAAGAGATTTGGAACTCTGTATTTTGTTTGTTCTGCATCCTCTTTTCACATCGAATTTTGGCATTTTATGTAGGTTGGGGTTTTGATGGGAAGAGGTACTGAAACCTGTTAGGGAGGTAGTGGATGTACGATGCAGCTCATTGTAGAGATTTGTTGCAGTTCTGCAGGATTTGTGTTCTGTTAGGTCAATCAGATAGAAAATGAGAGAACTGGATCTACAGATTGTCTCTGTTCTCTACACACTGCAGGCTCTTAGAAGGAAGCCACACTCTCCTGCTCTCTGCATAATGAATGATCACTTTGGGAAGAGAGGCACAATTCACTTTCTCCTGCCCTGACACAGTTCACCGACCATAGAGGATACGTCATTTTTACCACAATATAACACTAAAACATTTCTCAATTTCATGTGTTCCATGAAGTATTGTCATCAACATCAACGTTCTCATGGTGCTTTCTTCCAAACAAAACCCCACAACTCTTTAGATGAATTTGTCTTAAAAATACATTTCACTTTCAGTCAAAGTAACCAACATGGTGCTTGATGAAGGCTTTTTAATAAACAGATAAATAACTGGTAAAAAGGATTTTTTGGGCAATAGCTTTTGTCTTACATTGGTATTCCTACGTCAGAGAACAAGCCATGGACAGATGTGGTTCTTTTCTCATCTCTGAAAAGCTTCTTCCAGCTAGATGCACCTTTTGGCTTTGGCTATTTTAGGAATAAATTCTCCCACATTTTCCTAATTTCTCTTTGTGTTTCCACTCATAGACCAGGTGGGAAGCAATAGTTTTTCAGTCCCTCTGGCTTGAGCTTCAGTGGCTTTCCTTCTTGGCACTTGCACTGTTTGGCTGCATGCCCGAGACACACAGAGGCTTTTTTCATTCTCAAATATCTCTCCCTCTCTCCCCCCTCTTTTTTTCATCTGGGTTGACTTCCGCTCTCCCTGCACTTGGGAGAACTTATGGGAAATGTGTGTTAACGTGCCACATGCCGACTTATTCGCCCGTTTGAGGTGTGGCTGCACTTCCGCATTGGGGTCCTTGATAATACCGCTGTTGGCGTGGTCCCCAGAAACTTTGCATAACTGACAAACTTGCAAAAGTATAGTGTGTAAAAATAGCTGGGTGAGCAGGAGAGCCTGACAGGGCCAGAGTGAAGAGTGCAACAGTGTGACTGAACCAGTGTGAACCCTGCGTCGTCAGCACATTCCAGGGTTTGGACAATGAGAAGCACACAGTGTACTCTCTGTCAGATTGCCTGCATAGCTGACTGGTCTGTAGCCAGGACTCTGTGCTGCCTGAAACAAGGCCACTGCAACACAGATGCACAAAATTCTGCAAAATGAGCTCAAAAATTTATAGTCAGTGTACCATACATTTCAGTTATGTTAGGATTGCCTTGTTTGGACACAGCATTGAACTGAAACTGTTTCTTGCGTGAAAAGGTGAACTTGAGGTCAGGGATAAGATTAGACATGACTAAAAAGTAGATCCTCTCATACAGAATTATCAGTGCAACAGTGGTGCTGTGGTTTTTCTTCAAATAAGATTAAGCATTGTGAAATGTAAAGCACCTAAATGCTGGCTAAAATGTGAAGACTTGGTTGATGCAGGAATCTGTTCCCAGACTAGGACCCCAGGGGAATTGAGTTTGTGTACCACAAACAGGAACTCAGTGTTGTACACACTGATTCTTTCTGTTAGAGTTGACATTTGACAGCTAGGTTTGGTTAAGCTTCTCATAGAACCTAAAAAATCTTAGTCAGGAACTGAAAATGTTTAGTCAGGAAGTTATCTTTGAGTCTCTGGATTGGAAGGTGAATATATCCACCCATGTAAAAACCCCTAAACTCCACACCCTGACATTCCACTGGACTGTTAAGAGTATAAAACCACCTACTGTTTCCTGTCAACTGTTTTCACGGGAAAATGTATTTCTTTCACTTTTCATTTTACATTATGCTCATTTCACAGAATCTCATAGGCTATGACAAGATTGGCACAGAGAGACAAAATATGATGAGGAAAGACGTGACGCCCTTTGCTGCTGCTGGACATTCAAAACATGCCTAATATCTGTCCAATTCCTCTGACAATACAAATGTTTTGCTCACATAACTGTACCCACAGTTAACCTGACACTCCCAGCATAGCTCAGATGCCTGTTCAAAAATACTCAGGCTGGGAGGCTGCCAGTGTATGCTCTCACACACTTTCCCATCCCATCATGTCTCTTGACAATTATTATTCTAATACAATCAGCTGGTACTGTGAGACAATTCCTAATGGAAGTGCACGGGAAGATTAAATCGCTAAAATCACTTGTGCCGTGAGTGATCCTCAAACTCAATCAAATTCAACAAATATGCCTTAATTGCTGTGTCAGTTACAAAACAGGCTTTAAGTCAGATTGGACATTTTAATATCTGCTCAAATTAAGAAGTTTATAATAAGATTTAGCGTGCAGCTGGGTCTTGCTGTGTCATATTTAGCTGTCTCACTGCTACATTTGTTGTCACATATTTGCAAAGTGGAATGTGATTTAACAGCACTGATGTTAAAATGTGGAAGTCTATACATGAATTAGGTTTAGATAAATAAGGGACCAATAATGGCCGAGCAGCAGCTGTATCATTCACCACATACTGTAGGATGCATTAAGTCATTTAATGCTTATATATGTATTGGCACTGTTCTGTGCAATTGTGGTGCAAATGCATAAGTTGTATTATGTTATCATACATTTAGCACACCTGATAATGATCATTATAGTAAAGCCCCATGAATCCAGCTATGGTTATTATTATTATTATTTTATTTTTTTGGGCATGTTTTTGCCTCTATTTGACAGTGAAAGTAGGACAGACTGGAGTTATGGTCAGGAAGAAAAGGGGATGACATGTGACAAAGGTCAGTTGATTCTAACTGTGTTTTTATCTTTAGAGATACTAAATATTGGCACAAAATACCAGCTCCCAAGACCTTCAGTTCCAGCATACAGAACCCTAAACAGCAGGACCCTGCCCTGTTACAAGCAATGGAATATTTACAGCACTTTTCATGGTTTGACAAGCCTTAGCGTAAAATGATTCAAAATCATTGGAAAGCCATACTGGCTGAATCTGTGTCCAGGCTGACCCTCCTCCTGTATAGGGACTCCTTTAGGCAGCACACCAAGCCTTTTTAGAAACACCATAGCCCCTTATTCATTTAGAAGACCCTTGATCACCAAACCTTTGCTTGTTAACTCAGATCCACACAAAGCTTTAATGCTGCCTTGGTGTGTGCTTTTATACTGTGTGATGTTAACACAGCAGCATTTGTCAGCATTTGCGTACTGGCTCTGTGAATACTTCCACTGCTGGCTTAAAGGTGGGAGAGCAAAGCCCCCAATTCCACTTCTGTACCTTTAATACAGAACAACGAGGTGGAGTAATGGTGCAATATTCCTGCCTTGTTCAGACTGTGTAAAAGGGGCCCCTGACTCCATGTTCCATGGCTCATTCTGCCAATAATACTCCAGGGGATTCATTTGCAACTTTAACTGTGGTAGAACCATCCCCCATCTATAGAGAGATGCCAAATTAAAGGAAAAACCAAAATAAAGTGTCTCAGCCAGACACAGCTTTGGTGTGCTTCGACGCTGATTCTCCAAATCTCTGAACTCCACTGGAGGGGTGAACACCATTCTTCCAAAAGATATTCCCTCAGTTGGTGTTTTGATGATGGTGGTGGAGAAATCTTCCATAGGAGTTCAACTGGGATTAGAACTGGTGACTGTGAGGGCCGCAGCATATAATTCACATCATTTTCATACTCAGCACATCATTCAGTGACTCCTCGTGCCCTGTGGTAGGGGGCATTGTCATTGTCATGTCTGTTTCCCCACTAATTTTTCAGGTTTTTCCTTTAATTTGTCACCCATCCACCTGTTCTTCTCTCAGCAGTAGTCAGTGACTCTCTCTGGATAGTGACATAATGTTTTCTCTGACATACCACGATCAGTGCTCATGACTTACCTTTTCCCTCCATCTTCTCCTTTCCTCTTTGCAGTATCTAGCATCCTCACCCTCCTCAGCTTTGATGGACGTGGCTGTCTGCCCTGCCTGTCTCTCTGTCTCTTCTCTTTCTGCTGTGCACCTTTGAACCCGGCATCACTGCACTTGATCATGTCACAAAAGTCTGGCTCTAGTTGACTTATCCACTCCTGCAGCATGCCTGAGAGAACTGCACTGTACGTCACACTCCTCTCTCTTCTCCAAAGCTTTGTCGGCTCATTTCAGTCATGAGCACTGAGACTGATGAATATGTATCCTGGGCTCTTTTAGCAGCACTTTTGAGGATCTCTAACAAAGCGGGATGAGAGAGCCCTTTGTGGTTGTCTTCTGGATTTAACCATGACATTTCTCTGGAGCCTGCTGCCACTTTTTATCTTCAACAGACTTTATCCCTAGGTCAGACTCGCGGCCCCTTTTGAAGACTGACATTGTCAAAGCTCACAGTCAAAATTCTTGCTCCAAACATCATATTTCATTATTCGGAAACAGTCAGTTTGAATCTTTGGGCCTTAATTGAGTTGTTAAAGCACAGCAGAAATATCTTGACAAACACAAACAAATGTGCCCTCAAGGAAACCCAGACACAACGTTAAACAGTGTTCACTTATAGCACATGATCAACGCAATGCAGTGGTGGGAGCATCAATGAGGACAGAGATCAGCATTTCCCTCATCTGCCCTGTGCTCAAACTCACTGCACCCTGGACTGGAGTAATAAACGGCAAGGAGCAGAGAACCAGGCCATCATCATGATCATCATCATCTTAAAACACCCTCTGACTCCTGCACCCACCCCACCCACAGAGCAGGCCTCACACTGAGAGATTTAGAAATAGCACAGAGCAGGGAAGCAGAGGAGTGAAAATCATAGGCAGCAATTCTGGTTTCACATTTCCGTTATCAGTGGGAGCCAGCAGGGTGAGCCAGCATGGGAATGACCTGGATACTGATCGACCTTTATTCTTCCTAGATGCTGTCTGTGCCACCTTGCGGCCAGACAGACCTAGCTGATTTAAATGATGCTGCTGGTGTGTTAAGCAAAAGTAACTGAGCAGAAAGAGAGGGAATATGAGCAGGTTGTTGGAAGAGGCAAAGTATCTAATTTTAGTGTCAAAATTGAGGCGCACCCTAAAAAATAATCCTCCAGGTGCCACCAGTGCAGCAGTATACACACAAAAGACAATGGGAAATAACAAAGTGTCAAAGTTTGATACCTTGAGTTGCCTAATTTTGCCATTTGTCTGATGTTAACCATAGCACCTTCCAATGCCACGTCACCCTGTCCTGGTCCTGGCCTTGTTAACACCTTGCTACACCTGGTAGACTAAACAGGGCCATTATTGTCTTTCCATATTTTGTCTACAATTACATTTTATTCCCATACAGTCATATTACTTAGGTTTTTTGCGTGACAAACTCTCCGAAGCATTCTGCCCCATCACAGTATGGGAGCATGCTGCTGCGTCACACCAACAGGGACACTGTGTCCTTAACGCAGCGTACCATGCTTTGTGCTCTGTTGACCTGATCAGCTCTGCCTAAGCCAACGTTAAGCTCATCTTTTTGTCCTACTGTATTTATGAAAGACAGGCGACCGTTCACTCCACTGTGGATAAAACACGCAGAGCTCAAGTATGATATTTTTAGAGATGCATAAATGCACGATTCTCAACGGTAGACGAACACTAGTGGTATAAGTCGGGGATGTTTAAGTCAAACGTTGCAGTGTTTTGAATTGGCTGATCCTCTGCATAACAGTTTGACGACTATGCAGCAGAGTTGTTGAGGCCAGTGCTTTGGAGAGTTGCTCAGAGACTTAACCCTCCTCCCCAGCACCTTCCTCTTCTCTAGCAGAGGAAAATCTCTGCTGAATTCATGTCTCCTTTCAGATTTCTAAGAGGCGTTAAACCTTTCTGGATTAAAGAAGGTAATCTGACAGGCAGAAGATTGTATTAGCTGGAGTGTTGGCAGAGCTTTTAATTTCTCCTCTCTTTTCATTTCCCCCTCTCAGCCTGCCTCTCCTGCTGACCTGCTAGATGGTATTATTGTGTTTTTCTTTTGAATTACAGCAAAAACATCCACATCTTCCCTACTATTCACTCTCTTCTCTCCCTCTCACATGCTCTCTATTCCACTCTTTCCATATCTCTCCTCTTCCGCTCTCTCCTACCTCTCTCTGGCTCTTCCAGCAGTGACAGCATACTTGTGCGAACCCATGATTTATCATTTGCTAATCCGTGCTGATTATGGAGCTTTCCACATGGCCCTTATCTGTTGCTGAGCCTGCTTTTCACTCCATAGCTGCCAATTATCTTTCAGGCAGCCCGCAAACAGACCTGTCTCTGTCAGCCAGCTGCCGAACCACCAAGTATGTGTGCATGCACAGTCGCACCAGTGATAGACTGCCTGGGTACATGTATTTTTGGTCCAAGTACTTGTTGAAGTGTCAGATTGAGAGATCAAATTCAGTATTGCGTTTTGGAAATTTTCTGCACTTTCACCAAATGGTCCCATTCAGCATCACCTGCAGAGGGCGGGTTGTTGAAGAAGAAGGTTGGAAACTGCAGCTGAAAAGCTGTCCATCATGGACACTTAAACTGCTTGACAAACTGGATCTAGTCATGGCATTACTTCAGCTGCAGAGAGACAACATGGATAAACAACCAGCTAATATTAAAACCCTGTCCAAATCATCGTGGTGACAAATGATGCTGACAAATATTAAAGCTGTTAATCCGAATGTTTGTCCTGGACAGCCTTTAATGCAGAGACCTGATACTAATTTAGTTACACACTGCTGTTGGCTAAAAATACAGCACAGAGGATGCTCTGTCACAAGCTTTTACTAATTTGTCTTGACATCCTGAAGCTTAGATATTAGTATTTTAGCATCAAGGTCAGCATTCTGCTTGCCTTACAAATCTACCACCCGCATAGTTAGGACCAAGAGCCGTGATGACGATGCCTCACTGTGACTCATCCAACACTTCCTGTAGCCAGGCGGCGGGACGGCCAAGGTTGGTGTATGACAGCATGAGGTCAGGGGGAGCGAGGTCTCGCCTGTGGGGAGGGTATGCAGATCACGGCCCACTCAGCTGATGTGGTGTCTAATTGTCAGCATAATGGGAAGTGACGTGCACATCAGAGCAATGTGGGTCAGAGCGCCAGACGACCAGCCTGCGGCCTGTATCTGCTCCGCCTGTCTAATCTGCTGTAGTCCAACCAGACGGGACTCTCTAATCGACCCTGATATTCACTGAACACACATTAACATCTTCCCCTCACACTCAGGAACACACACATGGAACGAAGGGAGTTATCTATCCAAAACATGTAAGAGATTCAAATGTAGTGGGTGTCAGTGGAAAGAATGCAGTCCTCTTGTAATACGTTGAATCATCATTTAATTGTGAAGAAACAATCTTGCTAAAAAAAAAAGAGAGACCAGCAAAGGGCTCCCTCCTCCTGCTGTTTGAGTCAAACATGGCTAAAGGTCCCAACAAATATCTTGTGCAAACTGGCATGCTAGTTTCCTTTTGTTGTATTTAATGAAGACAAATCTTAATTCACTGAAAGCATGATAAATCCTGATTTTACACTTCCATTTATCTCCTCATCTCTGCACCTTTTCCTCTGATGCAATGTCCACTATATTTATAATATTTTCCACGCCCTTGTGGGTTTTGAAATGTTTATGCAGAAGGCTAAATATAAATGTCAGGGTATGTAGTTTCCCCACAGTGCAGCATGGGCTGAGCTGTGATTTTTCACTGGGTGAAAATGGCTTGGATGGATGCAGTACTTAATAGGATTCCCATGACATGGTCAGGGGCTGACGTTTGAAGGAAGGAAGGGAAGGGAAAGGTTGGGGAGGGGACAATAAGCTGTGATGGTGGAAAAAAAAGTGCAAACTTTTGCGAGTGTTTGCTTAGCACCTGTGTACGGACTTAACAACTCCATCGTAGCCAGAGGGAAGTGACACATGGGGGCCTTGAAGTGTTTTGACATTTTGTGCTCAGACAGGTTTTTTACGGCTGGGGGAAGAGGCCCGGAGGAGTTCAGCCTGTGCGAATCTGCCTCTGCCTCATCAAAGGCAGTAATTTCCTGTTCATTTCAGGCCCCCATCCCCCAGCCCAGAGCTCTTGTCTGCTAATCCCACCCTGCAAACTGCCCCCACTCCCCTGTCCTCCCTCCAATCCCTACCCCAGGCCCCCCTGCTGGTGTCCTGCCTGCCTGTGCTTCAGCTTGCTACACTCCAGGGCTTGGGGCTGGGAGGCTATATGCTTTGTGTCAGCAGGCTTGCGGCTGAGCACTAACAAATCCTCATTGTCCCACGCGGGAGTGGTGACTTGGGCGGGAGGGGGGGCATCGTTGTCTGGTTTCTATTCAAATCCAGGTACACACACAGGGCTGGGAGGGAGCAAGGGGTGCAGAGGGGCTTATAGAGCTCCAAGCCTGGGACCAAAGTCCATCCAGACCTCAGCTCAGGCCAGGCTGGGCCAAGGTGCAGGGTCACAGGAGCCACTTACACAACTGCTGCCTTCTCTGAAACTCACCAGATTGCATTGGCTGATCAATAAGTGATATTGGACCTCACAAAACTGTCAAGGTTTCCAAAATACTGCATAGCAAATCTCTCAAGTTCACCTCCACAGAGTCCAAGCGTTATCATTTGTCAACAAAGGACTTTGGCTACCTGTAATCAATCTGCAAAGTTTGTACTGTCACAGGGTGTTTTTCTCATCTGGAGACAAAACATTTTTGTAGCAGCTGTATGTGAGCTGAAGAGCAGAGTTTAGTGGCCTGTGTTTCAGTGACAAACTCATGGAAAGGCTCTGTTGACTGGCTATGGAGTGTATGACTCCATTTGCCAGACATTGCTGGTGATGAGGGCTGAGATGTGTATCTGGGTAACAAGACTCTACATGTACAGGCATTTCAAAGAATGACTTGTGCTCTGCTTTCACTCTATGAGCCTCAGACATGTGCTACATGTACACACATACTGAGGTTTTTTTAATTAATATTTTCAACTGCACAGCCTGGGCTGTTTTTGTTTTTTCACCTGAAATCGTGACTTAGGGTGAAGACACTTGTTTTACCGTTCCAATAGCAGCTGAGTGTAGCTTCAGACAGCAGCTTTTTCTTGACATCACCAGCACTCAGATATCAATCCAGACTTATTTGTGTGTGTGTTGTTTGCCCGTCCTGTTGTTAAGCCTTTGTGCTGTCTGTGAATGTTTTTTTTTTTTTTGAAGGGGGGACTACGGCAGCAGCAGCAGCCATCTGTGATAAGGGACAATGTTTTTCTCGGTTGTTGCTATTCCCTCACGCACTCACGCACTCAGCTTTTTGCGGTGGATTAAGAGCTTTGGACAAAAGCAGACCAGGGCAAAAAAAAAAAAAAAAAAAGAAATACAGGGACGGCCAGCATTTCCTGTCAGTAAATACATTCCATACTCAGCGACCCCCACGCAAGCTGCCGGGGAAAACCAACAGAAAAGGGAATAGAAAAAAACAACCTCTGAAAATTACAGTCTGTCCTACTCTTCCTCTTTTGTCGCTGTCTATATTTAACCACCTCCTACATTTACACTTTTTATACTGTATTTTCCTCCCTTCACCTCAGTTCATCAGCTTTTTGCAGTTTTGATTTTGAACCAAAAAAAGGCACACAATTTGTGTGCAAACTGCAGCTGAAAGATTTTCACAAATGATGCAAGGAGAATTATTTTTAGCTCCTTCAACTGTGCCTCAACTGCCTGAGTTTCATAAAGCAAAGCATGCATGGGCCTTTCAAAGAAGGCGAGGTGCAAGGTGAGTGCTCTGAGAGGCGGTCATGAAGTGAAGCATGATCACCTCTAACCCCGACCGCAACTCTAACCCTCACCCTAATGCTAAAGGCGGGGTATCCCCTCCCCTCGTGGAGCGGAGCAGCAGCTGGCTGACCTGTCCCTCTGCCGCTGCCTCTAATGGCTGACCTGCCCTGTCTGGACGGCCCTGCTCTCTTTTGTCTACTGTCTGGCTCAGTTCCTCCCAGTTAAACATCGCTACTGGCTACCGCAGTCCGCATTTCCACAGACCAAGCTTTAGAAAAAAAAAAAAAAAACACACACACACACACACACACACACACAGACACACAAGCACACACACTTTTCACACTTGGCACACTTTGTCCGGCGCACACAATCTCTCCGTCTCTGGCACATACATCCTTTTCAAAACTCTCCCACACACAGAGCCTCTGTCTGGTTTCACACACACACACACACACACAGACATACATAGTTGTAGAGAAACTGTACCAAGCACAAACACTCACACACATCATGAACATAAAAATGTTTTTGTTCCTGCTATAACAGAAGCACTTTTACAAATGAATATTTGGCAGAACAGAAGAAAACCAGTTTTTCTATGAGATTTTGAAGGGAGTATTTTTAAATGACTCATGCAGTGGTTTAAAATTAGAACAAGTGGGAAAATGGTAAAGGCAAGTGTTTTAATCAGTGAAGCTGGAAATGAAAAGACTCAGAGAACGAGCAGTTCAGATACTTACCCACAGTGTGACCAAAACTTCGGCACCGTCAGTCTATGGTGATTAAGATGGTTGAAACAAATCAAACACAAGAGAGCGAAAAGCTTCCATATTCGGGGAGAAATCTCGTGTAGATAGGCTGAAAAGTTGCTGCTGAAATGGATTGAACGGGTTCCTCGCTCTGCGTCTCTCCTACACACACATACTTGCAGATACACACTCCTGACACACAGTCTTTCAGTCTGATCTCTCTGCCTCTAGTGGGAACCCAGCCAGTAGTTTGCAAATACAAGTACCTTACAAATCTCTCTCTTTCTCTTTCTCTCCCTCACCCTCCCTCCCCCTTTCTCTCTTTCCGTGCTTCTACATAGATAAACAAGCACACGCATTCCCACATGCACCCCCCCCAGGCACCCCTCCACACCACCCTCCCCACCCTCACTCACACACACACGCACGCACACACACACACACACACACACTCACACAAGAGCCTGGCTACGATGCGAGTTATTGAACTGCTCCACATTTTCTTGCATGCACTATATATGAGGCAGTTGACGGACAGCAACACATAGAGTCATGTGTGGAGCAAGGGCTGCTTTGATAGGCTGACAGCCTGAGAGAAGAGAGGGGGCAGGGGGGGCTGTGATTGGTCTAAGCTCAGACCATTGAAAGTAGAGGGCTTCTCTATTGAATGGCTGCTGCTCTGGGTGGAGTTTGGGTGACATTGCTCAGAAAAAAAATAACATCCTGAGAGTTTTGTGCCTTCACTGGAGTTTAAACTGCTGTGGCTAGACAGTGTAGAGGGATTATAAATGTCACTGTTAGACAGCTAGATAAACACAAACAAACAGTAACAAAAACAGTACATATTCACATTTGTGAAGTCTTATCCAGCCTAGTGACAGTTTGGCACTTTTGCTTCAAATTGACCAATAAATTTAACATCAAAATTGATGATTAGTTTTCTCAGTTCAACACTGTCTTAGTGTTAATATGACACTGGTCCCAGTGACCTGTCAGAAACATGGTGCATTGCTGTAATCTTTTGAAATGAAATTTTGTCCTGATGTGTCCTCACAAGTCTAGTAAGACCAACGTATGTGTTAATGTGTGTGAGCGATGATGGCATAGCGAGGCCTGGAGTGCTGCCAAGTGCTTTCATTCACACCTGATTAGATCACTCTGACCTGGATAACACACAGTGCTCCACGCTTGGCAACACGCTGCAACACAAGCCTTTTGTTTGGCCCTAACAGAAAATTGCTCCACCACCGACTACCTCCAAGTCAGATGTATATGACGTTAAAGCAGATATCTCGGTGGACGTCAGGACTGTAAAGCTGTTCCACTTTTCCAATTCCCTCTCCATGTGAAGAACTTGCCTTGTCGTTCACTTACTTGAATGACATCATCACTCGCTGTGTAGACTCAAACATGCAAGCAATGAAGTATTTGGAGACAAGGTCTAGAGTCACCTATGAAATACATCTTTCAGAACTGATAAAGTCAGGATCAGGCTGAATTTCTACATATTTTGGGCTTGTCATTCTTTCCAACAGTGTGCTCTATCACAGACAATGTTGATTGAATGCTTGTTTCTATTTTCTTTAAAGTTGAAGATATGTGAATATCATGCGATATGAGGGGTTGCCTATCAGCCTGTCCCCCAGTGTCTCGTAGAGCTACCTACTTTCATATTTATAACAGTTTTTAGGGTGTGAGTATTATGCATGTTGACTCTGCCTCCTCACAGAGGTAAATATCAAATCATAGATGTTCATGATGTGCAGGTTAAGCCATGATTTATCAAAAGAAACACCATAAAATACAACAGCCCCATAGCTGTCTTATATAAGTCTACCTTGCTAAAACAGTCAAGTTTATCAAAGTTTCATTCAAGAATCAGTTTGGTGTTTTTATTTGTGAGAAAAGAGTTTGACCTAGAGAACAGTCTTTTGTTCTGTAATAGGATTTATTTGTTGCATTTACTTTACTTGTGTATTTCATAGCTATTCCAAAATAATAAACTTGGCTAGAACAGATGTGATTCTCATATGCTCTTCACTGACTGTGTTGCTGATGAACACTGTCTTTCAGACAACGTTGCAGTTGTTGGAAGCTTCCAGTCTTTGCACTAAGCTCAACTAGATACATCCTGGACCTGTCAGTGTGCTGGACACTCAGGGATGAAAGGATTATTGATCTTCTCACCTGACTCTGTGTTAGAGAGCAAACAATTTCCCTAAATGTTGAACTGTTCCTTTAAGAAATAAAAGTTGAACAGTGATTCATTTATTTATTTATTTATTTTCTGTCAGTGGCTCGAATTGCATCTCCTTCCTACACCCAACGCTATATCTTCACATTAGCATTTAGTTCTGTATCGAACACAGCATCTTGGTAAGGCATCAGCTAATTATCCTCTCTCTAAAACACCTCTTTGTTGTGCTAATGTGCTCTCTGTGATAGCATCTCCATCCATAACCTTCTCCATGTGTACAGATAACCTGGAGGGGGTTGAGTGGTGTATGTAGGGCGCTGGGAGTTGGGTAGTGGGGGTTGGAGGGGGTGTTGTTGCAGCATGTCCTGCAGCTGTGCCTACGATGACAAGCCTGTCCTCAGCCTGCCCTCCGCCAGACTAAACACAACACACAACTTCACCTGCAGGGCTTCCTGCCTCCCTTCCCATTTGTAGTTTCACTTGCCTTGTGACTTTGGTGAGGATGCGGCGCTGTATTGGGATCTCAACAGTACATCTCTGTATTGCAAGATGCAGTTAAAGTAGCAACAGTTCCCTGTTACAGTTTGATTGGTAGGTTTGCTGCTCGCCGATGTGCACTGGCCTGACTGAATGCACTGAACCAGGTTTTTGTGCCCACAGCAGTTCTGAGGGAGTCATGCTTGATCTTTCTGGGCCACATGGAAACTAGGTCACTGTGCTGTGCTGTCAGTCGTGTCTCTCTGCTCTGTGTGTGTGTGTGTGTGTGTGTGTAGAATAAAACTGTAAAATAGGGCTTTTACATAAGGATGGGATGGGTTCCACAGATATGCAGTATTGCTGTTGCGTAGATTCTCTCAAACTGCAGTACAGCCAATCTCCCTGCACACCCCCCACTGCCAACCCCCACCCCCCCAGCCCCACGATGCCAGACTTGGAGAGAGCGAGTTAGAAAGAAATGGTGAGGGAGAGAGAGAGAGATGAAATTCTCATCCTTGGTTCAGATCCCCAAGAACGCTTGGGAAAGCAGGATCTTATTATCACAGCAAATTTGCAATGTGCAGAGTGGAGGAGATTAGATGCGTCTTGCCTTTGAAGTGTATTTTCCAACCATTGTGTGATGGCAAATTCCATCAAGTGTTGGAGCGAGCGATGATAAGACGCACGGGTTATGAATGCTGCGGCATTAAAAGCCGTCATTTGAGCAATAAGATGAAACACTCACAAACTCCTGCTAAATGAAAAATATTTCTCCTCATTTCAGAACTGTCATTCACAACTGTGTTGTGGAAAAGCCACAGATACTAAAATTATAAGGTGCACTGGATGGATTGGATAAATATATCAAAATATTTGCAATATGGATTATACTTTATGTAAATGATGGTGTATGGGTTTTTGAATGGGGACTCCCTTTTATTGTCCAGGCCTTTATTGTATTTGTTCTCCCAATCAGGATCATTTAATTCAGCTCTAGATCAAATGAGGTTAAATCCATGTGATGCAAAATGTTGGTGCTTTGAAAAGGAAACTAGAATGATTGTTATATCAAGATTTTTCAGAGAATTGACTTGAAAACATCATTTGAAGGGCTCAGATTCCCAGGGCAGGTATGGAGGTGCTGTTGTCCTCCATGGCTATTTGACCCTCAGCGATGTGACTTCTCAGGGGTTTGGTGTCATGACGAGGCTGACGGTTAATATGATGGTAAGCACGAATGTCAGTGAAGAGACCCTACCACTCCCAGTCCTTCCCTTTCAGGATTCCCCCGGGGCTGGAGACCTGCGGGGTGAAAGGACGTCCCAGGGGACTCAGCTAAAAAAGTGACAACCCTGGCCTGGGCATCAGCTCCTGTTGCAGCTTTAGACCAAACATAAACAATGCAGAGCTGCTGGAGGTGTCTCAACACATTGGGACAGTTGGTCTTATTCCTCTTTGACATCAAAGAACATAGCAGTCTCAATGTGCATTGCCAAACATGCTGAATAAATCATTCATTAATTAGTAATGATCCAAATTGACATTTTTTTCCTTCAATTTTCATTCTGTCTTTAATTTTTATTGCTCATTCATGATGTGCTTAAACTATGTCTAGCAGCTAGTACCTATATGTCTTTGGGTTAGGTCTTCAGTTTGCTGTGAATGTATAAAACTACTCTATCACTACCTCAACATGTTATTAGTTACTGAGAAATAACACACTTAAGTGATGCTATTGGTTGGATATTTTTGGCTTTTTTGCAGCAACCAGATTTCTTGAAATACATGTAAACCAAACACCTCTTTTCTATTGTCAGAGTTAAGGATTAGAAAGACTGTAGATCTCTGTTCTCTGTCCAGGCCAGGAAAATGCTAAACAGAGTTTCTTACAGGGCTTTTACAGGTGTATAAGAATGACAAATACTGCAAGTGGAAGGACTGCGAGTACTTGTGTCCAAACTCTACCTGAAATTGTTGTATGCTTTTAAATGTAAATAATGAGCATAATTACTCATCATATTGTTTCTGTGTCACATTAGCACCAAGTTTTTTTCATGGTAGTTTTACGGCATTTAAGAATGTTACTGCTAATCTCATCAATGTCCATTCCTGTAATGGGGATTCACCTACCAAACATAAGCTTTTCTGCTTGCCCAGTCACTGTACAAAAAATGATATTGCATGTTTCTTTACAATACATAATCAAATAATAGATAGGTTTGTACAGAACAGGCATGCAAAGCAGTTAACATTCTCATACTGACTTTTAGCCATTAGCAGCCACATCCAGCAATTACAACTTTAGCAGATGATATACTATTATATTGCTCGCTGTAGTGTAAAGTCACAAAACACTAATGAGTCATGCCTTTAACAAGAACAGCAGTATAGTGTACATACTGTATGTATGCTATACATGTAGTATCTCATTACCATATATATGTATGTCATTATATACAGCCCAGATAAGTTCTTGATCAACAGGTCAAATAACTAGTAAAATCAGTTGTTGTTGAAGCTGGAGGCACTGTAGGTCAATCAAGACAAGCACCCTCAAATATAGCCCTCTTTATCTCTAAGTAATATTAAGCTCATAAATTAACACTCCTGCACATGTTAAAAGATGTTCCATTGAGAGCAATCTGTGACCCAAATGTCTTGGGTGTATTGTCCTTTTGAGCCAGTATTTAGCAGCCAGTGGTGGAACTGCATTTTCAGGCACTTCAGTATCCAGCAGTATCAGTACCAGTGTGACTCTGGTTGGGAAACGATTTTATATTGATTCAAGCATTAAGCTAAGGGCCAACATGAACAAAATAATATCAGTGACCCACTGTGAAGGCGGTGTGACTTTTACTGTTTCAGTGACTAATATCTGAAGACTACCATCACCCCTTCATCTCAGTAAATAGTGATCATCCCAAAATAATTCCTCTTGTTAACAAAATGCTAGTGGAAGCCAATGGAAACTTGATCAGTATCAACTTTGACCAATTTTTTTTTGTTTTTTTATAATGAAAAGTTTATGTGCAGTGAATATTGTGAGAGTATAAAACTGGTCTATAGTGAGACACAAACTGCTGTCTCTGTGAACGTGTGCAACATTTTGTGAAGTGTGTAAAATCAATAGAAGCGTGAGACAATATATCTCCTTGGTTTCCTGGTCACTTGAAAACTCTCTGTTGTATGTGTTGTGACTAGCAGTCAGTGCTGGCCTTCATCAAAATAACTGGATTTAAGAGGAGATGTTGAATGTCTGCTCTTAGTGGCAGGAACTGAAGACTGAGATGAGATAAGGTAACACAGTGACTGATTCTTCAGGAAGATACTGTTTCTGTGCTGCTCCCCACATGCTGCTGGTAAACTACTGAGTTGGTTTTTGGGGAAGCCTTCCCACTGAGCTTGGTTTGGGTATTTTTAGACTACAGCCTATAAGTGGGGATCTGAGAAACAACTCTTTTCACTGCTCATCTCCCACCCTTTCCCTTCCGCATTTCCCCATTTCTCACCCATTCTGTCTTCAGATTGGCTTGAAGGATTGCTTAAAGTTTATCTCAGAGGATAAATGTGAGACTAATGTTTAGTGTTTCCTCAGTCATGTGGCACAAATACAGTGTCTGAATCATTAAAGGCTTCATGAACTGTGTTATATATGAAGGCTTAATGTCTCTGCACTGACAGCTAACTGATTCCTCCCAAGTGTTTCCATCTCTGCTTCCATATGTGTGCATATGGAAGCACTGCTTCATCCTTCTGTTTTCTTGTTGAAGTGGAACTATAGCAGTGCTGTACACACATTTGCAAGGGCCCCCCACAGAATAATTTATTTGATGCTTTGATAAGCGATAATGGACCCAGTAAGGTATAATTCATATGTCCCAGATCTCTTCAGAGAGTCTATGGCTTCCACAGAGTGTCCCACTACCTCCTTGAGTCCCACCCTCTTTTAAGATTCTCTCGTCTGGTTGAAGAGGGCCCATTTATTATTTAAATCCCTCCATAATTCATCCACTCTCCACTAATACACCCTCCACTGCTCATTCCTCATCTAGTGCAAATTAGCATGAGCTCTGTATCTGTGTGTCTGAAAACAGAGTAAGCAAACAGAAGGAGATAGCTCAGTCCAGTGGAGACAGTTTGGTGCTTATTTCTACAGTCCTTCCTGTGATGTGATGCTGTGTGACATATTGAGTTTAATTTGTAGCCTAAAGAACTAAACAGCTGTGGCCTATTTTGTTTAGCTGTTGTTCGGGTGATGTCACTATTTCTGCCTTGTAAGACTGCCTCGCTCTCGGCGCTCGGTGTGAGGATGTCAGGAGCATTTCACTAAGCTGCTGATGAGGACGGCAGGGGTTGTATAGCCTTTAGATTAATCTGATAAGTCATCTGAGGCTGTTATGTGCAGTTTTTAACCATTGTTAAACATTCACACATGTCTTGTTATATCTGACATGACTTCTTATAATGACTAATGGCTTAATGTGGATTGTATGATGATGTTCTGGGGAGGTTGGTGTAACACAACACTGTCTAAACTATAAATACTGGTATTATCTACCACTGCGCTTACTACATGAGGTATATATATATATATATATATATATATATATATATATATATTAATTTACTAATTTAAAGAGTCAGTTTCACCAAAGCACAAAGTATACTAGGCTAGTCATAATGATGTTCAGAAATACTGAAGGTCACGATTTAAAAGTGTAAAGTGTATGAACTGAAATTATTGATATGCTATGAATGAAATTTCATTTGGGAGATGCCTCCTATGACTGTGACTGATCCACTGAAGAGAAGACATCTCACTCTGTTCAATTTGTTGGAACTAAAGAAACTCAGTTCATTTATGTTTTTGTTATAGAGTGGAGGTTCTCTCACAAACAATCTTTGACTGACAAAGACTGAGGAAAGCCAAGTTTCATTTAGACCTGTCACTGACTGAATTAACATTAATTAGTAACAGCTGATCTGACATACTGCCGGCCACATTTGTCATTGTAACCAGTGAAGGGGACTTCCTCACTTACCTCAGTGGTATCTAGTCATACAGATGATATTTGCTGAAGTAATTAGGTATGTTTTCACAGAAGACCTATTGACCTTGTTTCTGGAAAAAAAGATGTTACTGTTGATTTTTTTAGTGCAAGTTTTCAGTGCTATGAGCTCCTGAAATGTAGTTCCATTCGTCTCAGTTTTATTGGTATAGAGGAAGACACCTCAGAGACAAGTTCTTCAAAACCTGAAGAATAAAAGTCAAACTGTAAGAGAAGAAAAAGGATTGCCGTTTGATGACAAAGAAAAAAACAAACTCAGTGTAAACGCCATCATCTAAGGAAGAACATGAGACAACTCTTTGGTTAAGGTTAGGGGAAAACATACACATGTTTTGCCTGAAGTCACTATGAACTTTATCTGTATTAAACCAGACCAAGATCTGTGAGCACCTAAACAGACCCATAAAAAAGCTGAATAATACTGTAGTCACTAAGTGGATATTATACTGCAAGACTGGATATTGTGGTGAAAATCAAATATGTTGTCTCAGTTATTGTTCTGTATTAGTGTATTTGTGTGTTGCCAAAGTTGACATTATGTTAATAGAAAACATAATTATGGTTGCAAATTAGTTGTGTAGAAATGTAATTTTCAAGGTCACGAATGAACTTTTACACTTTACAAATACTGTATGTGATTTTTGTCATGTGGTCCAGGGTGTAGGTTTGATTTTAACATTTGTGGCACTTGCTCACATGGACATACACACACAAGGTGCTTGATTCTGCAAAATGGTTGCTTCACTGCTTTATGCTCTTTGTATTTGTTTATATAACTCGCCTGAAACACAACTTGTATTCTGTTGACTTAAAATTTTTTAAAGGATATTTCACATTATATTTTTACTGTTATTAGACTTGTCAGAAATTTATTTTAACCATACAGTATGTGTGAAAAAGTCTCACAGTATTCAATTACTGTAAACTGAAAACTGTAGAATAACGTCACTAACTAAATCATATCTTATGATACAGTAGATAGCACTGAACATGCTTCTTTTCCAAATAACACTGATGGTTATTTCAGAAGGAAGGAATCATTGTTATACAGGAACCACATAGTTGGCAGTGATTTGCCTCAGCCACAGAGCAACACTGCACTGGGTTCATTCTGCATACCTGTTCCTTCCTGCAGTACAGGCCTCAGCTTGTCAGGCTGAGTAACCCAGGCACGTAGACGTAACATTAGCACTGAGGAAGGCTAGAACCTCAATGCTCAAATATGACCTGACACTCCACCTCTATTGATTATGTATATTGATATGGTTTTGTTTTCTGTTTTCACAGATGTCATCAATGAAAGTAATCTAGGTAAGTGGAACACTCTGAGTTGTGATGTTATGATCCATCGTGCTGTTGAAGGTAATCTGTCAAGATAACAACTACATGCTCAAGAGATTAAAATGCTGTCGCGTGACTATTTTTCTCCCCACTACTACGACCTGCATTAATATTACTGCTGCTATTACTGATACTACTGCTGGTCTAGTCTTGGATGTAGTGAGCACAGTGTCATTTTTAACAGCATGTTGCTTAATAAGTTGTTTTCAGTCTTCGTGTTTTCTTTTTTTAAATGATTGAATTGGTTCTTATTTTGTCCCAGTGACACACTCACCAGGTCATGTTCCTTCTCCTCCCTTAGTGGTCTTCTTGACACTTTGTGATTCTAACTTTGTTCAGACTGCTGACTCACCAACCTGCTCTGTCCAGTTTGATGCTCGCTGGCAGACTCCTGCCATATGGGACATTTATTAACAAACTTTTTATTACTCAAAGAATTGTTATTACTACCTACATTTATTATATTGACAAGTCATTCTTGTGGGCATGTAGAAATACTCAGCCTTGGACTCATACAGACCTAACATATGAGAACACTTCATGAGAAGGAAACAGATCAAAATAAATCCTCCAATATCCAGCAGAGGAGAATGAGCTAGACGAGTAAATGTCAGGGCAGACAGGTAGGTATGTGCTTGTTCTGATTATAATGTATGATTAGCATAGTGATACAGACTGTGGGCAACAGCATGGAGGCTTGTCACATTCCTGCTTTCCAGGAAGGAGGAATGTTCTTGGGCAAACTTGCCTCAGTGCTGTTTCCTAATAATTCTCAGTGTTTGCTTTAATCCACTTAAAGTGTAAGCTGACTGGGGTTTACTGCATTAAGACATTTTATTCAGTGTCAGGTAAGTGGTGAAATGATATTGATGGTCATAGGCAGTATATTACTGAGAGAAGCTGAAATTATATAGACATTGTTCAATAAGTTATAGTTGCTCTGTAGTGAAAACTTTAAGACGACATGCTACATTTTTGCTAATATTTTTTTTATTTTGATACTTTCATTTGGCCATTACTGTAACACCATTATGTTCACTAATAAAGAGCAGTTAGCATCTGAATCCAAAGAAGTAACGCCACACAAAGAACCAGTAAAGCCAGTGATGGTTAGTTGAACTTAAATTCTCAATGACAGTAGTGAATTTCTACAGCTACAATAATTGTATCCATTCATAAATGATTCAATTGTCTTGGTCTTAAAGTTACAGTCAGTTGAATATTTTTGGGTTTTGGACCTTTAATGACTTCACCTTTTGCTCAATGATATTGTGATGGACATTTTCACAGTTACAGATATTTTATGGACCAAGCTATTTAAGGTAGACTATATAACTTTTATCGGCCAGCGGTCACTTTGCCAAACATGTGCCTCATGTAATAATGGCACATTGAATTTCCATTAAGTTTTGGTAGTATAACAGTAGTGCAAGTGGAGAGGAGTCATATAAAGTCAGTGAACTGACTCAGTAATGTGAGTTAGGCAGCAATATCTGTCTACAGTAAGGCTGTAGCAGGAAAACCTCTGAGTGTATTAGACTGAATAAGGATATGTTTAGATTTTTTTATTCAAAACATCCATTGTCTCACTTGAATCAGTTTATTAAAAACAATTAGTTGCAGCAGTAGAATTTACTACCATCATTTTTTAATGTTAAATGTCTCGTGCACAAATCACCTGCAGACAGACAAATTAAAAAATGTGAACATATTTAATAAGAATTTGTTGAAACAAATGCATCCTGCCATGCTCATTACACTTAATTTGCAAGTAGCAGCAACTAGGTCAAGTATACTTGAACCTTGATACTGTTGTCTTGCAAGTGTCTACTTAAAATTCTTAAGTTTTAAAATGATTCCCAGTACAAATGATTACTCATCACATCATGACCTGGATGACTCTCCTTATACCTTGCACTGTCTTACCTCCTAAAGATTGAGGTAAGACAGAGTCGACTTCGTTACCTCTTTGTCTCCACACCAAAACCAGTGCTGCTGGCCTCTCCTTGTGTCCATGCCTCCCTGATTAGAGGTCTCCTCAGGGCGTAATGACAGAATTGTGTTCCTGTCAGTTCCTGCTGCTCAGAGTGGGCTAATAGTAATGTTAGCCCACGCAGCATGTCATTAGCTCTCCACCCGTAGCCCAATGAGGGGCAAGTCTGTCATTTCAACACTAAATCACAGGGCAGGCAGGCCAGAGATCACAGTAACACCAGTGCTCTGAAGCTCCAATCTTTCCGCCCACCCCTCCTCACCACACTTAATATACACCAACTTACACATACTGTATTAACATGGAGGAATTTACTGTGACATGGGCTAGAGGAAACGAATGGAAGTCAGAGAGGCGCTTTGATGGCTCGTAGATACCCAGATCGTTCCATCAAAATCATCATTTGAAACACGCTGCTCATTTCTTACTGTGACTGGATGATTCATGGTTATCACTCTGATGATTAGCAGGCTTGCGTAGCATCTATCAGAGCTCAGGCTAATCTGCTTTGATTATTAGCCTCTAAGCCTTCCTTCCATGCTGGGCTTGTCGGTTACAGAGTAATGAGAAATTACCCTCTCCTCATATTTGTATTAATCTATCAGCGTTTACTTGTCAAACTGATAATTGCATCGCCACATTTCATATCACCCCCTCAAGAATGTATTTGCAGTTTTCCTCTAGCCTGATACATACAAACATTCCCTCACACGTACATATAATAAGACAATATGTTACTCAACCGTATACATACTTTAAACCTCTCAAACCACAGGCCAAACTCTTACATTTGTTTGAATTGGGCTATAAGGATCTGTAGTCAAACATAACTACGTGAAGCTAACCTTCAAACAAAATCTAACCACCTCTCTGTTCCATGTTTCATTTCCCCGCAACTATTAAGATGAAATTTACAGATGATCAATGCTGACACAGTGAAAACAGCCACAAATTGAAAGCTGGCCTCCCACTGGTTTAGATTAGTTTCAGGTGTTTGGTTTTTCACCCTGAGGGATGCTAGCCTGGCCTGGCCTGGCTTGGTCTGGCTCTATTGCTCAGTGCTGTTCTACCCGACAGCAATAGCCATGCACACCATTAAATGTGAAATACAGCTGTTTGTGATTTCAGTACATACATTGATGATGAAAATACAAGACTCTTAAAGAGGTGACATCTTTTCAGAGTGGGATACATCAACTACTGGACAAACACTGATGTGAAAATCAGCACCCTGTATGAAGCATCTGTTACATGTATGCATACCATATTGGAATCATTTTACCCTGTTTCTCTGCACAATAAAAACTCCTGCACATTTTACAGCTTATTGGTCACAGTGGGCTTTTAATACCAGCCACAACTTGCCCTGCAGCTGAAACTTCATGGGAAATAAGCTGAGCATGATATATTTAACAAATTTTCAGGCCTGTGGCTCCATAAGCAGATAAGGAGTGGATCCGTTTTTGATCCACGTGAGCCAGATCTTAGCAAAGCTGTGGGTTGATCCTTGAGTCAGGGGGACGAGCTAATAATTATGAGTGAGCGTGACTGTGTTATACAATACATGCGCATCTTCTCTCAGCGCCATGACCTTCTCTGCAGAGATTTGCGTTTGCCTAACTTTGCCCTTTAGTGGGGCATGTTGTGTAAGTGAAGGGGCACAACATGAATAATACTGGTATTTGTGCAACAGCCTGTGCTGAGTGGAGAGCTAACTGGAGCAGGAGAATGGCACTGTTCGGCGAGGTTCACGGCTGTTATTCCTACAGGCCATGAGCGTGAAGGGAGCTAATACCATCTGACAGTTCTGGAGCAAGAAGAGGAGGGCTGGACAGAAAAGGAGGAGAGACCGGGTTGGGGTGGGGGGTTAAGAGATAGAGTGGAATGGAGAGGGGATGGGGGTGGAAATATATGGTGAAGTGTTGGATGAGAGAGAAATAGGGGGTGAGCTAGACATGGACAAAGCAGGGATGAAGGATATGGGAGGGGAAGGGCTAAAGAGGCGATACTGTAGGGACCTCTATTGTTACCCGCTGTAAAAAATGGCCTCTGAGAGCCATCACTTTTTATCAGTGTGACATATTAAAAGTGAAAATACTCCAACATTTGCTTGATATATGCAGATGAAGTCCAGACCCCAAAGCAGGAGCTGAAGATTACAGTCTCTTAGTCTTATATATTCTATCAAATACTTATCAGAGAGCAGCACATCCAGACTCTGTATTTTTGCACAGTGGGACAGATTCTGCCATGGCTGCCAGTTTGAAAATGTGTCTTTGAGGGAATTCCAGAAATGCTCTCAAAGCATCACACACACATTTGAGGGAGCATGGGCACGTCTGGCCACACTGATATAAGAACATTCCCGCTTTGTGTGTCTCAGAATCATGAAATGAGTTGCACTACTTAAAACTGACAGAGAGACAAAAGACAGGAAAAGGAGGAGTGGCAGTGAAGAGAGAGATGGTAGACAGATAGAGGGAGTGGGGAGGGATCCCACTGTAATTTGACAAGCTCTGGTCTCACTCAGGCTTCAGCAGCAGGTCTTTTGAAGGAGGCGTAGTAGACACCCTGCTGCCAACCTAACCTGTCATTATCGACATGGCAGAGAGACACAGAGATGCTACGTCTTGTTCTCTCACCCTCCTTTAAAAAGCACTCGGAGATGCATGATTTATGTCCAATTGTAGCGTCATGGCATGTGGAGGGAAAACTAATATGCCTGACACAAAATCCTTTAGGACTTCTATCTTACACAAGATAAGATTTTATTTAATACATTCCATGTCACATTTGACATTATTTATATGATTTTATGTTCAACGTTTATAATTGGACTGGGTGGATTTTTACCACAGTAACTGCTAATCTTTAATTCAAATGAGACAGGGGGAAATCACTCCTAGAGGATGTTCTCAGCAGTACTGATACACCTCCATCAGCCACTGTATGTAGGTGCTTCATGTCAGTTTGGGGTGTGGTGTCCACTGTTAAGCTACCTCTAAGCTATTACAGTGGTAGAGGTTTGTGTTTGTGTTTGCCTGCATTTGTTTCTGAACAATTATGCTCCTAGTTTCACAAATATTTGGCATGGAACTGGACTTACAACACTAGACTTTTGTTACTTACACAATACAGTCACAGAGAGCTATGGATGTATGATGTTTTGTAACAAACCCATACTTAAGTTTTTGAGAGCTGTGTCCAGATCTGTAGTTTGATCCAGAATAGTCAACCACCGCTGGAAGACAAATCACTTATGCTAACAGAAACCAAACAACATCAAAGGTGGTTGGTTGTTTGGCAGCAGATAAGACGATTAGAAGTCAGAGCCCCCTCAGCACCCTCCATCATTAAAGCTGCTGCCCCACATCTATAGATTATAATGGCTGCTCTGCTGCCTTTCAGGTCACACACTGCTCTGCTTTGATCAGCATGTTGGTATTTGTGAGTGAACAAGTCAGCTCATGCTGCTGGCTCTTTGTCTGCTGACAGAGAGTTCACAGGGGCTTTGTGTTTGTGTGATACTGCCCTCTGGTGGGGAAGTTTGTTGTTACCACCAGCACCACCTGATGATGATATGATGGTGCTGCACTCACGACAGAAAAGAATAGGTGAATCAATGTAATAATTATGTAAGGCTCAAATTTTGTAGACTTCACCACCTGAAAGCTGAGATGACAATATCTTGTATCAAATCCAGAAGTGAAAAGTAGGGGCAGCACAGTGGTTAGCATTGTTGCCTCACAGCAAGACAGTTCTAGGTTCAAACCCTGGTTCGCCCAGGCCCTTTCTGTGTGGAGTTTACATGTTCTCCCTTTGTTTGCCTAGGTTCACTCCAGCTTCCTCCCACAGTCCGAAGACATGCAGGTTAATTGATGACTCGAAATTGCTCTTAGGTGTGAATGTGAGTGAAAGGATAAGTGGTATGGATGATGGATGGATAGATGCTGAGGTGAAAAGTATTTTCAGATAGGAATCTCATGACTACCTTCTCTCCCACTGGACTTACAGTGTATGATCTCAGTTTTTAAGAACTGACTTTTAGTTGGTGTTAAATACACTGTAAAACTTATCGTAAGTTGCGTGGGGGCTCAGGAAGGCTCAGAGCTTATTTTTGCCTCTGGGCTAGCTGGTTAAGCTTGCCCCAGTTTTAGACATACTTATAGCATAATTGCAATGCATATAAAAGCACAGTGAAATATTTTTATGTAGCATCTCTGTTGTGTATTACCTATCTGTTGTATTCATACAAGGTTTCAACACGTAAGAGGTGACAGAGTCATTCAGTTTTAGGGCGTCTTTATTGTTTTTGGGCCGGGTTGCATTTTGGTCATAAGAGAACCATGTGATCAAACAGTGTGTTGTTGTTGTAGTTCATAAATGTTCTGGTCAGCATTGAAAAATGCTTGAAATTCATGGTTAAAAAAAAAAACAAAAAAAAAAACAGCAAGGCCAGGGAAGTCCCTCCTTCTTGTCCTTAGTCTTGTGACAAAGCTGTTGTTCCACCTTGGACCTTCTCATGCTGACATACTGTTCTCACTGCCTCAGAATCTGACTGGAGTCAGGTAAATGCCAGGGGAGTTCATTTCTTTACCTCTGGTGTTTTTAAACATGTAATACAAAGTAAAACTGTCCTAGCACTGAAGTGGTGTGCCAGTAACACATTAAAAAGTTAAGGTGTAATATTAAATAAAGACAAAATCCTATGGATTTTGGTAACATTCATAAATACACAGACTGAAGCCCTCACTTTTAGCTGTGGGGACCTTTATCTCATTTTGAACTTCTTATGTTACTTTTATATGTTATTCATTACATCATTTGCTCATGATATGTTTTAGTCCTCTAAAAGTTGAAGTTAAGTGAATAGTTGGCATACTTACTTTCAGATAATTTTGATCCTATTTTGTCTTATTTTGTTATTAATATAAACAACTTACTAGTACTAGTACATAATCTATAAAAACAGGAGTTATCAGGCCACTCCTGAAAAAGCATAACCTAGACCCTGATTTAAACAGTAAATCTTTGTTGTGGTTTGGCTTTTTGTTAACACAATGTGTTTTGGGGCGTGAAAATGCAAACTTTTGAAACTGTCTTCCAGACCATTTTTTTTTTTTTAAATGCCATCCTTGCTGTCGTAAGTGGTAGTTCTTTTGAAAACTGTGACCACATTGCCCCTCCTCGCACATGGCTGTTACGATGCACAAGTAGAAGAACAACGACAACAGTGGACTGTTGTTTGTCCTATGTTTTTCTTGACATTAAAATATGAACTTTGTGTGACTGCAGCAATTTTGCACTCATTTATGTTACACTTAGGCACACACAGCACTTGTTTACCATTAGTGAAAGATATTGGTTTTATTTAATAGAGAAAAAGTTCACTGTACATGTTGATTTAAATTTAACCAAAACCATGATTGAAACCATTACTGGCCCCACAGACAGGACTCTGAATCCCTTGTGTGGTGGTCATGCACTTTGTGCACCTACCATCCACCCCAAGTCTGCCTCTGTTATTGACAGCAGCACCTCATTCAAAAAAAAAATTCTGATTGATATATGTTAGTTTGAAAGTTGTGCTCACTGTCAGGAAAAAAATGACAAATTCACACCCATGTACACAAAAACAATAGATACATTGTGTGACTATTTCACAAGCTGCCATGAGACTGGTGAAGGTGAATATTGGGAGATCACTCGGTGAAGCCCATTTCACATAGGAAACATGTTTGTTGGTTTTGTGGTGGTGCCTGTGTAGTGGTGGTGAAGGAGACCAGCACTGAGAGAGGATACATGCCCACTGCTCTATTCACAAATCTGCTCAACTGGACATTATGGTGGCAGGGCAAAGTCTGTTAATGCCCAGCTGATTCACGGTGGTGCTCTCTAGGTGTGTGTGTGTGTGTGTGTGTGTGTGTGTGTGTGTGTGTGTGTGTGTGTGAGAGAGAGAGTTTAATGCTGCAATGACTTAGCAGCATTTCATATACTATATGAAATGTTCACCATGAGATGCCCACACTCATACAAAGTAAATGAAACATTGAAAACCTGGGAAGAACCTGTAGAATTCCTACACAGCACTGGTTGATGTCTGGATCTCTGGACATCTGGCCTGTGTAGTTTGCGGTGTGTACTTCTACCATCCTCATGTCTGCGTGTTAAGTAGGGAGCTGGCACCAGGAGATGATTAGCTTAGCATACAAAACTGGAGGCAGGGGGAAACCGCTAGCCTGACATTTCTGAAACTGTGTTCAGACTGACCTCAGTTTGCAGCCCCCCACATTCATTTGAAAGCTTCATACTTAAACTAGAGACAAGAGATAGGTATTCATGTTCTCATCTTACTCTCAGCAATAAAGTGAATTACCATGTTTCCCAAAATGTTGAACAGTTCCCTTCATGGGAACATGAGGCACAGAAAGCAGCAGTTGGTGTGAGGTGGTCAGCAGGGAATATTTTGCCCTGGGGCCCAGTACCATGTTAATCCAGAGATTCAACATCCCAGACTTCAACACCAGAGTCTTATATTTATCAGACTGAAATATCTGGAAACAGAAAAGTAGAATATTGAAAATTCCTCCCTGCAAGAACAATTAAAAGCATGATGAAAGCCCATTTAGAATGACTTGTGTGACTAGTCATTAAGTCCAAGATGGTGGCCAGGTCAGCTCAGTTTTATATGCCCTTTGGAAGTTCAGGCAGAGAACAACTGCATTGATCTGCTGGTCATCAGGGCTCTAAAAAGCAAATGCATCCAGGGAATGTAACACAGATCATTGTAAATCCAATCAGGAGGATTGGACACAACCCAAAACACAGAGGTCAGCTCCTGTACAGCTGCAGTCACCTCAAACAAACAGAGGCAAAGGCCTCTGAGGCAACCTGACCAACCAAACAGGAGACTGTTATGGAGTCAGGATATACTCACTGACTGGTAGCATGCAGTAAACACACAATTAGGATTAGGATTAGATTTTTTAAAATTTGCCAATGAATACAGTGGTCCCCAACCAATGTCTACTTTTCCTTCCTCACTGCAGGTTATGGCCATAGTTTGGACATGAGTTGTGAATATTGTTTTAGTTTTCTTTATTTGAGGGATTTTCACAAGCCTCAACAGGTAAAAGTAAAGATAAAAGCGTGGATAAGACAAAAGTCAAAACAAAGAATATACAGAATTTTGTATAAGAAAAACATTTTTTCTTTTTTCTATTTAATCATTTTGTGTCCCTCCAGGTTTATCCTGGGACTCCTTAGTGGTCCCTATCCTCAACTTAGGAACCACTAAATTAATTAATTAAAAGTGATAGTTATTTTATTGATATGTATATGGATACTCACTATTTTGACAATTCTGTATCTGTTAGAAATACAAAAAATATTGGTGCTCAGATACAAAGGTTTTCTTGCTTTCTCTCATATAATTATAGATTATTAAAAACTTAATTATCAGTAGATCTAACTAATAAAAAACTATTTCACATTATTCTGTTCTCAGAGCAAATCCTAATACCAAAATTATTTCCCAGCTGTTGATGATTTGAACATCAACTGTAAACTAATACAGAAATTCAAATGGTTTAACAGAGAAAAGATTTGTGAGAAAAAAATTGAGACAACTTTACTATCAAGACAAATTCTTGGAGGTGGTTTTGATAGCCTTCAGGCAGGGTGAGGCAGTTCCAGGTTTTGGCCTACAGGCCGACACCCCAAAGCATTGTAAGGAAACAAAAAGTAGCCTCCATGTTTAAGAGCAAATGCTCTTAATTCCTACTTAAATTTAAATAAAAGGTCAGTATTTGACAAAAACACTGGGAGATTCAAACCTATCTCTGGCTCTGTTATATAGAAGTTTTCAGTACACGCACCAGGTCTATATTTTCATCTGCAGAGGAATGCAGAAGGTCCTGAAAATTCTTTTGAAAAGCTTATGATCCCTCTTTTAACAAGAACCTCTGATTGTTCTTTGATACTCAGGAAATAGACTGATGCTGCAGCTTGCTTTGGGAATCAGAATGTATGTATGTATATTTGGAAGAGAACAAGACCAGTGTGACCTATGGCCCCTTGAAGTTCTTTGTCTGAACAGTGGAGAGGTTTGTGACAGTGTGCAGAGGGGGGAGGGGAGCTTAACAAAAGAAATGCCCTTTGTTACTCAATGTTTAGGCAAATGCAGAAAACAAGCCACAAAACAGCTCATTTGAGCTGACATTGAATCACATTAGCATTTCAGCTAACAACTTTGGCTTGTTTGAAAGGATTTTGCAGTGTGTGTCAGGAGCAGGAAAGTCCAGAATACAGCCACAAGCACACTGTATCAGTACCACTGTATCACCAGAACAATATGCTTACGTTTTCTGTGATCAGTGGCAAACAGCAGACTCTTATGAGAAGTTTGACAGTTTGAGATGAAAACACTTTTTTCACCTTTTTGTTTTGTTCAGGCTGAGAGCTATCTGTAAGTTTGGTGAAACCCCAAAGCTTTAAGTCTCTTATTAGTTACAGAGGAAAGGGAGTAAATTGGAGCCTGACCAGTACTGCATTTTTGAAGCTGAAGCCAGTATCAATATCTCAGCCAGTATTCTTTAAAAAACACACAGAGACACATATGTTTAACAAGAATGAATGATTTACTAATTTATGCAATTCAGTTATTCAGTTATTAAAGAACAGTTTCTACAGTTTGTTATTTTTCAAGCTGACATATATGACGGCAGATTCGCCTGTGATGAGCTAAAACACTGGGACACGTAAATCTTTTCTACACATAAGAAGCCCAACAATAACTTTATCAAAATAAAAAAGTCTAAATTTCAGAGATTGTATATTTTTGGTGCATTATATATGTTTGTTAGATAGCAATAGAACGGGAATGAGAATGAGGATGATGTTTTAGTTGCAGCCAAAATATTTGGACTCATAGTTTGAGCTCTTGAACAAATGCAGTTTATGTCCATTTATATATAAAATAATGGTGTAGTCCACATAGGTGTATGTAAGAGAACAGGGGGGTCATACTTGCATGTAGTTTGTGTTTGTTTTGGTTTGTTGATCAGCTTTGTTGAGATTTGGTGGTTTGTACGTCTGCTGCATAGAAAGCTCAAGAAACACTGTTTTGCAGGTCTTTCAACAGCTGAAGCAATTTTCTAAAGTTATTCTAGTTTCCTTTTTTTCCCTTTTGTTGTTTGAGTTTGTTGAGAGACCCAACAAGTAGAGAGGAAAAACGTCCTTTAAGAGACAGAAACCTCAAGCAGAACCAGACTCACGGTGGGCGACCATCTGCCTCGACCAGTTGGCTTGAAAATGTGCTTTTTATTTTAAAGCATTATCTAAACCATGTGTAATCATAGAGAAATATGATATGAAATAGAAAAAGCGTCATAGCATAATAAGCGATGGGTGTACCAGTACTGTTTCCTAAATGTGCTCATGAGTGGCTCTCAGGTTATGCCACATGACAGCAAATAACCAGCACAGCTTCAGTGCTGCCGTTGCTCCAACTGGTTTCAAGGTTAAAGGCAACATGGCTGATTATGCTGTTCATCCATGTTGCATGGGAGGAAAGGTGCAAAGGTCAAGGCTGACATATGCCAATGGTAATGGTAAAATTGTGAGAATTTCTTCAGCTTGAAGAACGTCTTTGAAAATCTGCATGTATGAAGTAGGTTTAGGTCAGTTTACCGTTTCATATTCCACAGCTGTTAACTCCTGGTGAACTGTCACTGGACTATTAATACTATTTCTGTGCATGTAAAGACATGTCCACTGATAACACCTTGACCTGATCTTTTGTTTAGGCCCTGCGTTTGAGATGGTGACATATGTTAGCAGGCTGTCATGGTATTATCATATTATGGTGAGACTGTCTTTGACTACACTAACAGGTTACACCTGGCCTTATATTTCTACCTGCCTACCAACCACAGCCCAGCTGCTGTTTCTGTGAATCCTCCTGAGCCCAGTGGCACGTCTCAGTTCTCTCTCTGCCTGTATGCATTCACATCAGCCATCCCTCTGTGTTGTGTTTGAATGTGAAAAGCTTCTTATATGTGACTTAGTGTGGCCCAGTCATTAGCATTCTCATGGGGGGTTGGGCCCGGGGGTGGGGTGGGGGGTGGGGTGCTGCTACTGTGAGAGTGAACAAGAGGTATTGGTAGGGTGGAGCTGTGGAGAGGGTGGGCTGGGAGATTGGCTGGATGAGCAGGACAGGCTTGTCCACTGTAGTGTGAAGTAAAAAGGATCAGGTAGAGAGGAGGCTGCAGCACACAGAGCATCAGGTCAGGCAGGAGAGTTAAGGGTGTGGCACACTGGTGAAACACTGGATGCTTCTCACTATGGTCCCCTAGCCAGGCCACTGGAGGGGATGAAGGAAGAGAACCCACTGGATGGTAAGATATTTCTGTAGCTCTCACAAGTTTAAGGCTGGTTAAGATATGTGTGAAATCATGCTGGAAATGAGAAACTCACCCTGACTGCCAGGTGAATTTCAAGTGGATGGCCATGTTAAATGTCTAAGCAGCTGCACAAGAACTTTGTATAAATAGAATACAAAATCTTAATTAAAACCAGGAAGTATCTGGTCAAAGAATTAGTACACTACAGTGTGAATCTGACCAGACATCTCAGTACTCTACAGTTTTCAGGACCTGGTGCTACATAAACATTGTGGTCAGTAGTAAAATGATTTAGGTTCAACACCCAGCTCTAGTTTCTCTAAGATGAAGAAATTCATATTTCACTTTTTGAATTACTCTTAACTTTCAGCATAAGTTTTAACATGTTCAAAATTATAATGTATTATAATGTCTCTGGCACGTAGAAATAGGCCTTCAAATTTTCATTATTGATTAATGAATCAGTTATTTTTGTAGAAACACTAAGTGAAGTGATGTCTTCACATTTCTTATTCTGTTGGGACCAACAGCCCAAAAACCAAAGTTATTCAATTAATAGTGATATGAAACATATTCTTTAGACTTTCCACATCTTATTAAATGATCTGTGGTAGGGAAATTGACTTATATCATAGGAAGTAAAGGGGGACAACATGCAACAGATGTCCTGACACCAAACCAGGGGCATGAAGATGCCCAGTTAATTTTCTGTTGGCACACTAAATGATGGATTGATCACATTGTTTCAATAAGTAAAACAAATCTATACTTTGCGTGTTTGGCTAGCAGCGTTACCTGACCAGAAGTCCATGAAACATCAGTATGGTAAAGAGTTCAGGTAAAGTACAAAATTAAACTGTGAAGTTGCGCTTACTGTCAGCAAGTGTTAGCATAACATCCTGAATATTACAGTAGCTGATGGAGGACAGTATTTTATGTTGATGGAAATTAAACACTGTGGGTGTCCAAGACTGAAGATTTTCTATGTGTAACAAGTGGAATGAGATGCTTTCTCTCCACTCACTCCTGCAGTATAATCTCTCAACATACGTTTACATTTGAATGCAGCATCAAACTCATTTGGTGGAATGTATAGGAATAGAAAGTGGTTCCTTAAAGGGGATCCACTTCCTGGTCTCTATCTTATCGACTCTTTCCTATACTCAGTCTGTAACCAAGCAAACTGTGAAACTTTAGCTTTAACCTTCTTACCTGCTGCTCTAAGTGCTTCAATTAGTTAATGTCTGTGTGTTTTGTCAGCTTGAACCTGTGTTTATGCTTGGCCATGCACTTTGGTCCTCTTCAGAAGTGCCACAGGCATGGTTGAGGGGAGGGGACGCTAATTTTGGTGAGGGCTGAGGAGGGGGTGGTGGTTTGTAGTATTGTTCAACAGCAGCGAAAATAGGACTATCAGTTCCACTCAGATAACCCCTAGCTGTCATTGGACCTTAAGCCAAGCTGTGACCCCAGGGCTTGAACTCTGCGGTCATGTGACCAGGCAGTAAAGTGGTGGTGGTGACCAGTGGCGTTGCTTGGCTCTGCCTGTGGTCAGAGAGGGGCAGGCTGTCGAGGAAATAGGTTGCTGAGAGAGAACAGAGAGAGAGGCAAAGAAAGAAAAGAGAGTCATGAGGCAACCAGGCCCACTGGCTTTTCTTTAGCTGAGTCCATGCTTGAATGGGGTCGAGGCAGACTGGGAGAAGCATGAAATGGATACATGGGAAGGTAAGGAAGGCGCGCAGATGGGGCTATTGCTTTCTTTTACTGGGCCATATTTAAACTCACCATAACTATGTACAAATGGGACAGGAGAGTTGTGTGTAATAAAGCAGAGAATGTGTTTTCACTGCTCAGTGGAGATATTGTTTTATTTAACTGATGAGGCTGGTTTCTGTTTCTTTTTTTCTTTTTATATGTGGTAGATTGGTATGCTGCTAATCCACAAACATAGCTTCATATCCAACCAGTTTCTGCAGAAAACAAGTTATTATACTACCTTGAAATTACCATTAATGAAAACAATAACAATAAGCATACTGCACACTTAGTTCCAGATATATGCTGATCCTCTCTGCAGCGTGAGCAAACTGATGCTACATTGCTTTGTGTGCTACATTTGATGGGATTAGCCCTTTATGCTGAGAATAGTTAATGATTTTCAGGCAAAGTTAGATGAGGAATATTCTAGCTTTTCACAGTGTTCTCTGTGATTGATGCCTTCATGCTCTTTATTTTTGTTTGTGTTATCACATATCTCAGTACGGTTGTGAACCGCACAGTGCGCTGCCATATGTATTGATCGTTGGTGTGTGGCTGTGGGTTTGTACATTGTCAGCAATGTTGATACGATGGAGAATCACTCTGCTGGCTGGTCTCCACTAAACCAAAACTGAGAGTACTTTGACATATTGTTAATTTTCCTTCTCTTTTCTATGCCTTAGTCATGTTTTTCACTTTGATCCTGTTTTGAATGAAAGTGTAGTTTTACACAATGAGCACTTTTTCAGATGTGGGCGATCTTTCCTTGAACTTCGCTGATGATGCTCTCCCCAAATTGCTTTTAGCTTGTCACTCTTTTGTTGCTTCATTTGGCTATGTGAATTATCTTAAGTGCTACAATAAAATAACCTTCTTTTGGCAGTTTTCACACTACATCCCACTGGGAGCACCCACCCACTCACCAAGCCACCAAATCACCCCCCTCCCCTTGTATTGCAGGAATTTGGAATGTGATCCTTTCTCACTCTTAAGATATAGTCCACATGGCAAGGCAAAGTGAATCACCAAAGTGCTGTGGACTGCTCAGCATTGCTGCATGATAAGTGCTTATCTCACTGTGGGTGTTGATTGTATGGTTTACTCACATTATTTCTGATGTTACTTGGTAATCCACACACACAGCTTTAGTTTAAAACTGGTGAAAGAATTTCTGGTAGTATTTGGTATTTTCCTCCAAGGACTTTGGTGTAGCATGTGAAGAAACCTTGATACTGTATTCGTCCCCTCCCCCCTCATGTTAATCCCTTACCCAGCAACCATGTTGGTTGTGCTCCAGCTGGGGAGGGGGTTAACTCCTCACATCTACTGCTATAACTCAACACATTACATTAAATCTGCAGGAGGAGCTTCTGTTTTGATATTGTTCTGTATTTTAGAAAGGGGGGATTAATTTGTCTGTGCTAAAAAAAAAACAAAGCACCAGAGGTAAACCGAGAGAGAAAGGGAGCATGAGAGGTTGTTTATGTGGATGTAGATGCAGGGGCAGAAGCTGTGTGAAGATCAATAGTAACAGTGGGGGAGGTCAGGGACTCCTGTGACTCTGTAATGCTCACCTATAAATAGCCAATAACAGAGGCTGCTCATTCCAAGCACGCTCCTTTTTTCTAATTTGACTGAAACATATCCATGTCCCCATCCCCAGCACTGTCAAACCAAACCATCAAGTCCATCATGTTGTAGATCTTTGTCCTTCAAGGGTGTGTTATTTCAACTGCCCCTGCACCCTTCCCCCCTGCACAAACACATACATGGGCAATTGAATTGAATTGAATTATTTGATGGATTGCAAATATACTTTTTGTCATCATGCTTATTTTTATGGAAGGGGATGTTAACTACAGATTATTAGCTGAGGCAAAACAAGCTGTACATTGTAGTGGTATACATTTTATTTTGGTCTTTCAGTGGGAGTTAATGCTGCTGGCTCTGTAGTCTCTGGGAAGTCCCCCCACCTCCTAATGCAGGAGAGACTCAACCTTCATTAACAGCACTTTTATATGAGTCTGTATCAAAAAGCATGGGCTGTAAAACTCACCACATGGTTCGCTGGCTGCTTAGACCTGACATAAAAAAGGAGCTCAGGGCCAAAACCAGTTTCTGCAGTTTCTTTTAAAGCAGAGGTTTAATGTTCAGCAAACCAAATGGAAGGAAGAACAGGACACAGGCTAAAACAGTGATATCTAAAAGAAAAACTGCATGTTACAAAACATGTATGGAAAAATAACAAAGATAACTTTTTTCTTACTTTATTAAGAGTAGAAAAGTAATGAAGTGAAGATGCCTTACTAAGCAGTTTTACAGTTTTACAGTTGTTCAGCAAGTAGCACTAAACTCCATTTACAGTTTTCAAATTTACAGCAAATAACAGAAAAACATGTGGCAGTATGTGGTGTTATTTTTTTTGCAACTGATTGACTAAATCAACAACTGTTAAGGTTCATACAACAACTCATAAGAAAAACAGTTTATTACAGTCTCCCTGATGAACAGCAAACTCTGCCAAAACATATTGTGGAAAGTAACATTTTGATATAGGAGAAAAGTGTAATAATTAAGGCGTTGTGCTGAACTTACTTACCCTGAGTGTGTCTGTAGCACCGACTAAAACTCTCAAATTTCATGTTCATAATCTTGTTTACTTATTCTTTAATTAGATTGTTCCTAATTTAAATTTAAAAACTTTCAAGTTTTAGACTATTTCATTTAGATTTATTTTGTACGATTGCTTGTGTTTACACATTTAACATTTTATAAGTTTGGCTCCCTTTTGTTAAATGATCATTTTTTTATATTTCTCAACAACTGAACAAAGGTATTGGTACTCATAATGAAAACTCTGGTGTCTGCACTAAAAAATAAGAAAAAAATTCACACTTAGAAACAGTCTGTTAGTCTTAAACAGCCTGTGACATAAAGGATAGCTCACTAGAAATAACAGAAGTAAAAAGAGCAAAGATGAAAAGGAATTTACATTTAATAAAGAAAAAACATTTAAATGATCTTGTCAGATGCAAACACAGCTGAGACAGTGAGGCAGACTCCTACAGCCGTGGCCTTTCTCACATTATTTAACACAGTGGCATCACATGCGATTGACATTAGCATAACATTAATATGTAGCCTAGCCTCTTTGGTGTGGTATTACTCAATGCTAATGATTTAGCCTCTAAGCCTGGGCGTATATTATCAAGACAGCAATGTCAACAGGTTGCCTTTGTCTTGTGGATGAGCCCAATCTACAACTGCATGCATGCAACTTTAAAGATTAGCATCTCAGTGTGGGCTGCTGGCAGTGCTGGATCTGAGTCCCATAGGGTCTTCGAATGCCTTGTACATACCAGTCATAGTAAGGGGGGAAACGCTTCCCTCCTTCACCCCCAGGTAGGAGAGATAAGTTTCAGTGGAGAAGAAGAGATATGAGGAGGGGAAAAGGGGAAGGAGAAAGACAGAGAGAGAATCACAGAGGGTGGGTGCCGGCAGCGGAAAAGTACAGCACATTCCTGCAACCCCCGCTCCCTGTCTCAGCTGGGCATGATTGTGATGGAAAGCCCCAGACAAAACCTGAACAGAAAACCCCTTCAGCAGCAGGCCTTGTTGCTCTGTCAGCCACTCAAAAGGCTGCTTTACACTATACATCAGCCTTTGTGTGCAGGGCTGTGGACAATAGGGAGATTTGGCCACGATACATCTCTGTTCTCAGCGTGATGCCACTCAGAGGGGGTCAAAGAGATGGTGAAATGTGGGTGCTGTTTAAACAGGCACATTTCCAGAGGAGAGCATGAAAAAATCAGGCTACAGTAGAATTCAGCATGAGGTTTCTGGAACATCACCAAACTGATTCCACCCTCCAAGAAATCAATTTGCTTTGTGTGAGATGAAACACCATTCCTTATAGCTTCACATGATGCACATCTCACTCAGTCAGATAGCTACAGTGAACACTGCCATACTGGGAGCAGTGAAACAAGAGAGCTGTTTGTCTTTGCCATTGACTGGGGCTTTAAATGCTCGACTTGCATTTCCTGGTTTGCGTTTAAGTTTGGAATGAAACCTAGGCTGACCCCTGGGAAACAATGCTGCCTTTAATGGGTCTTTGGGGGTGGGGGTGAGTGTGTGTGTTTGTGTGTGTGTGTGTGTGTGTGTGTGTGTGTGAGAGAGAGAGAGTGTGTGTGTATGGAGGGGTGATACAGAGCATTTAGGGTTCCTTTACCAAAACTAGAGAGAGAGAAAAAGAGGGTGGAGTTCAAGATGAAGTAGTGCTTTTATACATCTCTTTACTGTCACCACAGTGGATTCATTGTCATGTAGCCTTGCGTTGCCTCATTTCAACAAATTGAATATTTCTTAATTTATAGCTTCTTCTAACAAAATGGTCTTTTAGTAAATGACAAAATATTGCACCCAAATTGCATCATGTTCCATTTAAAATTTGTACTTAATTGAAGAGACACTTTTACAGATGCAGTCATCTAAATTTAATGTATAAATTTTAAAAAGGGTAACATTTTCCAGAAATCAGTCTTACATATTTACAGACTACTGTATAGGACACAAATGCAAGATCAACTGGAAGCAGTGCTAAAATAATAAACATTGAAGGGGTGCTTTAGCGATTTAGTTTAGCATTTCTACAAAGATGGGAGATTTATAGACGGTAGATTTAAAAACTGAGGCTGAGATATCCTGACTTTTAGTCCCCATTATGGGTCAATGTCCTAAAATACTGAATCCTTTATTTCCCATAATGTAGCCAATAGCATTTGTCAGACTTTCCCTGACTGGTAAGCGCCCACTTCGTTCAAACATCATTTCCCCAGTTTGTAACGCAGGGTTTCTGTTCTGATGATATCACCAGGCTTCATCAGGTTATCTTCTCAGACTTTATAAAGCCCCTCCAGAGCCACAGAAGACATTCTGCAACTGTTTTCACAGACTGATAAATATTCCCTGTGACTGGTAAACCTCATGTATGAAATGTGTGGAATTCCCCCTTAAAGCCTCTGGTGACTTCATCTATCACTTCAAGTCATGTCTGTTGTAATTCCCAGTATGTAGAAGGTCTGTGCTATGGAAATAGAAAGTTTATCTTGTTAGATAAACTTGACAGGGCTGCAACGATTTAATCTAGAAAGAGCAGTCATCCAGGCTGATGCCTAAGAGACCATGTAGGCCATTTGTTTCTACCCTGTGATATAACCCATAGGAGTGTACCAGCTGCAGGCACACTACACCTTTGCTGTTATGTTAACAATAATACAGTAACAGTTGTGGAATGATCAAGGTTTGGCTAGGTTTAGGCACAGAAACTACTTGGTTAGGTTCAGGGAAAAAGTTGTGGTTTGAGTTAAGATACGTACCCCCTTAAAGTTAGAGGACCTTTGTTTCCATAGTTACAATAATAAACAATAAATAAATTATGTTGACTTTCAGTTTGAAACAGGAAACAGTGGTCTCACATGTCAGAGTCCTGACTTTTATTGATCTATCCATCCAACCTTCTTCTAACACAGAATTTGTCACTCTTCATGTCATCTCACCTCATCTGTTTTTGTTTGTTTTTTGACTAATTTGGTGAACAGACACAACTTTAACAGAGTGAAATGTCATGAATATTTAACTGTCATCTACAGGCAGGAGGAGGAGTTATAGGACGTGACACGCTGAGATCAAGTGTGTGAGAGTGTGAATCAGCCTGTTTATATGGTGGCCATGCACTTGAAAGACAGGGTGATAGATTTGGCAAATAAGCCTGGAAGAAGGTAACTAAAAGCCATTGTGTTTTTCCCCTCACTGAAGGAAGTCGGGCCTTTCACATAGGCTAGCCAGTGAAATATATGGTTTTAATGTCTTCTCTGAATGAGCACATGGTCTGACAAATGGTTGGCAGAGGAGGTGAGGATCCATACTGTCATTTATTTGATCTCCCACATGTTTTCTATTGTCAGAGACTTTCATACTGTCTTATGTTAAGCTTTACTTACAGTAGCATCAGTCCTGAGGGCTGAGGTTATCACTGCAGTTAAAGCATAGTTTTTAGCTGAAAGTGCACTTTTGCTTTGTGGGGAGGATGGTTCGAGGTACAAAAGTTTGTTCTTCTCCAGCTTCGTGGAGGTGTCACTCTGCTTTACTCTACAGCTTAGCAGCTGAAAAGCTCTTTATTCAGACTTGAATAAAGCTGAATTGGTGCTGAACTGCCCCTCAACTCACACTTGAGAATTCTCTGCGCTCTGTGTCACCCAGCCTGAAATTCATTCAGAGCCAGCACGCAGAGTACAGAGGACTCAGCAACTTGTATAGTAATTTATTTAGTTTGTAACCATGTGTGACAGTGTGCATTAAATGTACCCCTTTACCCCCCACTCCTTTTCCCATGGGACACAAACACTATAAAGAACTTTTACAAAACACAAGTATGAAAAGACACAGGAATATTAACTACATATTGTTTCTTACTGTATGTATCAGTGGTTTGATAACCCTGCTGTTGAAATTATCCAGGTTCAATATAGACCAAAATAAACAAGTGAAACCTTAAATATCCAGTGTCTGCCTACCTTAAACATGGTCTGGCTGACTAATAAATTATAAAAATAATATGTCCAAATTAACAGTAGCATTTAACCATGAATAGTAGTTGATTTTGTTTTAATCAGGAGGATCACTGCCATTGAAGGTTAAAAAAGATTTTTAAAAGAAGAAAGTGATCCAGTGTGTTCCAACAGTGAATCTAAGTCACAATCATAAGGTAAGATTAGAAATATTAGTCTGATAAAGATAATGTCACTTATGTAAACACAGAGAAATTTACTTAGATACATCTTAAATTTACACCTTTACATTTAGATTTAGGAAAATAAACCCATAAAGGCACCTCACACTTCAAGATTTGGAGATTGTAGTTTTCAGATGATAGCTGCTGTATGGTTCTGTAAAGACAAATTCGTACTTGTGAACGTCATAAAGTTCTTAAGATTCATTATTTATAGAACTGAAAGTTGGCCAGTCAATTAACCTTCCAGTATTCAGATTAATTCATTATTTATTATTCAGATTAGAGTTTTATTATCGTAGAATTTAACAAGCAAACAAATACCAAACATATCCAGCTCCAGCTTCTCAAATGTAAGTAAAAATTATTGTTTTTCTTTTCAAATGATAGAACTGTGTTAATCATCTCTCTAAAGTATTGAGATCACACTGTGTCCTCTAAACAATTATTATACTAAAAGAGTCAGCACCATGGAAAGGATTCTGGAGGAGGAGGAGCTTTCCTTCCTCTCAGAGTCGACTTAACCTCTGTGCTGTATAGAATTAATCACCAAACTAGTTAAATTCTAGTCTTAGCGTTGGCTAACCGTGTGATGGCCCATTGTTTCTGTACAGTATGGCTGCCCCTGTAGTCCTCTGAAGGCAGCAAACTTAAACCTCACAGCATCTCACTGGTAATCTGTCTCTAGGCTTTAGAAGTCCTCTATTCACCATTCATTATCTGGGAGAGGCTTTATGCCATGTGCCCCCCACCCCCACCTCCCTCTAATTACCTTTAGTACATGAACCCTGCAGCCTGCTATGAACACCCCCTCTCTCTGGGAGGCTTAGCTCAGTTAAGTCACATGCTTCTGATGAGCTGCCCCTTAAATTATATGCATACACACACAAGAGCTTAATCCTGCTCATCTGAACATGAAAGATGATGTTACTATGGCTTGTTTATTGTCAAAACATTGTGTCTTTTAATCAGAGTTGGGTGACCTGCTTTGTCGTTAACAACAGTGACAGTATCAGGTTTCTTCCAGGTGTGTCCCATGAGGTACACAGAATGAGCTGTGTGTTTTGGGCCTTGTTCATACCTGCACTGACATGGGTCTTGGGTGATCGAATCACAGGCAGACAGCTCTAGGTATGTCAGTCCACACCTGGCATTAGACTGTCTCCACGAGTCTCAGCGACCACTTGTAATCAGATCTAACCTCCCTGTAAATAAACATTATTTCTGTTTGCAAAGAAAAAAAGTGTAGTATAGTAGTATAACAGTAGTATATAACTTTATTTGGAGGGGAAAGTGTCAGGTAAAACATGACACAAAGGCAGCATACCTACATATCATCAGTCCACGATGTGTGATTGTTTGTCTGTGTATGTGTGATCAGACCTGATGGGTCCTGTAGTGTGACCAAGGCTTGAACAGAATGATTAGAATCAGAACATTTAAAAGGAGTCATGGATCCAGTAAATCCTCCCTCAGCACAGAATGTAAACAGAGATGCAGCAGCAGGAACTGAAATCCTACATACTGTCGGCCTGCAGGAAATCTGCTTGTCTGCCTCCATTATTGGCTTTCCAACCTCATAATCCCACAGGAGGGTAAAGGTCCCACCTGTGTGTATTGCAGTTTGTTGCATTACACAGGAGTCTTACATTAATCAGTAGTTCGGGTTAATCTCTAGGCTCAGCAGGTAGCATTAACCTGCTGGATGGCAGCCTCAGACCTGTTATGTCTACTTCATTCTCTCTGTGAAAGCACACATGCTGCTGTCCATAGCATTACCTCAGCACATCACAGCTCTTTACATCAGCCAACGGCCAGTGGTCCTGTTTCCTCTTCAGCCTGTGAGCAGATACATGCAGGAGGCTTTTATCTGCTTCTCAAACATGAAGACAGAAAGCTGGGCTGTGAGTGTACTCAGGAACAGAAGAATCAAGAGCTCAAATTTATTTTATGGTTCTAGTTGCTATGCAACAAAAACTTTGACAATACACAAGCTGTGCTAACTCACCTGAAGTAACAAAGGGGAAAATATTGAAATTGAAAAGGGCCTGTTACACAACTTTCAGACAACAGACCCGGGTATCATGATGCGGTTCAACTCAACATTTGTTGGACTTGTGTTGGACCCATTTGTACAAGCAGCTGTCACCCTGCTTCTCATTGTCAGTGGAGACTGCAGTCTGCAGTGTAGCTTCACTGAGAAACCTGAAAATGAATCTATAAAAGACATCTTCATAGAAAGAAAAGAATCATTTTAAGGCCTTTCTCTCAGTCATGCAAGACAGCAGGTGATGAATGACTGCTGCAACCAAACCACTGAAAATGTCCCAAACCTTTCAGTCAACCAAAAAGTTCATTTTGTGATTTTGTTTTGTTGCACAGTCCAACTTCAATCAGGTGGTGATATGTTTGTTCCCAGTCGAGCCTTGATACAGATGCAGAGTGAGGTTGCAACCGTGGAGTCCAACCCATCTGCTTTCTCTGGCTATAAGCAGGAGGGGTGGGGGTAGGGCTTCTTAATATATGTGTGTGTGATAAAGCTTAAGACCACGAATATGGTTGAATATGCTCAGACTTAATTCTCAGCTTCCTCGATGAGTTTGATTATGTGCTTTTGTGCCCTGGAGGGAGATGGGGGATTAAGAGAAGATTTTCAACAGCTTTCTCAGATTGCTGTCTTTACAATTTGAGAGCACCTTCACACTTAGTTAAATAGCTTCACAAGGAAAGTCCTCAGCAAGATCCAGCTCTCTTTGATCCTCTCCTCAGTCTGTCACATATGTATGTTCTTCCATACATCCAAATGCCATTTTGAATCAATTTCTTTGACTTTGGCCCATCTCTTCTTTTCTTGCCATCTTAGTCCTTACTCCTCTATTCATGGTCAGCAAGCTGCCAGCAAGCCATTCAACCAAATCCAGTGACATTATTTTCAATGTATTTTGTTCAGGACATCGTGTTCCACACCACTCCCTTGCCTCAAGTCCCCTCCTCCTACCCCAAGCCCCTAAATATCCCCTCACATGTGTTCCAAATTACATCCCTCACTTATTCCTGTCCTTACAACTTTTCACTGTTTGGACTGATCAGTAAGAAGTGTGAGGTGGTAAGGTTAATGGTTAAGAAAGTGCCTGAGTGGAACATCCATGCAAACAGAGGTTGCATTGAACTTAGTGCTGGTAGATTTCAAAGCCCCTGAGTGGAAAATTAGTGACCACTTGGAAGTTATAACTTAGGAGAAGATACTTATTTAAAGGATACTATAGGTGTTAGGTGTACAGAACACCTTACACCACATGTTACTAACTGTTCGATGGAACTGAATTTGACAAAGTACATTTTAGACAGAGTAATATCCCTCTGAGGCCTTCCACTTTATGTCATATTGCTGTTTTTAAGAGGAGAGAAAGGAGAGACTGTAAACAAATCAGTCGTGTCATATTAGCCTCCTCTCACTAGAGCATCTGAATAAAACATACACAAGACATCTCCAGTCTCAATCCTGCTGCCTGTTACACCCCCACTTTCAGAAAATGAGAGTTACAGCTTAAGAAGCCTTTTGGATTAGCCAGTGCTTGGCTAGAACGTAAGCCTCAACTGCCCCCATGATCTCAATTAAAAACTGGTGCCTTTAGCAAGGTTTTTGCACCCACTATGTTTTTTTCACAGTATGATTCAATTAAACCAAAGAAGTGTATGGAAATGGTTCTAAATCCTTTGTTTTTCTGTTCCTTTTCCCCTCTGCAGATGATCCAGCTGACCAGCGTACTTGTCTTATCTGTGGAGATCGTGCCACAGGCCTGCACTATGGCATCATCTCCTGTGAAGGCTGCAAGGGCTTCTTCAAGCGCAGCATCTGCAACAAGCGTGTGTACCGCTGCAGCCGTGACAAAAACTGTGAGATGTCGCGTAAGCAGCGCAACCGCTGCCAGTACTGCCGTCTGCTCAAGTGTCTGCAGATGGGGATGAACCGCAAAGGTAAAGTGTGTGTGTGTGTATATACATCTATCTATAAATACATGTAGAGAGAAAAAGAAAGTTTAATTAATTACATTTTTCATCAAGATCTCATTGCTCAAAAGATAACAGTAATTTGTTCTCAGGCTCCAGCCAGTTCTCAAAGTCCTGATGAAGGCAGCAATACATTAATGAATATTTGTATTTACAGTTCCTCTTGAGTGCTCAGTGAAGCACATACAGTTAAGTGCTAGATTCTTAATTCCATGAGCATATGCTGCCCCCTAGTGGAGGAAAAGCATTAAGTGACCTTTCAGTACTTCTCCATTCTGATGGCCTAATTTTATTTGATTTATTCTCCAAATATTTTGATTAAGGGAAGCTTGTCTTGACACATGAAATGGATTTACTTACCTCCCAGTTTTTCACAAATCATTCCCAGGGAACCGAAAAAAAACACGTTTGCCCGCCAACATAAACAGGTCCAGCTATAGTTTCTGAAGAAAAAAATCACCACGTGGAAATAAAGGATGTGAAGCAAAGCCCTGTTTGATTTGTTTCAGCCACTAGGTAGAGCTGTGATACTAATCATAGATCAAGCTTTGTCAGTGGACCAAATCTTTCTTTTTGTCTTGCAGCAATCAGGGAGGATGGCATGCCAGGAGGGAGGAACAAAAGCATTGGGCCTGTTCAGGTAAATCACTGACCTCACGTTCACCAGAAATGTTGTTTTTGTGACATTCACTGACCCTCTCCCTGCTTACAGTCACTGTATACATATTACCTGGCTTAGCTTGCTTACCATGAATGCAGTTAGTGCACAAACCATTCACTTAAATAACACTGAGTTGGAGTGCTACAATGCTAATGATTTGGGTGTACTCGTGAAGGATGTAATGAGAGTGAGCCCTGACCTTGTTATATCATCAGTATAATCATGTTGCACTGATTATTCCCTATTCAGCTCTGGCTTCATTATTAACACTGGTGAGAGAACAAATGGTCAGGAAAATGGGTGACATGAGGCTAAGTACCACTGAGTCACTATTCAGGGGAGGGATGTGGTCAATTCATTCCAGCTCAATTCAGCAAGTAAAAAAAACAAAAAAAACGGCTGCTTCCATTAAAAGATAGCTTTATTTCTAAACCCCAATGAAAGAAGGATCCCTCTGTCATTAATATGGAATGAATTGCTTTTTCAGTATATGTGCTGAATTGATAGAATTGAAAGTGAGTTGACCCCAGCCACAGATATAAGACACCGCATTTTCTGGCATGCTAACACCTTTCAAAACGGCTTTTGTCTGTGTTTTTTCCCTGCGCAGACCTGCAAGGGTTCTATTGTTTTAGGCGTGTGTGTATATCAGTCAGTCAAATACACACACACACACACACACACACAAACACACACATACATACCTGTTTGCCTCCTTTCTTTCTTTCTCTAGCTCCCTGTTTCATTGTTTGATTGTGTCCTTGCTCCTCAACATTTTAGTGAGAAGCAGCATAGAGCTAGTCAATGCTAATCAATTGAACACTGACACGCAGTGCTTTTTGTCACAAGGACGTGCTGTAAGCTCCAAAAAAAAATCCCAAACTCTCCTTGTGTGTGTGTTTTAGATCACAGAGGAGGAGATTGAACGGATCATGTCAGGGCAGGAGTTCAAGGAGGATGCCCCAGAGCACACCTGGGGCAACAACGGCGACAGCGACCACAGCTCTCCCAGCAACGGTGCCTCTGAGGGCAACCAGCCGTCACCTGCCTCCACTCTGTCATCCAAGTGAGTAGTTAATCTCATCCACTCACCGCACAGCGCCAGCACTAGGCCCATCATTGAGATAATGAGCCGGCCCTGACAGTCTAACACCTCGTTCCCATCTTACCCAGACTTTAGTTAAGGTATTCATCAGCCTAAGAATGCCTGAATATGCAGCTCCTCAGGCTTGGTGATGATAGCATACACAAAGAACTTGCAGCACTATCTGCTGTTCTTGCTATGGAGACGAGCGCATTGTCTATCTGCACTCATCAAGGACAAATATTGTCTCGATACTCGCATGACGGTATTTATTTTAGTCTCATTTTGTATAAACATTAGGTTTATCTCGGCAGCCACACAGCCTGGGAGCTATTCAGAGGAATACTTGTTTTATCAAATTAAATCTGAGCAGAAATGAACAACAAAAACAGAATGCTTGAGTGGCGTAGGCTTTGGTATGCAGGTACAAAATGAACTGCAAAGTTTTGTCTACAAGTTTCTAAAAAAATAGCAAAAATGTTAATAGAAAAGAGGATGGAGCTCCACCACACTGTCCCAGATAAAGGTTAAAAGTTTAAAGAAACAGTCTATGTCCAGAACAGAGATATAGTAGGTCTGTGGTGTGTTTAGCCTAGCATAGCACAAACACAGGAGGTAAAGAGAAACTACCAGCCTTGCTCTGTACGAACACACAGATATGAAGTGCAGTCTTCTTACCTGACTCTGGGTAAGACGGTAAACTATTCCTTAAATGTAAAAAAAAATTCAAATGTGCCCCTATGTGGCCAAGTGTGTGTGTGTAACCTTTGAACTCTGTGTATCTAGTCGCTCTGTGGAAATGAACGGCTACACGGCAGCCCTCAGGGACCAGTACATCAACACCTCCATGTCCACACACTACCAGCTCCTGCCTCACCTGTTCAGCTACGCCGCCCAGTCTGGCCTGCTGGCCCCCCAGCCCCGCAGCCTCTACCCACAGTCCCACCCATTGGTTCTGCAGCTGGTGGCTGCGGAAGACCTGGCCCCACTGGCCACTCCTATGCTCATAGAAGACGGGTGAGACAACACATTCACATGATGTAGATTTCTTCCCAGCATGTATGCTGATTTAAATTCTATCATATGACCAGAGATTTAAAAGACCACGCAAGTTGTTTTTCATGTCTTGTCCCATTAACTACAAACTGCTAGCGCAGACTCTAAATACGACATTATAGTCGTCACATCATTTGGCTATTTCAGAGTTTCTATGAAATGAAACTGGTCTGTCTATTTCATTTGCAAAAATTCTTAAGTTCTACTACACACTAGGCTGTCAGATGAACCTGGGTATGAGTCACTGTTAAAAACACTATATATATATATAAGTAGAACTGTTGTTTAACTCCATCTTAGAAAAATGCAGTGATTTTTGAAATGATGCAGCATCTGGAAATTTGTCTCTCTCATTGTCTTATTTGATGGAATGTGTTTTCATCTTCAGTGTTAGTGTAATGTAGTAAAAGCATGGTAACAGTCATTTTAGCATTACATATGAAGTCAAATTTCATGTCCGAGGCAGTCTGGTTTTACACACAAATACAATATCTGCATCATATATAATGTAGTTCCCAAAGTAATCCTTTGTTATTTTGTTCATTCCAGGTACAAAGTGACACAGGTGGAACTGTTTGCCCTGCTGTGTCGCCTGGCAGATGAGTTGCTCTTCCGCCAGATCTCCTGGATCAAGAAACTGCCGTTCTTCTGTGAGCTCTCCATAGAGGACTACACCTGCCTCCTCAGCTCCACCTGGCAGGAGCTCATCCTGCTCTCCTGCCTGACCATCTACAGTGCCCAGATCTTCGGAGACCTGGCTGATGTCACTGCTAAGTACACACCTTCTGATGACGAGTTGCAGGGGTGAGTGACAACGTATTGGAGAGGAAAGAGGGATCAGAAAGTTTGGTTAGAGCTGCCCATAGTTGTTTTGTTTTATTGCCCAAGTTCATTGCGACTTTGCTCTTATTGTTTATGCTTGGACAGGAATGATGGCAAAAACGATAAAAATAAGTTGGAATTATCTGTGTGAATGTGACATTATCCCAAGACCTAACCCTCTACACCTTAGTTTGTAACCAGTTTGTAACCACCAAACAAAGAACAGAGGTGAAGTATGGCATTTACTTAAAACTGTACAGATCAAATAACAATGTGTAACATGAAAAGAGTAACTCATGATGAGCCTACAGAGAAATATCACCAACTCTGCTGTTTATCTTGGCTTTACTGGGCATTTTAGCATCTTTAAGGCTTTTGAGGTTTGGTCACAGTGCTTCATCGGCCTTGTTTCTATGCAGTTGTTTTCAGTAGAAAAGGCTCTACTGTACATTAACAGACATAAAAGCAGATTGGGACAGAAACACAACAAAATGAATGCTGACATTGCTCTGTGTCTTCTGGATGTATAGATGGATACACTACTGATCAAATGTTTTGGAATACATCTATTTGTCTATTTGTCTAGTTTTTATTGAAATTTCAGCAGTTCTAATTCAGTGAATAACCCAAAAGATCTAGGTATAGGTTTAGGTAGCCAAAAACTGGAAAACCTTGTAAATTTCATAATAAAAATAGGCCTTTTCAGGGATAACAAATAGTTTACAGCTTTTCTGCAGACAGTTCCTATAGGTGTCCCAAGTAGTTAGGCAGTGTTACTACATGTAATATTAGAACAACGCTGTACAGCAGGAGGTAGACCTGAATATCAATATCAGAGTGATGAGAGAGAGGCAGTCTGGTTGGTCAGAGGTTCATCCTACAGCAAGATAATAAACCAGAACATTATGCTATGTTCTTCTTTCACTATTCTCTACCCCCCTTTAACCCTAACCCCCTAGTGCTGCTCATGGTGGGATCTGTTGGGTCTCTCTCTGTAAATACCTATTTTAAAGAGTACGGTCTAGACCTGCTCTATATGAAAAGTGCCTTGAGATGACTTTTGTTGTGATTCTGTGCTATATAAATAAACTGAATAACTGAATTGAACATTAGAAGAACAGAACTAAATGGAGGCTTCACATGATGATGACAGTCTCCAGACTTGAACCCAGTGGAGCTGGTAGGTGATAGTATGTCAGTATGTGGCCAAAAGTGACTTAATACTGCTTTAAAGCAAATGTCAGCCAGTTGACCAGCATCATCATCACACCAGCACAACAATGAGGTAGCCCCCCATATTTATTCTGATATCTGTGCTTACATAGAGGAATGACTTAAGAAATTACCCTCATTCATATCTGTTAGTAATATCTCATGGACAGTGACTCATATTGCCTCCTACTTCTCTTTTGTGGGGCCATTAACATAAACAAGATAGTAAGTGTATGATTTAACCTGTGGGAGCCTTGCCAATATAATATTTCACTAGAGGAAAGGTGGATATCAGGAATTAAATGTTCCCATCTGCAACAACAAGCTTCTACAAAGGCGAGATGTTCCACTTTGTGAGCTCAGTATCTCTAAAAGGGTTTGATATTTTTCCTTAACAAAGCAGGGAATGTATTGTTGTTGGATGAGGGCCAGTGAAGTGGTCCGTGAATGGGAGGACTCCTCAGGACAGAGCTGTGGCTAGCACCGTCTGGCATGTGAAATACACACATGTCCCATGCTAGGTAGAAAAGGATGAGTGGGCGTTTGGCTCTGTGTAAATCAGACCAGAATTATCTGACCTCATGACACGCATTCTCCTAATATATGGTGTTGTTCTGCTGCTTCAGTCAATTTGCCTGTAGTCTAGGAGAGAACATCTGATTTACAGTGGCAGCACTAAAGTTTGCGAGTGAGATTAGAAGTGTGAGAACCAGGGAACTGAGGTTTGATGGGTGGAATTAAACTTTGCCAGTCTCTGTAACACTTTCAAAAAGCTGAGGGATCAGCAAGACGTTCGTGAAGCTTGACACATTCCCTCCCTCATTTTTGCCTTGTTCATTGAAGCGTAGAAGATAATAGTGTTAAAGGGATTTTACACTTTTTGATGTGCTGCTCCACTTCATCACAGTGGAAGGTGAACATGTGTTTAGCTCCTGTTTTGTTTGGAGAATTTAACTTTAGGTTTGTACTAATGCTCAAGAGACAGCTATGTACTATTGACATGTCTCGAGCTTAACTGACCAGACTGTGTCTGATTCCTCAGCTTCAGTGAGGACGGGATGGAAGTCATGGAGAGGTTGATATATCTGTTTCGCAAGTTCCACCAATTGAAGATCAGTAATGAAGAGTATGCCTGTATGAAAGCCATCAACTTCCTCAACCAAGGTAACAGCACAACCTATACTGTATAAGTACCACTATAAGTGGATCCAAGCATTTGTTGACTCTTTCTGTGCTCCCCACCTGACTTTCTCCCATCATTCGTATCATTGCAGATATCAGAGGACTGTCCAACACCTCCCAGCTTGAGCAGCTGAACAAGCGCTACTGGTATGTGTGTCAGGACTACACTGAGTATAAGTACCCGCACCAGCCCAAACGCTTCCCTGAGATCATGATGTGTCTGCCGGAGATCCGCTGCATCGCAGGTAAGGCCTTCAAGTACTATATAGTACAGTGGTTAGTATGTTTTGTGTTTCATTCAGTGCGTCTGTATCCTATGATGTGATGAAAATGGCGGCAGGTAACTTCAAATATTCTTGTTTCCAATACTAGTAGCTACCCCCTCTCCTTCCACTTGATTTTTAGTTGTTTTTTTTTTTCCTATCACTGGACTCAGTGTCCCGTGAACAGAAAATTCACCCAAGGCTGTCAACCTGTGAAAGTTCTTTTGACAGCTTGTGTTCACCATTGAATTTCTAATTCTCCATGTGCTCCCATTTTAATTTGCTGTTGACGCAAACTCCAGACTTCCTCTATTTTTGTCACTTCTATCAGTACAGCAGTCATGTTGTACTGTAGTATGTTACTCTGAGCTTTGTTCCACGTTATGTTACTGTTGAGGACACTCACTGCTCCCTCCACTGTTGCGTCTCATTGTAAACCTTCCTGCAGCTCAAAGAGCATAGTCTTTCCCTGTTGGTTAGGAAAAAGCTGCATGAAGTGTTGAGTTTCATTAAGAGTAACTTAACACCAAGTGGTGAGTAGTGATGAGTGTAATATGACTCTGTTGTTGTTTATGATGGAGTTAGTGTGGTGAGAGTTTATATTATGGTGATGTTTCACTGGAGGTCATGTAAGTCCTCCTCAGTCTTTGCTCAAGATGGATTATTATATTATTTGAGACTCAGCCATTATCAAATTTCAATTTCAACATCAAATTTATTCAAAAACTCATAGCATGTCAATGTAAACTAGGCTAAGCTAAGCTAATTATAAACTAAAGTGTTGTTTTTGTTTGCAGGGAAGCTAGTGAATGTCCCTCTGGAGCAGCTCCCCCTCTTGTTTAAAGCAGTCTTGCACTCCTGCAAATCCAGCCTGACCAGCTACAGGACCGGCCCATTGCCCTGTGTGAACACCTCCACCGGAAACTAGACCCCCCCTCCCTGACCCCCCGAGTCGAGGGATTGGTCTCCCCTCTTGTGAATGTGACAAGCAACTAGTTTGTTTTTTGTAACTTTTTTCTTTATATATTTATTACATGACAGAGCTGAATGTATGCTGATTTACACTGTGCACATGCTTCTGTACAAAACAAATGCTCATAGATGCATTGGTCTTTGGAGTTTACAAGTGTGTATCCAGTTTGCTCAATGTGTCAGTGTTGCCATTGTTAGAGCTAGACTTTAAAAGAGTTTATTTTATTCAGACGGGGGCAGATAGACACGTGATTAGTGTTTTGAGACTACCTCAGGAAGATGTTATGATGTTATGTATTTTCAGGTACCTTTTCTGTTGTTAAATGAAGAGTGGCCCAGTCTAAAACCAGATCCCTGTGGATGTTTTGGCACCTCAATCAGAGGCTGAATGTTCATAGGGGCTTCATAAATCAAACAGTGTTTTGTTACACTGAAAATGCAAAGTGAGTTAGTAAAACTGAGCTATTTTATCTGCATGGTCTCCCAGATGTCCTGCTAATGGGAGGTGTTCTTGTCAATTTAACATTCCATGAGTTAAGGTGACAGTCATTGGATCTGTGGGATCTTCATTGAAAAAGGAGCATACGGGTATTTTTTTACAATCATAGACTGGGGATGTAAGGCTTTATTGCAAGGGAAGAGGAGGATAGCTAGGTTTGCTGTTTTAGTTTTATTGTTTTTCCTTTTTTGACCAAAGTGTTATGCAATGCTTTTTTCAAACACCCATTGATGGGTAGGGAGCTGATAGCTTCACAAAAAATTCTTATCAATGAAGGATCAGGATAAGAAATTAATCAATCTGTGTCAGAGGGGAGAACCCTCTGCTGGACAGATCAGATGAGTATGTTGCCGGATTTCATTCTAAATGCTGCTAAACATGCACACATTCTTATGCACACATATATGCATAGAGCAGATGTGATTCCCAGTCTTTGCTTTTCCCTCTGCTTTTTGTCAGATGGCTCGTTTATTGGGCTCTGCTGCCTTCAGTGTCAGGAACTTGGTGCATTGTAGCCTGCTTTTTACAACATTTCATCACCTAAATTTAAGGTCCATGATACTGATGTTTGGTTAGAATTATAGTCTGTATAATGTTGACTTCTTCAATTTATTCAGCGCAAGTGAGAGATCTTGGGTCAGTAGATGTATACTTGACATAACTGGAACTGACAACAACTGGATCCAAATGTGGACAGAGGTGGACAGTCAGCATTCATTACCTTTGGTTCATATGAAGATGGCGTAGAACATTAGCTTCTGTTAGCTTATCCAGCTTTTAACCACTCTGCAAAACCCCAGATTAAAAACCAAGTTTCATTGGAAATTAGACTGCTTTCATGTCTTGTCAGGTCCAATCAAAGTTTTGCACAGACCAAAGACTGGTAGCAGTTTAAGTTGAACCTGACTGCGATCTGAGGGGCATTTCAAACGGTGGACCTGAGACTTGGTTCAGGTCTGTTCCTCAGGGTTTTAGTGGGTGAGGTTGGCCAAGAAATCAACAAATGAAACTTCTTTCATGGACTGGCTTCAAGTTTATTCTCAACAAAAAGTTTGCAGATTATCACTTTAACCCAGATAAAAGTGGATTCAGTGTGATTGATATGGGCCAGGTCTCAATGATTCTAGGCTAGGTTTAGAGAATTTAGGTGACTTACCCCTGGCCTGCATACCCTCTGTGACAGATATGCACATTGTTTAAAAAAAAAGCCATAGAAAATGGTCTTTATTTTTGAAGTATGAGATGATCATTTCTTGGATTCTTCAAGTTTTTAGCCATTTCAAGATGTACGAACAATTTTGAAATGCAGGCAAAATGCAGTCCTCGCAACGACTCTCTTTTTTGCACACGACGGTGAGGTTTGGAGACCTTGACCACTGACCTCAGCCACTGCCCACCCAGTGTGTTCCTCTCTCTCAGGTCCCTGCCGACCTGGATCTAAACAGGGTAAAGTGAGTGTTATGTATTGCATTCAGGAGTTCTTCAGTGGCCATGCTGATGTACTTGTAGTATTAGTAGACATAGGTTCCAGGACATTGTAGGTCCTCTGTAGAAAAAAGTGTTTTTCTTTTCCATTTTATTTCTCCCAAGGTCCTTACCCCCCCCCACCCCACCCGCCCAACCCCACCCCTCTTCATTCAGTGAAAGTGGATGTAATTTGAAGGTGAAGCATGCAATGTGGATTTTTGTCTTGGCATTGATAATGGGTGGAGCGCAAGACAGTGGCATCTTCTGAATGTCGTGGCTTCTCTCTCCTGTTTCCATCCACCTCTCTGTGTGTAGCCTGTGTGTAGCCTTGCACACATATATGCATAGAGCAGATGTGATTCCCAGTCTTTGCTTTTCCCTCTGCTTCTTGTCAGATGGCTCGTTTATTGGGCTCTGCTGCCTTCAGTGTCAGGAACTTGGTGCATTGTAGCCTGCTTGTTCCTCATTCAAATGTTCCAGTTAGCCTCTTTTCATCTTTTGATTTTTATACATTTTCATGTACCTTTGTAGTTATTGTGAATGTTTGGGGGTTTTGTTGTTTTTCACTTTTTTTTGTTTGTTTTTTTTCCTTTGGTTTTGTTTTGTTTGTTTGTTTGTTTTTTTGAGTGGAGACAGCTCCTGAAATTTTCTACATTTTGAATGAATTCTTGACTTTTTTGGACATGATCATTAATAACACTATGAAAAAAAGGTATTACTCAGGCAATGTCAGTCACGTTTTATATGGACAATACTGACATTTTGGAGTCTTTTATGTATTATTTGAATCATTTTACAATGCAAAGGGTATGTTTTAGAGCTATTGTTGGTTCTAAACTTGAATTAAATTACATTCATTTTCTACCATAGTGTTCTCAGAGCAGCTTAGTCAGGTGTGTGGAGAATATCGTCTCCCTCCATATAGTGAAATGTACATCAATCATCACACAGGCTTAAAGGGTCATTTTACCTACATTACAACACATGCATTAAAATATTTTCTCACTCACCTCTGGTGGTGTGTCACCATGAAGATAGTTTTGGTTTTATCTGCTGAAGTTTTAGGATATCCATCTCTGAAATTTCTTTAACCCTAGTACAGTGGACATGGATGGTATTTAGTTTGTGGTGCTTACATTACTAAAAAAAATACATTTAAAATGTTCAACATTACACATTTCTACAGGAGAACTATACTGACTAGTTTCTGTTTCTGTGTCACTGTGTTTTCATTGGAACTACTTTCTAGCAAAGAAATAGTCCCTCTGAAAACTGTCACCATGAAGTGTTTTCTGTTAATTACCTAGAGTGACAAGCATGCTGTTTCTGAAAGGCTTTGGCTGAATTTTCTACATGTAATCAGCTAGTTCTGTCAGCACTACACAGATATTTTAAATACAGGGCAAATAAACCCATGACTATCTGCAGGGCAGGACACCAAGTGAGAAAATGTGTTTTTTGTCATTTTGATGATCTGACCCTTTAATTCACTTTTTCTCAGGGATAGAAACATTTATGTAACAAAAATCTGAGTGATGATCTATCATGTTAAAGGAAAAATCCCCCTAAATGCTTTACCACTGTACAGAAACTACAACAATGAAACTTAGCAATGAAATTTTTTAGCTGCCAGGTTTTAGAGTGAGAAAGTAAAGAGAAAGTCTAATGCTGCCAGTTTGCACTGATGTTTATCAGTCCCACCTCTCTGTACAGAAACAGTGAACAGAGAAATGTAGGATAGTGCTAACTACAGCAGAAGTACCAAAGAAAGGTTCAGGGTGGCCAACAACAAAGTCACTTCATGTTAACTCCAGTAACTCCAGGAATGCACTGAACATCACAGACTGCTGAGATCTGACGGTGGAAGAGGATCTGAAGTGGGATTTTTCCCTTCAATGTAGCAGCAAATGCTAATCAACATTTAAAAAAACTCACCACAGCTACCTTACTACCACTGCTCTGACTTCCTAACTGGTATATTTTGATACATATGTGCTGAAGAAAGTGTTCTTTTTATTTTCTGTATTTGTATTTTTTGCAGACAAGGGATGTCATTTGCAATTTCTGTACTGAAACTACCTCTTTATTTGTCATCATGTTACTTTCATATCGGTGATTTTTTTTGTCTTATTTATTGGTTTCATTGCACCAATGTTCTGTTATTTTGTGTCTCTTATTTCACTCAGTGACTTCTCAGCTTTAGAACAAGTGCTGATACCTGTTTTCATTCCTCTTTTTTAATGCGTAAACATGTTGCCTCATATTCATCTACTCACAGTTGTCTGCTGTCAGCAGCTTTTTTTCCTCTGAAGTATGTTACACTCCATTTCACATTTCAGGGACCTTCCTTCTCCTTTTTTTGGCTTTGTTTCATGTTAAAGTAGTGTCATCTTTTATTTCAATTCTGTCCTGTTATTATGAATCTAAAACCAAAGATGAAAGAATGTCAATGACAATGTTAGCGTACTGAAGCATTCACGTGATGCATTCTTACTGCAGTTAACTGGTGCTTTATTTTCCTATCCTGACCTTTTTGGAGTACATTATCTTGTGAATGGCTGTTTGTTGTGTACACCACATCACGGTGCGCCACTATATGTGTTTTTTTTTTCCTCTACTGTGCTCCGTGATTGTTTTTCATTGACAAGGCGGTTCAAGGTAACAATGGGGCTGCTATCATATCTGACTGCCAGTGTTGCTTATGATCAATTATTAATCAGAGAATGTAACTGAGGTCAAACTGACATCTCCTCCTGTTTACATGCTTTCGCGTACTCGTGTGACCCTGATGCTGTGGCACGCGACCACAGACAGACTAGTGCAGTGTTATCACTGGGGTTGGACTCATAGCTTTTTAATAGAAGTTGCCAGCCTTACTTGCTCATATGAGCATCATTACCCCATACAATATAGGAACTCTTAGGAACAGTTCTGCCTTTAAAGTTGCATCCTGGGTTGTCATAGTTGAATACTTTTTTTAAAACATAATTCCTATCACGTAAGAAATATTTTACTTAACTTATTTTGGGGGTGAAAACCAGAAATGTTCACTTTAAACATCCATTTGATCCTGCAGAAAGAATTATTGAAGTTTGACCTATTTGTATTGTATGTTCACACATGCAGTTTTGCAAAGAAGTGGATGGTTTTAATGGACTTTCCATGCAGATTCACTTTAATTCTTTTCCTCCACATAGTAGCATTTAACTATGGATTTATTTACGATCTCGTCATCTGGCTGCTAATGATGCTTGTCTTGGACTGCTGTTATAATTGTCCACTGGTGTCACCACGTTTCCAGATCCAGTAATGAAAATTGATAGATGTCATTATAACCAGTAGGAATAATGTTCAAAGAAGAAACTCTAAAGAAAAGAAAGGTTAAACCAGAGTTCGCACTGTTTTTTTTTTTTTTTTTTTTTTTTTTTTTGCAGCTGTGGTCAGGAAGGAGGCACCATCCATCTCATGAAAGAGTCACTCACTAATTCTCTGTCAAAGGCCAGTATAGGCAAACCAGCATATCACCAACATGGTGTCCAACCCTAGTGCTGTAACACTGTTAGAACCCTTTTGTACAGGAGCACAAGATGAGAAGAGTTTGGGAGAAGTAAGAGAGTAGAAAAATCTTGACATATCTCAGGGAATAAATAGCTTTACACACAGTCATCACCTGTGATCAAACAATTGAAACACCATTGTTTTCTTCTTCAGAAATCTCTTGTCTGCTCTTGTTACTTTAACTACCTGTGAAGAATGTGATCCATTACGTGTTAAAAGCATGTTTAGAATGTGTTAGGACTTGAAACCAAATAAATGTGAACGTTATGCAAGTGTATGCAGACTGTCCTACATTTTTCTGTCCACCTTTGACTTTTATACGCAACAGTATAGTGATCATAGAAACTGATGTAATGATAGTCTATTCAGTCAATGATACTGAGCTTACTGGGGAATAACAAGGCAGAGGGTATAAAGCTAAAAGCTGTGTGGAATGGAGTTTGGATATACTTGTCCCTGACCTGTTGCTCAGCGAACACCAATGTGTTTTTCACATTGAGATACTAGCATTAAAATCATTAAAATAAACACAAAAAAGTGTGTTTCACCCTGTTTCAAACATGCCAGATCCATTCTTACTGCAAGTCATGGCAACATAGGTGAAATTTATATTTTTATTAGTCAGTTGCTCTGAAAATGCTAATATTCAGTGCACTGGCTTGGCTGCTGTTGTTCATAAAATATACACAATACTGCATATAATTAGAAATTTTGTATGTTTAATACAACTGTTTTATTGGTTTATAATTCTTCATATAACATACAGTATTCCTCAACAATCACGCACTGAGCCTAAATGAATTCTGAATAAACATAAAAAACAAATATTTGCAGCATATTAAGTAATCCTAATAAAAATATTTCATACTGAAATTACAATATTTTTTGATCATCCATTTTAACAAAATACAGCCACACCACTGACTTCCTTTGACAATTAGTTTGCAGCTGACTCAGAGAAGTTACACCTAACAGGACCTAGTCAGACCCCGCCTGGGTTTTCACAGGTAGCCTGTCCACAAGACCTCTGAATGTGCCCTGTGGTATCAGGCACCAGGCTGTAAATCGCAGATTGTTCAAGCCCTGTAAGTTGGGCATTCAAGGATCTGACTTGTTTTTTACATCCCTCAGATGCTTGATTGGACTGAAATGAAATGAAACGTCCGCATGCATAAAAGCTGTACTGTCACTGCATGCAGTATATGCTGCTTCTCTTTGGCTGTCAGGCTCACACAGCAGCAGTAACAACATAACGTGAGGTACAAACAAAAGTCCCACTAACTACAGTGCATTGACTAATGTTAGCTAAACAAAGCCAAACTGCTGTGGTATCTGCTGCTGCTGCATTCTGAGATTTTGCTGTTGCTCTCTGGCAACATGAAGAGCCATCCTTAATATTAACACCTGTGTCTTTCCCATTGTGACAAGTTGAAATGTCTGCTGTGAAAAAGGCCTGTGGAATGAATACGAAGTATTCACTGCATGGACGTCATGCCAACAGTCCAAAGATGCAAATCCATCATGTTTTAAAGATGCACAGATGTTTTGTAGACTTACAGATGTGCAACAATTGTGTTTATGCAAATTGAAGATAAGTGTCTGAAATCACAATTCACCACCAGCCTAAAGTGGTGGTAGAGTTTTTTGCTTGAACTTATCGTTTTGAAGTAAAAGTTGATTATACAGTGTAGTTGGCTATAAATAATGACACCATCTATGTTTAGATTGATTCATTGTCACTAGGCATTTCTGGCAGCCACCAAGTACAAAAACTTAGGGGAAAATGAAGGCTCGATTTGTGTGCCTTCCACTGTATATATTGTTCATAGGTATATCCAGCTACAGCCATTGCACAAATGTGAAGAGCAAACATGTAGGAAGTTGAAGGAAGTTGAAGGACGTTGAACTTCCAAATATGGTACTGCACACTCAAAACAGGAAGAGGAGGGAGAGGAGTATAGATCTTTTGTTTTGGTAGCTTCCCTAAGCAGCGGAAATGGTGGACAGTGGAATAACCGGGGCAAATATGGAAATTCTACCCAGAGCCCTGTTGTTAGAGGAGGCAAAGAGGGCAAAGAGGAAGAGTGACAGAAAGGCCTGATGTTATATAACTTACTCTAAATATTAGATGTCTTTGTCTCTCAGTTTTGATGTTTTTTTAACCTACAAGTTTCAATTAAACTCTTGATTTACATGTCACAAAAGCTCAGAGGCAGTAATGTGTCAGTGTGTGAATGGGTGTGGATGTGTTAAAGCGCTTTGTGCATAGAGCAAGCGCTGTATGAATGTCTGTGTGAATGGGTGAATGTGACACGTAGTGTAAGGTGCTTTTAGTGGTCGATATGACTAGAAAAAGCACTATATAAGTAGAAGTCCATTTAGCATTTACCATAATGGGCAACTGCCATGGTGATTTCTCAATCAAATTTAGTTTAAACAATGCAAGATTTTTGAGACCATCCATTCCCATTTGTAACACCTCACACAAAAAATAAATTAATTCACTAAAATAACATAATAAAATGATCACAGGAACTTATCAACTCCTAGAAACATCCACCTCAGAAACTAGACAGTGTTTATCTTTGTTTCCACAATGTAATCAGAAAAAAAACAACATTTAAATTAGTAATACTGTATATACATGTAGTTTAACAGTAACCAGGTTGGATGAGAAGCATAAACTGCTTTGGTCAAACTACATTTTTATACTTTCCATATAATTTTGAGTGGGGGGGGGCAGGACCTGTTATATTGTGATAAGTTGACATATGGGAGGCGGCACCAGATCCACTACCTGCACTGTGCTTCTGCACAGGGATGGAAATTATATCACTCCTCTCATCTGACTTTGACAACAAAGAAGCACATTTCCCAACAGTTTAATTTAATAATAGAGCACCTTTCAAAACAAAGTTACAAGTGTTTTACTATAAAAACAGATAATGCAAGTAAGTAATCATAACAAATATTATTTAAATAGTTACAACAAATACAAACAGTTAAGAATAAATCATATGATAAAGTAGAATCTTAAGAAGAGTTTACCTGCCTGGGATCTCCAGGCATAATAATGCCAACATCAGCATGTCTTAGCCTAAACACCCAATCAGCCCCTCACACACTCACACACACTTGTACACACACACACATTATCTTGTCTGTGAGTGATGGTTGTCAGGAGGGCAGCTGATTGCATCATGAGTGCGAAGCAAGCCGCAGGTCCACAAGGCATCACTTTATCTCCTCAAGGTTGACTGAGTGGCTTTTGACAGGCCGTCCTAACCCCCCCCCCCCCCAAAAAAAGCTCTAATCAGATCAGAACCTGTCAAGGCTGCAGATCCCCCTGGGCACAACAACACTGCTGAAGGGCTGGTGGGGGGCGGGTGGTCAGACGATGGATTTCAAAAATGATTATATAAGAGTGCAGGACCTGAGCCTCACTATCTGCTGGGAGATAGCCATCTCACAGGAGAACAGACATGTTATTATCAGTGTGAAGGGTGTTTATTTACCTGATGTGTGTTTCTGGTCTCACCTTGGCACGCAGCATCAGATGCTGCCCTTCACAAATGCTAACCACTGCGATTGTGTTATCAGTACCAAAAGTCCAACATCCTCTTTCTCTTTGATAAAACACACAGATGTTTCATACACTGTTTACTCATGTCCTGGACCTCAGATATACAGTGGGATCACTGTTCTGATCACAAGCATAGATGTAATGTAAATGTATATGAGGGTAATTGATGCTGTGATCAGTATAAGGTAAGAAATGCACCAATGGAAGCAACATAATTTATACTATGTCCACATTAAGCTGCTTAAATTTGGAAACATCTTTGTCTCTTTGTTTCGGCCTTTCATCCAGACTAAAGCAGCATTTCTCTTCCCCCAAAACTGAGCTTTTCCAAAATAGCCTACTGTGTGTATTGCACATCTTAAAATACCAGTTTGGTGCTTCCATGTTTACGATGTAAACTCCTAAGACCTAAGACAGCTTATTGAAATAACCTTCAGTTGCCTCCAACGTTCTCTAACTCTTGACATTAACATGGATTTATGTTGATTTGGTCAGACAACGTCATGATTCTAAAATAAGGATTATATCACTGCAGTGCAGCAGCGCGCGGGGGGGGGGGGGGGGGGGGGGTCACTACAGGTAAACATGTAGCATTCATGGGCCGTGATTAAATCACTATTTCATAGTTGCTCAGTTGTCTGACAACAAAACCAGAAACATAACTTAATGACAACAGCTATATCATGAATACAGCTGCATTAAAACAGAGTGTTGGTGACCTCACAGATGGGGGTTGTGTGGCAGCTAAGTTAAGAAGATAATTTTTTGTGGTCTAACTTTTTCTGTAGTTATGCATTTTAAACACTGATGCAAATTTTGATCAGATTGTTTTCACACAATTGTTTTTATTTAGTTAGTTTGGAAGTTTTTAGTTAAAGATATCACTGTGCACCAGTTTGTACAGTTTACAACTAGACTGGTTTTTAGCAGTGTTGTCCTGTTCCCAGATCTCAGCCATTACAGAGGTAAGTACAATGTTATCATAGACCAGGTGATATGTGAAACTGATTCACTCACTTTTGCTCAAACAGATTCTCCCCACTCAGCAACACACCTGCTGAAAAATCAACCGAGAGTGGACGACTATGAAACGTATGTAAAGCTGCTGGCTAAGGATAAAGATAAATACAGTAAGACTGTAATTCACTTCAGTAAAAACATCTGATTACACCAATCAGAGGTCAACCAAAATTACAACCAATGTTGAGTTGGTGTGTACTTTTGCAAAACCAATGTTGGATGCCTTAGTTTTCTCTGGACCCTCTCTAATGTGACCAGTGATGATATGGACAGTCACATGTCATCATTCAGCTGCGGCCTGTTGAGGTGGCGTGCTGCAAACCATGTGGGTTTTGAAGAAAACTGGAAGACTCTCTAAGGGAGACCTGGTCTGATTAGGAGAGATGGCATTCACCCCCCTTTGGATGGGGCAGCTCTCATCTCTAGGAATGACTGAGGTTTTTAGAAAGCCAACCCAGAGCTGAGACCAGGGGGCAGAGTTGCAGTGTTACACACTTCTCTGTCACCCCTCGATATCCCATTTATACTGAGTCTGCCCCCCCCCCCAGCCATTTAAATGAAAAGTAAACAGAAGAGGAGTTATTCACAGTAACCCAATAAAACCACCACCAGTGCAAAAGAACAAACAAAACAAAATAACAGAAAATTAAATATCGATTATTAAATATTGGCTCTCTCTGATCCAAAGCTGTATTAGTAAATGATATCAGATTATTATACTGATCTATTTTGTTTCACTGAAACCTGGCTGTGTCAGGATGGTTATATCAGAAAATCAAAATATAGACAAAAAGATATTCCTCCATGGGTGATAATTTTAAAAAAGTATTAAACAATTACATAATTAAGAAATATAGCAAATACAGGCATGAGTGTGATACAAGATAGTGATTCAAATAATAGCAAAATATCTGCTGGCAGACTACACCACTGCACTCTATCTAGTAGTACAACACATGCTACTTTAATGATGTTTCTACTACAATATTTTGTGTTAATTTTCTCTGCTTAGAATACACCCTGAGAACTACTGTGCCAATACTATCACTTGCTAATGAACTTGTATCAGTTAAGGAAATGTATTTTGTAACTTGTGTCTCAGTGATTGAACAGTTCTGACATCAAATCAGTTGTCTTGCTGTTATATTTCTGTACTGTGGTTTTGATATGTGATGTTGAAGGGCCTCCCGTACACAACCTGTATAGTACTAATTTGGTATTTTTTTTATTTTACTGGTAATTATTTTTTATGGACACTTGTGAGCATTAAATCAAATCTTAAAATGTCTAGTCACAGATGATACATTCAGTGTATCATGTACTGACAAGACCTCCCTCCCCACGTACAAACACACATTAGTTTGGTTTTGGCCTACACTAGTTACGTCAGTCGGCACACATGTCAAGGCTAGAACTGGCTGTGCAGCTCTGCCTAAACTCTTCCACTTTGGCTTCTCCTGGCTCATGTTAGCAGAGCATGTGCTCCACCACGTTCCTTAAGCGTGGCTTCACCAGGTGTGGTCCTCCTCCCTTTGCACACCCCCTCCTCCTCCGCTCCTCCTCTCCTCCCCTCTCCCTCTCATCTCGTTCCCCTTGACCCTGACACACTGCGACGTACACGCTGATAATGGGACAACAGCCCCGCCATTCCTCACCCCTTGCCAACTGACACACATCCAGAGGGGGATAACCTTATTCCCTCACACTTCTTGATGCCTCTGCTGCCATTTCCTCTGAGCCTCTGCAAGCGCTCTATCCCTCTTCCTCTTAATGTCTTCTTCCACACTATATGATCAAAATGGAGAGTTTGAAAAAAGAACAGCATTACTGGTGGTGGGGTTGGAAAAATGTATATTAACACCTAAAAGTGCAGATATACCTATTCAGTTCTAGCTCAAATAATATTTCCCATGTCTGCATAGTCACAAATGTGAGTATGGTATAAACTGTATCATCTGCTTAAGTCATGGCAAGCTGTATAATATTATAAAGAGTATGGTCTAGACCTGCTCCATATGAAGAGAGCCCTGAGATACCTTCTGTTGTGATTTTATGCTATATAAATAAAACTGACTTGACAACTTGAATAGTCATCAGATATGATTCATATGGGGTTGAGAAACTCACATTAAAATTTAAACCATTTATTGCAGCAATATGAATTTTAGTTGGTGGTGTGGTTCTGCTCATGTGATGCTCTGGAACAAATCTAAGCAAAATTGACACTGAGGCCACAAAAAAACCTAGCAGTCTATTTAATGAATGTGAACACATGATATTCTAATATGGAAGGAGTTACATTTGGAAGCAGGTGGCAGAGAAGCAGCGAGGATGCAGAGCTCAGCATTGTATGTAGACTGAATTAGCACCAAATGTTAATATGGACTATTTATTGTGATAGGGAGGTTGTGGACATTTGTGACTGGAGGGTACATGGAGACTAACTATGTGACTATGACATGGCTGCCAAGATACACAGTTGGTGGCTACGTGCCATTAGGAATAAAGCATTTCTTCTTCCTAGCAGCCTGTACCTCCAGCATTGTCAAAAGGTGAATCTGATCAGGTAATGTTAACCACCATCATACAACGGGACATTTTCAAACAACAATTACCCCACCAAAACTGAAATGTAACTATTTTTGAAGCTTATGTTATCTGTGTCAGTCACATACTGTACACTGATCATACATTGACAAGTTGACCTGATCTCTTGTATGAAAAGAACTGGTTCTAATTGTGTTATCAATGTGTTATAGGTATCCAGAGAACTCAGCCCTGCATCAGAATGTATCAGAATTAATTTATTACAGTAACTGAGGGCAACTGGACCAATACATGCCCCCTGACTACACTGGATTTTTTTTGCATGAATTGATAAGTAAATATGCAATGGAAAAGATAAGAAAAAAGACTCAATTAATTTTAATTGAGTTCACACTTTTGCCTCAGGGTTTTGTAAGTAAATGCATTCAGAGTAACTTTTCTTTCCTCAGTGTTTTGCCGGTTTTTCAGTCTGATGTCCATGGTTTTCTAAAGGCCTCTTTTCTGACAGCTAATTACCAACCAGCCTGCTGTGGCCTTGAAAATGAATGTGATTCTGGCATAAATCTACACTTGAACATCTGGTGTCCAGATAATAAAATCTCTCAGCACCAAGCTCATAATGCTATAAATTCATATTCAACGTAAATAGTGATAAAATTGTTAATTATCTGGTGAGGAAAAGAGATCTAAGGAAATCAAAAGGAGTCAGTTTTCGTTCCCATTTTCAGCTGTTATGAAATGTATGCAAACTTTTAAGATCTCTCTCCAAATTCTCAGAGAGGAGTGTGGGTCAAGGATTATTTGAATGGGATTTGGATCAAGTGTTTGGCATGGTTTGTGGCAATATTTGCACTTCAAGATATCAGAAAACAGACAGTAACAGACAGTAAACCTTCATATAGACAGGTGCTGAAAAAGAATGTTTAAAAAATGACCTCAGCCTGTTTCTTGCCTGATTCAGCGGGTGCCAGATGTTCATTGATGAAGTCAGTTCAGTGAATAAACAGCTCTGTAGTGATATTGACTTATAGAATTAAATGACATACACAAGAATTTGCTCTTTTTGATTGAGTCACAGAATTATATGAATTCCCTCATTCATTCCTTCATAATCAGTATATTTATATTTATTTTATATATATATATTTATAAGCACTGAGCACAGACTGACTGTTTCACATGTGAATTCATGCAAACTAAGTGGTTCAAGAGCAACTGCCCACTGTGATGGATTACTGTACAGGAGATATATTTAAGAGCAAGCAAGGTTGCAATTGAGTTTGGCCTTAACTAATAGTGTTTTCCTATTGTTAACTGAACACAAAAGCCAAGATCTGAAAGGCACACTGTCAAGAATAGGAGGTGTTCAATATCAGGAACCTTGTTAAGGGCAAGAAGTGGTGGTAATTTATCATGCCTCTGCAGCAGTGCTATACAGCTCATAGAAGTGCCCCGCTTCATACAATGTATGCTGCATAGATTATGTTTTTGAGCTCTTTTCCATTTGTAATTCATTGTCCTGACAATGACTTTCTCACAGAAGACTGAAAAATAATGTAGGTTTAAATTGTTGTTTTCTACCAAATTATAAAAGGCCTATTTTTAGGCTCTAAATTCAGTCCAGATAAATACATCACATTCAAGTTAGAGTGAAAATTTTGCACACTGAAATGTCACTGTATAAATGTTCTTAATTCACCCCATACAATGATAATAAATGTCATGATGAATACATTTTTTTCATTTATACCCTCCTTGGTTGATTGTGATTATTTATGTGTATAAACCCCTACTTATTTACTTATTAAATGTTAGCCTCTAGTTATCCAGAGCCAATGCTACCTTGCTAATTGTGTTTGCTATTCCAGATGGGGTGTCTCTTCTAGGGAAAACGTGTCCATCAGAACAGCTCCTCTCTCCTAATGTTACCTTAGATGTGACTGCCACTCCAGATAGTGTCACACACAGGCTTGACAGTCAGTCTATTACTGTTTGCACTAGCATAACATTGTTGGCAGTTGGTGTGGAGTTTATTTGCCAGTGTGGAAAGGCTCACAAGAGCAAATGACTGGTTGTGTGGCCTGGCGTGCAGCCATCCCTCCTGACTGCATCTGATTTTGATCCTTACATGCCCCACTGATAGTCCTGTTAGTCTGTTTGCCTTCTCCACCTAATTTGACCCATAAAAGTTAAATAGCACATGCTAGTGTTAGCATTGCTAGCCATGCTTTCCAGTCTACCTGTTGGTGGGACAGTTTGAGGTCCTGCTGGGTCCTGCTGCATCTGAGGAGGCAGCATTGGCATGAGCAGTCCACAATCCCTTGACCCAGAGCATGCATCTGTGCAGTTGTGATGCCTTTATTCATGGTGATAAAAGCTCAGAAAAATCTAAATGTTGCTTTCTCACCACGTAATATTTGTATGGAACTGTATTGCTACCACATGATGTAACAATAAGTTATCACGTTATACCACATAGTGATTCATTTTTCTTTTTCTCTTGTGGCAGCAATATGCTTCCTTGTACTTCCATTCTGTGTGTAAAGACTGTAAATCTAAGTGACTGTACTGTTATGTTTGATCCTTCCCTCTCTAATGATCAGCACACAGTGGCAGATGCAGAGACCCTAGTTCACATCTTTGTGTCATTCACTTGATTATTGTTGTGTTTGGATTTCATACCTGCTAGTGGCAGGAGTCTCCAATGGTTCAGAATGCTGCAGTTAGAATTTTAACTACATCCAGAAAATTTGATCCAATTAATCCATGTTAATTTTAGCTTCCCTTCACTGGCTCTCTATCTATGGCAGGTTAGCCTTTAAGGTGCACAGTGCCATCATGCGTTTTGAAAACAGGAAATACAGGGGAAAAATTAGAATAAAAATGCAACTGTGACTAAAAACCCAATAAAATAAAAAGGCAGACTTTTCTTGACTTAAAGGCGCATATGCTTTTAAAACAAGTTTAAACTGGTGATGTTCCTTAGTTTCAAGAATCTAAATTGAACTGTATGAAATATGAAATAAAAAAAATAAAAGACAGATTTATATGAAATTAAATGTAGGATATACTCTTTAAAATAAGTTTGAAGTATTTGGACACTTTCATTCATATACTGTAGTCAAGTTCTCCAACCTGAACAACCACATAGGTCCTTTGTCCCCACCCTGAAATATCGCCCCAACAGTGACAGGCATACTGGACCTTGTTCATCATAGTTACAATAATAAACAGGTGAAGTGTACTGGCTACAGTAATAAATGCACAGTTTGGTTAGGCTTAGGCACAAAAACTACTTGGTTAGGTTTAGGAAAAGATCATGGTTTGGGTTAAAATAGGTACAGCCATGGTTAAAAGATACAATGATAACTATTGGTTTTAGACAGGAAATGAAAAAAATCCTGTGTATTAAAGATCCAGCTGTCCTAATGCACACTTTCTCTCTGTCTGTACTACGTCATCTGACTCTGTCCTTTGCTCCTGCAGTTCATTTGGCGTTGGAGTTTAACTGATATGCACTGGAGTATTGTATCATTTCCTGTAAGCTGGAAAAAAAGAGATTAATAGAAATGAATTCATGCTTATGAAGGGGGAGAAAAAAAATCTACAATAACTGAGACCATATCCTGAGATCAACATGAGAAGTTGTTTTTATGGGGTTAGCAGTTGCATGCAAGACAGTGAGGTGTGCCTACATGTGTAATGCTAACGACCAGTAATTTGACTATAAACAGTCAGAACAACAGTGCACAAATAATACGCTGAACTAAATCAGCGCATATACTGGCAAAGTTGGAAGTCATATGCTTAGCTAAGCAGTGCTGTGCAAGGTAAGGTAAACTAGGCCCAGTTACGTTACCAAGTCCAGGGGAAAAAGAAGATGCGTTTGATGTGTTGCTTGCAAAGTCCTGTGGTTCCTATTGAAGCTGTGCAGTTCCAGTGTCGTTGTCTTTGTTCTCCTTGCAGTGTTAGCCGGTTGAGGCTAACTCTCCTGTGTGCTGTGGTGTGGTTCCTTTTTCTTGGTGAACCCAGCTGGCAGACCTTGTGTTGTACCTGCTGGTGTTTGATCTTAACTCCCCTGGAAGGCTCTCGCGTCGATACCAAAGTTCAGTCCAGTGCAGGCCTATGCTTTAATTGTAAGAGGCAGAAAATGTTCCTCATTGTCAGCTCAGAGTGCAGAATTAGCTCTAGCATTTTTTTTTTTCCGGGATTGTATACTCTCTGCTGCAAACTACTGGGACGTGGGGGATGGTTTTGTACAGAAGCTGGTAAGAAAGAAACTGTCACTGTCATTTACATGCATAACAGATTTATTATAAAGTTCTTTCATTTATGTGATTATATATTCAAAGGTGTATGTATGTGTCTGATATAGGGGTGTTTATGTTATTACATTTTTCTAGGCTTGGTGGTAAGTCTGACAAAATTACATGTCTCAAAAATGAACACCCTCAGCCTATGATTTGAAGATAAAGTTTGTTGATGCCAGAGTTGCACTGTTTTTATAGAGTTGCACTTTTTAAATATCTTTTTATATATTTTGTTTCTGCATATTTCGTATGTTTGCACTGAAAAGGAGAAGCTCTCCAATCTCGTTGTACTTTTAGTATAATGACAATAAAAGGCATTCTAAACTTAATTATATCCAGAAGATGTTTTTTATTCTGCAATGTCTCAAAAGTCTACACAGCAGGTTTGCAGATCATCAGGTCAGGTATCTCACTATTTCAAACTTAGTATGTGAACTTGGTGGACATTAAAATATTGCAGACAATTAAGCACCTCAAAATTGGTAGGGAGGTGTTCCTAACATCCATAGTTAAACCTTGGACCTGTGGGAGGTTCTCTTAGTTTGTGCAGCAGGCATATGGCAGAAATTTCATTCAATGTGTGCTTTTGTTTGGGACATTCAGTTCATCTCTCTGTGGAGATAACTTTGTCTATAGTCTTGTATGATATTATCTTTGCTACTAGCTGGTGTTTATCACTAGAATTCCATTTGTCAGTCTCAAACAGGCATCTAGTAAAAAGTTTTGAAAACAGCTTCTGCATACTAATGTACCAGTCATTTGACAGGTTTCCAGCAAGATGCCTCACTTCTAAATGCTAAAATAATTATGAAGAAGTCCATAAGTATGCTATCATAAGCCCATGTAGTGCAGACTTTAGGCCATACTAGTTATTTTCTTGGAGGAACTTGGCCCAGTATGTGGGGCCCTGACCTCAATTTCACCCAGCACCTTTGGGACGAACTGAAACACCAATGCATCTGCAAGACAGGCCTTATTACCCAACATCAGTGGTTGACCTCAATCAGATTAATGCCCACGGATTTTTTATCTATTACATATAGGTGTAATGTTAAGGTACACACATAGTTTTGCGTGTGTCACTTTAGAATGTGTCAAATTGCTGGTAGTTGTATGAATTAAGAGTCTCTATAGGGGACACAGCAATAGATTAATGATTTTCTTAAAATATTTACTTCATTCCTGATTTATTGTCTACATATCCACTTTGCTGAGTACTGATAGCTGTTAAATTGTTGGTATTCTGTCTTTACATGAGGTGCAGCTATTTAAACATATATATTCTCTGAATTTGTAATACGTTGTGGTTCAGGGATGAAAAAAGAACAAGAGAAACTAGACAGCATGGTGTCAGTCAGTGGGTAAAATTTACCAGCAGGGGGCATGAGTAAATCAGACAAGTTAAAAGCAATGATTTATTATCCTCTTCAATCAATCCACCTTTTGCTGCAGTTCTAATGCAGGTTGGTTGATGAAGTGAATTCATTTTCTTAAGAATTTGTCAAGACGCTGTGTTATAGGGATCAGATGGATAGATTAGGGTTTTTTGTTTTGACCTTGTAGGATGACACTAAGGAAAACCCCTGCCATGTCTGCTTTCTCTCAGTGCTATTGTAATCATTCTATTTAATTTCCCTTTTCTAAGTGGTTTGTTGTGGTTGTGCCCTGGCTTGGTCAAGGACAGACATGAGGACACTGAATGCAGGCTGTTTAGCACAGAATCTCACTATTCTTTTTTTTTTTTTTTTATTGTGAAACACGAAAGCCCTGGCACTCTCACCTGTTCACACAGCTCTCCTATGTGGTATAGATTAACCAATTAGTGAAATATAAAGGTTATGACTGTGTATCACAGGTGGAAGACAGGCCATTCTTGGAGATTTGAAGATCCTTTCATTGGCGAGGCCAGTGATGGGATCAGTGGTGTTTTATAATGTTCTCAATGATATGAGGTGAATCCATCTTTATGAAAAATGATTGGTGTCAAAATTATTGAGTAAGACAAAATACACACACACACACACAAAATAAAAAATCTTTAAGTCAAGGTTGAGAGCTCACAGGAGCAAAGTCATATCACAAGCTAAGTTAAAATCATGATTTCATGCATTGTTCGTTAAAAATACAGGAACAACTCAACCTTTAAATGCCTTAGTATTTTCCCAAACACTCTATCATTAGTGACCCGACACTTATACTACTGCTTATACTACTTATAAATTTAAAATATGCAACTAATGGAACATATCATTAGCAACAACAGATACATATAAAACCAAAACAAAACATTCTTGTCATTTATGATTTTAGCAGTTATTTATAGATGTTAGTGTTGGGGTCATTTTGTCAGAAATGGATAAAACTGCCATTTTTGGATGACCCACTTTGTTGCTCTTTACACTGCTTCACCGAAGTCCCTCAAGTTTTTCTGGCATAAAGTGATTTGGGGTATCATTTGCTCATGGTTATTGTAACATGGATGTGTGAACTGTGGATGCACAGATGTGGTATCTTCAGCACTTTTGTGGGAGTTCCTTGGTCTGTTTCAGGACAAACCAAATTCTTTCAAAGCATCAGCTTTTGGAAGTCATGACACTTTTTTCCTTTGTTCAAGCCATGGCCTCAACAACCAAGCTTTTCCAAGAAAGTGCATTGCTTGAGTTTTTGACTACTAAAACTAGTAAGTCCTTGATTTGTTTGCATTGTGCAGGTGCACAAGGACACACATTCAGGATGAGAGCAAGTGGCCTGCACGGTCATCTTTGTTTAAGGAGGAATTCCACACATTTGTTATTGTATGGATGTTATTGTAAGTTCACAGTATTTTTGAGAAAAACAGTGAACGTAAACATACTTTCGTTTCTTTCAGTTCATCTGATGTTCATGCCTGAGCTTCCTATATGGAGTTTTGACCAGAAATGCATTGTCTTCTCAAGTTGTATTGCACTTCTGAGTGAGGGCATTATTCAATAGGTTATGTTTCTTACTAGGTGAGTTGATTATTTTTACCAGCAAACCAACTCATGTAACATTGCTGGACTCTTCACAGAAGGCAGCCGATCAACAAGGGATCAACAAGCCAAGGATCGGAAATCTGAAAAATTATCTTCAAATTCTGCACAACACAGAAACTCATCCTCCTGTAGCTTTCACCCAGAGTGATTGCAGTGCTATCTTCTTTTATCAATAAAGATCCTGCCACTCTAGCAGAAAATGGTTGTGGGTGGGAGGGCACAAAACGAACAAAAAAATATAAATGATGAAGTCAAAACACAAGGCAGCCCTTGGTCCTTCCCCTTTATTTATTGTACAAATATATCTGAGAGACAGAGACAGAGCTTGTCTGATGCTGGGGCTCTGCTGACCTGTAGCCACAGCACACTTGCAAAACAAAATCGTGCAAGAGAAAAAACAGCAGATAGGCCATATTTCTTAGACCCAGTGACAGAGAGCCTGATTCAGTAGGGGCCCCCTCCTTCAGTCAGCCCGGCATGTTTACTGGTCTGTGCTCCCTACTAGTGTGATGAGCAGATATAGGCTAATCGAGGACATTGCTGTGACTCTGGGAGGTCAGGGGTGAAACAGACTGATGGATAGAATCTATCTCCCTGTATGTACCTTCTGCTGAGCAAACAATCTAAGAGCTCAGATGTGCTGTGCAAGTTTTTTCAGCTGACATGGACATGAGTTCACTCAGCTCACTAAAGTTAGCTTTAAGCTGGTATATAGTTTCTGAATCCACTATCATTTACTACAAAAACATGTCATAAAAAATTTGGAATGGAGAATAGTGGAGCATTGAATGACTGTGGACTAACAAATTAGCATAATTTACATTTACCCCCAACATGCTTCCACCAGCTTAGAGATTCACACCAACATTTTAAATGGATTTATACTGTCTATATCAATAAAAATGACAAGATCAAATGTAGACTTTCTCAGGGTAACTACAGTATATTTTTTCTATACCCAACTAACATCCACAGTTATTGGTAATAATGCCACATGCTGCTGTGCTGTACATTGAATTAGCACCTTGGGAAAACAGTTTCAGGAAAAACTGAACATGATAACCTTCATGAAGGAGGGTTTATTGCAGGACTGACACTACACAGTGCTAGCTTTAGCTAGGTGTACCTAATAAACTGACAACTGAGTGTGTATTCAGTTTAAAATCACATGTAGAATATCTTTATGATAATAGCATCTATTTCAAATCTTTCCGATGTTATAACTTTTTGATTATAAATATATATCGGTTCCAGTGATGATGCCCATTTATCTTAGTGTCCCCAGGTCACCAGTTGGGGGCACCAAATTCAGAAAACAATTCAATATGTATTTTATTGTCTTTTGGCTTTTACCATCAACATCAAGGCATGTGTCACATGACAAATTGTTGCTAGAAAACACCTCAGGGCCAGGGCCTCAACCACCAACAGTTTCCTCCACCATATCCAAACTTGAGACAAATTAAAGGAAAAACCTGAATAAATGAGGAGAGAAACAAAGTGAATGCAGAGGCTTCCAAACAGGTGCACTCCTTCATACAATTAACATCCAGTCGTGCTCTGTGGCATGTATAAAAATCTATGGGAAAGATGTCAGTAAGTGGAAACTGCAGTTGACAGTGCATATTTGATGACTGTGATGTTTGTGCATTAGAGCGCTATGTAAGGAAAAACAGTAACTCTTCCTCAGGTGATGAGGATGACAACACAGGTTGTGATCAGACTGTGTCAACAACAACAGTTTGTCAGCAATTACATAGAGAGGGATGTAATTGTAAGGTAGCAGTGAATTAACATTTGAGAGTTCAGTGGTGCAGAAACCACAGGTACTGGTCTACAGAGATGTGAAAAAAGTGATATCCTCCACAAGTGGGTGAGTACCTGTGTGGCGTACACTAAGAGAATGGCACGGGCTGAATGCTTGCACCCTACAGTGAGGGGATCAGGTGGCTCTGTTATGCTGTGGGGGCATTTTGCTGGAATGGTTTGGGTCACTACAAATCAACACAATGTTGTTCTGAGTGATTGCTTTTATAATATTATAAAATATGTGGTGTTCAATCTCTCCAGCAGAGTCCAGAAACTTGGAGAATCAATGTCAAGGTGCATTGAAGCTGTTCTGGTGGCACATGGTGGCCTCACACTTTTCCTTTAAAATGTCACCTGTCTGTATCTTCTATTTATTCTAGTTCCATGGTTGATCAAACCATTACCCAGGAAACCATGGAGACATTTTAGTTGTTTATGTGATTTGTTTTATCTATTTATTTTGGGCACTTTATGCCTTTTACTAGATAACCAAGTAGAGAGCCCTCTTTAACCTTTCATCATGACCTGACATCATAATAAAATGAAATTAATTTGATCCTCTGGAGGCAATTGAAATGAGTCTGTCCTCAGTTCTAGAATAACAGCACATTTTATCAGCATGGTAACTTTTTTATTCCTCCATTAAAGGTTTTATAGTGGAAGTCAGAGTTGATGGATGAGCATCATGCACATGATAAGTGCAAGTCATTGTCCTATCTCCAAACTGGCATCTTTTATCCATGACCAGTCCATTCCCAACATTAACCAGGTAGTCTGAGTTGCCTGAACCTGAATAAAAATAAGGCTTAACTGTTTTCATCCTATAACTGGCAATTCCAGATCAGAACCCTCCTATGCACCTCGATGGTATGAAGACTAATTGAGTATGCAGATTCTCCACAGTCTGCTGTCACAATAGTAATCACAGGATTAACCCCCAAGTGAATTGAAGATATAATAAGAAACCAGTCCTCTAATTTACAGCAGTTTTGTATCAACAACTGCACTTGTAAAACAAGATTAAGATAATTAAAGATTGTACAAGAGATACCGACCAAATAAAGATTTAATATATATACTATATTAGCCTTACCTCTGAGAACAAAAATCTATGAATACAACAGTTAAACATTAACTTATTGGAACAAATCTTGTAAACTGAATTACAGGAAAGCTATATTAACATTTAATGGACCCCACCTCCTCAAGGACAGTCAGTGGTCCGGAAAATTTTACCAAGGGTGATCATCCCAAGACCACGAGGAAGAGGTGTCTGCAGATAGAAAAACCTTCACTTTACTGCAGAGACTGAACCCAGCCAAGAGTCCAGCAAGTGACAGTACTCAAAGACAGTGAATTGATGTGAGAGTTTAACTTCAGTCTCATTTGTGTTTCCTGTCTTTAAAATTGTGTGGTGGCCTACAGCTGAGGACCCTCAGCTTTGTTCGTGTTTCCACACAATGACCCTCAGAAGCCTGACGGATCCTCAGCAGCCACCCACTGCTTCCTGTCTCAGCTAACAATAGACAGTTTGACGTTTCATAGCGCTTACCAAGCAAAATGCCCTGCTACAGTCAATTAATATCAATGCCAATGAAATGTGTATGCTGGAACCAATGTACATGTATACATGTGCAGTTAAATATAGACATCTCCAGAAACAGAGACGCCTACACAAGCCTACATTGTTTTAGCCAGTGTAGAAATAAACTGGCAATGTGTAAATATATGTATATGTTTATGATTATGTGCAGAAAAGTTCTGTTAGAGTTAGAATAACATGAAATATCATACATATCATACACCTAATTAGTCTAATATGTAATATATACCCATGGGTAATTGGGTAATAACTGTAAATAGTTATGGCATATAACAACTAATATGTGTTATTAATATTATTGTTCTTCTGTTCATCTTTATTGTCAGACTGAAGGTCCACTAAAAATAGAAATAAAATTAAAATAACATTACTATCATCGTTGTTGTTGTTATTCTATTTAAATATAGCGACATTTGGGTGTGATGTGATTAAAACATACAACGTGCAGTTATTGTGTCTTATATTTTATGATAATGTCACTTATCCGAAGTCATCTAGGATTAAAAGTCAACTAAAGAACAAATGAACAACAAATCAATGAAAATATTCTCTTAAATTATCATCGTTAGCTTTACGGTCAGACCTGTGATTTTAACAAACCGACAACACTAGGTTTTAATCTAATTTTTGCCGCTTCTGGTGTACGTGTGACTCCTCCATCAGCACCGCTCTGCTCTGCTGTCCAGGCATTTACACGGAAGAAGCAGCGAGCATCCGTCACGTGACTCGGCGTCCACCAATAGCAGCGAGGAAGCCTAACCTTAGTGATAAGGAAAGCACAGTAAAGAGAGAGCGTGCTGAAGGAGTTTCACTCTGAGCTCTTCAATGATCATCACACACCTAGTTCTGTCTTACCGGTTCTTAAGCCAGTATTAACATAGGCAGTGTTCTTCCGGATCTGTATTATTGTTATTTTTTTATTTTGTTGTACTCAGCAGCTCATTCAAGACTGCTGCAACACCTAGATTCACATTTTAATTATCAGACAATCATCAGTCACTGGCTGCTGTCAGCTGTTCAAATGTTGGGAGACAAGGCTCACGGTAAGTCTGTCCACCTCTCTCCAGTCTGTGTTTTGCGTTCATAGCTTATAGGAAAAATGTAGAAAACAAAGGCGTAAAGGCCAAAACGTGGATTTAGTAAATCCAGAGCATCCACAGACCCCGGGTCTGTTGTTAAATTAAGATGAATAATTTTTGAAATGACAGCAATTTATATAGCGACACTGAACGACAATTAACCAACAACCCAACTTACAACATACGGCTCTTTTAAAATGAGGTTTATTTAAAAACTAAAACTAATTATGCCAGAAATTTTGAAAGGTTTTTGATAATTTCCAAAAATAAGATAATACATAATAAGAATAATACAAAAGAATAAAAGAGGCCCAGCAGTCTCCTAGTGATTCAATTTAAGGAGCTTTATAATGCTTTGTAATGTAGCTGATTATCAATCTAAATGCAAAAATACTCGAATAATAATAATAATAATAATAATAATAATAATAATAATAATAATTGCTGTCTGTCCTCTGGTGTCTACACACACGGCAACACACAATCAACATTCCGCGAGACCCTTTGCCTCATGCGTGTCCTCCGGGCTGCCTCAGTGGGCGCGTGTCCCCTCAGTTTCGCGGCCTGCGCGTCTGCCACTGATCACTCACGTCTTCCCGTTATTAAACTCAACTCTTCCGTTTTAGTTTTGGTCCCTCGCTGACCGGACTCGGATTCTGTTTCACCGCTGAGGCCACAGGACACGGAAACGAGCTGAGTTCAGCTTCACAATGATTTCCTCCTGTTTTTTTTCTCTTAAACAAATATTGCAGTCACTATATGAACTAAACGTAGTGAGTGAGTGATACATTATTTTTACATACTGATAAAGTGAGTGTGGTCAGGGTCCCGAGAATAAACGAAAGAAGATATTCGCGATGTTTGTTGATGGGTTCAACCACCAGGACTAAATTCTCTGAAGTCATATTTTTAGTTTGAAGAATAGTTGATCTGCCATAATGTCATAAATCCACATTCTAAAGGAAGTTTATGCATCAAACTGCTGGATAAGATAAAAAAAAAAAAAAAAAAAAAAAAAAAAAAAAAAAAAAATCATCGAACATATTTCTGTCCATATTGGTGGTTATTGTTCGAGTGGATAAACGAGTGGACACCATAGTTTAGCTTGATAGCTAAACTGATAGCTTTTTATAGGAATACCACATATTTCACATGGATTTTTCAGCCCTTACAGGACATATGATGGTTACAGTATCACATCATATTTCGCAAATATTTCCGACACACGTTATGTAAACTAAATATTTATTGAGAAAAGTAGCCACCGCTTTCACAAAATACATACAGAAATATTCTATAAATATATAATACACAGATTATTGATAGCCTGTATTTTAAGATGGTTACTACTATATATCACAAATAGGCCTATATTTTGGACAATGTATTTGAGCTTCATGAAAGCATATGTAAAGCATTCCTTCATTCTGAAATATACAATACACATACATAAATATAATAATTTTAATTATTAAATAAATCCTTAAAAATAAATTAAGGAAAGCACTTTAAAATAAATGATAGTGGGAATTTATGTAAATAAGATTTTCTTATCGCCTTTCTGCATTTTCATTGTTATGTTATTTATTATTATTAAATGCGAAAAAAAAAACAACTGCTGACTAACTGGAAGAATCTTTTTCTTTCACAGTAAACTAGAAATGTAATTCACGTTTATGAAATTAAATCATAAACGTCATCCTATTGTAAGTCACATTGTACAATGAGCTTTTTTCATATTCGGATATTATTCGGATAATATAATTTATAAATCGCAGACAGAAAACTGGGAGGTTTACATTATGTATTCCTTTTGCCACCTCGTCCTTGATGGGTGCATGTGTGCGCGGGCCTCTGTGTGAATGTGCACGTGTGTGTGTGTGTAACAGGTGTGACTCTGAAGGTTATGGAATACTCATATGATGATGACCTGGAAGAGCTGTGTCCTGTGTGTGGAGACAAAGTGTCCGGATACCACTATGGCCTGCTGACCTGTGAGAGCTGCAAGGTAACATCCACACTCCAACACTGATAAAAACACAGTCAAATTTAAAAAAAAAAAAAACATTAAACGAATTGAATAATCTAATTCGGTTATTCCAAAACATCAAATCCTGTTGTAATATTTCCCGTTTGATCGGACATTGTAATTCGATAAGCCTGTAATAAATGATCACACCAAACATTTTAAATAGATTAAAAATAGATTTAAAAAATGTAATGAGATTTCTAATTGAATTTTGAATTATAATCCTTTGTCTTAAAAATGCATAAAAATGCATATTTACATTTACTCACTCCTGCTTTTATCCACAGTGTATCACGGATCGAGTATTACCGTATTTACGCAGTACAAGGGAAAATGTGACGTTTTATTTCGACGACATAAGTTTTCTTTCTGTCTTCAAAATTAAAATAGCTCAACTTTCTGTCGGTTACTTCCTATATACCTTCCGGTTTTCAGGGCTTCTTCAAGAGGACGGTGCAGAACAACAAGCGGTACACATGTGCGGAAAACCAAGAGTGTAAAATAGACAAGACCCAAAGGAAGAGATGTCCTTTCTGTCGCTTCCAAAAGTGTCTCAGCGTCGGGATGAGATTAGAAGGTAAACGTCAATGAATTTGCTCCTCACTTCACCATTTGCTGATTAGTGTAATGATGTTATTTCGGGGGGACAAAAATGCAGGGACTTCTTTCATTGTAACACATTTGGCATTGCATTAAAATGTGCATGCATATTTTGTAGTATTATAACTAATAATACTGTACTTATTTTAAGTGTATATTTTTAATAAGTTGACAGTTTTATGACATCGTACACTGCAGTTAAAAACCCTTGGAAATTTTTTTTGATTTGTGGGCTGGTGGCTCTCATGTTGTTTCCTACACACATGGGATGGGATTAATTCCCAGATAGCATTGCAGGAAAGCACCTGCTTCCGCAGCAGAAAAAGGACACATTCTTGACTCACTGATAAAACCCCAGAGACTCCCCTGTTTTAAATCAAAAGTTCTATTTAGGCTACAAGAAGGAGTCAAGCTGCACAGACTCTGGGGATTCTTTTCAGCCCTAAAAAGGGAAGCAAAAATGACCAGCATGTCTGTTATTTACTCTGCAGAAATAGTGAGGGATTCTGCATGTTAAGATTTTACTCTCTGCTGTTACACTTCAGTGCTCATGAAGGAGTTTTGCAAAGGGGATCTTGGCAGTGCAGGGGAATTCAGTAGAGTCTATGTTTCCTCTGTAAATCTATTTTCCACCTCTTGTCTGTTGTGTGACAGCGGTGCGTGCAGACCGCATGCGTGGGGGAAGGAATAAATTTGGTCCCATGTACAAGAGAGACCGGGCCTTGAAGCAGCAGAAGAAGGCTTTGATACGATCCAGCGGGTTCAAGCTGGAGAGTGCAGCTCCTCCACCAGCCTCTCCGATGCAAACCGACTATAGCTTCACTGGCTCTCTGCACAACCTCCCCACCATCTCTAAAAGCCTGCTCCCCTCCTCCCCAAACTCCATCACCCCCACAGACTATGAGGCCAACCTCTACGGACCCCCTTCACTGGGCATGGCCATGCAGTCCCACGTGCCCCTCACCACCCAATACCAATACACAGCCTTCCCTGGCAGGGCAATTAAAGCAGAGTGTCCCGACTACACCAGCTCCCCTGAGTCTCTGACAGGATACCCCTACCCAGACATGTACCCCTCAGTGTCGCCGCAGCCGCACAGCCTGCCGCCGCTGGTGCTGGAGCTGCTCCGCTGTGATCCAGATGAACGGGTGGTGCAGAATAAGATTGTTGCTCATCTGCAGCAGGAACAGGGCAACCGGGGCCGGCTAGACAAGCCCAGCACCTTCAGCCTAATGTGTCGCATGGCAGACCAGACCCTCTTCTCCATAGTGGAGTGGGCTCGGAGCTGCATCTTCTTCAAGGAACTGAGGGTGAGTACCAAGCCCTTTATCCCATCCTCATGCTCACACAGACAAACATGTACATATGCAAGTAGTGGAAACAAGGTCACACTTTGAAGTTGCACTTAACATTTTTTTAAATAGAGACTCCAGTTCCTATAGCTACTGAAAGTTACAAAATAGGTTTAGTTTGTCTTCCTCCCATTAACATAGAAATGGGAAACCATCAATAAATAATTACATCTAGTAGTTTATGCAGCAATTCACAAAGAAGGTGGAGGGAAAAACTTTCTAAATATAAATGAGTGACATATTGTGTAGAATGATGAGGGCAGTTCCATTTTTTCTGTTTGTTATTTTCTCTCACTTTTTCACTTGTTACATCAACGCTCCTGATTTCATAACAATGATGTGTTTGAGTAAATGAAAAGGTTTAGGAGGCAAAAGACTTTGACATTCTATTTTTCTCCCACTGTGATTCATCATGATGTCTGTATCATGAGTGTAATTAGCCCATCAATTATGATGGGAAATCATGAGGAAAATTGAATTTTGAAACTCCAAAAGACCGAAAAGCCAGAAAAATCCCAGGAATAGCAAACTGAATAGCAAAATAAAAATACATATGAATGTTTCATGTGAATGTTATTTTTGCTATTCCACCAATACTGTCAAGATCGCATCAGTCTTTACTAATACACTTAATGGTACTAATGAAAAACTGATGATTTCTGAAGATGATTTAATGTTGTTTTTGAGGAGAAGCTACATGACAACAGCTGATGTTCTGTTTATTACTGTAGGTGAAAAAAAACATTAATCACATTGATAATTAGAAGCTGTATTAAGGACATGTCACCCTGTTTTTCTTTTTCTATTTGTTACTTGTTCTCCAAGAGCATAACATGCTATTGCCACTAAAAATAACAGGAACGTGGTTATATAACATTTGCTTTACTCAAAGGAATAAGAGAAGAAAGGTTGTTTTTAAGATGAGCTGACTTGTCTTAGGTCTGTGTTAATAGAGTTCAGTCTTATGTTCCTTTTCTGTACAAAAAAAAAAAAAAAACATTCAAATGTGTTCAGAGTTGACTCATACACCCACAATGTTCCCACACTTCACTCCAAGCCCATGCAGAGTGGACTCACTGTAGGCAACAACAGATTTTTATATGTTGTGAAAATCAATGTGCAGAGATGAGAAAGCTGCTTGAGGTAAATACTGTGATGGATTACCTGACATTGCCAGTGGGTTTTCATCATGGTAATGTCTGAAGACTAACTGGAAAACAATGTGATCTGCTGGACAAGAATATGAGTACACATGATCTGAATCAGCCTCAATTAAAATAGTGTATCAGATATTATTTAATTGTGCTGCACTATGACCATTTGATGTGTTGGGTTTTTCTTGCTTTGGTGTTTCACAACAACACACATGAACACACTGTGTTCAATGAGGTTCAATTGTAATGTTCAGAGAGAGATGCATGTTCTCCCTCATTACATCAACTGTTGCTTAATGTATTGTTACAGACAGCACATCATGATGTTTAATGTCTTCCCTTGGTGTTGAACAGTGGCTGATCAAACCACACACACACACACACACACACACACACACACACACACACACACACACACACACACACACACCTCTGAGGATAATGATTGGACATACATCAGTGTCTCTATCTTGGTTGTCTCTGTGAGCTGTGCCATAGACTCTCTGTCTCATTGGACAGTTTGGATGATTTAGTAACAGTCAAACTGACGTCTCGCGCCATAGAAATCAATATCTGTTGTTGTGATTAACTGTGCTGCTGCTGCGGACAATATGGCTGAATATCTCTACTGCTCCAAATGAAAATGGAAGATTCAAATTTTTTTCTGACAACTCAGGTTAGTTACACAGCAGTGAAGAAAATATTACCTGCTTCTATGAATGATGATAATGACAGCTTTTACCAGCAAACATCACCACAAACAAGCCCTGCTCAAACTGATTCAGTTTAACCAGCAACAAAACACAGATTTCAGCCTTGGAAAGATTCCTTTCCTTGTTTTTTGATCAGATATTTCCTCAGGTACATTTGGAGCAGGTCTTCTCCTTTTCCTGCTTCACACTCATTCATTTACACACTCAGGGTTAGGCATGACATTTGAGGTCACTAAGAGCTGCACAATCTTCTACTGCTGGTCACTAATTTAACTATTTACATGAAAATTATTTGCTTATAACCATATTTTGGCTGGACTCTTACCATGTGGGATATGTGTGTAGCAAGGATCATCCAACTTAGCTCAGTAGAATTAAGCAGGACCTGATGAGCAGAACTGGATTACTTACCAGTGTGTCAAATGAATGCAGCATCTGTGTGGTTTCTGTCTGTGTGCATTTTCTGCTTGCACCAAAAGCAGCTGTATCTTTATGTAAATAGCAGGATGGATTTCTGATTCATATTTTGTGTCAGCAGACTGAAAGCAGCACAGAACATTCAGATCTTAAATCTGCCCCACAGTTACATATGTCGTATGTACTATATTTAGTTGTGTTAAAGGGTTGGTTCACCCAAATTACAAAAAAAAAAAAAAAAAAAAAAAAAAGAGCAAAAAAATGATTTAAGACAGAGCAGGATTACTGTACAAGTATCTTCATCAAGATTAACATTCTGATGTTCAGTGGTCTTTTGGTATCTTATATTGACACTGAATTAGTGGTGTTGTGCAAATGACCACATCATAATAATGTTAAATATTTCATTTATTGTATGTATTACCCCACATACACAGTAGACACTGTGCTCAGTGGATTGCTCAAGTTACTAATTATAGAGATGAGAAATCAGAGAAGTCAGTAACTCAGATTCTGAGCAAATGCCATGGTTCTAATTGGCTAATTTTCTTTGACTGATATAACACCACAGCAGAGTCCCCTGATACAACAAATAAGCTAATTAGTTAAACATCAGTACATTGTGTGTTCCTGTGATGGTAATGATCTTATAAGTGATTTAAAATATATAATCTGCTCTCAGTGTCCAGATACCAAAGTATGAAACTGACCTGACTAGAATGATGATTGAGATCTTATTTTCTGAGAACATCATCATCTTTTTTATTGTTTCTTTTATACCATCCTTATCTCAGAAACAAAGACCACATTGTGGTGATGATGTGATTTGTTGCATCTTCTCAGACTAACAACACAGAGGCTGCTCATCTTTCATTATCATGGAGCGGATACATAAAACTATTATAATGTGTTATGATTAAACCCTCCCTAAAACATGATTCTTTATGCGTGGAAAAGTCCAATTTACTTGTCCACTTATTTCCAAATTATATCGACTCTAGTGATTTGTATTTTCTGTCAGAAACACCTACAGCTCTGTGTGATGGGGTCTCTGTTTTCACTCCAATGCACAGGAAGTAATGTGTTACAACAGAGTGATAACTGCAAACTCCTAAAGTATGTCTTGTGCTGCAAATTAAATTTTCTCAGTATTTATGACTGGGAGTGTAGAACAAAAAATCTGAGCACTGTTCATGAACAGTCTCAGTGGATCCCCTTAACATGTACATCTGTTATGATAATTAGGATAATCAATAATATTGCATGTCTCTCTTTTTTAAAAAAACATAAAGCAGGCTGTAGCAGCAAAATGTGAAAAACGGCTTTCTGGTTTTACACTTCTTTTTTGTAATATGACCTTCATGGTTTACACATCTAATGTATTTCTGTGACAGTCAGACCTTTTTTACTTACAGTGGAAAACCAACACGGACAGTGAGAACAAAGCTGTGACTATTTTGCCAAGAAAACCTCCCGCAGAAAGAGTTGTTTCCATGGGCTGGATTATTACATTCCATGCAGACGATAACGAGGGAATGTCAGCTCTCCTCTGCAGCTCTGTGCTGTGCTTGTCTACATTGTTATTAAATTGTGAGCAGAATGGAAGCTATTGATTGCTGCAATTCTCCAGAGGTGGCCTTTGTCGTGTCTTGTGTTTGACCTTCCATTCACCTGTTGAACATGGAAGATGTTGCTGAGGAAGTTCACACAATGAACATCATAAATGTGCTGCTACTAGAGGCAGAGTGATGGAGACAGTCAATTTAAAAGTAACACGTCCAAGAAGATTTTGAAGAGTTTTGCTCAAAAATGGATGTAATAGATATCCACTCTGAGCTACAAAACAGAGACACACTATTGGAAATAGGAGAAACACTTCTGAGAGAGACTGCATTTTTTAATACACTCAAGGTAAAACTTATTAAATATTAATATTTTCCGCTCTGTATCAAGTTAACGATGAACCTCAGGGAGGGATATTTTCTATGACTATAGTCATTCTAACCATAGTCTTGTATTTCTATTGCTCAACCCAACAGGTTTGTTGATGAGGTGCAGTTTGCCTATAGCAGGTCCATAAGCTTCCAAAATATGTTGTAAGCTTGAGTATTAGGATATTTAAATATATAAATTTTGCTGCTGTTGGACTAATAAAGAATTATCTTATCTCTTAAAGCAGGTCACTATGGCCATGCACAGCCTTTTCATCTCCAAAGTAGTTGGGGCTGGAGTAGGCTGGAGACTGCTCTGCATTCAGAGCTTCACTACAGCACACAACTGCAACACTACTCCCGCTGATAACACAAGCACATAGTTAGAAAACAGACACTTGTCCATGGTTTAAAAACAGTCACACCACAGCAAATTGCACTTAATACACATATTTAGCCTCAACTGATAATTTCTCAAAATATAAAGATATGGCAGGCATACAGAGTGTTTAAAATGTCTAATATCGTAATCCAACACAAAGCTGTTCCTGGTTTTGTTTCCTCAATTTTGTTTTTCAAAGATTTTTAATGATGTCATTGACTTCCAGACTGCTGATATGAAATGGTTGTAAAAGTATTAGCCTCTTCTGGTCAAAATTTGAACACTAAGTTTCATTAACTGTTGTTAACTGTTGTGAAAGATAGTGGATTGGAACTGGCAGTAACAATCCATAAGGAACCATGATGTGAACAATTCTGGATTTCAGCTCTACGTCACATTCACCCACCAGAGCTTAGTTATGTTCCAGACACTCAAGAAATATTCTAATCATGGATCTTCTACTCTAAATAAAATCACAAATCTTCTTCAGCAATCAAACCATTTAACAGTAAAAATGACAAATAGTGTTAGACCTAGTGTAAGACCTTTTTCAGCAAAAAAAACAAACAAACAAACAAACAAACAAAAAAAAAAACCCAAAGTTTATTTACTTTACATAAATGAATAAAGTGTTGGTTTTGGATTATTTGAACATAATTATTAATTCAAAAAAATAAATAAGGTGAGAAATAAAGAGTAAATCAAAACAGTATGTCTTCCCAGTTCCCCCTCCAGTAACATTCAGATCCCTCAACCATTCAAGTGGGCTCTCATGTTTACTGTAAACACAGTGCCATAAAAAGACACTGTCTCCTTCCCTCAGAGTTGGCCATGCTTGCTAAAAAAGGGGGTGTGGCTTCACTGCAGTCCACTTTAGATTATGTGCAGCACTGTGATTGGCTTATATACATCCAATAAATACATCTGTGCATTTGGGTGGAGTCAAATGGTAGTAATCATACACCTAGTCTTCCTAGAAAATGTCCATTGGAATGGTCTGGGATCTGAGCCAAGAAATGGCCAACTAGTAAGAAGCAAGGGTATTGTAGGTAGTGACATCTCAGTAATTATGACTAAATAAGAGTTGTTTAACCAGCTCTATTAATCTTGAACTTCAAAAATATAAAATTTCTTTTGTTTTCTTATCTAGAGTTAATGAGGGGAAGTTTTAAAAATCACAGTAAATAAATTATAGCAGCTGTCCTTTTTGCAAAATTGTTAAAACATGCTAATATGCACGACATGTTACACATAGTGGAAATGGTAATATAATGTATAAAGCAGTTCATAGATTTACTGGTGTTTAATGGTTAACACTAGGCTAAACTCCTGTCAACATAAGCAAATGGAAGAACAACAAAAACAAACCCAAAAAGTTCTCATGACCACCCTTCAGCACTTTTTTTACTCTTCACTTTTGTCATCCCTACAACTCCAGAAAAACATTTGATCAACATGATTTTTGTAGCTCTTCCTCTACTGCTGCTCAACAGATTGTCACAGTCCCACACATTTTTACTCAATGGCTGTGAGATAAAATGTGGCTCTCTCTGATATATAAATGTAAACCAGTTCCGCACTCTAACATGACAGAAACACTGAAAATCCATGTGCTAGATAAAATAGAGCCCATCTCTCCTGATTTTTTTGGCTGCAGCTGAGTGTCTCCTCCTGGAGAGGAAGCGCAGGAGGTCACTGAGACCTTTTGCTTCCTTAACCCTTCTCTTTATCATTGTACAGCCAGACCCCCACCACTGGGCCAGTTCAGATGAGTGTGTGGCCAACAAGGTTGGACCCTCCCCTCTTCCACTGATATATAGTTTCATTCAAATAGACAGTAATTCTGTCAGCTCCGTGTCAGATGAATGTGTGTTTGGGCCTATTAGCAGCTGTGGCTACAAAATTACTGACTGCTGTGTCCTTCACTTTGCAGACAATATTGCACACCCATCCCCCAGAGCAGAGCAGATGGGGGGTTAGGGAGAGGTGAGCAGGTTGAAGAGGTCTCAGATGATGCTCATAAATACACAACATGGGACACGGCAGTAGCACAGACACTGAAGACATCAGCACATACACTGACACACAAATATTACCAACCACCACTTAATCCTCCTTTCATGTGTTTATGATTGGCACTGAACTGACAGTTGACAGTAAGGCATTACTGCATCACATTTTCAGACAAGTGCAACATGGAAAGGAAGACAGTATCCTGCTGGTGACTGGCCAGGAGGTAACAACTCCCTCATACAACTTCCCAGTAACACAATACACATTCATTCACTCACATACACCTCGCTTCATTCAGAATGTGTTTAAAGAGGGGCTATTTTCAGCCCAAAACTTAACCAGAATATTTTTTCATATATATATATATATAAAATTTACTGGATGAGTGAGTTTACACATAGGGAAGAACACAAATAGAAATGATATAAGTTACAATTAAGAAATGCTTTGGAGGATAAGGAAATGAGGATATTGATTTCATCCTTACAAGATGAGTATAGAGGCTGTGTTCTGATTATTCTTAGTAACAGAGGAATAATGGGAACTATTAACAGGTTTGCAAGAATATTGATCAGGTTTTCAGTGTTTAATTAACAAAGAGAAGGAAAGAAAACCGTAGTATATGAACAGAATGAAGCACAGACTGCTTTAAAATAAAGCTGTCTTTGTCTCTGGTCTCTGTCTTTATCTGCCTCTCCTCCCTGTCTGTCTGTCTTTCTATATTTCCTGAAGGTGGGAGACCAAATGAAACTGCTCCATAACTGCTGGTCGGAACTTCTGGTCCTGGATCACATTTTCAGACAAGTGCAACATGGAAAGGAAGACAGTATCCTGCTGGTGACTGGCCAGGAGGTAACAACTCCCTCATACAACTTCCCAGTAACACAATACACATTCATTCACTCACATACACCTCGCTTCATTCAGAATGTGTTTAAAGAGAGGCTATTTTCAGCCCAAAACTTAACCAGAATATTTTTTCATTTGGATATTGTCAGGCTAAAAAATTACACGGCCATATGTAATGTTTTTTTTTTTTTTTTCAGAACTATGTGAATCTGAAACAGATGGGTTAGCAGCTCTATCTCATGGTGACCCACCACACCTATTCAGTTTGAAGAAAAGTGCACTGAAACACTGAAAATAAAGAATGAATTTGCATTAATATGGGCACAGATTCAAATGTACAAGAGGAGGACTGAAGTCTTAAGCTTGCGTTGGCTTCCAAAAGCTGGTTAACTGGTTTGAATGAGATATTATTCCTGGTTATAAATATTAGTAATTTAATAATAGAATTTAAGATTTAATTTAATGTTATATAGGGTTGTTAGAATTTTTGCTGATGACCTAATGAAGACATTTAGAACAACTTTAGAGCAAGGTTGGATTGCAACATGGACAATTATCTGAAGCTCTCAGAGCTCCAGGGGCTGCTAAAAGCTTTACACCATTTCCACTTCAAAATGTGTTTCGACTCGTATGTGCTAATTTAATTCATTAATTTGTGAATATGTAGCACTAAAGCACATCATCACCTGATATAATAAGAAACTTAAAGAGCGTCTGTCTAACTAACTACTAAACAAGTCTGCCCAGTCTTGAAAATAATTTCCATTTCATTCTTTCAGTTTTATCTCTCTGTGTTGCATATTCCTCAATTACTGTGGTCAAATCACCATACAGCAAAGCACAGGAAATGTGCACACATTGCATAATGAGTGGGGGGAATGAGGGCTTAATAGAGGCTGTTTATTATATTGAAGCTACTATGAGGACATGCATTTGACTACAACCTGTTCAAATACTGTGTAATATTAATTATCATCACATAATGTGTTTCAGGTCTGAAATAAATTACAGAGTTGAATCAATAATAATTCATTCATATAAGCAATATCTATTCAGTCCTTATACTGCAGTGTGAGAGGTGACACTCTGGTGTTTCTACCTACTTATTTCAGGACTCCTTATCAGATTTTCTCTACAACTATTGATAGATGTATGAGGAACTTAGCAGTAAGATAAAGTAAAACAAATCTTTTAAAGATAATTGGTAGCACAACACTACATTCTCTACAGTTTACCTGATGTTGAGTGATAAACTTAATTTTTCCTTCTATAATGTTAAAAACACAGAAGGAAAGAAAACATCACAACAATCTTCAAGTTCGCAAAATGGGTTTTGAATTTTAAAAGTGCTTCACTTGAGAGAGCTGCCACCCAAGTTTCACAAATATAAATAACCAGTATGCCTGTATTTGCAGGTGGAGCTGTCGTCCATCCTGTCCCAAGCTGAGGCAACTCTGTCGAGTCTGGTACAGAGAGGTCAGGAACTGGCAGCGAGGTTGCGGTCACTGCAAGTGGACCGCAGAGAGATCGCCTGTCTGAAATTCCTCCTCCTGTTCAACCCCAGTGAGTCAACCTCATGTTTGTGCGTCATCACTGTGATGAGATTAAGTGTTGAATGAAAAAAGTCAATAATGACTTATAGTCAGTAATCACTATCACCATGGATTTTAAGAAAAGAGATGCAGTCATTTTCTCTCTAACTTGCTGTGATGTTTCTCATCAGGTGATATCGAGTTTGTCAGGAAAAACAGTATCAATATTTTTTATATAGAGTCTCTAGTTTTTTAAGAAATAGTGATTCATCCTTGATTGAACTCTTAAAGATGAAATGTGTTTTGAAAGACGTGAGCTTACATGTGTAGCCCATGAATTGCGTATTTTGAGAAGAATAGTGCGTTTTGATGCAAAATTCAATTATCCTAGTGAGGCTGCAGAGCCGTATTGATGCTGTCTATTGGCAGAATTTGAATAGCAACACTGACATTTTAATGAAAAAATGTCACCATTGCAGATTATCTGCAGTACCTATTTATCTATAAGGTTACAAGTGTTTTCCAAACTGGCCTTTTTCCCTCCAATAAATTCACTTAATTAAATTTCTAGGGTTGACAAAAGCCAATATTAACAAAGACATCCTCCTCCATTGTCCACTAATGGCATTCAAAAGAAGCGTAATGGATGGGTCTATCATTCGATGGTAGGACCAACATTCATGTAGCGGCTTGTGCAGATGGAGAGAGCATAGATGTGGCTTGCCCAGATTCCCAGAAGTGTTTGCTGTTTAGCGCTGGCAAAACGGGGAACAAAGAGCTTTTGAATGGTGAGAGCACTTGTCATAGGCAGAAAATATTTGCTGTCTTTGCAGGCAGCTTCTTTGCTTGTGCTCTCGCTCTCCCTCATCTTCAGAGTCAGGTTTGTCGGGGGTAATTTAATTGCCCTTAAGCAGTTTGAAAAGATGATTCAGAGCATTGATTCAAAACATTTAATTACTGTGTGAATGGATTCTCCAAGATGGGCTCAGCTGATGCTGAATGCCGTTCCACCCGAGGACTTGGCTATTGTCTCATACAGACAGACAGACACACACACACACACACACACAGCCACCCACACTCCATGAAGTATAAAGTATAGACGCAGAGTATATATAAAACATAGTAGCTAGCATTTAGACCATAAATGAATGAATCAGTGTTACATACAACATTAAAACAGATTTATTTCTTCTGTCTGATATTCTACATTCTATAATATTAAACATTAAATATTAACTTATATAACACTACAATACTAACATATTGAACTGAATTTCTGTGAATGAAAACACCCCCACCTCACCCCTCCTCCTATTGTTGCACTTCAGAAGTTTTTAGAATTTCAGCCTGACACTGCCTCATCTCAGCAGATTTTAATTTCCCCTCATGGAGTCATGATTCATGTTCCTCCTCTGTATATGTATGTGTGTGTGTGTGTGTGTGTGTGTGTGTGCAGATGTGAAGCTGTTGGAGAATCAGGCATTCGTGGAGGGCGTCCAGGAGCAGGTGAATGGGGCTTTGCTGGAGTACACCCTGTCCACCTACCCTCAATTCCAGGAAAAGTTCAGCCAGCTGGTGGTGCGGCTGCCGGAGCTGCGCTCCCTCAGCACACAGGCCGAGGACTACCTGTGCTACATGCATCTGAGCGGAGAGGTGCCTTGCAACAACCTGCTCATTGAGATGCTGCATGCCAAACGAGCGTGTGTGTGAGGGACGTATACAGGATGCTCCACCGTCTTGTGTTGTTTGTCTAGGTGAGACTGTGTGTGTATGAGGGATAGTGTGTGAGATGAAAAAATCAAATGAAGATAATTTCATTCTGGGTCATCTTTCTGAGGGCTTTTGTTTGAGTTGGAGAGGAAAGAATGTTCTTTTGAGTTTGGAATTATAAAGCTCCATCTGTGCTCAAGGTAGTTTTGAGATTTTGAATGTTAATGTTTTCATATTCTGGAGGGCTCCATTAATGGGAACTTTATGAAGTGGATTTTTCCCTGTTTTTAAAAATCTAAAATTAGATCTGTCTGTAGAGTTACATTAAATCCTCTTTTACCAAATATTACACAAATCCAACATCACCAACAAGATTTTCTATGTCCCACAGAGCTGCCCAGCAAAGATTTAGACTCAGAGGGAGAGGCTCCAGCCTGCACCAGTGCTGAGGAGCTAATAAACTGTAATGTCAAGATGAATATTGAGATGTCTGTCCATGGCTGCATCCTGCATCATACAGTGAGCTCCACACTTCAATATATTTCTGAAATCACTGCAGAACAGTTTACAGTAATACTTTGATAGGGTTTTTATTGTGAAATCTGGTGCTGGGTTGAGCTGATGTTGAACTGTCACATCACAGGATAGGACTATTTGCATGGAAACATCTGATGATAGCTGGGTGAGCTAATCTGTAACTTTTTAGATTCAGCCTCTTTTTAGAAATCAAATTATAGTGTCAGAATGAATCATTTTTGATCCAAATGTCAGATGCAACTTTATGATTTCAAGATCAGCAATGCTGTTCTTAGGTTATTATTATTATTATTATTATTATTATTATTATTATTATTATTATTATTATTATTATTATTATTATTTGGATGAGGACAGACGTCAGGGTAACACAACACACTGTGGTCTTGTCAGACTAGACTAGCACTGCTTATATCTCTGCACTTGTTCTTTTAGTCACCAACTTTACAAAAAATAAAAAAGTAAATAAATATGAAAGTTATATGAGGTTCAGTATGGTTTTGTTTTAATCTATTTAGATGTTAATATATGGTATATCAAAGTCAGACATGTTAAGAAAAAAAAATCTTATTTTATTGAGACCAAACTCTTGCCAAGAAAACTGAAGATGGGAGGGGGAGAGAGAGAATAGAGAGATAAGGAGGAGCGTGACATACACAAAGAAAGGTGGAGAGAAAAAAGCAAATGCGTGAGAGAAAAACAGTACACACTGTTCCTTGTGGGTGAAAAATGAAGGGAAGCCAGAGCAGGGAGAGGAGGGAAAAAAACACATCATTGTGCAAATGGTAAAGGAGAGATGAATGAAAATGACAGCATTTTTCTTAAACAGTAAACGTGTGAAGGCAATTGGAAGCATCTTTAAGTGTTTGCCCTTCAGGTTTCACCAAGACAGAGACGACACAGGGAGGGAAACGTTGCATCTGGCAACATTTGGTTTCACGTCTCTTTTTAAAACATAATTTATTTCTGGGTCAACGTTTCAAGAAAACAAAGGACCCTTAAAAAATAAAGGTGCCATGGTCACAATCACATTTGTGTTACTTTTCAACACAGTGTTCTACATGTGGATTAAGGACTGATTGATCTGAGGTTGTGAAGATTGTTTCTGATTTGTTTTTCACTGAAGCTGTTACAGAGAAGGTTGTTAGTACACCTAATAAAAATAATTGCATTTTCCAACATATACTCTGTAAATAGTGTTAAAAAGGTTAATGCTTAATATTTTCCTATTGTCATCAAATCCCATTTACTGACTTCCCTACACTGTCTATGGCTCAGTGTAGGGAAGTTTCCCTGTTTGAGTATACTTCCTCCTATTTGAGTGATACTCAAACAGGAGGAAGTAGTGCATGTGTTGGGAATATTTTCAATTTCAGTTTTCAGTGTTGGCATTCTAGTGAGTATTGGCAGCAGCAGAGTGGATTGTGTTAGCCGTTAATGAGATTGCCATTTTGTTCAACCTTCTCTCCAAGATTTACATAAAGCACAGAATGTTGACATGGAAAACCAGGGTTTGTGTCCAAAAGTTTAGGAAAGCTCTGGCTTTTGGTTAAATGTTGAAAAGTTAACCATCCCGTCACATGCTAGAAATCTCATTGACTTTCTCAATATTCATCCCAAAAGAAGAATTTTCCTGAGCTTTAACCAAATGCTGTGAGTTGCTTAGACAGAGCCACAAAGGCATGTTTTAGTTACCACAAGCAAATACTGTAGGAAAACAAAACACGTGACAGTGTGTTAAGTATGAACATTTTATGACTTTTGGGGAATTACATTTATTTAAAAATGGCTTATGTTGAAAACCATAATTCAGGTGATTTATCATGTCTTTAAAAAAATATTTGTTGTTGCAAATTAGTAGTACAAAAACAGAACTTTTAGGAGACTGGGTTTATTAATTCATTCATCTGAAATCATGTTAAGGGAGTTTTTTTTTTTTTTTTTTTTAGTCCTAAGCAATCAGTAGCGAGTGACATATCTGTCCACCCTGACATCATTTTTTTTTGACATGGAAGCTGCAGTAGTGTTTGCTTGGAGCAATAAACTATTACACTATTTGTCATGGATGTAGCTAGGTTGCTAGCTAGCTCTGTAGGAGGATGATTGATTGCCCCCCAAACTGCCAGGTGTCAGTGGACTCAACACCAGTGATGTATGAATCACTTTAAAAATGAGAGATGGTTGCTCTGGTTTAGAGGTCGGGATCCAGTCTAGTGACATAATGATTTTTTTTTTTTTTTAAGATTTTGCTTATGTCCTCTATAAACAGTAAAGAGATGAGAAGTTAAGAGTTTAATCCAGAGTTTTGTTCTTGTCAGCGTGTAACCATCATTGGTCGCAGAAACTTTCCATTGACAAAAACCTCAATAATTGGTCTAAAACACTGTATTGTATAGTTGTCACAGCCAGTGTTTACCTGTGGCACTTAGTATGTTGAAAAGTAGCACTAATGTATTTTGTCCCCAACTGGACTACCACACGTATTAAACCCCTTTTTGAAAGCATGACTCTCAGCAATGATGATGGTGTAACTGAGGCTAACTGTTACTGTCACCAGAGACATAGACAAAGACACAGTTAAAGCAGTGTTTGTAATATTGTGCAGCTCAACTTTCTCTCTGTGGACATCTAAATAATTACATGCTTGTCCATTGATGTGGCAGAGTTCATCATTCAAGTATCGTAGACAATCACTCCACCTGCCTTAACGTTTGTCCCCCTTGGTTTTCCAGTTAAGACAGCTGTGTGCTATCACTCTGTACAGTATATTTATGTTGTGAAGTGAATATCTACTGCAAGACAAAGATACATTTCAACACCAGAAAAGTTCTCTGCTTTATGTTGAGGTCAAATCGCTACTGTTGTGGAACTGATTCTCTTGATATTGCCATTGTTTTTGCTCACTTTTTTCTTCCTGTTAGTTGAAAGTCTGTCTTGTCTTAAACTGAAGTGCTTTTCTCCCAAAAGAGAAGTGACCAAAACATTTTGTTTTCTTTAAATATATTTTATTGTAATAGCATCAAACCAATAAAATTCAATGAAGTAAAGCTTCACTTCTGTTTCAGCTATTATTACGCAACATTCATCAGTTGTGCACAAATGATACAGAGCTCATAAAAGATTCAGTAGTGGCGTAGTGTGTGCCTTGTCTGACCTTAGGAACCTCTTTCACATCAGTAATATATGACATTAATGCATTTTAGAAACAAATCAAATCAAATTAAGGCCATAGCAGATGTTTGGAGAACAGCAGCTAAGAATCGTAATTTTATTTATTTAATGTATCAGCAGCAACAAAACAAGGCCAGGCTGGTCAGCTTACCTACAAGCCCAGCAGTGTCACACAGACCTCTCAAATGTCCACAGACACTCATCATGTTCAGTGTTCAACAGTTTTAGCCCTCAGCTTCCTGTTTCTCAAGTCTTAATAATATGTCCGGGATGTTGATTCAAACATCTGTGTCATACGAACATAGCATCATACTGCTGTCTGGTTGTGTTTTTACAGCTCTGTGCCTGCTGAGCTGTAAGGAGACAGTCTTATCTAATGCTTTAAGTAATCATCTACAGTTTACAGTGAGACCGTATTAAACTTGGTGGTCAATGCTGAAAGTATATGGTAACTATCAAATAACATGCCATTGACCACAGGTTTGAATTGAACTGTAGAGCTCTTTACACTAAACACAAAGACAGAAGAATGAGAATGAAGCCTGGTATTTAAATTACTCACATATACTGTACATGCTGATGATCATTTTTAGTGCATGTAATTTATGGAAATTCTTGGCAACTGTTGCTTCCCAAACCATAGAGATCCAATGTTTGTAGTCAACTGTCATGGTTGTTTGTGGGTGTAAATCAGCCAGTAATATTTCAAATAAAAGTAAAACAAATAATAGTGAATACACATGAATCTAGTCATGCAGATACATCAGCTTAGATTCATTAACTGAAGTTTTCAGATAGGTGCTGCAGAATTTTGTGCCTCCATCCCAGCACAATGGTGGTGAACAACAGCGATGTCTTTTTCCAGATATAATGCCCAGAATTATTCACAGAATCAATTTACTACAGTTTTTATGGAAATATTTCTACTCAAAGTTAAGTATAACTACTGTTGTTCACAGTGAGGTGTGTGGAGTAGCCAGTGTACTGTCAAATGCCATTTCCTGATGACAGAAGCACCATGAGAAAGAAAAATAGTATTCCATTGTTTTCAAAACTGATTTGTGATTTGGGTGAACTGACGGTTTAAAGTTGCTATGACACAGATAACTGTCTTGTCTCTAGATTTGTTTCCATAAAAGCTGAAAGCTAAAGTCAGTTCCCCTACTCACATTACTAGGCATCTAGGAATAATTAGGATATTTTTTAGGCAAAACAGTTACAGTGATATGCTGTGTGAAATAAGTAAGTGGAGTTCAGGTGGCATGTGTGGATGTGTGTTTCCAGTTCTCCCTCCTCTCAGTGTGACGCATGTTTATAGTAATTGAGTATCAGGAACCACTCCATTTGTAGTTCAACAACCTGTAGTGAAATAAAGTGAAAAGCATTAGCTACGACTCCCAGCTTAATCTGATGTTCAATGTTTTTGCATTACAGGAGTGTGAGTGTGTTTGTGTACAAAAGAGAAAACAAGAAGGGAGGGAAATGAGAGGCAGAGTGAGAGAGAGCAGGTGTTGGAGTGGTTAATGGCTGATAGCGTGAATAGCCAGCGCTGTCCATTTCTGATTAAGGGAATGAACTTCTCCTTTGTCTCGGCAGTCAACAATGAACACCCAGCCAGCACTCAAAACACCATCCATCCGGCGTTCCTCACAGACGGCTAAACATTTAATGAATCTATTACAAACTTCCTTCTCCCTACTGCCAGGCAATTTAGAGCCAATGACAGTGACTTAACCCTCTGGAAATATGGGTACCATCTGTTGTGTCTGCTTGCACATTCAAATCAACAAAGGACACTGGGGCAATTTTCACACAGGCCTAATGTTGCATACTGTGCAGGTAAATGGAGACAATCTAAGAAAAATAAAACCTCTTTTGCTCTTTCTCCTTTGGTCAGTTCCTTGTATCATTTTGAATCATTCTTATATCTACTGTGTTACTGGGGGCTGTGCTCTGACCCATTCACTCCCCACACACTTCTGTGCACCAGGGTTTCAGAAGTTCATATTTAGATTGAAGACATTAATAGATAATGTTTTCTGCATATACTAAGAGCCGTTAAAAATTATTTCCATCACAAAAAAATATACAACTGTTCTGTGTTTACTCCTGTTTTCTGTATAAGTGAAAAATATAAAGTACACTAAAAACAGCACTCAGACCATCATTTCACATTAAAACATAATCACAAACACCTCTAATACTAATACTACTAACAATAATATTAACATAAAATGAAAGACATGTCTGAGTCAATTCAATCAATCAACTTAAAAGAGGAATTTCAATGAGCATAAATTCAAATACATATTTGACTTTTGTTTTATTCTCAAGGCTGTTTTCAGAGTACTCCATATGGAGCATAATCTAAAGCCAGACAAAGAGGAAGCAGGTATAGTTCAATGAGTCCCTTACATACAGAGGCCACAGTTAGATAACTGTCAGAAACAGTTTGACTGATGGCTTTAACCAAGCTCATTTCAGACAGTGTGAATAAATTTAATGACAGATTTTTTTTTTTTTGCCATTAAAGCTCTGTTTCACACCAGCAGCGAGAGATCAGTGCAACCTCCTGAATCTGTCGTCACTGCAGGGTCACACACCTCCTTCAGCATGAAGCACCCACCATACAACCTAGACCCAGGGTTCAGGATTCACATTTGAGAATGAGTAGCTAGTGTAAATATCTTCAAAGTACTCAGAGCATGTGACCCATGGAGATTTAACAGTTTAGGCATGTCTTTGATTATAACCCTGAAAAGCTGGGCTAGCTTTGCCTTCTTGCCAGATTTAGTTACTCCAGGTTAATTTTAATTTCATGGCTTGTCACTGGGGAAGACAGTTTATTGAGGAACTGTCAAAATAAACAACACGGTACATAAGCTCTACACACGTCTGTGTTAACTCCTCTTTATGTGATCTTGTATAAATATATAACACTGCTATTATATCATATGTTTATAGTATTCTATTTAAAAAATACTCTAGTATCCTATTTTTTAAAATTCAATTTCAACTAATGCAAACTCCCAAATGATTCAAGTCCAGGATCAAGTGATGTTCACATTTTACCTGATGGTTTGAACCCAGTCAGCTGGACCACCTGTTAAAATCAAACACACATATCCAATATTCAATCATATTCTATCCATGTGATATGTATGATATGTATCAACACAGTGCAGTGATAATGCATACATGTGACTTACTTGGTTTCCTGATGCTGTGTTAAAAGAGAAACTCACAAAGCTCTCCTTTCTGAAACTCTCTGAAAAACACAAACACAACTATTTATATTTAACAGCTGCATTTGTCTTTCAGGACCAAACCATTTGTTTATACAAGGCCAAAACATGAGACAAATTTATAGAAGCATCACAAAGCACAATACAAAGAAAGCATTAAAAAACACACAGAGAAACAAAATGTAAACAATATGAATGACAAAGGAACATGAGAGTTTTCTGTATAAAATCTTTTGATTCTTTCTACCTCTAGATTTCCTTTATCTGTCCCGCTATGTATGACCACTCAGTGTCATTGTTATCAGCCTTGTGTCTGCAGGACAGATTGCTGCTATAGGGATAAACCAAGATATGGTAGTGAAGCAGAAGCATTGGCAGTCTGATGTCCACTCCAATTACTCATCATTGACAAAGAGCAGTAAAACTGCAGGACAGAGTTGGTTCACAGCAGTGGTGGACATGACAGGACATTAATGAGGACCATCACTGACCCTCAGTGACCCATAATAAGGAGGATAGATTTGAAGTATTTGTTATTGGTATTATCCCACATATTCACAGTCTGTAAAAGCAGTGTAATTACCACCATACTCTTTGTCCATCCAATACTTTCATATGAAAGCAATTAACAAAAAAATGTGGATGAAAATCTTTAAAGAAATGGATGAATGTTGAATCATCATTAACCACGCTGTCAACAGGTTGTTTGGTCCTACCGTCTGATGTGACCCATAGAAGCATTTCCATAGCACCCCTATGACAGCAGGCATGTGGTAAAGGTTGTGGAACAGTGATAGTTAAAAAACCTATATTTTGGTGATCCATCCATCCAACCCAACCTCCTCTGAACATGGACTTTGTCACTCTTTATACCACCCTGCCTGACTTATCCCTTTGATTGAAAGCTTATTTAAAACAAAGTGGTGAAGTGGTGTGTGGAGCTTTAGAAAACTAGTGACAACTAGGTGAGAGTTCAGTGATCACTCAGGGGTGTAAGGTTAAGACAGTGCTACCAGAAGAACATAGCTGACCAACTTATTAACACCTTCATTTCCTGTCACCTAGACTAGTGCAACCCATTACTTGTCTGAATGATTCAGCTGTTGGCTGTCTACAGTAAGGCTTCTTGCACACACTTGATGTAAAGAACCGATCTCTCCGGTTTTGACCAAGTCGCATTGACCCTGAATTTATTCAAGAATGGTCCCGTCATAAGAGAAAAATAATCACTGTAAATGCTGTGAAACAATCTGCCCTTCAGTATTAGATCAGCTGAGGCAGTGTCACATTTTAAAATGTGTTTAAAACCCTATTAAAACCCTGGTTTTATAACCTTTTTATAATATTGACTCCAGTGGTTTAATGATGTTTGTTTGTATTTTGTTTTATTTCTCTAACTCTGATGACTCACTGAAAATCCTTCTATATTTTATGATTTCTTCTATGCATTACATTAACACACATCTGGACTTTATACTTTACACTTTACTTTTTAATTATGTATACTTATGTTCCCTGTAAATATAGTTCTTGCTTCTTGCTCTTCACTCTTTTGTCCTGTCTGTCTGTCCTTTAGCACCAATATACCAAGACAAATTCCTTGTATGTAACTTACTTGGCAATAAAGTCTATACTGATTCTGATTCTGATTCTGATTCTGATTTTTCTGATCTTTATGGCTCATTCATTCACCATTCTCTTTCTGTCTTCCTGCTTCTTCTAATAAATTGACAGATTTCACAACAATTTCAATCAGCCAATCATGTCAAACTGCTGTCAAACTTTAAATCTGTGCTACTCACTTCTGCTGTCAGCTGTCATTTCAGAGCAAACTGCTGTGAATGACTCACCCTATGTTGTGTCTCACTGTTATGGTTTTAAGCCAATGTCTAATCTGATCATGATCCTCTCCTGGAGGTTTTAGATCCCAGCACCAATATGCTGGAGGAGACTGCATCCATTTCCTTGGGTGGCTGGTGTAGGAGCACCCACTTAGCTCTGTGCAGTCTCAACTTTAAGATTGTGGCATCACTTTAGCCCCAGGCCTTCCTTTTTCCGAAGGTCTGTGAGTTGGTGGTCCAAAGAAGCTGTGATCCATCTCTGACAGAGAATCCACCTCTGCCCGGGCAACTCAGGTTTCCCTGCCACACCTGCTTGAGGGCACAAAATAACCAAGACATGAGCCCTTTTAAAGCTCCTTAGTGTAGGAAGAGAAACATCTCTTTTGTCCCCTGCTCTCCTGTACTTCCACCTCTACAGGCCACTTCACCACAGACAACACTTTGATCACCACTTTGCAGTCTCTGGCTACTCCATGCAAATCATTTATGCTCATCTCAAATCCCTGGAAATGCTTCAGCCTCTGCTTCATCTTCAGCAACCATCACCACCACCCAGGTGTCCATGCTGCATCCAGTCTTCATGCCAAATGTTTTTGAGGGTGGCTGATTTGGATCACTGGTGGAGTGTTGTGCGCTATGCCCCATAGCACCATCCAAGGATGGGGCGTAACATAGCTCACACTGATTTCCACTTTTGCCCTGTCAAATGTATGATACATTTGCCCATTTGCCCTGACATTAACACTGTTCTCACAAATCAAAGCCAATTCCCAGGCAAGTCATGCATATAACTGGTCTTAGTTCAGTCTATGGTGAGTTCAATTGCTATTGTTTATTCAACTATGTGGTCTTAGCTGACCCAACCAATATACACATTATCATACACATCATTCTGGAAACCAGTTAAGGTCTCTGCAACCTAATTCTTTCAATGTGGTCAACACAACCTCAGCATGGCTTACTTGACCTCATGCATCACTCATGGTGCTGTATTCTCAGTTCAGTCATCAGACCTTAACTTCTGTCTGCCATAGCTGACTTTAATTTCTGTTTGGTCTTGTGACCTTTTATTTCTGTTGGGTTAAACATGCTGACCTAAAAATTTAGTTTTGCCATTCAGCTCACCTTGCTGTATAACTTTCATTATATATTTACCCCAAACTGCTGATGTCCCATTAGTTTTCATTCATTCCATTGTGACTTCATTCATCACATTATGATCAACTTGACTTCATTCATGGCACTATTTAATAAAATAAACCTACCATAATAAATGTTTTCTTTACAGCATGCTTATCTCTGTATATTCTGTTCTCATTAATATTTTACTACTGCCTGGTAAGGATTGATATATACATCAAGTTTCTACACTCACACCCTTTCAAATATGATGACATCATGATGCCAAAGACTCTCACATCACTCACATTTCCTGTCTTGTTTGTGCACATGGCAATTAACTTTTTTGTTCAGTCAGAATGAAGTTTTGTTTGATTGCAATATTATATGGCCTGATGTCAACTCAACTAAAAGATCAGCTATTGTATGAGATATGAACATATGTGTGAAAGATTTATGGTTAAACTTTTGACCTTATTTAAAATGATAAAATTAATATGTATTACTGACTGCTTCAGGCATATGGCACTGGACTGGAAACAGGAAGGTAAAGTAATGTGAAAAATACTAAGATAGGTGTGCTGTTGTTCTTTTGTCTTGTGTTGTGGTGCTGAGTGGAGAGCTCCAATAAAGTAGCAAAGCAGCCTAACTCAATGTTGTAGAATTGCAAGTCTCATAAACATGCAAAAAGAAAAAACAAACAAACCAAAAAAAAGAAAAAAAAAAAAAGAAAAAACAACAGTAACTTTTGTTTTTGAAAAGTCTGCAAAGCACTCACTGCAGCTTGTTAAGCCTATTGTTCTGAGCACACTGTGATAACTGATTCAGATGACTGAATCAACATTTTTCTCAACTCAGATCTTTTCACATTTGGAAAATATGGTTTGAGAGGGGTGGGTGGAGAGAGCACATGTTACCCCCTTTAGACATGATAAAATAAAATACATATTCAGGGTTCCATGACTTTAAGCCAGTTTTCATGACCAAACATTCAGAGATTTTTGTGTGCACGTGAAAAAAAAAAAAAAAAAAAACAGTAATATGTCATGTTTATTTTCTGTCTCTATGTATAAACTCCTCTGTATATTGCCCTTCTGTTAATATTTTTTATTATATTGTCATGTTTATACTGTTCTTACGTATATGGTTTTTTTTTATAGCATTATCTTGTTTTTATCTTGTCTTGTATTTATGTCTTTTTCTATCTTTTCAATCACTTATGCTGCTGCAACAATGTAAATTTCCCCATTGTGGGACTAAAAAAGAATTATCTTATCTTATCTTATCTTATCTTAATATATCCCATATACATTTATACATTGTGGGACCGAGTGTCACATCACATCACTGAAAGCACATTTTAACAATATGACATTATCATATCATTTTCTCACTTGTGCTACAGAAATTAATGATTTAAAGAAATTTGTAAGAAAAAAACTAAACCACATAATGGAGTTTGTTTTACAGATTTAAATAGTTTGGTCTGATGTAATGCAAAACACAGTTCACTGCACTGAAAATCCATTTGATTATTTTACAGTGATTATAGAGATTACATAGAGATTAAGGACAGGACAAATAATTTGATTTAAAACAAAACAACAGACAGGCCTCTGTCTGACAGTCAGGAAACTGAAAAATCTAAAACAAAACATGATAATAATCTGTTCATCATCTGTTGCTCTTTGTGATTCCTTTTTGGATTCAGCACCTGAACTTGTTATTTGTTTGGTAGCTTGTTTAGTGCTCCTCTAACTCTTTCAGTGGACATTCCAGTCAAGACAAGGTACTACTGTGGCCTGTTACACAGAATGATTGTGCTGGATACACAGGTCAAATCACATAAATGAATATTCACCGAACTATGCTGAAATATTTCAGAAAATAATTTCCATGACTTTTCCAATACCTTATGGAATTCATGTTTTTCTAAAATGTTTTGGGCCTGGAAAAAGCTATTTTCAAATCCATTTCATGACCATGCGAACACTGACACGGCATGAGACCAAACATGAAGTTTTCAGGGGTGGCTCTCTTCAGTTTCATCTGTGCAAAACTTGTGGCCCTTTAATAAATAATCACAAATACAATCTGTCTGTTGAGTGCCTAAAAATGAACCCCAAGTCCTGAGTAAATATCCCCCTGAGCGTTATAAAAAATACTTTAGTAAAGACCATGCCACACAGAGAACAATCAGCCTACCATTCTTGATGACTAGTGATGTGGAGGTGGAGCTGTGGGGTCCAGAGGTCTCACTGATCTCAGGGCTGGAGGGAGTTGGTGGACTGTGGCACCAGGAGGTAATCTGGCTCCTTTGGGAAGGCAGGAAACTGGTTGGCTGGGAACAGTTCTGAAAATACATCACAACCTAATCAGAGGCGCTGCAAAGTGATGATTTAATCATAAAATATAACATGTGTACTAATCTACCACACTACTACTATTCTAAAAAGCTGCCTACACAAAAGCAAAGTCAGTTAAAAAAAAAAAAAGTGTAAAGAGTGAATTTGTTTTCTGTAGTCCTGATGGACCCGATCTCTGCTGTGTGCTTTTTGCTCACTCACTGTGAAAGATAAGGCCTTTCTCTTTTCTTTGATCCTCTTTATGGCATTCCTCACCTAAATGAGAAGCAGTGTTTACACCCACTGGTTTGTCCAAAAGGCTGGCAGCCTCACATACCATGCAAAGATACATTCTGATATTCTGCCGCAGTGGTAACAGGCAGTGGCACTGACAATGGACTGAATGCCTTCTTACCTCACTGTTGTAAACAGCATACACTAAGAAGATGTACAAGCCCTGTAGAGAGGAAAGACACACATTAGAAAGCATGTGGGAAAGATATGGAGAGGTGGAAGAGAATAAACTCCATACTTCATACAGCTTTTATTGACAATATGGATCTTCAATATGGATCTTCAAATCCATTTAGTGCTCCAGTCTGTCATCTCAGTCAAACAATGTTTTTCTCTTGACCATCAAAAACAGAAGCACATATTACAAAATACTGCTTCATGCTCTCCATCTGTGTGGTTTTCTACTCCCTTTTGGCACAAACCTCAGTTGGAATCAGCAGGGTGTGGCACTCTAAGCTGAACTGAAAAGTATTTTCTCCAAGATTCCAGATAATGCAGTTTGTTGACCTCCTGTAATGATGTATCGAAGAAGCGGCAATACTATAAAAATGCAATCCCCTTACCCAACCATCACTGATCCACTACTGTGGTACAAGTTCAAACACCTCTTAAGGTTGGGTTTTGCTTGAAAAAAACAAGTTTGTATGTGTCGTCCAATCACATCAGAGGACAGAAGTGTCTGTAGGTGTCACACTGGAACGCAGAGGCCATTACATAGATGGGTAAGATTCTCTAAGCTTTTAAATACCGGGTTGATGGTGCACATTCTCTCTTGGAAGGCATTATAACTGTGGTTTTGTTACATAGTTGAGTTTAAACCCTGCTTACTTTCTCAATGGGGCTAAATATCTGCATGTCGTTTTCAGAAAGTTACAGAAATTGCTGGACACCCCTCATTTCTCCCGGCTCTGACACGGGAGAATTTGGGGAATGGGGGTTTCAGAGACTGAAACCTGATAAGCACTTCTGTTGAAGCATACTGCTGCGTTTTTGTTAAGAGTACACTAAGAGCACTTCATGATCTGCTGTCCTTATCTTTGGGATAACATAATTTGTCAGTGTTTTCCAAAACACACAACATTTACAAAAATGATTAATTTAACAGTTTATGATCTGCTGCCTCTATGATTAAGAATTTGATTTACCCCGACCTCCTCTTTTGTTGTGCTATAACATCATCATGGTGCTTCCACCTTTTTCTCTTAGAGAGGCAGTCACACTAAGAACAACTGATGTTTTCATTTTTCATCTGGAAAAAACATTTATGCTCCACATACTATATAAAGGTACAGATATGTACACAATGTACCCCAAGGATATGAAATAAAGGAGTTGCTGATTGGGTATGAAAGAAGATAAGCTAATGGGTTCTTGCTGCTGAACTGCTGAGCCCTCAGACGACAGAGCTCACAGGAACTCAGAGCCTATCTGTCTGCTATTAGGAAGCAGATAGATGCACACGGCTATGTTTATATATATATATAATGTGATTAAGGCAGCGACGTGAGTAAGGTGGAGCCCAAACAGATACAGTGTTCTGATTATGTTTGGGCAATTACGTTAATCATCAGAGTAGGCATAATCACAGACAGACATGGACATTTTAGGACACGTTCGTCTAACTATTTATTGTCTTGATGTTTATAAATGCTTCCTGGGCTACAGACACACCTCCTGTGCTTCATTTGCCACTATAGTGACTGACATTATGCCTGAACTATTTTAACAAAGTCTGTGCTCTGGAGCATGGAAACAGCAACATTACTAAAATGATTCTATTATGGACAACTTATGGAAATATTGTTTTTTTTATTGACTGTTGGTTATAATATCATAATTATGTGCATGTTAACAGCTCATAATCAGTACCCACTGCAAAAGAAGTAGTTACACTGTAAACTTTGTTTAACTTGAACAACAAAATTACCTACAATATGTCTATAATCTAAAGAAATATGGCTAAAATATCCCATTGACCAAATAATACAGTGTTTACACCAGTGGTGGCTGGTTAATACAAAGTTTAATTCAGATCAGCAAGCTCAATAAATTATTTTCAAATTTTTGAAATAAGTAAATGAGTGAGTTTTTACTTTTTAAGGATTTCAGTGTTCAAATCAAATTAAGTTGTACAGTATGAAATAAACTGTAAGATGAGTCTTTCCTAATGGGCATGTCCTTGCCGTGCCATACACACAAGTTACTGGCATCAGTAACTGTAGCTTGTTGTCAGAGGAGCAGAGACTTTTAGCCACTCTATTACACTCTCTTAGAAATGAAGTAGTAAATTAGGTCCAATATTTGTGCTACCATTACAAGGCGGACACAGTGTGTTAGTTGGAACTCTGTCTTAATACACTATTGTATATTTGCACTGCTGCACTCACAAATGCAGTAAGACTTTCAGTATTAATATTGAATTAAAAAGTTTGAATAAGATAAATAAAATGGACTATTTTATATTACTATATAACTCCAAGCTTTGTTTAGTTTTCTAGAGGAGCTCTCTTCTTGGTGAGAAAAGGGACAGTTAGGTTAAGCAGTGCTTGCTCTATTGGTGAGTTAATGTAATAGTCTTCTATAGTTGAAGTCAAAACTTAGTGTCCCATGCTACAGAACAATGTTTCTCATTCACCGTGTAAGCAGAAGCTCTCAGTGCCTGTAGCCTCATCCACTATTACTCTTACTATTACACTATTATTCTGTTCTGTCTTCTCCTACTAACTCTCATTCTCTGCTTTCATGGCTCTCAGAATCCATCATACTTTGCTAGCACAGACTCTTGAAAGTAGCCCAGTAAAATAAATGAATAATTATATAAATTTGGTATTAAGAAGAAAATGGGCTGGCCCAGCATCATCCTTCTAGTTACATGAGGAAGAACTCCTACTGTAGTGTTATCTGCCCTCAGCTGGACACTGGCAGTAAATCTGAACTAACTAGCAGCTCTCCGAGGGTCACCTAAGGGCTAGCTCATTTTGATTAATTAAAGACTGTGGAGGAGCACGGAAGGGTGGGTGGAATAAGAAAAGACATGGAGAGAGAGAGAGAAAGAGAGATGTACAGAATGGGTAGCAGATATAAGAAAACAGATCCAGTCTATGGAAAAGTGAACAGTAAGGGAGGGGTATGAGAGGGAAGAAGTGAGTGCTGTGTTATCAGGGGAGGAATGTTAGAGGTCGAGTGGTATCTCCCCAACACACACACACACACACACACACACACACACACACACACACACACAGGAAAGTGCATGCACACACAGTTATAGTTATACAGTAGCAACTGAAGATGAGCAAATAAAGACATTACACAATACTAAATAGTATTCACACATAAACACACAAATAAACACAATGCTGTGACACTATGAGACACACATGCACACACAGGCCCACAGGTCATATTGTTATTTCTGTCAGTGGCTGTACAGGTCTTGGAAGCATGCTCTTGAGCTTTGGTTGCTGTTTGACCTTCAATATGTACGACAATATAACTGTGCTGTTTATGAGTTAGTTCTGTCTATTTGCTTCTGATGTCATTAATCTGAGTTTTCACTGCCATAGTGCTGAGTTTACGACATTTAGCATTTTTGCATTTGAACTTTGAAATGCTACTATCCCCTCGAAGGAATACAGTTTTTGGGGGACTGTCCTATTACAATATATAGCCAACCTGTGATATATATCCACTCCATTGTTTTCTGTAATGACCTATGCTAACACAATGGTATAATTACGTTGAATGATAGTATTAGTAGTAGTATGATCATCCAGTGAAAGAGGCATCACACATCAACACATTTTCCATAAAAACACTGGTGGACAAGCTTCTCTAAAATCAAACCACTTCTGTCTGCCACTGACCTCCAGAAAACAATGTTGTTGTTTGATAACCGTTCCGCAGTTGGTAAAAAAGTACTAAATTGTCTGCACTAGAACCACCAGAACCCTTGACCCAGTTTAAATATTTTTAATAATACTTAATAATATAATACTTCACTTTCCATTGCTTCCAGGAAACATTATACAACTGATAAAGCACTACAAAATTGCTAAAAGCATCATATGCTGTATATTGTTTGTTCTGTGTAACCATTTACTTTCTGGGGTAATGAACTCAAGGACATGCTTCAGACTTTAAAGCTCCTTGTAATAATATGAATCAAATTTGTGGCATCCCTGAAAGAAGTCCAGGAGTGGATTTTGGTCAATGCTAACTCGACTGCTATTTTGCGGAGACGTGTTACTTCTGTTACACATTAAGCTGCCCATCACATTTTTTCAGCCACTAGTTGGGAGGGGAGCATTATGGGTGAAATACATGAGAAATTAAAGCTTTCCCCTTCAGATTTGCCCCATCCAAACAGTAGGAGTTGCTTCCCACTCTATCCACTGAAAAGCATTTCTAAGCTGGATGTATTACTTCTAACCTTTACCCCAGCCATTTAACCAAAACAAGGCAGAAGCAAAGCAACAAAGTAAGGGCATATACAGTTAATACAACATCAAGCCACGGGACATTTTGACTTTAAATGTATGAGGTGCACATGTATGTATTTAGTTTTAGCTGAATGGATTACAAAAAGTTTTGAACTTAAAATGTGTCATTTCTTTTGAAGACCTCACATTATACTCATTATAATTTAGTATGTAAACTTCTTTGTTGTTGTTGTCAATAGTGACATTGTATGTGTTTATTGTAAGGGTCTCTCTTGAAAATCTCACTTAGGTCTTGATCGCAATGTGATCACCTATATAAATAAAGAATTAAATACATTTTAAGCTAATCAAAATGCTTCATTGCTATTAAGAGCCCACAAGAGAACCAATAAATACTCAGTGTGCACAATGTGTGCGTGTGTTGCTTTCAACATACTCATCCCAGTGTCCCTATGTTAGATCTGTGTGGATGCTGCATCATGATGTGTATTTCTGTCTGCTACACTTTCTGTTTTTTGATAAAACCACAAGGGGTACCAAAGTCAGGAGTTTTCTAATTCTTACACACAGCAACATTTTAATTAGTTAATATTTTCATATGAATAAGTCATCATGTAAAACTTGAATTCTTTTTATGCCATATACAATATAAACCTGCAGTAACAGCTTTTTTGTTTTTGTCGCTTGGGGGCAGCAGAAACGAGGTAGACCACAACACAGACATGTCACCTGTTCAGATGATATGATGAACTTATTGGCAAACTGCTTATTTACAAATCCAGCAGTTACAGAGCAACATTATCATTTAATTTTGGCCCACAGTTTCACACACTGAAAACAGCTGCTAGATTAGTAAAGCTGGGGGTGGGACAGCTAAACAATGAGCTGAAACTCTGTAAAGCCAAGAGGAGCTGCATTCAGATGATAATTCTCTGTAGGTTCATCGCTATGAGTGACACCTTTCCCACTGTCACATTGTTTTCACATTGTCATTGTCAGATTATGATCAAAATGAACAACTTTGGTGTATGACTGTTAGAACAGCTTCAAGTAACCCCTTGCAGATGTTACATGTCTTTGTTTATTTACCTGGAAGGCATTGAGAGCTATGAAGACATAGGCGACTACAACAGACAGATGGACAAGCACTCCACACAGCCAGGTCAGGCCCAGCACTGGCAGCAGGATGAGAACTGGGCGGGTCACAGCCCTGCAAACACAAAAATGCACATACATGAGTCATAAATGCAAGTGCATGAATTAAACACACGTATTCTAAAATGCAGATGTATGAGAATGACGTCTAACAGACCACTGAAACAAAACTTAACATAGTGTTGTGACACCATTTGATTCCTGAGTCCTACATGTGAGTAGAGATAGACAGAAGGACCCAGGAAAGTGGAGTTTTCAAGGTATTTTGATGACATTTTCTTCTCAAATATTTCCTCCTTGAATCCACATCAACCATCTTTGCACAGCTATAGATTTTACCGCCTACCACAGTCATACTCCTGTTCCTTTGCAATCATCCTTTCAATGATCCTGGTTCTTATATGGCCAATAACCATTTCACGGGGCAAGGCAGAAAAGGTTGCCTTTGTTCAAACCACTATTGTTGTCACACTGCTGCACCTGGGTAGAGAGATTGAGTTTGCAGACTGCACTGTGTCTGCAAGGACAAAGCCGGCACTCAAAATAAAAGGGAAGAGAAGGCTCTTCCCTTTTATTTTTGAAAGTCGTTTTCCCTCTAATCTCCTGAATTCACACAACACTCTTGAGCTGGCACAGACATCTACTTTCAGTCTGTTTGTGAGGGAATGAAGAGACATAGTGAGAGGGGGAATGGCGTTGTGGAATTTTCATCAGACTAAGACAAATGTGTGAAAAGAAATTCTGCATGTTGGGTTGAAGGACTTTTTTTTTCCTGAATATGAAAAAAGATCCTTGTCTCTCCTCAGCCATAACATATATTAGCCTACTACTTCCAGTGTATTAACCTCATTAGTACTGACAGAAAAATGTCTCTAATATACATGGCATATATGATCCATTCATTTCTAATCCTCACAGTACAACATGAGAAAGATTTAGATGATGCTGTGCGGCACATGTATCGTCAGGATGAATCACCTAATCACAGGAAGTTATTCAATACATTAAAGAGAGGGTTCACCTAAATTACAACAACCTAATTTCCCACTTATCTTCTATGGTATCTGGTTACAAAAAGGTTTCGATTTATTTGTCCAGGGTTTAGAGATATCTGTGTCTGAGATTTCTACCCTCACCCAAACACAATGAAAGTCAACAGGCTTTCATTTGTGGTGCTCACAGGATTGAAAAATTACATCACCATCATTTACTGCTACTCTGGCTACTCCACAGACTTCACTGGCAATGGTTTTCATTTGGATTATTTATCCTATAGAAAATAGTTCCAAAGAAAACTTGCACACAGCAAGGTGAACTGACCCTTTAAAGCCAATGCATGTTTATGTGTTTTGCCAGAAATCACTCATAGTACCATAGTAAGCATCTGCAGTTATTCTCCTAGAAATGTCACAAGCTTGTATACATACATACACTGTAGCAGAATTACTAGAAGTGTTTGTACTATCATCCTGTCACCATAGCAACATAAACAGACCTGACACAATGAAATGGAAAATTATGTTTGCTGCTCAGCCTCTGACTGGCTGTCATATGTATATAAAGTTGAAGCACAGTGGCGGTAATTGAAAATTCCTATTACAAAGCAGAAACACCTCTTTACTACAAGCTGGCACTATCTAAAAGATAATACTGGTGATATTTTATATTATCCTTATTGACAACAAATCTCATGAAACAAAACAATGAATGTATGCCACTATCCTAATATTGTGTGTGTGTGTATCTAAAGCCTGATATATGTTTATACTTCCGTGGATTGCTGTCCAAAAACTATTAAAACACTGCATCACAGGTCCAGTAAGGGTGCATTATCTAATGACACTTAAGTTCCCTAAACTTCACAATGATGTACTAGGATGGTATATAGCATGGGTATAAAGGGTGTGATGGTCAGGCAGAGATACTGATGTAAGTGTTCCTTAATGAGTCTACAGCGGCAAGAGTTGCTGTTATATGTTGAAGCACACATGATCAGGATGTGACAGGCCATCATCTGCAGGCAAGGGGCATCTTTAACACCTACCTGCTCACCGTGAGCTTCCTGCAGGGACAGGTTTTCTTGGAACTCAGTCAACTCAGTATGAAGAGAAACTGTACTGACCCAGGGGCAGATTGTCTGTGCATCCACTGAGTATTCAGTGGTGTTGACAAGAAATTGGTTTTCACTCCAGGAACTCAGCATCATCCTGGTTAAGGTTTTTACCTCTGGTTTATTCCAAAAGTTTTAGAAAGTGCAGCACGCCCTTCTGTAAGTCAAGTTTAAACACCTGCAACTCCCTCCAAATACTAAGCACTGCAGACATGAGGTCACTCACTGTCTTGTTTCTGCTTTGTCTTTAACATTAAGGTCACTGAGATGGGATGTTACATCTGTCAGAAATGCAACAGCTCACAGAGGATGGTTTAAAGCTCTGCAAATACCCCAGATATACTGAACATGCATCATAAAATCTAACAATCAATTATGCATTTATCTGTGTTGTCTATTGATTCATCCATATCCAGTGAATTGTGCCTTTTTTATGGTGACATAAAATTGCTGGAGAATACCTCTGTTGGTCCTGCTGCATAGGAATCTGATATATTATCTCTTTTGTGTCATCCTTTCGATCACCTTCTAGCAGGACACCCATCACATCACTCAAACTTTCTTTTATTACCTCAGTGTCCAAAAAGGGCTTCTTGTGTTTGCATAAGAGCCATGCCGCTCTCAGTGATGCCTCCGTCACCCTCTCTTGCTTGATATGACAGTTTCAACTGATTTAGTTTAATGGTTCTTATGTTCATGTTCTGAGGACAGTTTTGTTCAAAATGGGCATGTTTGGTGCTGTAGTGGTGTAACCACTCTTCACTCAGCCTCATGCTTCACTCAGGCAAAATGTGTATTTCTTAGTCAACACTTTTCCCTGTCAACTTCCTTCTTCTTGTATTGGTAAGTTTTGAACATGACCTTTAACTTTTTAAACTGGGGCTCTCACATCTGCTCTGACAACAATCTTGCTAACTGCAGTGATCAGCAGGAGGCTGAATGATGACAGGTGAGGAAACATGACAGCGATGCATCATGCAAGAACAGTCTGGGTCAGGTTGTGGTTAGAGTTTGTTCCCAGTATGGATTAAAATAATATTTTGGTCTGGATCTTTCTCCTATTTGTTTGCTAAAACTAAAGTGTAAAGCTGTGTAAAGAAATTACCATACCTCTTCTAAAGATGAGATCACATATTGTTGACACATTCAAAATCTTGAAATATCAGATTTCACTGCATGACAGAATGTAGTTTTAAGTAAAGACAGATCCCAAGATGTATTGCACACAAACACACGCACGCACGCATGTACGCACGCGCACACACACACACACACCCGCACAGTTAGGTTGAGACCAGGTGTTAAGCTGATAAGTCCTTACAACTCCCAAAGCAGACTCCCCAACCTAAACTCCCATTCTCTCACACTGGCTCTATTGACTATTGCTGGCTCAACCAAAAAGAAATCAGCAAGTGTGTATGTGTGTGAGAGAGAGAGAGCATGAGAGAGAGCGTGGGCGCACAGGAGAAAAACACTCATGAAAGAGAGAGAGCACAAAAATCAGGAGAGAGAGAGAATAACAGAAAGAGGAGGAGAAGCCATTGTATCTCACCAGGTGAGGTCAAAGGTCTGCATCTTTGATGCTGAGCTTGGACTGAGCATCTTAGCACGACGACGAGCACTGGAAACGGTCACCATGACAACCCGACACAGCACAACTGCATTGACCTGTGGGCAGAGGACAACAGCATCAACACGGCCTCCAGCAAACATGAGACATGCTGCTGCAGATCCACTTGGTCTTCAGCTCACATGTAGAGGAGGGGAAGTTTACCCTCCTGCTCAGGCTGCAGGAAATCACATCGCAGAAAACTCTATTCAGTGTGTATGTATGTTATATAATTTTTTTCTGTTGATCCCTGCCTGTTTGAGATGGGAAAAAAATGAAATATAGAGAGAATGTAGAAGCGAAATGCAGAAGCTCCATCTTCATCTGGAGGACTTTCTGTGTGTATTTTGTCTGGGATTATGTCCCTCATTTTATGTGTCTCTTTAAAGGTGCCCTGTGACATTTTCTTGTAAATAAAAATGTTAAATGCATTTTCTTTATCATAAAATATTTCTAAAGGCATTTAAAAATATATATATATTTAAAGATTTCACTGTTTTCATCTATGTTTTGGCTAGCAAGCAGTCTTCTCTGCTTTTTGCTGGTGCAGTACTAGTGATGCTACCACAACCAACTGTGGATCAGGGGAGTAGGATCAAAATTATGTCAATACGCATGTAAATGCAGGTGTGTCTGGTTGTGTTTGTACTAGATGCAAACACAAAGGAGACCCTGCTAATCAAAGCACTGTTCACTTCATTGTTGTTTACTGTTCACTAAGCTTGTAACACTGAATTCAAGCTGTCACTGTTTATTATTGCTTTTATTGACCTTTGTTTGCCTTATCCTCCTTTAAACTTTTCAAATTGAACTAATTTAAAAGATTATAAAAATTATGATACAAATATCATAAAAATCACAACAAACAACTTCAAAGTTTTCTAACTTTAGTTATCTGTATTTTCAAATCACTTTAGCTATGTATAGTCTCTTCTCTCTTTATGGTCTGATATAACCATAAACATGACTGGATTATCTATAAAAATGGCAATTACAAAGAAATGTGAGGAGGTATAAGAGGCAGGTGATCTCGCTCTCTCTCACACATACACGCATGCACACACACACACACACACACACACACACACACAGACAGATAGACATAGAGGGAGAGAGAGAGAGATATTACATACCGCCAAGACAAATACAACAGGTCCAACAAAGGCCCAGATTGTGTCAGTCTTCACATTGAGCCAGCAGTGATCATCTGCCTTGTACTCATCCACTGATACTGCCAATGTTACACCAACTATGAGAACAGGTAGTCCTGAAAAACAATTCAGCAAAGGAAAATAAACCGTGGAAGTGCTGTGACAACAAAAGGGAGAAGTTTTAAAGATATTAATGGAACAGCAACTGCTGCAGTGTGTATTGAACAGAATATTTAGTCTGTTCTGTTCTCTTGGTCTATTTAGTCTGAAGGGGAAAGTCAGAAGAGGAACACCTGAATGTTTATAGTATTTATTCACACACTGTTCTCTTATGTGACATAACACATTTTCACAGATGGATTTGTCAACATGAACAGTAGCAGCTGCAAGATGTTTTTTTTAACTGGGTTAAGGTTGCAGTATAGCATAACATATTTTTTTTTACTGCTGATATATAATCTAGCCTGGAGCTCTGTGATCACTTCTTCTGTGAACACTATGAACATGGAATGGGCTTATTGGCTCTGGACTGTTATGTCTATTTTATGTACAACTGTGCATGTACATATGACTCCACATCCAACCATGTTATCTTAACACACTGTCAGCATAGCGACCGCAAGGAATAGTGAACAGACTGGGTTGAAAGCGCAACTTTCAAGCTAAAGCCAGGAAATGCTCTACCACAATGTCAAGCTAAGGTGGTGTGAGAAGTGGTTCAGCTTGCAAAATGCAGCTAAGGACTCAGATCTATTATTCTTGATTAGTGTGCTAAGCCTGTGTGTTTGGGGATAAATCCAATGCTGCAGTGTTTGTGGCTGTTACATGTCACAAGATTTAAAGGAAAATTCCATCATCTTAAGTAATCTTAATAGCAACTTAGCCTCATAAGCAAGTGAATAACTTTGCTAAAAGTGTTTATAAGAGTTTAAAGGGGAAAATGATTTCTCGTGCTAAGGATAAGTGATTTAATGCATTTTCTTAGTCACATATTTATCCCAACATAATTTCAATTTCCTCACCTTTTATCTTGAACTGAGATCAGCTTAATGCTGATACAGTTATTTTGATGCAGTATTTAAGTTTATATTTAGAACGTTAGGCATTTCAAATAGTTTCACGCAGTTGTTAAGGAATTCATGACAACTTTCTCAGCTATTCACATTTAAACCTATTGTAGCTCACATTCACACATAATCTAATAGTCCAAACTAGTCCAAAAAGTCCAACTCAAACTCAATAGCTACACACATTCTATAGACATTTAAGTTAACTCAGGATGTCTGACACAAACACTGAAATCTGCCATGAAAATGCCAAATCCGCTGCTCAACCTGAAGCTATAGTCAATAAATCTGCAGAAAAAGCAGAGACACTATGAAGAAGTGAAAGAACTGAAACCCTAACAGAAATGAGAGGAGAACTTCAAGAAGAAAGGCTAAAGAATGCACAATGGTGGCGCAGAATCATTTATGAGAACTGGTGGTACTATGCAAGAGTAGGTAAGGAAATTCTGACAGATGAGGCATTAAGGATGTAATAAAAGAGCTGATTGAGAATATTAAAGGCACCTGTTCGGATGTCTGATTTATGAAGAGAGGCTTTAGCAGACTCCTGAACCAGACCTGGGGCGTAGGATTGATACATGTATATCACTTTCAGAATTCATTATTCGTAAAGCAGAAAGATGGCTTCAAGGACATGCAGCAGATGAAGAGGAAGAAACTAGGCCTGATGTTGGATCTGTCCTAGGCTCAACAAGTTCTTTATCAATGTCACTGTTTCATCAATCAAAATGTGGTTCTACCCACTCCAGCATCCACTCGATCAAAAGAAAATAAACTGCAGCTGAAGCTGCTGCATCACAGGAAGTTTTGTCAGTATTGGATAAACAAGAAAGGGAAGCAACAGAGCTGCCAAGGCTAAAGGCGAAAGATAAGGAACAGCTAGCACGATTTTAATCTGAGAAACTAGCTAGACAACAAACAATACAAGACAAGTGTAGAAAGCTAGAACGGCTAGAAGAGGTAAAGAGGTTGAATGCTGCGAGAGCATGAATAATGGTCTATGCACAAGCTGAAGAAAACTTTGAAGCAGCTGATTTGCAGCTGCTGAACTAGCAGAAGAACCTCAAGCAGAAGAACCTCAAGCTGTCAACCTCACAATCCCTCTAGTCACAACCCAACCCATTTATGTTTCCAGTCCCTCATTCACACTTCAGTCTCTGCCAGTCGCAACTCAAGCCCTATATGCTTCAAGTCCTGCATTCATACCTCAATCCTCAGTCACTTCTTCCATGCTTTGGGTCCCCCAGTCATTCCTCAACCTCTACTGGTTTCAAGTCATGTGATAAAAAAAGTACGTGAAATGTGTCAGAAGAGACACCCAACATGTTTGCATGATGAAGTTCAAAGAATCTCAAAGGCCTCCAAGGAGCTCAAAGGACAGAGTAGACACAAACTGTAACAGCAACTATCAACAGAGTCATACAAGAGGGTCCAAGCACACAAACATCTTCAACCATACCAGTCTAGGTCTTATCAAAAAAAATCCCAGATCAAGAAGTCCTCATATGAACTGTTAAGACATACAGAGCGATACAACCTTCATCCAAGATAAAGTGGCCCAAGACATTAACACAAACAAAGAGAATGTGAGTTTTCGGCTATCTACAAAATCTGCAAGGTTCACAGTCATACCCTTGTCAGAAGCTGACAAATCTACAAGTGACAAGAATCCCATTGCCATCTGTTTTCACACAAGAGTTCATTCCAGCAAACAGGTTGCACATCCCAACTTCTGAAACGGCACTAAAATGGCTTCATCCGGAACTGGAAAACAGGTTTCCACTTGTTTTGTGCAGTAGGCCTTCTGACCAGCTGTAGCTGTCAACAAGCTCTTCTCCCAGGAGATCCTGTTGGGTGAAGAGAATCACCCATATGTACAGAGAACTGACCTCACCTGGCGCATCATCAGCTGCTCAAATCCAATTTGCGACAGCAGTGATGCAATAGGAACTAGTCAGAGAATCATAGTGTGACAAGTAATACCTACGGTGCAGCCATCAGTTGAGCTAAAGTGAGAAGTACACTTCATGTGCAGAACTCATAGTGCATTCTTCAATCATCATTGAAGAATGCACAGTGCTGCAAGATCTAGGAGATGTGGCAAAAGGGTGTGCAGTCCTGTTTGGCTTGATCTACAGTCTAAACTTGAGCTATCCCAAGGACCTTAGATACACCTTTGAATTTCTTCAGAAAGTGTTGATGGGATTGGATGGGAACAAGCTCTCCACAAAGGTGCAAGTCCTCAAAAACAAAGTACATGAGTGAAATCACCTATAGCAGACAAGATTGGACCTGGATTTGGACCTCACTGAAAACTCTGGATTTTGGACTAATACTGGATAAAACAATGAGCAGTCTAAAGACAGAATATTGATTCACTGTAATGGTTGTGCTCCTTCAAGTTTTCAGTTATGATACACATGCTGATTTCTTCACAAAGTGATGGAGTTGGATTCTGTTCAGATGCAGACCCTCAAAAAACAAAATGCATTAGTCAAATCTCGTGTGATAGATCAGACTTGACCTGTTGACTCTTAAGGTGCAGAGGAAAAAACCGAGTCTTTGGATTTTGGAATAATGCTGGACAAAACAATGAGCAATCACATTTTGTTTGATGGTTACGGTTGTGCTGTTTGAGGTTTTCACCTGTGATCCACATTCAGAGCACTTGTCACTGTAAATTTAACAAGTTTTGTTTTCAGAATACATGCTGGAGAAAATGAAAAATTTGGATAGATGGATGGAGGACATTAGCATGGGCAACAACTTTGATATTTAACGTGAAGATTTCTTTGCTCTTTAAACAGGCATTCATTAGAGGTTAGATTTTATTTCTATATTTCCTTATTCCATTGTTCATATAAACTAAACCTCTTAACAATGCTGTGTTGTTGTCAAAAGTTCATTTGATTTTATCAGCGCTAAATTAATCAGCACAGCGGGAGTCATGTCAGGCACCCCACTTAATAACCATGTCAGTTACCATGAAAAGTTCACCTCCGCCTGCAACCATACATCCTACTACTACCCTTCTCTAGATGCCTTCCCTTCATCTTCACCTGCTGTCCCCTGCCATCTCAAGCGCCCCTCTCATTCTTTCAGCATTTAATAAATCCACTGTAAACTTTCCACCCTGAGTCTATATCTGTCAGTTAAAAACCAAACTTTAACATTATTTTTGAGATGGAATCACAATGGAAATAAATGTTTAGCTTTATTTGAAATTGCTTGATACACTGTGATAATGACAAAAATTTGGATTTGAGATGACTGGAAAATACAGTAAAAACCATCTAAAAAACAAATCTTGGCTTCACGAATAGTCTTCACTATAGTGTTATAGCGCTGTAGCTGTAGGTTAAGAATCCCTCTAGATTTGCAGATTCATGTGGTTTAAATCTGAAACTAGAGGTTATCAGGTCATAGATTATTCTCTAACTTGATAAGCACTGAAGAGAGATGAGACTTTACCCCAGCCAATGATGTAGTAGAGCTTCATCCTGCGGTCTTCACTAATGTTGACAGATACGACTTTGCTCCAGAGCAGCAGGCCCTCCACCAGCATCCAGGAGAACGAGGACATGAAGAAGAGGTGGAGAAGTGCAGTCACTGTGAAACATGCTGCCTGGAGGATTAAAAATATGCAATATAAACCAAGCACTTTATAAGGAACACCTGTACATCTGCTTATTCATGCAATTATCAAATCAGTCAGTCATGTGACAGCAGTGCAAGTCATGCAGACACAGGTCAGGAGCTTCAGTTACTGTTCATATAAAACAGCAGAGTGGGGTAAAAATGCCATCTCAGCGACTTTGACCGTGGCTGGACTGTTGGTGCCAAGATAGGTTTGATCTGACTATTTCTGAAACTCATGCACATCAGTCTCTAGAGATCACTCAGAATGGTGTTAAAAACCACAAAAACAGAAATTTGAGGTTGCAGTGGACACAGGCTCACCAAAACTGGACAGCTGCAGACCAGTTGAGGCAAATGGTAGGGTCAGAATTTGGCTTCAGCAACATGAATCCGTGGACCCAACCTGCCTTGTGTTAAAAATCCAGGCTGCTGCTGGTGGTGTAATGGGGGATATTTTCTGTGAACGTTTCAGCCCCTTAATACCAAACAGTCATGGTTTGAATGTCACAGCCTATCTGAGTGTTGTTGCTGACTATGTTCATCCCTTTATGGCCACAGTTCACCATCTTCTAATGGTTACTTCCAGTTGGATAATGCTCCATGTCACAAAGGAAAAGTTGTTTCAAACTGGTTTCATGAACATGACAATGAGGTCAGTGAACTTTCCAAAGAAAGTGCTTGGAGAGTGTATACATGACTCTTGTCAACTTAAGAATTGAAAAACAGTAGTATGGATCCTCAGTAAAACATTATGATCATAAGCCCTAAAAACCTATTTTCTGAAAGATGCTTCAGCCCCAAAGATTTAAACTGAGTTTCCAGAGGATTAATACCCAACATATGACATTCTTTTTTCAAAGACACGATGCCTGTTGTCAATAGAATAAACTGAGTTACTAGCATAAATCATCTCAAAATATGTTGCTTACAAAGTTTCCACTCAATATACAGCAGTTATCGTCCTAATTTGTAGCAGTAGGTGTGAGTAATGCATAATACCCCTTTAATTACGTCTTGTGACTGCATTAGACTGTAGTCTGTTAAGGCCACTGTGGCCAGAGAAATTCTGCAAGGAGGTTTTTATTCTGTGAAGAATGTAGACATTTTTAAAATTATTTTATGAATACTCCACCTGACACACTTAATTTACAAATGCTGTATGTTGTATATGGAATCTCACCTCATTGGCAGACGCCCAATCACTGCACATCAACAGTAGCTCAGCGATGCCCAAAGAAACAATCAGGTTTTTATGGACTGTGGTACGGTCTGATTTAGGGACTCTGCACAGGTACACACACACACACACATATATACACACACATACACACACACACACACATGAATGCATGCAAGCTGAATTAGTATTAGAAATGTGTGACTAAAGATCTCACAGACGTTCTCGGAATTTTTCAAAAATGTTCCACTGTGGTGCTGTTCACATATCTACTTTTTTTTTCCATTTATTGATGTGAATCCTGCAGAGGTTTATGAAATGCTTTTCACCTTCCGTGGTTTACAGAGTGCACTCTGTGATGTTTGTGACTCACCCCACTGCGATGAAGAGGATGAAGGTGAAGAGGAGGCCACACAGAGACACTCCACAGCCGATAAACGTCAGCACCTGCAGAGCGTTTTCGTTCTCTGTGCTCCTCTGACACACACACACACACACACACACAGCGTGAGCTGTAAATAGCACATACTGTAGATGAAAGTCTACACAAAATACACAGTGATAATTTGAGAGAGGAATGTTACCTGGGCTTCATAAACCTGCAGCAGCAATGCAAAATTGGTGGTGTGGTTACAGTGGCACACAGTATATCCATATTGCTTGGACACTACCTCACAGCCTTTGGTATTCCAATACCCACCAGCCTCTGGACTAGGTAGACACAAACAGCACATACTTACATATCTACATACACAAAGGAATGCCAAGAATCACAATATTTTCCTATTTAAAAGTTTTGCTGCATTCATCACATTTTTTTTTTTTGATGAAACAGGTAAGATAACTGTGGTATTCTGGAGAAATCTGAGAAATCCACATTGCCCATACTTTTTAAAAATGTTCATTGGTACTTACTTGAGATCAAAATCCCAGAAGGCACACACTGGATCATACACAGTACCAGTGGGATTCTGTATAGAATACAAAATACATAATTAACATATTTAATTGAGAAATAAATGGTGGAGATGATGGTAGAATTTATTTTTAAAAAAATAGTGCCATTTTGAGAGATTTTGCCAACCTGTACTCTGTGCTGGAGCTGGAAGTGAACTGCTGTGCTAACTGGCTGGTCATCACCCAGTGCTGTGGTGGATATGACTGAGGAACCAAGGATGGTGCCCAGATACCTGGTTATGTACACAGATTTACATTATAACAATGGACAAAATGTGCAAGCTACAAACCTAAATGGAAGAAAATGTAGACTACATTTTACTCCAAGAGAAAAAAAAAAAGAATGAAACAAGAAAATATATTTTCTTTATATATTATTCACAAGTACATTAACATTATTCTAGTGCTTCTTATTGCAGTGATAGAATTCCTAAAATTATATCAAGCTGTGTCTAATGTACATGCTAATGCTCCATCATAGAGTAAACCTGCAATATGTGGGTTGATACCTTTATTCTAAAAGCTAAAATAGAAACTTGAAAGTACTGATTTGAAACCTTATGTAAATGACAGATACTTAAAGGGAGAACAAAGCTAAAATTCTACAAAAATACACACAGCATTGCTTTTCTCAAAATTGTTGTGTTGAGCAAAGTTAGCTAAACAGATAGCGGAGAAGTGAATTAAGTTAAAATGTCATTAATCTTGATTTACCAAAATCTCTACTTACACTTTTTCCCCTGATTCTATTTCCTGGTTATTTATTGATTTTATGCTGTACAGCACTGTGAACGTGCTCTTTGAATAAATGTGACTTTACTTGACTTGAATAAATGCAGACCACCAATTTACTGTGAGCCATGCAAATCTGTCTACATTACCGTGGGGAAGAACCATGAGTCACTGTTAGAGCAGATTTACTTGTTAAACATGTATTGACAGATTTTTAGTCAACTAAAATGTAGGGACAGAAGTGTGTAGAAGTAATTATTATTCTGATGGACAAACCCACTTTCCAACATGAAGATATATTCTAATTCAGTAGCCCTTGAACCCACAAGTCATTTGCTAACTATATTGCAGTATCTGGTATATAAACATCCCATACTAGGTGATGGCACCATAGAAAATTAAAGAAAAAAAAGCATCAGTTTCTAGCTCCATTTGTACTTTTATGTTACCTCTGGCTGCCATCAGTGACGGTAGGAACCATGGTGATGTTCTCCTCAGGACTGAAAAGAGGCCACAGAGAGCCATACCACGTGTTGACCAACGTGAGCTTATAGAAGCCTGAACATTGAACATAACAGAGAGATGAAGCTTACTTCAGTTTGCTCCAGACAGCCAAATAAAACAGCACTAAGAGAAATGTGGTTCATTTAGGAACGCTTATTGTTTAAGATGAATAGTTGAATACCCCAACAATGTGCCTCCATCTGCATTTCACTGAGAGACCTTGGGAGTGTAGTAGGTGAATGCATGCTACACATTCACAAGTCTGCCGTTAGTACATTTTCTACTGGATTCAATGGCAAGACTTAGGTTAATAAAATGTGTCTTCTCTCTGCAAACACCAAGAGCTGTGATAGGTAATTCTGAATAAGTGACTGCCGTAAGTGCACACGGAGGAAGATAATTGGGTTTTGTAGCATTTTCCTACCATTGTTATGAAGATCCTGTATCTTCTGATGTGGGACTGAAATACAGTCTAGGTTGCCATGTTTCTCTGTCTCAGGCCCACAGAAGCTCAATCCTCTGGATCCCTCCTGTAGTGTCTGCTGCTTTACCTCCAGTTCTTCAAAAGGCAGGACAACAATGAGCAGATTTATTAATTTTCAGTTTTTCTGCATAAAGAATCCTAAGAAAGTTAAGTCAAATCATTAAGAAATATCTTTGATAAATATTTTCTTATCATTAAATCAATTTATTATGGAAATGTTTCAATGCTGACAATTTGTATTGTATATTCTTATTAATAAAAATATGAACTAATAAGAAAAAAGTTTCAGATCATGTTTATTTTCTATGTTTTAATGTGTTGTATTCATATAACAAGTTTCTGTTTCTCACTCCTGTTCTCTGTGCTTCTCATTTTTAATAACCACACCATCAAAACATCAGTAATGGTTTGAATTTCAATCAAAATTGATTAACCTGAGCTGAAACTGTGTTACCATGGCAACTTTAGCATATTGCTGTGGGATTGTGAGAAGTTCGACCTTTATTTTATCTCAGGAATCTCAGGATTTTTTTTATGTATTTATTTTTGCTAAATCCTTATGTACATGTGGGAAAGATTGGACATATTCAAAGAAAACTTACAGGAAAAAATTTGATTTTAGGTGTTTACTGATCAAATTCTCATAATGTTGCATGGCAACTGGTGTAGTGTGTTGGATTTCAATTTTCCATCATGGAGATGAGTTCTTCTTTATGTGCTGGGGTTCTGTTTCAGTACTCTTAGATCCCCTCCCAAAAGTGCAGATTTGGAAAAAAAAACCTCTACGTACAAACAACAATACTACAATTACAGTACCAAAACAAGCCTCCCCTGTAACTCCCTTATCCTTAAGGAGACCCTATGCAAAGCACCCCCATCAGGCTAATTGATTACATTACATACAAAATAAATGTAGTTTTCTCAACTACAAGGTAGTCAATCATTTTCCCAATAAGATCATTTTTTAATGGAATATGGAAAAAAAATATGAGGAATATTATTTGCGGACACAGTTGTTTGGACTCAGCGTCTGTTTGAACTTCATCCAACTGGTCTCTGTGAACAGTGTCAGGTACCAGAAACTGTAAAACATGTTACTGCCAACTGCAATAGATATACTTCAGAAAGGGAGGACATAAGGGAGGAAATGCAAAGATTAGGGATGAGAGGAAGAGAATTAAAGAACATACTGGAGTTGAGAGAAAATAAACAGGGCAGAATGTGATTAATCAACTTCTTGTGAGAAACAGGCCTAATGGAAAAAGTTTAGTGGTCAGTACAATACAGGAACAAAGTGGCTCTGAAAGATAGCAGTAGTGCAACTACTTGGACACCAGCTGACCATTAAACATCACTAAAGAAGAAGAAGAAGATGATGATGATGATGACAGCACAACAGAGCCACCTGATTCCCTCACTGTAAGTGTTCTCTCAGTGTACATCACATGTGCACTTATGATATGGTGAAGGAAGATTCATTTGACTGTCACTTCTTTCCACATCTCTGTAGAGCAGTACCTGTGGTTTCTGCACCACTGAATTCTAAATGTTTCATTCATCTTTGTAGTGAGTAGTCATCAAATGTGAGCTGCCAACTACAGTTTCCAACCCAATTACTGACGTTTTTCCCATAGATCTAAATGCAGATGCCACTTTATTTGTTGCTCCTATAGAAACACCAACCATTTGAGTAGTCAAGTGCCTGCCATCCATGCCCACTTGGATCTTTTCCTCTGGCCATCTTAGTACAAAATCAGAATCAACAGGGCATGCTCAGCATTTCTGTACATGCCACAGAGCATGATCTGTGACATGTATAAAAATGCTAAGCACCGGTGATATAAAATATGAAATGTGATTGTATATTTTCACTCTGTATTCTCATATTGAACTTGGTATTCACACTGAAAACTATGATGGATGTTTACAACAGACACTTTTGGTAATAATTTGCTTAATTAATAATGCTTGTCTCAATCAGTGTTAACAGCACAACTCTGCTGACAGTGGCATGTAGGACCCCACTCATTCTAAGAGTGAAGATAATATTTTCTCAGGACATTTGCAGTCTGGAGATCAACTGTAATATAAATCTCACCCAACTCTAATTAAGAGGAAAAACAAATGTATTCAACAAAGCATCATGTTAAGCCAGCATACACAGGATAGAGAGACAGATAAGCTACAGCTATGGGGATTGAGTGAAATGGCTAACCATGTGGTGGCCATACTATCCCAGTGTATCTTGAACTCAACAGAACCAAATATGGACAGTTAAAGTCTACTGCAGTTTTTGTCTGGCAGCTGATCTTTTCATCCACGCTAAATTTAATTTGGTATTGAGAAAGTGTCCAATCCAGGCGTAATTGTGATTATGCACATTCTACAATTGCATGTGCATACACACTTAACGTTCAGACTTCATCTAAACTCTCAAATGAAGTACTGAGATTGCTAGCCTCGTATGAATCAATACACACATGCCTGCATGTGTGTCTGCATGGATGGATCGAGCTAATGACACACATACTCACATTTGGGACTTTTAGTAAATAATTACATGAGCATATGTGTCTCATCCTCTATGACCCTTTTCACCCTATAGTGTGTGTGTGTGAGAGAGAAAATGATAAACTCACTGATATTGGGGGTGTGAATGGTCATGTGATCAGTCTCTGCCATCAAGTGAGGGCTCAGGCTGGTCACCATTTTGTCAATACTCTTGACCACATCCATGGGGCCATTCACCACCTAAAATACACAGAGCAACGGCGTCTCAGCAACAGCAACACTCATCCACTCTGCCCTGCTCAGCACAGTCATCAAAGATAAAGAGGTTCATTTCAAAATGACCGTTCATATGCCACACAAAAAGAAAATGCTTTCAGTGCCGTTAACTGTTTTCCAGAGTATATGCACAGTTTGAATGAAGTGGGAGATAGGCCTATAATGCATGGCACAGTCGTGGATTTTACCATTGTCTGTTTTGAAACCCCTCATTCTGAATTCAATATGCCCATCTAAGAGCTGAGCCTTGGAGACAGAGCTGGGAGCAATGTGAGGGAGGTTTGTGGATGAGTACAGCTTCAGTTTTTTAGAGTGCTGCTCATCCATTGAGTCTGGACTGAGGTGGCCTTGGAGCACTGAGAGGCTTGGGGGATGGGGGGTGGAGGTGTAGCAGAGGGACACACAACATTCACAAGGAAAATTCTATATAGATCTACACACACATCAATAATGCAAACACAAAAGTAATATAGTTGGAAGAGAGAATGCAGTATCCTAACTGTAAACTGGGTTAAAGCATGGTTTCCTCTCTGAATTATGATTCTGTTGAGTTGTTCAGAATGTGAATGTTATTATGATGACTGAACTATGCCTTAATCAAGATGTACATAGATGGGTATAGCATTTGTAAGCACTGGTCTAAAATTGTGTAACTTTGTTACTCTTATGTATCTGTATCTATAGAGGCATACTGCCCTCTAGTGCTGGAGAGACAGAATAGCTGTGATCTGTCTGCCTGTCTGTCTATAATTGTTTTGTCACTCAAACTGCACCACCACAGTTCTGTGTATTACACTGCAATTTGCTACATTCTGCTACATATAAAAAATAAACTAACAAAAAAAAAAATCCATATGTGACTTCTCATATTGCTGCATGTCTTATTCAGGCAGGCTGGCTAAGGCCTTTCTGTGCGGCATGCTCTCCTCATGCCTATGTGGGTTTCCTCCCAAAGGCCAAAGACATGCATGTTAGGTTAAATGCTGACTCTAAATTGCCTGTAGGTGTGAATGTGAGCATGAACAGTTCTCTGTCTCTATATGTCAGCCCTGTGAAGGTCTCTCACCTTTCCCTGCTTCTCACCCAGTGTCAGCTGGGATTTGCTCCAACTCCCTACTACCCTGGATATGGCAGGATGGGTTTTTATAGCTAATGGATGGTTGGGAGAATGAAAAATAAAACTTTGAAGGCAATGATGGGAAGTGAATATTGTGTTCTGGTGCCAGAGTTGATCCTGAGATGTGTATGACATATAACCAACTGTTTAAAATAACTTATTTTATAAATGTATTGGTACTCCATCAGTAACTGTGAAATTCCCTGAAGGATTTCCCTTCTTTGTCTATGAAATGCCACACCAGATGCAGATACCACAAACATAATTTGCACAGATTTACTAAGTTATGTATCAACATTCTAAAACCTCTACACAGTGAGGAATCACACATGTAGCAGGGCTAAAGAAAAAGTAAGAAAGTGCTACATGCATGCTTTGCATATGCTACCTCTCTAATGGCCTGCCACTTGAGGGCGTTGTCTTCACTGATGACACTGTTGGCCAGACTGATGAAGTGCTGGCTGAGCTCTTGGATGCTGTCCTGGCTGTGGTTGGTGGCATCAGGGAGCGGCTGTGTGGGGACATCAGCAGCCAGAAGTAGTAGCTGGATGAGGGACACCATGTCTTCTGGCTGCAGTCCTTCCTGCTGGGTGTCTTCCAAGGCCTGGACGGAGATATCCAGCAGGGTGGCCGCTTGGGCCAAGTTGCTCAGTCCTGATGGTTGCTGCCCCAGCACTGCCTGGGAGTAGAGACAGAGACACTAGGGTTCAACCAAAACATGTTTGTTATTTTGATTTATTCTACGAACACAGGGTTAGAGTATATAAATATCCGTGGGAATATTCCATGGGAAGCCAATCAGAGTGCTTATATGATTATAGTTTCTTCTACATAATTGTTGTATAATTTGTCAGTACTGTTGTGCAGCCAGTAACGAAGTGGACAATTATTTGTAAAAGTCATGATCTAAGTGAAGTTTTAAAGTAAAGTTTACGTTGCACTGAGGAAACACCTCGAGACATTTCATTTTCTGAGGCAGAACTGAAGACAAGGGTTAACTCTCTGTTAGGTGTGCTATATAGGTTAGGAGGCTATTTGACAGAGAAAGACAGAAAGTTTGAAGTAGTGGAATTTTTAAAGATGTGGGAAAAAAGAAAGTCATACTAAGTGAAGATGTATGGATTTGTCTACCTGGGTCTTGTTGGAAATTTTCATCAGATGGCTCATAAATGCAGTAGGCTGGGAGCTCTGAGAATCACTCATCTGCTTCATCTTCAGGTAACGCTCTGTGAAAACAATGTGACATCAACTGGAGGCTCTAAACCTGAAACTGCTGAAGCATCTCAGAATAAAACACTGAACTCCCAGCAGAACCTGACCCCTGACCTCCCTGTCTCTGTCTGCCCCCCACAAATCAAATCCTCACCAAAACCCTGTTCTTGTGGACAATGAACAAGGCTCACCTCTGCTGCTCCTGCAGATGAACGGCAATGGATCAGAGCAGTCTGACAAGCCAAATAGTGGGAGATGATCTGACCAGCTCTGCAGTGTCCTGCAGCCCTGCAGCTCCATCTGCTGGTGCACTGCTGCTTACACATTCATATGATCACACAGTCATACACAAAGTGACACACAATGAGAGAAGACTGGACATAAGCATATTTAAAGGTCTTCATGGGTGAAAAATCAAAAAAGTGGATGAAGTAAATTTGATTCAAAAGAGGTCATTGGCACTCAACAACAAATTGAGGAATCATGACTTTATTACAAAAAATGCTATTGCAATAAACAGAATTTGAAAACTCTTTACACTCAACGTGTTATTGTAAAGAAAACTGACTGCATGGATCCTTTGGGAGGAAATGAAGCTTGACTAGATGCTACATTACTCTTCACTACTACATGGAGCTCTGTTATTATAGTCTGGTATTATAGTCACACTAACTAACACTTGATCTTAGCACCACACATTACCCTGTGGTCTTCAGTGGTGAAACCGGTAGAGCAGTTGCCTATCGATCACGAGGTTGCCGATTTGAGTCCAGCAGTGGATGGTTACAGATTAAAAAAAAAAAATAGTATTACTAATAATAATATTAATAAAGATTTGAAGAGCAATAGTGTGACCATAGGATTCACGTTTTTTTTTGCCGTAGCAGCCTCTGATCATCAAGAGGATCCCTCACCTGCTCTATTCATCTCCATATTATCTGGCTCTCTCTCTCTGTTCATAAAACACCCAAACCAGGTCAGTCTTTAAACTGCCATACTGTGGTCGGTATTCACTTTATCTACACAATAATAATAATAGAGATCATTATGAATATTTTACGCTTTTTGCAATTTTGCTATTTATGCAAGTTTGTAATTTTACTACCACTACAGTTAATTTTAGCACCATAAAGCATCCTGTGGCCTTCAGTGGTGCAACTGGTAGAGCAGTTCCCTTGCAGTCACAAGGTTGCCAGTTTGAGTCCAGCAGTAGACCATTAATGACATCACCTGCTTTTGACTTTTAACTTTTTCTTCTTCATTTCAACAATGATTTCAGCCATTTCCAGCATTGCTTCAGCGATCCATTCAGAGCTCGGCATTCACACGCATTTTCCGCAGGAAATACAAATTATCTAGTTCCTCAAGCTGCCCCCACACTGCTGGAGCTGTGGGAAAACCCCTCCATCCATCTATCCCCCCAGTTCTCTGTCCCACTTCCACTCCACCCCTCATTCTCTTCAGTCAGTCATGCCAAGATGTCTAGATGTACAGGTTCATTTTGAGTGACTAAGACACTAGGTCACATGCTGTGTAGAGCAACCAGTGGATAAGAAATCCTTTTACTGATCTGATGTCAGATGCCATGATGTGAGTTGGAGCACATAAACTGAAAACAGGTCAAGAAAACACTGAATATTATGAATGGAAATCAAAGCTAAAATATGGGCATAAGCTGTAACAGGAATAAGAAAATATGAAGAAAGCAAGTATAGAAGACACAAATTGTAATACTAGACTGTTGTCATTGGTCAGACTGTCAACACTGAGTTTTACTGCACTGTTGTGAGGCTTTTGAGGGAGCACATGCAGTGCCCTTGACCTAAACTGTGGTGCAATGGCAAAGAAAATTTGTTTGCTCAGAGTATGTTGAAAACATGCACGTTTTTTGGTGGAATCAACATAATCATCAGCCCTACTCACTGGACTTGGCTCCCTGCAACTACTTCTCTCTTCCTCAAAATGTAATCCAGTGATTTAGTATGTCACCTCCACTGCATTGGGGTACTTACAAGATACACATTAAATTCTTAAATTCCCACTTTTTTAAAACTCCATACTGCCAGCTTAGCTGCAGTTGAAGCTTTCAAACCCAGCCAAGATAACAGTTATAAACAAATCAATAGTGTATCTAGAGAATCTCACCCACTTCATTTGGAGGACAAACTGAGTAGTAGCCATACCTGTAACACTGGTAATCCCTCAATTCAACTAGGACAAAGTTGAGTGAGACTGTAGATTGTGCTGAATGTTTACAATAGACAGTTTAAGTAAGAATTTTACAATTTGTGTTTTTCTCTTTGACTTTGACTAACCTGGGGGGTGGTTTTCAACCTTACTGATCACCTAAATGTTTGTGCTTGCCCCCTTAACTTCATTGCAGCATTCTTAATGTATTCCCAAATCTAATGTAGTACTACGGTGAGTAAAATGTTATTATAATAGAAAAAAACTGATAAGAAAAAAACATAGCCTTCAGAGAACTAAAGACTATGCTAATCCTGGGCTTTGTTCCCAACTGAGACCGTCTTCAGATGATTCACTTCTTTAAAATGCTCTGCACTTAACCTTACAGTCACACATTATGTCCTTAAAATTCAAACACAGGAGGACTGCATGCATTTAAGGCATTCGATTGAACATTTTGCAAATCCCCAATTATGAAATGATGACTTCAAAGAGGCAGTCCCTGAAATGGGAAAATGACCTTACCTGGGCAAAACAGAAGGGCCTGCACCTCTCCAACTGCTGGGTGTCTACTTAGGTGGTCTAGGTTCCAAATGAAAAGCACTTCATGGGTCATGGGTGAACACGCATTGAGGGCACTGACATGCCTCATTTCCAGAGACATATTAAAAACATTCAGGTCAGTGATCATTCCAAAAAAGGGCTCTGTAAAATTCCCTCCAAAGGAGTCTTGGTCCTGGCCCAGAATGAGTATCCCATCTCCATGGATATCCCTGGAAGAGTCCGTTCCTGAACCCATGTCCTTCCTCTCCCCATCCACATAGATAGCCCAGTTGCCACTGCTGCGGTGCCATGTGACACAGATGTGATGCCATTCTCCATCATTGGGGAAGGATGCCTTATATGGAAGGTGCTTCCCGTGGATGATGAGTGCCAGGAGTATGCGTTTGTGCATGTCCACTTGGCCTCGCAGCTGGAACTCATTGGTGAAAACAGGTGCAGCATAGGAGAAGATGGTGGACACCTCATTCCACTCAATGTCCCACTGAACTCGAACACACACACTGATAGACGACAGGGAGGGGAAGAACATGTTGACACGAGCAAAGCACTCACGGGATTCCTTTGGGAAGTTTAGAGCTGAGAACCGTACATCTAAATAAGAGCAAAAGAACAAGTCAAAGATTAAATCTTGCATTTTACTTGTATTCCTTTATTTATAAAATCCACTGATTCAACTTACACTGCTTGGAGAGAGCCACAGGCTTGGAGGCTGCTTTGCTGGGGTTCTTGACCCAGATAGGGGAGTGAAGTCCAGACTGTTGAAGCAGCTCCAAGGCCCCTTCCCGGTCTTCTGACTGCTCCAGGGTGGCGAGGGAGCTGAACTGGCCTCTGCAAAAACTGTCAGCCCTGGAAAAGGCCAGCGAGTCATTGACCAGCTGAAAGGCCAAGTGAGTCGTTAGATGGACCAATCTGGATTGTCCTGGGGAGTCAGACACAGAAAACAACCACAAAAAAGCAGGACATTATGAATAAAAAATTAGAGGAGCATCAGTCAATTCGTTTAAATGCTTTTTTTATGGATTGAAAGAAGGCACAAGAGAGGCAAGTAATATGAATTGAAACGACTGGCTACTAAATAGTTGTGTTAAACAGTGTCTCACTGTGTGAGTCCCCCACTCTGTCCGGCACAGCATGTGTTGGCTCACTCTCACATACCACCTACAAGAGAAAAAGTCAAAATTACTGTATTGTTTTTTAAATACATGAGCAGAATTTGCTCATACATTCAATAGAATAGTTGGAGCAAATCTGCTATTTGTAATGTCAATGATGTTGTGGAATTCCATGGTAACTTAATAAAAGACAGACAAGAAGCAGTGTGCATGTTATGTAGTGTAGAATGAGAAGGTTATTACCATAAATGAGAAGAATATGAGTCCAGTATGCAAGGTCCCAGTCATCTCTGAGCTAATGTAGTCCCCAGCTGAAATAAAAACACTCAGCTTACCTAGAAAATAATATTTCCACTGGATCCAGATGTACTTCTCTTTAGAAAAAGATTGGTATCCCTGTCAAATCACAAAGTAAATACAATACCCTATTGATTACGGGTATTTAAGCCAATAATATCTCAAATGTAGCTTTGAGTTTTGCATTTTAGTGTCACTCTTCAAAAGGTTGTTTTCAGTGTATGTCCTGATTCATTCTAGTTAGTTTCAGAATTCAGATTTTCGTCCAAAGCAGCAGAAAGTCTCTTTATGTAATCTGGGAACCAGCTCCACATGTGTGGGACAATTGAACCCAAATCCAATCCAGACTGCTCATCCAGTGCACCAGCCACGATGTCCAGCATATCCAGCAGAGTCTCTGGTCTCCTGACAGGGAGACAGCTAGCAATCCCAGTGTGTCTGTCCAAGAGTCCCAGTCTGCCTCCTGCCTCTCTTCAGACCCCTCACCCCTCCCTCCTTAGCACCCTGAAGCCATCTGCCTTTGTCATGCAAATGGAGTCATTTTTTAAAAGAACCCTACTTACGCAAGCAGTGTCAAGCATTTGGCACAGTTCATCTGGACGTGCAGAGCTGTGGACATTTTTACTATGTAACCCTTACTTATGCTTTCTATCAGACTCTCTAAAGTGAATTAGAACATCTGTTTTACTGGTGTGCTTCAGAGGCAATAAAAGATTGGTACTACCAATATAACCAGTGTACAGTAAACCATAAAATTTACCTGTTTTGAATCACTTTCATTTTGGTGATTATGTGCAACATGGTTGAAAGGCTTTTGTGGGCCTTTTGACACCAAATGCATCTGCATTCAACATAGATAAGTGTCCCAAATTAGACATTAGACATAATTGTATAGGTCACAAATTTAAATATTGGATCCTAAAATCTAGATCTGAGCAAAAGAGAAATAAGCTAAGGTCAGACAAGCAAACACATTATTATTAACTGAGGACACTTGTCAGTCCAGCAAGTTATTTATTCATCCCCCATCTTTTTGACCTGACTACACCACATTCACCACCACCATACCAGATTAAAAAGGTGATCTTCAGCATAGAGTTGTGCTCAGTGTTAGTTATCTTACAGCTAGCTGAACTTGCTTACTGTGTGTTGCAGCAGATGTTTCCATGGTTAAATCTGAAAAACCTCTGATGCTAACTTCTAATGGTAATCAGTATGATAACTGAGTTAATCAACATTAATGACCTGTATCATTACATTAAACATGTTTCACCCAACTATACAATATAATGTATACTTTATTGATAATACCGTATGTTTGGAATAATCAGCCTGTTACATAATAATGATCCCATGTCATGGAGAACTACACCGTGTGTAAAAGTACAAATAAAAACAAATGAATCTCTGCTGTGACACTGGCAGCACACCTACAATCAGGTAACTTAGTCTATAATGATGTGTTTTTGCTATAAATACATAATAAAATGTATTGCAGGATGTGATGATCACATCCTGAATACATAATAAAATGTATTTATTAGCAAACTACAGACAGATATCTAATCTCCCATTTCTTTCTAAGATCCTGCAGTTGCAAAAAAGGTATGTGACTTTCTACAGGATAATAGTTTTATTTGAGGATTTTCAGTTGGGATTTAGAATGCACCATAGCATGGAGATGGCACTTCAGCATCGCATCAGACTTGTTCCTGTACTTCTCTTGTTAGATCTCAGTGCTGCTTTTGATACGAGTGATCATCACATCCTGCAGAGACTGGAGAATTTTATTGGCATTAAAGATAGCGCACTTAACTGGTCTAAGTCCTATCTATCTGATAGGCTTCAGTTTGTACATGACAATTCCTCCATGTACACAAAAGTTAGACATGGAGTTCCACAAGGGTCAGTGCTTGGACCAATTCTCTTCACCTTATATATGCATGACATTATCAGGAATCACTCCATAAACTGATACAAAATTATATTTATCAATAAAACCTAATGAAACCAATCAGTTAGCCAAACTTCAGGCATGCCTTAGGGACATTAAGACTTGGATGACCAGCAACTTTCTACTCTTGAACTCAGACAAAACCAAAGTTATTGTACTTGGTCCTGAACACCTCAGAAATACCTTTTCTAATGACATAGTTATATTAGATGGCATTGCCCTGGCCTCCAGCTCCACTGCAAAGAACCTTGGAGTTATCTTTGATCAGGATATGTCCTTTAACTCCTACATAAAACAGACTTCTAGGACTGCCTTCTTTGACCTGCATAATATCACCAAAATCAGACATTTTCTGTCTCAAAACAATGCCGAAAAACTAGTCCATGCATTTGTTACTTCTAGACTGGACTACTGTAATTCATTATTATCAGGCTGTCCCAACAAGTCTCTAAAGACTCTACAGTTGATCCAAAATGCTGCAGCACGATTACTGACAGGAACTAGGAAAAGAGACCATATTTCTCCTGTGTTAGCCTCTCTTCATTTGATCCCAGTCAAATCCAGAATAGAATTCAAAATCCTCCTCCTCACAGCCCTTAATGGTTAGGCTCCATCCTAGTGCTTGCTCATGGTGGTATTTCTTGGGTCTCTCTCTGTAAATACCTATTTTAAAGAGCATGGTCTAGACCTGCTTTATATGAAAAGTGCCTTGAGATGACTTTTGTTGTGATATGGTGCTATATAAATAAAATTGAAATGAATTGAATTGAATTGAATTGAATCCTGGAATTGGAAGTTCTAGGCCCAGGCAGACAATAAACACTGGCTGGTGAAGCTAATCTAACATCGTAAGTGATGGAGTCCCTTGACTTATGACTTATGTGCATTATTTAACCTTGTCAGTGGGGGACTGAGGAGACACACAGATTAGGCAGGCAAGGCTGATGAGGCTGTACTGGTGCTAACAGGCACGCTGTCAGGCCTGTAGCTAACACTGTCATTAGGAGAAAGGTGCTGTTGTAGTTGATGTACACATCTAGTAATGATCATCTGCAAGAGTGGAACAGCTAACACACTTGTAATGCATAATTGTAGTTACGTTAGGCTGTAGACAGAGAGGCTAAATTGATAAGCTAGGTTAAGCTAACAAGGCAGCTAGGCTACCAGGGCAGCAAGGTTACAATTTAACTCCAAGAAAATGGCAGAATACAGGTAACAAGAAACAACAGAGAGCAGGTGTCAGTTTCAGTGTCACAGCAACACAGCAGTCGAGCTAAATCTTCAAGAAATTCTTGAAGATAGAGAGGAACACCCCTGCTCTAATAGCATTCAGAAGCTTGTTTCACCATCGAGGAACCATAAATGAGAACAGTCACATGTGGGGATGAAAAAAGAAGGGAAAATGAGACAAAGACAGGAAGTAAAATCATTACTGATGAGACAGGACAAGACTTCAAAATAAAACAGGAAGTACTAGGACACGAGGAACACGAGGGAAAGGGAACAAAATAAAACCAAGAAACCAGAAACCAAGAAGAAAAAACACAAATGGAAAAATACTCATTTACAAACAAAAACCAAGAAACGAAAGACACTATGAGGGTAGTTGTGACATGACCATTCTGGTGGTGGGAGGTGGTGAGAGATAATCATCCCAGAATTTTCTCTTTTTGTACAGTGCAGAGCGGCATGACTGGAATACAGATTAGATATGGCCAGAGAAGGAGAGCAGGTCATCAAACATGACACGCAGGTTTCCTGATGAAGAAGTGATTTTGATGTTGACATTGTGATGGAGCGATTGACTGGCTGGAATGAAAGAGTTCAGAGGTTTAGTTGAAGGTGGCATTCCTTCATCCATGTGGATATGTCTGAGAGATAAGCTGAGATCTGCACCATGACCATGGGGTCATCTGGTGGGAACAACAGTTACATCTGGCCATTGTCTGTGTAGCAGTGATATGAGAGCAATTCAAGTGGATCATTGGACTCATGGAGTTGATGTATATTACAAAGAGAAGAGGCCCAAGTTTTGAGGGGTGTGGCTGGAAATGTACCTGAAGCCAGTGGAGCATTTATCATATGTGATTACTGGCAAAATGGTGTGTGATATGGTTTGGAGGATGTTGGTAGGAATGGGGTCCAGTGCATGTGTTGTAGGAGCCAGGAGTTGCATGTTTATAAACCCTGCACAAAGCTTGGAGAAATGACTGCAGAAGCCAGGATGTAAATTTTCTGAGAAATTCCCTGCAGCTCACATTGTCTCCATACTGGATGACCTGGAAATGAGAACAGATTGAAACCTCCCTCTTCTTGTGGAGCTTGTAAAACCCCCCTACAGTCAGGTATTACACATTGATAACAGAATAATAAACAAAGATATTTGGTTACATTGTGGTTAACATAACATCATCATCATAACGCCTTTTTTCTTTTAAGCAAATGTTTACATTTGTTTCAATTAATATAAATTGGAAACAAAGATGTATATCCATCCATTATCTCTCCTGCTTATCTGTAAGGGTCACAGGGGGGCTAGAGCCAATCCCATCTGACAGTTGGTGAGGGTACACCCTGGACAGATTGCTAGTCCATTGCAGGGCTAACAAATAGAGACAAACAACCATTCATACTTACAATCACACCATCATCAATTAACCTAACTTGCATGTCTTTGGATTGTGGGAGGAAGCCAGAGTTCCCAGAGAAAACCCAGACACACACAGGGGAAAGATGCAAACTCCAGTGAAAATACTGTGTACAACTCAGCAGTTAACTTTATGATTATCACAACCAGAATAATCCTTCTACATCACACCTAGTGTAGCTTAACACATACCTGCCCAGACAAACTGTCACACAAAGAGGCTGATGTACTTGAGAGTACGACAGCTGGGGTAAAGCTTTAACATTCCTAATGCCCAGTATTCAGGGAGCCAGACAAATACTGATTAGGACAAAGCTAGCCATTAGTATTCCACCTAGGTATCCACTCACAATGTGAAAAACTGGACAAGAGCCTGCAGGAACAAAAGCTCCTCTAGGCTGAGACCCCTGGATATTGCTCTCCCTCGTGCCCTTCTCTCCTGTCACCTATTCATCTAACTGAACAAGAACTTTCTCCCTCAGTCACACCAGGGCTTAAACCAGGCTGTGAAAATCCTCAAGCATTCAATCAAATGTTTTCGCTGAAGAGAAAACATTTGAGGTTTCTACAAATTACAATCAGGGATTTCTGTTCTTAAAGAGCATCATTTATAGATGAAAAACAAATCTTTAAAGCTTAGGTTTCTCGGATCAGTGCAAAACAAATAATTGCCATTTGCCTTATGAAGACAAATAGTTTTGGTTTTGTTTGTCCAGGTTTTGGGACATTAAAGATTTTTGCCAACCCATCCAAATACAACTGAGCTGAATGAAATTTAGTTTGATGTGCTTACATTATTGAAAATTTTCAAAAATGAAGCAAAAAATACTTTCTGCAAGCATATGGCTATATCTTGGAGACAGTGTGTATCAGTATAAATTCCATTTGCATCAATCTTGCAAAGATTACAACACTAATCTGCAATAACAGCAGGGCAAAGACCCATACTGAAACACTTTTCATAGGAGCTATAGCTTACGAAGTAATTGTTAGTTGTTAAAATCATGAAGGTTTCAACTTCCAAAAGCCATTGCTGTAGTGGATCCCAAATTGTCTTAAAATATGGAATATAAACTTACTTACATCCTCTTCTTCTTGTAGTTTTTATTTTAAAGATCTCTTGTTGATTGATGTTTGTCTTAGACATTTCTGAAACCTAAGGAAGCTTATTCTTATTAATCTAAAAACAACTGCAAGATAGCACAACTCAAATGCTTTCTGAGTTAGTTTCTCAGTTGGTAAGAGTCACTTTCCCACATAATGGGTCAGACAGTTTTAGCTTTGGTGATCCCCTGAATTTTTATCCACTGCTACTGGCAAGTTAAAGTGTTCACTTCTTCTGTGAAATATCTAAATAGAGGTATTTGTCTGGTGTTTAGTTCTGATTAGCAAATGTTAGCAGGCAAACACACTTAAAGAAGAGGGAGTTACATTAATTGTTATTATCTTAATAGCATTGTCACTGTGAAATGGAATTAAGAGTGGTATTTAAATTCAGATGAATTATGATCAAGTCTAAGTCTTAGTTAAGGTAGTCAAGAGTGTCAGGTAAATCATTACAACCTAAATCATTTCTATTTAGAGGTGAATTTGTATGCCACCCACATACTTGCATTAATCATATGCCACCTCTGATAGATAACATGGTAGCTAACATGATACATATTCCAGTCAGAAAGAGCAGCAAAAACTAAATTAAAATAACTAGGCACTAGTACATTCATTCAGCTTATTAATTTTGTAACATTAGCATGTATGAAAATCCTGCTCATTCCTCAAAATATACCAGACATTGAATACATGCCAGATAAGCTTCACTCCTGAGAAACTATGTTAATACAGGATTTAATCAGTATTATTGATCAGCCACACAGGATCATAGAAAGAGACTTATTTTATTTATTTATTATTATTTTTTTTTAACATGAAAAGTAAGCATAACATGCAGACCTGGTATGCACTGAGGCAAAAGAAAATATAATGGCTAATGTGTTGTGTTCCATAAGTGTTCCTGAAGTCCAGACTAGAGACACAAGGATGCAACCTCATGTCTCATGTCTCCACAGACAACAACACTGCCATGGATCCATCTACACTGGTTGTAGACATCTGCTACATCTTGAGGATCTTTTTTTAGGATTTGAGTCTTAGCAGTGCTCAATCCTCTATAAACAGAGGATAGTAAAGAAAGCAAATAAGATTGCAAAGGTCTCAAGTCATGATCTCAGCAGCTACTGTCAGATTCTGCCCTTTTATAGGAGACATGCTGCCCCTGTGTTCAAAACAAACAGGGGCAGGGCCAAATTACCCCAGGAACTCTCTCGCACCCTCCACCTGGAAGAACTGGACCTGCTGTGCCAGCACCCCCTTGTAGCCACACATGTGCACATACACACACTTACTCACACACACACACACACACACACACACACACACACACACACACACACACACACACACACACATACACATGAATGCCCACAGAGAATTTTTCTCTCTCTTTCTTCCTTCCATCTATGGTACCTTAGTCCACATCCTGCCAGTGCTGCATCCGCAGGGCCGGTCCCACCACAGATGGGAGTGGTGATAGGAGTATGACATGCTGCACAGGCACAGATGATTTGAGACAACAAGGATCATGTTCAACAAACTGAATGTAAACAGTGAGCTGTCTCAAAACTGCCAGGACACATTGCGTCTGTGTCTGGCTATAGACCATCAGCAACATCTATCTCTGGGCCCACTTGTGTCAAACCATTCAAAACCTCTTTTCCCACTTGTCTGGCTTGCAGTTGGAATTCCAGTTCTTCCCAAAGGTGTCTGTGCAGGGCAGTCAACATCAAATCCACAGCAAATGTGGAAAACAATGAACAGAAAAGCAAGACACAAGTAACTTTCAGTCCAACAATAACGTGATAGAAAGAGGAGAAGCAACAGCTGGATTTCTGACTGGGTGATGGAATCTGCTTTATAATTGCTGTGGGCTCAAATGTTTTCAGTCATGGTCATCTGAGTATGTTGACTTTACATGAGTTAAAAACTGGCCACAGCCTTGTTTTTTTGTTTTTTTTTTTACAGCTCCTCTCAAACATGCACCATATTCTTTCATATGAATCATTCATGCTTATAATGTCAAATGTCAGTCTCATATCTGTGTAAGTACAAGTCACTTTTACAGTCTGTATGAGTGACAACAACAATTTAGAGAAATAGCTCTAAAAATCTGTTTGGCACCAAACAGCATACAAACAAAGTTAGCGACCAGCTGGTGAACATATTGGATGATTTAGCAGCTAAAGAGCCAGATAGTTCACTCAGCAGTCGGTGTAGACTAAAACAGAGCTAAAAGAGAGAATAATGGACTTGGACACAAAAAGCGCTCCAAATGAGTGATTATGTTGCTTCATAACTGATGTGTAAATAAGCATTTGCTAACATTTACTGTATCAATTGAGGTGATGTTATGTCAACATAAGTAAAAGATCTGTCTGAATAACACCATTTCTAACATTTATGTAACGGATACCTATGCATTTTAAAATAGAGTTAGATTCCACTTAAAGTGCTCAGGTTGGGCGGCCATCTGATTGGGTTATGAGAGAAAGTAAGAGGGGAGAGAGAGAGAGAGAGAGAGAGAAACAGAGAAGGGGGGGGGGGTAATAATAATAATATGAAAAGGGCTAAGAAAACAGAAAGACCAAGGTTGTAGAAAACAAAAAAACAAAAAACAAACAAACAAACAAACAAAAGAAAAAACACAAAGACAAGAAGGAAACTAAATTTTCCTTTACCCTCAACACTGCTTGCGGTTTGGCAAAGTCCTTGTAAACCCAGCAGTGGGAGGTGCTGGAGTGGGTCAACTACAATCCAGTGAACTGAGTCATAAAAATGATGGTAGTCAACAGATATTCAGGGCAAGAATTGCTCTGGTAGTTCCCTGTGCATCCCAGAGCAACACATTCACCACAGCCCTGACCTACTTAACTACATTCAACATGTGGAAGATTTCTGCTGTGTAATATATAGAAGGGAAAGGTATCCTGGGTCTGCATGCACTTACATGCCTAAATGCATTTAATGCATTTCTCTCTTTTCATATGTACAGACACAGATCAACATACACAGATCAGCCACAACATTAGAACTGTAAGTGGTTTTAATGTTGACTGATGTATATGGAGGCTTTTGGAAGTTCTGTGTGTGTGTTCATACATACTCTATTGGCCCTGAGCTCAGTGTTCAAACAGGTGTTCAGAGCTCTTTTACTGCCTCCAAGTCAACACTACACCCTGCACACTTCAGACTGAGCATTCAGGACAGGACATTTAGATTTTTTGAAGATGGTTCAACAGTCAGTAAAGCCACATAAATCTAACATGGAACCCATCTGTTTTTACTATACTGAAAAGTCCTTAAGGAGGCTCCAGTGTGATAAATAATGCCTTGTTTTTTCCCCAGTTTTCTGAGTAATCTGTCCTGCTTTCTACCAGAAGTCAACATACGCCTTTGGTTGGAGCTTTCTTAATCAACAGACTTGTCCACAGCAAACTGAAGCTCACAAAAGAGGCCGGGCTAATTGACCTCCTCCCGTTGCTCCCTCCACTGTAACATTGCTGCCACTGCCACCCAGTGTATTTCCATGACAACCTGGGGATTGTAAGAGCGGTATGGAAACGTCAAACACTTGGTGGGCTCGCATCATTGCACACAAAAGGCCGGTGACCTACATGTGGAGCGAGGATGAAGGCTTTTCCCAGAAGAACTGGCCCAGTAGAGCATTGGAGAATGGGACAGAAACATAGTTACAATTCCCTCCTCTCGTTTTTTTTTTTCTTTTTTTCTTTTTTTTTTTTTTCCCACCCAGCTGCTCAGTTTCAGAACAGACCTAAAATGATATTGACTCCTCTATCATGTAAAACTGTTTCATGGAATATGTATTGCATCTTGATCTCACAGGGCAGTAACATCATATGAGCAGCTGTGGAGGGGAAAACACATTTTTAGAATTCATGTGACCACTGTGTGCAATAACTGGCATTTTCAGCAAAACAGGGCAAAACCTACAATACGACCTCAGATGCAGAACTTACTAAAAGCTCAGAGGAAACATATCTGTAAATCTGCAGGCAGAAAATGGTGGAATGCTCCTTGTAAACAAAGATTCCTGGCTGGTCAGACATTGGGGGCCATGTTTGTGTGCTCTAATCTGGCAGTAGCAGATAGTCTTTATAGCCGCCTCTTGGCCATCAATCAGGCATTCTAGTGAGGACCTGGCTGACAACAGTAGGGTTCACACAGTTGCCACGGAGACCGTCTTTAAAAGCAGCCATATAAACAATATAGGGTGTCGGCATGACACAAAGAGAAAGGAAAAGACAGCAGGACAGAGGGATGGGCTAGTCCAGTGTTGTCCTCTTTGGACAGAACTGAGCTTCAGCTTGAGTGAGGCAATACTGAGCTGAGTCAGCCCCTCTGTCTGGTGAAAGAGTTCATCCAGTACAGCACAAAAAAATCTAACTGATCTGCTAATGCCAGCATTAGATTAAAAATCAAATACCATACAGTTACTACTGTCCTCTTCTGATTATGGTTATGATATGGGACAGTTTTTACTGATAAGATGAATGTACATTTTTGTAGAGCTGACCAGAATTATTATCAGTATTCTTCTGACTTTCAGTAGACAAGTTTTGGGGTTTAAATGCTGTGGTGGTGCTGAGGTATTCAAGTCTTGACAATAAAACTCGGAGAAGTACACTACAGTTTTTTGATTGCGAAGGCATGAAAATGTCAGTCAGGTTGCCAGGTTTAGTCCCAAAATATCAGTGACTGTACCAGTGTAATAAACTGATATGAATTACATCCTTATACTGTAAATCATCATATTGGGCAGTAACACATTACTTAGTAACACACTCGAATTACAGTAATTTAGTAATTTCATTGTAGCTTTTAACCTCTTCAGAGCTCTGTTACTTTGACTTTTTGGTTGTTGTCCTGTTCACTGTCTGACTAGGAGTTATACAGGACAGTTAGCAATTTCAGTTTTGTGATCTCTGAAGAAAGACATGTCCAGGATGTGTTAGCTTAGCGCAGTGGCTTGAGTTATGGCAGATAGTTAACTTTTGCAATAGGAGGAGAAATGCACTATTTAGTAACCCCACAGTTGTCTTATTGTTGTGTCTTCTTACTTTACAGGTAGCCACTAGTAAAAATGCATTCACCTGGATTTTGGAATCCATAGATTTACTGAAGATGTGAATTCTGCAGTGCTGCATGCAGTTATGTTTGCTTTACAGTTGTCAGTAAATACCTGTGACCTTGCTCAATACAGCTTCTATTCATAGTGACAATTTTATAACAAGAATGATCAGTCTGTCTCAGTTTAAAAACCAGCACAAAACAAGTTGCATTCAGTAGCTTTGACAGCATTTCAACAAGTTTTAAATTGAAACAAAAATGCTTGATTTTGGGCCTGTGAAGATCTCTAAATAATGCCATATAAAATGATACAGTGCCAATAGTCAGTCAATTAAGACTAGTCATTCACTCTTAAAACACCTGTCACAACATACAGTTACACCTGCAACTCACACATTGTTTAAGACGTACAACTCTATACTCTATAACTCTATAACTCTCCTAATTCAATGATAAAATGTCAGGGTACTGAGGAGGGCCTATTATAATAAATTATGTCATTACTGGCCTCTTAATCTCTAATTCATCATGTGTCAACTGTTGCAAGTAAGATTGTGGGAACTCTAATCAGAGTTTGCTCTATTATACCAAAAACTGCTAAACTGATCTGTAAAGATTTTTTCTTCACAAGCAAAACTTTAGACACAAAGTCACACTTTGACATGCAGTTCATTTTTCAAACATCCATAGAATCTCAAAAATCTTTCTAAAATCTTAGTTACTGCTCTACTTAGCTAAAGTGCATCAACCAGCCAGAGTGACCAGAATTCTAGGCTAACTTAACGTGCCTGAAAACTGTACCTGAGACAGTAAATTATTTCAGTGCATGGTAACTCTTCTATTAACACAAAGTAAAAGAAAATAAATCCTGATAGAACTTGAAACATTTGGTACATTAATATCAAATTAATGGTGCAGTATAGTTCAATATACTCAGTGCCGTCTTTGTGCTAACTCCAATGCACATATGGCAGCAGGCCATCAGTCAGCATATGCTGTATACAGCACTATACAACAAACTATAACAAAATACATCTCTGCAAAAATGAACTTACAGTGCTTTCAGAAGGTATTAGCCTCATGGTCCTCTCATGAATTACTAAGCACACATGTATAGCATCTACAAACATCAGACCAGTTTTTAAAGTGCTTCAAATGAGCCCCACCTCCACCTACTGCAACATTAAAATGCTGCTCATGTGTAAAAGCATCAGAAATAACATCCCAATAGTGTAATACATGTAATAATATAACTATGATGGGCCAACATACACTTTCATTTAAATATTTAAAGTACACTTTGCTGTTTATACTTTTACTTAAGTAAAATCTTGATTGTTGAACAGAATATTTTTTATAGACTTGTGAATGTGGCTGGACTCCTCTCCAAAGCAACAGTGATGAGAGACAGAGTGTTGTTAAATTAACTTTTCCATGTTGAGGAGCAGATCAAGGCAGATCAAGTAATCACAATATTAGAGAGCATAAACGATAATTAACACAATTAACAACAGAACAAAAACTCTGAAAAACAGACCAAAATAAAGCATAAAATGTTTGCACTCTAAGTTACATGTACACATCACTCGTTTATGGTCATGAACATTTCCACAACTACATGAAATGACTAATTCATTGAGAAATTAGAGAGGGAAAAGACTGCAACTGATGAATGATGCTTTGATGTTGGGACAATAGCAGTCACTTTCTCACATCATATTACATCTAATAAGATCAATAAAATAAATTAATGTCTGACCCAGAAAAATATGGACATTAAAAAAGGGACATACTGTGTACTGAATGTTCTTTCCACTTGTCACATTTTTGTTGCTTTCCTGTTTTCAGTTTTTAGATCAAATATAACTAAATCCAATACCACGACTGAGACCAGAAACAATTATTTTTGATGTTTGGAATGGTTTTTTTTTTTTTTTTTTTTTGCCACTCCTTTTTGTTTTTATAGACACCATCCAGACATGTTTTAATGCTGGTCACAAGTTGTCTCCTATTTCAATGAAGTCTATGCTCAGTTTATGTGTACTGAAGTCTTCAAGTTTTCACACCACACATTAGACTGTGATTGGCCTCCAAAAAAGTTTCAATGAAATCCTGCACATGCATCCATTTGTTAACTACAATTAAATCTGGGCCCTCTTCAGCAGGTGAATAGGAAAACAGCTTTTATGTGTCAAACTCTGCACACATCATCATTCTGCACAGATAAGCTCAAACAGTCAAGTGCGGTAACAAAAAGCAAAAAACATTTCGGAGCGGACAGGAAATTAACGCGATTAACTTGAGTACCAGTGTCTCTTCAGTCAAAATTTCTGATTGTATAAAAATTCACTTATGATGAGCTGGATATCAAGCAATTAAGAATCTCTTGTGTTGATACTTGATTATCCAAACAATGTTAATCAAGGTGCCTGAGTGAAGCACCATCTTTAGTCAATATCACATGCACATCAGCACACACACAAACACATCTGATTACAACATTTGTAAGTTTTAAAAAAATATCAGAGAAGGTATGAGTGTGTTTGGGAGATGTATAGGTCTAGGAACAAGTGACAGTAAGAGAAAAAGATGGGGTAAAATAAAAAAGAAAAATGTGTCTGAGAGAGGGATCACTCTGCTGCACAACATCTTCATTCCATTTACGCTGCACAACTGCTACGTCTGGGTCTCTCTTCAACCACTAGGTGGTGCTCTGGTGTAAGACATAACAGTGTTTTAGTTGTGCATACACTGTGTGTGCAGATGTGCATGTCCAACAGAAGATGTCAAAATATCTGTTCTCTGATCAACAGAGACATGCAGGGACAACTGAGACCAACTGGTCTCGTTTTACTTGCAGTCACAGGAGGAGACAGTTACAGGAGCAAGCAACAGGAAACAGATGTGCAATTATGAAAACAGAGGTTTGCACTTAGCCTGCTCATGGTCCCAGTGCCGTCGCTGCAATTTATAATGCAATCCAGGGCAGGTAATTAAGCCCTCATCACAGCTAGAGTGCTACAAACACTGATCGTCACAAACACATGTCGGCATCAAATCCTCTGCTCGTCATGTCTCATCTAAGCATTGCACAGATCACCTTTTGTTACAATGATCAATTTTCAAAAACCCATAAGTTAAACCAAACTCCTGTGATAGATGAGGAGATAGAGGAGATATTTGGAGGTGTGACATAATAGTTCACTGTTAAACACTCTGTACTTACAGCTCAACCTGATCTCACCCATTTTTTGCTTTTCATGTGTCATTTCATACCACGTTATTTCTCCACTGACCAACTCCTAACCCTCCCCTTTGCTAACCTTTGCTTTGTTTGCTAACCCTAACCTAAATGGTGTCACATGATACACAGGAAGCTTAAAAATCCATAGACATGACTCTCAAAGTGTCATGCTATTTATACACAAATCCATGCCATTATGTCATACAGCTAGTAGATGAGTTCAGGTGGACACTCATTTGGACATGAGGCCAAAGACATGCTTTAACTGTAAATACCTATTATAAAGAGTATGGTCTAGACCTGCTCTATATGAAAAAAGCCTTGAGATGACTTTTGTTGTGTATCTGTCCATGTTACCATAAAACTTTTATTGTTAATATCACATTTCTGGGTTTTTTAAACTCCATATGCCTTACAGCGTCTCGAGATAACTTCTGTTGTGAATTGGCGCTATATAAATAAAATTTGACTTGACTTGACTTAAGCAGGGGAACTTAAGTGTTACACATTTCAGATGAATGAATGAATGTTCTGTATGACCTTAATGACAAAAGTGTTTATACCTGCTCTAAATGGTCATCCTTAAAGGCAGGGCAAAAAACCTGTCATAGTCTCCTCTTGACGGAATCCCATTGCTTATCTCTCTCCAAGAATTCTGTTTCTTTTGTGTCCCTATGAAGGTGACGCCACAAATGGGGTAATGGTGTACACTTTCATACAGTCACTCCTCAAAGGCATGACAGAAAAAAGGGTTTAGAGACATTGTTAGTTAAACCAACAAGCACTTTCTATAAAGCATACTGAAGCACACATTGAGATCTGAGTGCTCTGACAACATGTGAAAGTGGTCAGGGCTGCTTATGGCCACATTCTATTAGCAGTGTGTATGCAAATGTGTCTTGGACCTTACTGAAGGACCACCTACTCAACTGACATCCTATGAGAATCTTCAGTTGATTTACAGATCACGTAAGCTAGCTTTGTCTACAATGTCTGAAAATTAAAAAAAAAAAAAAAAAAAAAAGCACATAGCAATATATGTATATGACCTTGTCAAACATCTTGGTAGATTTGGTTTGCTTGGAGCACAGCAAAACATAGGTTGCGGTCAAATAGTCCTTTTTGCTTAGGAAGGTCCAAAAATGGGTGAAATGACCCGGAAGTAACTCAGTGTCAGCCATGATAAGAGTTGGTCCAGTTCTCTAAATGTTAAGGAAATGAGCTTCAGTGCTTCCTATGAAAGCACCCAGAAAAGGAAACTATATATTTCTGAATAAAATTTACTCTGGACCCTTGCACAATTCCTTTTTTATCCTTATTGTAATGGCTCAACTTTCTCAACTTGTATATTCCTTTAATGTTATTAGATTATTAGTGTTGGACAGCAAAACCTTATTGAATTGTAGCCTGCAGCACTGAGTTTGTCACTGTGTGTCTTCCATGTGTTAGAAATAAATCTCCACCACTCTTCAGTTCTCCTTCGCGCCTTTCCTTGACCTCATGACATTTTCCATCAGGGGTCAAGGAAAAGTGTTTAGGAAAGGAGATTTTTTTGACTATTCAACCACAGCTGTTGACCCACCCTGTATTTTTCTGATTTCTTCTTATTATTATTATTCAATTTGATTGCATGACGCACAGTAACCACATTGCTGCCTCCTGCTGGTACAAAACACCAATGCATTTGTTTTGTGCAAACAAAAATGATATGATTGTTTACTTGCATAAAGAGCAGGGAAGTGCAATACAACCTCAAGTGGTCCCTCAAGACACATGTGGAGACAGTCTAAGGTGAAGTGTGAAATGACATACCTAGAGCTGTCCACTTGTGATTAGCTCACCCAAGATGCATGTTAATACTGAATATGAGCAGGGCACATGAGTGAGAACATCTGTTTTACAATCCTACTGCAGTGTAAATGCCATGGTGTGTTCATGTTTGTGACTGTGTTGCAGTCTAATAAAACACCTGGTAAACAGCATTTTAAGACTTCACATACTGACTATGTCAGTCAGGGGGGGCATGCATAGATATAGAGGCCATGTAGAATGAGGTGTGCCTCTGCTGATGAGGGAGAGATTGAAGGACCCACATGCGTTTGCTGTGTCTCTCCGGGCTTCTGAGGAGATCTGCTGCTTACTCAGGAGTGAAAGCCTCAAATTAAAGTGTTTGTGCTGACAAAGGACAAATGGGATTTTTCCTTTGCGCAAACGGTGCAGGATTGTGTTGGCTTGCTCAAAGTGTCAGAGAAAAAATGTCTGCTGCTCGACACCCCTAATGAAACATGCACATGAAATTAAGGCCTGCATTTTGTTGCCGATGTTTAGGTTTTACATGTATAAAGAGGTCGGAAGAGGAGGAGGGAAAAGAGAGAGATGAGGCAAAATACAAGAGGTGAGCGAACAGAGAGAGAGATGCCGCTCCTCTCTCGTGTATAGATATGTCTTTTGTACCCTTGAAGTAAGAGTAAATTGAATATTCATGAGTGAGTATGAATAAGTGCTCTGTCAGCTAGTAGTGTCACTGATAGATGAGAGGTGGGCCTTCATAGAGCTCCAATGACCAGCCATGGTCCTCCATAGAGAGCCACAGAGGCAGGTACAGAGAAGGCTTGCCCAGGAAACAGACAGGATAGAGAGGTTAAGTTCAATCCATACATACATTGAATTCTACCTTTAGGAGGCCATGCCACATGCGGATAAGGCCACTATAGACTTGATAGTTTCAAGCTTTACTGGCTGGGAAGGTGGACTGGAAATCACTGGAGCTGGGAAAAAAGCCAAAAAAAGCTGATGGAGGAGAGAGATTTTTTCCTTTAACACAAGACTGGACTGAAGTCTAGGGGTCTCTCCTCTGATTCCTGTTTTCCAGTCAGTGAGTCCATGGTCCAGAAACCCAGGCTAATTTCCTCTGACAAGTTCTCACAGTTGTTTCTCAATCCCCAGTGTCTAATTCCTCCTCCTCCTCTCCCGCTCTATGAGAGAAGAAGGCCGACACACACAGAAATGGATAATTTCACCGCTGATATTTTGATATGATAATTTTATTCATGATGCCACTCCTCGGCCGCTGTGCAGTTCGTCTGTACAAGTGTAAATGAGGAGTGTTCCAAATGTAAAATGTTCTGCTGAGGGGGATCAGTGAGGCTCTGTGGCCAAAACAAGGCAATATACAAAATGAGTTGTGTTCCAGTATGCAGACTGGCCTGGCCCACACCGACTCCAGTCAGCATGCCTGGCTCAACCAACACACACCAGATGGCCTCATCCTCAGGCAGACAGAGAGAGAGAGAGATGTAGAGAGACAAACACAAAGAGAGAGTGACAGAGAGAAAGCATTGGTGCTTGACATGTCCCAGAGGCTCAGTCAAAGTTATATCCAACACTGGGCCTGGATGCTACTGGAGCTCATATAATGTTAAGCCTAACTAACTGGAAAAGCCTAAATCCAATAAACTTGACATAGTAGGCGAGCTTATTTCATTTTCTCTCTTTTCCTTCCATCTCATTACATATGAGGACTTCCTGTCTGAAATCAATCAAATAACCTTTAAAATGACATTTGGCAAATTTCACCATAGAGATTTATAGGCAGTATAAGCCTGTCTTTATATTATTTACTTGGACTGAAAAGATTATATTAAACATTTTAAAGGTGCAATCCTAAGATTCTGTATTGTGCTTCCATACTGTTGAGGATTTATGAAAGACAAATTTAAAAAAAAAAAGACAGAAAGAAAGAAAGAAAGAAAGAAAGAAAGAAAAGATGTAGTCTAAATTGAACCAGCACAGGCTGAGATATCCTGAGTTTTATTCTTAGTGTGGTTCAAACTCTGGATCCCACATTTCCCATAATGAAACTTGATTTTTCATTAAACTGTCCCTGCCCAGTAAACACACATATCTTTCAAACACCACACCCCCGGTTTGAAACACAGGCTTTCTGTTAAAAATTCCTCCAATATTGTCTCCAATCCCAGGATGAAATAATCCTGATGACATCACTGAGGATCATTTATATCAAACTTTAGAGAGCTCCCTCAGAACCACAGAAGACATAGGCTACGTATTAGTCCACATTAATATTAAGTTGACATTAAACATGGAAATTTGTAGAGTGCCCCTTTGACATCAATAAATAACAAACTTACTCAAAACATTTGTGTAATTACCATATGAAAAATGAATATGAAAATTCTGTAGACTGACAGCCTCATTTTACTCTATGTGCCTTTAGACTGTAGGAGTGTCTTCAATAAATTCAAAGATTTGAGGGGGGAGAGGAGATCAGAAGTAACACAGGAGATGTGCAGTCAGAAAAGCACTAGCACTACCAATATCCCTATAGACTTCTAAACAATGGTCTTACTTAAGAGCAATGATAGCATATTATTCCATTTAGTTTTAAAACAGTATAAATGTTAATGTAAGAGCCACAGTGTGTATTTAAACTGTTTATTATTCATTTTGGCTGCACATGTTCTTTTTGGTTACTATCACTTCTGGTAATGGGCACATGTGTGTTTGGTCTCACATTATCTACTGGCTCACTTGTATGGTGGGATTGAAACACAGAGGGTGTGTACGGCTCTGATATTTTCTGTTGACTGTCATGTCTTGCTTCAATTATTCCAGTAAAACAACTGCTTGTCAGTCCTTTTGATTTAATACACAGCATAAAACGCATCCTGACAGTGTAGAATTGTATGAACACGTCAAAGTTAAAAGCCTTCTTAGCCTCTTACTGGTCTTTTTCATTGATAGTAGTTGCTATACTTAAATACATCTGAAATAAAACTAGACCCGTCAGAAGGCTTACCAGGTCCAATTCTCCAGTGCAACTATGAAGCTGAAGTGCACCCATTGCTGAATAGGGCTTGGACTGGTAGTTTGACATATGTTTGTTTAATAACAAATACTGTGCATGCAGCACATTGGAGCCCACTGTGGATGTGGTCTTTACATTCAGTGCAAACATAAACTACATATGTATGAACAGTGAACAAATCAAAAAACAAATAACACTACACTTCTTATCTACACTTTACTGTGGTTGTCTTGTCCCACCAAGGTATGACACTTAATGTAATCATAGCATGGGGTGTATTTTTTGTTACGTGGAGCACAGTGAAGAAAGCAAAACTTGCAGATATTCTTCAAAGTTTTTAAGAGCGCCGGATGAATTTGAGAATACTTTAAAATGTGAAAACTGAGTGTCGTTTTCCATCTCCAAATGGCCGTCCACAGCCATAATACAGATGGCCCAGTGGCCCCTACTTGCCTCCCACTGCTCTTTGTTTTCATTCCTCTCTTTTGGTGATAATGTATTGTCTACAGGGTGTGTAATGATCCTCAAGAGTAGCCGTATACCACTAACAGGCACTTCTGTCAAACACATCACCATCTCTGTGCTCATTGATTTGTGTTGCCTTTAAAATGGGCTGTTTCCCCCGCACGGGGCGCAGCCATAATTGCATCTTGCTTAAATGATTCAAATAAGGCGGTCTGTTGCTCTTACCTCCTCTTCCCCTCCCTCCACTGTCACTGTCACCCTCACTTATTTCATTATGGATTCAGCAGACTTGATAAAACAGCGGGGGAGCCCCATTCCACAGCGCTTAGCCAGCCCGTCTGAGACAAAGAAGTGGTCAAGCGGGGCAACAAATCTCACCAAATGGAGCGTTTGCTCTTTGTGCAGCCTAGTTATGGAAAACTGATAGCAGCATCCAGAATACTGAATAGGTGTAATAAATGCTGAAGAAGGGGGATTCTTCTCCTAATTGGGCGAGAGGGGGGAGGGAGGGGGGTCACCCTTTATGTATCTGGAAATGAGTTCTCTGAAATAGTCTAATAGCCTGTACACAGTTAAAAGGTGCAGTGCGACCCCCCTGCCATCCCTCTCCTTCTCCTCAAAACCATCCCGTCCTGTCTTTGGGCTCACAGATAAACATGTTCTCTGCTGGCTAATTGCACTACCTGTTTCTATCCAGTCTCAAGTGACAGGCTAGCTGTGTCTATGTGAAGCCTCAGATCTCACTGGCCACGCAATGCTGGAGTAAAACACTCAAATATACAACAGCAAAAGTAAGGCTGAAAAACTTCTGAGGGAGAAAGTGGAGGATTATGTACCTTGAAGTGCACTGTGCAACTTTCCAAATGAGCAGCAAAGTTTGCAGCTAAAAGAGACAGCTGTCGGACAGGCATTGATGGATTAACTACCATGACAAGTGCACCAGGAAATATGACAGCGTCTGTCTAATGATATCACCATCAACAAGAGGGAAAAGCAAGACAGACAGAATTTAATAGGAAACCCAAGAAATTCATATCTTAGCATAGCAGTTCTTCTCCTCTCCACAATGAAATAAAGATGTTCAAAATCAATATGCAGCCATATACATCAATATAAATGTGCTGTAGGTCCCAAAAGTATTCCATGGAAGTACCTTTGTCTGAATGGACTGCAAGTGGTTATAAAAGATGCAGGCCTTCAGCTGGACACTGACTCCCTCCAGTCAGATGAATAATAGTACAAAGGGCTGCTAAATCATTGAGACAGCTGTTCTGCTCTGTCCAGACTGTGCTTGTCCAGCACAACACTGCTAACAGATCAATGAGGAGGACATAAGAGGCACCAAGGCTTGCGATCCTCCAGACGAAACCTCAACTTGCCCTCTGAAGCTAGTGTTTCGATAAACCTGAAACTGTGGAATTCTTTTAAGTTCAAGGTATAGGGTCTGATCTCTCCTTTTAGCCATGAGATGATAGACTAGTAGACCAACTGTATTCTTTACTCAGGCCCATGATAATCATCTTGAAGGGAGAATGGGGTCTGCTTGTCTCACACTGTTGAAGAAGTGACCCAAATATGGGGCAAGGTCACTGCAAACTGATTTCATGAGGATGTTAGCTAAGCGTGGGCTGTAGCTGGGAGAGAGAGGGAGAGGCAGCATGTTGTTTAAGTAAAACCCTCAAGAACATTATGATTTATTTAAGTGAGGAGAAAATATGAATAATGTATTGGCTATACGGAGCATGAATCTCTTTTGTACTAATTGTCAGGAAGGCTTGCATCCAGTGTGTGAGGGGTGGAGGGGCTGCAGGACCCAGAGATCACAGGGGCGCTGCAGCTCAAAGAAGCCGGTCCTACAGCCACAGCTATTGACTTGCAAATGAGCTCAAGAAGGCTAATTAATGGGGGTGGGGGGTGGGGGTAATGAGAGTAGTGGTTGGGCTCAAGTGAAGAAATAATCTGGGACCCCCATTTCACTTTATTCCTCCTTTTTTTGACTTCTCTCTCTCTCTCCAGTTCCCTGGCTTGATCATCCTCTCTCTTCTCACAAGATGGCTTGTGCCACTGAAGTTGATTGCAGAATGCATCAATATGTGAACAAAGTTATTGGTGGTGGTGGTGATGAGGGGTGTTAGTAGAATTAGCATTCATTTGAAGAGAACCCCCCTTCTCTGTTATTTAGCTCTGTTATTTATTCTGTAGCTTTTGGCACATTTTCTGGTTCTCCACTCCCAGGAGGAGAGATGGAGGGAGAAGGAGCAGGGTGTTTAAGATGTGTGATGGGCTGTAATTGTAACTTTTGCACTTTTTCTTTCTTGTTTGCACTGGAGTTGCACAGTGGCAAATAGAGAAGTCGCTCTGTCCTCCTTGTTGTGGTCGTTGAAGGGTGGAGGCATGTTCTTAGATCAGATGCTCTGCCCTGCAGTTCTCTCTCTTTTCTTTGAAGCAGTGTAACTCCTCTCAGTGCCAGTGGAACTCCCTGTGCCTGTTCTTTCTAGAACTACAGCTGTGGCTTCCACAGAGAAATATTAACCCTTAAAAACACACTTGGACTGTAGAAAATCATCACAGCCATTTGTTTTAAATGTAGCTGCAATGATTCAGTGATGATCACTGAGCAAAAACAATGTTTTCTATGTAAAAGCTATGGTTGACCTCAAAGGGCAAGTTGTAACTGTAAGGCTAAATGAATGTATCAACTCTCATATTACATAATTGCCTCTGCAATCAATTATTTTAAGTTTTAATACATAATAATAACAATCAATGACTAGCATTGAAAGATAAGTTATAAGGGGTGTGTTGAATTTGTTTTTTCTCTTTCACCAATCCAACCAAGCCCGTTCTCTCCAGTTCTTCCAAACATGGCAGGCACACCAACAACAACTGGCTAGATGCACTGTATCAGTATTGTCAGTGCTTTTGTCACCAGGTACTGAAAAAGCCAGAGAACTGTACTCTTGTTCAGCCATATTTTCAGCTAGTTCCCTGACTCTGTCTGCGATATTGTTTCTTGATAAGCTAACATTGTTAACAGCCTTTCTCACATAGCTTCCGCATACACTGCTTTAAAAATGCACCTTCTGAAAAGCACTTTGAAACAATAAAGCTGGCTTTCACCGCTGTATAATCTTTTGCTGTAACTTTTGCAAACATATTCTGCTGAGAGTGCAGGCTGCTTTTTAATTCTTGGACCTTCTGTTGCTTTTCTCGGTGGCTAAGGCTAGCATACTTAGCTCCGCACTTGGTGTTTAAGTGTCGACTTAAATTGTTTTCCTGGGCAAAGCCGCTGCCTCGTAGAAGACACACTGGCTTGTCTCCATTAAGCACAAACATGTATTCGCTTTCCCATCTCTCATAAATTGCCTTCCCTCTGCATCAACTTTTTTTCTCTTGGACATTTTGGGACTATTTGCGTTTTTCCCGATATTGAGACACTACCATCCAGTGGCTAGATGCTTTCATTGCACAGATAACAAAATTGAGATGCATTCATTGTCCTTCTGTAAAGCAGGATAGCATTGTATTTTACAATAATTACAGTCTTTGAAAGCTCGCAGGTCTTGAGTTTGACATGTCTGGTGTAGACAGACAGGAAAGGCAGGGTATGATGTGCAGCAAAGGCCCCAGGCCAAACACTGGTCTCCTTCACTCTCTACCTGCAGATGCCGCCACCAAAACCAAACAGGATGTTTCCAGTGACAATATTGTACATTGTTAGCCCCCTACTATCACCACTGCAAAAAATATTTGCATTGTATTTGTATTTCCACTACTGATAGCATTGCCTCTACTACCTCTGCTACCAGCACTATAGCTGTAATGCTGCTCCTTGTCCTGCTTCCACTGCTTCTGCTATCACTACTTCCAGTGTTACTTTCACTGCAATCACTGTCAATACTACTACTTCTACTTTTATTACTACTTTTTCTGTGCTGCTGCTCTAGTACTTCAGTTACTTAAACTCTAACTACTACCACTACTGCTTTTTCAAATAGTAGTACTACTACTTTAAAAACTTGAAGTTGACAGCACTTTTTAAAAGAAAATGTATCTTTTTTTGATTTGCTCTAGTTTTTAGAAACTAGCTTTTAGCACATTTTGTGGTTCTCCACTCCCAGGAGGCAAGATGGAGCAGGGTGTTTAAGCTGCATGACGGGCTGTAATGGTAGCTTCTTCTTTTCTCTCTTGTTCACACTGGAGAGAGTGTTAGGCAGCAGCAAATGGTGAAGCCCCCCCCCCCCCCCCCTGCTGTGACGGTTGGAGGGTGGAGGCACATGCTTGGATCAGAGGCTCTGCCCTACAGTTGTGTCTTGCTTCTTTGAAGCAGTGTGACTCCTCTCAGCCCCTGGCACTGCCACCGTCTGCAGGGTCGTGCTGCATAGAATCATGCCGCTGTTTGAAAATATGGAGAGAAAGCCTTCTCTGCTCGACCCCAGCTATTGCCACAGGCACACACACATACATAGATAGACATGAATACTCACACATCAACTCCAACTCATACAATGAAAATCAGTCTCAGCTTCTTCTTGTTACCCTTTGATATGTAGTCATGCTCTGACTCCCCTCCCTCTCAGTAACAAGCAGCATCATTGCCTATACAGTAGTGACATGTAGGAATGACTGTCATGTTTGAGTACATGCTCAAGTTTAATGCTGCTCACCTTGCTGTTGCTACTAGACTTCTTTGAAGTGTGAAAAATACAGTCTGGTCTCATTCTAAATATTTTGGTTAATTGTGATAAGTGAAAAAGTACTTGTACAATTTCTAACTTCTGGACATGTAAATAGGCATTGGTTTGATAACAACGTCACAATAACAGCTTTATAAGATGATAGGTTAATGACGTGTTTACAGCTTATTTCTGCTGCCCCCAAGTGGCCAAAAATCCAGCCATGCAGGTTTAAACAGAAAGAATATGTAGCCCTCATCGGAGCTCTTTGCTCTGGTATTTTATCCAGTGTCCTATAGTGTTCAATATGTTGTCCTATGTGTTGTCAATTAAATAATCACCAATACTGTCACTGTGTTCCTAAATTTCAACAGTTAACAATTACAAATAAATTTTGACAGATTGGAATGATGCCAAAAACTATGAAAATACAACTTGTATTATACAAGAATTATCCTTTATCTACCTGCTACACTACATAAGGCCTGTTTAAGTCCAGTAATAGTAATACTCCTGACTCTGGCTCTTGGTGTGGCCTCTCTGGTTGTTCCTCTCTTCTGAGCATTTCTGGCCCCTGGGTTACTGGATCACTGGGCTGGTAGAGACCCCTGCCCTGCCTCCCCACAGCTTCCCCTTCCTCTCCTCAGGTATGTGAACCCTTTCCAGCCTCTGCCTCCCAACCCCTCTTGCCCCATCTTCTCTATCAGGGACTGGGGGCTGAGATTGATGGTGAGGCAGAGCATAACCCCCCCCCAGATGGGCTGATTTATTGTTCCTCCTTTCCATCTAGGCAGAGCGGAGGCCCCTGGGGGCCCTGCCTGGAGAGCGCTGGGGATATTTGCCGTCTCAGACCTGACGGCCCCAGGCTCCCAGTCTACCTTGATGCCAAGTACCAAACGGCCACTCCAGAATGGTCGCCATCCGTCATACAGGCAGCCGGGGATCTGCCTTAAAGAGCAGAAACACAGAGAGAAGAAACAATGAGGCTCACTCCTTTTCTCCCTGGCCTCTTCCCACAGACATTGATCTCCACTGCAACAATTTATTATATCGCCTCTGTTATGGCTACCGTCTTGGGGATGGTGGGTGACCCCTCCATGCTTTTGTTTAACGGTTGGTGCAATCACTGTAAATATAGCAACATCACTGGCAACTGAGAGCAAAATTGTATCTGTGCTGTATTGACAGCATATGGATGCTTTCTGTTTTATTTTAACAGACCTATGTGCCTGTGCAGCACTAAGACAATGCTGCTCCTGCTGTATATATACAATGATAATAAGTGGTATGTAATAGAAAATAAAAAAAAAATATCTGAGTAATTTAAATCATATAGTCGGTAAGTGAACCTACCAACCAATTGTGTGAAGTAAGCTTATTATATTTCATGAAAGCATTAATTCACATGGTTATCCTTTGAATGACCCATTCTGAAATGACATCAGTCATATAGGGTGTATGCTAGGAACGGATCACAGTTATGTAAAACACAACTTAGTACATGTCAGCTTGGAGCTGTGGAGCATGCTGAAACCATAAAATTCACATATTATCACAAAATGAATTTTTTAGGCTGACACATAAATCCAGTATTCATTCTTTTTAGGTTCTGATTTGGCCTCCATTAATTCCTGAGAAAAATCTCACATCTTTAGTTCAACATAACTACTAACTATATCCGATTTCATTCACTAATCAATCACTGAAATTCCCTATTTACCATTTACCACAATTTTGATGAAAACCAACACAATGAGCTGGGAAAGGGCTGGAATGGTGTGTAGAGAAAGAGTGGGAAACTACAGTTTTCTCTCCACAAGTCATTTTCTTCATTGTTAATATGAATATATTTATTGGTGAAGCCTTGAGTAATGTTCTTATGAAAAATGTCTTCTCAATATATTATGGTAAATAAATACAGTTTATACACAGAGGTTTAAGCAGATAGATAATACTTGGTAATGCATTTTTCATATATTAATAGCTGTAGTACCAGGCCTGGCACAGCTACTGGCCCTTGCTTTGGCCCAGCTTGCAGGGCATCTGTGCTGGAGAGAGTGGCCAAGACTATGCAGCCTATAAGTTCTCCTGCAGGGCTGCTTGAGCTGGAAAGTAGTGGGGCTGTGGATGAGGGCTTCTCAGGTTGAGGGACCAGTAGGGTTGACATGGCCTGGTCAAGCATCACTCTATATCTTGGAAGATATAAGCAGTATTAGACTACTATGCTACTACTATGTTACTATGCTATATTTACTTTGAATTAAAAACCAATCAGTGTTTTCTACTTTTGATATAATGGATATTCTCTGCAGTTTGTTTGATCTTATATTTATTGTATTTAATGTAATCTTTACTCCATCCAAAGTCAAGGATTTAATGCAAATGCAGATTGTCTAACTGCTGGTTTTCAAAGAGTTTTTTTTTTCTAATGTAAACTGTAAAGTGCATCTTATTGCACTGGAAGCCAATTTGCTTATTTTACACATAATTTTGCATATATTTGCCATATAGTGATCTACTGTCTATAGATAGTGGAAAAAAATATTTATCATTTTACTGAACTGAACCATATCACCCAGACCTACTTCATTATTTATATAGGACTTAAATTAAAGTTGTTACATAATACATAATCAGACGATGTTTTTGTTTTAGGTCAAAAGATATAACGAGCAGTTTTAGAGATGTAGGCCTAAAGACACAATGAAATAAAAATACATTTTCCACATTCTAACCCTTTGTCTTTGTGTTAATTAATTTATCTATTTACTTAGAATTTCATGCTAAATATGTGTCAAAAAACATTTTTGAATATTTTTTAAATCAATATGATCCTCTTTTCTCACTCTGTCAAACAAAAATATCTTCGATTCCCTCTCATTATCAAAGCCCATCCCCATATTCTATTTCATTTGGAAATACACAACATATCACTCTATTTCTGTCTGCCTCATAACTAAAAGTCCAATATTCAATATCCAGAGAGTATTCAGTCTTCTATTTGCTCAGTTTTAGTCTCCATAAACTCCTGAGAAAATATCTGATGAAAACAGTTGCCTACTATGTCTTGAAACTAATGACAGTGGATGTTGTGGTCTGTAAAAAACAATGAGCTGAAACAGCCTTTAAAGCTTTCTAGAGCCCAGGAGAACTGCAGAGTAGGTGATAATTCTCTGTGGGGTTGACACATTACAGTACACATTGTCATTTGATCCTTAACATGAAAAATATTAATTGGAGTAGCACTGCTCCTTAATCTTAATAGTGATAGGATACATTTTACTGCCTCTTGAATACAATAGGTTACTACAGTTCAGCCTAGATCTGGAAGCGCGGTTTTAAGTAAACTAGGCTTGTGTATTATATAACCCAATAACATTATCAACTTTTGTGGAATATTTTGACTGGAATATGATCAGAACCCCCACCCCCACAAACAGGAAAAAAAAGTCAAAATGAATGACTTCTCCACTGAACAGTCAGACAATGTTTCATCTGCAAAGTAAATATATTTCTGTCTTTATTAGCTCTTTCTGATTCCCGTCACCATTGTAATTTTTCCCTGAATCTCAGCGGGCCATTAGTGAGTACACAGATGAAAATTGACAATAGGTGAAAGACTGTACGGGAAGGATCACTGGTGGTGTTCTCTGTGTTATCAGTGTTTTTTTGAAAGTGTTATTTCAATTAAAAAGCAGATAAACTGCTGATTAATTCAGCACACTTCCCAATTACAGATCAAACGAGTCTCCTGGGGGCTGCAAAGCCCCAAAGATGGCAGATGCTGTGCACATATTCAGGCATATTTCATATGGCTATGAAATATTGAGCTGGTGTGTGTCACTGTGTTACCGCTGGGTGTCTGTGTTGTTGGAGCTGTATGTAAATCTGACTGTGACACCCCTGTCTGCAGCAGGAGACTGATATCTGGGACATGTAGGGAGATACTACAGGGACAATGATGCAATCTGAAGCTAAGATGCTCCAGACAAGTTGTGTCTCACATTCTGCTCACTACAGCAGAGCAACGCCAGTGCAACTTCGGAGGCAAATTAATGTGCATGCACAGTTCAGGTAATTTGGCATGTAAAGCAAATTTGTGGTTTATACATGAATTTGCAAAAGTAGAAAGAAAAGAATGAAAGCCTTCATAATGGGTTACATGACAAACAGATGGTGTATCTTAAATATACCAGCATTCGAAATAGTTGTATTTTTACCACTGGAAGGGTTTTCATCATTATACTGAAACTGAATTTGATGTTTGTCTTACAGATTTCATTTAAAACACCTATTGTGACAAATTATGGAAACATGGATGCAAATCATTTGATTCCAAAACTTATTGTATCAGAGAACAAGTGAGTGAGTATATTTATAGGTGGGCAAGGGTGGTATTCTATATATATATTTTTTTTATTGTCAACAAATTCCATTAAAAGATCAAATCCAACAATGTGGATCCTGAAAAATCTGAAATTATTATAGTAGGATGATTGATTGACCCTACTACATTGTGGTTGTATCCAAAGCCTGATTGATTGATTGACTTATTCCTCTGTGCCACAGAACTCCAATGTTGTCTAAAACTCCCATTAATGTGCCACACTGCTGTACTGGGTGACATGTTCCTTCTTTACCATGAACATACATACAAAGTTTATTTTGATTCAGTCCCACTCACACATCCCACTGCCCCAAATTCACCAAACCAAATGTGGATGAATCTGCTGCTGAAAATAAACCCCAATAAACTCCTGTTGAGTAACATTTGCAAAAAAAAAAAGAAAAAAAGAAAAAAAGAAGAAGAAGCAGGGAATTGTTAAGACTTTTTAACATTTAACTATATATTTCCAAATTATGTAGCTTTAAGCTTTATTTATTTTAATTGTATGTAAGATTTCTATCTATTTGGATTACACATTTAACATAAGCTAAATAAACAAACTTAATGCAATGCATATCTGTCGGTTAAATATAATTGAAACAAGTAGGAATGATATTTGTAATGGTACTAATAAACCCAGTGTGTTCAAAATCTGGTTATTAAGCATTTGGTTTATTAGTAATATTATATAACACTACTTATTTCTATCATATATTTTGTTTATGTTCAAATATCATTTACAAAATAGATGAAATCTTATATGCAATTAAAGCATAATTATTAGACTAAATAACAATAAACAATAACAAATTGGTGGTTTTGGTCTGTTCGGTTTGTTGACAATAGCAAAAATGTAGAATAAGGATTTAGTATGTCTACATTCCAGGCATCCACTGGTATCTGTTCATTTCCAATCAATATGAACTTCAGCTTGCAGAGATTTGTCTTGATTTGATGTAATTTTTGTAATTAGTGTATTACAAATTAGTCTGCCTTTGCATTCACAGTAGCCCAGGCTTTACAACAATAACAGCAGATGTTATCTTCCCTGTGATAGATGTCCTCATTCAAGCAAATATCAGGTTTCTTGAAGTTGAAGAGATGTTGCTGTTGAGCACCACAGATACAATTCCATCCATCTCTATTGTATTGGGGTAGAGGCAGAAATCCAGTAAGGTAGCAATTACAGAGGTAAAAGATATTTCCAAAACAGGACAGATCAAACCAAAACTATTTCCATGGATGGATACCACTGGGGTGAGTTATGAAAACATTTTCTTTGTAATATGGGTGAAACTGGCCTTGAGGAGAACTCTGCTGATTTTACACATCAACCTGTTTAAAGGGTTGTCCATTTTGCACAGGTCTCCTTATAGGTCCTACTGCATTTTAGGAGTAATGTGTAAAGCTTTCAGTGACTCCAGAGGGAGCTGTGTGAAATGTGAGGAATCTCCTCGAGTGATGTCACCTGAGTCAGCATCATCTGAAGACTACAAATTATGAAGTAAAAAATTTTTGGAGTGTAGCGTTAGAAAGAGGTGAGCTACTAGATCTCTCATCTCTGCTAGAGGCTAGAGGCAAAAGGATATGTTAACTCACTTGACTTGTTTGGTCTCTGGGTCATAGCTGTAGACCCACTGTCATCACCGGTGATGATCCTCGACATGAAGGTTGGGTCATCCTGGGCCTGTTGACGGAGATCCTCACATGGTGCTGCTTCTGCGCCATTGCAAAATTGAAAATGCTCACCTGCAAGTGGTCACAAAAACGTGTGTAACACAGGTCTAGATGTTAATCACACAATGTAACGCAGAATACTGACTCAGGAAAGTCATTGCTCGCGCCTTCTGTGTGCACATTGTTATGCCATGCTCAGTTATAGTGAGTTCCAGTTGTACTCGGAAGTCGGAATTTCTGAGTACAACTCTGAGCCTCCTCAATTCAGTTGCACCTCTCACCACCAAAGTTAGACAGTCAAAGAGGTCTATGCCCTGGTTCAACGATGAAACAAGTGCTCTGAAGCAGGCCTGCAGGACATTGGAGTGCAAATGGTGTAAATCAAAATCAGAAGCTCTGTATCTCCAGTGGCACCAGTGTGTTCTAAAATATAAACATGCACTGTCTACTGCCAGAGCAGCATATTTCTCAAACTTAATCAATAGCAATAAACATAATCCTAGATTTCTTTTTGGCACTGTAGCTAAACTGAAAAGCAGCCGTCTCTTAGCTGCTCGCCCTCATGAGTTTCTTAATTTTTTCTGCAGTAAAACAGATGAGATTAGATATAAAATAAGTTCCTCCTCTCCAGCATCTGCTGCAGATCCAGTTGAGCATCACATTGATTTCTGCTCTAATGGAATTTGACACTGTATAAGTCATTGTCTAAGCTGGTGTTGGCTTCTAAACCCACTACATGCCTTCTCGACCCTCTGCCAGGTAAACTCTCCAAAGATCTCTGGCCACTTTTGTGTCCTGCAGTGCTGAATATTATGAATTTATCATTAGCGACTGGCACTGTTCTTTCTAGCTTTAAAACAGCTGTGGTAAAACCTTTATTTAAAAAACCACACCTTGATCCTGGGACTCTAAGTAATTATCGGCTTGTTTCAAATCTTCCATTCTTCTCAAAAATACTAGAAAGAGTTGCATCTCAACAGCTTTCAGCCTACATAGCTGATAAGCTTTTTGAACCTTTTCAGTCTTTTTTCAGGGTACCTGCTAGTAGTAAATGATCTTTTACTCTCTATGATTCTACCTCTGCTCCTCTTACTGGATCTTAGTGCAGCCTTTGATAGTATAGACCACTGTATACTCATGGACCAACTGGAAAATAGATTTGTAATCTCTGGCCTGGCCCTCAGCTGGGTCAAATCCTACTTATCTGATAGAACTCAATGTGTCTCTTGTAATAACACCATATCAGCCTTCTCTGATGTGAAATGTGGAGTACCCCAGGGTTCTGTTTTTGCCCCCCTGCTTTTCTCTCTTTATATTTCTCCTCTCTGCCAAATTATTCAGAATCATGGAATACATTTACACTGTTATACAGATTATACCCAGCTGTATGTGCCTATAAAGACTGACAATGCCTCTCAAATTAGGGAATTAGAGATCTGTCTTCTGTAAAAAGCTGGATGTCTTGAAACTTACTGCTTCTTAATTCAGATAAAACTGAAATGCTGGTTATTGGCCTGGCCCGATATAGACACCAGTATGACAGCCTAAGAATCTAGGTGTCACATCTATCCTGCTCTTTCCTTCAATCAGCACATTAAAGCACATTAAAGACATCACCTTTTTTCACTTACGCAATATAGCTAGGATTCAGTCTTTTCTTTCCATGGTGGACACAGAAATTCTAATTCATGCTTTTGTTTCCTCTAGACTTGACTACTGTAACGTTTTGTTTTCGGGCCTGCCACACGCTAGCAGTTTACAAATGGTTCAGAATGCTACAGCGAGAATGCTACAGCGAGAATGCTGCAGCGAGAATGCTAACTAATGCTGACTATGTTAGATCAGACTTTAAAGTGCTCCTAATGACCTACAAAATTCTAAATGGGCTAGCCCCTCATACTTGTCTGATCCTCTTGATCCTTCCATTCCTTCCATTCCATGCTCTGTGTTTTCAGAGTGCAGGGCTCCTGCCTGTCCCCAGCATTAAAAAGAAGTCAGCAGGCTGCAGGGCCCTCTCCTATCAGACGCCTTTCCTCTGGAATAACCTCCCTATTGATATTAGATAGGCTGACTCAGTTGAGGCCTTTAAATCCAAATTCTTAGTCTTTACTTTCAGTTAGCACCTATTTCTGGTTCTTATCAGTTTCAGTGACTGGATCAATCTCAGTGCATCAGTTAAGCTTAGTATTTAGATGATGTTGTTCATGTTGTCCTGCCAACGCGATTACTGTAAACTGTCATAAAAGCATTGCACCACTCTAACTCTGTGCGTTTCCACCCTCAGGCACATTAGCGTCCAGGCTGTGTGCCTCTCTCTGTTTGTCCCCTCTCTCTCTGTCCTTTCTCTTCATTATTCTCTATTGTAGTTTTGTGCTTTCATCTCTCTCTTCCCCTCCTGTCACTTACTGCAGATTTTTCTGCCTCCGGAGCTGTAGAGTCTCCTGCTGCTCCCACGATCCAGCTCAATGGATGTTGTTATATTTTAAATTTATTAGTGTTAATGGCAGTTTTATTGTTATTACTGTTATAACTATTTTAACTGTCATTATTATTTTTATAGCTATCATTACTATTATAAGTATTACTTATATCTCTACATGGACTCTGTACTATGCTATGCCCCCTCCACCCCCCATCTAAACCCAACTGGTTGAGGAAGACTGCCCATCCTGTGTCTGGTTCTGCTCTAGGTCTCTTAAAAGAGTTTTTCCTTGCCACTGTCGCCTACTGCTTGCTCATGGTGGGAATTGTTGGGTACCTCTTTGTAAATTTTAAAATAAAGTGTATGGCCTAGACCTGCTCTAAATGCACAGTGCCTCAAGATAACCTCTGTTGTGAATTGCCGCTATATAAATAAAAATTGACTTGTTTGGTCTCTGGGTCAAAGCTGTAGACCCACTGCCATCACCAGTGATGATCCTTGACATGAAGGTTGGGTCATCCTGGGCCTGTTGATGGAGATCCTCACAGACTTCTGATGCTGCTTCTGTGGCATTGCAAAATTGAAAAGTGGTTACAAAAACACATGTAACACAAGTCCAGATGTTGATCGCACAATGTAATGCAGAATACTGACTCGGGAAAGTCATTGCTTGCACCTGCTGTACACTTTGTCATGCCATGCTCAATTAGTTTGCAACAGGAACAGTCTCAGAGCTTTTTCATCGCACCTTGTGAGTTTTTAGATGCTACACACTGAGTTGCCTTATATTTCTCTTTTACCAAGTTGAGCATTAGCAGGGGCTATAACATCCAGTAGTGTCAACCTATCCTGATGATAGCTTCTTACACAGCAAGATTCATGGCGCGCATTGCCAGCCTTCCCTCCCTTAGAGTGTCCATAACTCATTTGAGTGTAAGAGCAAACAAACTGCTGTAACAGCTCTCTGGACAGGAGTTTGCCTGGTCCAGTTATATGATGTTGCTCTTCTCTTGCTATGCCGCCTCCCAAACGAGCCTGCGGCACTTTGTAACCACCACTTTAAGTCCCAAAAGACACCAGACCAATAGTTGCGGAAATCCAATGTGACCATAACACATAAATCATCTTTTAAGCACTGAGAAGAGCAGGTGCGGGCATAAACAGTGTCGACGCTGCTTTCTCAATGATGTAAATAATTTATCAAGCCTACACACACACACACACACACACAACACTGTTTATTCCATTGCAGTCAGTGTGTAATCCTCAGACACCATTTTAGTGGAGGGCCTGTCAAGACATGCGCACACAGGCCTGCACACACACACGGTCAGTGTTTTAGAGGCGGCCCTGTCTGTCGCCATAATGAATCCCACTGTGATCACTCTGGCAGTTGTGGTCATCACTCTCTGACCAAGACACACATAGATGCATGCATGTGCATTCTCTCCTCTCTCTCTCTCTCTCTCTCTCACACACACACACACACACACATAGAGGTCCTGCTGACTGTCTGCTCATTCATCATGCGACCCCTCATGGAGTTGCTTGGGGGAGTCTGGGGATACGATGGAGATAGAAGGACTGAGGAGGAGGTGTGTAGGTGGTGGAGGTGTGTGGTGGGGGTGGTAAGGGTGTTGGAGGACGGGGTGAGGGGGTGTCTGAGAGCCCTGAGAGTCTGGGTGAGAGAGAGAGGGATGTGAGCACACAGACAGAGAGGGATGTGCCTGTACAGGCAAGGGACACTGTCATATAGAAGAGGAAGAAACTCATAGCTTTGTGCCTGGGGAATGTCTTACAGGCAGAATTCACATTGGGGGGAACCCATGGGAACACACACCCACAACCACCCCAGCCTCTATCCTCCACACTCCTATAGAAGAAACTAACCCTGCCACCACCACAATGATTTTATTCTAGCATAATTCTGGCAATGCAGAGTCCTGCAAAGAATGATCCCTTTCGTATTTCCTGGCCATTATGTTGACAAGTGTTTCCTCTCCCTCCACCCGCCAGCAGCTAGACGTTAGCTTCCCCAGGAGCGTTAAGTGCATATCTAAATAGTTGATGAGCACTAAGCTGTTGGGGGAAAGTGTCGCCGGCGGCGCCTCATTGAACAGCGCCTCAGAGACACCCAGTGGGATTGCTTTAAACAACCTGGCATCCCGCTGCTCGGCAACCTGGGAGAGAAGATGGTTCCAAGCCCAGCAGGTTCTTCACCTCCCCAATCTTTTAAGATAATTATCAGAAGAGACAACTATGTTTTCTTACATTCAAATGATGAAGATAAAGTGCAGATGAATGGCATGTATGCAGGAACATTCTGAGAAGAGCTTTAAAGGAAGAATCCCCCTCTGATTCTCTTACACTGTCATATTGATGTGTTAGTGTCAGTTTATTGTGATGTTTTAAAGTACTTGTTGATGATGATGTTTCTCTTCAACCTTTTTGGATGGCTGTAGTTAGTGATTTCCCATGTTTCCCAGAATGCCCTTTGGCAGTCATCATCTTGCAAGTCTTAAGCTCATTTTCCTCATTTAAGGTGTTTTTTTCTTATTTTTAAATTTTTTAGTCAAATCAGGACCTGGAAAATGGTGATAACAAGATCTTAACAAGATCGCACAACAGCATCTCCCACATTAAACATCCTTAATTTAGGTTTTTCTGACAAGCAACCTCTTTTAAAAAAAATATAGGACAGGATAGGATAGGATAGGAGGAGTCGTCCGTGTTGGTACATTTGGGTGCATTTAAACTCATCTACATCTGAATTTTAAAAGGTGGCTGCCAAATTGACCATGTCACCATGGTGGACAGACTCTACAATACTGGTTTATCAGGGCATGCTGTAAGTTGGTTTTCAAATGACTTGTCAACTAGAACACAAAGTGTCATGTTTGCGGGGTTCCTTCCTCCCTGTATCAAAAGCCGTGCCCCAGGGTGCCATAGTGGGACCACTGCTGTTCTCCATATGTAGATAATCTTTGTGATAATTCATCAAATGCTGCATTCCATTTTTAGGCAGATAAAGTTATCTATTGCTCATCCTCTTCAGTACTAAAGTACAAACCCTTGAATTCCTGCAGTCTGTATTTGATGTTGTCCAGTCCCATTTAACTTAAACTTAAATCCAAAGCCATGCTATTTTCAAATGGCAAAGAGGTAATATCCTGTCTTCCTTTAAAGCTACTATAATAATAATAATGTTTAGACATTATTATCAATCAAACCTTGTCATTCAAATAATGCACTGAAAAGCTTATTTTTGAGCTGAAAATTCTTTTTTAGGGATAAATACTCTTTGTCCCTCCAAGGATGAAAGAACTTGATTTTGGCAACTTTTTTTTCCGCTACTGGATTATAGTGATTGGCTCCTGGTAGGTGCCTAAAGAAGCTGGATATTGTGCACCATTGTGCTTTACATATTATTACTGGCTGTGAAAATCCTGTACACCACTTTTCTCCATGTGCTGCTGCAATGTGGCCATCTTTGTATGTCCACAGACTTTTGTAATGGTTGGCTTTCATGTATAAATTTCTGCTTCATTCTCACCTATGTACATACATGTGTAAAATCAAGATGACCTGCCATTCTACAAATGTTGGTTCCGTGACTTAGAACACAATTAGACAAAAAATCTTTTAAATACGCTCCGCTCTCTTCATTAAATAAAATACAGAAGGACCCAAAATTGTCAAAGCTAATTACTATGGGAGAATGATACTCTTGGTCAATGTGATTGGTCTTAAATTTTCACTGAAATTGCTTCACGCTGTACCTGTTTATCATAACTGGATTTTTTCTTGACCTAATATTGCATTTTAACTGGATATTGCATTCACTCTTTTGTATTGTATGTCAATTGTATTTGTCTGTTTGTATTGTTTGTAATTCGCTGCATGTCATGTAGTGATGAGCTAACTTATTTATTAAAACAAGTGAACCAAATGTTCACTGTGATGAATTACTTATAGGAAGCAGGTGTCAAGTTGATTTTCATATCTGTAACTGCTTTGCAAAAATACAAAAATGGAGGAATGGTCCTTTAACTGTATTCTCTCTCTTTCACTCATCTGTTTGCCATCAAGCAGCTTTCCTGGTTCAGTGCTGATAGTTACATGAAGCATCCTTGGTCACTGTAGTATGGTGAAGTTTACACTTTCCAGCTGCTGTTACTGCTGTGTGTGTGTGTGGGTGTGTGTGGTGTGTGTGTCCATAGCTGCATGTGTGTCTGAGTGTGTGCTGCAGTGTGCAGTTCATTCGCCTCCAGAGAGCTGGGAGTTGATGCCCACACTGTGGCAATACAGAGATGGAGGAGCTGGCTTGTCCAGAATTGACGTCTCTTGAAGGCGTTTTGTTGTTACTCACCCCTTCACCCTAGGGACCATTAAGCTGAAAATAATTGGCTCTGAATCTCCTCCCTTCATCGATCCTTTAGAGTCAGTGAACTCTCAGAGACACAAGAGCCAGCGTATTCAGAGACAGAGAAAGAAATGTACACACACTCTCACACACAAATACACACAAACAGAGAGTGGAGAGGAAAGAGTGTGTAAGAGAAAGAGAAAGGCACGCACAAGAGGGTTTAAACACTAGCAGTCAGCAGCTCAATATAAGGAAACACATGGCCTTAGAATAGCAGTCACTGGTTCTCAGTGGAGGTTAAATCAAGTGAATTTCTTCATCTCAGAAGATGTTTTTTCCCCCCCCCCCCTTTTTTTTGAACGGAGCAGGAACAGTGGCCCTAACACTTCTGGACTCCCATTTATCTCCAGTGACAGTCACACTGGCCCCACATTTCCTCTTTCATTGGTAGAGACTGGCCGGTGACCAACAGAGGGAGCCCATGCTATTCCACAGACATGAAGCCTTGATGATGAGAACCACATACCCATCTAAATGAGTAATTTAACACTGCAAAGAGTTTGAAAATTGTCTTATTATTGAGCATCTGCTAATAGACTGAACTAATGTCACATACTATATCTTATTTCCAGTGCAGTTTTACCTGGTTACATGATTTCTACCTGAGAACACAATGAAAGATACTATAAACAAACAACAATGGCACTTAAAGCTGCATTAATTGATTTTTATCACATTGTAAATCTGTTACTGTACATCTAATGTGTTAGCAAACACTCAGCAGATACTGAGTGACATGATCATCCATTTGGAGCTGTATTTCTACCTGATAACTGTCAGTCCAGTATTCACTCATCAGCTCTGTTTTAGTTTCCACCAACTCCTGAGAAAAACATCTGGCTCTGTATTTTTTAAATTTTTGAATTTTTTCACAAGCTAGTCTCTAAATTTGTCTGTCTGCTGTTTGGTGCTCGGGCAGGTGTGTACAGTTGCTTGCTGATGGCAGGAATGGGGTTGATGAAAGTAGACTTTCCAGGCCTCATAAACAAAACAATGAGCTAAAAGAGGCTACAAAGCTCCAATTACACATAGTCATTTGATAAAATATAATAAATTAATTGTTATAAAAGCTTACATAATTAATCTGAATTATTTAATATAAAATTGTTTGAAAATTGTTATTGAAAAAACAATATCCACAGAGAGAAAATACTTGTAATTTTAGCATGACATTATCATAGCTAAGTTCACTGATTTGACTTAAATATCAATTTAAATGCCATATTTATTTGGCCAGTTGGTGCAGTGAAACAAGCATTTAACACATCATTACCTCATTATTACCTCACAAACATGTTAGCAAATAGTTGCATATTTACTCAAATGTCTACAGCCACACCAGCCATTAGCAGCTCCTTGCTGATGATTGACTCACGGTCTATGTGAAACCTGAAGATAGACTCAGATTTGACACTGTGATAACATCATGAAATCAAAAATCATTGGCTTTGGGAAGAATTTTCAAATATGAACCTCCATAGTTTAAAAATTGGTAATATAAAGAGTAATAACTGACAATGTTTTCAGCTGGAGTGTTTTTGTAATGGTGGTCTGTGGCTAAAAGTCTTTTGTGCTGCAGGCAGTATTTTCATTGCAATACCACATGTGGACACAAGGACAAAATGGTGATGGTGCTGTTTTCAGTTCCCTTAATACATCCATGGCCTAAACCCAGTCAGTTCCTTTTCCACATCCTTCCAAAATACACCAATAATCAGATAAGTAACATATTTATAAAAACCTTAGAAACATAAAAGCAAGCAGAATCAGTCACGTGTTGTACAACACTTTACTGTGGATATAATTACTGTGGAAGTTTTAACAAAGAACAGCTAGCTGTCGGTGTGGTTGCTTTAAATGTGTCAGCAGTGCCAACTACAATATCAGAGAGCGAAATTTCCAGCATAGACTGGTGCAGCTTGTGCAAGTATGTGCAAATTTATGGTTATCTTGTGTTGTTGTCCAGTAGGCACACAGATCATGCTGGAGTCCATATACAGAACAACACTAGCATGTGTTTGGAGTCATGTATCAGGCAGCTGGCTAGATGTAAGTAAAATATTCAGTCTCCTTTTAAGTTCTGAATCCTAGGAGGAGTATCTGGCTAGTATATGGTAAATGTTTACCATATAGAGACTTTGTCTGCTGATTGATGCTCGGCAGGTCAGACACAGTAGGTATATATTCTTTTTTTTCACAGCTGTCTACTTTGACTATAAAATGGGTGGAAATGTTGATTTGAATGATGATTTTATAGATCTCACACAGGGCAGTGATAGCAAACCAATACAATGAGTTAAAAGATGTTACAATTCAGAGTAGAGGGAAACTGTAGTGTTTGGTGATAATCATCTGTGGTTTTGTCATTATGAGTGACTCCTCTCACATTATAAATAGCTATTTGACCAACAAATAATATACAAAAATATTGAATAATGCAACTTTAAAAAAATGCCCCTGCAATTATGTATGCAGGAATATTAGTAATTTGATTTGAACTATGTATAATTAGCACTTATTTAAAAAAAAATTAAAACTGTTTGAAGCCCAGCATTGCACACAGCACCTGCTTCATTTGTTGCAAAGCATGTCTGTAGAATTCTTGTAATGAAGTTTCAAAAAAGGGGTTGAATTAGCAGCCATGGTGTGCATTCATCTTCAGTTACCTTCTTCAATCTTCATATAGTCAGGTCTGGATTTAATTAAATCTATATCCATCTGTCTTCTTTGTGTGGTTGCTGGAAGAACTGGAGGAATCCATGGTGCCAGCACTCCTGTCATCAATACAAGCGGATGAAGGCCACTCTCAGTGAAGAATTGATGGCCACTGAGGACACAACAGGGGGTGTTCATCTTCAGTATCACTCATTCCCTCTCTGGCCTTTACAATGCAGAGTAGTTCATCACCATGAATATGGAATATATTTACATACCCTGTCCATCCATAACGTGACACAAGGGTAATTAGATCTCTTCATATTCATACTTCAGAGATGACATGAATAATAATCCTGTGTCTCCACCATTGGAAATAGGTCAGGGATAATTGAATTTGTTTATCGTATTTTCTCCCATTAAGAGTAATCAGATAAGTAGTGGGGTATGGCCCTGTGACAGAGCCCTCCACCACTGATGAACCATCACATTAATTGAAGCTAATGGGCAGAGTGGAGAGCGACGGCATAAGAGAGAGCGAAGGAGGGAGGCTACATGGATGAGTGAATCGCATGGCAAAGGGAGGGCTGAGTTTGTCCTCCTTGTTCTTCCAGGCCTGGACAGGAGGGCTGTATATGAACCAGAGCTGGATAATCAAACACTGAAACTCCCTACATGAAATATTTACTGATACTAAGTCCTCACAAGTTTCCTGCAAAGTATCATAGCCGTCCAGTGTACTAGAGGAATATGCATTCAGTCTGAGCCCTAATGATGAGCTCAAACAAGTTGGACACTTACGTGCAGTAGTCAAGAGAATAATACCTTAATTCCCAGCATCATCCCACTTCATGTGACTACCATTCACATCTACTTATGTTCTGCAAAATACCTAGTGAAAATGCTGAGCAATTTTGGACACACTTAAAGTGGCTATTGGTAAGTTTTCTCTGCCACAGAATATGGTTTCTTACCAGGACTGGGTGGTGGTTGTTTGCCAAGACCTTCAGCCATGTTTACAGTACAAGAGGTTAGAATATGCCTTCTGAGCAGCGGTCTGGACACTAAAGTGAGAGGCTATCAGAAAGTGACAAGACATGCCAACTGGGTCTGCGTTAGCTGGTTAGTATGCTAACTTCAGTAGAAGAAAAGAACTGTTAGCACAAGAAGCAAAACACTGCGGTTCCTTTGCACCACTGGAGACAGCTCTTGGTGAATAAATGAATGAATGAATGAAAGTTTAAAGCTGTACTCACATTGTTTCTTCTATAGGTAAGTATACATAATGCTAAAATTGGCTATGTAGCAATAGCAATACAGAAATAGCTGTTGACACTGTTTCAGAGTTGATTCAACAACATCATACTTTTACTGCATTTTACACTGTATTAGTTTTAGGTAAATTTCACATCATTTCACACACTAGTACAATGTAAATTGTAGTAGTAAATAATAATAGTAAATAGTAAATTTAGTACACAGCTAAGTCTTTGACACTTACAACTTACTTACTACAAAAAATGATTAAATCAGTTCTATAATATCTACATCTCTATAACTGTAAGAAAAATGTAGAACTATATTAGAACTGAAAGACACAAAACTCATATTTTCTTGAGAATTTTGTGAGCCAAAAAAACATCATGGAATCTGAAGTTAGACAAACCTTGGCTACAAGAACCATTGCAGGTGATGTATTCTTGGCTTCTAGATGGGTCTAACTTAGTCCCAAACTACATTTATGTGAAGATACAAGACATGCAGAGAAGATTGAGTATTAAGCTGAGCAGACAAACACTTAACATATACTTTATACTTTATTTGTACGCTGAGCAATATGGCAAAAATAATAATAATATCACAATAAGATTATTCATATCAGTCAATATACATCATGATATAAATTAAGTCATTATTTTTGTTGAGCTTAAAGATTCCTAGAAGCTTATAATTCAAAACAAAAATAGATAAGTAATATAAAAATAAACAAAAATCTTCAATCTTGTTTTGTAAATCCTGCAGTCTAAAATGTTTAAACTGGTCTTAACCTAACTGGTCTTTGGTCAGTTAGGTTCATGTGTTAAAATCCCTCCATTTTGAATTTTGCTTTGCTTTGTGCTTGGTCTGCAACAATACTATTTGTCAAATAAGGTAGTGTGCAGATAAATGCCAGGACTCAAGGTATGTAAGAACATTGCATTATAATAAGATGATCAATGTACATTATAGTCTATGAGAAATATCTGAAATATGAACTGAATGTATACAGTCCCTTATATACAGACTGTCCTAGACAGGAATGTTGTGCCTTTATTCCGCCTCGCTGCTTTGTATAAAAGGTACAAAATGAGGGGGCACTATTGTTCTACTTTTAAGCCGGCAGCGGAGGTAGTCACAGAGCCAGATCGACATCTGTGTAAGAGGGATAGCTGGCATTGCGGAAACGCCAGCATGCTATATGAAAGTACACGCTGGGGCGACATTATGCCACCTTTGTTTGATTCAGTGTAAACAAGCAAAGCCAGCATAATGACAGGTGTTCTTTATGGCAATACAGTGGAATCTCTGTTTAAAAGAGGCTTATGACCAATAAAAGCACAACTGACTACACAATATTTATTCTGTTAACAGAATAGACTTTCAAAGTGCAAAATCAGAGTAGTAAAATTAAGAAGTTACTTGTAAGTTTCTGTAAAACATCATGTTTTTGCTCCAGTGTCAAAATCAAACAGTTCTTAGATTAGGTGACAACCTGTTGTTTCAACCAAATGTTGAGGTCTTTCAGTTGGTTTAGAATCTACAGTGCCCTGGCTTGAAAAACTGCAGCTATATTGATCTCGTGAGACGATCATTTCCTAGGACATGACATCAGTGCAGGTTGGGATTAAGTCAGAAGGAAATTTAATCACAGGTGGTGATAAATTCTTCATGGGTTGTTATTTGAGGCAGGCGTCTGATAATCTTTACCTGGATCACACATAATTTTGATACAGCACTGTCAAGTGTGCTTCAGTGGTTAGAGCCTTAACAGAAAATGCTACAACAACAATACTGGCTCAACACACAACGAAAAACAGCACCTATAGAAAATCAAACCTTATCAGCAAAAACATGAAAGAAAATATGTTTCAGAGTTAATTGAAAAGTGATCTCTGCTGAAACTCCAAAGCAATAACCATTTAAAAACAAAGATGTAATCAACTGAAAAACCCCCAGAGAAATAAACCCAAATGTGTCTGATAAAACCTGGGAGCTGTTAACATCTCAGACTGCACCACTGTAGTTACCTGCCAAAGCCAGGCAGAGGAATACTGCTGCCATAACAAGGCTTGACGGGGATCTCAGGAAGCAGCAACACACACAACAATCAATAGGCCAGCCTCGGAGGAAGAGCATAGGGGGAGCCAGACTTCACAACCAATCTCCTCTGAATGCATCAGAGCGCTTCGCTTTCACCCTCACTCTTAACATGGCTTCATCTAAGTGTGAGAAGCGCTAAAGAGGAAGAGCGTGGTGACAAGTCGTATGAGGAGAGGTAAACCACTGACAGTGAGAGTCCTTTGTGGAGTTGATCTGTGGAGAGAGCTGGAGCTCTACTTCTCTACTCACAGCAGGCTCTGCAACTCTTCCTGGTGGCTCTGTCACTTACCCTCAGGCTTTGTCTGTGTCTCTGTGTGTGTCTGTATGTGTGTACTTGTGCTTCTGTCCTTGGGAGAAGCAGTTAGATGTTAGACTTTATAGGGACGACATGTTGGCTGGTCCTTAATTTTTCAAGGATTCAAGGGCTATTACTCAGGAGCAAGATATCAATCAATATTTGATCTCATCAAAGAGCAACATAAAGACATGTTTCATTATGTTTAGGCAAATAGAATGACTTGGTGAGGGTAAGGGAAACATTGTGGTCTGGGTTAAAATCACAACCTTGTTAAGGTTAGGTTACCTTGGTCATCATGGTTTCACTAATAACTGTGTGGTTAAGATTAAAGAATGATGGTGGTCATGGTTAATGTATTTTCAAACAGGCTGCTATCTTAATGAGGGATCAGTGTCATATGTAAACCAATAAGATGTTAGTGATTGTGAGAAAGACAGTTTAATAGAACAGGCAGAAGTTATTGATGAAAAACTGGTGATGTACTGGCTAGGCTTTCCAGAAAGTTTTCAAGGAAATTCAAGTACAATGGCTTTGCATGTTTTCGCCATGTATTACAAACTCCATATACATCACCAAACTATTTCAGGTATCTGAAGTTATTTTATCAAAATACAAAAGACAGCATGTGGTGTACACCTATGTATGCCTCTGTGCTTGCTGTTGTGTAGTAGAGTGTATGTGCAGCGACCTCTTTGTAGCAGGGCGGTGCATAGTTCAGTAGGTCGCTGTCAGTGACATGGGGAGCCAGCGGATCCCCAGCAGTGCTGTCTCACCCCTCCGTCACCCCAGGGTGGCCTTTCCTTAGTAATTATCCCTGTCACTCTGTCACTCCACTCTGTCCCCACCCAAACAACATCATCACCGTGACGATGGATAGGTTGATGCTACTAATCACTGACTGCCCTCTAGACAACATGCCTTTCTGCTTCTCCTTCATATCACCTCCCTGCCTTTAAAGGCATCTGTGTTCTGAATCCTCACAGTAGTTCCTTTAGTTTATATTTGCATATTTTTTACCCACTAATTGTAGTGGAGGATAACTGTGTGTTGGACAGTCATGGCTTGCTGGAGGTGATTTTAATGGGGGAGACACCAGATAATGGCGGTGCCCTCTCGCCCTGGTTTGTGCCCAAGCCTCATTAGGGTGATCAGGGAGTGCCAGTCAGAAAGGGCTGCAGCTGGGGTGAGAGGGCACAACACAGCACACTTATTTATCTAAAGATGAGTGTCATGGAAATATTTCATCATGGTCTGCTGGCCTTCCAAAACTTTTTTTTTTTTCTTAACAGTAATAATGTTAAGAGATTGTTGCACAGGAATTTTAGTTGTTCAAACTGAAAATAGACATTGGATGATTCAGTACATGTTCTGCTTTGGTCTGCTCATTAACAAAGGCTTATTTTCATGGATTTATACAGTATATATTCATGCCTCTTATTCACTCTCAATTGTACTAATGAGGTATTTCATTAAATGTGAGTTGTGTGTTTTGGTTTGGTTAGTAATTAACATTAGAGATTTAGATCATGTATTTTTCCTGAGAATAAAGTACATGTGGAATTTAGGTGAGCACCTCAGCCTTACTTAGTCTAACTAACCAGGCTGACACTTACCTGGCAAAACAGGTACTAAAGGTTAGCCACAAAAGAACGGGTTTTATGATTACAATTAATGCAGACGGGACTGGCAGGATTAAATCTGGGTGAGAAGCACAAGCGAGCACAACACAGGAGGGTATTCTTCTGTGGAAAAAGCTGAAGACGATTCAGATGCAAACCATCAGGACCCACAATCCCCTTCTAGGCCGTGGGAGAGAAAAGCCCACAAACACACTCAAAATACAAACACAATGACATATTCATTCACAAAAATCATGGATTCATAGAATAGTCTGTCCATCCATCCATGTTTGAAACTTATCCAGGTCTGAGATCTTTCCTGGGGAGTCCTCCCAGTTGAGCTTGTCTGGAGGGCTCCTAAAATACTTTAGAATCTACATTTTGACTGCAGTGGTATTTCACTTGTAACACTGAGCTGTAATGCTCCTGAGTATGTGAAGAATTCGACATTTTATTGCTTTCATATTTTATTACCCTGCATCTTTATTGAGATTATTGAGTATTGGCTGTCAGGCCGAGACTAAAAGGCAGGACTCAGACGCAGAGATGACGTAAATAAAACAGACTTTATTTTCAACTAAGGTTCTCTCACTGAGTGACAAAGAAACAGAGGCTATAAAATTATCCTAGGGCAGATAAAACAAAAACAAAAAGTCACTCAAGAGGAGGGAAAAAACAAATGAACAAAGGCTAATAAAGTTAGAACAAATCAAAATCACTCACAGAGGAGGCAAACAAAAAGCTATGAAAAGATTTAACAAAAAACGCTCCAACAGGAGGAAAACCAACAACTAGGAAAGTACTCTAAGGCTAAGGCGAGAAACTAAGATATCAAAATTTACAAACAAAAAATCACTCTTACAGAGGAACAATGGCTTACTGGAGGCAACACTGTGGCTGTGGATACAAGGCTGGAGGTGAGTCGGGTGAACAGACAAAGACACTCTGGCAAAAGACAAAGGAGACACAGACTATTTAAACACGCAGAGGTAATGGGAAACAGGTGGAGACAATGGGTAATCAGGACACACAGGTGACACATGAGGAAGGGCAAGTGCTCTGAAACGAGAGGAGAGTGAATCCTTCAAAATAAAACAGGAAATGACAAGACCAAAATCCCAAGACAAGACAAACCTCACCGCTGTGTGACATTGGCAAGTATTGACATATTGTGTGAAATTCAGTGGGCTCATGTCAGAACAGAATCAGCTTTAATGGCTAAGTATGTGATGAAAAAGGATGATGTACAGATTTGTTCCTGTAAACTGTATATACAAGGTAACTGTAGTGCAACAGAACATGAGAGCACAGTGATGAGTAGGATGGAGTGGGAGATTAACAGGCAGGCTGATGGGGCATCAACAGTAATGCAATCATTGTACTGGATCACTGTGAGGAGGGAGCTGAGCTGGAGGGCAAAGTTTTTGATCTACCAGTTGATCTTCGTTCCAACCCTCACCTATGGTCATGAGCTTTAGGTAGTAAGTGAAAGAATTAGATGATCTGTGGGGTGTCTGGACTTAGCCTTTGCATTGAAAGGAGCCAGTTGAGCGAGTTTGGGCATCTGATTAGGATGCCTTCTTGGGAAACCCCTGACCAACCAATCTGTCTTCCTTTGTTACTTTTTTTTCTCACCATTATGATAGCAGTAAACAGTTATGTGCCAGGAGGTGTCCTGGATGGTGAGCAGGTTGGTACTAGTAATGCCCAGGACATACTGCCTGCCTTGTGTGTGTATGATGGCTATCCTGCTTAACTGTTGCTGCTCACATGTGTGGTGCTGCTACTGCCAACCCTATCTTTATACATTAAGTTTGCCTTGGATAATGGCCATCAATAATAGAATGTACTCATATTCAGAGCAAGAGCGAAGAGAGCGAGACATGCACACACACACACACACACACACACACACACACACACACACACACACACACACACACACACAGAAAGAGAGACAGAACACACTGGAAAACCACTGTCCCTCACCATCAGTGACAGTGAAAGGTGTCACTTTTATGTAATGTTGCTGGTATGATGTCAATATGACTATCAACAGATCTTTTCCCTGTCTAATTTTGACAGGAATCATGTTCTAGGTTGTGCTGTCATCAAGTGCTTCAACAGCAAACTTCAGTTCCAGTTTTTTTTAATTATGTATTTCATCTAATTACAATGCTAAACTTTGTTAATTGATAATTATGAGCTAGCAAATTTGAACAAGTAACACTGGTTAGCATCATCACACCCTTCTTGTGGAGGTTGTACAAAGCACAACAAAGTGATATGTAAAATTCCCAAAGTTGATTCCAATACATTAGTGTTTTGTGACTGAATAACATCTGTCTTCACATTGGTAATATATATTAATCAAAGTGGGCAACTGTCAGCTATGATCAGTTCAGTTCAATCTTCTCTGTGACAATCCAAACTTCTGAGTTTTATCTGCTTCCCCACAATGACAGTCTGTTCAGTGATAGCATGAGTGCAGTCACTACACCCATCAGCAGACCAGCCTTGCACTTTGCAGTCTTGTATTTTCCCCCAATGTATACAAATGTGAGCAGGTCCTCAGCATATCCACATCTTTCATTTGGAGCAGCAACTCCACCATGTAGTCATAACTCTTCTCTAAGTTCACAACAAAACACATGCAGACTAAATGGGCTAAGCCTGACACTCTCGGGACAGACTAAAATGTAGGTGGTAATAATTTGGTCCTTGTACTGTACTTACATTGTTCTATTACAAGGTCAGAATCCTGAATACAAGGTTCAGCAATGAGCTGGTTTCTATTCCAGCACGTTACCATAAGCTCCTAAGGGTATTGTAGAAATCAGTGCATTAGAAAGACCCACATAGAATTAGTCTCTGTTTAGACAGTGCAGTATACACTACACACAGAGCTGGCAACTCTTGAGTTTATGTGATAAGAAGACAAGCAGGTAGAGAGATGCTGTGATGTGGTGTGAGATCAGAAACCTCTCTTCACTGTCAAGGATCTGGAAGATGCTTGTAAAGTCTTTGGTCCAAACAGGCAGAGGTGGAATGGTTAATGTGGATGTTTGTTTGTTTTTTGTTTTGTTTTTTTGTTTGCTCTTTTTGGACTAAGACTTTTGCCATCTTAGAAAGAAGAAGCCTCAGTTTTAGCTGAACCATAATCAGGCTCATTCGGTGAGGTTATACAGACACTGAAATGAAGCAGGGAATATTGGAATACATGCTAAAAACTGTGTGTGAGCTGGTGAAAGATTAAAAGTTGAGGTGAAGCTTGGAAACACTGTTATGATATATCATCATCACTGTGCAGGGATGAGGTAAACACAATGGAGGGTAAAGCATGACATTGAGTAGGTAATGATTACATGCAAACCAGTGGTCAGTTTTATCAGTTTACCCTAGTTTCATGTAACGGTCCACACTGATTATTGTCAGTGTACCACTGAAGCTGTGCCTGAGTCTAAAAAAGTGAGTAAACTCAGTTTAAGGTGTGTTTACCCCAGTTACATCCTGGTGTTTGACATACAGTAGAAGGAACTGGAATTGTACCACACACACTTGCACACACACTAAACTGATTTATTAAAAGAGAGCAGGGGGCGATGGGGTGGGGTGGGGGTGTAAAATCGATGGCTGTTCCCTCAGCCTCAGTCAGCGGAGAGTTAAAATGCTGTTAAACTCCAGCCGAGCGGACGCTCTCCCTAACCAACCAGCCTCACTCTCATTGATTTTTTATTTAGCTTCCAGCAGTGATATGTCTTCCAATGCACACAGAACACACCGAGCCTCCACAGCTTGTCAGCTCATAAATCAGGCCCCACTGAGCCCAGCTTGCCCAGTGTGCAGAGAGCAGTCTGTTAACAGAATTAAACTCTTACTTAGTCCCGCTTCCAGAGAGGTGAGTGCAGAACAACAAAACAAAGCTCTGACAGCAAATTCAACACTCCACATTGCCAGGATGAGACTACACCCCGAAACAACTTTCTATCTGTTAATCTATTTGTATGGAGGTAGAAGATACAATAATGCAGTGGCTGGAAGCATAACATGAGTCATTCCCATCAACACTTAACCATCACCTGTGTTAAATCTGACATTTTGCTGCTGTAGAAGAAGAACACACAATAAACAAAATAACAAAAAACTTCCAGACTATTGGGAACACTGTAGTAATGGACTTGACACTGTACAAAAAATAAAATTAATGCACCCTCCCATTTTGTGCAAACAGGAAAATAATGTAGAACATGCTCTGACAGTTAATGAGACTCTTTTATTGTGTTCTATTTGGTGATTGCTGGGACTGATAGAGTACTTCAGATAGTAATGACAATAAGAACTGCCTGCAGCTCTGTGCAAGCAAATCAAGGACCAAACAGTGGAGCAACCTCCCCCAACTACACCAGTGAGCATTCAGTGAGTGGACATTGACATGTCTAGTGTTAGCGGGCACTCCGAGAGAAAACAGCACTACGTTTATCTGATGAGATAAACGTGTTAGAGGAGGATAGGAAATGAGAGAGGGGCAAGAAAAGCAGAGGAAATGCAACAAAACTTAGACTTAGACTTAGACAGACTTTATTGATCCCTTTGGGATGACTCCCTCAGGGAAATTACGTTTCCAGCAGCAAATACAGACAGAACACATCACACAGGGCAGTGCAACGACAGTTTGTGGACGAAAGACAGGGCAGCATGCAAACCTACCTCACTGTGTTGATGGCTGTTCTGAACAGTCACAGTTGAAGATATAGTCTCCTGGAATGCCATTCATAGTGTTGGCCCCACATTCCAAATTCTAATAGTGAAAAGTTGTGTGTGTGTGTGTGTGTGTGTGTGTGTATGTATAGGGGAGGGGGGTATCTGAGGCTGTTTAACTACCTGAAAAACAGCTCTGAAAGAATATACTGACACTGTCAGTCATGAGAGAATTAATTGGCCACTATTTTGATATTCACTTAATTGTTTTGATTTATCAGGCAAAAATACAACATTTGCTGGTTCCAGCTTCTCCAAAATGAGGATTTACTGAGTTCCTATGTTGTATGTGATTTAGTTTTTGACTGTTAGTCAGACAAAAAAAGACATTTAAAGATGTTACTTAAAGAAAATGTGATTAATGGATTGCATGGATAGGATGGATGGATTTTGTAATTTTGCCAAATCAAAGCAACAAACTGCATATCCTCTGTCTCTATGACTGCGTAGTAAACAATAGAAATACATCACTGACATAACAGTAACACTGACTGACCAGCACAGCATGTTGAAGGGTAATGGTGCTTTGTGTTGAGGCAAAAGTTAAACCAGTTTTGATTCTGCATTTGGGGCCTCTCTTGTGCCAAGTCTGTGGTCTCACTGAAATGAATGAGGAGGCTGAATTTTTGGATGCAATGCTACTGTCAGTTTGAACACAGTCTTACAAACACCTGAGTATTCACCCTATCAAAGAATACAGGAGACGACTAAACAAATTGATCAGGAAAGCTGACTCTCTTCTCTTTCCTGCACATTACAGAGGAAGTTGGGGATATTAACATAACAGCTAAACTATCAGGTAATATTGACAAAAACCTAATATCACATCTTCTACATGGGATTATGAGTGCTTTGGGCAGCAGTGACAGGCTGCTCTACCAGCTGTGTGTAGCTCTTTCATTTCTGATACTCATTGTATTGTGAGACAAAAGTGTACATCAACACCAATCATTTAAAATTTGAGGAATTTGGCCAAGTGCAAAAAAGCACTTGCTGTCCACTCCAGAGACCAATTTACAGTTCAGTCCCCGCAGCAGTGCTCCTGGCTTGGCAAGGTGCTCCATCCATCATAATGAGCAGTGCTTGTGGGTGGGAAGACAGTGAGGGATCATTCCTTGTTTTTGCTGCAGTGACTCCTACTGGTTGGTGCATGTGTTAGGGGATGGAGGGTGAGTTGGTGCATCCTCTCAGCAAAACTCTTTAAAAAGGAAAAAGAAGTGACTACCAGACGAGAGTAACTTTTGAGTATTTGAGTATAGTTCTTGACTTTTGGGAACAGTATATGTTAACAAAATCCAACCTCCAAGGTTTTTGGATGAAAGCTCTGAAAACTTGTGAAACTTTAATCTTTATATTATTTTGTTGCACTTCATGCAGCATACTTATGCTCAGAAAATGTAAGATGTATGTTATTCTGATATATACCTACTTTTCTTTCTATGTTGTATCCAGCACACATCCCACATTCCGTTTCTCTTAAACTTCAGAACAGCTAGCCTGGATCTGTCCAAAGGTAACAAAAGCCACATATTAGCACTATTAAAGCTCACTGATAAACATATTCTCCCTTGTTGTTTAAATTCAACAATGATTTCTACTTTTACCAGAGTTATGTCCGGACTCATTTCACGCTCGTAAAAAGAAAAAGTCAAACTATCCCTTTAGCATGAAATGTAAAAGTAGCAGTCATACAGTGAGGACTGAGAACAGCAGTCAATGCAAGTTTTTATTATTTCTTATTATTAGCATTTGTTTACCAGTTAAAAAATAACTTTTATTGTCTTGGTCATACTGTTTTATTGGAGATAAAAGAAGAGGGAAGGCAGATCAGATGCAGTTAATTGCAGCTCTTCTTTTCCTGTGGCCTTGAATTCATTCACACACACCAGGTTCTACTGTTATATACTGCTTTTGCACACAACTGCAGTTAATAAACAATAAATAGTAAACAATGTCTTAAATCTCTCAAGATGTTCAGTGGATTGCCAAGGCACAAAAACTAGTGCAAATGGTGTCAGGTCTTAACAAGGTGATACTTTTATGAATCAGTCACAAAGCAACATACAGGGTATGATGTTACAGTATGTGACCAAAATAGAGTCCAGTTTTCCACCATCAGCTACCTGGTGGGTACAGTGGGTAAAACTGCAAAACATTTCTGAAACAATGTTACATTGTGCTCAGTGATAATAGCTGATTACAGCTATACGTTGACAATTTGCTTATCCATGCCATATCTATTTTTGTAAACTGCACCCTCCACTGCTAAATGGTCATTATAACAAGATACTGTCCCAGCAACTTAGGAGAGTTAACAATTAAACTGGTTAATATTAAATAAAGTTAGATTTTTTTAATGTCAGCCCTGGTGGATTTGGTAACACCTGGACACTGGTGTTAACAGTCCTTGAGCAGCAAAAGAGGTGCTGGTGTATCTGTTTACAGTAAAGCCTTATAAATTTGTGTTGTTTTAATACAGAAGTCTGTCAATAATAATTGCAACCATTATCAGATGTGGGGCAGCACGGTGGTGCAGTGATTAGTTCTGTCACTTCACAGCAAGAGCCTTCTGGGTTCAAACCCTGATTCTCCTGGGGCTTTTCTGTGTGGTGTTTACATGTTTTCCCTGTGCCTGTGTGGGTTCTGTCCAGGTTCTCACAGTCCACACATGCAGGTTAACTGGTGACTCTAAATTGTCCGTAGGTGTGAATGTGAGTGTGAATGGTTGTTTGTTTCTATATGTCAGCCCTATGACAGACTAGTGATCTGTCCAGGGTGTACTCTGTCCCTTGATTGGAGTATTGCTTTACTCCAATCAATATTTCAGAGGCTGGGAGATATAGGTACAGATAATAAGGGAAAATCCTGCTTCTTCATTATGGACAGTCTGAGGTAAAACATGACTTTTAACTTTGTGTATTTTTCTATGGTGTGGAACATGGAAGGACATTGATCTTCCTGTTATATATAATAACGGATAGATATCGTGTGGGTGCAAAAAATTGGTTTATAATACATTCAATATAACTCTTTTGAATTTTGAACTGGCACACAACACAAGTGTGCAGTGCAAACTTTTAATGATTCAGTCAAACTGAGAACATGTTTGTCCTCCTATAAAGTTTCATGTGGCTAGGAATAATACTAACGTAAATAACGTTAATGTTTTTTTTATTCTTATTATTCCTGGGGGCTTTTTTTAGCCTTTATTGACAGGACAGTGAGAGAGAGACAGGAATGGGGAGAGAGTGTAGGGGAGTGACATGCATTGAGGGTCTGGCCAGATTGGGATTCAAACCAGGGACCAGCTGCTTAGGGCACTAAGGGGGTGCCCCCAAACATGGCTTTTTGAGAGTGTACAAATGAAAAAATATCAAGTGCCAAACAATCACAGGTATAGCTCCTAATTTCTTAAAAAGATCTCTAAGTTTCTCAAAAAAACCTGTAAACTGGTAAACTGTGGTCATAAAGTGATGAACGTGCTCAGCAACAACACTCAGATAGGCAGTGACATTCAAACCGTGACTGATTGGTATTAAGGTCCCCAAGTGATTCAAGAAAACATTCAACATATCATTACACCACATCATTACACCACCACCAGTAGCCTGAACTGTTAACACAAGGCAGATTGGCTCCATGTATTCATGCTGTTCAAGACAAATTCTGGCCCTACCATCTGCTGCCTCACCAGATTCATCAGACCAAGTTCCAGTCTTCAACAGTCCAGTTCTGGTGAGACTGTGTCCACTGGAGCCTCAGGTTTCTGTTCTTGGCTGACAGGAGAGGAACCTGATGTGGTCTTCTGCTGTTGCAGTCCATCCACCTTAAAGTTGGATGTGTTAGTGGTGTTTTTGTTTTAAGCTCCATTGTGAATAAACTCTAGAGATTGTTGTGAGTCAAACTCCCAAGAGATCAGCATTTTCAGAAATGCTCAAGCCAGCTTGTCTGACACCAACAATCATAGTCAAAGTCAGTCATCACATTTTTTCCCAACCTGATTTTTTATGTGAACATACACTGACGCTCCTCACGAGCTGACCTGATCTGCATGATTTAATATGTTGCACTGCTGCCACGTGATTGGTCAATTTAATAACTGAATGGGTAAGCAGGTATATAGGTGTTACTAATGAAGTGCATGATGACTATATATATTGATACTAGATGATTCTGTGAAACACCTGATTACATTCATTACTGTGATAATTACACCTGGAATCTACTGTATGGTAATGTTAGGAAAGGGTCTGTAATAGGATGCAAACTTTGGTCTCCTACATAAAAGTCAAGCAAGCTATATACTGGGTCATAGCTAATAGACATTTCTTATTCTTATTCATTTATGGTGCTTGTGGTTCTGCTTGTAGAACCCTTCCTTAGTACAGCTTCACAGAATTTATGTTTATTCCATTCTGTTGAGATTCTTGAGGCATACATTCAGAAATGTAGTCTAGTCCATGCACTGATTTTGCTGAAAATTTCAAGACTTCCAATGAGGCACCTGTGTGTATGTTCTGTCACCTTTTAGCCAACTGATGACTAATTTGATGAGAGAGGAGGTAAAACACACTCACTCATCAAGCTACAGAAGATGAATGGTAACAGTGAGAAAAAATAGAGCTACAAAAACAAAAAATAGCCAGAAAATAGAGGCAGAGAAAATGTGTCTAATCACTGAGACCATACTGAAACTCACAACACTTTCTCTCCTAATGATTCACTCTCCTGGTACTCAGGCTGTTCTGCAGGGTGGAGGGTCATACGTCGGCAAAGTCCGAGACAGAGTATGAGCTCCTGTCACCTCAGCAATCACTAATGGAAGTCCCAGCAACCCCTCCTCCGCCTCCCTCGCCCTTCAGAGCAAGGGCACTGTTAGCACACGTGTCAAGTCCAGGATGGAACAAGAAGGACATTCTGGCAGAAGAAAAGAGGGTAGAAAAGGACCAGCGGTCCATTTGCATACGCCTGTGATCCTAATATATACAGGTTGCCAACCTCCGGGGTCAGAGTTCACCCCAGTTGCCGGGGCAACTGGGCTGTTCTCCCCATCACTAGCTCGTTAAAGAGCTGTGGGAATAGGAATAGGTCCGCCAACTGTCCTCATCGTGCTGTGGCCATGTCTGTATGCGACCCCACCAAGTAATGAGGACCTGCGCCATGACACCCATGCACACACACGCAGACACACACACTCACAAAAGAAGTATGAAAAGCAGCATTGTGCACAAAATTTTGCACACAACAACAACATGAAAACCAGTGAGAATACAGACAAATGCACATGCTAATGTGCACACGCGCACACACACAGATACACACACGCACACACACCATAATAGCCTAACAGTATCTGGCAACTTTTTCAACAACTCATCTTTAAACCTTTAACCCTCCCAAAAAACAAGCTTATAGAGTGAGTGTTGCACCCTCTCCATGGCTTTCTCAGCATCAATTAGCATGTTTTTGTGCAGCTGAGCATTTCCTCTGGTGGGCCGAGGTAAATAAGGAGATGGAAATTAGGTCCAGCGCTCTAATCCAGCCAGGGTGCAGGTCTCACAGTAATCCCCCCAAGAGCTGCTTGGCCTGGGGCATGCAGAGGGGTAATCCAGCCCCCTGAGACCTCATCCACCAGCCTGCTTGCGTACGCACGCACACACTCACTCACACACACACACACATATACACACACACCCCACGCACACACACAGTGGAAAGACAAACGAGAATGAGAGCGGGAATAAGAGAGAGAGAGAGTGAGAATAGAAAACAGCATAAAGCATGTACCTGCTGAAAATGCAAAACCTGGGTGACATATAGCAATGTCTACAATTTTTTTTTTTTTTAATTATGATGTGCCGATTTAGATGAGCTGAATAGAAATGGAAAAATTTGACAGTTTTCCCTTGAAAAAAACGTTTAATGACCTCTTTAAAGAAAAGTGTTTCGATTTAGATCTGGCTTAGATTCTGAAATATGGTGATGTATTTGTTGAAAAAAAATTCAGGTCTGTGTTGAGCTTGAATGTTCATATGCTGTTTCAAGTTTTGGTTTCCAGTTTAAATAGCAAAGTTTTTGTAAGATTCAGGAATTCATTAAATTAATTTATTATTCAATAGAGCTGATGGACATGATAGTATTATGTATAACACCAACAGCTGCTGATATGTTGGAAGTTTCCCTCAGCAGGAAAGACATTTTGGACCTGTCTGTGCACATTTTGTTAAAACATACACAGTAATTATGTTTCAATTATGTTACTTTTGTTTGCCCTTTATGTGTATTGTAACCTGAATGTATTCAGGTTTCTGATTGCTTTTGTAATTTTTGTAATTAATCCTGTATTTATTGTATTTTTTTCAATAATTAAAATCAGAGAGACTTATGAAAAGTGTGCCCAATAGTATAAGCTTATGTAACATAACTACACAGTTGGTGGCATGGTGACAAGAGGAGTGGAGTATGTTTTCCTTTTGCTGAGAATAGGTGTGTGAAAAACTGGGGAGAGCATGACAGATGCAGAATTAAAAACACTGAGGAAATGTACAAGGAATGTTTGAAATTGTGATATGGCTCTGAGACATAAGGCTCAAGTGATTAAAACTTTCTAAAAACATAAAAAGATACAGTGTGCACATAGTTGGCTGAATCACTGACAAGTAAATACGTTTTGTTTTTATGATAAAGCCAATGCAGCTAAGGCAATACACATGACATATATCCAAACTGTTAGGTGTTATAATATGTAATACAGAGGATAAAACATTTCATAAAATCCTAATATTGAGCTACAGTCATCATCAGAAAGCAGTGGCACACACACGGCATCAGTACAATGAACATCCCCCACAATCACTGTAAAGTACAGTACATTAATAACAAGTGTTCTGATATATGAAACACACTTTATTGTGTATTATTGTTATTTGATAATACCTTTACCTGTTGGCAGTAAAATAAACAATTACTTCCCTCTGGACCTTTACTTTATTCATTTTAAGACACAATAAAATAGCGTGCATTATCAGCGTGCATTAACAGGTTATTTGGGCATGACACTGCCCAAATAACCTGGAACTGGAACTTCAGAAATATTCTATTGACAATATAAAGGGAACAAATTGTGCTATACACTACATGTATATATTTAAAAACAAAACTAATATTTTCATGTATGTAAAGGGGGCTGGACAAAATATCAGTTTACATTCAAATACAACGTTACCACTAACCACAGCCTCAAAAATTAATAATTGAATCTTAAGTAACAAAAATATAACATTATAAAGATGTAACTTATTCAAGGGCAGTTGTGCTGCTGGTAAAATCTCTGATCAGAATAAAACACTGGCAGCAGCATCAGCCTACAGCAAGTAATGAGCAGCTGCAAGAGGCAATAGAATTTTTTTTTTTTTATTCTGACCTGAAGATGAAGTTGCATGTTATCAGAACTGATAGAGATCCATTCAAGTACTGACACGCTGACCTGAGATCTTTGGCAAAAGGACTGGACCTTACCTGTCCCTGGTCCAACTCAACACATGTATATATATATATATATATATACTTACACACACACACACACACACACATATATGCTCTAAATTTGTTTGATTGTTAGATTTATAAATCGCAACATATACCGTGAAAAACACACACACCTGTGAGCATATAAATCTTTATCCACAGTAGCATTACAGTGATTGATGTCCTTGTGCTACTGCTAGTTGATTATACAGTAGTGGGGTGTGATGATACACCGATTTACATCAATACATCAATTCAATAATAAATGATCCCATAGCATCGATCCAAAATGAAAACATCGATCAGACATCATACATATTGTAAGGTCCCTCTCCAAGCAAGCACGAAGATGTCAGCTGATTTCATCACAACTTTTATTAAGTGCAAGAACACAGGCTACCGTGGGCTCCTGTGTAGTCAACGCTGACAAAAATAATAAAAACCCTGACCTACCTACATCAACTCACTTTCAGCAATTTTTCTGTGGAAAGACCCAAAGTCGGTCTCCATACTGGGCTCCCAGCCGATTATAGGCAGCTGACAAGACAGACAGACTGTAACATGTCCATTAACCCTGGAATAACAGAACTTCAGCTGAACTGTGTGAATAGCATTTCTTCACTAACATAACTTAACATCACAGTCCATCATAATATAATCATTATAATCAATTTAAGACACGCCTTTATTTTTTAAATAAACGGTCTGGAAACATTTTGGATTTTAGAGGATGGACGGGTCGACTGACAAGTCGCATGCAGTGTTCACACAGTTCACACAGTCTACCAATGTATACAAACAGGAATTTAATGCTCTCTCAGTTTTCTCTTTTACAGAATGTGAAACAGTTAAAGCTCAGTTTATCAGACTATGTCTCTTTACAGTGAACATGATTTATCTGTTTTTATTAAGAGAAGATTGTTTTTCATTTAAATGTCAGGTTAAAGCTCAGGAATAAAAATGTCAAATGATATTTTAGTTGCTGTATGTGATTTGATATGAATAGAAGTGATTGTGTTAAATCACCAGATGATATTTTCTCATATTGATTGCTTGCTCCTGAATCAAGTCGAATTGAAATTGTATCGTAGCAGAGTTTGTGATATTGGCAAACATCGAATCATCGTTCATTGAATCGATATATAAGATTGTATTGAAGCTTGTGATTTACAGCCCTATACAGTAGTCCTCTGTATTTCATAATTGACCCACTCTCACCTTAGGCTGCTGACAGCTGGACCTGTCTACTGTCCACAGGGTTGGAGACACAGCGGACAGGCCTGCAGGACAAACCCATAGCAGGAGGTGAATGATGCAGATGGGGAAGGCTGGCTTTACCTGTGTGCATTAGCTGACTGGAGAGCAGGCATGTGCTTCGAGGCAGAATAAACTGTGAGTGTAAACTTTTCCATATGGCTCTCTCGGGGCTAGCATGCTGTCTGTCTGCTAAAACACTTCAACAGCAGCATAAGAACAGTGTGTGCCAGTCAGACACACATGCACAAATATTTATAGCACTTTTCCTCACGTGGGCATGCTGATCTGTACATACTCTCATACACATACTCACACACTCATTGACTTCTGCACAACAGCTAGAATGCTGCTCAACATCAAAAGAATTATTCATTTTTGTAGGGAATTTAACCCACTCCTTTCCACCTTTAGAGGCCAATTAGTACCTGTAGTGTAATGAGGCTTGACAGCATGTGAATGTTCCACATAATTAACACAAATGGCATTAAGCAACTGCATGACACCAGACTGCATGTGGTGCAGCTTCTCTGTGAAAAACTGATCATAAGTCTGTCAGGTTGATACAAGCCCGTGTTGTATTGCATTAGCGTAACCAATTCACAAACTGTGGAATCAAGACATGGAACGGATCACATTGACTTTTGTCTGACAGGCTGCGGGTGAGTGCGTGCGTGTACAGATTTGTCTGGCTACTGAGCAATGTGTGTGACTATGTGCATTGTGGGCTCTTGTGTGTATGTGTGTGTTTGAGGTCCGTGGAGAGGTGGTGTGACTGTGCTGACATGTGTCCAACAGCGTGGCTTGCTCCTGGGCCTCTCTTTCACTCTCGACTGGCCTGGCTCCCCTGAGCTCCATGTATAATGCAGCAGGCCAGAGACACCGCCCTGCATGATAATGTGAATGCACATGCCTGCTGTGTCTATGTGCGTTGTGTGCAACAGCAGGAGAGAACCAGCTGGCATAGCTGCTCAGCATAACAGTATGTGTGTGTATGTACAGTCAGCAAGCAATCCACAATAGCATGCACTGATACAATGTTACAATGCATTTTTATTCAACATACAGTAGAGGTGTAATAATGAACTGAAACGTATCAGAAAACTGATTCATAAGTCAGAGCTTTATATGGCTAAATGGGTACATGACCAATGGTTTGAATCAAAATCAATACAGCTGTCAAAAACCCATCTTTCCCTGTAGTTTTGTCTCTCTGTGCTCTGGCACATCTGACATTAGTGTGTGTTTGTGTGTGTACCCCAAAGACATACCTAGAAAACCTGAAAAGTTCCCTCACTGAATGAAATATCAGACTCTACTGTTTCTGACACTGCCTCAAATCTTGACTTTGCATAGTCTAAAAGATGAACAACAGTATCACTGCAATGGTCACTAATATTTTAAAAAGATAGCAGGTGCTGGCAGTAAAATTACCAGTAGAAACAATCAACCCTACACTAGTAACACTAATGCTAGAAGCTAAAGATGTACACTTATCTGTTAACAGAGGTAAACAATACCCATTTCAGTGAAAAATGACTCCCTCTCCAGGATTAGCTTGTAATCCACTGTCCATTTATACTTTTAACAATGTGGCAGGAAACTTTTTGGGAGAATGAAGGACTCAGTGGTAAATAGAAATTGAGGAAATATTGATGTTTCTTTTTTAATGACTAAATACTAGAACACTTTTGGACTTTGCATCTGGAAACATGTCAAATCATCAGTCATCACTTCTAGAAAGATATAAACCCCTGAAACACATTCTATCCCTAATGCTAAAATATTGTACTTTTACAGTATACAGTGGTTTCCACCTCTCTTACAGGAACAGTCCACTGACTATAGTCCAACCTTGGCTCGCTGATCACCATGTTGCCATATTATGCCTCCAACAGTAGATCTGATGAAAAATGGCACCTTCTCTAAGGAACAATTATCTCTGCCATAAAGGCTACAGGAAAACTGAGAAAACACAAATAAGACTGGACTGGTTCTCTTCACCTCACATCCAGCAGTAGTGACTGTGATCATTATGGCTATATATAGTTGTGCTGCTTGTGGCCTTCATTAGGCCTCTCATTTTGTGGTAGTAAAAGTAAAGGGCAGTGTGGCTCTCCAGCACTGCCCTTTACTCTGCAGCACCATGGAGCTGTATGCAAAGGAGGACCCTGACTCTCCTAATAAAGGCCTTCATTTGGGCTGAAGGAGAGATGAGCTGCCAGGCCAGATTTACATTGTAATTGTTATGGCATCATTAAGGAATGTCCTTTATGGATAACTTGAGATAATAATAATTTAATTATTGGTAGAGGGGTCAGATATGCATAAGCCAAAAGAGTTGAAGGGTACTCTACCCCAATCGAGTCCATGTTTCAAGTCTGGCTGACATGTTCCCAGTGGAAGATTTGACATCCAAGGTACTAAGTAGGCTGGCAAAGTGCCCCTGGCATCAGGGCACCCAGATGGATGTGGCTTGACCATGATCAAAGCGCAGACACTGTCCTCCATCACCCTGAAGGACACAACCACAGGCACCTAGTCTCCTCTTTCCCCCCGTACCCAGCACCCACTTTCTTGTCTGCATCAAAACAGAGCAGCAAAACAGGCAAAGAATAACACACTTGAAGTTTTAAGCCAAAACAACATCAAAAATCTGATATAAAAGCAAAAGTGGGAAAGCAGGCTAGACTGTGCATTTCAGAGATATCAATAGTCTGGTATTGTCTCAGGCATGAGGAGGAGGAGGAGGAGCAGATCAGAGAGCTGTGCCCAGTGAGGGCTCAGTCTGCTGGGGGCAATGCTTCTGGCAAACCCCCTTACCCCTGCTCTGACCTGGAGGATGCCCCGGCTGTTGGATGCTCCAGACACAGTGGGCAAAGAAGCTGCGTTGAATACCAACAAGCTGCTGGCTTCTCAGGAAGCTATGCGCCATGAAATAACAGTGGAAAACAATACAGAAGTGAACTGTTGAAATCTGGGATTTTGAACACAATGAAATGATTCTCATGCAACATAGACAATGGAATACCTGCATAACTGGCTGGTAAATAAGACAAGATTATCTCTAACAACATTTTAAATTTGCGAGCATAAAGCTAGTTTCCCTCTCTGCTGATAGTGTGAATGATATCGTCATGCTCATAACATGTCATGTCAGTCACTCAGGGTGAGGCTGGGGGAACAGCAGTGACAGTCCTGTACCCAGGTGTCTGAGCCTGTCTAGTCCCATTATTAACATGGTCTGGGCCCTTTTAACGAGACCCTGAGTACTGGCGTTCAGCTCTGCTATGTTGCACCTTCCTCTGCTCCCTCTCCTTCACACCCCTGCCCCAGGGGCCCCAGGAGCAGCCAGGAGACCCCTGACCTATGGGCATGGCACTTCATGAAAGGCCACATGGCTCTGGAGACCTTTTGACCACACTGACTCGTATAAGGAATCAATCACCTTCTCGCTGTCTAGCCTGCTGGGTCAACTCATCAGAGCCAGAGCTATTGACAAGCTGACTTACAGTAAGGCAGCTGTGGAGAGGGGCTATGGCTTTAAACAGAGGATCGACCGGCCATGTCACTGCTGTCGAGAGAAAGGCCAAGAGCAGCAGTCTTGTTTTTGCATCATGACAATGCAGTTTTGGGATTATTTAATATCTTTACCCAAAAGTTAGCAACAATGCTTAGATTAACATGCACATTCAGTTCACAATCCCAATCAAGCAAGCATGAAAGCACACAATCCATGTATTTAACAAATAAAGACATGTTCACATCCTTTACCCTCACACACTTCCCTGCAACCCTGACTACCATGCACACAAAAAACAATATATGCATGTGTACTTCAACTGAGCTCATATGGTACTTATAACAATGTAATACAAATTTACAGATTACATTTACCAGAAACATTGTTTGCAATAGTCTGATTCATAGTTTCCATTCGAACCAAAAGGACCATAAAGGTCATTGGTTCCTACCCTCAGAAACAACCCATAGGAGCACAATGGTGGAAGACTTAACATGATCCCAGTTTGGTGGAGAAAATCTTGGTTGATTGGGTGTGGAAGTATTAAAGGGTCTACTGGGTTCAAACAGGAACCAAACAGTAATCTCCTGTATGAGAGTCCTGTGTTTTGTTGACCCATCCATCCACCCTAACTGTAATGTCTGCAGATGTTTATCTTACTGAGATAAAATATAACAACAACAGAATGAGCCAAACTTGAGTGCTTCAGCTGCATAACTTTTACTGCATCACCAGGTGGACACATGCACAGCAACAGCACCTCCATACATATCACTTCCACCCATGCCGAGACAATAAAACAACAGGTTCCAGTAACCTTCATTCATTACATCTGTCCCTCTAAAATAATCATTTCAACTGTTTCACAGAAGTTTAACCAAAATTAACAGTAACTTCATGGCTCATTAACACATATGCTTAATCATAATAGCATGTACCTCTTTTAATGATTCTTTAACATAGAGGGCAAAGACAATGACACATCTTTCTGTGTCCCAGAATTATGTCTTACCTACTTTCTCTATGCAGGGCGTAAATTCGGTCAACAACTCACAAAACACACTTCCATGCTATTATTTAACAGTACACCCATCTTTCCCCTGTTAACTATGTCTCTCACAGTCCACAGACATCTCAGGTTCAGTGTCTCTGCTGGTTTACATACTCTGCCTGAGCGAGTCCCTTGTGTGAGACTGATTGGTGTCTCTGTAGCTTGGGTCACCTCAGTGTTTTTATCCTCTGCATGAAGGGACAGGTTGAGACCTTTGCTGATTGAACTGGGTGGTGCCATTGTTTTTGTCCATCCAACTTTGTGAGTACAGTGTCCCCTTTGCTCAGTGAAGGTAGAATCCTTACTTCCTTCTAGGGATGGGCATTTGAAGAAATTTTCCTTGATCGATCATTGTAGGTCAATAATGACCTATTATCAATTAGTCATTATTTAAAATTCCCATGACAGAAAATAAGCTGCTAAGGAAAGCAGGTAAAGAAATATTTATTTCAAAAAGAAATTTTAGTCCAGCAACAATACTCTTAAACAAAATAGTTAGCAATCAAACAATATAATATGTTAATAAAATATATAATGTAAGGCTATTTGGTACAGACAGTAACTCCTACTGATTTTTGTTCATGTCAACAAAGAGAGTCAGGCTGCTGAAAATACTTGTTCTGAGGAGACAGAGGTTATGGGGATGAAGAGGTAGTGATGTGGTAACTTGCATGGTGTTTCTCCTTGCAGCTGGTGGTGACTTGGAACATGCCCATGCACCTGAGTTCATCACCTGGGCCTATGATAAAACTATCACACAATTCATAGACAAAGACATGAACGTATTCCCAGAACTGCACCAAGGTAAAAGTACGGTCACTGAGAATTACGACCTGAACCCCCATTCTCTCTTCTGACTTCCCAGCATTCTGTGATAAGAAGCAGATACAGAACTCTTCTTCCCAAGCCAGGGCAAAGGTCAAATGGCCTATTAAGAAGAGACATGGACCACAGTTCATCAGGAACTTATGAATAAACACTCTCCAAATCTTAATTCTATTGCAACAAACTTTGTCTCTGCATGAAACATTCAACTGTGACTTTATCAAGAAAGTAACCTGACAAAGAACTATGCAGATTGGACTCTCTCAGATCCACAGACCTAACTAGGTCCTGTCTCCCCCATTGTTTATCTTTCTCTGCACCAGAGATCTGCTTGTAAATTATGTCACATTCCAGGGTAACCTTGCACACAATCCTCTAATGTTTCAAACTATATGAAATAATTGTCTGACCATTTTATAAAGAACACCATTTTATTGATCAAATGCTTATAAGTAATTCTGTGAAAAACTTTAATTTTCTGTGATGTTGCTAAGCTAAGATAATAATGTGAGGAATTAATTCAAACATCTGCCATGGAACCATATTGCCATCTATTGACCATGTCTAAGCTTAACTGAAGAGGTTAGGCATGATGTTTTTCAGGTATTGGAATCAAATGATTATTCTTCATGTCATGTCTTCATGCCACTCATTTATTACTAATGATGAACACAATTTATTCTTTTGCAGTTAATCAGCTTAATTGTCTTAAGATTTGCAAGTAATGTGTTTTGATTCATGTATGTATTAATGCATTGTCTTTCTTTGAGTATTAGCACCACCAAGTAATATCTCGTCTTGCACAATGTCTTAATTGATCGTGGCGGATGGCGCATATGTGATATGTGCAAGTATTCCAGATTAATAATTTAGAGTTTATTAAGAGATCATATTTCATTCTAACTGAGACAAAGAAGGCGAGAACAGTGAACCATGATTGGCTGAGACCTCCTCACTCCGCCTGTAAACCTGATACTATCCTCAAGAGAATAAAAACTCTGGCTCGCAAAAGACAACGCCTTTGGTTGAAATCACTCTTCTTTTTCCACCACATGCTCCGCAAGTAACTTTTTCTTTTATCTATACGCGCAAGTGACTTTCTCTATTTCTTTAAGCCAAGCAACGTCAAGTTAAGCCAAAGGAACAAAAGTATCTGAATACTTAGAACTAATTTTTGATGATTCTGCATTTTTATTCTGAAGATTTTTGACACTTTTAGAGAGACACCAGCCTCTTCTGAAGTTATCCAGAAAATGTTAAGTAGGCTACATAAGAGCTTATTTTTCCTCAACCCGCAAGAGAGGCCCACAGGTACATGACCGCCTGCAAAAAAACTTGCAAGAAACTAAGTTTTCCAAGATAGAAAGTCTGCGAGTAAACTGAGCTAAAGCTGAACTGCTGAGACACCGACAGAATCCATCACCGTGTTAACCAGAGACACGGCCTACGGAAGAATCCACCTGGATCCTGTGTTTCCATGGTTACCACCACAACCTCAGCCACCTGGATTCCAGCCAAATCTGCAGATGCCACAACTCACAGTAGGCTGGTCTTAACATTCTGCTTGTGACAAGGGTTGATGATAAAATAAGTAAACTCAAAATTCTGCCATTGATGGACATCTCAAAATTCAAATGGATTATAGTTACAGACTGAACGATCTGCCTCCACCAGATCACTCCACTAATTTTACCTGCTGTTAGTTCACCATGCTAGTTTGATCATCCTTACACTTCTGTTATAGTTTTATTTCACATGTTCACATTCTATATCTATATTCATTTTAGTAATCAATAAATTGTAAATACACATGTAGACCCAGCAGTTTTGTGTGTTTCCTTGCAATGGTGAGCTGGATCCCTCGATCGAGAAATCATGATCTTAGGTATCAGACTGATTAAAATTTACGATGTGGATATTAATGCGGAATATTGATATCAAAATTAATATACCTGATTTCCACCCCAAACTGGATGGTGGTGCCCCATTCAACGAGTGTAAATTGGATTTTCCAATGATTATTTTGTGCAGTTATGCAGCAGTGTCGTCTCACAGCATTAGTGTTAGATACTTGAAGACCAAACTGTTTTGTTAACTCCTCCACCTGGCGCACCTGCTTGATGGCTTGTGCCAATGTTTGATCCGCCATGATTTGGAAACACCCGGAAAGTTCCTTGTCTTTTATTCTGATGACCTGGCGATCTCTAGTGTGCTCATCTCTTTTAATCCCAAACTCACAGTGTTCAGCCATCTTGTATGAAGTTCTTATGTACATTTCTGCTGTCTCTCTTGGCTGTTGGCTTCTGTGGTAGAAGCATGCTGGTCATGTATGATGTTGTGTCACAGGACAAAGTAGTCCCTTTTTCAGAGCAACATCATAGTTTTTTTTTCTTCCTCAGTGAGGACTGAGTGAATTCAAAGGAACTTTTACTGCATCACTGGGTGGACACATGCAACATCAACTCAGCACACATCACTTCCCAGCATGCACCCCCATACTGATGCAATAGGGGTGAGATAAGTTTTCGTAAGGACTGCTTAGCATGGTCAATTTGCTTGTAAAGTGTAGAGATCAATATTACTACCATATAATCCTGTAGGATTATATGTAGGATTATATGGTAGTAATACGTCATTATCCTTCCAAAATATTGTCACTGTGGCCTCAAGTTCTCCCCAATGTTTCTTGTGTTCTCTCCTGTCTGTCTTCCCCTGTGTCTCCTCTCATATTTTTCAGTGTGTGTGCATGTCTGTGTGTGAAGGTGTGGCACAGCTCTTGGTCTCCAGCTCACCTGCTTTCCATTAATCATCAGTTGCCATATAAGAACCCTGGCTCCTCACCCACTCATTGCCAGGTTGTTCCACCTTTCTCATGAAATCATCATCAACTCTCTGGTATCAACTCTAGTTATCTCTAGTGTCTCTCCAGTGTTTTTGCTAACATGGTTTGTGCTCCAGTGTTTGCATCTGCCTGAGCTGCTGCCTCACTCTGTCACTCACCTGCTTATTGCCTGCAGTCACCACTATACCTCAGCCACACCCCTCACCCACAAACCTCTAGCAAGCCTCCTCCATCTCCTCCTCATCCACCTTGCCTGCCCTCATCATAGTATTGAAATCAAAATGCAAAACAGTTATTACTCCTTACAAGCATTTAAGTTGTCTAACTAACTAACTCTCCAAAGTCTGCAATCAGGAATAATATCCACAAGGTATAGGCTAACATGCATTGGGTCTGCTGTCTGAATTTCATGTATGAACAAATGCGTTGAGCCCCAAAGTTTATGAATAAAGGAAGTGTCGAAGACGCATGGTTAGGACTTAGAAACTCTGACCTTTGTTGGAGATGTGATACTTTGAGTGCTACTCTGTTGTATTCATAGGTTTTCTATTTCTTTAGTAATACTGTAGTGTCCTCTGCACTGGTACAACAACCGTTGCTTTGTCTATTGGGCATGCAACTGAAGGGAAGTGGGCTAAATGTCTACCAGATCTCATGGTGCAGAACAACAGTTATTACTGGATGCAGGATAGGGCCCTTATACAGCTGTAACTTGACACACCAGTATCCTTTAATTCCATCCATTAGGCTACATCTGTAGCATGTATATGTATATGTGTGTATATAGGTGTAGATGTATATATGGCATATATATACTGGATGTCTATAATGCTCTGTCTCTGTTGGACTCCCTCTGTCTGTTTTTTTTTTTTTTTTTTTTTTTTTTTTTTTGTGTGTGTGTAAATGCTGTTTTGATTTGTGGTACAGGCTACTGGTATGGCATGTACATATGTAAGTCATCTTTCTGCTCGAAAAATTAACAAAAACTGAATTTAAAAAAAAAAGGAAGGAAAGGAGGCATCAAGGACAGCGAGACTACTCTAAAACAGTTATCACCAGCAGCCCACTTGACTCAAATGTTCAAGTTTGTACCGGTTTGTAGTACTGAAAGGTCTCAGCAGCTCATACAGATTCATTAAGCCATGAGGGGACCAGCTGCACTGCTTGAAGCAAACTAAACTGTCACACAGTACTCAAGTGAGTTTTTAACACAATTTAGATCTTTCATTTGTATGGTTGATTGTTCATTTGGTAACATATAAAATCAAAGTTTTAAGGAAAAGTTTGATCAGTGAAGGACTTAACATCAACTTCCACCACTCACCAAATGAGGGTGGAATTCGGCAGTGGTGGGTGCAGTCACTCTTACACAGCCATTTTAAGGTGGGAATATTATGTATAAAATGTATAGAGATGGAATGAGGATTCCATATTCCCCCACCTTTAAGCTGGCACAGGAGGTAGTCAAAGAGATACCAAAGAACTTTTCAGTTTCTTCAACTTTAGCATTCACCTTAATGGAGCACAGGTTGGTCTGCTTTGCAATATTTTCAAAAGTTTCCCATACCAAGAAGACCTTGGAAGTATTTGATTGACTCATGGACTATTGTTGCACAAGGTAAGATGCCTTTCCAATTGGGAGTTGGAAGGATTGTTTTCCTCCTTTGGCATTTTAGTTTTTTAGCCTTATACACTGTTGAAAGAGCCTCATCTAAAATAGAATAGTTTCTATGCATAAAACCTCTTGATCTACTTACTTCGTCTACTCTCTCACTGTTACACCATCCATTTCTCTCAAAACTGCATGAAAAACACATGTAACCTGAGTGAAATAGAGTACATACTTCTTCCTCTGTGTCAGCTAAATCTGACGCTCCCTCATACTCCTCGCCACTGAACCCTAACTCAATTCTCCCTTTAATTGGGTGGAATAGGAATCTTGCCATAGAACACTGATGGGTTCATACTCTATCTATCTGTCTAATTTGTGCAAAGATGGTATTAAGTATACCACTGATAACACCATGGTTCCACTGACAATATTGTTCCATAGCTGTACAATGTTGCCATTTGGCAAGATACCTAATTTACTGAATGAAACCCAACTGGAACCAGCTGGTTAAAACACTGCCCCACATTCTATGTAAAGGCAAAATCAGTGTTTCAGTTACTTTTTAAATTACAGGAAGCTGTAAAGAAAGGGTTGGCTTTTATGAGCTCAAACTGGTCAAACCAAAGGAATTTTGGTTTTAATTTGACAAAGATGTCATGTACAGGGTGGAGAACAGAGGTATTGCACAGTGGGGAGAGCTGTGGGGAGTGCAATTGGAGAACTTTAGTCTCAAGTTATAGTCAGTAATTCAGCTTTCCACTTTGAAAAGTGAGGAAAAAAAACTCTGTGGGAACCACTGAATATTTGTCATTTTTGGCATGAAAACATTAGAAATTACTTACCAGTAGCTTTAATCCAAAATTATCTTCAGACCCCCTATTGGTCAAAAACTCTGTAGCACCTCTTCATTACCACATCAACTAACTTCACCCCTCTGTTTCCCCTCCCACGTTGCCCCGACCTCAACTCCCCCGCGTGGCACGGCTCAGGAGGAGAGCGTCCCACTCCAGGAGACTTCAGTGAACTCCCCCACCCCACCTCCCTCCCTCTCTTGTCCTCCTCCTCCTCCTCTTCAGCTCCCACTTCTGCCTTGCCAGCCGGCCGCATCGATTTCATGTTTGGGCTGCCCACATTGATTTTCATGCAGGTTCATGGATCATACTGCCGCTTCCTCCATCTCAGCTGTACAGATGGAAGCGAGGAAAATCGTCTTTGACAGTTGCTGCACAGAGATGCAACTAAAGGCCCCCGCAGCCCCACTTTCACCCCAGCTTGCTCCTCTAGCACCTCCTGTACTGCTTCCTTCTCCACCTAAACCTGTTTCCTCTCTCTTTCTAATCTGCCCTTCAACACCAGCACCATCTCCAGAGTCCACAGCCTCTCACTGCCATATGGTAGGCATCAGTTGTACTGGAGTGATGAGAAGAATGGGGATGGTTTTCCTGCAAATGTGACTCCAGTGCATCCTTTTGTTAAATAAAAGGATTAGTTTAGATCTATTAAATTCTTTAATTTTTCAGCACTTGAAGACAAAATAACTAAAAACATAAAAATATTAAATTAACAATAAAACAAATAATCAAAATATGTTTTCATATTAATGAGAGGGGTCCAAAAGCTTCTTGTGTACTTGAATGGGAAAGTGGTCTCAGACTTTATACATTGTATCAACTATAATAGCTTATATGATTTAAGAAAATATCAAGACCAAAACAGATTTTCATACTGGGAAAGAATGGAAATCTTTGTCTGCTTGGAAGGTGACATAGACACTTTGATTAATGGTATGCTTTGCTAAATGGTAATAGGTACGTATAGGTGTATACAGTATGTATGTGCTTTGTATTAAATGAGCTAGAATCTGCCAAAAGACTGGTGTAGCATCATAATTTCAGCTCATTTAGCCTGTTATTTGGGAGTAAAACAAAGTCTTATAATCAGTTGTGTGTGTCCAACATCCCTGTAGTTCCCTGGGGTGTCCTTCAGGTGGTCTACACCCTGGCAGATGGGAATAACTTCTCCCAATCCTTGCTGTTGGCTTCACAAACGCGTAAGTGTGGGAGTGTGCAGTGGTGACCTGTGAAAGTAGCAGAAATGTCACACACTTCATTTGTGCAGCAGTAAAAAGCCCTGCTGTCTAGGGAGCCATCGATCTGACAAGTTATTACAGAGGAGCAGAGGCAGGAGGAGGCCATCAGGAGCATGACACTGACAACAGCTGGGTCTCTCTTGCCCTCTCTCTCTTTCACTATCTCCACTTCTGTCTTTCTTCTTACTTTCTACGTCCTTCTCTCTCTATGCCTCACTCTAGCTCTCAGTTTTAACCTCTCTCTCCTTTCCTCTCATCTCTCTCACTCTTTGCCTTTTTTCTCCACCTGCTATTCTCTCATTTCACCTCCCTTGCTCTTTTTATCACCACTCTCTCTTCCTCTTTCACTAAATTTCCCTTGCTGTCTGTCTCGACCTCTCTAACTATATCTCTATCAGTCTGCTCATCCCTTCACACCTTTAGCCTCATTGCTTTGAGGCTGTACATTTTATATTCATATCTTTTGACCCCACCCTTTCAAAGGTTGGAGTGTATCTTTTTCTAAGAGGATAGTTTGGAGTAAATGGGATTGCCTTGCAGTGAGCATAGCTCGGAGATCATACAATAAATACAAAAATTCAAAGAACTGAATAACTGAAGAAAGTGAAAAGTAAAATAAATAAATAAATAAAAATTATGGGGTGATTTGATTAAATGTCTTAATGATTTTTTAAATCACAAAAATGTCAATAGTGTTCTAAACAACAAAACAGGAACTCATTTCCCAAAAGCTAAAATGATTATCAAATCCATTTTATGCATTTAAAAAAACAGTATATGAGTGCAATGCTAAACTGTGAATTGTGTTATCTGGTGTTGAAATCACTATAATCAATAAATATCCACCATCATCAAGCCCAACCCAGTACTGTGTGCTGCACAACAGCATCGCTCAATTTAAAGCCTCATCAGTTTTTATCTTTATAAATATCTTTATATGATCTCTCAATCTCTCTCTCTCTTTCTCTCTCTCTCATATATATATATCACAGATCCTATTTTGTGTTGTGGACTCAAAGATCCTAATCCTGACTAAAAAAAATTCACAATATCTGAGTAAGTCAACAATCCTGTGTACTGACAGTTCTAACTCCATGAACAGAACATGTTTTCCAGGATGTACTATGTTTGATAGCAGCAGAACAGCACCTATGGGAAAACATCTAGAGTTGTGATGTCCTTCACATCACAATTCATACTGTCAACTCCTCTGGCAAGAGCACTATCACAAAAGGTGTTCTCTTTTTTTCTGACCTTGCCTACAGGTGAATAGCACTGTGCGTTCCCTGGCAAAGGAATGAAGGCTTTACTCAACATTAATGCAGATATTCTTATAAACCTGCTGGAATCTGACCCACTTTGAAAGATGAGTGGCGAGTACACTGACCTCACACAGTGTTGCGAAATTCAAACCAATAAAATGCATAAAATGCACCTCATTTTACCAAACAGGTAGGAGGAACAGATGATATATATACACAATAGGTTTCTATAAATGTGTGATTTTGTCATTTATAAACTACAGTTGTCTATGTACAGTTTTAAAATGTCAGCTTACCTTTTATTAATACTTGTGTAGCCGTTGTCACTGTAGAACTCATTGAGGAGTGAGATTCTTCACTCATCTCAGTTGCAGAGTGGTTGGCAGCTCCTTAGCTCCGGCTGGCCTGTACATCCACCTGTCAGACAAACAGGTAGGAGGAACAGATGAGGTGTGGGGGTTACGGCCCCAGACAGATGAATAGCCCTCTTGATTGATGCTGGCCTTTGTGCACATCTCAGCGCTGCTGCTGCTCTGACACAAGTCTGTTGCACAGTAATGCGTGATCAGAAGAAAAGGGCACCAGCAGCTCTGATCATCATTCTGCCCAAATCCCTCATCACTGCCTCCCAACTCTCACACCACCATCAACTGGACAGAATCAGCCTTGACACCAAACACACTCGCTGAGCATGGTATGAGAGGAGAGTAAACTGTGTGGTGGAGGAGAAACATACTGCAGGTGACTGTGGGGAATATGAGTTAAAGATGGGACAAGGCAGTTCACTTGGTAACTCAATGTCAAATTTAGAATCTAGTGATGGAGGCACCAGCATTTTTAGCCTGGGTACCTGGCCTCCTCTGATATTCTTTTAGATCCCCAAGTGTCAGATAGCGTTTTATCTATATTTACAATGTAGCTACATCAAAGTATTTCACCAACAAAATGACAGAGCACATTTAATGAATAGTTTATTACGCACTACAATGTTGTTAGAAGCAACTAAAATGTTTATTAATGCAAAATAAATATGATTACAAATATATACAAACACTCCATCCATCTATCCATCCATTTTTCCACTTTTCTGGGTTGGGTTCCAGTGGCAGCAGGCTAAGCAGGATATTCCAGATGTCCCTCTCCCCAGCAACACTTTTCAGGTCCTCCTGGGGGATCCCGACAAATGGCTGCTGAAACTCATTTATCATTGCTGGCTGACCACTGTGATTTAATATAAATGTGAGTGTAAAATTTACAGCACTAATATTTAATGGGTCACTGAATGGTTTGATGAGTTTGAAAATGATGACAGTCATATACTATGGCCTTCACAGTCACCAGATCTTAATCCAGGTGAACACCTGGGAGAATGTGGAGTGATGATGTCAGACAGTGCTCTACACCACCATCATCAAAACCTTCACACATGGAGAATGTATGCTGTGAAGCATCAAAGTTTTTCTAGAGATGCATGGTGGCCTAACGCCTTACAAGTGGTGTAACTAAACACTTTTTACAGGGACAGCCAAACCAGTATTCGCATAAGGTAGTACAGATATCATTGTCTTGTTCATCAGGGTACCACAAGCCAAATTTTGGGTTACTCACTCAACAGTGACAAGTACTTTATGACAATCAAGCTTTAAACTACAGAGTACACTGTTAGGAATGGGCATGACAGCTCTAATTATATAAAATCATGTCTGATACAGGTATTAAAGCTATCAATCACTGAGGAATAGGATAATGTTCGCTTACAACCAAAATTTGAGTTTATTATCTAAATTAAACCCTTAGTTTTGAGTTTAAATCTTTAATTTGAAATGTTGGAAAAAATCAAACAACATGAAGTATAAAAGCAACTGGGGGTTTTATAACACACAAACTTACACTGTATCAGATTCATGCATCTACCAATACCTTGTAAGTCCCGGAGTGGTTCTTGCAAGAAAAAAAAAAAGTGTGATACTGTGTGAGGTGGCCATTAATATGGCCAGGCTTAAGTCAGTGATGATCACAGCCATTACTGGCAGCACTGATATTTCCGTCATTAGTTTTTGTCGCCCATATACAGTATGTAGTAATGTTTAAGTGGATGGATGGGTTGACAAAACACAGGACATTCACACAAGAGACCAATGTTCATTCCCTGTGTGAAACCAGTCCATTACATTCCACAACCTAAACCTCATGTTTGTTATTGGAATCATGAAGATGAAGATCCAACAAGGAAATTCTTTCTTTAAAACTAAAAACTAAAACTATACATTATACATTTACTGTGAGTTTATTAATGTTACCATGACCACAAAGGTCCGGTGCACCTGGTGCTTTTATGCTCCTATGGCTTGTATCCAAGGGTAGGGACAAACAAACTATATAGGGTCATTTACATTGGAGGACGTATGGTATATTAAGTGCCCTTGAAAGGGGTTTTTATCAGTTTTATCAGAGGCAATGAGATCATCAATTCAATAACAGTTGTTTTTACATTACATTACATTTTTAAATATTCTACTGCTGTATTTTCTCTGGGATTTACTAGCATCAAAAATCTACCAAATGTCATGGCAATCTGGCTGATTATATTAGAGAGAGTTTACTTTTTTGTAACATTTTTGTAGAGAGTTACAAACATCACCATGTCCAAAGGCCTTCATTCTAGAAGGTCAGAAATTGGGCATAAGTGTTGTGTAAGTGAGATGTGTTAGATATGATGCATCTTGCGTAATCACACATTTTCTGTCAAATTTGTGTGCTCTCAACAATATGAAAGTTGAATACCTGGAAAAAATGTTGGTTCAAATGCTGCTTTGAATGTTATTTTCAGAGGCGTGCTCACCTGCCAGGAACATATATTAATCAATACATTTTGATGTCATTTATTAGGGGTGACTTAAGTATAAATATATTGGTCTCAGTTATCCGTCAAAACCCAAACTGCCCATCTAATATCTAATTTTGGATTGGATCTATTCTACAGTATGATTCAATGATGAGCTTAGTGAGTTGGATAAAAGACAAAAACAGGGTGGGATACTTCTAAGACTGCTTATACTGTGGTGGAGCCCAGGCAGGGTAAAACACTTGAAGTAATTTAGCACTGCTCAGAAATAAAGGGGTTTCTACATACAATGCAGGGGAGTGACACAGCCCTCTGCAGCTCAAGTGCCCATTGATGATAGCACTTCAGCCACAAGAAGAGGCTCTGATGAGGAATAGCTAACCCTCACATTTTTTCTCTCACTTTCACCACAAGACGGCACAATTACAGATTGGTTTGACAGACTGGACTGTTGCTTAATTAATGGAGGTTTGATCCCTGCAACACCCATACAGTCCAGAAAAGTATTTGCACAGCTACACAATATTTGTTCTTCAGGGACTGTGCTTTACCATATTCAGTTTGAAATAAAATAATGGAAAGTGCAGAGCCTCAGTTTTAATTAGTAATGAATTGAGAAATCCTTTGCACTCAATGACTACCTGAAGTCTTCGACCCAAAGACATCAGCAAATTCTTTGGATCTTCCCCAGGCCTTCACTGCAGCCACCTTCAGCTCTTGCTTGGTCTGGAGTCTCTCTGAGTTAAGTCTTGTCTTCAGCAGGTGGTGCCTGCTCAGTTCGACTGGAATGAGGTGAGTCAAGGATATTCCACCTCTCCACCCTGAAACGCTCTTTGCAGAAATCTCAATTATTTTAAAACCTAGAAAAATTAATCCAATCAGAACACGACTATACTTCTAGACTTAAGTGGAAAAAGTTAATTTTGATTGCATGTGTGTGTAGCTGCTTTGCGTGCTGAGACTGAAGTCCACTGGGACCGATGGGAAGTTTGATATTGACACTGCTGGTGATCACACTAATCCCCTTGTCAGAGGATGCCCCACTGTGGGGTATGTGTCTATCGCTCTTGTTTACTCGACGTGTTGGAGCTAATGTTGGGTGACACTCAGACACCCTGGCTGATGTGTTTTGGCACTGCGAAGATCCCAGCTGTGCATTTACATATGCAATGACCCAGATTAGCATCCCTCCTCACACTCCATCAACACCGATTAGAGCAGTGCAGTTAAAGGAACGCTTGTCCAGCATGTCCTCATGACCACAACAACCTCTGCATGAGAGTGTAAACTCCTGCTTGCATGCCAACTCTCAACTTGATTGCTTACTGGCTTGACAATGACAGCAAAGTAGGTGAAGTTTGAATGAGCATTACAGACTTTATCCTCCAAAACCAAACATTTTAAAGATTATATTTTGGACAGTAATTTTAGTCCCCCATTTGCAGTAGATGGGACAACAGACAGATGGCTGATGGTGGACAAAAATCTTAAAGGGTCTGCTCACTCAAAATTATATATATATATTTAAAAAATCTCATCTAGCTCCAGGGTGTGTAGCAACACAGATAGTTTTGGTTTAGTTAATTGATGAGATATCTGCCTTTGAGATTTCTTTCACCATGACTGTTGTACAGTTAACAATTTTTATTGGAAATACAGTCATGTGAAAAAGAAAGTACACCTTATTTGAATTCTGTGGTTTTACATATCAGGACGTTAAAAAATGGTTTAAAAAAATCATCACATTACTTTGTTTTTCCCTCTTTCTCATTAATTGTCTCACAACGCCCCAGATTTATCCCCAGGTTGGGAACCATCCAACTAAACTAGCTAAATGTATATGTAATGTATATATGTAAGTATTATACAACAAGTAGTTCTGACCAAGCAATCTGATTGGCCAACAAGACATTTAGAATGTGCTCAAATCAGCATGACAGCATGCCTTACTCATCACTAAAAATATTACTCCGCCATATACATTTTACTTTGTGCTTTAACTTGCGGACCTCGGCGCAAAGCACACCCTCTTGGTTAATATTGCTTAATTATACAACAACTGACCGCATCACTGTCATGCTCAAATGACGTTAAAGCACACCCTCTATTGCTTAACTCAGCGGCAGTTTGAACGTGTGTCACTGCAGAGAGGAGGTGGACCTCTGATCCTGATCCTTCACAGTACAGAGTGAGTTTCAGCTTCTAAAGTTGACATTACTTTGTGTTAAGTTGACATTTTTCAAATGCACGTCTTCAAACAACATGGCTTGTTTTATGGAAACAGCATTTTTTTACTGCGAGTGTGGCGCCTGAACGGAGAAACTACGAAAACTTACAGTCAAAACGTTAATTTCGGTTGAACTGTCCCCGTGCTTAAAAAACTGGACTGTCGGTTGAGGCTGGGGACAGAATATTCAGAAAGGATTGTTAATATAATACAGCTGGTGTTCAGCTGTAGCTGGCCTGTGGTCTGAAGTTATTTAGCCTAGCACAGAATGCGAATGTCAGTTAGAGCTGGGGAGCTGGTAAAGCTTCTGTGATAGAACCACCTCTGTTCACATGTTCTGTTTTCATGTCACATCTGGGGACATCAGTCTAGCACTATAGTGGCCTATGTAAAACACTCCTAACTTAGTACTTATGTGTTGCATCCCTGACCACAGTAAGAACTTCCAAAAATCTGAAGGTTTGAAATCACATCTTAGCAGACATCACAAGGAGTGTATGAAGGAGCCTCGATTAAATCTATACCCCACAATGCACCTAACATGCCATGTTGACTTTGTAGTGAAGAGTGTGATTCTCTGACTCACTTTTATTTCTAACTTAAAGTGATAAAGTGCTGCGTGGACTTGAGCTACCTATGGAGGAGCACGGAGGGGCCAACATGGAGTTCTTCAAGAACCAACACACCACCACAGGTGTCTGGGAGTCCTGTCACTGAGTCGTAACCTGCTGTCATCATCCAACTACGGATGATTCACTTCTCTGAGACCCTGGAGAGGTTGATCCTTCTGGCAAATTTAAGTTATGTTTTTTGTTTTGTCTACATTACACCACACACATAATGCATGTAGCACTCAACCATTCAGAACAGTCCACAATTCATATAACATTAAAAATGCATTTCTTCTTTTAAAAGGAGGGGTCGTTGATCAGTTTCCCTGGAACTGCATTATTTGCAGTGGAATAATGACAATGTCAATGCTGAAATGGGTTTTCAGGTGAAACACCAGGAAGCTGTTTTCACCACTGAATCATCAGCACTGAGGGGTGCGTCATTCAGGACAATGTCCAGTCAGCTTTTCTGTCCGGGCTTGCTGCTGTCTTTTCTACTACTACAATTTCAGTCTTCACTACCCAGATGACACTGTATGTTCACTGGAATTCATTCAAAGGTTAGATGTTTACATCCTTCAGCCGGTACTGTGCTCACAACTAAAATGTAACATTAACTATGGCTAAGGTAGAGGAAATATGTGCTTTATAAAATATTTCTATTGTTATTATCTCAATTAGTAAACTTTTTTTTCACACCAACTCTTGTTTTTCATACATCTTTCAGGAAGGCAGGAAATTGTAAAATAAATAAATAAATAAATAAAACACAAAAATGGCATTTGAGATAATTGAATCAGGTGGGGTGTAAAATATAAACTAGAATGTAACTGAACTGAGAGAAACATTGTAACAGCTTAATATTCAAATACAGGGTGGTACCCACGCTGTTAAAAGCTTCAGAGCCTGCTGAAGAGCACAAAGGCAAATGTGCACATCCGCTGCTCAGAGTGTGAGTTACACTGCTGCAGAGGAGGGGGTACATTTACAGGGGCAAAAGATGCAGCTAGATTACTGCTTGTCATTAGCAGCATATGCTCCCATTCATTAACTAATTGCGCTTTATTATGATGTAATTACAACATCTACAGTGTGTGATGACAAAAACTAAGCTGTGACTCTCCAGCCAGAGCCACCCCTGCACTCCATGCAGTAATTGCCCTCTTGGCTTTGATGAATAAGGAGATGATTAACCTTAATTCCCAAACAGCATTCAGGCATTAGCAGTGAATGGATTACAGGGAAGTGGATGTGACTAAGCGACTTAATATGGTAAATTGGTCAAGCATCTGAAGTGGCTCCAGTGATGCTTTATTAGCTCAAGGCCTTTTCTCCCCTGCTGCAGATTCCAGGTCTGAGCCTCTTCAATCAGGCTCTGGCTGTGAGTTGAGATGCCGATTGTCCCTGTGCAGCGCAAAACTAATCATCCACTTCATGCAGGTAAAGATTCAGCTACTACCTCGCATGGGGGAGTCCAATTATGTAATCTAGATAAAGTCATCCTGAGAACATACCATAATGACTGGGAGCTATCTGACCTAATATCCAGCTTGTCACAAAAATACATTTGAAATGAGCTCTGAATCGATGCCACAGAGTTCTGTCCTCCACATTCCACACCACGTACACTTTAATAGGCGAGGGATTTCACCTCCCATTCTCCTAATGTACCCGCTGCCCAGGAGAAAAGGCTGCTTTTTGGCTGCCTAAGCAAAATGTAGATTGTGTGAACAAAAACTCCACTTGCATGGCAGTAAATATGATGACATTGCAAGCTTGTCTTTTGCCGACAAAGTTGTGATCCTTGTTTTTTTGATGAAACAGTGAAAACAAGCCACTATGAGAGCCTTGCCAGCTGTGTGGTTAAGGATTCAAATGCTCCAGCTGCCTTCACCCCATCTCTCTTCTACACCACTCCCAGCACTGGAGGAACAACAGGGCTGAAGTGGCAGTGAAGCTCAAGAAGGAATGACAACCTGTGTGTGTGTGTGTGTGTGTGTTGCAGTGCAAATGAGCTCTGTAGAGGTGTTAATTGTATGCTAAGAAAAACAGCACAGAAAAAGTGTGTGTGCAAGCATGGTGCTTTGCAGTGTATGTGTGTACATCTTTTTGCCTAAAGATGTGAGGGGCTAATTTTGCTTACCAGAACCGTTTTTGCTTATCAACAGAAAATGAGGAAAATATGGATCTTAGCTCATTATGGTGTTGTTTATGTTTACCCAAGTAACCCATTAAACCTGGGAGAGAGCCTACTTTAACTGTGAGCATGTTAGTAATGTGGTTTCAGTCATTGAAGGAGGCTACTCATTACTCTTTAATGTGCTGAATAAACATTTCATGGGCTCACTGTTCCCTGCTATTGTTCATATTGTTGTGAATGCAGCAATTTCTTAATGTTAGACTGCACCAACAGATATGCTGTGCCGTGCATGCTAGCTACAAAACCACAAGGTACTCGGGCGGGGGTGGGGCTCTGGCAGTTGATTTACAGACTACTGAGTGGGATTATGGTAGCAATACTGTTGACAGCACTTCCTGATTAAATGAAATTGATATAGGAAACTGTTTTCATTTGTTAAGGAAAATGGCAGCAAGCATCCATTGGATGGGGTACACCCTGTATACCTCGCCAGTCCATCGCAGGGCCACACACATATATAGACAAACAACCATTCACACTCACATTCATACCTACAGGCAAGAGTCACCAATTAACCTAATGTGCATGTCTTTCAACTATGGGAAGAGTACCCAGAGAGAAACCACGCAGACACAGGGAGAACATGCAAACTCCTCAAACCCAGAACCTCTTCTGTCCTGGCTGTGCCTTGAAATCTTGTCCATGAAAATCACAAACAGAACTGGTCACAAAGGGGCAATCCTGGTTAACCCAATTGGAAATTTAATAGGCTGACTTTCAGCCTATTAATACAGACACAGCTCTCACACCAATTATATATTGCCCTCACTTAAACGTAAAAAGGGCTGGCCCTGATTTACGATGATGTTGAGTAACAGTTTAAAATGACTTAAAAAGGTTGAAAATATTATATGATACAAGGTAAAAGAAAATAATCAGTTAAAACAATAGTACACACTCTTTGAATTCTATGGTTTTAGATCAGGACATAATAAAAATCATCTGGTCCTTGGCAGGTCTTAATATTAGGTGTATACAACCTCAAATAAACAACAGCACATGACATATTACACCGTATCATTATTAATTTGACAGTAACTAGGCCAACATGCAGAAGCAGTGTGAGAAAACTTTAGCACACCCTTACTGCTTCCAGAGCTGTTACACATAAAACAAAAGTTACATCAAAATCTAACTAAATAATTTGTGCTCCTAAGACAATAAACTTGTTCCATTTTGGACAGTCCATGCTTTCCTGTAGTACCACCAACTTTGCACAAATCAAATGATTACACTGCTATGAAATTTACTGAGCATACTCTCAAGGAAAGAAACCCTTTCAGTGTGAAGGACCCCATAGACTTTCCCCGGGCGCCCCCCTCGGAGCTTGGACATGGAAAATTTACATTTTTAGCTCCTAGGTTGTAAAGAAGCAAATAGTTTATTCATTTTATTTTAACTAGTTTGTTTGGAGGTCCAACCTGAAATGTTGGTAATAACTGCTCATTGTGCAGAAAAACAAAGCACAGACAAATATGGTGGGATCAAAGTTCAACTAGAAAGTCTGGCTTGGGCAATGGCTTTCTTGTTTTTCCTTTGTTTTAACCTGGCAGCTTTTTCCATCCTGTCTCATTCTGTCTTGCATAATTAGACTTCTTTGTGTTGTGAGGTGACGTTGCTGCATTTCTATAACTTTGTAAGTACATCACCATAATTATAGATAGAATGGATTGACAAAAGTATGAAAATAAGGCCCAGGTTGTAAAAAAAAAAACATTTTCTTGTAAACATCACAGCTGTATTGTGTACAGGTTACAGAGGACATTTTGAAAACACCAGTGTAATTCAGATTAGGGGACCAAGCATCAACTATGCATAGATGGCAGGGAGTGGTAAGAGTGAGGGACATTAAATCATTGGTATTCTAGCGACTGGTGTAGTCAAAGGTAGAGCATTGGGGGTGGGGGGATCTGAATCTCTGAATCAGCCCAGCAGACCCAGGGCAGCTTATTGGGATAGAGAGGCAGCCCAGTCACTGGGCTTAGACAGGCTCAGTGCAGGGCTCAATTCATCACACGCCTGTCAGACAGACACCTGCCGCAGTGGAAGCAGTCACATACATGCACACACACAAACGCGTACGTACGCACACCCAGACGTACACATACACCTGCCTCCTCACCCAGACTTTTTAACCCATTCTTACATCAATCAGTTCCTCTCATGCATGAGTTTCATTCAGTCACAAGGACACAGCATATCTGTAGTATTTTCATAATTCAAAGGATTTCTGATGGACACAGAATATTGCTGTGGAATATAATGAGGGGAAAAGGTATCAAAAAATTTGCAAAAGTTGAAAAACAGCTTTGTGAAGTAATGAACCTTTGGTTATTTTTAGATGTTTTTCACCCCCATCTGGACAAATATCCTTATCCCAGCTCTTCCTTATAGGAGGATTGCAAAGAGAAGTTAGCCCAATACTGAGGGGACCCCTCTCTCTCTTTGCAATACACACCACTTCTTTGGGTCCAATCATACACTCATGTCACTGCCACACAGATGATACCCTACTTTACCTGTTGTTCATGTAGATGTCTACAGATCCTGTCTCATTTACTGCTTGTCTCTCAGATATATCAAAGGAATGCCACCTTCAGCCTGAACTCTTTAGACTGAACTCTTAAGTCATCACAGCCAATCTCTCCATCTCAATATGAACATCACCTCCTCATCTCTCACATCAACCAAGCAGTGCTTGTAATGTGCTGTAATTCTCTGGTGTACCATGACCTTTTCTTGCACAAAAGCTGTTTTCACAGGCTTCCAGTACTCTTTTCCATTCTCTCCATATAAGGTTCTCGGGGCAATTCATATAATGGCCATTAATGAACTGCATTACCCAGGGAGCACAAAGTGACTCTCACCTGTTCCAGTTCTTGCTTGCCTACAATCGAATCTTGAGGCATGTCACACAAAGTAGAGAGCAGCGAAAGTATCTAGGGATTTGGAAATGCTGGAAGAGGACTACTGGAAATACAAGTTTTATACAAGTAGTGTAACTCTTTTAAGGGATAGCCCTGTGCGTACACTTGTGTATATAGTAAATGAGCAAGCAAGAGAGAGCAAGTATGACCAGAAACAGTAACTAGAGTATCTTTGTTGTGTCTGTGAGTTGGTGACCTTGTGAGAAGTTAGCAGTAAAACTGTGAAAGTAGCAATTCAGTGTATGTACAGTTAGCTATTTGCTGGTGAATAAATGCAACAACTCTCCTCAAAATCCAAGGCAATGTCTTGCTTGTCACCTGCTGATTAAAGTAAAGGAGGTTAGCCCCAAAACTTTGGCCCTTGAGCAGAACACAAATATCTCCCTGGTGCTTCCTGCCCCTGGTGATGGAACGAAGAAAGATAAACACCAGGAACAAACAACATATGACCTCATTGCTTCGCCTCATTGCATTGTACCACACCACATACTAGAATCACTCCAACTCAACTCCACACAGTCTAACAATAAAACTGTACTGTCTGTACAACCACCCAAAAATAATATAACTGTTATCTCAAAATTTAACATTGACCACAAATACTGTAGGAAACATGTTGGCATCTTAAATCATCAATATGCTGTCTTGACACACTGCTGTCTGTCTTTTTAAAAACTATTCTTAAAACTGCAACAACTAATTTGCAGCAAATAGTTCATGGCTCATAGCTATCGGGCACTAAATTATATATATATATATGTATGTATATACTGTAATTTCTGGACTATAAGCCGCTATTGAAAAACAAACACAGACAGGGGGAGACAAACAGGAGTCACAAGGAAGGGAAACACACTGACCACAAGAGGGGAGAGAGGCATACTGCCAAATCCTAACATACTGTGCAAATTCTTAGACCAGATAAATAATTTGATGAGCCAGAATTTTCTCTAATTAAATAAGGACAAAAGGTAATTGTGTTTTGGTAACAAAGTGAAGAGAATGAGTAGTATTTAAAGACTCAAATTCTCGAAAGAGTGAAGCATCACTAAAAACATCACTAAAACAGCATTGAAAACATAACTAGAATCACAGGTTTAGTGTCCCACAACAACAAAGGAGATGCTCATCCATGCACCTGAGGAGGTGTGACTACTGTAACAATCTCGTAACTGCTCTTCCCAAAAAGACCATTAAACAGCTGCAGCATATCCAGAATTCTTCTGATAGAATTTTATCCAGGATGACAAAAACAGAGCACATTAGTCCAGTTCTAAAATCTTTGCATTGGCTTCCAGTTAGTTACATGTAATATTTTGAAGTGCTACTAGTCTATGAATCACTGAATGGTTTAGGCCCAGAATACATCTCTCATATGCTTGAAAAATATATACCAATTAGGGCCAGGCCAGGTCAGCTAATATAGCTTATAGTCCAGGCTAAACATGGTGAAGCAGCATTTAGTTGTTATGCTGCATGCAATCGGAACAAACACCCAGAAGTTCTTAGATGTGCCCCAAATGTAGTAATGTAATTTCTGAATTAGGATTAAAAACATTTCTCCTTTCATGTGCTTGTAATTAAGTTCTAAATTTGCATTCTATTCCTGTAGCACTTTAATTCTTGAAGTAAATCATTACTCACTGCAGGCATGGAAGTGGCGTCCCTGTCTTATGGCTAAGTACAGAATCTGTCCTGATAAAGGTAAATAATGACATCCTTCTTTCTGCTGATTTTGGTGCTTGTGCCATTTTAGTTCTGCTTGACCTTAGTGCAGCATTTGACACAGTTAATCATGGCATTCTTTTAAAATACGTGGAGTTTGAAGTTGGTTTACAGGGTCTAGTGCTAAAATGGTATCGGAAAGACGGAATCTTTTCAGTTAGAATGGGGAACTGCTATTCATCCTGTGCCACCATTAAGTGTGGCATCACTCAAGGTTCAACTTCAATTTGCCTTTCTTTTGCCCTGTGTTACAGAAACATAATATATGGTATCAGTGTCACACAGATGACGCACGGTTTTATGCTAAATTAAAGCTTTTCATTATGTCAGAAGGAGCTAGAAATAGTCATCAATGCTGTTATCACTTCTTGGCTGGATTGCTGCAATTCCCTATATAGGGGGTTGATCCATTGCACCCTATGTCAACGACAAATGGTTCAAAATGAGACCACTAGATTTTTAATTGATACAAAAAAAGAAGAAGATGTCACATCACTCCGGTTTTGGCACACTTGCACTGGTTACTAGTGAAACACAGGATACACTTCTGAACAATGTAATACACAATATAATATATTGCTGAACTTTTGACTCCATATTCTGCCCCCAGGTCATGTAGGTCAACCTCACAACTCTTCTGAGTACCCCACTTACACCTGAAAACCAAAGGTTGAATGGATTTTTTCTGTGGCTGCCCTGGAATAGTCTCCAGTTCCACATTAAGTCCTTTTCTACTATTTGCATTTTTAAATTAAACTAAAGGACCTTCATTATTACCTTATTCATTCTGCCTTTAGTTAGTCTGAGATTTTATCATTTTTTGTCCTTTCAGAACCTAGATTCAGAACCTTGATGTCATTATTTAAAACTCTAGACACAAAACTCACAATAGGTGATCAAAAAGCACATTTTTCAATTGCTTGGATACAATACACATAAATGTACTGGAGTCTCCAGTTCAAAATGACACAACTTAGTCCTACTATTCAGTCATTACAATGATCTAACTATCAATTGATACATCTGCTCAAAATTACAAGTAACTTTCCTCTTAAAGTATAGCTTTATGGAAACTGAGGAACAATATCCCTTGTTCACATCATGAAAGTATCTGTATAACTAGATCAACTGGCACAAATTTGTTTATAATGACTGATTTAACCTTGTGGTATGAGTATAAATGAGTGGTATCCACAGCAACATAGTGATGCTGTAACATGTAGCAGGCGGGTGGTCAAGCACGATGAGGAAAGTGTGGTGGTCACAGGAATAGCAGAGAACAATCATTACATCTGAGAGGTAGTTATGGGCCTTCCCAGTGACATGGCCATGGGCCTTGCTTGAGGGTTGTTGGGAATGTGGTCAAGGACAAGAACAACAGAAAAGAGTATTTTCCAAGATCAGAACAATGGTTGTAGACCATGTCATAAATCATGGTATGGCAATGACTGAGGCAAATAAGAACATTCATTTTGATGTGGATGAGAACCTGTGGCCAAATCTGCATGACAGGGTTGATGGAAATTAATGAGAACTGTAATCCTTTGTTTTGGTTTTTGTAAGGCAGGTGAGGCAGTTTGATTGATTCATTTTTTGAAGCTCTCTAGTTTGTTTTTGTTTATTGGAGATAATTGTCACTCTCATTTAAAGGGAACCTATGCTGTGATTTACAGTGTTGTATTTTTTCAGTAAATTTCAGATTTGCTCAGTGATTCCAATGCATCTGTAGTATTCTCTCTACTGGTCCTTTTACAGTGACATTATGTGTAGCACCATGATGAAACAACTATGGTATCTTGTGTGTGGGTAATCTAAAGAAATGTCTCCATAACTCTGTATGTGCCAGGTTTCTTTAAGAATATGAACACAAAATACGTTTTGAATGCTGGACAGCCTATATCGCAAGTAGAGACCATTTTAAATTTTGTGTCTAGAGTTTTGAAAAATGACATCAAGGTTCTGAAACTAGTGGCAGTTCTTAGCACACAAAGGCATTTGTTTAACACTACCAAAATAAAACAGGAAGTGACAAAAAGGACAGGGAAACACAGTTACAACTGAAATGACGCAAACTTGATTCTGAACCAAATCAACAAATCTGACAAGACAAAACAGCAATGCAATCTTTAAAAAACTGTGATTGGTTGTTGGTTTTATCTTGTCTCTCTCTCTCTTCTCTTTCTCTTGAATCAATTTTAATTTAATCCTCATACTCCTTATTCCTGTATTTAGCCATACTTGTGTTGCTTATTCATCTGCCATGCTTGAAAAACACCTTCGGTCAACTACTGTTGTTTTTAAAGGTGTTATATAAAATAACTGTGACTTTTGTACTGCAAGATAAGTTTATTGACAGTAATGACCATCAGAAATTATGTGATTAAGGCCAGGTGTTGTCAATTGTGTCAAATTGCATCTGTGACATTTGTAAGCTTGTGTAGTATATGTTGGTTGTATATTCATTTTGAGGACCAAGTGCTGTGTTGTGAGTTACCTTCTCTGTGAAAATTTTTGTAAAGGTATTTTAAAGATGCATGGATAACCTCAGCCAACTAGTCCAGTTACAGGTAATTAGCATGTGAAGTTTTGGGTTATGATTTTGACCTTTGACCTCCAAAATCTAATTAGTTCATTCTTAAGTTCAAATGAACATTTGTGCCACATTTTAAGAAATTTCCTAAGATCACTGCTAAAATATTGTGCTCTAAAGGCCAAACACATGTTTTGTGAGGTCACTGTGACATTGATCTTTGACTCTGACCACCAATGTAATCAGTTCTTCCCTAAGTTCAAGTGCACAATTGTTCCAAATTTGAAGAAATTCCCTCCAGGTGTTACAGAGATATTGCATTCACAAGAATGTCCCATTAGGTGATATTTGCAAACATGCACGTAGTGCGCTCATGTTTAACAGCTTTTGAATTTCAAGCAGTTTTGAGTTCATCACTTCTTCTCAAATGAATCCTGACACAGTTTTAATTTGAGAGAATACAGTTAACCTGTAAGTATGCGATGCTTCTTTTCTCTGTTGCTGTTACTCTCATTGTTTCAGGTTGATAGGACAGGTGTGTTTTCACATAAAAGACCTGCTTAGTGCCACTTTAATGACATCTCCACCAACCTGGTTGCACATTCGTGTTGTTGGTGTGTGCACATTGCAGGAGATCACTGTCAAAGTTGAGTTCTGACTGCGAGAGGTGCTGCCACAGCCAAGTGCACACTGCTTGCTTGTGTCACATTCAATTATGGCTCCTCCACTTTCCATGAGACAGTAATTGAGCCGGGGGCACTCCCTCGATTTAAAACCACAGGAGTTCTGCAGTTCACTTTGTGTCCCCCGAAAGCTCCATCTCCACTGATTTACACCAGCAGAAAGCCTCCCTGTGGGACCTGGTGGGTTACTGCAGAGATGGGGAAAGACAGGGTTGGGCCAGGGTGCTCCAGGCTCCAGTCAGACTGTTGTAGCAGTCTGACAACTCCCTACCAACACACTCATACTTGCCACCCAATAGCCTGACACCCACCATTCACACCAATTAGACAAAAGATTAATCAATCTATTGCCCATCATTCAGGAAGTCAAGATTCACAGTTGAGGCTGCAGTCCAAGTAGGGTGAAGCAAAAAAGTCTCTGCCCTACTTTTCTGGTGTCCTGAACTAATTTTAGCTGAAGTTTGCACTGGTTTTGTTAATCCCCTTTTCTTGCTGGCTATCTCAAGACACAAAAAAACATATAATGTTACTGATATTTGATTTGTTTAGTCCACAAAATTACAAACATTTTAGAGGATTTTACCTGTTCAGACATAATGTGCTGAGAAACCAAAGGCTTATTAGGATGGATCAGTTTCATTCTGAAAAGGTTGGAGTATAAAATGCTTGATACATTACACTTAAAATAAATAGAATTTCCATGAGGCTTTAATCAAGTTCCAATGTCTAGGACACTTGGTGTATGTTGTTGCTGACAAAACAATCATGATGAGGTGCTCAGGATAGAAGATACTGGTATAATCTCCAGTTGGTCAAATTGGCAAACACCAATGAGTTATGAACAGTTATGTTATGAACATTTATACTGCAGCATTTCTTGGATTTGAAAATACATGGGGCTAAGCCTAGATCATCCAGCTACTTTCTCTGGTGGTACAACTGAAAGTAAGTGCATGCTTAGATATTATACAACAAGCAGTTTTGACCAAGCAATCTGATTGGCCAACAAGACATTTAGAATGTGCTCAAATCAGCATGACAGCACGCCTTACTCATCACTAAAAATATTACTCCACCACATACATTTTACTGTTTTTGGTAATAGTTGTATAATTGCAATGTTACACACTTTAACAGTTGACAGGCGCAATTGCCTTGGTCCTGACCACATCACTATCGTGCTCAAATGACGTTAAAGTACACCCTCTCGGTTAATATTGCTTAAATTATCCCTAATTGCACAGGAATACTGTGAGCGCTTCTACAAAAACTGTGGAAAGTAGCTAAAGGTAGGTAAGTGGAAGTTTCTGAAACCCTTCTCCCCACTGCACCTTTCTGACATGATAAGGAAAGACTGCATCCAACAATTTCTGTAGCTTTTTATAACCTGTCATCCAACTTTGACAGCCACTTCATGTGTCACTGACCAGCCATGCGCAGGTGAGAAAGGAGGGAAGGTGTGTACTGTATCAATCTGACTTTAATGCAGGAGACCAAGGTTCATGTTACATCACAGACCTACAATTTAATGTTCACCTTTGCATTAACCATAACCTCAATCTTTCTCTGACCTTAACCTTAAATGTGTTTTTGCAAGCTAATAATATATATATATACCTCAGCCATAATATATCTGTCATAACTACAGTCTTTCAACATTGCAGAAAGAAAAAAATGTAAAAACATTTGGGCTTGACATATAAAAAAAAAAACAAATGGAATCTGGGCTTTTCCTGATGCTCTGGTCAGGTGATAGGGTTGAGTTAGGGAATAATAAATAGGATTTAAGTTTTGGCCTTTACAACCCAATGTTGGTTAAACTTTAAAGGAAAGAGATTAGTACTAATATCAGTCCACCATGTTATGAAAGACATGCAATATAAACATAAAAAAAAACTAATTAGAAGAAAATTTCCTGGTAAAGTGTAGTGAATTTACTTAATATGGTTTAATCACAAGGCTCTGTGTTGTGGATGTACTGATTATTTCCTAAAGGTCAATAGTAGAGGACTGCAAATGTGACTGGGCAGTTCTACAAGTGACAATGTGGAACAGAGAGAGGCTCAAAAAATATTCATCAAAAATCTTCCTCTCTCAGCACATAACTATCAAAACGGCTGTAGTTTTGACCTGTCCTGCTTTCACAGCTTCTGCTCTGAACTTTCTCACTGAGATCCCCTGCTGACCAAAAGCATGGAATCAACAGTTACTGCAGAAAAATGAAAAACAAATAAACAAATACATTCATTTCAATATGAATACCACAAATCTGAATGCCAGGGCCCCTATAACAGAAACCAGGGAAGAGGTTTATTTGAAATGGCTAGGGCCTAGTCACCCAATTCCCTATAATGACTCTCTCCTTCCTGCTTTGACACTTAGGAAGATGAAAAGCAGAGATCCAAATCACATTAACAAGAGCTGACTTATTCATATTTAGGCTGATTTCAGTCCATAATCTCTCAGCTCAGATGTTCACTGGGCTTATTAATACATGAAAGAAAAGGCCTAAGTCTATAAATCTGACATGAAATTTTAAACACTCCTGCATATCATGTCTTTCATCTGTTTTAAAGGAACTACCCTCAGCTGGTGGATTAACACATGGCTGCCACTGAGCGTGAGTTAAACTACTAGCACCGGTTAAGGACCACCCTCCATGTTGATGAAACTCATATCCATGCTGTACATGCTGCTCTTTATAGTGCAAATCCACAGGCACTCTGATAATTGAAATGATTTGCTTGACATTCTCCACTTTTAGGAGAAAGAATGTGGAGACATGATCAGTATACTTCCCATGACCACTAATGGGACAACCTGCCTGCAAGTTCTCTGTGTGGTTTCTGCAGCACTGCACTAGAGAGAAAGAAACTCAGTCTGGAAAAGTTTGATAGAGGTGTTTGCAGCTTTATTTATCTGTGAGCAATGGTAATGGGACTTAAATTAATTGTAAATCTCCAGATGTACCCTTGTGGTGGGGCCAAAGATGTTTGTTCTGTTCATCCAACACTTTGGTCAAGAGCTAATTTCCAACTGCCCTCACCCTATAATAGGGCTCCATGATCACAGATCATGCTTTGGCTCAAGTCCAGATCTGTGAACAAGTTCTCCAAACACATACATTTTCTAATCAGACACCCATATTGGCAGGGCATTTTTTTTTTCAGTACCCTCCAAAAACAAAAAAGATTTGAATAAGTGCTTTTTATTATGTGACCAAAATCATGACCCTAACCCCAACCACCTTAGATCAGATCAGCTGTCAGACTCTGGGTTATCTCCAGCCAGGATGAGGGGGGAAATGGACTGATCCCAGTTCCCCCATCAACAACCCTCCTCTCTCACAAAGAAAGATGATCAGTGTGAGAGGTAGCAGCTGTAGATCATGATCATATTTTACTAAACGAACTGTCCTTACTAGGACAGCCCTGTTAGTTCTCTCTGATAGAAGTCAGGTAATAGTTTCCAATGGTTTTACATCAAGTGCTCTTAAGGTTAGTACAGATGGCCTGGTGACCCAAGATTACTGGGCCTCTTCAGGTGTTCCTGCACCATCACGGGAAGAGTAGGCGAGGTTTGACTTGAGTCTTTCAATAAAAATGTGACAAATTGTTCTTGCTCCACATAATATTTTAGTTCTAACTGTTTGAATGACACACTTTACATTAGCCATCACGTCATGGTGCTTGCATCAGAGTAATAGATCTGTTTTTGATTTTTTTAATGGGCATTCACAGATAAAGAACCAAGAACTGAATCCCCACACTATGATTTTGTGAGACTGCACACAAATTATAAAATGTTTGCCTTTTTGTTGGTTTTGTTCCCTGCATCTCTGATGGACACATCAGATTGGCTGACCCTGGACAAGGTGTGATGTGGCTGCTCTGCAGGTGATGAGGACAGTGGGTCAGACATCATGCTTGGGTCCTTTATCAGACAACAATGCTGTAGTTAAGATTAATCAAGGTTCAGGCCCTGAATTCTCTCCTGAAATTATGAACGTGACATTTCATTTGTGGTCCAACATTAAGATTTATTATGACCAACTAAAACTGTTTTCATATGACATGTGGACCTAGTGTCAAACTAGAAGTAATACTACTATATCTATATCATGTGGGCCTTAATTCATAGGATAGGTGTGCTTATGTAGAGAACGGGTGAAATAATTCAAGCAGGCTAGGCAACTTACTAGCTCTGCTGCATGTTTTTGAACCTGCAGCATCTGCATGCGCTGTAGGACTCCAGGTTCCAGGCTGTCTCTGCTAGCTATGCTCCCTCCTCCATGCTGAAATGTAAATTAAATTCAAGATAATTACCTTGCAAACTTGGTATAATTTTTTTTTACTGGTATAGCCCATATATCTTTATGTACTTACATCTCGTTTGACTTTGTATCATACAATATTATTACAGAGATATAGAAGTTATAAAAAATAACTTCCACTAACAACAGTGTGTAGCTGATAAGGAAAGATGCTGTATTTCAACTTATGTTTCTCATAAGTACATTTAAATAAGATTATCTAAATTAGAAAGATATGATTATTTCTGCTTCTGTTTTTCTGTTTCTTGTGTTTCTGTAACACTCACTGGAGATCAAAAAAAGGTTTATCTATCTAATTCTGTCATCTAGTCTGAAATCATTGGCAGCTTCAGTTAATTCACTGGTAAAAGTAGACTTGAACACCAACTCTGAAAAGGGTAGGATCATTTTTAGTCTAAAAAGAAACAAACAAAAGAGAAACTTCTGCACTTGAAATTTCACTTCTATTATGTGCAAGATGTGACCATAGAGAAGTGGAAAACTTAAAACCTAGAAATGATTGTGATCATTTTGAGGCAGAACTTGCCTCCTGGACATACATAGTTTAGCACTTGTTTTGTAATCGATCATGACAGACGTTGTGAAATGTGAGCAAGAACAACATGCTCTTTGAGATCTTTAACAGCCTGGTATCCAAAGTTAAAAGCTACGTGTCCAGGGTTAAAAGTTGGCCAAGCTCTCTTCGTCTAAACCCAGAGCTCTGCCAAAAATCTGTCTTGGGTCAGGTCTCCCATCTAGAGTGTGGGCTGCGTTAGTGCACAGAGTCAAGGTTTTACTCAGTTAGTCTGCTAGTCAGGGCCTCAGGCCTTGGTAATCCTGATGGCTGCTGGCCACTAGTAACCCCTCCTCCTCCTGCTCCTCTTACTCCTCCTGTTCTTTGTGAGTGCATGGTGAGGATCTGGTTGAGCAAAAGGACCCCAGCCTTGCAGACTTTATCTTAGTGCTTGCTGCAAACCCCTACCCCACCTCACCATCTCCCCTTCTGTTCTCCCAACATACCTCCCATCTCCTCTGTTAAAATAATGCTAATGCAGAGGTCAGCAAACCAGCACACGGTTTTCGGAGGCCAACAGCTCCCGAGGAGGTGCTTTTGATTTCCAAGTCCACTGAGCTGCACTTATTCAATATTTACTCTCCAAGACCTCTGCATTAATTTTACACCACACTTCTAAGAGGGCCTATCTAAAAGACCCCTGCACAGGGCCTTATACAGCACCCCACCCCACCCCCGAAAACACCAAATACACACATACACTCTTAAACCTCTGTCTGTGTGCTCCACTGAAGGCTTCATTCTCCACTTGCCTCTGACTCCTTCCTACCCACCAGTGGGAAGGCCAATCCTTGGCTAGTTATTGTTGATGTGCTGTTCTATCATTACCACTAACCTTGACTCCTGGCTGCTTGCTATAATCACGTGGAGCCACTAGGGAGGAAGTCTGGCCTGGGGTGAATTATTAATTAGCAAGGCTGGTCCTTCCCCTCAGCACTCCCTGGGAGAGGAAGGGGGGGCTGTGTGTGCACTCCATGCAGGCGGTAGGGGTTACCCAGCATGCAGATGGTATTAACACACCTATCAAGGTAAGAGGGATCAGCACTCTGGGCTACTTGTGGAATTGTTAAGCAACACACAATCAATAACCAACAGTGCATCGCTTCCTGCCATGCATGTTGTGTGCCTCCTACTCTCCATTCCTGTGAAATTCTGTACGGCATGATTGGGGTGGGGTGGGGGGTGGGGGGTGGGGGTTCATTAAGATGAACTTCACAGGCTTCCTCACTGGGGACATGCTGGAGGTTGATGAATTCCAGTTTTCAACTAATGATCAACTTCTATATGAACTGAAAAACAAAGCAAAGCTTCCTAATACTTGTTATCCTTCAGTGACCTTTCAACACCTTGCCCCAAGCATACAGTAGAGTCAATGCATTCACACACACACACAGGGCGTGTGCATGCACACACACATACACAGACACACACACATTTCTAGGGTATATTATATGCTATGCTATTATAAGCTTCCTTGTACTTTGACAACACATTCACTGACTGAGTATGACAGAGAGAAGTATTACAGACATATATCTACCTTACAGTATGTTTTTCAGCCTGGGTTCACTTGTTTGGCAGATCCCCCAAGGTCATCCATTTCCCAGCACCCCTGACTTTGCCCCCTAAACAGTGGAGACTATGGGGACTGGGACCAAGGCTTTGATCATATCAACAACTCCCTTAAATCACAGAGAGGAAGCAGCAATTTTCTCTAAAGGGTGTCTCTGTGCTCCTATTCCCCAGGAGGACTGAGCCAAGTCATCTATGAAAGTGAGTGAATTGCAGAGCAAAACAGTGCTCCCCAGGGTGGAGAAACAGATACTATTACCAGTCACTTTGCTGCTTTGCAGAGGAACAGTCGTAATGAAAAATTTATAACTGTGTGATGTACAGTACCTGCAGCTACTCTACCTGATGCACAAAGTCATATATAGTCAGTAATATGTGATAAATTCCTGGGGAAGCTCAATTGTCAAATTTATTTCACTAACTAACATACAAGTTGAGCAATTCTGAATTCAATTTACAAATGTCATCTATGAATGTGGAGGAAGACAATTCTATTTGAAAGAATCATACTGTTTTAACAGTTGCATATTCTGTGTCTCGGGACTCAACTATTTAAAGTGTGAAAATATCTGTTAATTATCTTAATGAATTTCCTTTTTTATTATATTCATAAGAGTGTCACCAAGTACTCTTTATATACAGCAACTGAGACTCCTGTACAGTATAGTGCAATCTGCCACAATAACCCTCCAACACACACTACCTTACAATGCTTACAATCTTTGAACTTTGAAGTTCAATCATGTGGGAACTTCTGTCTCAAAAGACTGGATATCCCAATATGTGGATTAATGGACCAATAATCTTAAAGTTTAAGAACTTGACATAGGAGATCATGTTCGAATCCCATTTGAAACTGATTGTGATTGTTGTTTCTTTGAACCATGATCATTCTACAACCTTATCTGTGTATTAATTATGTGAACATGATGACAAAGGTCCTGTAACTTTAATGAAGTACTTATTTTAACCTACACCACAATCCTAGCCAACCTAGCCAAACAGTTTTTGTGCTGAAACCTGACCAAACCATGACTGTTCCATGAACTTAACTACATGTTTATTATTATATACTCAGTGTGTTTATTATTGTAAGCATAACACTGAAGGTTTAATATGCCTACTGGGACACTATTTCAGGAGACACTCCTATGGCATCTATCAGTGAAAGGACAAACCTATATGACTGCTGAGGGCAAGAAGTGAGGGCAAGAAGCACAAAACAACTGTAAAAATGATGACACAAACTGTGTATGCTATCATCATGACAGACAACTTCCTTGTTCAGCTTCTACTGTCTTACTGTAGTTCTAGATATGATAGTTATGTGGACCTCCTGGTCCAAAAGTTTTGGTGCAATTAAAGATATTTAAGGTGTGCTCATTTTCTATTTGTGCTCATCTCGTTATAATACAGTGTTCTACTGAGGAACCTTTGGTCCTGACATTCATTTGGACGTTACTTTGTCACGTACCACCCACCTAAATATTGTCACCAAGCACACACCCCTCCAATGGCAACAGCACTCCCCAATGTCAGGGGCCTCCTCCAGCAGGATAATGTTCCCACCACACCTCAAAAACTGCTCAGAAATGTCTCCAGGAACACAACAAAGAGCCAAAGCTGTTGACCTGGGCTCCAAACTCCCCAGATCTCAATCTGATTCAGTTCAGGTGGGAACAGTTCTCATGACAGTGTCAAGGTCCCCCTTGAACTCTGTCACCACTGTCCCATAGAAAATACACACAGACACCACATGTACAGTTTAACAGTTTCAAGATTCCCTAAAACCACCATTTTATTCCTCTGAATTTTCCTCTTTTCTGATCTGACCCACACTGGTGTATCTAAAATCCATCTCAATAGATTTGGGTCAAAGTTGGCCCTGTACAACAGTATAACATTTTACAATACAAATTTTTGTGTATTTTGGGTCACTTTAGGAAAAGTCAAGTTTCAGGCTAAAAGAATGACATTCAGGGTACTAAATGTTACTAAATGTCAAAACAGATCAAATTTGACCTGAGCAGTATGTAAGGGTTACATTTTTGAGTATTAGAGTAGCAGAAATACATAACTTTTAAAAACCTGAAGATGATAAAAGTAATTAAATCTCAGTCAAAAACAGTTATCAACAGGCACTAAAAGTTGTATAACTTTACCAAACTGCAGCACTGAAAATCCACATGCAGCAGTTATCAGGGGTAATAAGAGATTAACAAGCGCTGAGTCAACTGTCTGACTCTGATATATGAACAAATCTGGCACACCCCAACATGCCCAAGTTGTCTGCTTTGGCATTCTTCTGTGAAAAAGGGCAACTGTTCGGCATACAAAGTATGGAAATTCTCAAGGGCAGCACATCTGTGCGCGAGCTGGTATCAGCATCAGCAGAGTCGAGTGTGTATAGGTTTTGTAGACATGAGTGTCAGCAGCAAGCACATACATCTACAGTAAGCCCTGAGGGGAAAACTGGATTCAGTCACCACTTGCATCGCTCAAAGCAGCTACATTTTATCACAAGGTACTCAGCTGAGTTTGTAACACAATTGTAACTGATTTTGTAACTGAGTGTAGCTGTTTCCTTATTGTGTTCCCAGATCTCAGCAATTACTTTGTTGAGTACAGTTTAATCAACGCTAAGAGGACTAATGCCTCAAACCAAAAATACATAGATAGATTTTTCCTTTAAAAAGCAGCTTTTTTCTGCAGCTATTAGATTTGTCAAAGTATGTCCTTCAAGACAAATAAAAAATGAAGACTAGACAGAGCATATATCAAATGGGAAATGTAAGGTCTTTTATCACAAATTAAGTGTAAAATAAAGTGCAATGTTTTGTACAGTGTTTGCAATTTTTGGTTCTTTTTGTTGTTTCAACATTGAATCAGAAGAGTTAAGACAGACATTTTAATTTTATTCACATGTTCATATGAAGGCAAGGCAAGGTAAAGCAGAGCAGGTTTATTTACCACATTTTAAACACAAAGGCAATTCAAAGTGCAAAGAAAACCATTTGAAAACAATTAACTGCATGGTACAATTAAACAGTTAACATCCAATCATGCTCTGTGGCATGTATATAAATGCTGAGCATGCCCAGTTGATTCTGATTTTGTATCAAGATGGCCAGAGGAAAGATCCAAGTGACTTTGAAAGAGGGTTCATTGTTGGGGCACAGATGCAGGAGCTTCAGTCACAAAGACTGCTCAACTGGCTGTTCTGGTTTCTAAAGTGACTGAAGTGACATCTGCATTTAGATCTATGGAAATTGTTTAATGAGTATGAAAATGATGTGAATCATATGCTGTGGCCCTTGCAGTGACCAGATCTCAACCCAACTGAACACCTATGGGAGATTTTGGACAGTGCTGTCCACTACCATCATCAGAACACCAAATGAGGGAATATCTTTTGAGGGAATGGTGTTGCGTCCCTCCAGCAGAATTCCTGAAATTTGTAGAATAAATGCTGAGGCACACTGAAGCTGTTCTGGTGGCATGTAGTGGCCTGCCACCTTACTAAGGCACTTTATTTTGTTTTTTTCTTTTATTTGTCACCCATCTGTAATTGCAAATAAACAAAAATTAATAGTTGTTAGGTGTGCAATTCAAGCATAGCATAGCATAGACAGTTCATCAACCTCATCCATGCATGCATTGTATAACATGCAAAAACTGGTTATTTTTATCTTGACAGCCCATATACACTTTATTCCTAACCCCCTACTCCTTGCATTTTCTTTCATACGCTACACTTTTCTGCTCCATCCAAAAATATTTTTCCTCTTGTCCAGCAGATCATCATCTGCACTGCCACATCCCAGGGGTTTCCTCTTTATTTGAATCTTCAGACTGGATTTTCATCTTCTGCTTTTGATGATAAAAAACTACCTTTATGAGGGTAATTCATCACTTTTATAAACGTGTTCTTTTGTGGTGGGTGAGTATTTCTGAAAAGAATTATGCCTCAGAAATTAAGAATGTAAGGATGGTTGTGGAGGCAGGTCTGCAGGGAGTCGTTTGTGGTCCTACTGTAACTGTGCAGTACTGCGGTGGCGCAATAAAACACAGGGGTTTTAAGGGTTTCAAAGTGGCCTTCCTGCTCTCGCTTCTGTCAGCCATAAATTGAGAATAAACATAGCTATATATGGGGCGCCATAAATGCCCTCATAATTCATACCTTTGGGGAGAAGCTCAGGTAGATTAAGCTGTTTCTGTGACAGGGTTTTCATGTGAATAATATATCCACAGTCCTCCAACCCGCTTGTGTTCCTGCACTCCCCTTCCTCAGCTAAAAGCTTGATCAGGACATTATTGGACAATAAAGGGACACATAACATATTGCAGATGATTAGACTCATGGGTATATAAAGCGTACAGTGTAACAGTCCCTCATATAGCAATTTGTTATAATAGAGGAGCTCTGTGCATCTCATCATGCAGGAGTAAAATAATTACCCTCTGGTTGTGTCTTTTTTATCAAATGTGGTCATCATAGTTTGTTGAAAAATATTTTTCTCACCTTTAGGTAAGATTTGTTTATTTCATCTCTGCATGTTGAAATAGAGTTAAATTCTCTGTGATTAATCCTACAGCTAAAACCCTTCCTAATCTGCCTTCTGACATGATTTTGATCATTGTTGTACTCCTAAGGATGACGGGTGACTGGCACATGGCAAAGCCTTAAAATACAACAATACAAACATAAGGCCTGCACAGCTCTGATGCTCATAAGCCAACAGAAGAGAAAGTCGTTAAAGACATAATACACCTCAGAAAAGAGAATCCAAGAGAGCTGGGTGCCAGATTTCTGATCAAAGCACCTTTTGAAGTTTGCACAGGAGGTTCATGATGTGTGTGTGTGTGTGTGTGTGTGTGTGTGTGAGTGAGAGAGAGAGAGAGAGAGAGAAGTAGAGAGTAAGATACAGACTGAGAGAACATGTTTGTGTGTTTTCTCTTGATATCTGCCTGGGTGTCTGTCAGTGTAACAAACTGCACTGAGCAAACATACAACATTACAGTGAAATACAAAATATAACAAGAAACATTCCATAATAACAATTAAGTTTAGATGATTAGATGATTATTACTACATTAGATATCTGCAGAAAAGTCTACTCATATTTTGAATTCAATTTATTTTGTGATCTGTTCTGTTTTTTTATCTTCTCAAGTATCTTTCCTATTCTTTATGAACTTGAAAGCATCACACCCAAACTGTCAACTTTTCAGGAATGAAGAACAGCACTGTTTCTAGCCTTCTTTTCTAACTGCATTTTAAGTAAATTCTGTTTGTTTTGAAGGCAAAGGGGTCATAACATTTCATTGTGAGTATCACTATTAATTCTAATTGTCAGTTTGTCTTTTATTTACTCCTAACACAGTAATAATCAGAAATTAAACAGCATTTCTGAGTCATAGGTTTCCTTGCCCACTTTTCATCTCCTAGGCCTTTCAGTATATGCACAAAGACTATGGTTCTCACAAATCTTACATAACTGTCATTGTTGTATGTATCAGCCAGATTAGCCTCAAAAACTATCAGAGGAATAATCATTTGACAAGACACAATGGGAAGAAGAGCTACAAACCAGTCTCCTGAAAATATTTTCCATGTACAACCAATAATAATGGCAAATAAGTTTGTATGTTTGTAAGTAAATTAACTCTGACCAGATTTGTGTGTCAGTGTAAAATGGAAGTATCATTATATTTGCAAAATGTTCAGTGCCAGTGCAAAATGTTTCAGCTGTTTATACATACCTCTAAAACATTCCCTGTAAATGTGTTTCGTTTGTTTTCCCTACAATCTCTGTGTATGGGAGCTAAAATAGACTATTATCTATTTATGATTATGTTTAACCAAGTCAGACCACTTGGTTAAGACTGGGCAAACATTTCATTTTTGTATACACTGCATGAATGCATGTTGAAAAACATCATACATTTTTCTTAGCCAATCATCAAACTGACCCCTTCATGTACCTCTCCTCATATTCAAAACAATTCTCACCCCAAAAACAATGAACTTAATAACTGCATAATAATCATAATCAACATGCACAAGTTTATATAGTGATACACACATGTACACATATGAGGTATGGCTATTAAATAATGAGACTGTGCTTATGAGGATAAAACCACATGGTTCACAGTCACACAGTTAACATACTTTACTAACTTTTTCTTTGGGAGCTTTCTTGCTGCCATCCTCTTCTCTTGGCGCAAACAGGAAGTAAACAGTTCTGGTCATGTGACAATTTACAGTAAACATGCAACACTGCACATATTTCATTGAGACCCTTTATTATTTCAATATCTGCTGGAAATGCATTGATAGATCATTCAGTAACATTTTATAGCCTTAGAAATGAAACATTTTTTTACAGTCACTACTGTGACCGGTGGGATTAAATCATTTAAAATGATCGAGGACTCAGTATAAGAATGACAGTCTCAGTTAATAAAGCAGTTTCTGGCCCAAAAACAAATCACAGTGCTTGATCACCCTCCCTGTTCACCTATAGCACCATGTGACTTTTTCCTAAGATCAAATCTGTGCTCAAAGGAACATGTTTTGAGTCTGTGTCAGAAGTAAAGAAAAGAACGACAGAGGATCTGAGACAACTGTCCCAAGAAGACCTACTGCACTGCTTTGATCAGTGGAAGAGATGAATGCAGCAGAGTGTTGATGCAGAAGGGGAATATGTTGAAAGAGACACTGAAAAATGTTTAGGTTAAATAAAATTGTATTACACCATTAGTCGTGTTATTTAATAGCCACACCTCTTATACAGTGCATTCTGAAAGTATTTACTTTTTACATTTTGTAATATTGCAGCCTCATGCTAAAATCTAAATTTTCTCTCATCAGTCTACAATCAATACCCCATAATGACAAAACGAAAACAGATTTGTTTGCAAATTTATTAAAAAGGTAAAATTGAAATATCATTGACAAATATTCAGCACCTTTGCTATGACACTTGAAATTTAGCTCAGGTTCCTCCCCTTACTTTTCATCATCTTTGAGAAGTTTCTTCTCCTTAAGTCCACCTGTGGTAAATTCAAATGATTGGACATTTAGAAAGGCACACATCTCTCTAAATAAGGTGATATTGTTTTGGAAGTTTCTCCCATCTGCACACAGGATCTCTGGAGCTTAGCCAGAGGGGCCATCAGGTTCTGGGTTACTCCCTCTGTTACCAAGGCCTCTCTCCCCTGATTGCTCAGTTTGGCTCAGGCAGCCAGCTCTAGGAAGAGTCTTGGTTGTTTCAAACGTCCTCCATGTAAGAATCACAGAGGCCACTGTGCACTTGGGAACCTTCAACATAGCAAAATACTTATGTTAACGTGATATTTTAGTTTTTCCTTTTTTAATAAATTTACATTTACAAAAATTCTAAAATTCTGTTTTCGCTTTGCCATTATGCTAGTGAAGATTGATGAGGGAAATTTAAAATTTTTGGATTTTAGCATGAAGCTGCAACATTACAAAATGTGAAAAAAAAAGTGAAGGGCTCTGAATATTTTCTGAATGCAACACAGTTTCTGTACAACTGACATTTTGTATGGAATGTAAGTGTAAGTAGATTCCATTTTTTGATGAACACAATGAATTAACATATTTGGCAAGTCACAAGTATAGATACTGAACATATCACTAAAATGTTCACGTTTGTTTTCCATCAAAATATCTGATCTTTCTGTACAATATCCACCAACCGATTATTTACATTTTGTGAACCCTGGTCTCTGGTTTGACAGTTGTGCACCTCTACCTGACTCCACTGCCATTAATAAATGTAGTGCTTCATTCATTCAAAAAATATGTTGCCTGTGAGCGTAATCAAGACAGAGATTATGTTTCCTACAAAACGTATTTGCTGTTTCAGTTTATTAGTATAGAAATAGAATTTCTCAGAGACAGGGTCAACCACTCCTACACCTGTAATCTTGACAGCATCTTTCAGTAAACACAGGCTTTCTGTTGTATATCTGTAATGTGTATGTGTCGTCTCAAGCACAACTGAGATAACCCTGATGACACAAAGTAGGTGGAATCTGTGCTGCTTTATTAGATTTTGAATGTCTGAGGAAGAAATCATTATTTTGCATGTGCACGAGTAAAACATACAGGAATACCCAAAACAACCACACAGCAGATATACACTGAACACTGAACATTTTTTCAATTCAATTCAGCTTGAGAAAAAGCTGTTTTCCAGTTCTTTATGTCATCCAGGATAGTATCCCATACCTATCCTCTTTTTATGATCCTACATCTGTTTCCATTGTTGAATGATATACACATTCATTTGTCAAACTGTGTTCACAATATTTTGCTGATGTAAGATGAAAAAAAGTAACTTTCACTGTTTCAGAAAAGTCTTCTTCATGGTGTGTCTCACAACAGCATGTCACCCCTGGTTTAACACTCACAGTGCTTAGTCCCAACATACAGGGAATGTAATGAAAAACATAAAACTTTTGTGTTATATTAAAGCAGCACAGAGACACCTTTTTCTATGAACATGTCTACTGATTACTTGAGAAGAATCATGAGGAACCATAATTTAACAAGCAGACGGAGTCCTTCAGACTTGCAACAAGTACCCTCTGTGGTGCTTGTGTTTAATGGCCCCTGAGAGGACATTGCCCCCTGCCTCTGTTAGAAGAGCTCTCCTGAGTCAAGTGACTTTGATGGGCTGCCCCTGGAGCCTGATGCTTCTCTGGCATGGGAATGGAAGGCAGAGGCCCTGTGAGGTAAGGAAAAGGATTTGTGTGCAGCCTATTGTTCCCATTTTCTCTTCCGGTGCACCAAAGACCCTGAGCCCCCTAATGTTCAGCACACTGAACAATACAACCCAGTTCTCCCAGTCTGTCTGGAACAAAGGAGAAATTCTACAGTCCAATCTGTTGATGTTGTCTGCCTGATGTTTTAATCCCTCCTGGTTAACTAGAAACCACCTTTATTCCTAACAGGGACACATTTTTGGGTTGGTGGGTTGGAGTACACTAGGAGTTAATCAGTCAGTCGGTGTTGTCAGGCCTTTGCCCCAAAGGTCAAAAAATCCTACTAAGGTGCCTAATTTAAAAGGAATCAGAAATACAGAAGAACTTAATATGCTGTTTGTGAAAGCTTTAGAATCACAAATAAAACAGTACTGGATACTGTGGTTTAATCAGGTTTTGTTTCTTTGTCTTTGAGTGTCCAAACTGAGTCACAGGTGTAAATGAATGACCAAAGGATCAACCATGAGTTAAACTTTCAACAACTGAGACTGCTTATAATTGAGACTGAGAATCCTTTTGTGTGTTTTTCCTTTGGTGTAACACAAAAGGTTGATCATATGAAATGAAATGCCTCTTTATGTGTGTGTCTCTTTTTTTGCTGAGTGAACAGAGAATGTGCTGCAGAAATCTCACTCAGTAAACATGTGCATCATTATCCATTCATCAAGATGTATTGTTTGTTTACTGTGGCCCCATTTCCAGAGACCCCAAAAGCAGTCCAGTGGAGTGGGAAGCTCTGAACAAAGGCCTTTCTTCCCCACCCGCTTGGGCCTCAGAAATGCTTACCACTCAGCTGGCACAGAGCCTTTCACTGGGCTTTTGGCCACCCATGAGTGACAGATGAATCACCAAGAACCTTTCCCAAGTACAGGAGCTGGTGTGACTACACTGTAAAAAATATTTCTCCAAAATTCAAATATATTGATTGCTGAGAAGACTTCTAGAAAACAAAATGTTATATTTAGTGATGTGTTTGAGAGATGTAGGATACCCTGGAGACACAAGGTCCCAGATTGATTTGAAATTCCATAAGTGTGAAAGCTGAGTGAGATTTGACAATCAGTTACAGTGGAACTCACTGTAACTCACTACTACATAGTGATAAATTTAACAGTTTCCCTGAAAATACACTAAAGCTTCACAGGATATGAATCCATCAAAACACCTGTGTGATGAAGCAGTAAAGCCACTATGTATATTTGAAATTTTCCCACTTCTACTATTTCACAAAAAAAGAAAATCTAATTGATGGTGAGTGTGGAAAAAATACACACTGTTTCATGTGTATTTAAAAAAATAAAGCAAAAAATTATATAGACCACACTGCCTCTGTTCATTTTATATAATATTCATTTTTATTGAAATGTCATGATGTATCATATATATACATATAAAAAGAGACTGATCTGAACAATGGTGCAGCTGCAGAGATAATCGCTGGTCTCACCTGGCAGGTGGAAAACATCTGAGCAAATTTCCAAATTTCCCCTTAAAATATCAAAACTTAATAAAGGTTTGGATCACTGTTATAACTACTTTTGCATTTTTGGATTTGGAGTGGCCACTGTACCCCAATGGTAATATCAAAACAGACACCGGGGAAATAGATGCAAATTTAAATCAATTAATCCATCTGCCTAGACAAGTGATTGGGAGACCAATAGTTTGAAATGTGACTTCCTCCATCAATACTCTCAAATACTCCTGCTCCAACTCCTGGTAGCATTCAAGACTACATCACAGCTGAATGGGCCTGTCATCTGGTCCAGTGTTTTGTGAACTTGGAAGCTCACCATCTGTGTAAACACACTGAGTGCCAGGTCTTGCCATTGCCCAGTTTTGAATGTAAAGGTTCACATATTGTAACAAAATATGAGGAATTTTTACTGAACATTTAAATGAACTTAATATTAACTAAAAATTTGCATCTGCATCTTTTGCATTGTAGATGTAAGACCATTCTATACTGCACCACTATGTTTTTCCATACACCAACATTACCATATTGCTGCATCCCACCATGTGCTACCTAAACACTGCATGAGGAGTAGCATTGGAATGTTGTCTGTGATACATTAAATTAAAACTTTGTGCTTCTTTTATTGTGTTTAGTTCTCTACTAACAACAGAGCCTTATTCCTGACCATTACCAAGAGATCTCCACTTTCAAGAGCATTACTACTATATTATTAGATGGAGAATGGTTGCTGATCAAAATGTACATCAAGAAGCTGATAAGTAAATTTAACTAAAGTGAAGTTTTACAGTGTATGGACAAGTGCTGTTGTATGGAGGGCCAGGCCCAGCTGCATTGCTGGAAGGTCTGCCTATTGTCTGGGCCACATAAAGGCAGGACGAGCCGGGGACAAGGCTTTACAACTCAGCCCAACAAGCTACTGCAGAGCACACATACTTACTGACCATGTCATTGATGCATCAAGAGACGTGGTGTGATGCTCTTCACGTAAATGAGACAAAGACATGCACACACAATCTCCACATGTTCAATCAAAACATGTACAACACACTCTCTCATACATGTACACAATATCAGAGCTAGAACTAGAGCTATGCGTAACTTTTGCTATTAATAATTTTGCATGTATATGGAATTGATTTCTTTTTCTTTCACTGTCTTCAAACAATAGTGATATATCACTTTGCTTCTTCAATCACACTTTTACTATAGCTGTTTTGAACACTGTGTAGACATGGGAAGGCTGTGACACGCGGGCCCATATTCATCAGCCTGGGTTCATGTTGGTTTCTGAGTAAAAGGGAGAACTGTCATCTATTGAACAGTCTTGTTGTAATAGGGCCTGTCCCAACAAATGACTGTTGAGCTTTGCCAGAACACAATGGAGGAAATGAAACCTGTGGTTCTACAAATACGCTCCATGGGTGGAGAAAGTGTGTCTCAGTTCTAATAAACCCAGCAACATTGCATGCATAGACTCACATATACTCCATTCAGCTTTTTTTCCATTCAGAAAAAGGGTTGTGAAAAGACTGAGAAAAAGGATGTCAACAAAAGAAAAGTGGAATGCTACCAAGACCCAGCAGGGGTTAAACGTAAATGTTTTTTTCAGTGTGTGAACACAAATTGGTTATTTGTTCTTTGTATAACTTCACTTGTGCACCAACTCTATCACATAGAGATTATGTTTACATAGTGTAATAACATTTACATATTTTGCTACAGCATATATGTTTTTTAGGAAACATAATTGCGACCAGATTGAGATTCCTTTTAAGAATTCTACCAGCAAGTATTGTCTGTGTGGTTTTAGTTAGGGAGGAGCACCCAGTGAGTGTGGTGGTGTCTGACTTAAGCAGCTGTGTTTTGGAATTGATGTACCTATTCTTCTGTAGTCATTCCACATGTACTTGCCTAATGCATTGTAAAATAAACATTTTAGGGTACCCTGTTGTGTTTTTGACTACTAGTGTAGTCTAGGAGCAGTGTTTTTATGTGGATGCACATGCATCATGATTCATCCTGTTAAATGCTACTCCACTCATCAAATGATTTTTAGCATATTAAGTGAACCAAAAAAGCATAATAAAGTGCCAACACGTAAGCAAGTAAACATAACTGTAAAAACTAATGAATTCTTTTTTTTTTTCAAAATTGGCCATGCAAATGTTTTATAAACTCATTCCGCAGATTTGTTGGACCCTCAAGGATCTATGCAAAGTGTTTGGGAGTAAGACTTGATATAAACATAACTTTTGTTTGTTTACATTTAAAAATAAATGTAGAATATAAATATATTTAGATAAAATAGAATAAAAATCAGTATTTATTCATGTTCTAAATAATTTTAGGACATGAATTAGTTATTAAAGGCCATAAATAAGCATTTTAATTGCTAATTAAAATGCAAAACAACACAGAGCTAACTACATATGTTTTACTAATACCTAATGCTTTTTAAAAATAATTTGAAACAAAAATTACGGGTGTTTTTATTTTCAACCAGCAGTGAAAATGCTGTTTTAACACTTTTCATCAGCTGTTTTATTTCAGTTACATGTATAATACTAGAAACACAGATGGATGACAAACTGTACACTAAAAACACTGATATGGAGCCTTTTTAATAAAAAGAGACAAAAAAATCCTCTTGCTGGTATCATTCATCCATTACACTGTTTTCCCTCTTGTCATATTATTGTTTCTGCACTCCTAAAGCTCAGGTGATGCATGCAGTGTGTATCCCGTGCCCTGCTTTCTGACCTGAATGCACACACAATGGATCAGGCTCCTGCTAATAGCATGAGCCTGTGCCTGTGGCCTTTACAGTGTGCACAGAATAAAGTTCAGGTGTCAGTAGTTCAACTGATTTATAATGGTGAACAGGCTGTGATTAAGTGCTGATGTCAAGAGATTCCTCACCACTCATTTGGGGAATCAAGTAGTTTGTATCCAAACAAGACAAATGGGCCACTGGCTGGTTGTAACCTTTCTCATGTGCATGTTCCCTCCAATCATATGCCACTGCTCCTTGGCTCTATGAGCTGCTGACTTTATTTATAGCCATGCTTCTCCTGTGTGTGCGTTTGTGCATTTGGTGCAAGCTTTTGTGTCTGTATTATGTAGCAAGAAAACACAGTTTTTCATTTATAATTTTGTTTTTGTGTTCTCTGTGCACAGCATATGCTCACCCTTATCTTCTTATCTGGCAGAACATGTGCCAGACAATTAATTTAGATAATTATGTCAAGTGGATTGATTTTCACAGTTAGGCTGCACGTTAAAATTTTTATATAATCACAGCCAAGAGAAGAATCTCAGCTGCAATAATTGAGACACTGTACATTCCAGTGTTCGGAGAAATCTTCATCGGGGAGAAACATATCAAAACATCAGAGCTAGTGTAAATCCACCCCCCACCCCACCCCACCCCCCACAAAAAAAAAATATGGATCCCATCTTGCTCCTTCAGTAGCATTGTAACAGTTTACAAATGTCCTCCTGAAAGATTTGAAAGTTTTGGAAATTGACATAAGATTATTCAAAGTGTTACCTCTTAATGATACATGGTATAAAATTCTGCTTTTATGCTATATTTATATCAAAATGAAAGGCTTGTATACTCACCCATCCAAAGTCAGTGCAGTGTGATGATCAAACAAACAGAAGAAGAGAGAAAACATGCACACAACAGCTGCACTTTCAGTATTTATTCTCACATGAACAGTGTTTTAATCTCACGCTTATATGTGTAAATGTTGTACCATGTGACATGAATAATCAGCAATCATTCTGTCTAATCTATCTATCTACAGTGTAGCCCCAACTTTAGATGAGCTACCTATCAATATAAAAGTGCAAAGCTGCAATATAAATGAACAGTTTACATCTCATCATTCACCAATCTTCAGAATTTTCAGGACAAACAAACCTATCGTACATAAATAAATGTAACCAATGAATGAGTCCTTGGAGTTGGACTTCATTCCTTTGGAAAACTCCAGAATTTACAAAGTTTAAAATTCAGCACAGTGCCATCAAATTGTCCCACATTTTTACATCAATGATTCATGGAAACAAAATTCCTCATTGTGCGTTAGCATCAAATAAATTGTTTAACCATGCTTCTCAAAGTAGGCTTCAGGGACCTCCAGTGGCCCTTGGTGTTTTTCCTAGGGGTTCTTCAGCAGTGATTAGATCAAAACTGAGGAGTATTATCTTTTTGTACTGAACTGTCACTGCAGAATCAGATCTCTGCTCTCTCTGTCTCTCTGCTAATTAACATTGAGGTTAATGTAGGTCTAGTAAGCTTGACATGCAGTTCCTGAAAACTGATAAACAAGACCAGAGGACATTTCAACTACAAGAAATCTGATTTTATTTCCCATTCAAAATATTATTTCATCATGCCTTACAAAAGCTGTGACTGTCTTTATACAGAAACAATAGATACTGTTTAATGTAATCCAAAAGACCTGGGGTGGATCATTTTTCATCATTTGAAGTGTACTGTTGAGTTTGTCCAAACTTGTACAGAAAACCCAGGTTGGGACCAAATGCTTATTTTTTCTTCCCGTGCTAATATATCCATCACACAGTTTAAAGGGAGGCTTTGAGAATTCTTTCCCAATACTTCCTAGCAGAGTTCATACAAAGCTTTGATAAATTAACAAAGGATCATCATATTTTAGGAAAGAACATTTTCCACAAAATAAGATAAATTAAATATCATGTGTACAGACCAAAGAAAGAATTAATCTAAATAGAAATTAAAAAGTAGGCTACTTTTTGGGTGCGTTTTAAGCTCTGATTGGGCTATTTAGTGTGAATCAAATCTAGCAAAGCTGATTAGTAATAATAACATTGTAGTCACTAAGTAAATTATTAACATCTGGGAATGTATCTGGGAAATCTGACAAAAAAAGGTGTACAACAGTGAAACAATCCTTCAAAAGTAACATGTTGACATTCAAGTCACGCAGCCCTCTAGTGGCTGTAGGATTTATGACTGTAATCCACGTCCACAGAGGGAGGATGTTGGAGTGGATGGATGGTCAACACAGCATAAAACTGGTCACTTCCTGTTTCCAACAAAAAGTCAACATTGTTTTCGTTTAACTATGACCAACTTAACCGTGTGATTATTACTGTAATTATGATGACACAGGACCCCTTCCTTTAACATGAACCTAACCAAACATTAACCATAGTGTTGTCACATCAGACAACAGACTTGAGAAGAAAATGAAGTAAGATTACTCCCATAACTATCCACTGTAAACATCTATCACACCTTACAAATCCACTTCCTGTTTCAGCTTTGACCTTTGAGCACATTTCAGATGTGCCCACTTTCAGTTTGATCTCTAAATGAAATGGTTTAGATAATTTGGATAAACTGTAGCAATGCCATCATGCTCTATAGATCTCTACAGTGAATAGTGAATTGGCAAATACTATGATAGTGCATGAAAAGGAGTGATGACTTAAAAAATAACTTATAAAATAAGTTGCAATAAATTAAAGTTATCCTTTAAAGCATACACTATTTTATTGAGATAATGGTGGATGAAGATATGGGATACCTTCATGGTAAGGTAACCTTGAGGTGACATTAAAACTACTTTATATACTTCACATAAACAGGAAGGAAAACCAAAATGGTTTTACCCTGCACTATATTTATCTGCCGAAGCTTAAATCATGCACATTCTCATGGCTGTCATGATAATTTTGTCTGACACTGACAGATGTCAGACAGGTCTTGTGAGTAGGTGGGTATTTTATTTCCAGGATATGGTACATTTATGATATCTACAGCTTTTATAAGGAAAATTTTGGTTTCCGCTTCGTGTTTTTTGGGGCGGCAAATCTGGGACAGATTTTACACTGAATGTGTGGGTGGAACTATGTGAGAAAATGTGTTCTCTTTCTCTCTTATATGCATGTGTGTGTGTGTGTGTGTGTGTGTGTGTGTGTGTGTGTGTGCGCACGCACATGTGTGTTAGTTCCATGCTAGCTCCTTTCACAGCCGGGTGGCAGGGATGATGGGGCCCACGTATGCCGGAACTCCTCAATTATTCTGGTTATGTGTACTCTACAAAGACTTCATCACACAGTGTTTCAGGGAAGTTTTCACATTGCTAGGTGAATCAAAATGCCAGTGACACCCATCCCCGGCCTGGATGTCATTTCTGAATAAACAGGGTGTCAGTCTGGCTGTGCTCCTGCTGCCTGCAGACAGCCTCTGTCAGCGTCAGACCAGGAAATGCCACCTCTCTGCTGACAGCTGCCTATGCTGAACTCACACCGGCACCCACGGGGAGAGCCCGGCAGCTCCCCACCCAGCTCCATGCACCACTATGCTAAGTGCAGATCCCCAAACCTGCCGCACACCGCCCTGACAGCACTTCACTGTATATCTAAATAGAGCAGGAGCCCAGTGTGTCCCAGGGAAACTTTTACATTCTGCTCCATTCAGAGAGGATTTGTCACCTAGGAAGGAGGATAATGAAGCAGTGTTTCTTCTCTGGTTGTTCAAGGCAGTCCTCTCCTGTAGACATGGTAATGGCTGGATTGGATTAAATGAGCTCTCCTCCTTGTCTGTCAAGGTGAGGACGGTTGAGATCTGTGGAAATGTTTGGATTTTGTTTTAAGCTGCAAGGGTATTAAATGAATATGATTAAGGTGCAAAATGAAAAAAGTGAGGTGTCTGACTGAAAACACTGTCTATAGATAGTTTTAGTCATAGCCAATCCCACTGTCAAGGAAAGTCTCAAGAGGATCACTTAATAGGCAAAGTCTGGTGGAATTTTGACAGTGAAGTTAGCTTTGCTACCATTTTGTGCAATGTCCTAAATCCTGATGGAAATGACTTTTCTCACAGGCCACAACTTGATTACTGTAAATAAAATATAATAAATGGTGTGATCTTTGTTAACCATTGACCTTCAGTTACTTTTAAAAATCATGCTGCTAACAAAAGAGACCATTTACGGTGACAGATGTTGGACTGTAGCAATGAATGGTAAATCAAGTTAACAATTTTGGGTGGCACTTAAAGGAAAATTGTGATCTATAAAATGTTTCACTTAATTTGATACCGCAACAAAAAGTAGAAAACAACGCAGTGTGCTAACACGTGCACACACACACACACAGTCAGTGTGTACGCAGTTATTTACTAATATTAGTATTGACTAATATGGTGACGGACCAGTAATTTGAAAATATAAATTTAACAAGTCAGCATTATATTTTGACAGTATGAATGGTGATGATAGAGCCGGGTACCTGGGAGGTGTTTCCTCCTTTCATTCGAAATGCTCTGTGACAAAGTTTGGACACTGACTTTTGGTTGTCTACACCACTGCACTTTCCACCAGAATCCATTATGCCATTCAATCTGTAAGGATTTGTTAAAGCTGTCTCAGTTGTATTGAAAACATTGCAAGAAGGCACAGATCACAAATTTAGTAAACCTGTATCTAACAACAACACCACTATCTGGGTTAAAACCAGCCAAAAACAATGGAAAAACACATTAACCAATGTGGGAAAAAATAACTTTAGCACAATTCAGAAGAACACTGCCGAATTACACTCACAGAGCACTTTAATAGGAACTGTTCACCCGTGAAATTCATAAAATCATACAGAAACAGATTAGGAGGATATACACATGCTTACAATGGAGTGAAAAACAAAAAAAAACATCCAGTGAGCAGCAGTTCTGTGGGCCGAAACACCTTGTTGATGAGAGAGAGGTCAGAGGAGAATGGCCAAACCAGTTAAAGCTGACAGAAAGGCTACAGTAACTCAGATAACCACTCTTTTCAATGAACATGTTGAACCTTGAATTGGCTGGACTACAACAGCAGAAGACCAGGTTCTGCTCCAGAAATCTGAGGCTACAGTGTATGCAGGCCCACCAAAACTGGACAGTTGAAGACTAGAAAACCTTGGTCTGATGGGTCTGGATTTCTGCTGAAGCAGCAGATAGTAAGGTCAGAATTTGGCATCACAACAGCATGAGTCCGCAGAGACAACCTGCCTTGTGTTAACAGTTCAGGCTGGTGGTGGTGTACTGATGTGGGGAATGTTTTCTTGACTCGCTCTGGCTCTTAATACCGATCAGTCATAGTTTGATTGGTCATCTGAGTGTTGTGTTGTTGCTGACCATGTTCATCAGTTTATGGTTCAGTGTATTTCAGTGAACCTCCCCATTCACCAGGAATAATAGAGAGGAAATCTTATTCCATGACAGCATGAATGTGCAGCAAAATAAATATACAGAAATGATGTGATCCAGCCATGTCAATATGGAGCAGAACCTCAACTCAGGCTGTTTTGACAACAAAGGGAGACCCTACCTAGTATCAGTATGGTGTTCCTAATAAGTGCTTGGTGGGTGTATATTTTCAATGTACAACACAGTCACAGTGAATGTGCATTTAACAAGAAAAATATCTATATTCAAAGTTAAAGTGAAAAGTTAAGTTGTCATTAAGGTTACAGAGCCTATAACATAATTATAACAATAACAGATTGCTTTGTTCCAGTGTAAGTTGTTCAGTTGTAGTAGGTTACTTTGGCTTGTAAGTGCTCTGTCATGTGTTTATGTATATCTTCCTATTGGAAGGTTGCTCTACTAATTGGTCTTAATTGTTGGTAATACCCCCACATTGTTTTCCTTTCGGTTACCCCAACGTGCAGCTGAGGAGATGCCTTTTTTATTGATGTGACAGTGCTAAATTGAGAACCTTTGGCGGAGTGTCAAAGCCTAATTAATCACTCTAATTTCATCTCTCCATGCATCCGCAGCCATTGAATGAATATGATCAGAGTGAGAGCCGTGTCATCTAATTAGCTGCTAGCCCTGAGATGGAGAGGCCCTCAGGGTGAGAGGAGAAGGGCTAAAGTTGGCCTAAATGGCCACATAATGACCATGGGAAGGAGAATCAGAACCCAGCTCATTTCATTATTTGTTACATTCAAGTTTTCTGCCCTGCTCTCATTTCCCCTCCTGCCCCCCCAAAATACACCTTTATCAATGTATGTATAATCAATGTAATATCTGTCATATAAAAAAATTAAATATTTTTTAAAGTATTTTCTACATAAAATAATTTGTATGCAGACATTTATATAACTCTTATCTAGATCACATGTGAAATATGAAATAAAATACACATTTTTTAACACATACATAATAAATATAAAATACATAAGCAAAAGGAAGTTAATGACCTGACCCCACACTAAATGGATGACATGTTAATTAGATGCCAATTAATTTGCTGTTATTAATCACTCAGGACAGCCATTATTAATCACACACACACAGAGTGTGTCTCTGTGTGTGTGAGAGAGAAAGAGAGAGTTCAAAGAAGAAAATTCAGAGTATTTGGAAAGCTACTCTAATGCTGAAATTTGGCACTGTTCCTGCATATTAAACTTTACAGGACCCAGTGTTTCTATATTGCCTGTCATATGTTGTTACGACTGGCCTCTCTCTAGTAAAGCCTTCATCACACCACTTTATATGAGTGTGTGGGTACATCTGGCCAACATATTTAGCATCCTCTGTGGATTCTGGCTCAGACACCTAACATGAGACCTAAAAGCTCTCTGCACCCAGCCTGCCTGGCACCCACTCCTCTGGGAAAGCTGGGCTGGGAGAATCAGGACAGGCTGGAGAGCTGTGTGCCTGTGTGTCTGAGAGACGTTGACCCTTGCTCTACTTACTGTTGGTTGCTTGTAATGTTGGTGATCCAGGAATTTAAGCCTCTTCTGCTATTCTGTAAGTAGCTGTAAGTGGTTGTGTGTCAGTCTAGAGAAGTGTGCCAGCTAAATGCCTGAAATGCAAATGTGAATGTGGCTCAGCTGCAACAGATCCTGCAGAGCAGACTGCTCAGTTTAACCCATGATAATGTAGTAATGACTGTTAAAAACAATTATTGGCACCTGCATCCTGAAAATTTCAGATTTTTATGATTTATTTATTTTTTGCTGTTGTTTTGATTCACTGGTCCATATTAGTGTTTTTGCAATAATATGATATATTTTACATGACTGCAAACCATTTCCAAAGCATGTCATAATTTGTTGGATTTTGAATGTTTTTTTATGATATGCCATTGTTTCCACTGATTTGACTTCATTTTGCAATAGTTAAGGTATTGCAGTGACCATTTTGATGTTTTTAATTTTTTATTTTGTTTTAATTTTTTTAATTTTTAGTTTTTAATTTAATTAAATTTACATTATTTATCTACAGTAATTTGCACATTTGACTGCTTCTGCAAAACTTGTTTTAAAACTTGTGTAACTTATACAAAAATAAATGTATTAAATTGTCAGCAAATCCCATGAAAAGAACCAAAAGCAACAATGTGTTTGTTGGTCTCTTAGTATTTTATGACTTCTCTGCCATGTTTGTGACAATCAGCCCCAAACCCACTGGTTCCTCCTGAAGATGTAGGTATTTGAAAACAAGTTTTCTGTCATATAGGACAAAGCAAATAATCAAATTCTCACTTCTTAGAACCTGGACTGAGAAAATGTAAGGCATTTTGCTTGGAAAATTATTTAAATGTCTATTTTCTGACAATTAATGGACAATGAATCTTGATCAATTCATTGTTATTTTTAATTACACTAAGAAAAATAGATGGCAGACCTTCCATCTGAAACCTTTCGTGTCTTGTGATGTTGATGGTGTGATGTACAGGAATTACTGGTAACTACTGTCGGTCATAAGTAAAGTATGAAGTTAATATACATGGACACTCATATGATACTTTCAAAGTCATATCAGATGTATTATTTTTACCTTCCATGTTATTAACAAGAAGCGTAAAGGTCAAATCTAGATTGGTGCCACTCTGTCTCTCACTAAACTGACAAACTGACAGTCCACAGACAGCTGTTTGAAATAGTAAACACAGTAGAACGAAAAGAAGATAGAGTTGGTTTTAAAAATTGTAAAGCCACTGAACCCTCCCCAGCTGCTGAAGAAAATCCTTAATACACAGTTTATTGTCCTTAGAATAACAATTTCTGGGAAAATAAAAACATGAGCATCCATTAACACACAGTAAATTTTTGGTTATGAGCCTGTTGTTGTGTCTCTGTGATGGCTGCCAAGGCTTTTCCTTTCCCTGTAATTACTGGATCAAATTCACATCACATATTAACGTAATGCAGGTGGCCAAATATGTTTTTTTTCCCCCCAACAGTGAGAATTTCTAGCCTGAATATGTTTTGTCCTTATATTGCACTTGAATGCAGTTTCAGCCAGGCTTGGCCAAGACATCCATATGTTTGTTTGACCTGATTGGTTTCCTGGAGTGAGGGCTGCAAACATGCATGCATACACACACACACACACACACACACACACACTCACAGCTTATAATCTTTTTTACTGAACATGCAGACAGACCTGAAGAGATGTGGTCAGTGCTCTGGATACAAGATGAGCAGATTTTGACACTAGTAGTTCTTTTTGTCCATAATCATGTCCTCAAACTCCTCACACCAGTGAAGAGATAATTACCAAGTCTATGCGTTATGAGGGACTTTTCTCTTTTTTATGTACACCCATTTCTAATTATGCACTGCGGGCGAAGTTAAGGTCTGTTTTTCAGAATTCATGTTTTGCTTACAAAGTGTAAAGCCTGCTATTCTACCAGCCCCCCACCCACCCTCTACTTCCTTGTAAAACTTCTGTGTTGGAACAGATTATAAACTGATATTTTTAAGTGGAAAATCTTCCTACCTTTATGATCAGCTCAAGTCCCTGCTGCTGGAGCCATGAGAAAACTGAAGACATTTTGCTCCAACAGAGTGAGGAAAAGCTGCACATGAAAACAGATTTTTTATGATTACGCTTCCGGGAAGTCTGCCAACTACTATCACTCTCAGCTTTGGCACAGATGCTTATTTAAAGTGAAGTTTTTTTCTTTTTTTTTATTTTAGTGCCATATTTGGCAAAAGCGGTTGGATGTAACAGTCCTTATAAAATGGTACAATCAAACATAATGTGCACAGACAGCAGGTTGTAGCCCACACACATGCATACAGTATATACATGCACACTTCCTGCTGTGATGCATGACATAGTAACCTCTCACTGTATGGAATGAGCATGATAATGAGTCATTCTCATGTTTTCAAAGTTGGCTTGCATGCAGAAGGTCAGGTCTGCAGAAAGACTGTTAACATTAACACCCAGTTTGTGTGTGTACAGTTATCTACTGTTAATATACCCATCTGCATCTTCTGTGCATTTCAAAGGTTATTTTCAAAAGAATTTAATGTAACCATGAGCCTAAGCCAGCTTTCTTTAGTTTTAGATATATAGTTGCACTGCACTGAAACATGGATGGATTATTAGTCAATATGTGAAAGACCTCTCCCTCCCTGTAACTACCAAGGTCGCTCATGCACAGCTATTTCCGTGATATTTTGCAGGTTATAGCCAAAAGTGTGAAGTGCTGCTGTTTGTTGAAAACTGCACTTGAACTAAATAACATGGATAGAGTTGTTATGTTCTCTCTCCACAGATATATAAAATACTACAGGGCACCATACATGATATTCTGAGCCAACAAAGTAAATGTGATGCATATCCTCTTTCTTACAGAGCAACTTGGATTTCAAACATGTTTTAACTGCTTTACTAATTTTAATGGAGCCGCAACCACAGTCTGATGCTTTATCATGTTTAAAACTACATGTCATATTAAACTTGGTACTGGCAGAGGAATCCATTTGATTCCAGCCAGGGACCTAACCCTCCAGAGACACGGATGGTCATTGTCCCGGAGGATATTAGTAAATTTGTTGTCTTAAATAAAAGCATTGCTAACTGGCTTACTGGTTTGTATTAGGGGAAGCATATTTCTATCCAAATTTGCCCAAATTTGCAAAAAAAAAAAAAAAAAAAAGAATAAATGATGACATGTTAATTGTAAAAAAGAAATTGTGTTTCAGTATTTAATCCCATCATGAAGATGTATGTTTATGGTGAAGGTGTCTACTGCCATTTTTCATTTTTTTGACTTTATACACTAACAGGAATAAAAGCAGAGCAGGAAGAAGAACAGGATAAAGAAGAGGAAATGGTTGCAGATTTCAACATTTTTTGATGGAAAAGTTTGTTTCAACCTTCACTTGACCTTTTCTGTTTTGACAGACCAACTTTTCCACCTGAGCCAAGTGAAAAAAGGCTATTTTTCCATCTTGATATAAATAACTAAACAACAGGTCAGGTGTGCATTAAACAGGTCAGTGGTTATGAACAGGGATGAATTTCAACTTAACTATGTTGACATACATTAGGATGTGTGTATACACTTTATGTACCAAGAACTCCAACTTAAACTACCATATAGGTCATTTGTTCCTAACAGTGGCAGGCATAGTGGACCTACATTGTCTTGGTAACAATAATAAACAAGCAGTTGAGGTTGTAGAATGGTTTGCGTTTGGTCTGGTCCAGACATAAAAACTGCTTGGTTAGGTTTAGGAAGAGATTGTGTTTTGGGTTAAAAGTAGTGTTGCTTAAGATTAGATGACCTCTGTCGTCAATAATATACGCCCTTAAATTTGCAGAACGGAAAGGAAACAGCAATGACTAATGATTTCACTTGGGAAATGAGCAGCAGTTATCTATGTGCAAGTTCTGTGTTTTGTTGACCTATCCATCCATCCCAACCTCCTCATAACGTGGACTTACACTACATCACCTGACCTCCTCCTTTGCTTACGGCAAAATCACTGCATCCATTAGAAGTCACCTAACAATAAACCTTTGGTCATTATAACCTGTTTGCACAGATGACACACAGGCTTATTTTTAGCAGGAAGACAGTCTTGTATGAACACGTCAGACATCAGATGATGAAAAATACTTGCACTTGGAGGCACAAATTATCTTGGAAAAAAAGTGTCAGAATTGGTAGTGTTTATATTTCACACAGAACTGAGGACAACACGGATTCGTACAAGAATGTGCAGGAGCAGCACAGCAAGAGAAGTTCAGTGAGGATCCTCACAGCAGTCTGGGACTGATCGGTGTGCCTCACCAGCAGCTCTCCTCCCATTCACAGCATGTATTTTCTATCATACACAAAAATATCTACCTTGACAAGTATTATAAACTGAGACAGGAAAGAAAATCTGCCATTAATATGAAATAATTCCAAACATTTTCACTTTAACACATAATCTTGATAGCATTGGACTGTCTATCTTAAGAGACATAAATAATAGAATTGCATCCTAACAGTAGATATTTCTCACTTGCTTCAGAAAAAAAAAGAAAAAAACAGAAAAAAGGATTTTATCATTAATTTTAACTGACATTTTCAGCTTGGCATATTTTATGTGATATGTTTTGATACAAACTGAGGCAGGAGTTTTTCATGTACTGGATTATTGTTGAGTTACCTTACAGCTGAAAAACAGTCCCCTCACCAGTGGTGTGACGCCCTTCATAAAACATATACAATGTTAAAATACAGAGAGAATATGTGCTGTCTGATAGGAAATATTTCTTCACAATGTGTAAATTACATATCCTACTTCAGATCAAGAGGTATTTACAAATACTTCATGGTTTGTGTTATCCTACCTTTGATTCCAACAGTGCTGGAATTTGACCAATGAAAAACAGCCAAAAATAATCTGGTAAGACAATTCATGTTAAAGTGTAAAATTTACATGAATATCTGAAATGTCCTGATGTGGTGAACCATATCTGTGTAGAAAAGGTAAGATGCTTTTGGAACGTTAACTAATCTGTGTTTAGCTAACGGTGCCTTAAACTAAAAAAAAATCACCAGTGTTGAAATATTTGTTTCTCGTGTACAGCAGGTTTTAGGTTTCTGTTCAAACAGAATCACAAAATCCAAAGTGAGGAGGAGGATTCTATCAGGTGAGAAGCAGAGTATGACGGCAGGTTTTACGATGTCCATGTCAGAATAATTAGTTTGCCTCAAAATGGAACATTTGCACTGGAGAACGAACCATAAAACACACGCGCACACACACACGCACACACACACACACACACTCTTGGGCACAAGCAGTAGAGGTCTTTTACCATTTAACCAACCTCTTCTCAGTCAAACTATTTGCCTTCTGAGTTCAAGGTCAGCTTCTGAGTACAGCAGTAAAGATAAAATGAACTATAAGGCACATGGCAGTCAGAGGATATGGGAACCTGTGTTTAATCTCAGATTTTCAAAAAAGAATTTTTACAATCCTTCTAACAGTGACTCTTGTACAACAACATAAATACTGTGCTGGAAAAAATGAATTTCCAAAAATTAAGCAGTTTTTTTCCCGCAGTCTCTTTCTGTAAACATTGAAAAATGCAAATCAAGTCTCAGTTCTCAACAAGACAACAACATCAAAATAACAACAACTGTTCCATTTGTAAGGCTTGGCCGCCTCACTATGCAAATAGTCTCTAATGGGCTCAGAGCAAAATGAAATCTTTTTTTGTTTGTTTCCATTACCTTCTCTTCTCTAATCCACTTAATGTTCGGAGGAGTCAACAGTGCTCAGTTTGAGATCTAGGAGGGAGGAATAGAGGTGAGGGAGAGTCGGGAGGGGTGAGGCTGTGGTAAAGGGATCTGTCCATCAGAAGAGGCTGGTCAGTGTGGTCTGTGATGGGCTCCGGCACTCGTGGCTGTCCATGCCGCCCGGCACCGAGGTGAGCACAGAGGTGACAGTGGGCATGGTGGGGTTGGTCAAGTCTGTCAGGGTGGTGGGGGTGCTGGAAGGGCTCATGGAGGCGTTGGAGATCTCTGAGGCCGGGCCTGACGGTGTCCCACCCTGCAGTGTGGAGCCGTCGGATGCCTTGTCCACACCAGTGCTTTCTTGCCGCAGCAAGTTCCTCCTGAACTTAGCCCGAGCGTTTTGGAACCAGACCTGCAGGAATAAATTATTATTATTATTATTATTATTATTATAATTATTATTATTTGTAATTTTTCATTGTTGAGAGTACCACAAAATAAATTCCATTATACTGGGATGGAGGCAGAACTTAAATATACATTTCTCAAAACCTGGGCAAAAGTAAAACCAGGGGTGAAACTAAATGTTTTTTGTCTTATTTAGTTGAACTGACCATTTAAAAATACCACTGCCCTACCGACTTTGTTCAATCTTCAGCTTTGTTCAGCTTTGTTCATTTGTTGGTTAAGTGACCACTCCTGTGGTTTTCCATATTTGAGCCCAGTGAAAACAGTAAACATCAGTTATACTAAACAACACTGCATGCCATTAGATTTTCTTCCTTCCAGACAGCCATTGATTTCTGTCCCTTTCAATATTGATTAAAAAGTTCACAAAGATTTGTCCCTATGAACACACAATTTTTACAGCAGGTAATGGTGTTGGTGTTTCAACTCAGTCCACACTCACAACTGCATCACCACGCAGCAATAATAAATGTGACACAAATAAAAGCAGATCTGATGGATTACCTGCTGTATCTGAGGCATGTTTCAAGTGTCTGTAAATTATTTTGATCCTTTTGTAAAATGAATGGAGACCTATGGCTGCCTGAGAGGTGATAAGATCACATTCAAAGATCTCTGACTCTGTTGTTTGTGTTGGTGGGTGGTTAACTGCCAAGTAATCATTGGTCAGACTGTCCTGCCCAGAAAAAATATAGCACCTGCTGCTTGTTCAGATGCCCTAATAAGATGTATCTTTGTGTTTCCCAAAGTGAGAAGTAGTGCCGTATTGTTATAGAGCCTCAAAACCTTGTGAAGGGAAGATTGGGTGGATGGGTGGGTCGACCATTTCCATTATCTACCTACATTCATCACTGTTACCTTTAAACCATGAAAAGCTTAAAGCCACATTAATCAATATTTCTATATGACTGATGGCTTGAGTGTATTATGTGGAGATGGTCACTTAGAGTAACAATAGTGACTCAAAAATCACCTAAGTCTCTAGTTCTGCTTGGTCTGAAGAAACATTTCTATGTTTTTTAGCTCATTGTTTTGGTTTTCTGGTCTGTGACTCCACTGTTCAGTTGTGCCGCCCTTATCAGGGTCATTTTCAACAAAGGCAGGCAGCTGTTTTCAGCCAAAAATCTCTATTCCACTATTAACTACCTGCTCAGTAGCAAACAGCCGACAGACTAAATTAGCCATTAGCTGGTGAACATATAAGGGTCCATTGTAGTGGGCAGTATAGTTGTACCGAGCAATGCTGTTAACAGCCACAAGCAGCTGAGCTGTGCTGGCGCAGTATGAGTGTTTCTCCTCTGCACCGCACAAGATAAAGTTAATTACCTAAACTGCTAATTAAGTTCCACTAACTCAGTGATAAAGACATTGCATTTCCTATAACCTCTTCATTATAATAGCATCCCACAGAGTTGTGAGTGGAGACTTCTTAATGTGAAGCAGCAACAGCAGGTAATGCTCAGTTTGCATCAGCAGTAACTTAACACTGTTAACAGAAAAATAAGTCTGTATGTTCAAGTACAAATAGAATCCAAACCAGAGAGATTCATTTAAACGCTACAAAATTATTGAGAGCTGAATGGACATAGCCGGGGAGTGGGGGCTTCATGGGATCCTAGCAGTGGCTGATGAAGACACAGTCATATGAACAACTTTGTTTATTTCACCCTGCTGAAAGGGGCAGCAGGTTACCACCACCTCCCATTCCCTCCATCTGCAGATGCTCAGACTGGATTCAAGAATAAAACAGTTAAAAACACAAAGCCAGCGTACTTTTCTACCGCATACAAACATTGTAAAAGCCTACTGCTTATGGCTGGTCACAGAAAAAAGCAGCGGTAGCAACAGAAAAATAGACATTTTCTTTTATCATTTTATACAACCACCGGAAGCCTTAGCTTCCAGTTTTTGTCAAAAATGGGGAAAAAAACAGAATTGTATACAGTGTGTATCAATGAAAAGCGGCCATGATTTCAGTCATTGTTCTCATATTAGCAATAGCAAATTAATGTTTTATTCTCATTGTCCCTGGTACCCATTCACAAAGGCTCTGCACCTCAACTGTGGAATCAGTGTACTGCTCCTCAGTGTCTGAGATGTTAATTTATTTTCATTCTTTAAATACTTTTTTTTTTTGCACAATCTTTTTTCTCTTTTTTTGTAATGTAAAGTAGTATATGGAGTGACTGAGGCAGCGGTCTGTGATGAACTGAGTGTTGGAGTGTGTTAGTGATGGTATCATGATGGAGCCATGGGAAACAAGCAGAGGGAGAAGCGCTTCAGCTGGAATAACAGACATGAAGACTCCAACGCATCAAAGCAAAACGACTGCTTTGTTTTCTGTGAGCGTTAATTAAAGCAGCGGGATGATTTTTTCCCTCTCAGAAATTTTTTTATTCAGAAACCTTTTTGTCTCATTTTTCTTCTTTTCAGTCCCCCTGATAATTTGCTGTCGTCTTTTGTGGAAATCAAACATTCTGTTGTGCTTTCTCTTTCTTCGTGTGTGATACAGAGCTTTTTGTTTTTCATCCCTCAGTCCTCAACATAACATCACATCATCCACTGAAAAAGATTACATTTGGTTTTTGTTTTTTGGTGTTGCTTTCATTTTCAGCTAATTTTGCATTCCAATATGAACACCCATTAACATTTATCAGTTTGTTTTTCCAAGAGGCAACTCCTCTTTTCAGTGCAGCTTTTCTTCAGTCATTTTTTCTCTTTTTTAAATCATGTTTATAATGAAATTAGAAAGAGTAAAAGGACAGAAAAGACAGCAAGAAAATCAATTTCCTTTTTTTTGTTCAGCTTGTTTGCAGCTTCCTCAAAATTTTCCAAGAATTTCACTGGAATAAAAAACAGTAATAACATAAAGCAGCCTCTTTCAGGAAAATTTCGCTTCATATATTTCATACTTGGAAGCAAACTGATTTGCACTGGAGACGAGAGAAATTCTTTCATCCCTGTTGCCATTTGTCTCTTTTCCTCCCCTGAGTAAGGGAAGGCAGGATCTGATCTGAAGTGAGTGGCTGCTGTGGTTACCTGTAAGACCCGCTTGGTGAGGCCCGTCTTCTGGGCAAGCTGCTTGAGGTCCTTGGCATCTGGGTTGTGGTTGATGGCGAAGTAGGATTTCATGGTCCTCAGCTGGTGGTGCTTGAACGATGTCCGCATACGCTTCGTCTTCTGACTGGAGCTGTACTGGGAGTCCCGATCCATGGACTCACCGTCATTCTCATTGCAACTCAGCGCTGTGGGCCAAAAAGGAGGGGAGAGAACTTGTTAGACAGAGGAAACTCTGATCCAGTCACCAATGATCACTTTGATATGTTTAGTCTCTTACTTCCAAATGGGCGTTTGTATCTGAGACTTTAGGGTTTTTCTCATGAATAGAGAAGAAATCTAATTCATGAATTTAAGACAGTCGGAAAGAAAAAGAACAGTTGTAAGGTGCTTCAGATGCAAATCACTGTTGTGTTTTTAACATGTCATAACCATTTTTTTACTGTTACCATCTATCCTCTTAACATGTTCAGATAAATATTCTCACTTCAAACAAGACTCCTTTTCTTCATTTCCATAAAATCAATCCAATCTGCAGTGACACTGTGACCTGACAGCTGTTTCTTCCAGTTGCAGATCATCCTCCGTTCTGCACCTTGTCTGTATGTCTGTCTCTGTCTACATGTCTCTCTATCCTGGGAAGAAATGCTAGCCTGGCTACTAGCCTGACACACACACATACACACACACATATACAACAACAACACACATGTATTTGTCCCAGTCTGCAAATTTCTTGGCAACATTCAAAGTGTTGCTGCATGCATAACAGTTCAATATCAGAACGCTGCAAATGATGAATATGAAGTGAGTGAAAACCATCAGAATAACACTTCACTTAATTAGCCCATACACACCAGGCAGAACAAATGCTGCTTTCCGGCCAAAGCATATGCTGCAGCGTTTTAACAAAACCCAGCCTGTTTCCTGCTCATCGTCCCCATACAGAACATCTTATTCACAGTGTTAACAACATCTCAGAGCTGTGTGCTGCTCAGGGCTGCCACATGTTCTCATGTGATTGTTCAGGTGAAGCTTTGATGTTGTTTCTGGCTGTTATCAGAAGAGGGCGCACTGCCACTTCACTCTCCTTCTCATTCTGCTTCTAATTCATCTTCTTCAGGCGCATTTTCTTTTTAATTTCACTAAATACCACACTGAAAAAAACTAGGATTTTTTGTCTTTTCTCCAGATTAAGAATGTCTTCCTCTCCAATTAGACTTCCTCTCCTTCTTATCTTTGTGATGAAATCTTGTGTTCATATTACAAGAAAATGTGTATTTTCTGGGTGAAATCATTTGACTTGTTTTAGAGCAGTTTCACTTGTATCATGATTTCCACCAAAAAAGTGGCAGCATCTTAAAATAAAGAAAGTGACCGTTCTTCTCTCAACAAAGAACTGCTAAATCCAGGAGGAAAATAAAAAGGAAACAGACTCATTTGCATTGGAAAGAAGTGGGAATATTATTATTTCACTTGTTGCAGCTATTTGAACTAAACTGATTAACCTGTTAAAAAGAGACATGAGAATCAACAAAACTGACATAGAATCCCAATAGAAAAACTAACTTTATCACTGTTCTTGACTACTCTTAGATTCTGACACAATGATTAGTTTCTAATCAACTTATAATTTTATTATAACTATTGGAAGATTAATTATCTAAAGTCAAAATGAGGTTCTAACCAGATACTGCTGCTGTAATAAAGTTTTTGCATCCCCTGTGCTCTCTTCCACTCAATAACTCATCAAATCACATTGATCCCACTGGTGCACAGTTTGGCCGAGTCCCCGTGCAAAAAGGCTCCAGCAGTGTGTATATGGTGGTGGTGGTGGTGGTGGTGGTGGTGTGTGTGTGTGTGTGTGTGTGTGTGTGTGTGTGTGGTTGGGGGTGGGGGCTGGGGGTGGTGCGTGGTGATGGGGAGGGATGTTAGGGTCTGTAGATGTCTATGGAGCCTGACAAGTGGAAAAGGGTGAAAGCAAAAGCCAGAACATCAAACAACTTTTCCTTTTATTCCCCAAAGACACAGAAAAAGAGAGGAAAAAAACAGCCTAAACTGAAACTTGAATAAAAACCACCAACAATTGAAAGTGATTATTTCTTGACTAGATGAAAGTTTTTGGTAAGAAATGTTCAACTGCTGCATCGATTATCTACGTGTGTGTATATGTGTGTGTGTGTGTGGGGGGGGGTGGGTGGGTGTTGCTGTAAATTCAATCCAAATATCTGACACATTCAAGCTTAAAACTATATGCAATAACTTAAGTTTATTTGACAAACTTTCAAATGGAACCACCCACCCTACCCCCAGAAAACATTAAAACACAATGAACTTCCAAAAACTTCTTAAATCTTAAATTAAATACAATATGTATGACACCAGGATTGGGTTTAAAACTAGGTCCTACTGTCATGTCATTGCGATGAAGTTATGATAAACTCATTACAAACTCCCCATAGAAATATTATAGGAATATTGAACCGCATGGGATGATATAACACTGTAAAGTTTTCTGTTACAAAGATATGCTGAGGACAGACACAATAAAAGTCCCTACAGGACTGTTCAAAAGGTTTTTCACTAATGAAACCTGTCTCTCTTGATCAGATTGTACTCATGCTGTGTGGCTCTGTTAAAACTGTGGAGTGAGATCTAGTTTCCAATAGTCAGTTAGTTCTAGTTAGTTCTTTCCATTTTGAACTTTTGCTTCGCTACGTTGTAGTAAGTAAAATAATTATTTTCTCGGTACAATCAGCATCAAAGTTGGATACAATTAGAACCATGTATTAATAATCTACATATAATAAAACGCTGTTTTAAAAAAATATGATTAACTCTGCCCACCTTTGAATAACAACAACATTCTTGCCTTGTTTTTGAGAGTCTTTGTAGAAATGGCCTTCTTACCTGCGTTATATGCAGCCAGCTCAGCACCCGGCCCGGGACTTTTCCTCTTCCTAGGCCGGCCTTTCTGCACTGTCCCCACACCGTTGAAGTAGGATAGTCCAAGCGTGTTGGCCGGGCCCAGCCCTTTGTGCGGGACAACGTCCGCGTGGTTAAAATGTGTCTGATATTCTCCCTGGATGAGAGTCTCAAAGTGCAGCCGACAGTACACCAGACTGTCCTTCATGCCAAAGTGGTCCCCGGTGGTGAGCATCTTGCTGCACGTGGTGCAGGTGAAGCAGTTGAGGTGGTAGACCAGGTCCCGGGCTCGCATCACCATCTCCGACGCAGAGATCCCCAGGTGGCACCGAGCGCATCTCTGCACCGAAAATCTTCTGCGGACAACACAGAAACCTCATCAGCGGCTGGACACGGAGCCACGCAGGCCTGCGGTGTTAGTATGGACCAGCCTGGACCAGCTTTGCTTATGTGAAAGCAGTCGAACTTTCACGCAGTTCAAAAAGTTTCCCTGTCTGCTAATGATGTGAATTCACACGAGACTTTAACGTCAGCCACATGCTGTGCACCAGTTTTAGAAAGTAATGAAATGTGTATATCAGCCCGATGTGACGATTGTTGGCGTTTTAAACTAAACCTGACGTGGAATTGTGGCATTTTCACGTTTCTAATTTAACAATAACTCTTTATTCAAAGAACCAAAGCTTCATAGGGCCTCCCTGTCAGTAACTGGTGGGAGTGTGAGGAGGGGGCCACAGACAGCTGCTAAACCTAAAAGTAGCGTTTTGATTATCTGGATTTCAGTGAAGAGTTTCACCACAAACAGTGTGTTTCTGTCTGCCCACACACCATTTCCTAAACATATAATATACTGGATCTGTAAACAGTAAAATGTTGATGTTTAATTATGCCACAAAATATCAGCTGTCATTAGCTGTCAATAACAACATTTGTTTTCTCAGGCCCATAATGAGGCTTATCCTCATTTTTTCCTGGATTTTTGGAACCAAATCAAAACTGTCAAAAAAACAGTTTTTATTGACGCATCTCTGCATTGTAATTCCTTTTCAAACAACACCTGGTCTTTTGAGGTGTTACTTTAACTGTAAGAGAATACAAATATTTCCAGTCATAGTTGTTAGTTAATTTGGAACACATATATCCCTATCAGTCACTAGCGTCATTAATACTGTCACAAACACCGGTTCGTCCCGGACACCTCTGGGTGGACTGTGCAGGTCCAGGCCGTGTGCGCCCTCCTACCTGTAGTAATCCTCCTTGCAGTAGATGCTGCCGTCCTTGCTGAAGCAGGTGAGTTCAGACTCCAGGTTGAGTTTGCATTCGCAGCACTTGAGGCAGCGCATGTGCCACTGTTTGTCCACGGCCAGCAGGTAGTAGCGGTCCGCGATCTTCCTGCCGCAGCCCGCGCACAGAGCCACGCGCTCGCTGGTCATACACGGCATGGACTGCAGGTCAACAAGGAGAGAGGCACGAGGCCACAGCGCCAGGACATGATTACTGAGAAAAAAGTTAGAGGAATCTACACGACCTTCTGAAAGACCAATATTAAATCAAAATAACACGGGAGAGGAAGTAAAACTCTATGAAATCAATTCTGTCATCGCACCACAGCCACCACTCACATACTGGGAGATTATAGAGATATTATACAGAAATGTTACATTAAAATGGTGAATTGTTACCGTTTGGACAACCTCAATAATACCATACACAAATATAATGATACTGAATTAAAATTGTGGGTTCTAAAATGCGATTGAGTAAGAAAAGGTCAGTGAACTCTGCTACTGCCACAATCTGAGAAATGAGAAATGATCCGGGAGTATTTTAATTACGGTAAAGGAAATTATGGGTTAACACACAGACAGACTCTCTACTATGATTAATATGAATTACAATGCTAACGCAGGAAATTATATTAAGCACTTAATGTCTTTATTATAATATTTGTGGTAATTCCACCCTACTGCAGAAAATACAAGGAGAAAAAAATCTGCATTTTTACATAAATCAACGATTAAGAACTACTGAGTCTGGGATTCTAGAAATATATTTATTTTGGTTGAGTACATCACTGGAGTCTGTGCAAATAATAATGATAATAATAATAATAATAATAATAAAAGGTGCTATAACAGCCTTATTAATTAGAGGCTTAGTTCGTTCAATATGATTTATTTGAGGCCTCCAAAATAGATTCACGTGCAGGCACACATGGACACGCACATATAATAATCATTTGTAAATAAAGACGGAAGCGGAATAAAATGTTTCTCTGTCCCATCGTCTCCGTCTCTTCTTTTATTTCCACTGAGTGACATTTAAATGTTTTCACTGACCTCTCAAATTCTAATAATTGCATTTTTATTGAACTGTAGATATAGAAAAGAAGGAGAGAGTGTAACGCTACTTTTCTTTTATAAAAATAATAAGGACACGTGTGACCGTGTTTGACTGTTGATGTTTGGAAAAATATATTTCATGTTTTTTTATGAATCATTGAAAATGTGTCTTGTTTGAGCGCCGTCTTGATCGCGTTTAGCGTGTTTTGAACACGTTGTTGAAAGCTAATTTAAGGGAAATTAATAATTTTAAGGACAAATGCAATGTGTAAAAAAAATGCAGCTTGTTCAGCTCTGAAGCCGTTTGAAAAGGGCTTTTTAGATGAAACAGTGGCTGAGGAAGGAACAATATCTGTTTTATAAAGCAACTAAATAATAAGTTGGGATAGTTAGTGGAGACTTTTTTGAGTAAAACGTGTTCAGAGCTGAAACTAAGTGCTTGGAGCTGTGAGAGCGCAGCCACTGTCACATGTTTCCAGGCTGCCATGCTGCCTGCGCTAACAAGCCGAGAGGGCCAAATGAATCTTTCCTACCGTCTCTGATTCCCCCATATCGATGGCTGAGCTGATGGCTGCTGACTCGCTCTTTCCTCTCCGGTCCATTTCTTCCACCACACCGTGCACGTCGCCTCCAGGGAGGCCATGGAAAAGCATCGTTGCCGCAGAGGGGAGAATATTATAACTGTTCTCTTCGGATCTGCAAGCCAAGATGTCCATCAGAGGCAAAACCCGGCGCAATAATGTCACTCAAAATTCTGTCTTTTTTAGGTTTTCCTTTCTTGCCGTGACAAGTGAGAAATCCAGATCAGGGAGGAAAAAATATGAGGGAAAAATTGGACACGTGCTCTCCTCACTACGTCTCATCTACCAATGGAAACCGTCATCCGAATCTCTGCAGCTCTCATTATTAATAAGCTCTGATTAATTCATAAATAACCGCACAGATTCCGCTTCTATCACTGGAATCTATTTTCTCTTAGGTATGATTTTATTTATGATATTGTGATGATTTTTTGTTATTATCAACTGCTCTTTCTATGTTTTCTTTTCCATTTACGTTGAATAAACATACCAACTATGGAAGCCCCTGCAGCACGGGTCTTCGCACCGATGCCTCCTCCTCGCCGGGAGTAATATTTCAGGATTTCGACAGTCTGCAAGGCATCGATAATTTCTCCCCTTTTTTCTGTAGAACAATAAAGTAAGTTTTTACAACTAACACTGCCAGAGCTAGGCAGCAGCCTGTTACTGCATCACAGTCAGAAAGAACCAAAATTATATTTCCAAAAAAAAGCTGACAGGGAGGCTGTGAGAAAGGCTTCTTCCCCTCTGGGTTCAACAGTCCAAGTTGATACGGACAGCAGCTGATTTCTGTCGCTCAAACAACTCTTTGCTTTGCAGAGTTGTAGAAAAATAGAAAAATGTAAAAACACATAGCCTTTGCTTTATAAAATCCGACCGGTCGTCTGGTAAAAGCAGTTTTCCTTTACAGCAGTCTGTTAAATTAATGTTTTGTCTTTTGTCAAGGAGGCCGCGTTCATGTCCGTAACAGCAGAAGAGGAGGAGTTGGCTTTATTTTGACTGATGATAGGCGAGTGTTAGCTGGCCCCCCAAAACCGCCGTTCCTCCTTCTCAAGTCCCGGTTGGACTCTCCGCTCCTTATTAACGGGGCCCTGTTGCGTCACGACGCACCATTTATGTTCATTGGCTGTTCCGCCGTCACCGAACTGTTTGGTTATACTTTTACCGACCGGTCTGAAAAAGCAGCACCCTCTGTGCCTCCACCGACCGCCGTCTCCCTCATCTGTCTGTCCGGAGCTGCGGTTTGAAAGGCCAGTTTCAAAGAAAGAGGAGAGAAGTCAAAGCAGGAGAGGCGCTCAGTCTTCTTAAGTGTTGGAGCTGTGTGTATGTGCGCACCAAGGAGGTCTGCTGGGACCTGCTCAAGTGACGCACAGAGAGGGTTCCACACAGCACCACACTGCTGCTGCTGCTGCTGCTGCTCACACCCTCTCCAAGGCACCAACACTCACTGTACACATCCTGCAGGGGTGGACTAAAGTGCAAGTCCTGGCAAAATGGTTTATAACATAAAGACTCACATAACTCTTAATTCTTGAATCCGTTTGATCCAGAAACACTTAAGTGAAACAAACAAAAACAAACCGTGAACACACCACTGCTTCTGGAGGTGAATGTCAAATTCTCACAATAAACTGCATCCACAACTTTGACTCACATTTGGCCTGTAAGTGTGACTGTTTTCTCAGAACTCACATGAAACGCTTTATTTTTCTAAGAATGTAAAAACACTGTGCCACCTTTACCCAGAGATATTAAAATCCAATCGAGGAAAACAACGCGAGACAATCAACCTGCAGAAATGAACTGAAACTGCAACTTCATACAATTCTATAATTGTTTTATTATATGATTTATTTAAAACTTTGTGTAAATGGGTTTTAAAAATCGTTTTGGCATCCTGAGTGTTTATTTTACATTTATGTATCCTCGATTCTATTTGTTAAAAATGTGTATATTTCCTAGAAAGAGCTTCATATTTTGAATTCCAGTCAGTGATTTGATGTCATTTGAAGCCAGCGGCTCCCTGTATTTCCACCTCAGACAGAGAAAGCAGTTTGATTCAGCAGCGGGAGCTGCAAAGTGAAGCTGAACAGATCCGGGATCCGCTCATTCTAATTAGCTCTCTGCTCTTAATTGGGAGGGGAAAGTGGACTTCGTCATCAGAGAACGTGTTTGAGGACCGGAGGAAAGGTTTGATCTTTCACAAAAGACGGTAGTTGCGGCGGTGTGGGAGAAAATTACATGTTAACACATCACCACTCTGCTTTTGTTGTTTGAAACTGAAGTCGGTCCAGTTTGTGAAATGATTAAGAAAGAAATCCATCCGGCCAATCACCCCCCTCTTTCTTTCTATATTTTTAAATATAAAAACAATATCTCAGTAGCAGATTTATTCGCTAAAACAAAATCAGAAATTACGTTTTTGAATATTTCTAATTCCTTTCCATTTCCTTGCTTTTCCCAGAAATACCTGTCTCCCCCCTCCCACGCATAACAGTCCCTGTTTAGGCTATTGTGAAATTTTATTGCACAAATATGATGTTAAGCTCCGAAATCCTTATGCAAATCACCCCTCCTGTAATACCCTTAATTGAATACATGCATATTTATCATCTGCGTTTTCTGCTATAAGGCTGGGTTTATACATTAAACATAGCGACAGCGGGCATGTCTGCGGGCGTGTATGAAATATGATATTAGGCGGTAATGTAAGATTAAGGAAAACATATCAGTTTGTATCTATTTGTATCAAATGCTGGCTTGTTTCTCTGGTTTGATTTAAGTCACTTGTCAGAATAAAAAAACGCGTTTACACAGAATTTTAGAGATGATTCATGCAAATGTAGGCCGAGGTCTGGATTATATGTTGGAATATTCTCAGTAATGTGTGTTCACAGAATTCTTTGCAAAGGAGGAGAAAAGTCACAATATGATAATTAACAACAGTATCAAGCGTGTTACGGCAGAGTGCGGGGTGCTGGTTAAAACAGACCAATATTGAATTCATCTATGTTACATTTATTTAAAAAGGTAAAACTGAATTAATTACAGTTCACCCAGCACACACTGCTCCTCTCTCTCTCTCTCTCTCTCTCTCTCTCTCTCTCTCTCTCTCTCTCTCTCACACACACACACACACACACACACATTTTTCTATTTATTTTTTTATATGGGGCAGCAGCACTGGGAGATAAAAACATGAGAATCATGAGACAAACTATCACCAACATAGTTGCCAGCTGATTGTCATGTCATGTCATGGAAGCATTATTTATGTTTTAAGCACAAACTTTCCATCAATTTGTTGATACTCACTGTGATATATATGAGAAAAAAACACACCTCACTCAGATTTTCAACATTAAAAGTTGAATAGCTGAATAAAAGGGTTAATCCCACAATCCTCTGTTCAGTGCTGAACCGATGTCAGACTGAAACAATTGATCCCAGGTTCTGTTTCAAAGCATTAGTGCCTCAATCATTTTAAAAAAACACTAATGATGAAATTAGAGGCAATGAATTCTGTATGGGCCCATTCTCCAGCAAATTATTCTGAATATACAGTATGTTGTTGTTGTAACTAAAATTCTAACGTTTGTCTCTGAGATTTGGTTGAAAAGATTTGGTATCACTATTCTATTTTGTAAATGTTACAGAGGGGTTCATATCAGGTTTGAACCATATGATAGTATATACATTAACACACTATACATTTATCTACTGCCAGAGACTGTGTCACACAGTTTACAATCCTAACTCTAACCAGAGATCGGTGACTATCATGTTATCATTTCTGGCTGTGTAGGCCATTGTGTGTAATGCTGGAAAACAATGAGCAGGACTGTTTCATTTCATGACAGTATTTGATTTTGATATAGTTTTTGCATAAACATGATAAAGTGTTTTATTTTTTCAGGTATTTTTTAAATCAGTCATCATGATACAGTACATGATGATATTATATTCAGGGCTGTAACCAAAACTTTGGGAGTACTCGGTTACTGAATCTGAAAGTCCCTCTGGCACCTGCCCATCACTTATATTTGTCTGCTAGCCTAAAACAGCTGCTTCAAAATATATTGAGTTTATAATGACTGAAATCAGTATTGCACATATTGTAGAAATTAGACTTCCTTCAGGTTGCTAAAGAGATACTAAGGACATGCTCTCAATGTCCTGAATGGTATAGTAAATGTATTTACTATCTAAAATTGCATGAATTAAGATGAGTGTTTTATCCATATCAGTCACCGATGGTTCAAATGATGTGACCAATATTTCTCAAATATTAATGCCTGTTAATAAAAGAAGTCACATTTTCACAGTTTCAGTGCTTCTTCCAAAAATGTCTCTCTGCTCAAGGTGTAAAAAGTCAGAAATAACAGCTTGAGGACACTAACACTCAGACTTATGAGACTGTTTATGTCAGCCTTTTCCGAGAGAACAACTGAATGTATAATGGAGACAAAATAAAAGTCAAATATGACCTGATATCAGGCTCATGTTACTGTAAAACTGTTGTTTAATTGGGTAAATGCTACAAGTTTAGAGTGCACATATCCCAATAAACACTATTGAACTAAAAACTAACAGTGTGAGCAGCTAACTTAAACACTTTGTTGAAAGCATATGCCCTTGTGTGTGTATGCGTGTTAGGGGGTGGTGTAGCTGCTTGTCGACGACTAAGATGCTGATGCAGCTCCACTGATTACTCCTTGTCCCATAATGATTTCCAAACGGGGCAGCCATCAATAACACAAATCTGCATTTCTCAGAAAAACATCACTCTCGTCAGGCTGCTGGCATCTTTTTGATCTCTTCCTGTTTTTAATTGTATTCAACATAAAGGTAGAGGGGAGGCGTCGGGTGCATGGCTTTAATGGGATGCTGCTGTGGAAGTGGGGAGTGGGTTACATGCTCTCTGAGGAGAGCTCGGCTGTAATTAAGAAAGGGAACAAAGCAGAGGAGACTAAAAACACATGAAAAGGAGAAAGCGGATCACCTAATCACTGTACGTGCACCATCCATGCTGTCGTACACATACTCTCATACGCTCAGTTTTAATGCAAGGAAGAATCACAAGCATAAACACAGAGCGCTTCAGATAGCACACCTGAGCCTCTGTGGTGTCAGTCTCACCCACAGAGAGCATGTGAGGAGTGCTGTTCTCTTCTGGGAGTACACTGTGTGTGCATCAATTTAATGGAACCATCACATTCATCCTAATCTAAACAAATGCCATTTTAGACTCTCTGTCTACATGTTTTGCCCTTGAAAACACTAGTGTGACTTAATAATGATAATAATAATAATAACTCATGCAGTTCACTTACTTGTTCCACAGCTTTCAATTACATCTCATGGTCTTCCACAGCTTGTAAATTGACCTTAGGATAAAATCTTAAGTATCCTAAACACTGAGCTTATTATTGATTATAATTTGGCCCTAACCTTGGGAAACTGTTCTCAAATCTTATTGGTTAAACAGCTAACCATTAACTACGGTCATTTCCCGATACACACACACACACACATACACACACACACAAGCATTTTTTAAAAACTTCTTTTTACATTAAGAGGTTGGAGAGTTTCCTCAGTGTATGATGAAACATCAAATTGTTAAGTTTATCAGAAAAAATTAAGATAGAGAACCTGGTTTTCTTTGGACAACAGCACATGCTCTTTTTGTTTGTTTTCATGTGAAATACTGTAGAGTTTCACCTTTTCAGGATTCTAAAATTGGTAAAGTTGAAAAGGGAAAGGGAAGAGCCGTTGTGTTATACAACTGTATCCAGATTTGACATTGCAAATGTTTTTCTGTCCAGCCAGGCAATCTCCTGATTCCTTGCAGGAAGCAACTTGGAGAACATGAGAAGAGGAAGAGATGGAGTGAATGAGATAAAGGAAAAATGGGACACTTGCCTCTGATGTTGCATCCATCTACCCAACTGTTAAAAAACTAATGAATGATTAGAAAGAAAATATTTTTTCTAACTTATATTTTACTTTGAAAGGACAAATGACAGAGAAACATCAGATACGAGCAATAAACTTTGTACAAAGTTTGTACAAAGTTCCTCAGTTTGATTTTATGTGTTTAGGTTGCTATTGTGTTTCATCTGCAAAAGCTTCACAGAATAAGACCTCTGAAGCTATTTCATTCATGTCTCAAAGAGTTGGGAGGGCTGGTGAGAAGGCAGCACTGAAATCCTCTTCTGGTCCACACTGAAAGTCGAAGATTGGGGAAGGAAATGGGAAGTATTTTAAAGTTAGCCCGAAACCTCACTAACTGCAGGGAAGAGATGTCACAGTATCATATTATTTGATTGACATATGATTTCCCTGAAGCACTGTGGAAAAACACCAATGACTGAAAGGATCCAAAAATACACAGCAGACAGTGATGTAGAGGAAGACCCAACAGGAATACACTGTAATGAGCCGTCCAAAATTACAGGTAGTCACAGTAATGGCAGGAGGAGAGTGCAGTGAATGTAGGAGGGAAGCAGTGAACAACACAGCCGCTCTGAGTTAAACTGCCTTGATGCTTCTTTATTCTCCACCTTCCAGCACAACATACTCCAGGATTCACTGCTTACACTGAGGCAGCATATGTTCATACTGGCATGTTGTTGGAAAAAACAGCAAAAGGCATGGTGTTCCAGATTTGGCATAGATGTAATATGCTGGAAATGATTCTTTTTATGGTTATACACCAGATGTGTACAAAAGATGCAATGTATTAATAATTAGAAAGACTCTGAAATTATATTTAGAAAACAAAATGTTCAAGATTATTTGCAAATCTTGGAGATTTTACGGACATTTGGACAAATCTGGGGCAAAAGACTGTAAAATACAGTATATTACTTATTATTGTAACTGGCTGTACAACCAAATGTCCAAATGTCCATTATAAAGATGGCCTACATTAAAAGAGACAGTTGTTAGCATTTAATAAGTTAGCATTTGTTAGTATTTGTGTCTTTGAGTTTTCATTTAGGGCTGAAACATGTGGGTCACAGGTCAACAAAGTGAAAAGTCAACAGCAATTGGCAACCAAATGATGACTGATGAATTTTTGAGTGACAGCATACTCTATTCTGTGAAACAAGTAATATCGTGTTTGCTTTTGCCTGATGTGTTTTACAACTAACACAAATTTGGGTGTATTATTCAGCAGATTTGTAAAATGATATGTACAGTTGCTTCAGAAAGTACACAGACCTCTTCACTATTTACACACTCAACTGTGCTGTAGATTTAATTCTTAATAAAATTAATAACCCATAACGACAGACTGAAAACTGTCATAATCAATTTTATTTGCAAATTTATAAAAATAAAAAAAAAGTTTTCAAAGCCTGGCTAGAGTCCACCTGTAACAGACTGAATTGATTGGACATAGTTTAGAAGTGGGTACAAGGTCTCAGAAGTCACACTGCACGTCAGGACATAAACCATGAGGTCCAAGGTACTGAAGAAGTCTGTATAATAGTGACTGGGTTGCAGTTTCTTTACTTTACACTTAAAGTACATAAAATTATGTCTGAAATGATCAAAAGCAACTGAACAGAAGAAAATATCTTCAAAGACAACAGATGTCAGGGTTGGAGTTCAAAATGGACAAAGAAGAGAAAAACAGGAGGGAGGTTTATTCCATTAGAGAGGTTTTTTTCAGTCTGAGGGGACAGTACTGTACATCATACAGAAAGGTGCTTCAACTGGATCTGACCGACCTCACATACACATCTGATCGCTATTGTACTATGACTCTTAATAGTATGTCAAGGTGTTAGACCATGGGAGGTAATATTAGGTGTTGTAATAAGAAAAAACCCTTACTCCTCAAAATGTGTCAGAAACACAGAAATCTTTTCATTCTGGTAAAAGGATTTTTTAATCCGTAAAACTGACAAGATTAGGAGGTTTTTCCTTGACCACCATTGTATGCTGGATGGAGGTAATCAATAATTAGCATCATCCATTTATCTTCTTTCTCATTGAAAAGTTGTGGTTCTGTTTTTCTCCTGGTTTTGTGTAGCACCGTGCTCCCACCCCAGCCCCTGTCAATCAGCCCCAGACTGCGAGGATTACAAAAGAAGCTCATTCTGCCACAGGAGCCCCTCTTTAGAGAGCAATTCTAAAACTTACATGCTTCTTATTTGTTGGGTCAAAGGTTAAATTGCTGACCCTCCCCTCCATTCCTCCCTCTCACTCTCCCCACCATGGACAAGCTGTACCCAGAGTCTTATATTTACATGGATTAGAGTCCTTTCACGCTGAAGAAAAGAGCTGGTTCACAGTCAAAGCCTGAGGAGCAGTCCATGCTGCCCGAGTGGCCACATTATTCACTGGCAGACAATGACCATATTGTAGTTATGTGGAAAAGGAGGGGGCAGGAGGAAAGAGAAATCCCCCCTTTGCCATGGCAAAGTCCTACACTTGTGCCACAGAGAGGGGAGGGCCGAGCCCCATCCGCTTTTTCAAGCAGAGCAAACAAAGCCTGCCTACTGTGAACAAGATGAAGATGTCAAAAGCTTTTAGGCAGGGGGGTGAGATGGGGTTTAGGGGATAAACCAACAAAACAAGTGAAAAGGTCTTTTCTCAAATGGATAAATCCTACTAAGTCTACATTTCCACATCAGCTTTACTCTCTCCTTTAACATCTTCTCTCCTCCCCCCTCAATAACCTTTCCAAATCAAACCATATAGAAAAACAACAAGGAAGTTTCACTTTTAAGGAAGAGCAGAAGTTAACATAGCTGCTTCTTGATTTTGAATAATATTGATAAGGAAATTCATGAGATTACATCTGAAATACGTTTGTGAAATTCAGCCCATGTACTGCAGTATTTTACAACAAGCACCCAACAAACTGCAACTATAAAAAGTGGCCAAACTGCAAAATAGAAAAAGAATAGAAAAATAGAAAAAAAAGAGTGCATCAGTTTTTCATGAAAAATAATATTTAAAGATTTTGAGACCATCTCAAACTGATATCAGAATCACATGCTCCTGACTGCATTAATGCACATTTGAATCTCTATAGAGTTAGAATTTCCTTGGTGCACAATAGAAACTAAAATCACTTCTCTGGGTTCTTCTGGCTGTATTAGTGCCAGATTTCCTAGCTTGAAGTATATAAGGACCTGCAGATATTTCTCCCCAACATGCTCCTATGGCAGTGTGATGTCTCAGAGGACAGAAGCCTGAGGCACTTTGGAGTGAATGACATAAAGAGGCCTGGTATACAGCCACAGCCAATTCACATGCAAATACCCAGCATTGCACTGACTCTGATTAACTCCCTGTGAGTTCATAGTTTCCCTGTTAACAAAGATTTAGCTGCTTTTGAGTGAAGCGGTACATTAAGTGGGGAGAGAGAACTGGTGGCGAACCTTACAGTAAAGCCCCCCCCGGGACACAATGCAAACTCCGTCTTGTCGGCCTAATCCGCCTCGCAGATGCAGGACAGAGCCAGCGCTGGTACAAGGAACAAGAAAAAGGAGACAAAAGAAAGCAGTGCTCTTGTTTCTCATTCCATCCCAGCAGCAAAAGTCCTCCAAAACCCCATGACTGAACTGAGTGAATGACTTGAGATTGAGCCAGTCAAGAGCTGTGTGCCCAATGGACCCTATGAATAAGAATGGGTCATGCTGCTCTGTAGCACACCCTGCATTTGCTTTTCAGCAATGACCATACAGTACTGCAGTCTCATAGACAGTATGTTGACTAAAAAATCAGCCTGATCAAGTGAAAGTTTATGAAACAAGCACAGTGTCTTTAAATTCCAAACATTATTCACAAAAAGTCAGATGCACATGACCAACATGACAAACTAGAAACAGGGAATCATTTGCCATTTAAAAAGTCTAGTGGAACTAAGTGGGGGAAGCCAGTTTGGATGTGGAAATAATAAGCTGTAACTAACTTAAGAAAGCAGTGTGTTTGGATTTAAGTCACTGTAATATGTGGTTTATGTATTATTTTTCCTGTAAATAAACAAACATACTGTACATTGTATCAGCTTAACCAAACTGCAGCAGCAAAGTCCTCAGACAGCAGGAATCAGAAGTAATATCCACAGGCTAACAAGCTATTACACTAACAGTCTACTCTCTGACTCTGCTTCCAAGCGGCCTCTTAGACATTCTTTGGTGCATGGGCTGCAGTTTGCCATGTAAGGGAAGTGCAAAGGGCAGCGAATCTGTACGAGAGCTGGTACAAGCAGCAGCTGACTTGAGTGGAGTATGCTGGTTTATAGTACTGAATGGTTTCACTCTCACTCTGTGTGTGTCAGTCAGTCACCACCTGCACTGGTCAAAGCAAGTGAAATGTTGTCACACTGTACTAAAGTGAGTTTTTAATATTATTATATTTGACTTGCCAAATAAATAAATTTACAACATATCCTCATTACAGAAAAAGAAAATGTAGTTCAGTCACGATTACATTTTCCAACAAACCTATCTGCTATTGCAAATTACTTGTATATAAACAGGTACAGGTTTGCATGTGGGGTCAACATACATATTAGGCAACATGATTGTTGTCAAACAAACAATGGCAAAAAGATTAGTAGGGTTTGTCACTGCTGCCACTTTTTATGTCATGATCTAAATATAGCAACCTTCAGCACAATTCATTCTACAGCTGTATGTGTCAGCTTAAAATTGAGTATATGAGAAGTGAGGAAGGTTTTTAGGCAGGCTTGATTGACTGACAGGCATCTCTGCCACTCACAACCTGGTTGCTGTCTGTTCATGCCCCAGCAGCTCTTCACAGGCTGCTAACATGCAGCCAAAAGTTCGATTTTTTGGCAGCCAAGATGGCAATGAGAAATAACCTAAATTAACCTTATGTTTATTATCTTAGGTCCTGTTACAAAACTGTGTTCACTTTGCAAATTTGATTTCATGTTTTAAAAAAATACATGCCAGTGATTATATCATATGTATCTATAGCATATTTTGCCATGTTAAGAATGAGTGTAAAGGGTATAGAGTGACTTTGCATGAATGTGACTTTTTGTGCAGCTTTGATTCATATAGGCTGGTGTGTGTGCCACCCCTAGCCCCAGCAGCAGCACCCTGCATGGTACCGCTCTGCTGGTGTGAAACCAAGAGAATAGCCTTTGTCAAGGTGTACCCGCTTCAATTCTCACTCATCTCCCCTGGCATAGGGGTGTTAAATTATATGCTCCAGAGGACTCCACATTCATATTTTTACAAGACCCAGGTTATTAGGCAAACAGGCTCTGCACATGTTCCCCGCTATGACAGTTTTCGCAGTCAAGGATTTCGACCTTTATTTCCATCCAAGTACTGCCTGCACTCCCCTTCACACCCCCAGTGACACACACATGCACACACACACCCACATGTACAATCCCTACCACCCCTCGCCAATTCCGGCTCCCTCTCCCTCTAACTAGGCGAGAGCCTCTAAGTCTGTAGAGGGTGTGATCACAGTATAGTTGCTCTGGGTGTAAGACTCCAGGCAGAACGGCTGTGGAACCAAACCTCGCAATCTACTCCATGGATTGATAGCACAGCCCTCAGCCCCCTCACCTCTCATTTTGCAGCTTTATTTATAGTCCCCCTCTGCATAGTTCATAGGGAAAAAAGGGTGATTCTGATGACCATTTGTTCCTGAAGAGGAGACAAATTACAAATGTGAGTTTTGCCTTTGTACTTTGAAAATGCCTTTTTCATAACCAAAAACGGGCCTGATGAAAAGACCAAGGAACATCAAAGTGTTTCGCCCTCCGACAGAAAGGTTAAAAGTTGAGCTTGAACACTAATTCTCTTGCATTCTTCCTAGTTCCACTCTCATTAGCCACTTATTTTAATCAGATTCACCATCAATTAGTATGACTTTTCTGTGTGTTTGATGCTTAAAAGTTGGATCTCAAGGACGCAGAACTTTCAGCATACACAGATGGGAGGCAGGGTGAGTAAAGCATCCAGCGCTGATGTGCTCATGGCTGGGTTTTTATTGCCACCACAGAGGAAGTGGTTAATTCTGAGAACCCTGGGGTCCAAGCCTGCAGGACCAAGACAACCCACATGTTTAAGTGTGTGCATTGGAGTGTTTTTGGGGGGATTGCCTGTATGAACATCAAACCGGAAATAGGACTAGAGTGTGTTAGGTACAGACCATTCTTTTGATTATGGACTACTAGTACTCCACTATATCTCTTCAGTTCTTTGTCATAAAAAGATGATTTGTAGATACTGAGTATGAACTGAAAATATTAACTATCATCAGCTCAATTTATAAAATAAAAGCATCTGCTCTGCCCTACAAACACTTAGGTACTCGGTCATGGTATGGGTTATCTATGGAAAGTGTTGGGAAGTTTATGGAAACTGTAAATAGATGTTTGGGGATTTGCAGTTGGCTACATGTTGCAGATATGCCAACAGCTGAGACATCTACACTTGTGTAAGTTGATATGGCTTTTACAAGCAAACAAGAAATAGAGAGTGGATGTTTACAAGCAGCCAAAACTGTATGTATTTGCTCTTTATGAGAGTCTTTGCACACTACTATATTTCAAGTTTATTGAAATCTTCCTGTAGCACTGGAAGCATTTAGGCCCGTTATGTAAATTAGAGGAGGCTGATTTTACATTATAGATTACCCCCCTATTCTTTAAATTATCACCACATCAAATCAAAAAACCTACATTCCAATCAAAATATTATAAGTCTTCAATGATTCTTGACTTGTATGTGTTTTTCTTTCACAAAAAACATATGAAAATCCATGTGTCACTGTATCAAGAGCTGATACAAAAGAGCCCAGGCTCAATTAGCAGACTAAAGGACATAGAAATACATAGAGATTTATAGCCTCGGACAGACAGACCAAAGCAGTGAGGATACAGCAGGTCAGAGCAAAATGACACCCAGTCTATCACTGTCTGCCTCGACAGTGCTGAGGAAGAAAAGGGAATGACATGATAGAGAGGACAGAGAATGAGCAAAGCCTACATCAAAGTTGTTCACATGCTTACACTAACATATGGGACCAGTACAATCCAGTTACTGGCTACTTAGTTTTAGTCTTGTCTGGCATGATGGACAAGATACAGTTTCACTAAACACTGGATATTGTGCATTTATTTTTAAATTGGGCCACAGGACAATGCTACAATATTACTTTTCAAAGGTTTTCAATATGGTAGAAATATTTTAAAGAAATTTCATATTTTTTATGCAGTTACATTTAGAAACCTGGCCTGATCTGAAATAATAAGTATGACAAAAAGCTGCTCCCCCCTTGGTATCTTCCTGGGTCACTGAGGAAGATACCAAACATATAAAACTAAAATAATTTGCAGCAAGGAGGATTTCATGGAAGTGAATTCTAATAAAATCAACTTCATAGAGCAGAACTGAATCTTATTAGGTTTCAATGATTTAATGTCACAAAATGTATAGGATTGGCAGCAAAAGCTTTACATTAGTGGTTACATTGTGAAATCCCTAAATACAGATGAAATAAGTTTCAGGAGTGCATCAAATGAAAAGGGTTCACCCTTTGGGAAGCACAGATAAATTTGATGTTTAGTTCTCCAATCAAATTTCTGGCCTGGTGGCAGAGCTACAGAAGAAGGTTAGAGTTCCCCCTGAGGTTTCATGCTTTGGAAACCATGTACATCCACAGCAAAGTCTGTGGACATCTAGCCATTTGTCACAAAATAATGCCCCCAGTTTCACTGCCATCAACCTGATCAAGACAGAGTATACTGTTCAAAACTTTCAATGACCTGAGGACGAGTGGGGATTCTTTCAAAAGTAATGCCATAAATAGCTTTTATTTCTCAACAAACTTCATACAGTGCGATAAACAGTAAAAATGAATTTTGGTTTCCTTGTAGATTTAGGCTGTGTCAGTGTCTTGTGTCTGTCATGTAATCTATTTACTGACTCCATGTTGTTCATGTGGAGATCAGGGCTCTGTGGAGGCCAGACCATCTGCCTATAGACCACCACTGTTCATCAGTATTTGAGTCTCTATTTACAAGCAACAATTTGAAATAATCAATTTAGGAGAAAAATGCAGGCATGAATAAGGACAGTCCATTTCAGAGAGGACTGCTTGAGACAACTTCTCTCTGGAATGCTTCATGACTCTGGCTATATGTTTGAGTTTGCTGCAGTATGAATCCGTGAAGCAATCAGACACATTTCTGATGGTACTGTGTGATGGATAAGGATTTAAAAATCGAAAATACCCAGAACAAAAAAACATCAGCTGTTTCATTCCAAAGTTATTGGTATCTCTGGAATTGTGCAGCCACAGAGTGGTATGGGTGGAACATTTCAATTGTGCACAAAAAATAAGGTAATGGAGGCAGAGGGAGTCCTGACAGAAGTGTTGGAACAGGAATCTGTTGGTGAAAGGTAGGTAGCTGGACAGAGTTGAAGGAGTTAACCCTCAGCTGTGGTTATTCTCCTCAGGGGGACTTTGGGGCAATATCCAGTTAGACTGGAATGTGAATGTGTGTGATTCTGACCAGGGGCTGGCACAACTGTCTCTCACTCCTCCTGCAGAGAGCCTATGGTCGCTCCTCTCAGCAGTGTTATTCCTCCCCAGCACCCTATTAAAACTGCTCTCAACACATGGAACTGGCTTCAACCATAGTAGACAAGCAGCTCCCCAGAGCCTAACCACTGACGCTTGAATCCAAACCACACAAGACCTCAGAGTACACAAGTGTGGAAAAATTAACTCTACTCTCTACAGATGTCAGATTCAAATTTTAACTTTGTAAGAAGAAAAATCAAATAATTCAGAGTTTAAAACTTAGACAAGATGTGTCAATTCAAAGACTTCTTTTTAAAAGTGTTTTTTATGTACTGGCATTTTTTCCCTTCATCATGATAGTGACAGTGCAGAGAGGCAGGAAAGGCGGTGGGGGGGTGGGGGTGAGGGGGTGACATGCAGCAGAGGGTCTGGGCTGGATTCAAACCCAACCCGCTGTGGTGCAGACTCAGTCTTAATACATAGTACATGCTTAACTGGAGCTCCTGGTGCAGCCCAGCTCCAAGATTTCTAAGATATTTTAAAAGCCTTTTGAAACATTAACATAATTTTATGTACTGTATTGTAAATGTAATATATAATGGTGTGGTACTTACTTTAGATTTTTAGTAATACATAAAAACATGAATATACAAACATATCCATACATAAATTATAATATGTAAATACATTTTAAATATGAAGTTGCACATATGGTCGCCAACATAGGCTACTACGCTAACTAGAAAACATTCTGAAAACTTAATTTATTTAATAATATATTTAGCTGTACTTTTTCTAATGGTCAGTGGAAAAATCATCTTCTCTGATAAATATATTCTCATGTTGTTCAACTCACAGTAGCTAAATTAGCTCTGGCTCTGTTTTAATTAACCTACCCTAATAACCTACCCAAAAGTATCAATCAGAATAAAGAACCAAATCGATCAGCCTCTACTAACAATGCATTTGTTGAATTTTGTTCATCAATCTCTCAAAAAAAGCTCTGCAATTTAAACAACTGTTTTGTCAATATGAAACAAATAGGCTAGCACCCAATTCTTTCATTTAAATCTTAACAAAAAAAAACTGTAAAAGTAAAACAAAAACATTTCCTTTTCCAACAAATTATTCTCAGAAAAAAACTAAATGTCACCATGCAATGGAGTTTATGAGTTGAGCCTCAGCATTTCCAGCTTTTAGGAACAATCTTCTCAACATAAGGATCCTAAAATAATACAGGCAATGGATTAAAATGGCCTGTCATCTAAAATGTGTTTTTACACAGTGGTTAAGGGCTCCACTCCCCTGTTCCTCTCAGTAAACTTCGGGGGGTGTGTCTCCATTTCCTTTGTGAATTATGCTAACTTTAGCAGATGGTAGTAATTTACAGAAAGCTACTCTTTGTGTTAAAGGCAGAGCTAACACTGTATTGGTATTTTGTGTTAAAATGCCATAAGTGGGACACAATGCACACATCCTTTAAGACTTTAATGAAGAGACTTTAAGTTCATAACTTGGTGACAGAGGAGATGACTGTGTTAGCGCATTATTTTGTCCTTTATGATGAACAAATCAGAACAACTGAAACACAGTTTCATACTCTCAATTTTCAAATTAAAGCAGATGCAATGAACATATCGATAAATTCACTACATGAACCCCAAAGTATACTCCTAAGTCTTGTTTTTATGCCCTCTACACTATGAGGCCATGAATCCCCAGGGTTTGTTTACTCTCATGTACAAGCATGTGGAGTTATGTAGAGCGATGTGTTGCACAGAAAGCATTCCCCTGCAGTTTACTGTGGGCTTGGCTGGGTATGGCAGATGTCTGCAACAGTGCTGTGCTCCGAGTTGAGGGCTCCATTTCAAAGGCCTGTTTACTGGCAAGCCTTAATAGGAAGTGATCTTAAAGTGTTCCTTTAAACATGTCGGAGGCTAATGGTTTAATTTGCTCCGGGTATTGCTCTGTCTAATGAGATTTAACATGTGCTCCCAAGTGCACTGCTACAACACTCATCTTTTGGAAAGAGAGACATAATTTCCTCTGTTCATTTATAACACTGCATGTCTTTTAATTCTCCATATCATGAATTTTTCCCTCATTCCTGCACTTGATCTTCCTTATGAGACTGATTTTGGCTTTCTGTTTGTGTGTTGCTAACATACTGAATTGTGTGTTTATGACTGTGTGTTGTGTGTACAAATTGTATGCTCATGTATTTTTAAATATGTCTTTCTAGTCCTATTTGTCTGTGATGGACTGGTGATCTGTTCAGACTGTTCCCCGCCTCTTGCCCAGTGTTAGCTGGGATAGGCTTCAGCCCCCCACAACCCTCAAGGATAAGCAGTATAGATAATGGATGGATGAATGAATAGTCCTATTTGTATTTTCTGACTGCACAATATGTATGAGTGTGACCTGCTCAGTAGGGTATGTGTTTAAATATCTTACATTTTAGCAACATACTGAGGCACTTAAGGAGATATTAGTGAGTTGCTAGGCCTGCAAATCGTGTCATTAATTTGCTTGCGCACCAAAGAGTGTGTGTGTGTGTGTTGCTGCTGCATATGTGTGTACACACCACAGCAGAGCTAGGTGCAGGACTGAACAGTGATGGATTGGGTCCCACAGGCCTCTGGTGTGTTCATTTCTAGAGTCCAGTCGGTGGCTCAGGTCATCCCAGGGATCAAAGGCTACGACTGGATCACAGCAGCATCTTTCTCTCTGGTCCAGGGACTTATATCCCCCTCTCTCTGGAGGAAGATAGATAGAAAGTTATATGAGTATTACAGCTTCTTCATTCACCTCTCTCAGATAAAGGACTCTATACTGGGGCAAGATATTTCTCTGTCATTTCAATTCTGATTTGTTTTGAAGATGATTTCACATCAAATTCTCCCCAGAGACTGAACATTATCTTGTTGCTGCAAAGCTGGACCCCATAATGACTTTCCCTTTAAAGTCTGACCCTTTACTTTGACCCCTACCTCAGTGGAAACATGATGTAGAGCTAACTTTGTGTATATTTTTTTTTGTGTGTGTGTGTTAACTGATTTGATGATACTCACTATAAAGCTGTCTAATTTCAATTCAATTCAATTTTATTTATATATCACTGAATCACAACACAAGTCATCTCAAGGCACTTTTCATTTAGAGCAGGTGTAGACTGTACTTTTTAAAATATAGTATTTACAGAAAGAGACCCAACAAATCTAATTCAAGTGAATACCCCAAATAGAACAATCATATATTCATCACAGTGAGATTTGCAGTCTTTTACTTTCAAACGTGCAACCTTCCAGACAGCCATAGGTTTGCATTTGTTTCGCTACAGCCTTCAAAGACTTAGGAGGTTGGTAACCCATCACAAGTCAACACTGAGTCTGCTTAAGAAAAGAAAGAAAAAAAGAGGAAATTTGAACAAAAGAAAAAACAGAAACTTAATATATTGAAAATCACATACCATTTCCCACAAACCCAACTGATGCAGGTTCAGTATCACTTGCTTTACAGACAAAGACCAGTTTGTTGTTGTGAGTCTCCCTCATGAAGACATGACAGTAACAACAGCCTGATAAGGCAAGGTAAAAAAGGAATAGCTATGATGATTCAATTTAGGTGGAAACATTTAATGGAAGCTATAGATTTTTTTTGATGTGAAACCATTTTTTGTTTTTATTTTTACTTATTTATTTATTTAATGTTGAATGTGAACCAAGAAGTCCAGTTAAATGGTTTAAACTCAGCAGCTCTTCCATTGTGCCACAGACAATATGGTCAGTATATGGTCAGCATAATACTATTATTTCATTCAATGATTAGACTCACTACAAAGCTATAAATGCAAAAAAAAAACAAACAAAAAAAAACAGAACAATTGTATGCTCCACTGAGATTAATTGCTATTTGGTCTTAAAGCTGCTAAATGTTCTCAGACCTTTATCACTCGATTCACTGTAGCCACACAAGATGATTTTTAGATCACTAAATGGAGGACTCGGCCATTAATGTGTAAGTCCTCAATCTTTTCAATAATTTATCAAAATTGAAACGTGTTCCATTATGCATTTACAGAAACAATCATGAATGTCTATTAAATAAATGTAATGTAAATTTCCCACAAGTGGGATAAATAAAGTCTATCTTAATCTCTTAAGATATATAAATTAGGGCGGGCATGTAGGCCCTTGTTACAGTGAGCACAGTATAATCTAAAGTATAAAGCAAGCAGACCTATTGGCCACTCTCCAAATTACATTCAATTTGATACTTTCATTTGGAGGGTTAATTAATTTTAAGTCTGGAGACGTTTAAATCTCTTAATCAGTGAATTTCATGGGACTCAACAGTCCTCTTCAGGAACTTTCCCATCAGTCCCCTGCTTTTTTCAGTCTGGTTCCCATCTTACCAAACAGAGTATGTGAGGGGTTAGATGCTAGGGATAAGATCTTCTGGGTAAACCTCCATGAAATGGAGCAATGGGATTATGGGGTCCATGAAAGTCTCAGGCAATCCTCTCTGAAATGGATTGCCCTTATTCACATCTGCTTTTCATCTCCTTTTTGTTCTGTTATTTTTCTCCTAAATCCATTAGTCTAGAGTGTTGCTTGTCAATAGTGACTTCAATACTGATGAACTATGGTGGTCTACAGGCAGAATGGCTCACCTGTACAGGGCCAGCAGATACAACACATCTTGTGTTGTGTTGTGATGTTAACAACCCAGTCTAAAAATTGTAGGGTTGGTCTGAGTAAAAACCTCATATCCATCTAATGAAAATAATGTGTGATGACATTGATAAAAATCATACAGATTTGGTCCAAAATGTCAAATTGTCATTAAATTCCCTCGTTGCTTGCTCTGACATTGATGTTGCTATAACACAAAGCAGTACTGAGGCAGCTCCCGGCTGGAAAAGAGGCACATTTTTTTGATGATTTTTTTCTAAATAACTATAATACCTTGACCAAAAAATTTCATGGTTCGTAGCTCTGTGTAGGATTGATACAGAGCCTAGTAAATGTTGAATGGCAGTTACCTTTATTGACACTACTGCAACACAGAGAAGAGAGAAGATGTCAGAGGAGATAATGTTTATGAAAATGGAAGGATGAGTTTTCTGAGCTTGTTTGAGAGACATGTAAAAGCCAACCAAGTGGACCAATCACAGTTGTTATGGTCTGCAATTCCATAACATGTAGTTTCTAGGGAGGTGTATGTCAGGCTACAGAGTAGGATATGCAGCTACGCAGTATCTATACTGTAGCTACAGCAGTGATTCAAAACTGGCCTTAACACAGACTTTGTATTCTATATACCTCATCATCTGACTTCCTCCTTTGCTCCCATCATACTACAGCCAATAGAGGGCTTTGTCACTTGAACATAAGTACGTTGGTTTGAGGCATTTGCTGGAACCACTGAGGCTAATTCGTACAACTGCTGGATGTCACTTGACAATAAAACTATAACTACTATGTAACTATAGTTTGTAATCAGAATTGGACCTGAACATTTGTGGCACACTGCAAAGTGGCCTACTATGGTGGCACAACAAGCATGAAAGCTTATCTGATTGCTGTTAGTAGCAGGCTATTGTTTGACGTTGTAAAAAACCATACTAATAGCCAAGCTTAGCTTAGCATCAGTCCCCTTGATGAAGCTGTTTAATATGAGGAGTAATGTGGGAGCATCTGGCAAAATATAGAGTAGTCCAGCCTAATGCAGCGCTATGTCGTCCATCTCAGCTTAGAACAGAATGATGTTCAGCACCCAGCAAAGAATGTACTGTCAACATAATACAGAGTATTACTGTATTGTATTACTGATATATTATGAAAGTGGTACATCAGGTGTTTAGAACAATAAATTAATAAAGGAACAGCTGAGTTATTGATCACAATAGACTATGATTATGATAAGAGTGTGATTAGAGATGATCATAAAATACATTACCATAATAAAACAGACATTCATATGAGAATATATGAAATTTTATATCCTAGAAATTAACTTTATTTTAGGAAGTATCACAGAAACCTCTCCTGTCAGCAGGTAAATCCCACTTTGTGTATGTACAGTACAGTTTTAACCTAGGTTTTCTGATTACATTAAGTAATCATTTGTGTCAGTAAAGTTGTCCTGTCAGTGCCCTCTTCGCAGCATGGTGCAGAAACAATCCCCAAGCCACACTAGCCCTTCTCTCTCTCAGCTGCTATCTTTAAATTGAAATATTGTGATTATTCCCCTGGTTCAGGAGAGGCTAGCTGTAATCGCCAGACAAATGATGTGGAAAAGCAATAAAAAGCCACTCCCGGGAGACTCTTCTAGCTGGCCGAGTGACACAGGCCATGAGGAATACGAGCTGCCGATGTGTCTATAGAGAGTGATCCAAGTTGTAGCAAAGCAGTGCCTCAGAGCCATAGATCTGCACTGCTTAAAGGGGATTTGACTAAACAAATGGCAGCATATGGTAGATGAGAGAGAGGAGGGGAGTCGAGAAAGGGAGAGGTGGCATTGTTTTCAGAGAAAGGATTGGGGGGCTGTAGTGAGTGGGGGTCCCATGTCTCTCCTCCCTTCTTCAATCTTTCATTATGTTGTCACACTCTAGCTGCGTGCTTCCAGTAACACTTTAATTAGCCTCCATGAGTTTAATTGTGCATGTATGTCTGCCAGCTTGTTTTGCTGTGTAAATCTGTCTTGTTTGTTTTTTTTCCCATTCTGAATATCACTCCTGTTACCTCTGCTGCAGGAAACACTGTGCACCTTCAAGTTTAATCCCCAATTCTTCTTCTTCTTATTATTATTATTATTATTACAACTCAAACAAAATTATCACATCATAATGTAAGTATAGGTTGTCTCAGGTTATGCCTCCCATATAAGCTTTGGTATTATTTCAAGATCATTTTGACCACAACATTTTTAATCTAAACAGATACTTGCAAGTGGACAGAAATAAGCTTTCCCTGTAGTGTCATTTTATTCCTTAGTTTTACCTATTTATGGTGCATAAAACTGATGTGGGATTTTATCATCTTTTATGTGGGTATTTCTACTGTACATTTAAAAAAATAAATAAATAAAATCAAATAAATAAAAAGAGGACTGAGGAGCAATATCATGTATTAGAGTGTGCAGGGATGAGGGTGTTATATAGATTGTGGGGTGGAATAAGTTGACTTGATTTGATTTATGAGTAAATTACACACAAACAGACAAAACAGGCAAAAGAGACAAAAGGCAAAAATTCCTAATAGATCAACAATTTTCCTGTAATTATTGTGTTTTTTGTATTTTTACTCTTGCTTATCTGGTTACTCCTGTGAGTCAGTATTTAAACCATCATGGGAACATTAAGACTCAAAATCTGAATGAAGATTGAATAAATGCTGCTTTGACTAAGTGACCAATCATGGCCCAGCATATACAGCAGTTAAAACCATAATACTCTTAGTTGACGACCAGACCACACTCACACATCCTAATAAAAACAAGCAATCAAAGTAGCTCTGGAAGTCCTCCTCTGTTTTTTTCTTCCCTTATTCTTTGTGGTAAAACAAGGAGCAGGCAGTTTGCTGGCAGTAGGAGGTTTAGCAGCCTGGAGCTAACGGGAGCATCAAACCACAGCTGTGTACTTCCAGTGTATGTGTCTGGAGCTGCTGTGTTGCTGTTGCTGCTGCTACCACTTGCCTCCGTCTCCTCCCTTCTCTGGCCTAATCAACAAAACAGCCTCAGCTGCCCCTTCGGATCCCCTGCCAGGGTCCCTATCATCCTCTGATCAAATATTAATGTGTGATACTGAGCTTGCTCACTAATCCAAAGCCAATTAATATTATCTGTCAATTATTTACAGATCCTGAGGTGCGGAGGCAGATCCCCGAGGACTATATCGACCAGGTTCAGAATATGTAATTGACTTCCTCTTTGCCCCCCCCCCCCCCGAAAAAAAAAAAAAAAACACAACCCTGGCCTCCCTTCATTCTTCCTTCATCTCCCCCTCTTGTATTTTCTTTCATTTTTTCCCTCTCTTTTCATCTCCTCCTTCCTTTTTTGTTTATGTGTGTCTTTTAAGGCCTAAATGGTTGTCTTTTCGGTGTTTCAGGGTGAGCGGCGCAGGATGCTGCCTGAGCATTAGCATTGCTGATATATCTGACATTGCGGGATGGGGTTGGTGGGGGGCTGAGCTCAGCTAAGGCTTTGTGTCTGACTCTTACACATACATTGCAGTCAGGGAATACTGTTATTAGTTTTTATCAGTGATGCGCAACAACATGACATATGTTTCAAATCCCCATGCCTAGTGATTTGGGTTGTTAGCTCCAATCACTTCCATTGTTATTCCAGTAGACGCTGAATTTGCTTTTTGGCACACATTTTCCCTTTTAAGGCAGCCTTGCAAGTGGTAGCTTGGATAAGTAATACCCACACACCTACACACACAGACACACATACACACACACCAGTAATCACTCATCACTGTTTGTCACTGACTGTTTTTGTCCTTTACTTTCTTTCTCACTCATTTGATGGCTGAGAGAAGCGGTGGCTCTGTGGTAATGGAGTTTTCACCCTCAGAAGTCTTTATTTCACACGGTAAAGAGACTCTGCTGTAGCCGCTGCCTCTTTTAGCTTATGTGGCTGTCTGTGCAGAGGTGTCGGGGGTGGAGGGTGGGGGTCAGGGAGGCCTGGTAGTGATGGTGGTGTTTGGGGCGGGGGTGGAAGGGAGACTGGTATCTGAGAGGGAATAATGATGGACCGTCATTTGGATCCCTTGAGCCACAAAGCTAGCTCTTCTCCCTCTACAGAGGGGGAGAAGAAAAGCTGCAGAAGAAAGGCAGGATGAAAGAAGGGGGAGTTGTTTCTGACAGTGTATTTGTGCTGCTACTAAACTCCTATCACCTCCCATAATGCACTTTGACCTGCCAGAGTCACAAAATGTCGAGGTTTTAGTCCACTCCTCTGTCCTTCAATTTTCCAACATCGTCTACCTCATGATGTGATGTGCCATTGGTTTGTTGTACGGTATATGTTGCACTAACTACCTCCTCTGCCCCGAGTTCTGCCTTCATCAGGTCTTTGTATGCTGCTCGTTCTAATAAGTATAGCAGAGTTGTTTTGCCTGTGTTATTCCCCCCCGTTAAATATGTGCAGGAAGATGGCTTCCTCTCGTTAGCCGTGCCTTCACTGCTCAGATCTTATCGTTTGTGGGAACGATTTAATCTGATATGTAAATATAGCGTTTGATCCAAAGCGATAGTCTAACGAGCAAAAATCTCAGCTTTTCTCCGCCTTTCCTGCGCTGGTAATTAAAACAAAGCCTGTTTGGGCTTTTCTCTTCCATCTCCTGTCTTTTCTGTCTGTCTCTTCCTCGTCTTTCTGCCTTCCTTTCCTCTTCTCTAACTCTCTTGTTCCCTGTCTCTCTGTGTCTCTTTGACACGGGTGCAGCGCAGTCTTGATTTTTACACGTTTCATCCTTTACGTTAGGCAGCTGCTGCATATTTTGTCAGAGCTGTTGCTATGAAGTACGTTTGTCATATTGGAAATGCAATGTTTGAAGCCAGGCTCTTTTGAAGTGGCTGATGTGAGGTTGTTTTAACTGGAAGGCAAAGGGACGGCAGTAGCCTGTAATGGGGGAGTATTCAAATGACTGACCTCTAGATGACAGACCCAACCAACTGCGCTATGAATAAACAGCAGCTTGATGTGGCGCTTTACGCTGCGCTTTGTTCAGGTGTTGATATTATGTTCCTATCATACTGCCTGCTAAATGACTGAAGGTCACTGGAGTCTGTGGGATGGCACTGAGATCCATTTAGCTAAAAGCTGAACAGTGAAAAGACTACAAGTGAGTGCACAGAGCCAGTCCTCTTGGTGATGTGTGTGTGTTTGTGTGTGTATGAATCATGATGAACATATCACTGGTGAGTCTTCAAATCCATATGAAGATATATTTACTTTATCTATAATAAAGAAGAGGATGATTCGCCTATTTCAGTCCTGGCTGACAAAAAGCACATTTAGCTAAGTACTGCAAATCGTAGAAAGCTTTGTTGCACTACTGTGTTGTGCTGCATTTATGTCTTGGCTATGTGAAGCTAGACTGATTTTTGACTAAGTGGCAGTTATGTTACAGCTCATTAATTGAGTTTCAGTTTAGATTCCAGTCGTGATTCAACATTGCTTCTTTTTTTTTTCTTAGCTATTTCACCCTTATTGGAGATATGATTGTATAGAAACATATTAAAAACAATGGGAGAGAGAAAGGAGTATGACACACACTAAAGGTCTCTGCCCCAATCTTTTGCTTCTTTCTCATCCAAACTTTCATGTAAATTTTCTTTATTATGTACACCTAAATTGAAACAGCTAACAGGCAACATATTTTTTGAATGAATGAAGTGCCACACTTATTAAAGGCAGCAGAGTGAGTAGGAGGCATTTGGGGTGGATGGAGGATGTACAAACTACAGAACTGTCACACTAGAGACCAGGTTCACATCAACAGTCCCATCTGTAGTTCAGGCAACAAAAGCCCTTTGGTTAGGTTGGGGAAGATTGTGGTTTTGGTTAAAATGAACACACTGTGTCTGAAGTCATTGAAAACATTTTCTGTATGTAAATTAATTTCTTCATTCTGTTTTGATTAAACATAATATGGTTGCAGAGTTAGGTTGTGTAGAAACATGATTTCTGGGAGACAGGGTTGGTTTAGGACCTGGAGAACATCCTTGAATTCATGTCCCAATTGATCCAGAAGCTTTTACGTTCATAAATTATAACATAACAGTCATAAAACCAGACTGTCTTAACGATGTTGTTCTCTGCCCTCTTTTCTCTTTCCGATTTGCCTGCCCTTCTCCCTCACCCTCATGCTCTCCCATTTATCAAATGATTTATTGATTAATGAAGTGATATGGTATTCCTCAGTGATATTGTTTCACATATATAGACATCTGTGTTTTCATCTTATTTCTCAGGTTCCTCTGTAGTCCTTATTGGACTACTATGAGTGGTTCATCGCAGTTTGCTGAGCTACAGTGTTCTTCTCTTTTTTGTGGTGTGAAGTGACATCTCTCATAGAGATCTGCTCTGTATGGCTTTTGAGATGTCCTTGCCTAGTGGTTTGGGGTCTGGTGTTGGGCCAGAATTTATTTTTGTTTCAGGTCCTGTGGTATTCTTTGTTTTGTCTATGATAAGTATTATGTTTATTAGCATGTTAACAGTGTGCCTTAATTGTACAACCTTCTCATAAAGTTTTTGACCCATTACGCCCTCAGCTTATGTTTGAATTTTGTTTAAATTCTACCATTAATTCCTGTAGAAAAGATCTTTTCTAACCTGAATGTAACACAACTGATTAATGAACCATTAATGATCCACTTGACTGGATATTTGTCTCACATCCAAACAGAATTTTAAAAGTTTCCATTCCAGTGTATCCTGACTTGTTTATTAATGACTTGATTGGTATTAATTTTGATATGATCCAAATAATACCAGATATACAAAATGCTTGGTTGATTAACATGTCCCCTGGAACTCATACAAGTGAAAGGCAACTCTGAACTCATACAGTGGGGTCCAAAAGTCTAAGAAGTCTAAGTCCATATTTAATATTTAATTACTCCTTAGAATGCCTTTCTGATCATTTTAAAAACCTAAATAATTTTGGAGAAAAGTAAAGGTATGATATTGTGATTTGATAGAGAGCTTTGAAATGTATCCACTTTGTTTAATTTGTGATTACCTACATATGATTTGCCTGCTATATGAACATGTAACATGTGTCCATAAAGATGGTGACACACTCCATCCCAATAATGATAGACCTATTTCAGTGATTTGTTCCATTGCTTATATATTTGAAAAAAGTATTTCTAACTAATTATCTTACCTTAATAATTCCTAACTCGATTTCTGATTTTTGTTTTAGACCTAACAACAGAAGTACTGCTTTCTTAAAGTTCACTGATTATGTTTTTTTTCTGTGTCTGATCTCACCAAAGGTGACCTAGTTGTTAACTTCCTGTGAAGCTTCATGTTAACTATATGTTCAGTCATCTGCCAATGAAACTATTATACATCAAAATCTTCTACATAAGAAATTCAGAACTCTTTGAAGTTTGACTTTCATATTTTCTTTGTCCATCACATCTCAATGACTCACCAAGATCCTCTGGCTCTGGTTCTGTCAGATTGGAATAATTTACCTGTACACATGCATTCTATGCCTTCAGTCTCAAAACAAATTGCATGTGTTATCAGTAGTACTGACTCTTACTACATAGTCTGTGCATTTTCTTGTCCATTGGTTGGACAAGAAGAATATTTACACTGGTTGTAAATATTGTCAGAAAGGATTCAGACCCCAACAGTTTTTTTTCACTTTTTTAATAAATTTGAAAAAAAAAAGTTATTATGGAGTATTGAGTGTATTAAATATTGGATATGTTTATTTTTATATGGTTGTTATGTGTTATTTCTCGTGTCCTGTGTTGTTTTGGGGTGGCACGGTGCAGTGGTTAGCACTGTCGCTTCACAACAAGAAGGTTCCACGTTTGAGTTAAAAGTTTCCTGTATTTTTTTAAACCCCCACCCCCACCCCGACCCTTAATGGATAAGATAAGCTGTATAGATAATGTATGAATGAATGGATGTATTGTTTTGCCTCTTTGTTCTTGTAAGTGTTTGTGTTGGGACCTCCTTAAATAATGATAAATGACACAAACATTTAACCATTTTATTTGTTTAGTTCCAAATCATTGCTGCCTGAAACCAAAATATGCCCCAGTCACTGATAAAATAATCCCAGTTTTAAACTTTTGAGTTTAACTGGGGGGCTTTTGGTTCCCCAACCTGTATTTTTTGCTGTTAGTTTTCCTGTTCACAGTTGCAAATATGATGACATGAAGAACACTGATTTTCAAATGCACTAAAGATTTCATGAACAGAAAATCTGCTTCCCAGAGTTTGGAGGGAGGGGTAGAAGAGCTTTGATAGGGATACAAGTAAAGAAGGGGACAGAAGCCAAGAAATCTGGCTCTTTGCTTTGATACACCACCTTCAACTTCTGGGCCCAGCTCTGTTGACTTGATATTCTCCTAATTAATTTGTCTGCAGTTGGGTTACCTTGATGAAAGATTGCGTTTGGAGGGAGATAACACCTGGTAGCATATGCTGCAGGGACTCACAGCAAGGCAACAGAGTGCCAGGTGCAGATAACAGACAGGACGATTCAGCAGATTGAGTATATGTTTGGGAAGGAGAGGATACGCACATGTGCACGCACACACACACACACACACACACACACACACAATACGTATCTGAAAAAGTCATACAAGTCAATATTTCATGCAAACAACTCAATTTCCTTAATTTATTACTATTATTATTATTATTATTATTATTATTATTTAGCTCTTCAGATATTCAAGAACTCTGTCCTGTAAAAACTATGTTGGTTTACAAATGATTGTTGAGTAAGAATCATAATTCAGTGTTGCTGGATTCAGCTACTCTCTAGCATGGGTAAAGTTCAAATTCAGCTCTCAAACAACAGAAACACATTGTCAGAGTGGTTTTGTCATGAGAGATAATTCTGTGCTGTCAGTCAGGGACGTCAATCAGGGACGTGGGGGCACGTGCCCCAGTATAAATGAGCTGTGCCCCAGTATAAATGCCACGCTTAATTCTCAGCAACAATAAATATTTATCATTGCATTAATTCAGATAATAATTACAGCATACTGATGGGAAAAGAATATACGTATTTCTACTCAAACGTGTAGCGAGAGTGTTAAAACAGAAACTGTAGCCCACCTGTGCGCAGTTTGAGGTCTGGTAACGTAACACAACAACAGCAGTGTTTCTCCTACCATTGCCTTGACTGGGCAGCCCACGAATGCGGCAGTGCACAGGAGTGGAAGAGCCGCAGCAGAGACAGGTTGACAACTCGCCAGGTTAAGTGCAAGTGTTACAAGTCTGTAAAATCCAAGATGGACAGACGCCAGACGTCGGAAAAGTCCACAATAAACCCAGACCACAATATCAGCGGGGTTTTTTTTGTGTGATCTGCCAACGGTGGCTTTGCTGTCAGGGTGGCTAGCCCTAGTCCTCTCCTCTGACATCCGTATATAACTATAATATAACCCCCAGCATCTTTGCTAGTAGCTTTCCTAACCATAAGTTAATCATATTTTATTTACCGTAATCACTATCCATTCATTAATTCAAACATTAATCTTGGTGATGCAGATGTTATAGGAAGCAATGATTTGACAAAAGTTTGCATAGGATGTAGACTTTTTAGATTTTGCAAAATTGTCCTCACTCTCCAGTGTACTTTTTTTTTCAATATTTAACCAAAACCATTATCTCTCATTTCATCTTGAGCTTCATGTCATGGCTGGTCAATTGTTTTCTACAGTGTGAGCATAAAAGTTGCAGGTTCTGGCTGCATAGGAAGTCTGATTAAATTAGTGTGCATTAACATAATCTACAAGATGACTAAAAATGCAGTGTTTGACAAGCTCCAAATTTTGGCACCCAATCTGAGTGAACATTTTTTGTCTCAAAAACAGTAAAGTGCAAACTATTCTCCACTGGCAGCTTCCTTCCAAAAATATCTACTGTGGTATCAGCCCAGAATAACCCTTCATCAGTGGAAGCCCACAGCTCAACATTCAGCATCAGGTTTCTGTCAGGGCAGTGTGCAGCACTGAAATGGAGCTTGGCTGGGTTTTGAAGAGCGGCAGGTCTGCCGCTGAATACCACCTTGTGTTTTGGGTCCTGAGAGGAGCGCCCCAGCAGCTGCCCTCCTTCATGCCTGTTTGTCAGGAGCTGTCGATAAGTCCCACACTCTCTCTGCTTTAACGGGGAAGGGAAGAAAAGGCTGAAATAGGATGCTTCCTGCCCTTTAACATGCCAGAGGCTTCGTTAAGGGAACCTGTGAAATCAGTTTAATAGGTTGACATCACCCCTGGGCCTCCATGACCCAGCCCTCCTGAGACCCTCCTCTCCTCTCTGATTCCTCTCTTCTTTTTCTCTCACTTTCTTCCTCTTTCGTCTTCCTCATCACCTCTTCTTTCCTCTGCTCTGCTCTTTATAAAATCAATTTTCTCCTCTTCATTCTTCTTGTCCTAACATCTTTTGTTTTTCTCATTTTCTTCATTTTGTTTCCATTTTCTTGTGTTATTTTTTTCCTGTTTATGCTCTTCTTGTGTTTCATCATCTCCTTTTTCCACTCCAATTCCACTTCCAATTCGCCCTCATCTTCCATTTCCTCTCATGCCATTTATGATTTTTTGCTTCTGTTCTTCTTGACTTTCGCCACCTTCTCTTCACATTTTTGCCTTCCTTTCTTTTCCCCTCCTTTCAGCTTTTGTGTTTTGTCTTCACTTTCACTTTCCTTTCCTACCTTCTCTTATCCTTCTTCTAAATCTTCCTCTCTGTGCATTTTGCCTTGGCAGCAGTGTTTTGTAGTCAGTCTAATGGGGGATAGCTCTATTTTTCATCCAGCTGACCTTGATGAAAACAGGGGAGCAGGCCAGTTTGAGGATGACCCTGAGTCTGCCTGAACCCACCTGACATTAGTGAATAAATTATAGTGTGGGCCTCCTGTTGGGGATGGCTGCTGAAAGGGAGATCACTCCGCCTCCTCTTATTTATTCTCTTTTCCTCTTTCTTCAGACACTAACGCCGGGAATGTGACGTTAATGTGCATACCGGCTGTTTGAACTACCGACCACAGGTCAGCCACTTTAATAGAGAGGTTCAAACCTCTCTCAAAGGGATAGCAGCCCGACGCCTCCATTAATGTAGAGCAGGAATGTAGCCATAAAACAGCACTTCCTCATGTAAGGTTTCCGTGGGTAGTGCTGGGACCCTGGTGTTTTATCCTCTCTCCTGCCAGGAAAACTGCAACCAGAATGACAGAATCAAACAATCACTATAATTCTTTAACTCTTTTCACTGTGTGTCAAATGGTTTCATGTTTGTTTTGGATTTTTGGTTTCTGACTTGGAACATGGAACAGCTCTTGCTGTATTTCCAGGTTGCATCACAGGAGGCTTGTGATGGTTGTGGGTTGTATCTGCCTTCTCCTCTCACGGTTTTGTTTGACTATTTATGTACTGTGAATATTTTGTCTTCTGGATATGATATGAGGATTGTGTGTGTGTGTGTAAAAGTGTGTTGTGTTTCTCTGTGCTGGGTGTGTGTGTGTGTGTGCAGTATGGGTCCTGACACTGCCTGGATGGTTATGGCTGCCCATGGCTGTAGGCAGGCCTTGGGGGGTGCAGGCCCTCTCCTGGTGGGGATAAAAGCAGGAGGCATCTGGCTCCAGCGGAGCTCCAAAAACTCAAAGTAGCCTAAGATCCCCATCTCCTAGTTTAGCCAAACAAGCTGGACTAATCCCAACTATCAGGGGATGCTCTGTCAAAACAAGCAGCAGGGCCCTTAGGCAAGCCTATCCACCGAGTAGTGAAGGGCCGCAGAGAGAGGGAGAGAGGGAGAGAAGGAAGGAGGCCCTCCCATTAGCATAATGCCTCTCGGTAGCGAGCTGGTGTGCTGGCCTGACAGCCTGAGCACAGGGGCACAGCGTCTCACAGGGGGTTTGCTCTCAGAGATGGGGCAGAGGGGGCAGCAGTGGAGATGTGGGAGCTTTCTGGCTTAAATCAGTGAGGGGCAAAACCCAGCCCTGCCTGCTGATGGCAGTTCCTCCTCTCTCCCTCTCTCTGTCTCTGTGATTTCTGCTCCTCTGGCTTATTTTTAGTAGCCTTCATCCTCCAAAAGCAGGTTGAGTCCTCTTCTCTCTGAATATGTAGGCCTATGCCCTGAGCTCACCGTTGTTCACCCAGTTCACCAGCTACATCACTACCTCACAAAACTATTCTGGTGCTGCTGATCCTCTGTTGTGGCTACCTGCTGGAAAGCAGCTATGAATTTGTGTCAGGAAAAAAGAACTGCTTGACACACAATACACTATAAATCTCACTCTTCCATATGAAATATTGATTTAGCATGCTCATTATCCTTCATAGATGTCTTTTGATATTCAGATGACTCTCTTTTCTCTTAAAACCCTTGAAACAGCATCACACATTGAAAATGTGCACAAATCAAGTGAAACCATTCCATCTCCTTTTGTCACCATTCAGTGGCTTTTAATTTTGTATATGTAGAATGGCTAAATGAAACAAATGAGTTAGCTGTATGTGTTATTAACCCTAATGGGAACATAATGGGGTTAGCTCAGGCCACATAATAATGAATATCAATATCAGCAGCCTGGCCTTTTATTAAAGCCTTACATCATCTCTCAGACACATAATTTGAGAGGGGACCAAGTGGGAGGATATTTTTGGTTTGGTAAATTATGCCTTTCTTCTACATTTTGTTGTTGATAGTCACAGCTTTACCTTAAACATTTTGTTCGTGATTCTTGCACATATTGTCATAATATAGTGATAACAGCAGTTTTTCAATGGCCATAGATACAGTATTTATGATTTCTGAATGGCTGTTGGAAGCTACCGCTTAACTAAAACATCCTTTTAAAAATAGGAAACCCTGTCTGCCTTGAGTCCAGCCAGTCCTGCTGGGATTGTACTTGGACTGGTTCCAGTTGATTATCATTTCAGCCCACTGTCACTCATAAGGAGGCAGGTTCCCGGGCCCAATTATCTTTGAAAACCCAACCATGGAGGCCGGATGTGATCAATGAGGCCGATGCCAGCATCGATATGCTCCGAGTCAAGTCTATTGATCAGCGGACACGTAGAGACAGACGTTTTGAGCTGTATAATGTCAGCAGGCCTGGCGGGTGCAGGGCTGGAGGGGAGGTGGGGTGGAGAAGGGGAGGGTGGAAGGTTGAGAAGGTTGTGGTGGTGGTGGGTGGGTGGGATGGTTTGGGGGGCTGTACTGGGAGCCTCAGGTGTGACAGAAGAAGTGACAGTTTGCTGGGGCCCAGGGCCCCCGGGGAGGGGATCAGGACCTGCCCTGGCTCCCAGCCTCCCAGCTCACGGCAGCAGGGTGACGAGCCGCCCCAACAGCCCCTCCCACTGCCGCTACCGCAATTAAAAGTCTGGCTCAGTTGCAGGCTGGAGTGCAATAAAACACAGAGCACAACAACCCTCTCACCTTACGCTTAGGGACTGGGACACACACACATGCTGAGACACTTCTTCATCTCTTTCACTCTGTTCTCTGAAACACATCTCTGCTCAGATCGACATTTTCATATTACCAAACTTAAGTGAGAGCTCTCTCTGCTTTTTTGGATCTTCCCACTCTACAATTTCTTTGTATGCACTATTTTTTTTAGTTCATTTATTTTAGGAAATGAACTATACCCAGTTCAGTAACCTGATGACTGCAGAGCACCTTGACTGCATTTTTTTTCTTTGTTCATTGCCCACATTTTTAGAATTCTTGCTTTCTAATATCTGCACATGGCAACTACACCATGGTTGAGATTGGGGGAAGCTGGTGTGTATAGAAAATAAAATATGATTAGGGTGTGTTTAGGGGCACTTGCTTAGTGGAACAGTAAATAAAAATCTACAGCCACAAGAGCGGTATGTTAATTTAGCATAAAGACTGGAAATGGTGAAACAGCTAGTCTGGCTCTGTCCAAAGGTAACAACATCCATTCATTACTGTTATATATGTATAATCCATAGGTTTTTTTTAAAGTATAATATGTGGTTATATGGGGGTTAAGGACTATTTCTGAGTCTACCCACCCACAAGATTTTGACACAAATTTTTGGCACCAAAAAAAATTTTAATTCAAATTTTTTGCTTTTTCCCAGTTATATTGTCTGTATGTAGTATTTTAACTTATCTATTTATTTATTTTTTTGCTCCCCTATAATTTGTCATGAAATGTAGAATATCGAAAATTGTCTGAGTTGGCCTTTTATTATCTAAATGTTTAATTGTTGAATAAAAACTCCATGTTACTGGAAACAGTTGCAGTGGCTGATCTCAGTGTCCTCAGCAGAAGCTGTGGCACTGACTCCATGTTAAAAGGAAAGAAGACAGATGTTTCAGGTGAATGACATAAAATGGGAGATTTGCATTGTCATGGAACCTTTGGCAATTTGCCTCTGGATCTGGTTTTGTATGTAGCCGTGTGATCCAAATTGGAATAAAAAGAAAGTGCCCCTTTGCAGTTTTTTTCTGTTAACACTGACTAGAAAATAGAAAATCTGTACCATGTGAGTCTAACAATCAGATTTCATCCTCTCTGCTGCAGAGTGAACAGTCTCTAAAACCTCTGCTCTAGCCTGAAGGAAATTAGTTTTCAGGTCCCCAAAGCAGCATCATCGTCTCAATAACAATGAATGATTATTGCCTTCAGATTGCTTTATGATATATGCACTCATTAAAAGTAAAGGGCCAATTGTTTCACTAAAGTACCCTTTATGTACATCATTTTTAGTATGAAACTAATAATGACCTGTTTCATGTGACAGACTGGAAACAGAGACATACTCTCAGTATCTGCAATGAGGAGGAATTGAATTCAATACATCATAATTCGATTATAGTGTATTATAGTATAGCTGTGATGTAATGAGCATAACGCTATTCAGCAGTGGCATAATGAGATCAATTGCTTTGCTGTATCAGTCTCTTCCCTCGCCTTAGGAAAAAACAGGAACAGTTGAAGTTGTTTTTCTCTGTCAAATGATAAAGATCAGATTTTTAAAATGCATACAAATACTCCTTTTAGTCTGACAACTTTCTCTATCTCCAGAGCAGTACAGTAAACTCTTATTTTTTATTCTACATAAATAGTCCCTCAGACACTAATTCAGCAGGTAAAGTAGAGTTCATTCTGTGGCCAATAAAGGGTAAAGCCACATTCCTGCTTTATTCTCATGTTATTTTACCTCTTAATTCTTATGAATGTAGTGGCTTTAACATGAATTTTAATGAGTATATGCATTTTGGTTTATATTGACGTATGAGGTCATTGGAGAGGGAGAGTGCCAAAGGCTAAAGTTGAGGAAAATACAGACAAGGAGGAGGTGAATGCGAATTAGAGGTGTGTGTGTGAGAGAGAGATAGTGAGTGTGAGTAAGTGTGTGAAAAGGAGGAGAGAGAGGAGAGGACAGCATATTCTGAAGTCCACAACAAGAACGCCTCATACAAATGCTACCAGGAGAGAGAAAAAAAAGCTTCATGAATTAATCTCCCCACTTCTTTTTTTGCTAAAGGCAGTCTTCCTCCCCAGCTTGAGTCTTCTCCCGGCATCAGGGAAATTAATTAGCTGTTTGTCATCCCGAGCTGAACTGCGGGAATTGGGAGAATACTTGAGACTCGACAACAGACAGGCAGCACAACGACTGGGATAGATTGGAGGCTGGTTGGTTGGTTGGTTGGTTGACAGACAAGCCAGGCTGTGACACTGCAGGTGCTACAGCTGACTTCTTCCTCCCCCCTCTTCCTCCTCCTCCTCCTCCTGAGCCTGAAGGAGGGTTTGCCCATCAGCCCAAACCTCAATGCATGCTGTAAAAGAGGCAGCAGTTCATTGTCTTTGTGAAGACGGAAGACAGAGAGGAGGGAAATGCTACTTTTTGTTTTATTAGAGGAGGACAGGTGGTACTCTGTTTCACTGAGCCCTAGGAAATGCAGCCTAATGTTAGCCAAGGCTGCTTTCATGGCCTCAGGCTACAGAAGGGACTGAGATAGCAGGCAGCAGGTACTCCCTGCCATGGGGTAGATTTAGGAGCGGTGTGAAGCTTCCGATTTGGTCCCACACACACAATACCACTCCGTTATTTGATTTAGGCAGGTAACTTTCACCAGCTTGATCACAGGGTAGAGTTTTAGGGAAGAACAGATTAAGTTGAAAGTTTGGTTACTGGCTTGACAGGGACTTGGCAGCTCACCAGAGCAGGTGGCTTAAAAAGTATCTTTTCTCTGCTTGTTTCACACCTTAGGAAGTTTTATACTGTACTTAGACACATTTATCCTTCATGAAATAAATGAATGAACTCTGTGATCTCAGTCATCTAATACCACTGAGTCCCTTATGAGTGTAAAAGTCTACGCCTGACATTTCTAGATTGTAGACATACACATAAGATATGCTCCATCAGTGCTTTACAAGGAGAGCAAAGAGCATGATTTAAACAACATAATAATCAAAACAGCTTCTCTGGCATATGTTTGACAAATACAGAGACAGCCGTTAATGAACGGACACATTATAAGAACAAATATATGTCAAACAGCATTTTTGCGGGTCTCATCTAGTGACAGCTAACCCCTGTTGTTAAATTAATCCAAACTTGTTAGCCCATTGGTTGTAGTAGTTAGCACAGTGGTATTATGAGTCAGAGGTGTTTGGATGTCGGTTTGTAAAAACTCTGAAAAATGATTAAGGTCAAATTTATGAATTTCTAACATGTCCCCCAGCTTACAATGTGACTCAGGTAAACAGTCCTTTTGGGCAGCCCTATCAAATATACAATATCAAGTATATAAATATCTTTGCTTTGAACAAGTCCACCATATACTTCTTGCTGACATTGTGTGGATGTGCACTGTTGTGTAGAACTGTGTAAATTCTGTTTGTTTAGTGCAGCCCCTGTGTGGTATGTAATTTAGTGGCAGCGGAAACAACATTTAGTGAACACAACATTTGTTATTTGGCACACCATGCTCCATTTTGACTGTGATTTCTTTTGAATGGTTTGTGTTGTGGATAGTTTATTATTTAATTTACACGTCTAAATAAATGATAAAAATACGTTATAAAAGTGGCACTAAATGAAGAGTTGTTTAGGAGCTAAAAGAGTCAGCTCCGTGGCTGAGCTGGGTCAAATGATCTGGCTCACTAAAAAGAGCCATAATTCCCATTACTGGTCTCTAACTGTATCTCTCTGCAGTTTTCTGCTGAGCAGGTAGTGTACAGTGCTTTTTTAGAGTTTCCTCTCTGAAAACAGATGCTTTCTGCAGCTAAAAACAACACAATGAGAGCAGTGAGAGTGAACCAAACAATGAAGTTGGAAAGCAGACAGCTAAACAATGAGCTAAAACTTGTTATATAAAGCCCCATAAAGTTAAGAGAACCTTCAGATTCAGTCGGTAACTTTCTTTAGGTTTATCACTACAAGTCACACCTTTCACATTGTCACATTGTTTTCACACTAATAATGGATGCATTATTATTGTATTACAATAGTAATGCATATTATGTTTAATATTGCACATGGTTACATACAAATAAATAAAATGAATTAAATTAAATAAACAAACTCTACACTACATGATCAAATCACCCTTGAAATGATACCCAGCCTGTATTCTGATCAATTCAAACATGTGTCAGGATCATTCTGATATTTTACAGTCTGGTTCTTATTTTCATAGCTGTGGCCATCCTTCCCATTGGTGACATAATAATAACATTGTACTATGTACTATGTACTATAGGTTAATAGCCAAGATTTGGCAACGTGGGAACATTGCTGCAAGAAGAGAGGTGAGACAAAGTTTGGAACAAGCTTGTTCCCAACCTGTCTGATGCTCTGACAGTTTTGTCTGTGGTATCACCACATTCTCATATCTTAGCAAATGATAAAAAAAAAAAACATTCAAAACCAGAATAATCTTTTCAGTGGCTGGCTGCTCCCCAATCTAACCATATCAACATATCTGTGTGTGTGTGTGTGTGTGTGTGTGTGTGTGTGTGTGTGGGTGGGTGGGTGGTTGGGTTGTGAAATATAGTACTAGTGTGTGAGAGTGTATGCTGTACTGGCTGTACCTGCTGGTTGTGTGTGTACCCTTTGTGTGATGGCCATCATTTTAGACTATGAGTGGATTGAATTTGGCCTTGCCACTGTCTGCTCTGTGTCCACTGTGTGTGCATGTGTGTGTGTGTGTTTTGTTCAGTGTTGTCTTTGTTACAGACCATAAGTGGAAGCTTTCTGCTTTATTTTGGCAGTGCATTAAGTTTATGAGTGTGCATGTGTGTGCCAGTGTGTACCTGTCTTTGTTGTACTATAAGCAAATGGACTCCTTCCATAATGTCCATCCTGAATGTGTGTGTGTGTGTGTGTGTGTGTGTTTGTGCGTGTGTATGTATATGCACTATGTGTGTATGGTGTCCTGTATGTGTTGTCTTTGTTGTGTGCCTCTAATCCCCAGGTCCCCAGGGCTCCCGGGGAACAGCTGAAGCAGGGGCAGCGGTGGCTTGTCAGCCTGGGGCTCCCGCTGCTCCTCTCCCTTTCACTGCTCCCCATATGGTCCTGCAGCGCTGGGTCCCCAGGGGCCTGTTAGCGCCACACCACCCAGGCCTGGGCTCTGCCACTAGGCCCCTCTCGCCTCCTGTTTCACCCCTGCACCAGGGCCTGCCATCACCCCTTACTCCCTTCTACCCTCTCTCCCTTTGTGTTGGCCCCCCTCCTCTTCATTTGATTGTCTGGATCATGTCTCGATATGAACCCAGATCCTTCCTTCTTGTTTTGTTGTCTTCTGTTAATCACACCCTCCCACCAACCCCCCCTTCCTCTCTTCCTCTACCTTTTAATTGATGTTTCTTTTCTTCCCTGCCCTCATCTGTCTCTTATTTCTCAGGGCCGTGCACTCCTATGCAGTGCAGTGAAGTTAATACAGGGATTTATGACTCCCATTAGATGTATGAATTATCTCCCTTTCTTTCCTGATGGAAACTTTTTGGAGATTCTCTTTGTCCACCCACCACCAACATCGTATTGTAGCCAGCTCTTAGTATATTAAGCTAAAGTGGCACAGGCCAGCCAGCAACCCTGCAACACTCATGGCCCCTTGTGACACAGAGGCTCCCTGTCTCTTTAAAGAGTGATTTAGACTCTTTGGGCCCTCAGCAGACCTCGCTGCTAGAAAGTACCTCAGTTTATCTTCACCGATGGAGCCCCAAGCGTCTTTAAATCAGCTGTCACTACCTCTCGGGGATTAGCAGGGATTTATAAGTGAACAGGGAGTGCTGTTTCACATAAGTTATCAAACAGATCATAAAACACCATCTCTGGGATTTGACTGTTTGGTTACACATGTTGGAGCTGTGCCTTATGGTAATGCTGCTGGTTCGCTGAGTGTTTGCACTAGAGAGAGGATGTCTGTGATCTTGTTTTTTTCTTCTTCTTCTTTTTTCTTTCTTTTTTTTTTTTGACAGCATAATTTGGCTGCATGTGAGCAACTAGTTCTCCCTCACACCAGCACATGATTGATCTACCTTAAGTGAACCCAAGAAGATGTGATGCTGCTGTCTGGATGTCACATACATGAAAATACACACATACACATTTTTGAATTCATTTTCGACCAATTGTATTTAACACATGGATTTTGTTATTAATTTTGACAACACCACCCTTTTTTGATTGACTTTTTCACATCAAATATTAATCTGTTAAAAACATGCTTTTCTGGCTCAATTAGAGAGAATCCACATATTGAGTCCTAGCGCCCTCTGTTGATGACAGGAGGACAGTGTCCTAAACCGACCCCATCACACCTCCTCTGGGCCCCCAGAGGGACTAAGAGGCCAACTGTCCATGTTGATGTGAGGTGGAATCTGAACCAAGCAAAAATAAATTCAGTTTAGTTATCAGGCATGCAAGGCTCAGAGAGAGTATAATGATGATAATGATGTTATCGCTACTCAGTCAATAAGGAACCCAAAATGTAAAGAACAATGCAAGAAAAACTTTATTGTTATTGATCATTACAGACATTAATATAGAAAATTGCATGTTTTTTTTCCCCATTGTTTTCAAGAATTTTCTAAATGTTAGAAAATGAATTTATCTATACAGGCACACTTTAGGATTTTATGGTTGCATGTCTCATAGTAATTCCTCTGTGACTGTAATCTATAAAGCATTAATAAACAATTAAACTCATTAACTCTTCTGTCCTAAAAGTAATGGTGTAAAACAGTATAGTGAGCAAATATGTCATACTGTGTGCTACCACATATATTTGACAAGTTACATTCTGGCCAGACCACTGCTGACCGTTGTTGGACAGTCTGAGCTGCGGAAGTGGATCAGTCAGGAAATCCTCCACTCTTTTTCTCTTTTGAAACTCAATCTCTCAGAGTCCTCGTGTTGTGTCTTTGAGTGTAATATCCTCTGCTGCACTCATGCTGTCATCAGCTACCTCTCTTGGCTTCTTTCTCTCTCTGCGTGTCTACCCCCCACCCCTACCCCTCTTTTCTGTGTACAGGGTTCCAGCGAAGCCTGCAGCTGGTGGAGGCCTCCCCTCTTCTAGGCTAAAGACTCGGCAGGGGGGCAGGGCTCTGGATCCAGCTTAAAGAAAAGCAGGCAGATCAAGGACAAGAAATACTGGGGGAGAAAAAAGTGATGTATGATCCTCTCTGTGAGCAAACCCCCACCAACCATCCCCACTTCTTCACCAACCTTGCCCTCGTCCCCATTTTTATGTATCTCTTTTCTCTCACTCTGTCCCTCTTCAGATTTTCCATGTTCAGTCAGTTTATGGACAAGACTGGACAAACTCATGTCAGATTGGTCTTTAGGTGTTAAGGTGACACTCTTATTAAGTGACTTACTCAGTTTAGAAAAAACATCCTTTACTGAATCATCAACACATCATGAGCAAAAGACAAGAAGTTCAGAGGTCAAGGCCTACTGTAATAAGAAGCAATATGATAACAACATGCAACTCTATCTCCTAGACTTTAAGTTTATATACAGAAAAACTGCAACATGAATCATTTCACTTGTTTCTGAGTCTGACTGAAAGTAAACACAGATTGTAGCCACCAGGAATAGCCATTATGCATTACCTGAGGCAACTTGCTGGCCGACCCCCCTGCATAACACTGCTCAAGAAGTCACACTCTTTTTATTTTCAGATATGTTTTTTACCTGGGGGTAATTAACCAACACAATTGTGACCATTTCCTCTCAGCGTCCATTATAATATCAGCTCACAGTAGGTTCAGGAATATAACAAGATGCTAGTGTTTACTGCTGGTGGGATACACATATTGTAATCCCTCAGTGTTTTGCATGTTATAATTGCTTCTCTTACTGTTAAAGGGATGAGCGTTTGTTCAGCCTCTGTCTGTCTTTTCTTCAGTCAGTTCTGGGAAGGTGAAATAAAAGTCTCCAGTTTGGAATCAACATTTTCCTCAGCAAAAGTTTTCCTTCTCCGTTGGCTGTGGAGAGCAGTGACCACTGGAACACCACCAGTTTTCCGAGATATGTGTCTGTCAGGATGGTTGTGTTGCCTGTTGTTGTCTGGTTGTTGTCTACACAGTGACACACAGTGACTCCTCCTCCTTTCACAGGATAAAACATGGATTTAGCTTTTTCCTCAGATATTCATCACTTTCTTTGGAAGACAATATAATTACAGTGAAAGCTAGCTTCACACATGTGTGGATGATGCATATAGCATACTGGCTGTTCCTAGTGGCTACAATCTGTGTTTCAGTCAGATTCAGAAACAAGTGAAATGATTTGTGCAAGAGTCACCTTAATTTGGAAAGCTGTAGGATGCTCGAGACAATTTCTCCGATATACTCTATACAATTTCGTCCCCCATATTTTTGCAATGGAGGTGGCAAATGCTAAGTTATCGCAAGTCATAGAGCCACAATAGCCACACTTGGGGGAAATACACCAGGTTTAAACATACTGAAATTTCCCTTGAACTAAGTGCAGTGAATGCCTAAACATAACCATAAAAAAGTTTATTAATGTTGTAGTCACTACAAATGGCAATTATACCGCAAGATCAGATATTTTGTCATGTTGTCTGTGTGTTTAGTTCTATCTAAACCTAATTTCAGGGTCATCATTGCATATCTGTCGGTATGATATATAATAGCTATTTACACATCCAGCAGACAAAGAACGTTAGATTTTGCTGGAAATCCAATGAATGTAAGTCCCCATTCGCTCTGTTTTGTTGCTCTCCAACCCCAACTATGTGCACCAGCTAGATGCTAACTTTGTGTTAGCACCTGTTTGATGACAGGAATGCACGGTAGCATATAGTGAGCTTATCTAACAGTGTCCTGCTGCAGAGAGAAATAAAGTTGATGAGAGTGTGACAGAACCAGAACAGTAAAGTTGTGGGCTGTGAAAACCAAAACAGCGGGCTGAAAGATGTTGAAACGCTCTGTATGGCAACATTGAGCTACTGCGGGTTTGTCGCTATGGGAGACACCTTTCATGTAACATGTGGTTCTTTAACCAATCCTTGATATAAAATATTGTGCGATGTAAGTTTGAGTTATGTAGTCAGTCTCTTTGAACATCACTCTGCAAAATGTTTGTGCTGAAGATGTATCTTTTTCTAGTATTTCAGTTTAAATGCAAATGGATTTGAAATGTCTGCAGTGAATTACCTTAAGTATAACTGAACTTGGGTTAAAAAAAAATCCAAATGATTACTGTGATGGACTCCACAACTCAGGTTTCAAGTATCTGCAGCTTCAATTAATATTGTACAGACATGAATAAAAACCACTGATTTCCTGGAAAAGTAGGAAGAATAAATTGTTAAGATAAAATGGTTTGTTGTGATATAAAAGTGCTGAGTGTGAATATATACAAAACTACTGGTATGGTACTTTAAGATAATATTCAACAGATCAGATCTTCTTGAATATCTGAAATTTTAGCACAGAGATGCTGCAGTAATCCTGATTTTTATTGAAGAAATAAAGAAGAAAAATACATTTCTCACCTCACACTTCATAGTTCAGCCAAAAAATTGAGCAGGTGTGTTTGCATGTGTGTGTGTGGGTGTGTGTGTGTGTGGGTGCAGCACATGGCATCTAAGTGCACACAGTGTGTTATATGTGTGTACTGGCTTTACTAACATGCCATGCCAGTCGTGTCCTTCATCAACTATTAAGCTTTTGCCTCTGGTGTTTAATCAAGTGCGTAGACTCATGTGTTAGTACCTTACATGAGCAGATTAATAATTCCATTATCCTCTCTCTTTCACTCTCCATGTTCCATTCATTTGCTTTTCTCACTTTCTCTCATCTGTTCATCTTTGCGGCTGCACTCTCTCCTGCTTTCCTCTCTTTCTCTCTGTTCCATTTGCAAGGTGTGATATTGCTTTAATTGAGCAGAAACATGTGGAGAGATCAGACATATCTCGGGGGATTAGAGAAAAAGCTGAGAGTTTGTGCGACTGGCAGCCTGTGTTTGGAGCAAGGGGTCTGCTGGGAATGAATGTAGTTAGTGTGACCCCTGACCCTGCGAGCTGTTGATGTGGAAGCTGGCCAAGAGGGGTCCAACAGAACGCTTTTGTTAATCTTATTCAGGGCTCCCTGTGAACTGTGAGCAGGGGGAAAGCTGGCAGCTCAGACCTGTGGAATGCAGAGCTCTTTATTCCCATGCTTTGGAAACAGAGGTGGGCCCTGGAACTAGTAAGACTCCTTTAGCAGGACCTCCTCCACTCAGTTCAATCGACACTGACAGTTTCCTGGCTTAGGCTTGCCAACTGGCAGGGCAGTGGTGGAGGGGAGACAAATGTGCCCCACCAGGGCTGCAAAGGCCACAGGCAGCAGGACAGAACTTCTAACAGGCCATTACAGTAGTGTGCCTCTGTTTGGACAGTCCACTGCACTCACTATATTTACTGTAGCTATACTAAGAACTTTTCTTAGTTTAGATGTTTAGATGCACACATACAATGTAGTCATGTATAAGATCACTGACCAACCTGCCTACAGAAGGAGAGAGGTGAGATCAGTAGCCTAATTTCAGTAAATTAAAGTTTAGTTAAGTTTAAGCAACTAAATGTGGTTTTTAAAAAGTGGTTAAAATTAGGGAATGACTGACTTGAAACCAACCAAAGAAAACAACAATGACTGTTGATAGGAGTCTACTGTGTCAAAGTTGCATTCTTGCTTGACCCAGCCATCCACCCTGACCTCTGACACTAGCAGCACACACCAGTGTTATACTATAATACTCACTAAAACACCTGTGTTATCTGTGTATCAGCTTGTTACAATCTCTCAGAATATGGCACAGCTTCCCAGTGTCTATGTGTCAATGGTCCAGGAAAACTGCAATATTACTTCATTTGCAGCCTGAATTTATACATTTCATCTATAGTACTTTGATTACTTCTGTCTGCACATTCACTACCAGGCATCAGTGGACACGTCAAATGACATAACAATATTGGTCAAAATGTGGCCTGTTATTAGTTGCATCCTCAGGAAAACTTGCAACTTGGATTATTTTTAATTAATTATTTAATAATTTTTTTCTTTTTTTGTTGGAAAGGACAAGAATCAGACCATCAGACAGAGACAGAGACACAGACCAACATAAGAGAAGACTGTAAAATGATTGACCGGACTGTCTGTTGTAATCATCCATCACAGTTTAAAGACCAGGTTGTACCAGCTGTACTTGCTGTTGTTGTTGGTACTCTGGGTTTTCTGTGTGATTTATTTAGGGACATTATAAGCGTGCTCACTTGGCTTCACCTCCAAAAGTAGGTAAATAATCTGGCAAAACTTTTGGCATTTTTTTTTTATCAATGTCACCATGTACTAGAAATATAATATAAGTTATGGCTAAAGCTGCAAAAATAAAATGTATAAGCGGTACTTTTAAACATCTCTCAAAGATATAGGACAATAATTAAAAAGGTCAATAATTATTTTTACAACAGCAAGAGGTTGCTGGTCAGAAAAAAATTTAAACACAGGTTGAACAAATGACCAATGCTGTTTTTTCTCTAGTGAGGTAAGTCCAAAATTAAAATATAGTGAAACCTGTTGGAATCCCCACAAGGACCCTTCGGAGCCCCCCAGATTTACTTTGGAAACCTCTTCTCTAAAGAGTGCAGCTGTGGGCATTGGAGGAGGCCTCCAGTACACACATACACACACACACACACACACACAAACACACACACAGAGGACACAAACCACTCTCCAGTTAGGCCAGATCAGTCAAGATTAAATAAGTGTATCCCTTCACTGATCTGAATGGAAAACCGCTGGAGAGTAAGTGGTAATCTCTGAGGCTGATAGAAGGTTGGTAATTTACCAGCCAATCATTTAAATTCACATACAGAGACACTCTTTATACGCTCTAACAATGAAACATGAATCGTTGGAATAGCATGGTACTGGATCAGTGGGACAAACAGCTTTGTCTTTATTATCCTGAGATTCAAGAAGAGTCAGTCTAATAGACAGGAAGTAGGTTAGGCTTTGAGGAGGAGAACTCATCCTGCTCCCACAGCACTTCCAGTCAGCTGAGTCTACTGCTCAGTGGCAGGGGAAATACCTGCCAGTCCACACAATGGTGCTGCTGGGATTACAGGCCCCCCTGCTGGTGAGCAGCCCAGCAACAGGGTAGGAGGGAGGAGGGGGAGCACTGATGAAGGGGGGGTGTGTGTACAACAGCTACAGCTTCCTAAATTTGACCTGGGCCAAGTGTAGCTGGCTGTGTGGTTCAGTCATTTGAAGGTGGACTGTTCATCCACAGCAAGTAAATGTGTATGAAATTACAAATGGACTACATTAAAACAAACAAACTTTATTTTATTTTATACAACATCTTGTTTTTGTTAAACCAGTATTTTTTAACATAGTGTTTTTTTCCCCTCTTTTAGCTTTTACCTTTAACAGAAGAGTTACCTAACTGAAGCAAGTTTTGAGAGATTGTGCAAGTTGATTATCACTTTGTGATGTATTACATGGCAATGAGTGGAAACCAATTAAGAAGGTGGCAAAACATAAAAACATGCAAGGCAGTACGGTATATGGTCACCAATGATTATGAGTTGTTATAAATGGGCCAGTGCATGCAGAAATGACTGGTAAAGCCTGTTAACACTATTCCTATAAAGCTTCATAATACATTGCTCATACATTTGGCTGAATAATCAAACTATTTTGCTGCTTGGTTTTACAACCTAACATTCAAGGACAAAATAATGGTTGGGTTGGATTTGTCCATATTTTTAATTCAATATTTTTTTTGTTTTGTTTTGTTTTGTTTTCAGAGTGATCTTCGTCAAAATGTCTTTTTTGGTTGTTGTTTTTTTTTTTTTTGAATTGTTTGTTTTTTTGTTTTTCAAATGTTCTCAAGTAATACCATCAACAGACTTTCAAAATTCATATTTTTCTGTGTGCTCATGATTCTTTACATTAATTAAATTTGGATCCATAAAGAACTTCATAAGAATATCAAGTTAGTAGTGACATTTGGAGTACAAGATTTTATAAACCACAACATAACCCTACTACGCATAAATTCAAATAGGAATAAAATATAATTAATTAATTAATTAATACTGGCTGTCCAAAGAGCATCAGTATTAGAACTCAGGTAATACCTTTTCCCAACCAACAAACACACACATATACATACAGTCCATAGCTCCTTTATTTATACTTCCTCCCCTTACTTTCTTTCTCTTGCCCTCTCGCTCTCTCTCTGTCACACACACAAACTTGTGGCCATGTTGTTCTTTGGTCTGCTGGTTGTAGTGTGTGCTAGGCCCAGGCCTGTGATTTACCTGCTGTCCCTGGCTTTAACGCGCCCCATATGGTGAACAATGACCCATAAAGAGGCCTCTAAATGAGACAGGAGTTATAAAGGCAGCCCAGACCTCTGTTTATTGCAAAGAGCCTGACTCTCCCGGCTTCTTTGGGCTGCACACTGGTTGGACTGCAAGCAGAACATCCGATTTACACGATCACGTAACAAACTTTAATTTCTATTTGTTACTATAGTTCAGACATTTTAGATCATGTCACCGGGTAACTAACATATATGTATATGCGGTGCTGAAAGTGTATGTTAGTATGGTTTTACATATAATGAGTAGATGTGTGTGGTTTTGCTGAGCTGTAGTTGGCAGCTCTTGGTGCTAAGCAGATGGAATGGAGAGGGATTCTGGCTGCAGCTTTTCATGTGATATAAAGATATGCTTTCTCTCATAGCTGCTTCTACTTCTTTGTTCCTAGACAAAATCAGTCAGTGTTTAACAGACTTATTTTGACAGTTTGGTAATCCGGTCATTGTTTAAGCTTCCACAAATGACCAAAAACATACGTTTAGAATATCAGTAGGTTTTTCTGCAAAGTGTGGTTCTCTGGAATATCTGGATTACTTAGAAAAAGCCCTTATGAAAATAGTTGACATTGTGTGCATGTGTCTATGTGAATTGACATGTTGCTGTTGAATTTTAAATGTTGAATTTTAAATTTTAAATGTGCAGCACATCCAAATTTGTCCCTTAGAAATGACATCTATACATGGAATTGCAATGGCAAATACATTCCCAGAGAAATTTATTACTACCAAAAAATATTTTTCACTAATCTGAACAGTGACCTATAAAATGAGACGAGTCAATTTATTTACTTAACTATTTAATTATTTTCTTAAAACATAATGAAGAACCTCAGAATCAGAATCAGATTTAATTGAATCTCAACTTTCCTCGAATGTTAACATATGCTTATGTTTCCTTAACTTACTTAAGCTTAACCATAACTGGATCTGGGTACAGTAACCCTTTATGTCCATCAAAATATGTAATCATTGTTAACCTTTGTGCCACTTGAGTCTAATTTTACATAAAGTATTTTTTAACTTAGAGAGGAGGGAAAAAAATCATATTTCACTGATTAGTGACAAGGTTTAAGGATGGTGGTGTCATTTGTCCGTCACAGTAATTGTTGGAAACTCCTGACTGAATTCACATTTAATTATCAGTAGATTGTCCTGCTTCCTGTACAACTGACAAAAAGAAGGATTTTCAAACTTCGTTTTCAAAACTTCGTTCAAATGAAACAACTTTTACCACAAAATACTGAAAACTGGCTTTCTGAAATGGACAAACAGTGAGCGCCACGGGACATTCACACTAAATAAACTTATATGTTTATACACCACTGCATAGAAGTGGAGAACTAGTGGGGCATGTAACTGTGTTTAGGCCCGCCCCTCAGGGGGTTTATGGCCAAAGGGGCAGTAAAGATGTCATGGCCAACAACCAGGAAGGCTTCTCGCAATGAGGGAGGTGTAAGCAGATCCAGCATTTTATGTTCAGATGCCATTATATAAAATGTAAAAGGCTCTGATTCCAACTCCATGTCCACTTTATGGTTTTTGACTGGTCCAACCCTGCTGCCAGATAACCTTGATGTGTCCTACAGTCTGGTCTGGCCTGCCATCAGAGGTGGATATGACCCTGACACCCTTCTGGCACTGGCCCTCCAACTAGCCAGCACTGTGTTTCCTTTGTTTAACCTCTGACCTGAGAAAACAAGGCATGTCCCAGAGTTCTGAGGAAACTGAAGGAAAGAGGAAGTGTTTGGTTACAAATTAAATGTATGTGTGTCAGTGGGCCTGCTAGCAGCACTGCTACTGAAACGGCATGTGGTACCAAGACTCTCACCATAAAGTTTTAAGGCCTCATGTCCATCTGTGCTTTTCAAAGGGGATCTGGAGAATGGCTGGACCCAAGTCATGGATCCCGTTTGTGGAGTGAATAGAATATGTTTTGGAGAGCTTGCTGTGCAGGGAAAATAGACTAAAAAGAAGATCATATGGATGGTCTGGAAATATGATTTGTACAGATTTACAGCAAAAAGGACATAATATGGAGTGCAAAAATGCCCCAAATTTCCTTAAAAATTAAATTAAGAAAACACAATATCAGTAAAATGTTCACAGTGTATTTGACTTTTGCTAAAATGTCTGATCTTGCAGTACAGTATATGCTTTGAGTGACTCCAGCATTATTAAACTGTTTTATGGTTATGTTTAGATTCTCACAGCACTTGGTTGAGGTTAGAGAAAGACTGGTTTAGTTTAATATAGAAAAAGGTCCCAGAGACTTCAGACACGACCTGTTTAATTTACATTAACCAAAGCCACAATCTCTAACCTTAACCAAAATGCTGTGAGAGTCTAAACATAACCACAAATGGGTGCAAACCCTGGTCTCTAGTGTCATAGTTGTGGGCTTATATGCATGCCATCCAGCCCACCTACTTCCTGAGGACTCCACTGCCATTAATAACTGTGTCACTTCATCCGTCTAAAGATAAAAAATAAAAGCTTTGCCTTTGAACTTTTCTTATATGCTGTTGTAGATTAGTTGTACAGAAATGCAATTTCTAGGAAATTGCAATTATAGTAGTTATAATAGTATCAATTTGACAAGTAAGAATAATAATTCAAAAATAAAACTACTACTAGAGTTTTGGACATTGGCTGTGGATTCACACAAGGGCAACAAGGTGATTCAGGGAGTGTTTGTTAAAGTGAGCAGCAAAAGGATGAATTAGTGTCTCAAGATGATCCCAATGAACCGGTCTTCTCTTGTCTCAGGCTAGATAATCACCTGCAAACCTGCTGTCTAGAAAAGGTCACTCTCCATTGCCTCCAGTTTCCTGTTCTCCTCCTGCATTTCTCACAAGAACAAGTCCCTTCATCCCCCAGTTCAGCCGCTAGGAGTCATCCACAAACCGGAAGCCATGAGGAGGAACTCATGCATTTAGGGCGAACTTGTTTGTCTATAACTCAGGGCAATCAGGGTATTTTCTTGCTAATTGCCCTGAACATCCTGTGTGCCCAAAAGACAGGACTCACCAGTAGAGGTGTGGATACCAGTGAGTCAGACTGTTCCTACAGCCCTATCTAAGGCCAGTCTCTAACCCTAACCCTAACCCTTAGTTTTTCAGAACAAAGAATTAGCATTACAGTCTGACATTTCCCCAGAGACTTTAAAAACCCCTCTCACTGCAGATTCCCTGGACAGAAGTTTTCTGGCTCTAGTCAACTAAACTGGCAACCATTTCAAAAACATCCTGCGGTGCAGACCTCCCACCAGACCATGGACCTCTTGAAATCTCCTCCATTTTTGCTGTATATTATCATTTGTGTGAAATATTCACCATCAATTTGTTCTTTCTTTGCCTCCTCACCACCCTTACAACTGTACTACTGACCTTCTTCCTGGTGCCCCCCTGCCCAAAAGCAGACTTTGCAATCTATCCTGACCTGAGCAGGGAGCCATGAAGACATACATTAATGACTGTCTGGCTGCAAGTATCAGTATACAAATCTGTACCTCCTCCTCTCCTTTCTGCATTGGTTTCTTTTTTGAGGCCAAGAGAGATCATTCCCTGCATCCCTACATTGATTTCTGTAGTTTGAGCAATATCACTGTGAACAAGTATAAATTTCGATTAATCACCTGTTTTTGAACTTAGGTGCTACAGTCTTCTCCAACTTGGATTTCTGGGAAACACAGTTTAAACCCCACTGGGCCACTTTGAGTATCTGGCAATGCCATTCAGTTTTACCAACTGTGTTAGCATATCTTGATGATATTCTCATCTGTTCAAAAGATACGAGTGAACACATTTCTCATGTTCTTTCCTCTAATATAATCTGTATGTCAATGCCAAGAATTTTGAGTTCCACTTCAGTACTGCAAAGCTCCTGGGCTGTATCATTGAGAGTGGGCAGGTGAAGACAGACCCTGAAAAGATTTTGAACTTACCTCCTGGAAACAGCTTCAGCAGTTTTTGGGCTGCGCCAGTCACTGTTGGCGGTTCATCAAAGAGTTCAGCAGGGTACCAGAACCCCCCTTGAGATTCACCTCCTCTTCTGTCTCTCAAAGTTAAAGAACCTCTGTTCCTGTCCTGGCCCAGCCTGGTCCCTCATATTGTTGAGGTAGATGCATCTGACATTGTGATTGTGGTCCAGCTCAGTCTAGCTCCAGCAGAGTACAATTATGATGTTGGTAACAGAGTTATTGGCTGTGAAAATGGCTTTGGAGGGATGGTGACACTGGCTAGAGTATGCATGACAACCTTTCATTGTGTAGACTGACCATAAGAACCTGGCATACATCCAAGCTGCCAATTACCTGCTAAGCACACTATGCTGTTTATTTTTCAGTAGGTTTAACTTTATCCACTAATAGCCTGTATTATTGATGTTCCTTCTTGCTCATCACCTTCCTGCAGGTCTGTTACATCCTCTCCCAGTCCCTTGTCACCCTTGGTCTCATACATACAGTTGTACTCACTATTATTGGTTTTCAAAAGCTGTTTAATTTGTAGTTGTTCCCAAACTTCCCTTAGCTTCCCATAACTTCCTGACCAGCATTGCCACAGGTTTATGTCCCTCTGAATCTTCTTTGGATTATCTTCCACCAATATTTCCTCCTCAGGAGAGTGACATAGCAGTCCCCTCAGTACAAATGAATCTCCACTGCTGCCATAAACTCATGTTGAATATTACAGGCTGTAAATTAGGCCAACAAATGCAATGCTGACCATCAGTCTCAGTCCAAGCTCCAAAATACAAACCATGTCAGAAAGTTTGGTTACCCTGCAAAAATATGGACCAGTAAATTGGTCTATTTGAGGTAGAATGTCATATTAACCCTACCACTGCCAAACTCAAGTTACCTAAAGCCATGAGACTCCACCCCATTCGTGTTTCACAGTTAACTTTCTAAAGTTCTTTACACTACACAACCAAATAGATGACTGCGCTGCAAATAAACAACCAAATCCAGAAATGTGCTGCAAGTAGCACAGACAACAATAAAAAAATGTTTCCAGGGGAAGCAAAAAGTAGTGACGCGGACTGGGATGTGCTTGTTGTTCAATGAGCTTTTCGACTTTTGAAGTTATTAAAGTTGGCTACTCGCCAGTGGCGTTGGAGAATGAGCTAAAATGCATGTACCAGTGTGTATTTGTAATGTGTTTGTCTGTTTAGGTGTGTTGTGAGTACTTGCAGCATGTTTGTTTATTTGTACAAGCTAAGTTGCAGCATGCTGAGCTCTCTCAGCCACCGTAAGGGGGGGTATAGGTATGATGTATGGATTGAAGGTCTCTCAGTTTCTTAGTCTCTTGTAAGGTCTGTCCCAACCCACAAAGACATTGAACAAAGGTGCAGGGTCCCAGTAGATAGTAACAACCCTGTAAACCAAACAGCTAACTTAAACAACTAAAGAACTGCTAATACATATATGTATTGTGTGTGTGTCAGAAAATAGAAGTGAAAACATCTATTTTGACAGATAGTCATCAGCTCCTGCATAATCCCAGGGCTTTTGGCCAATCAAAGTGTTGACAGCAAGACAACACAGCCTGCACCATGCTCTGAAGAATGTGGTAAATGATATACGTAGATGGATTTTCTGCACACATTCATCAGATGTAACCCAGTCACTTTGTGACAAAGTGTTTTCCTCACTTGGTGGTCATAGTGAGTTAGGGTTATATTTTAGTATCTGAGTGAGCAGCATATTCCTTACAATTTAGAATCACTGAAGAACGAACTAGAACGAACCTGTTCCTTTTTATGGAAGAATAAAATGCATTGTATCACACCAGAACTTCTTTAACATCATGAACGTCCCAATGCAAACACTTCTCTGGTTTCTCTCCCTGATGCATCAGTTTACGGCAGTGTGTATGCATGTGTCACTTGTGATGAGTGACACAGGTCAGGTGTGGGCTATCCAGGCTGTAATGTGTTTGTGTGTTGCAGGGAGGGGGACCCAGAGGGAACAAGGTCATTCCTGTGTTGGTATAGCAGACTTGGTCTCCCCTCTGAGACCTGCAGCTAGTGGAGCAGTAATACACACCAGCTTGGATTACTCAACACTTGGAGCACTCAATTCTTCAGGGCCCACGTGAATCACACCAACTGCTCTACTGCATTTCGGCAGTTGTTACACATTACTATGGCTGTTACTTGCAGAAAGCTCCAAAAGTCTGTGCAAGGCAGGAAAATGGTGGTATTTAATCATTTGAAGCCATTATGATTCATGTCAAAAATCTTATGCCTTAGTCTCAGTATCATAGCTCAGTCAAATCCAACAGATGTTGTGTACATGCTGCTGGAATCAGTGTGACTTACTCCTCCAAGTGATAGCAGTTTTGCCCGAGTCCATCAAGAATAAGAAGTCCATAGAGTAAATAAAGCCTAAAAACAGATGTAGCCTATAGCTGAGTGATTAATGCTGTGCTCATGGATGGATGACAAAAATGTTGAAGACTTGCAAGTGTTCATGTCATTAAGACAGCTGTGTGATTGCAGAGTTGGCTGTTTGAGGATTAAAATATTGTGTATTGACAAAATAACGCCACATTCATTAAATCTGGGTTCAATTACATCAGTAGCGGGCCATGCATTTTACACCTGGGCCTTCACTGGTGTCATACCTGAATTAACCCACCTCTTTATACAGTCATTATGATGTCACGGCTATAGAAACCATCAACAATATACAGAAGCAGAGTATAACAGAACTTTGCACAGACAGGCATGTCATGTAGCCAGAATAAATTACTAAAGCAATGTTATAAAAACCCAATTAAGACAATTCAACAGGTCTCCAAACACTGCAGCCAAAGCTGCTCCACACACATCATCTCCAGCAGAAGCATCAATATTAACTAATAAAATGACAAAGACATAAAATATAGGTAAAATGCATTTTACTCACTGATACTGCTGATTATTTGTAGACAAATAAAAAAATGCTTCTGTCAGGAGGACATTCTCAGCCCTAAAGTGAATTCAAACTTGTGAGTTTAAATTCGCGAGAAATCTGACTGGGCAGGCTCGACTTTTAGCATTAGCCGCCATAGCAATAGAAAGGGACTTGCTGGAACTGAGACACACAGATAACCTCTACAACAGTGTCATTGAACTCTTCCTCCTCCTTCAGCCATTGTGGGTTGAAAAAACAGATATTAAATTTATACAAGTTTTAGCTTGCGCTAGTGACTATAGATGTGGTTTGCTAGCTCTGACCAATATGTTCTCTGACCAGTCAATGAAATGACATGAAAATGTCCTGGACCCTGGTCTCGCCAACTCAAATTCTGATTGGTTAAAGGATCCACAAGGCAACAGTTTCATCGCTATTTATTTTAAATTACAGGGGCCTGCACTGTTGATTCTGAAGGCCACGAGGCAGATTTCTGCTACCCTGGCAACATGGGGCTGAAATCTGACTGGATTGGAAAAGCTCTAACATAAACAGACTGTATTGGAACCAAGATGAAGGCTATGAGAGAAAGAAAGAATTTACAAAATACTTAAAGTATTAATGGAAAAATGGACATGTTTAGGCCAGCAGAGAAGGCCTTGCTGGCCCTGACAGCCTACCACTGAATTACATTGAACAATGGTCTTCAGTTGCTGTGAGGCATATATACTGTGTGAAGTTGGATATATCAGAGCTCTGAGAAAAGTTTCCAGGTTGTAATTTCGATGTGATGCAATTTACTAGTCAAAATTTTATGATAACATGACATATGTTATATGGTATGAGATGAACAGGGAAATTTTTCTCAGTTGCCTTCTCATTGTTCTTCTCTGTACTTCTATTGTGTTAATATTTTTAATTGGATAGTTTGTTGTACAATAGAAATTAAATTAAAAAAAATATTGAATGCATATTCTGGCTTTGGAGTTCAACTTGCACTTGACTTTGTACTCCTAAGGACGTGAGTTCAAACTTGGTAAACATTATACTTTCTATTAACATGACCTAAAGTTAGCTGTACTGCTGTAAAAGAATATGTGTAGTACAAATGTGGTATGTTTACCTAAGACATGTAGTGACTGTGATAGCCCTATAAATAAAGTAAATGGAAAGCTAAGGTTTTAGATAATATTAATATTGAACTTGACAATGCATACTTTTGAGTCAAATACAAATGCAGTAAAGTGACCTCTCATTGTTCACTTCTTCTTTCATTGTCTAAATCCACTGGCAAGCAAAGATTTATTCAATGTGGACTAAGTCTAAATCTGTTGTCAAGCTCATTTTCTTCTTGTCATTTAAAACTTGTAATCCCCATCACATTGCATTGTTTACAGTGCTTCCCCTTATTTTTCCATGAAGCACATCCTTCAAGAATTCCATGCTTCACGGAGCTTCTCCTTTGAATATGTGGCAGATGAAAGTAAAAACAGGATTACAGTCTAATCCCTCTCAATTGTTTGTGTCTTTTGGCCACTGGGAGACCTCTGATGTGGTCCTGCCCTGCTGGAGAGAGAGAGAGAGAGAGGGGGTAAGATGGAGATAGAGATGGAGGAGAAAGAGACTTTCTTCAGTGCAGTCCAGTAATGAGAAACAGTAATAAAGTGGATGTATTCATGGACAACTGAAGCCAGCAATTAAGGAAAGAGGTAGCTAGCTTCAGACGGCCACTTTGGATCTTTTAAATGTAAATACAGCCGCTTCTCTCAAAGTGCTCGGTGAGATATTCCAAATGAAATCCCCTCTCACTAATGAGGGAGCTGTGATATTTCTACACCAAGTCTCTCTACAGTGCTACCACGGTAGGCAGCTCAGGCTCTTGTTGAAATGTTTTAATCAGGCTGAAGGAACAGGGATTATGATATAACAGAGTTGGTGGAGACCAGTCTTCCTCTGTTTCCCATATCAACACAGTACTGTTTGATCTGCCCTGAAATCTACACTGCTGTGACTGTCTTAATTAGCTAAGTGGATGTAGACAACATATCCTACATAGTAAATTGCAGGAGTTGACATGTCACTGAGTAATGTTTTGTGTTCCACATAATAAAGAACAATACTTGGGGAAATAAAAGACAGTCACTGTTGGTACATCCATACAGGAGATAATAAGACAAAGAAAGTGCTCATATAGATCCTGTCAGAAGACAAATTGTAGTAATTTTAAAAGCAAAGCTCTGCTATTTGGTAACATTTGGTGTTTGCAGGATCTTTTCTCATCACCAGTAAATTACTGTTGCCTTGATCAGCTGGTGCATCCTCTCACAGACGTGCTGCATTTTGCCATTGTTTCATCCCATCTGCCTGGGTTTGATGTCTCCTTCCCCATTCTCAGCATCCTCACACACTCCTTTAGCAGCAGGTCAGGTCACTACACACTGGTTTGTGATGCGGGAGTCACAGAGCCGCTGTCATCTTGCTGCCCAGTAACAAACAACAGCTTGACTCGCAATATTGTCATCATGTTTGTTTGTTAAGAGGGAGAGAGACTCACTTGGCAGAGAACCAATTCAAATGAGCTGTTTAAGATATGCGAGTGCACTATGAATAGGAATGAAAGTTGGTATATGTTGAAATGGAGCCTCACAGTGTAGACAGAGGCAATTTTCTCCATTTCCAGTTGGTGGTGATTTCTCAGTGGCCTGGAGTGGAAGTGGCAATTAGCCTTTATTTGCAGTGACACAGAAATTCATCCAATTACCACCATTTAAGTAGACTCTATTGACATGCAGCAGCTAAGTAGACATTACCATCTATTGTTTTATAGATAGGTCAATGATAAATTTATGGCTGTGTGCACCTAGAGATTTGCTGTTGTTGCATTTCAGAAACAATTTATCAAACTTTATTCAGTGATAGGGTTAGGGTTAGGGTTAGGGGTTAGGTAACCCTAACCCTAGTGATAACATAAGTTGATATCAAGCATTTTCTGAAGCTTTCCAACTTTTCAACTTCAAATGGATGGCTTAGGTGTGAAAACGTGAAGTGCAGAACTCCAGTCACATCTTGAGGTCGTACGTGGGGGAGATGCCTCTGTAGTAATGCATTTAGCCATGTTTTGATCTCGACTAACTCCTGGGATAAATATCTAACTCTTCAGCTGCTAAATGCTCCAATATGTTCACCAGCTGGTTGCTAACTTTGTCTGTCTACTGTTTGCAGTGAACAGTGGGTTTACCAGAGCTTTTTTTGTAAAAAAAAAAGACCTGCTCCTGGAACAAGGTTGCTGAGAGTCCCGAAAGTGAACCAGATAGCAAAGATGTAGGGCAGAGCTGAGGGTAACTGCAGGGTTGGATAATAATTCTTTGGGGATACATCACTATAAACAAAACCCTCATTATACATTGTAATTTCATCCAGTGTTAAAATATAAAATATTTTTAAGTTTCACATTGAAACCTCAGAGCTGGCCAGTATAATCACAACATCCTACATGGGGCAAGTGGACATTAAATGCCTTGCTCAAGGGCACTCACAGTAGTCTTTCTTGAGGAGCTTTTACTTTCCAAGCTCAGCTTCATCCTGAAGGTCCAGGCAATAAAACACACATATATTTTAGGCTAAATTGCTTGTTTCATCCATAGGGATTAAGCATTCTGACTGTCCATGAAATTATTACTACTTATACAATGTGACTTGTCTGAGATCAGGTCTAATTCACACAGAGGCAGATCTTAATTCGAGCTTTTAATCCTCCAAAAAGTCTCATCTCCACCTGGCTAGGGGAAGTAAATTCCTTAATCCCTGTCTCTGGTGCTGGGTTTTGGTTTACTTCAGTTCTAAAGTGATGCAAGCTGAGTGCATGTGAGTGCAACAGTGAGCTGGTGTCCCAGAGGACTGTGCCGAGGCGGAGGCAGTGTTTGCGCTCTCTGCACCCGGTGGCATTAGGTGTCGGAGACAGTACATGTGCAGCCTGCTCCTGAGCCTCCAGGGAGTTACACCCAGGTGGCTTCACTCTGATGCTGATGCCATAGATACTGCAAACACCAACACCGTCTGCACTGCCAGCTCAGTCGGCTCTGTCACATGGAGCTGACATTGCTGACATTGCAGGTGCCATCCTAACTAACACTGCCTTCTAAAATTTGCCAAATCATTTAGATAATTCTGGGAGCTCACTAACACTGTCAGCTTTTAATTTTTTCCAAGCATCTTTCAAGTTCATATAAATCTGAATTGCAGAGCTCATGTCCGGTGTAATTGGTAGATTTAATATCAATCTCAGTAGAGGGTAAGGCAAGCTTTCACATCTCGCCATTATCTCAGCCAAGGTTTATCCAAACACTTCTGTAATTTTATCAACAAAATGGAGAGCATAGATTTAAAAAAAAAAAATGCAGGCCAAGCAATTCTGTTTTGAAACAAGTATCAAAAAAGTTACAGCAAAGCATGTGAGCTGTGTTTTGTATAATGTGGATTAGCTGTAGTGATCTTAAATTCCCAGTGGTTATAAATGTGGCCTACACTCATGGTGCTAAACAAACTGTATCAAAATGCCCATGAAATTATTCACCTTTCCACAGTCAATCTGTACACTGTTTATCTTCCAAACACATATTTAGAACACAGACTAAGACTTTATCTGCCGTCCCTCATAAAAGAAGCAAGATACAAACTTGGTTTTGTTCCATTGGCTTAGAGCCTTTTTTATTCAACAACTGATCTTACAGCCTAATTAACCATTTAGAGTAAAAGGACAGGACATAGTGGTTCAGCTTTCCGTTATGTGGAACACTATGAATGTCTTCCTGAATGAACTATGTGAAAATGTGCTGTTTTTAAATGGTATTGCGTCTCCCCCCTCTCTTTAACTAGCTTTTCACTACAAGTTTGAGTGTGGCCATGTGGATCTACTATAAACACTGTAAGTGGTTTTAATATTCGGACAAGGTCAGACAGCATGACTTGTGACAGAGCATACTATTAGCAGTTCTTAGTTCTTAGTTCAGAGTTAGCCTGGGTGTAAGCTGGCATTAGAAGTGACTTAGTCTAATTTAAGAGCAGAATTAAGACTGACCTAATACTACAGACCAGTCTAAAATATATTTGTGAAACTATACCAAGAGTATTGTTTCATTAATAGTTTCATACACATTGCTCTTTATAAATAATAACAAATATTTTTAGTATCTATGTGTTATCAGTGGTTATTTTTTCAGACTTGACAAAGCTCCTACAGAGTAACAGAGGACATTATGGAACTTTTTATACACATTGATCCTCCTACAACTGGTAAACTGACCTTTAAAGCCATTCCACAGCCTTTTTTTCTAAAAACAACTTGGGATTTCATACCTTCCAATATTTCTGGTCAGCCTTGAATTAATGTTGCCTGTAGCCCTCCAGTGTCTTTGTTGACTGAACATGTTGTTGTGAATTGCTGTTGTTGACACCCGTGTTGTGTCTGAGAGGGTTCCAGTTGGACACTGAGGCAGGTAGTGGGCTGTAGCCAGGTCAGTGTGCCGTGGCCCCATAGTGCAATCAGCTTATCCTCACTGCTGGCTACACTAATCCCAGCAGACAGGAAGCAGTTGTTTGCTCCCACTGGGTCAGCAGCGGTTTCAGCTGATGACCCAGCTCTATCAGGCCGAAGGGGCGGAGTGAACATCACACCTCCTCTTTCCACCCCCACCCCCCATCCCTTCCCTTCCAAAGGCCAATGCAGCTCCTCTGGGCTTTTGTTGCTTGATGGGATATATTCAGCTGCTCCATTTGGCTGGTTTGGAGGAATGCTGCGGGTGCACCCCCTCCCATTGGTTGGTCAGTGAAGCGAGGAGGGATATCAAAGCACTGTCAAGGAGGGGGCGGGAGGGGGCTGAGAGGGTCATGTCTCATTGGGCAGAGCAGGGGTGCACTGAGCCTGTCACATGGCTGATGGCTGATTTACCACTCCACTGGAGAGGTGAGGCCTCATAGGCCACCTCTCCCCTACACACACACACACACACACACACACACTTCATTGACAGATACCCCAGCCAGTGGCCCTTACTGCTCACCATCTCTACAATGTTTTAACAACAGTGAACATCAACGTGTTTTCTCCACAGCCCAGCCATCTCTTTAACCAAGCTTCAGCTGAAGCACCTGTATTGATTCCTGCTCCAGCCAATTCAGCTGCAGCCTTTCATGGGCTCCTGTAACTGACTGTCTTTGTTCATGTTCCTCTAACATGTTCATTTTTTTCTCAGCCATTTTTGCCATCTGCACCCATTTCCTGCATTCACCAGAGACACCACTGCCTCTCCCTCCCGCCCCCTCCCTCTCCACCTCTGCTCTCACACTCTTCACATTTTGTCCATTTTAGTTATACTGTGATGGAAAATCCATGCCATTCACTTTGCGGTTGTTATTTGCTGTAGCTGGTGTGTTGTCAAACATCTCCACATATAAAAGACACCAGGGTAGAATGTTCTGTCTGGTTTCAAGACCCTTCAATAAATAAAACACATCTTGCAAACATGCACAGTTTTACATTATCTCAAAGAAAAGAATAAGCTGTCCATTTTTTAATGATTTTGCCACATGGTGCATAAATATACCCCTTGTAGTGTCTTTTAACCAGCTAATGTGTATTGATCTGTGCTCTTAGATGTCTACTGGATATAACAATATGTGTCCTTCCTGTAATCTAACAATAGAGCCTGCTGTTGAGACATTAGTTAAAACACACACTGATGTCAGCAATTTGAGAATCCATACATTTGCATACAGAGATTTCAGAGAGTTCAGATTTGTCACTTGTTATTATCATGCAGTCACACACAACACAAATTTTGCCAGTTTGCCTCCCTTGACTGTCCGACCTGTTATTAACAGAGCAAGGCCTGAGGCCTGTGCTATGAAGTAAGTTCAACATGGCCAGGATATCTTATCATTATCTGGCTTCACTAAACCTAACAACCACAGTCTGGCTAAGTGGTCATATGACGCTGGTTAATAACTCGTTAATTCAACCCAGAATTTCCTGAGCATGTTCATGTGAAAGAGGTGGTGTTAGTAGTTACAAGCAGCGTTGTCAGAACCATGAGTAAGTACTCAGTGAGTTTTTACTCTTCAGTCTGATGGTGATTTATTCTGAGTTACTCTGAACATGTGATGCAGACTTTTTTTTTTTAAAGTGACAGTAATGTCAGACTGTTTCTGCTGCCAAAGCAGAGAGGAGAGGTGAGAGTTAATGACTGAGGTCGATCTGACTTAAATGTTCATTTATAATTGTGGGAAATATTCAACAGTGTGTGGATAAAAGCATCTTTGTTAAGTCAAAATGAAGATAGAACAGTCAGTCTGTGATGATTTAGTGTGATAAACTCTCTCTGTTTGTTAGAAGCTCTGTTGTGGACATATGGAAAGACTGGAAAAAAACGATTCCAGAGATCTATGAAGACATCTATTGATCTTTATTATCTGTCAGTTTATTATAAACTCTGTCCCTGTCGGGATCCTATTGCAATGATGACGGCAGTTTTCCAGTGATCTGATTGGTCAGTGGTTGGGCTGTTGACAGGTTTTGATCTGATCCTCTGAAGTTAACCGGGCAACTTAAAATAAAACTGATTATGTGTTGAGTTTGCATGAACAACAAGCAGTAGCATCAGAAAACACAATCACAATAAATGTGAGCAGATCAAAAAAGGAGGAGGCTTATCAGTAAAATATTATAGTAAGTACTGCATATTTATAAAATCAAGGGTAACAAGCCTGGCTGGCTCTTCATCTGTGTTCTGTAATTTACAGTCTCCTATCTGCAAATTATTGTTTCTTTCTGAGTGTTGTCACTGTTACCGTCTTGGTTTGATGTGTTAACACAAAGCTCAAAGAACATCTGTTGCTGTTGCAGGTATTTGGTTGTATAAACCAAAGTACTGGACGAATCAAAATTCTGACCTACTGATGGCGTTAGATGAAAAAGTCAGAGGATCACCAAAGCTCACCATAAATGTCAACCTGCAGATGGCACTGGAGGAAAACTCATTTGGATTCACTGTCTGGAGAACATGAATATGGGGATTCAATTTCAGTCAGTTGAGTGTTAAAGTATTTTAGTCTGGACGATAGTGGTGGCCAGCCCACAAACTGACACTGGTATTCATAAAGCCATGCTGCTGGCGTGGCTTAAAGTAGGTTCTGATTTTCTACAGTTTGTTGTGTTCACTGAGTGAAATGGCCAAAAGCTTTTTGACCTGTCGAAAGAAGACGGCCAGTTCAGAACTGGTGCTGAGTGACCTTAGTTTCTCTTATTTTGGAGTTTCCCTTGTGTTTCTAGAGTTTAGGTTGATGTGTTATTTTGGTAGTCATCATTTCTCCTGCATTTCTGGTTTCTTGGTTTCATTATGGTATTCCTTTCCCTCGTGTTTCCTGGTCTTGTACTTCCTGTTTTATTTAGAAGTCTCTTGTTCTGTCTGGTCTTTGTCTTGTTTTCCCTCCTTTTTTCAGCCCCACCTGTGTCTCGTTCATAATTATCCCAGTGTGTATCTATGGTCCTTTTTTATGGATCTTTCCCCAGTTCTTTGTTAGAGTATTGTATGAGTTTGTGCCTGAGTTTGTTCCATTTCCTCTTCTTGTGTTTACCTGGTTCCCCAGTGTTTTGCCATTCTTTTGGATTTTGTATGTTTGGAAATCTTAGCTACCTACTGATACTTTTCTCTTTTTTTGCCTCTTGTTTTTTCTATTAAATCAATGAACTCTCCTGGACTTTTGTTGCTTGTCTGCATTTAGTTTCCACACCCCCTGAGCCTTGAATCCAACTGTGACAACCTTCTTTCAGCAGTTGGTGCCAGGCTTTGTGATGCTTTGGCTTCCAGTGTTAGGAGTAACATGCTACAAATTAAAGCATTAAGGTTCTGTGATTACTTTTTTGTTAAAATGAGTATGACACGTTTTACAATTCAAGTAATCTGTTATGTTACAATACAACCACAATAAAACACATTTGCACAGTCTGTTTCTTTCCCACCACTGGGGTACAAGTGGAAGGTATCCCACTCTACAGTGTCAGTGCACAGGTGTAGCTCAGCTAGTGAGATGACAGAGAGGATGGCTTTAATATCAGATATATTACAGATATATACACATTATTTTGAATTTGTGGGTGAAACGGAAAAGAACATCACAGTGATAAGTGTCTGTCAGCTGTGAAGAACTCTAACTCAAATTTGAAGCAGCAGCTGTGAGCTAAACTAACAGCTCCACAACACTGGTAGTGAGGCCCATTGGGGAGAACGATGTCGGTGCTGCAGCTCCACAACAGTGACAGTTATCTTTTAGTTCGGCTAAAGCTGTGACTGCAGGGGTAAAAGTACTCAAACAAGTTACGTTTCTCAGTAGGTAAGTAACGTAATGAGTTACTTTTTAATATCTAATTTTGTAATGTACCAAGTTCCTTCTGAAACTCTTTTGGCTTTCATTGGATCATCTACCACAGGAAGGAAATTGCTTATCGTTTGTAATTGACCTACGCATGACTCAAATGGAGGTACCTTAGATTTTGAGCAATCACTCAATTTATGTATGAACAATTTAATTTCTTAGGGTATTGTACATCTACACATGAGCCTGAGAAGTAAGTGTGTGAACTGGATACAAGGCATGACAGTGCCTTGCCTATACTCATAGTACAGAGCTCTAGGACAATTTCTTTCCCACTGCTGTAACTACAGTACATACCTGATCCATCCTCTACTATGCTGCATATGTTTTGAGTTTGGCATCTGAGTCTGGGCTGTCTACAAAAAAAAAAAAAAAAACGAGACCATTCAGAGATAAGAGAACACTCCTCTTTCTCTCTGTCAACATACAAGTCTTAAGTGAAGCTGAGTGGTAGCTGGGATTCCTGTCTGGTATCCTGTCTGACATGAAAGGCTGCTCGCTGGGACTGAGGAAGGAGCTCAGAGAGAATTATTCCCGCCGGACCCTCCGGCAGATGGAACAAGAACACCTTGAAGGATGGGAGTGTCGCCGAGCCCAAGTGCTCGCTTTCTCCCCCACAGATGAAACGTAACGCGGGGCTGTCTCAAATCTCCAGCAATCTGCGGATGTGAGCGACACGGAGTGAGCACCTGGCTCTTCAAGGGAAGCAGCCGTTTGAGATGTGACAGAACGCCTTGTCAGATAGAATCACTGTAATGGAGAGATAATCCCACAGTCATCACTCAGAAAGGCATGTCTGCGGGGCATCTTGGAGGAATAGCCAGATATTTTTTGCAACATTTAGATGACAAACGTCACTGAAGTTGTTGCATTTATCACAAGCTGAAATCAAAACTGAGTGGTAGTGGGAGGAATTTGGATGAGAAAAACTAGCACTTTGAATTTTGGTTGAAGTAATGAGAGATTCAGAAGTTCTAAATGTAGATCAATGTGCGGTTGAGTCTCTTGGCTGGGGAATAGTCCCTGAGTAGAACAGGATTGGTCCTTGTAGGCCTGTCAGATGACAGAGACAAGCCAGACAGGAGGGTTTGCAGCCACTGTTGTGTATGCAGAGATGTGCCTTTTGTCTCTTGTCACTCAAAGGCCCTTGGAAGAGTTTTGCTGCTCAGCCACCTTCCTTGACCTGTCACTCAGTCCTCTGACAGCTGGTAAGCTGCCCTCCTCCTCCCCATCCTTCCCCCTTTTCACTCCTTCACCCTCCCGGTCCCTCCCAATCTTCCCTCTCTATCCCAGCATGTGGATTGGGGGTCTCATTTTCATGTGTCAGATGCCCCCGTCAGTGTGACAGCTCCCTGTCCGCCTGTCTCATTAGAAACAGCCAGCTTGGTCTGGGAAGCAGCAGGAGCAGCGATTGGCGTTCAGCTCTCCCCAACCCGGGAACTGTGAGATCAGCCTTGCTAACACCAGTCAACCAGATCATCATCAGGCTTGATCTAACATCCACACATACTCTGATTTGCACACCCAGACTCCTGCTGATAGATGTACACGCACATGGATATGCAATCTTTTCCTCTCTTTTTCCCATGTTCAGTAGACTTTCATGTCAGTTACTTCATATACAACAGAATTACAAAATTCAATCAGTGAATGATATGGATGAAAGGAAGGCTGCTTTTACTCACTAAATATTGCTTCAGCTATGACATCACTACCTCATTTTCATAGTTCACTCATATTTGTCATCGTCATATTTAAGAATGGCTTTTGACTTTCAGGATACATGAAGAAGTTTACCTCTCCTTCCAGCATGTAAGTTGTTTTGTATCTGTCATTTTGAATGTGTGTGTGATTTAGTGATTCTAATTTGTACCTCTACACGCTGTTTCAGTCACAGCATATTTTCATTCTCGCAAGTCCATATGACTGTATCCCAGTTATCTTCTCTCAGGGGACGACTATTGATAGAGGGAAAGAAAGGTGTTTACTTTTTAGACCGTGAAGGACAAAAAGACTAAACATCAGACAGCTAAGATTCCCACTCCTTTATTGTTTGTCCTTGAGTGTTAATTGTGCAACGTGGAGAGACAGCCATTAGGCACGCTTACGTTTGATGTTTTTTGATGCAAGACCTAGATGTGAGACGGTGAATAGTTAAATCCTAATTGTGTGAGGAATTTGTATCGTTATAATTTGGTGAGGCTTTGTATTCCTCCTTTTTAATGAATGTAACATGGCCATCTAGGAGAAGAAGGAGCAGAGATTTTGTGAGTTTATAATGAACTGTGAAAGGCATTTGAATATGTATGAGGATGCAAGACCCTAGGCAAGATGTACACAAGCTCCCCTGATGGGTGTGAAGTTGATCATATCATTTCCTTCCAAAGAGCAATCCTCATTTGGTACAGAGTTTAATCCAGGGCTCTCTGTAATGTGGCACAGCTTTGTAAGAAGTGGAGCACAAGGAAGAGTTGTGGCATGATGGGAGGAACTGAAGTTTCTGCTTTTGCTGCTTGAAATCAAGTTGTCTAAAAATTAGAATAATTAAAATGGTAACTGTTAAGCTAGATTAGTTCAATTCACATGTTCCATATCTGACTTCATAGGTTTAGCTTGTAGGTAGAGACAAGGGAAGAAAGAAATCAGGTTGGACTGCACCACTGACGAACATTTAATGAACATATTTTTTGAATCCACCATGGGTAAAATCATTGCATGTAAATAATATATTTCATATCAAGTATAAAAGTCACAAACTGTGATTACAGTAGCTGTCGCTTCACAAATTCAAAATGTGCTTACTAAGAAGTTGCAATGCTTGATATTTGTTTATAGTCTAGTGCCATTACAGTAGGTACTTTAGCCTAATTAAAATTTAATGTTATTCTTTTTCTGATAAATACAAACAACCAGTTCACACAAATAAAAAGTACAGACTCGTGTAAAGACAGAAAAAATGGTTTGGAAAACAGAAATTCTAGGCAGAAATTACACTGAAAAAGTTGTGTTAGTTGCAGTGTTTTGGTCAGCAAAGAATTCAAAATGAAGAACAATAAAAAGTTAGACCTATATGAAGGTTGAATATGTGAGGCAATAAAAGCTGAAATTATAGAAGTTGAAAGGAAATTACATTCCCATGGTAGGTTTTTTTTTAAATCATGAATGTACTGAAGGAGGCCTATGTTGACAGAGCAGGTGAGTTCAAGTTAAGATTTGGGCTGAGAGGTTACATTTCACTTTGAATGAGGTTTTGTTAGGTTATGTTGAGTGTTAGAGGTAAGTAAATAAATCTGGTCAGAGAATATTTTCAAGTTTAATATAAATCCGTGAGTATGTGCTTGCCAGATTTGTATGCGTGTATGTGTGTGTGAGCACACTCTGTAGCACTCCACTTGATCTCAGTCTCTCTTCATCTGCAACACCTTATACCACCACACTGACCTGACGTGGCAGCGGCTGCTGAGTGCTCTAAGTGATGACCCTTCAACTTGGAACATTTCAATTTCAACCTGTGATGGTTCCCCAGAGAATGATTTGAATGTTAAGTGTGCCCTCCAATCCAGGCACCGTATGAAAATGTAATCAGACTGCTATCATCTCCCCGGCAGAGAGAGGACTTGCTTGACTCTATGCAGCAGGCGTTGGTGCTGGCCTCATTTCCCCTGCCAGCAGGTGTCCTCTCTGGATATAATAGGCTTTACATGTGTAATTAACACATGGCACTGCTGCCTGTGCTGGCCATAGCCTTAGCCCTGCTCCTGTCACCATGACTTTCTTTCTCTTTCTTTTTTCTCGATTTATTTCTCCACCCTTTCCTCTTCCTCTTCATTATGAAACATAATGGCTCCTGGGCCAACTCACGCTGTGGTGAAAGTGGGTGCAGAAGACAAAGACAACACCTTGACGAAGAAAGCCAAGCACTTGGTAATGCAAGGATGGATTGGTGGTGTACAGGAAGGCGCCGCGGTGTGGAAGGACAGGGATGGAGTTAACAGCTTGCTGTGTGGGCTGGCTAATGCCTTAAAACCCCCCTCTCATGAAACCTGTAATTACCAGGGCTCCGTTAATCAAGAATGAAACAGAAGAAAAGCAGTGGCCTAATTGGGGCCGACATGCTCTGTAATTAGAGTAATAGTCACACATTGGGATTTTATGAATGAATGACTTTGCCAGCTTTTGTTACAGGGCTTCATTACATTGGATAGAGCCACCAGCGCTATTTGCATGCATGTATATAAAGGAGACAATATGTTACTGGTCATTTTTTTGTCCAAACAGCAGATTTTATCTCCAGGCCCCCTGACTAGGCCAGTGTTAATTATGTCTGTGGCCAAAGATTGTGAGGGGGGAGGGAGTCCAATTATTTTTCTCTCCTTTTCTCTTTTGCCCCAAACCTTTATTCACCCATGTGCTACTAGCCGTCCGGAAAAGGATGTGGATTTCTGTGTTTCTTGAACTTGACTTACATAGTGTGGAAGGAATTCATTGTTGGTTTTATCATAAACACAAACTCTGACCTATTTCTGATATGACAACAGCCCCACAGTGAACTGAAATTCTTTTCTTGTGATTTGAAGGATAATTGAAGCAAATTCCTCCTTGTTTGGAGACACAAATGGCCTTTCATATTCATTTTAATTCCACATTTTGTTTACTTGGTGCAGATGTAGGTAGTCCACATAGATTGAGATGGGGGATAGCATGGTAATTTTTCATTTTTTCTGGCACTGTTTTAATTTTGAAGACTAACCCTCAGAAAGCTTGCAATAAAATGTCAATGAACTTAATATCCTAGTGTTCTCCAAAAAAAACTAAACTGCCAACCTCTTAGGGTAAGTGTTTATACCCAGTCCAACTAAGGTGTAGTTGTAGTCTTGACACAATGAATGTGTAAACATGCACAGTTTAGGAATGTCTCTCTTCAGACACATCCATGTTATACTCCATTATCTGCATGAGAAGTGACATACATAGCTGTGAGAGGAATGAAAAACTAAAGCTTGACAGAAGTTCAAATCTTGCTTACTTTCACACCTTCTGACATTTGGCCACCACAGTCCCCTTAATTCTGTTATAGGAAAAGTTGTTTCAGACACTATTACACAATCTGTCACTCTGGTCGAAGGCTGCCTTAATCAAACTAATTTTGGCCCCCTTCATGGTTCATTACTTTCATTGTTTTACATTACATAACCAATGGTATTAACTGAAATTTATTGTTACAATGGTAATCATGGATGTTACAAAATCAGTCAGGACTCAACATATTAAGGATTATAACTTAGAATGTTTTTTTGTTGTTGATGATGAAGGTAAAGAAGATGAAGACATTTGTTGTGTTTATTCATTGTTGTTTGGCAAATTCCCTCTGTACAATATCACATGTGACCGTTCCATCAGCTTCATGGCTACAATTCATTATGTATTCTCAAGACAGACATCTACAAAAGAGTTTTTCTTTGACATTCTTACGTGTGTCTGAGAAGCTCTGCTTCAGCTTTAAAGCTAACAATGACTAATTTCTTATGAAAAATGAAGGAGGAGTCTCTTGGCTGTATGTTACTGTCTATCTCATATTTCCAGAAGAGTTTTGTTGACCACAGAGAGGAGAGAGCGTTGGTACCTCTCATGAGTTTGGGTGCAGTTTCCTGTTGAGAGGGGAAAGGGCAGAGCAGTGATTTATGGAAGCCATCTGAGGATGTAGGTCCACTACCTGTGGATATCTTCTCCTCTATCTTGCTTCTTGTTACCTCATTTGTCATGGCATGATGCATCGGAACACCATCCCCAATAAACTCACTTCAAAAGGGTGCTAGGCAGATCAAGTTCCTCCCTCTCCTTTCCTGTGATAGCCTCAGACAGGAGCCATAATCCCAATGACACTGAGCCATTGATCTCCACAGGACAGGCTGACTGGACAGACACAGGACCATGTATTTTCGTTGTAAAAGTCAACACACTTAAGAGTTACCAGAAGGATGACTCAATAAAGGAAGCGTGTGTGTGTAGGGTGGGGGCGGATGTACTTCCACAAAGGCTTCCAAGTCATAACATAATCTAATATTTACATTTTATTCCATGGCCAATGAAAATCTCAGATTCTCAATTAATTTTCATGACCTTAAGTGTTTTTTGTGATGTTTCCTTTTTTATTATTAAATAGTTAAAACCCAGGACAGAATTAGGACAAAGTTTATAATTATATATATATATATATATATATATATATATATATATATATATATATATATATATATATGTATATATATATATATATAGAAAATGCTTTTATATGTTTATATAAATTGGTAGTGTTTCCACTATACCTGACTAGCTTTTTACAAACCCCACATTTTGCTGTTGTCTTGTTTTCGGCTTGAAAATACAGCCACACGGCGCTCCTCTTCCTCTCTGCCATTCTTCTGTTGTATTTTCTCTGTGCGTGTGCTGATGAACCTGAGCCGGCAACTTGCTTGTTTGTTTGCTTTGCTCGTCTAAGTCACGTCATGTGACTCACGTGACCGCGCAACATCTAAACACAAGAGGGCGGGGGGCAAAGTGTGCCTCCTCTGCGCTGACACAGGAGCGGCGAGTCCGGCGACCTGGCTGTTTCCTCTTTGCTGAAACTCCAGCATTGCAAACAAGAGCGGAACTTAAAGTAAAGAATTGATCTCACCAGGCTAGTATGGATCCGATACCAATACCGACTTGGTATCGATACTATTGATATTTGGATCGATCCGCCCACCACTAGAAGAGAGAGTGCGCTATAACATTATATGGACAGACAGTTTTAATAATGTCATGTAACAGAACGGATCACTATTCTCTGCTCTGGAGACAACAATCTGTGTAATTTCTCATCTTCAGTTTTAAAACTTCTCAGGTTGTAAAACTCCTGGCCTTGCCTTGTCAACTGTTCCCTGTTTAGCTAGATGTTGCCTAGCAAAGCAAATGACAAATTCTGACACTCACGTATAACCTGACTGTGACTTTTCAGTTTAACTTCTATTCTTGATGTTACTTTTAACTCATTTGGGGCTGTAACATTTAATTAATCTCCATCAGCTTTGAATTTTTCTCACTGGGAGAACAGACTCTGACCGGTACTCTACAGACCATCTGGCCCCTTCTTACAGTTTTTAGAGGAATTTGGAGAATTTATCTCAGGTCTTGTTACATACACTGACAAAATTCTTATTAAGGTTGACTTTAACATTCACCTTTATAAGACCTGTGACCCTCTAAGTAAAGCCATTCTAGCACTTACTGATACCTGAACCTGATACTGAACCTACTTTCCATAGTGGTAACACTCTTTACCTGATTCTTTCCCGTGGGATAGAGGTGTCTAGTCTGACTATCTCTCCTGTCACTTCTGTTATCTCTGACCACTTTCTTATCAAATTTGACTCACCTCTTGGTGAGCGATAACTGGTGTCCTGGCCAGAGAGTTACAGCTTAGGTTTTTTGGGGGAATGTACAATAACCTGGTGTAGGGCATTGTGCAGTATTTCAAACTATAGCTGTTACTGGGGGAATATGGAATTGTCAGAGGGAACATGAAATTAAACACTATTGTGTTGAATGTTATTTGTAGTATATGTGAAGAGGTTGTATGTTGCTGTGATGCCAGTGTTATCAGATGCCCAAGTCAAATTTTTCCTGAATCAAAATCGGAATCTCTGTACCTCCAATGGCACCAGTGTGTGCAGACAAATAAGCGTGCACTCTCTACTGCTACAGCAGCATATTTCTTGACCATAATCAATAACAATAAACACAATTCTAGATTTCTTTTTGATACTGTAGCTAAACTTACTCTAAAGCAGCCATCTCTTAGCTGCTGAAAGAACCCAGTATGTCTCTTACAATGTCTTACTATGTCTCTTACTATATCACCATATTCTGATGTCATTGACCTGGCCTATTATAGACATCAATCTGATCAAGAAACAATATCCTTTGACAACTGCCTATGCAACATAGCTGAGATTCAGTCTTTTCTTTACATGGCAGATGCTAAAATCCTAATTCACACCTTTGTCTCATCAAGACTTGATTATTGCAAAGTTTTGGCCCTCCAACCAGTCAAGGCGGATGTCTTTTTGGGGGCTTTCTGCCTTTATTTGATGGGATGGTGAAGAAAGACAGAGAGAGAGAGTAGGGCAGTGACATGCAGAGGTCCAGCCAGATCGAGTTTCAAACCAGGGAGTCACTTCCCAGAGTCCCACGTGACACACACCCTAACCATTCGGCTATAGGGTCAAGGGGGACAAGGAAGATGTTTAATAATAACATGAAAAAATTTTAAAGTGACATTTAAAAATTTAACCAGTTATTGGAATAATATCACACTTCACAATTTAGATCCAATGTCATGTTTACTTTTCAGTGCCAATGCATGTGGTTGATGGGAATGTATACTTCCATATGAAGGGTTTTCCTGTCATATCAACAGCCTGCTATCAGCACTCCTCTCTTTATTAACAACCTTTCTATAACTGTAACCAGGTCTTTTGGTTGCCTAACTCTAACCATACTGTACACATAGACCATTTACCATAAGCACAATCTTTCCCTAACCTGCCCCTTACTTTATCTGTACTGCAGTTGCATTGCACAAATAAAAAAATTGTAAAAACATTGGCACTAAGCATATTCTGGTGATGATCTAGCAAGTGCTTTGTGTTACAAGGTGCTTCACAGATTCATTCACAAGATGCAGTATGGTCCTCTGCGTCTGTCCATACTGTAGGTAGTTCTGTTCCCCTAAGCAGGCCCCTTCTCTCAATCAGGGACATTTTTAAAGCTGGTGTAATGAAACAGTGTGCACACCTCTGTTTCATGTTTCTCCGTGGCCAACAAAAAACTGTGATGTTTCTTTTCACATTTGTCTCTGGAGCCCTCCTCACCCAGTAGATCCAGTAATGGACAAGGCACCTCAATATGCCCCAGAACCCCCTCATATTCTTCCACAATCTCCCTGTTTTCTGTTTCCTCTCCATGCTCTCAGCAGTCAATATCCTCCATCAGGCTCAGACTATTATGACTTTCATCTTTGCCTTTTCATCATTTACTGGAGTGGCTTGTGCTATTTACACGTAGCTAGCTAGTGTTTTAGGTTTACTTCGAATGGACAAGCTGGACTCTTTATCTGAGTGCTGTTGTGTATCTGCAGTAATACAACAGGACTGTGGTGGTGTATGCTCTCTGCTGTTGGTTTAGCTGTACACTTATCAGTGCCACCTGCTCTTGGAGTAGCCTCTTAATTATCAGATCAAAGGCAGTGTAAAGGTGCTAAGTGGTTAGGAGCTGCAGCAGCACGCTACTGGCCTTTGATCCGCTCAGGCCCAGCTTCCCAACAGCAGCCTGACTTAAATTAAATATGGACAGACATCTCTCTTTGAGTTCAGCCCTTTTTCCTTCATAAGCTGTTGCATTTTTTGTCCATTGCATTCTGTTTGATGTGAGTGACTGCTTAGCCTGACAATGGACAGCAGTGTGCTTAAAGAGTGGCTGGCTATTCGAGGGCCAGAGACTCCTGCTGGGTTACCAGGAAAGGTCTCGACTCTCTCCGGACTAATCAAGCAGGCTGTTCACTGTCGCCTATAATAAGCCTGTAGCGAATGTATATCACCCAGTCTGTTTGATGTATTATTTGCATGCTGATTTATCTGATGTTAGAGTAAATACCAGACCTCATGCTTCCTGGGCTGCAGACGCTGAACGCTGAACTGTCTCCTGTACGTGAGCACTGGATCTGGTCTGGTCTTGCCCCAGAGTGTCACGCCACCTCTGTTTTGCATTAGACCAGAGACTGTTTATGAGTGCGGCAGGCAGATTTAGTTGAAACAGTCGAGGTCTTGTGTCACTAGATGTTTTATTGGGCAGGCCGCATGGCGGAGGCAGGCAGTAAGCAAGGGGGTGGAGGGGGCCAGCGACGGCAGTCAGGTGCTCTGGGTGCCTTTTTATGGAGCACTCCACTAATGAAAGTGGGGTTCTGGGACCACTGTGGAACATCAGAAGCCACTCCACCCCACCAGACCCCCACCTCCATCTACACAGGAATGTCATAAAGCTTTAAAAGACTGACTGACTCAAGTCATACAGACTGTCAAGTGTCTTAATACCGTCAAGTCTTTGTGGGCCTTTAAGACCTCAAAGACCAATGTTGAGATCTTGACACTATTTTTCATCCAATGTTTTAGAAAAATTATATAGAATCCTACTCTGACATTTTGTGTTTGTCAAGAATGGTATGTCCCAAGTCAAGCCCTAAACGTCATGTTTCAAGTCAAACAAGTCAGTGTTTGCCTTTGTGCTGGCGTGCTGTGCCATTTGCACCTTTGCTTGCTTGTGTGATGTGATTTGACTGTTGGCTTGAAATATATCCATTATCAAGATGTTCACTGCGCTGCAAAGATAATTTTAAATCTTTGGGAATCTTTTGAAGGATATCAAGTCATTGCAAGTCAATGAGGCAAGTACAAGTGAAGCCATTGGTGTTAAAGTTGAGTCTAAAGTGACCAGATGTGTTACTTGAGTCTGACTTGAGCCCAAGTCATGAGGGTCGAGTCTACACCCCTGGTACACTGCCACACTTCCAAAGAACAAACTGTCTGGAAGTTCTCAAAAAGTCCACAGAAAGTCTGCACAAAACCCCTTGCACACCTGATAAATTGTGGATTCCCTCTTCCTGCTTACCCACCACTCCAAGCTTCCTCTCTGGCCCATGAAACCCTCCTCCCTCTGTCTTGCTGAGCAGATTTGAACTCCAGCATGTCTCACGTGCCTCCTCGCTCCCACACATTTCAGCCCAATGCATCACAGCAGCTTAACTCCCATGTAAATCAGCAGGTTGAGAAATACATTCTCTGCCAGGTGCATACACTTAGCCACTGTTGCCTGATTAGGCCTGAGGAAAAGAGGCCAACTGGCGAGAGAGCGAGAGAGAGAGAGAGAGAGAATGAATATACGTGCATATTTGTATTTGCTCCCCTTCCTCATGGGAGCACAGTTACTGTGATCTCCCTCTGGCAGGCATTCACAGGATCTGACTGGATTATACCCTGAGCTGTGCTTGCACGTTTTAGCCACAATACAACATGCATGAGTGAAAGAAGATGGAGAAAACAACAAGGGAGAAGATGAGAAGGAGGAGGGGCGAGAAGAGGAGTAGGAGGCTGCTGGGCTAAAGAGGGACTGTGCGCTGTGTAGCAGTGTGGAATAATGTCCCTGTTTACTTTCTGGGCTGTTGTCGTGTTAAACAGAAGCGCGCTGGGCACCGGGAGGGGAGAGGACTTACGTGTCAGGCTAGTGCAGGGGTGGGGTGAGGGTAGCAGTTGATCTACATATCAGTGGTGGGGGTTCTCAATGGATGCACAAACAGGGAAAAGAGGGCAATAATGGGGTTGCAGAGGAGACAGACCAATGGTTGAATTATGATTCTCCAAAGATACATGTATATGTCTCTGCAGACATATGCAAAGAAGGGTGTTATGGAGCTGACATGCACCTCCCAAATCTCAACAGCATGTTTCGCAGACCTTGGTTGATTCACCTCCTTTCAGGAAACAAACTGAGATGAAAACATACATAAACGTGCTAAATAGAGTACAAAATAACTGAGTACCTGTCTGATGTGTCTGAATCCTGCAAAGCTGCACTCCACTTTGCTGCCTCCTTCAGCTTTTCCTCTCTCTGTTGAAGTTTCCTCAAATGCAAACATTAGCTTTTCTATATAGCTGCCTATATGTTAGCAAGCTAGCTAGCTGGATAAGAGTGGCTCGTGATAATATAAGGTAAACAAGGTAAAGATGAAAAGCTGCACATTGATCTGAACGTGGAGATGTTTAACCATAGGGAATCCTGTTGGTTTAACAATTTTTTAACATCTTCAAAGGACTCACCAGGAGCCCTCACACAACATCAACAATACAAAGTTTGGATACTTTGTTTTGTTTTTTTCTTTGGTTTAATGGGAGGGTGGGGGTCAAATTGTGGGGTGGGCTGCCCTGCCAAGACAATGGGAGGGAAAACACTGGTTACTGAATAACATAGTGTTTTCATGTCTGTCTTATTGGTTAGTCGTACACATTTTATGTAGTCTTGATTTGGGTCTTTACAGTGGTCATTTATATTGAAAAAGTTTTTTTTTTTTTTTTTTTTTTTTTTTTTTTTCCGAAAAAGTCAATTGTAGCACATCATAGTAAACTTTAATAAAATAAAATGAAAAAAAATAACTTATTTGCACATTGTTAACATTGCTAAGTTATTATATTAGATTATTTAAAAAATCACATCTTTTTGTTTTTATCACATGCCCCTAATAAGTTTATGCATCAACCTCTGCACCTCTTACCCAACGGTGAGGATAAACAGTATAAATAATGAATGGTTGGATAGAGGTTATGAAAGTTTGGGTAGAAAATGATCTTCTCTCCTAGGCCACTAATCTAAATCTTGCAGAAACACCTCAAAACATGAGCTGGGAGAGTTAATGTGTCCCATGATCAAATCAATCAAAAGCAATTACTTACCAGCAGAAAACATTTTATTAGCAGCTGTGTTCATGTGATTTTAGAATCTTGCAGTAAGTTCCACATTAAAAGGACTACTTTACTGTCTTTGCATTCCTGCATGTTTTCCATCTCCTTGTGTTCTGTCAAACCTTGCTCTAGCCACTCCCACCTCCCCTCCCTCTTTCTCTTCACATCTCTTGTCCCAGCATTGGCCTGTGTAAGTATGCTTAGGGGTGGGGGGTTGCTGAGTGAATGGCAGAAGGGAGCGGGTCAGCAGCCCTGGGTCAGTCATGTGAGATTAGCTGGAGTGCTTGTGGTCATTATCAGAGCAAAGTCTCAACGTTGCCGCACCAATTAGTTTTGACCCAGAAGGAATAGTCTATAGACCAGGGACAGGCATCGCTCCATCCACAGCAGATTCAGACGGACACGCACACAAACTTCACGTTGACACACAAACACACTGACGCTAGCTTGCACGTGGAGTATCACTTCCATTTTTACTGCATCAGTGGACATCACTAGATCTCTCCCTCTCTTGCCCCATATTCACTTTTCTCTGTCCATGTCCATCTCGACACAGAAGTTTTCAGTTCAGGTGCTTCCTGACAGGGTGTGTCTTGAATGACAAATCTGGGTGAACATGTTGAAGAGCTGACGGTCACAGAACTGGAGGCAGATTTGTTTTGATATATATTAAACCAAAATTTTGTCTAATGTTGCAAATGTACAAGGCTTTTATATGCTAGAGTCATGTAATCCTCACAGAGTAGACTACTTGACTACTACAGTAATCTTGTAAATATTAGTCTTATGATGGGTCAGATCAGTTTGTCCTCACTGAAATGTTTGTTTGTTTGTTTGTTTGTTTGTATTTGGACCAAATGATAATCTCTGGTTTTGTTGGTGCTGTTGTGTTGGAATCTCCAATCATGTGTGTTGCATTGTCAGATGTTAAGGCTTTAGTGTACCTACGGAACTACTGTGTTCACTGTTTCTTCCAACTATACAAACTTCGTAAATAAACCTTTTAGATGGTGTCATCAAAATGTATAATGCAATAATGCTGTGCAAGTGTAAGAGTGTCAGAGATGTAGAAAAAGCCATAGTGCTATCTCTAAGTCAATGTAATGCCAGTGATTCTACATAAAATGGAATGAGCCAGAAATTAAAGAGTAATTCTTATTTACTGTTACCTTCAGTTGTATTGTTACTGAAAGGAACACTCAATGAATGAGCATCGTCCGGTGATTACATACAATACTGAACAGTGACAGATTCCATGTGTGTCACTTCATGTAAACTCTATCAGTCTTTTCCTCTCTCAGCGTTTTCTCCTGGCTGCCAGGTTGGCCCAGGCAGACTCCTCTCTTATTTGTTAAGGTAATGACCTAATCTGTGGCCATTAGGGAGAACAGCCTTTAGTGTTTAATGTGTGGCCAGGTGGTCCAGCTGCCAAGTTCCACATATTAAAGGGCCCGGGCTCGGCAGTAATGAATAATGAGCTGGATTTAAAAGCTGCCATACCTGAGCCCACTTGGCCAGCCCTCAATATGGCCAGGTTCAAATGAACAACTTGACTGCTTTTTCAATTCCCCAGATACTCAGATGAGCTCAGACAACTGTGTGCAGTGTAGCTATACACACATGCAAAGAAACACCTGAGCTGAAATACATGTCCGGTCAAGGGTGTGTGAATATCCTACTATTCAATAAAGGAAATGACAATTAGAAATAGGTAAAACCAAAGTGAGAATTTTTTATTTATTTTATTTTATTTTTTGTATTAGATACAAACCACATGTAACAAGAAATGGTTGTATGAAGGAAAAATCATGAGCTTAGATTAATCAGTTGTCCATTTTGAAGCAGACCAAATTTAATGTTTCACAAATATGTTTGAGTCCTGCTGGTTGATTAACTTTTTAAAAGTCTGTTTTAAAGCAATACTCGCTTGCCCATATGAACACTGAAACAGTCCATCCGGCCATTTTCCTCCATTTATCCGAGGTTAGGTCGCAGTGGCAGTAAGTTAAGCAGGGTGCTCCAGACATCCCTCTCCCCAGCTCCTCCTGAGGGATCACCAGGCATTCCCAGGCCAGATGGGATATGTAATCCCTCCAGTGCACACAAAATGAAGGGATCCTGTTTTGTGCAAAAACAAATCCTAAAGTGTATCTGAAGTTCATATGAGGCCTCAGCAGTCTGGGTTAGACAAATCAAGAGGGGATCTTTCAAAGTTTGACATTGTAGTGCAAAGTCCCTTCTTTGTGTTCCCCTGGAAAGTGTTTCTATGCTGAGCAGTGGCTGTGGGATAAACACACAAGGAGGGAATTTTGCACTAGAAGACTTGCATAATTGTGAGCCTATCCTTTAATGAAGGTTTCTGAATTGTGGGTTTTTTTTCAGACTTTTCTGTGTCTCCTGACATCACTTTTGCTATTAATGGAAACACCCTTGTCAGCGTGTTTGTCAGATGTTTTCTTAATTTGCGTGTGTTTGCTGTATTTGTATGTGTGTGTTGTTCTTATAAGTGTGATTAAATAATTTCAGTACACCGTAAAAAAAACAAAACAAAACAAAAAAAAACAACAAAAATCTGGTAAAGCAGGTGCCAGAAAAATCCTGTTAAAATATGGTGGAATACTGTGACGTTCAAGAACTGTAAAATAAGAGTTACTGTTTGTGCTACAAACATATAGAGCTGTTATTTTATAGTTAGAGCTAATGTAAAAAAACAAGAATATCCATAAATAGAAACCACTTTTAAATAGAGTCATATAATGTTAAGTTACAGATTATCATGTAAAGAATAAGACAAATATGCCATGAATTTATCATGAATTGTATATTTAAGAAAAACAGTTAATGTGACAATGTCACTCTAGTACAGGAACTTTGTGAAGTTAGAACAAATAATGCAGTTCATAATATGTTTATTCATTTTTTAAACATTATTTAAAATTTGGGAGGGTATTATAATTTTTTCTATCAAATAACAGAAAATATCAGTAAAATAATGATTTAATGAGTCAGTAATTTTGACACATTTAGATATGGTAAGATTATGTAATTTTACTGTAAAACATTGCATGTTTAGATATTCTGCTGTGGATATCTTATACAATTCTGCCCAGTTTTTGTAGAGACTTAGACTGGATTTTATTGATCCCTTTGGGATGACTCCCTAAGGGAAATTAAGTCAATGTAACAACTAGCATATAAATTAGCATCTTTTTCATGTGATTTTACCAAATATTATTTGTAAAATGACAAAAGTGAAGTTTTAATAAAATGTTAAAAGTTAAAAAAATGTTTAATAATCAAATTTCTACTCTTAATAAGCTTGTCATGTGTTTGAATTGTTACTTGCTGCCTTTTTTTTTTTTTTTTTACCTAAAAGTGACCAACATATTAAATGCTTTCTGATAGCATAAAGATATAGTATGGTATGGATGATCATTGACCATCAAATTTAAGGCAAATACAACTTGTTTTCTGTGGGTGTATAACACTCTAAATAAGGTTCATTACTGTGCATGTGTGTATGTATGTACAGAAATAATTAATAATCCTAGACTGAACCCATCCTGCAAAACACCTGAATTGCATTTAAACCCAAATTCTTCATTCTCGCCACTTACATTTATTTGTTTATTTGTTTTATTTTTTCTTTTTGTTGTTGTTGCTGTTGTTGTTGTTCTCTTTTTTTCCATTTCTTTGCCTTGCTTTCCCCTGTTGCCTATCTGTGTCCTTGTAAGATTTGTAAACCAGTATCATCTCTTGTTACTATGTCCATACTGTCTGTTCATGTATGCACTAAATGGTGAATATAATAAAGAGAAAAACTGTCCACACTGACAAAACAAAAAATGTATTGTTTTCACTGTGTGTGTGTGTGTGTGTGTGTAAACTACCACTAAGGTTTTGAGTACTTGAGTTCATATGTCTCTGGACATATTTTGCACAGCTGTGCAAAATACAGTCACTAAACTGTATAGGTGTAGATGAGATCAAAGTGGAGGTTGAGGTCAACGATGGGTGTGGTCTGATACTTGAGCACCAAGTATTCATGTAATGATGTAGCAACGGGTCAGAACATTAGCATGTTGACAGGCATTGTGGCTGGTGTGATCCCATCACAAGATGGTTTCTTTTCATTTATTTTATTATACTATATGGGTGGCACAGTGGTGCAGTGGTTAGCACTGTTGCAGTAAGATGGTTCAAGCCTTGGGTCGCCCGGGGGCTTTTCTGTGCACTCTCTGGGTTCCCCAGCTTCCTCCCACAGTCCAAAGACATGCAGGTTAACTAGTGACTGTAACTTGCCTGTATGTGTGAGTGTGAGTGTGAATGGTTATTTGTTTGATGGACTGGTGATCTGTCCTTTGTGCAGTGTCAACTGGAATTGGCTCCAGACAACCTCCCTCCCACTCCGCCCTCAGGTAAAAACTGTGCATGTTTAGTATATGTTTTTATTTGATATATTAGGGAAACTATTCATATTTTCTATGGTTTCCACCAAGCAGTAGTCTGTCTCACTGATCTATGATCAATTAGTTTGCAAGTAAGTTCCTAAAATTGAGATTATATAATCCTTTGCCCAGGAGCAATTTTTGTATAGAAATGTTATGTAATGTTACACAATATCATGAACAAAAACAACAATTAACTACATCTAAATTAAACGTCACACTTAACTACAAGGATCACAGGGACAAAACTATAGTTACCACAAGAGAGTTGCCAAAGACACATACACGTACATCTTTTTTCCATCACTTGAGAGGACAGTATATTGACTTGCATTCATTTCCTGGAGATTTACATTATGAGGTCTGGGTTTTTGACTCAAAAAGAGGTTGAGTCCCTATAGCTTGACTTTGGAAAAGATTTTATGTCACCACAATGTGAATAACACAAGCCTCCCCACACACAGACACACAAAGAGACCCCAGTGACTGGAGTACATGTATGTACTCAACACTCAGGGTTTACATGCTGGAGTACAACACAGCACATGTACTGGTACTATTTTTTGTTTTAACTTATTCTAGTGCTTGTGCTGATTGTATTTATTCATTCATTCATCTGAATTTGATGGTTTATTTGTAACCTAACATTCCTGCATGTGCCATAGTTCCTAATTTTTACATTGTGTATGTTGTTTGAACTCCATATAATCATGATGTCAAGGCCATAAAAATGTTAAATCTGAAATCTGAGATCAAGTAATAAAAGACAGCACTGGGCTTCCACATGGGGGGGGGGGGGCGGGGGGGGGGGGGGTGATGTGATATACAGATGGAGTCATAGTAAATTTCTACAGTTTATCAATTGCTATTTTCAATAAATGAACAAAATATTGACACAAATTTGAAATCTGCCATATTTCCTATCAGATACATTTTTAGCTCCCTCAGAACATAATACCAGTCAAGCTCAAGTCAAATTCATGTGACAGTTTGACGCCTCCATAACTGCTGCTGTCATGAAAAAAGTTAGGGGCCACAGGCTAAGAAAAGATGGAGAAACTAAAGGCTCCAGCAAAACAACAGGTTCCCATATACATATAATTCCATACATTATCACTTTGGTAGCAATTAAATGTGCAACTTGCCCAGTTGTTGTCACTGTTTGTAGTGCTGCAGAATGCTGCTGCAGAATCTACAGCCAGTGTTAGTGCCATGTTCTGTCAAGTACCTTGGTTCTGCACATAGTTATTTGCCAAATTATAACTACTATATCACTGTTACAGTAAATCTCAGTATTTCTGTAGCCTGTTTGAAAACTAATTAGATGTTTAAGAGCAGTCTTGAATGCTGGCTCGGCGTCTAGGTCAGCCCGTCCACCCATCCAGGCTCCTTGTCGGGGCTGAATGACCTCTACTTCAATTTCATGCATGCCTGGTGGAGAGCTGTCATTAAGCAATGTGATTTGAATATTCAGATGACTGTTTTAATTGAAGAGAACAAGTGTTCACACATGGCGGGGCTGGCGGTGTTGTCGAGCGCCTGAGGCCGAGTCCCCAAGCGGCCCAGACCCATCTGATCATGGCTCAGTGGAGACCACAAGCCCACCAACACTACTGCAAAACCCTGGCTTCTTTTAATGCCCTCAGGCTTCCATCACATCCAGATCACACTGCACACACACACACACACACACACACACAGGCCTGCACGGCACAGGAGAGAGAGGGAAGGAATGGAAGAAGAAGGGAAGACAGAGGGAGAGAAGACATTGGGGAGGTGGAGGGAAGAGATGAATGAAATGAGCATAATTTGAAGAGCTAACACATTTAGATGCACAACAAATGAGATTTCAACAATGTCAGTAAGTTTTAAATACAAACAAAATATGCTAAGAAAGATTTTGCTTCAATCAGCGTAAGCACAGTAACAACAGAGTACACTCATTTCACTGACATCCATAAACATAAATCAGCCCTATGTAAGCAGTATATAAATAAAATGAGATAAGATAGACTTTATCAGCAGTATATAAATCAAATACACGTGTATGCTATTTTTATATTTATATTTAAAATACTAACCTAGGTAATTACACAGACTAAACACATTTCCTTTTTGCCTTCCATAACAAACAAATTTGAAATGCTGACTACAATTCTGTTTTACTAACGCATACATTTACTGACATTTAGTTTTACTGACATACTGTAGAAATGAGTCTTGGACTTTACTTATATTTTTAACCAAAAACCATAAAAAATAAAAAATAAGAGAGTAAGTACAGCATATAAAAACCTATAGTTACCAAACCAATTAATCATCTCAGTGCTTGACATGGTGCTTTGCTGCATTATCTGTGGATGATATTCAGTTGCTTTTTTATTAGAATAATTAAACATAAAAGATTACACATTGTCACCTATAAATCAAAATATAAAATGTATATTTTTTTTCCCAAAAACATGCAGAGGAGTTTGAAATCGTGCTTTTGATTTGGAGTAATATCTGCAAATCTTTTTGTCAGGCCGCACATGGCCCAAACAAACTCCTCCACTCATTAGAGGTTTTGGGCAACTCGGATGGCCTATCAGGCCAAGAGAAGGCAAAGTGTTTCCCACTGCTCACAAAGCATAATACTACTCTTCATGAGTGCAACACAGCAATATTATTATAACACCAACTTCCATTAAGTGTATCATCATTTTTTTCAACTCCTCTCTTTCTCACTCTGATTACAATGGGACTGCTTAGAGAGACTTCTGCCCTCAAACCACAACTAAATAACTGTAAAACAAATATGCAACACAAAAGTTCTGTCTATAAATGGCAAATAAATACATTTTTTAAAAACCACGCAGCAGAAAAGTTTAAAAAGTTTTAAGAAACCCATCTAGTGCATTAATGTTTACTGGTGCTGTTAAAGGTTTGAATTTTTATATGATGAAGTGAGAAATATTTATTTGTGATCAACACATACACTGCGTATAGAAAAGGGTCCAGAAGTCTGAGACCAACTCTCATTCAGCTGCCAGTATTCTTCACTGGCAGTGGATTATAAGACTTGCTGATTTCCATTGACTGAAAATATGGGGGCTGTTCATGGGGGCTAAATGACTTGGAAATAGAAGTTCTGTTTAAAAAAGATTTGTCTCTGCATGTATTGATATATATTGGCTTGGTAATGCATTGGATTAATCTTTCTCAAAGTAACAAGTTTATTATTAGGAGAAGCATATCCTTACATATCCCCGTCTTTTAGATTTTGCATTATAATTGCATTGTTGTGTGCAAATACTGCCAGAGCAGTAAAAAACCTGTTCATCTGGTGTGAGAATTTACACAGAGCAGATAATTATTACCCCGTTTTCTGGAGGTTTTTGCTGTAAGACAAGTCTAACGTTAAATTGTCAAATTTAGCATGAATGATCTTGGCTTCACTGCAGTCTGCTTTATCTGCGCACTCTCTCTTGAGGAAAAATCTAAAATATCTTCTGCTGTCTCGTACATGGATTAAGAGAATAAACATGTGTGCTACCATTGTGCAGGGAATTATTACTACATCGAGGTTTGGTGGTTTCCAGGATCACTATGGAGAATGAAATGGTTGAGTGATGCTGGGGTCTGCTAGCCCTTCACCCCCTCACGCCTGGTCCTCTTACCGTGCTCAGGCACCTCCTGTCCTGCCCAGATCACCCGCTCCTCATCCACATTAATTGGCTGTCAAAAATGTGCTGAATTAACGGATTAATGAGCGTGGATTTGAATCCTAAGTTTGGCAAAGGGCCGATGTTTCCCTGCCGTGGCGCAGGCTCCCCCTGCCTCCCCTCTCGTGTGCGCAGGCCTGTTACAGATATGCATCCAGGACATTTGAGCGGATTGCATTTCATTAGTTTGATTTGAGCGGACAGCACTAAGCTGCTGAGGGCTCTGCGCTGACAGCTAATTACAGGAATCAGCCTTGTCCACTGATAGAGAACAATGGGCTGGGATGAGCCCGCCTCGCCAGGGGGACCGGCCCTGCATACAGCCTCAGTATTTGGCTCCCATATAGTCCCCAGTATGGAGAACCATTACTTGTGTTAAAGGAAATGGAAAGCCTAATTGAGTGCTACCTTCCTCCTCAGCTCCCAACTCTATTTTGAGACAGAAACAGAAAGAATGATAGAGAGATAGGAAAAATGGCCTTCCTGGCAACCTGAAGTGCTCCCCCACACCTCTCCACCAACTTCACCCCCCCCCCACTGCTATACCCTCAAACCCACAGCATCCTCCATCCCCTTGGCCCAGGCCAGCCGGCCGGCTTCGTGCATGGATCTGTCCGCTTCCATAACTCTGTCCATCTTTAAATCATCAACATTAAAACACGCCGTTCACTCATGTGAACACTTTCCCCCTTAAAAGAGAATTAAATGGATTAGTGCAAACGTCAGTAAATTTAGCGGTGCATTACCCTTGCAACATTCCAAATGGCAGATCGCAGTCAGACAACTGGCTTAGCTGAGTTCCTGTGCCCTGCCAGTCGTAATCTTTTGTCAGAAATCATGTTTTTTTCTTTTCCTCTGTTCTTCCGCAGACCACACAAATAAGTTTTCTTTTATTTCCATCCTTAATGATCAACTTTGTTTATAAAGCTAAGCAAAACTATTTTGGATTTTCTGTGTTCTTTTAAGCCACACTACTGAGGGTAGAGGCAATTTCGGACAGGACCTGTGTCTATTTTGTGCTCCTCTGTCTTGTTTGGGAGGCATTGATATGGCCAGTGGCTAGTGGTCAGGTGCGCTGACACAGACTATTATTTTAGGAGTGAGTAGCACCATCTCTCAGCTTTTTGTGCCATTTTCAGGTCAGGCCTTTAGGTCATTTTCCCCTACAGATTCTACCAGTCTATTTTCTGGTTGGCTGATGGAAGGTAATGACTGAGAGGCTGATGGTGGTGCTGGCTGTGCCTGCATGTGACCATGTCATCTCAGCTCAGTGACAGGGCCTGCGGTGGCCAGCGTCTGCCAGGGGGAGCGCAGAGGAACAGGCAGATCCCAACGCCTGGTCCGGGGGGTCAATATGAGGTGGCCCCTGTGCTGACTGACAGGACACAAGGGTTTGTTAGGGAGATTTGTCCCTGCTGTGGATCTCCTGTCGGCCTGGTTGTGGCACTCGTGTCAATTTGCACCCCACGCACGTCGCCAGTCTAGCTGACAGGTGAACGGTGGTATAGCGTCCTGTCCGCCTAATTGTACCCCGCAGTCCTGCCTGTGTGTGGGTGCAGTGAGGATGGCTGAGGCCTGGGCCTGTTAGCGCCCTGCTTGCCCTGGCGGCCAGGCCCAGAGCAGCCTCCTCAGCATGGGAGTAATCCAAGGTGAGGGCCTGTCGCTCTGTCAGCTGGTTGTCTATCGGCTGCAGAGGATGATGGACGTGCCGCCCTGCACACACAGAAATATATTCTGAGCTCACTGTCTGCACATGGTGCCATGTACAACGAGCATGCATGTGCACAGCACAAACACCCACTCACAACACATGCAAACAATAAATCAAACTACATTTACATGAAATCCAGGGAGAGGTAGATAGATACACATGCATTTATGTCATGCATGCTGTATTCTTTGGGGAATCCGAGGCTTTCAGTGTAGGGGGGAAAGGGGGAGGGGGTAGGTTGTAATTGTCAAATTGTCCATCTTTGAATTCCCTAAAGAACTTTGTATGTAAATATGTTGAACACAATTCTTAAGCAAATCCATGTTTTGTTTTCTAGCTCTGGTATATGATAAATGGGTATGAATTAATGTCACAAGACTCAAAATTCCTTGCATAACACACACTTTTGTCATGTAAGCTGTCTCCTTGAATATTTAAGAAATGATCCAACATGTGACAAACAGCAAATGAAACCCTTCCTGCATCCGTATATTTGGTTTCCTCCCACCATTAAGTTTTTCCCAAAAAGAATCAATGGTGCTTGCATGTTTGATGAACAGTGTGAAGAGTGTGTGTGTGTATGTGTGTGTGTGTTTGTGTAGAGAGCAGGGGGGAGGGGGGTGTGCCATTTCCTGGCTCATGAAGGCCTCAGTGCCAGCTGCGCAGGACTGGTGCTGCTTCCTGGGGGCAGATGCCTGCAGTGCTGCCTCCATGATCCCAGCTCTGTTCCTGCATCAGCCCCTGCAGTCTGCTTCACGCCCTAGGGGGGTGGAGGGTGGAGGGGGTAACACACCCACATAAACACACACACCCCTGCTTGTGCACGCACAGTCAGACAGAGTACATACGACTGGAAGTGCATACACACACACTCGCATACACACCTCCTAGGCTCTGGAGCATTAATTAGGCAGCCTACAAGTCTGCCACACCATGGTCTACCTCCATCACATGCTGGAAAACAGGCAGAGAGAATGGAAAGCACAATTCAACACATACACTGATGAAACTGGGAGGTGCGACCGGACCCGACAACAGAAAAATGAAGAAAAGAAGAAATTCCAGTTGCTTTTTCGCCTCTGAACATCAACTCCTCCTCGCCTTCAACCAGCTCATCCATCGCTTTCATCACCCATTCCTTCGTCTCTTCCTCTCCAGGCACATTGTTACTGACACCACACTGGCATCCAGAGGCCCTGTCAGGTACTGCAGCCCCTATGCCACAGTGTCACTCCCACACCACCACCGAGTCTATAAATAGGCTCTAATTAACCGCAGCACTGTACCTTTGGAGATGTTGTTTGGAGTGGGAGATTGTGTTTGTTGTCTTGTATCTATAGAAGTTGCTCTTCTTTGGGACTGAAGGAGAACTGAAGGTCTCTTTGCATTTTCATAATAACACACAAGATGTAAACTTGTGTTCAGTCAGCATGTGAAACTGAAATGAGGGTGAAGACGTGAACAAACCACAGTCAGGCTAATGCATGATTCTCATTTTGGACTTGAAAACACCTCTAGTGTGCCAGATGTTCCCTTCTGACCATTAGAATTGTTTATTAACTTTTGAGGCCAGATTCCTGACTAATCAATCCATTCAAGTATTGGAGGGTTTTACTCAGTTGGTTTTATGTTACAAAATCAAACAGTTTACACTGCAGGGATGGAAAACAGCTAACAATATAAAACACAAAACAACTGCCTGTGGAAAGTGTTGGTGTCTCATGATGGTGGCATCTTCAAGACCTCATCATTTTAAAATGAAGACATTTCTCAGCTATTTGATACTTTTAAATTACATGGATTTTAGTCTACAGTCACTCTGCTAATTATTTACATAAACCTGATGTAAGCGTTCAAAAATCGCATATACTATGATATGGCTTGGAAAATGGTCTGCAATTGCAACTGTATGGGCTACTGTCTGACAATCATAAATGAGCTCATCATCCTGAATTGAGTGTATTTCTTGAGTCATCTTAATGTGTTCTTAGTGTCAAGCAGCCTAACTGAGGGACTCAACGAGAAGTGAACAGAAATCTCCTGACAGTGTGGATGCTGCACAGTTAACATTCTCTCTCTCTGTGCGAGGCCCGGCTGCAGAGGGCTGTGGCAGCTGTCTGAGCGCGTGTTTTGCCCTTATGGGGCAGAAATGCTCATGGTGCACTGATTTCCGATAGGTCTTCACCTCCTCTGCTGCTCATGGCCCGCGGCTCCTTCCTCCTTCTCCTGCTCCTCCTCTGCGCTCAATCAATTGACTAACGCCGCTGACCAGCTCCCACAGCACGCTGCCGGAGGAGGGAAGTTATTGGAGTCGTGTGTGTGTGTGGGTGTGTGTGTCTGTATCAGATACCTCCAGTGGGGCTGTGGATGCAGCAATGTTTGAATAATCTACAAATAATCTGCAGAAATCTAAAGCTTCAGACAAAAAAATTACTGATACACACAGACTCTCCACAGCAGACTTCTGTGGTAGGTTTGATGTTGAGTGTATGTGTATGTGAGTGTATGTGAGTATATGTGTTAGTGTATGTTCTCAAGATTTTGCTCAAATTTATTAAAATGGAAAAGTTTGCTTTCTTGTTATACAGTAAGTACAAACAGGACAAACATTACTTCATCATTTCTCTCCAGTTAGTTTCTGATTTTATCTTTTTTTTTTCTTCTGCACATCACACCCATCAGCTCATGTGAAAAGTCACTAAATGTACAGATTCTTGCAAAGTTACCAAGTAGCAAAAAACATCAACAATATTTTATGAATAAACAAGAATTGAAGAATCTTCAAATAATTTAAAGCAGGACAAACACAAAACATGTGACATGAAATAAAAAAATGTGATCTTAAAAACCAAAATGACATGTTAAATAAACAACCACAACCACCAATATGCAACCACATCAAATCAATAACATACTTACTTACATACAATAATGGCTTAAATTTCATGAAATCCCAGTGGCATTAATTCATAAATATGGTCTTATATGACCTCTAAAAGTCTCCTCTAAATGTGTTAACAAGGAGTTGATAAATTATAACTAACCATGATTCATATTTTGTGTGCTTGTCAGTGGATTTAAATATTTTCGTTACACAATACAACTGTAGATGTATGTAGTGGAGACGTAAAATCCATAAAATGGAAATGGAAGCTCTTTGTATCTTAGAATTGCATTTGAGTATTGAAGAAATGTATTCCGTTACTTTCCACCACTGGATGCAGCTTTTCCTCCTGCGGGATAAATTTTGGCTGTGTAAGCAGTGGTCAGTAGTTCATGTTTCAGTAGAAAGAAATACCTCAAAATGATTATGGATTATTCAAATTAATATTAACTTTGCTTAATGGCCCATTAGATTTTTATTGACCTTAATTATTAAAGATATATTTCACACATACAGAAAAATAATAATTTTCTACATATTACATATCTGTTATTAGTTATTTAGTTATTTTTGATGCAAAAATTAGCAGATGATGCAAAAATGTGAAATCAGCATAAAGATCAAATGTCCCCAGAACCATTAAGGGATCAGTTTTCATTTTCTCACATTCACAGCTGTGATTCCAAAAAACATGAAGCACAGACATACACACAGACACACACACAGACACACACACTGTTCAACTGTTTTTGTGTTGTGAGATTTCACCTTTGAGACAGGGGAGCTGTAGATACCAGGTGTGTGATAGAAAGTACCTTCCTCTGGGAGCGCAAGGTGCCTGCTGTCATAGCCACCAGCCACCAGTGTGTGTAAGTGTGTATGTGTGTGGCCACCACCCCAGGGAGCTGGTCAGCTGTTGTTTCATGCAGGAGATTACACAGCTTAATCAGGCAGCCGGATCAGGTGCAGCTGATGCTGTGGAGTCTCAACACACACACACACACACACACACACACACACACATATATGCCCAATCCCACCACATATACACACCCCTCCCTTTACACCCAATTAGCCCTGTTACCAGGCCCTTCATGCCAAGGGACCGCAGACACACCCACCATATACAGGTAAGCACAGCCTCACTCATGTGCAGGCCCGTACATGTAACATAATAGTCCATGCACACACACACACACACACACACACAGTGCACTGCGCTGTCAAAAACAGAAATAGGCCATATGTGATTTAAACAACACCAATATTTATTCAGAGTCAGTTAGTGTGGTCAGACTCTGATGTAATGAATGTGACACATTAATACATGATGTAGAACTGATCAATACTACACTGGTTGTGTATCAAACTTTTAGACTGAAATAATTCTAATAAAGCAAACATAAAACAAGCTTCAGGTTTATTATCACTGACTTATATCATCCCATGGTGGACTGAAGGCTGTTTCTGAGGCTTTAAAGTCAAATAAATTCTTTAGAATCACTGAATTCTTTTATTTTGACATTTCTGGTAATTTGAATGAAATGTACAGAGGACAATGCTAATTATGAATGAAGCCCTACTTTTATAGCGAAATAAATGCAGTCAAATCATCAGCCAACTCTCTCTCTCTGTGTGTGTGTGTGTGTGTGTGTGTGTGTGTGTGTGTTTGAAATTGAAATTATGACTTGTTATTGTGCTTTCCATAATAAGCATAGTTTACAAAAATAAATAACATTAAAATAAATATGCCATGTACTGTAATTCTCTGTATTGTAACTACTGAGACCTGGAAATCATGTTGTATTTGTATCTTTACTACACAGAAGCTTTGCTGTCTTATCTCTGACTGATATTCAGGAAAATATGACAATTAGAAGAGTAGTAACTATAAGTTGACAGTTAATGACAGCCCCATGAACCTTCATCAATATGTATCCTGGGAAGCAAAACCAGGGCACTAAAAAGTAGGCAAAGCACTTAGCTTGTTGCTCTGCATGCACAGTAATAACTGAAAGAGACACAGATACATGTATCTACATCAGTTCATCTCATCATCTGTTGCTACTGTCACAGCACAGGAAGAACTGGAGAAAGAGTTTGTTGTTGCATCTCAGGGAATTAATTAACATTTCTCGATACAGTATGTTACTGAGACATTACATCATTTCCAGGCTTCATCATTAATAGAAACATTTTAGCTGCAAATACTGAGCAGAAATAATATGGAGATGTGAGCCACACTCAGCATTTAAGTACAAATTTCTCTGACATAATAATGACATGTTTATAGTTTTGATGGAATATATGCTCAAACTTCCACATAAGAATTCTTTACTGTTACATTTCTTCTATAGTCTGTATGAAAATGAAACAGCTTTTTAGCTTCTAGTGAAATGGTTTTAAGACTCTTAACCTGTAACTATATATTTGATCCAGATCACCAGGAGATGCCATTAACTCCAAATATCTAGTATGCTGAATTGCACTGCACAGTCAGCAATTAAGCTCACTCCTGCTCTGCCACTTTGAGATGTCTAAACAATAGTGACATTTGTGTGGCTGGTGTGTCTTATTCTTTATATTTAACATTAGCATTACGAGTTCTGTTTCAGTGTTCCATTTTGGAATGGCTCAATCCACCGGTCATGATGTGTGCACTCACACAAACACAGAGTTCCTGTTTGGTTTTGTTCATTCTAACAAAATGGTCTTATCCTCAAAAATAATAACAATAAAGGAAACATAGAGTTTACTGATAAATACTGCTCTAGTTATATTTAAACAAGTTCCCAATACTTTATCATGGATCTTTTGACAGCAGCCATCAAAATGTAGGAAACAGCCAGAAATTCATCCTACTACCCAACAACAGATCATTAGTGTTTTTGGGCAATAACTTTGCCTGATTGTGAAATCTGTTTGGGGGCAACCCGCTCAGGTTTAAATTTGTCTTGTCTATGCAGTGTCTGCCCTTCTTAGAAATGGGATCTAATGGAATTGCATACAAATACCTTTTCCTGTGTAATTTCTATGCATTTTAAGCTTGTCATGTGACATTTTACACCCTTTACTCCTGTGTGTCATTTTATGGAGGGCTAGGGGTTAAAAAATATGGTATGAAATGACTCGCAAAAAGGAAATATGCATAAAAGGGTTAGGGTTAGGGTTAGATTACATTTATACAGCTATGATAATATTTTGTTTTGAGGTATTAATGATTCAAGGGCTGGTCAATAAATCAATAAGCTAGTGAATAATAAGCTTTAACAACCTCATTACAGTAGTATTGTTTTGTTTTATACATTTTTTTCATTCAGAAAAAGCACACTGAACTCTCCAGTGTGAGGTGTATGTGGTGAGTATGCTGGGGAGAGAGATGGATGTGAATATAACAGTAAACATATTATCAGCCAGAGTTTGCCATTAGACAAAAAATAAATGCTGCAGCTCCCTGGGAACCAAGCAGAGTTCCCAAGCACGGGTGTAGGTCAGCTATTGAGAGGACAGAGAGAATAGCCTTTACATCATGGAAATATTTGCATTATTTTGAATTTGTGGGTGAAAAGGAAAAGAGCGTCACAGTGAAATGCAACCTGTGCTTGGGTGATAAGTGTCTGTCAGCTGTAAAGAACTCTAACTCAAATTTGAAGCAGCAGCTGTGAGCTAAACTAACAGCTCCACAACACTGGTAGTGAGGCCCATTGAGGAGAACGATGTCGGTGCTGCAGCTCCAAAACAGCGACAGTTATGTTTTAGTTCAGCTAAAGATGTCACTGCAGTGGTTATGCAAAAGTACTCAAAGAAGTTACATTTCTCAGTAGGTAACTTTTTTAAAATACCAATAATTTTCTAACATACCAAGCTACTTTTGTAATTAACGTCACTCAACACTTAGAACATAGAACATGAAACATTAAGGGTATTTCCCCATTTCTTCATGACAAGTCGAGACCTTGCATTAAGTTTTGTGTTCTATTGCAATATTTTTTCCCTGGTCCATATGAACAGATGTCCAGTTGCACTCCAGATGCAAAATAGGGTGCATTTTACATTTAAACATAACACATACATATACCTAAAGGTGTTGTTAAGTACTGGGTATGCTACATAAATAATACTGGGAGTAATCCTTTAATTATGTCACATAAATGTAGTAATTAATCATGATATTAATTCATGATGTTAATTTTAAACTTCAACCCAGCTCAAGATTCTCATGACAGAGTGCAAAATGATGACCAAACAAACAAAAAAAAAGTTGATTGTGTGTCCTCTTGATCAACTCCCTGGACCCCTGACTTAGTGTACAGCCATCCAGCCACCCTTCAAGCTTCAACCCATCCCTCCATATTCTATAAACCGAGACTTGGGATGGTTCCACTGAGCTGGAGACAAGCCTCTAAGATTCAGCATGTCACAGATTTTTGGAGACTCCTGCAGTGTGTCTTCTCATGTATCCTGAGGGCTGACAGAAAGACAGACAGAGCCTCTTTGTGGCTGTCGCTGCCTCTGTCTCTATCTTTATTTCCCTTATGCACTCTCTCCCTTCCTCTAACTCTCTCTCTCAGTCTCGCCCTGTCTCTGATGCCACTGTCTGTCTAGAGATTAATTAAATGGCTACCCAGCCAGCCAGCACCACATCAGCCATCATCAGCCTCTCTTCACCATCAGCTCCCTGCTACAGCAGGGCGGGAGAGAGTGCATGTCTGTGTGCATACAGCACACTGTGTTTTGTGTGTGTGTGTGTGTATTTTAATGTGTGAGCTGTACAAAGTGACATTCTTCAAGTGTGTTTATCATTGCATGTTCTGTTTGTGTAACTGAGTGCAGATACTGTATGTGTTTGTGAGGAGGAAATTAATTTTATGGTACATGTGTGTGTGTGTGTGTGTGTGTTTGCGTGTGTATGTGAGACAATGTGTGGATATGTCTTCAGTCATTTGTGAATATGTGTATCCACAGTTTGCCCATACAGTATACTGTATGTGTGCACTATGTGTGTATTCTGTGTGTTTTTCAGTTTCTCTGGTGTGTCTTCTACGTGTGTGTGTGTTGTGCTGGATAAGCCACGCTCAAATAGTGAGTTGTGCCATGGTAGCCGTCAAACCTGGCAGCGCCGGCAATGATTGTGGGGTGGTTACATGGCAGGTGGGGGTGGGGGGTGGAGGCTGTGGTGGGATGTCGGATCTGAGTGTTTATTGTTTGCCATTATTGTTGTCATTACAGCTAGCGTTGGCATCAGTGGCGTGTATGCTCTAGCCAGTCTTATCATTACCATCCCGCCTCACCGTAGTTCTCCGGTTGTCAATTTACCGTACAGACTCTTCTCAAGAATTTCCCCCGCTGTCACACTGCTGAAGGCTTCCTCTTTTCCCTTCCCTTCAGTTTTCCCTCTTTCTTCTTTGTTCTTTTCAGTTCTTTGCTATGCTTTAAGGAAGTGTGTGGACATAATGCGTGTGTGCATGTGTTAGGGGGTGGGGGGTGGAGGGGGGTCAGTCAGTGAAGCTGGCAGTTCAGACCGGCTCTGCTCGGCTTTTCGGGCCTTAATTGAGACATACTGTCAGAGTGACAAACACATTTGCATACAGTGTGTTTTTCAGGATGTGCTGCTCACCATTCTGTTAATCAGCTCTCCATCACTCACATGAAGAAATGCACACACACAGACACACACAGAGAGTACATACAGTGCAGGGAGCTGTTGGGATGGTCATTACTCTGCATCCTGGCAGTAAAAAGAAGAAAAAGAGAGAGTTGAAGGAGAAGATACAGATTGGAACATTTAGCTAATATATAGAAAGCTAGTACTGTCCCCGTTTCTACAGCCATGCCAGCATGCTAAATGAGAATGTGAACATGTTTAGCAGGTGTAATGTTAGTTTACTCTGTTAGCATGCTACAAATGATAATTATCATTAAACACAAACTACAGCTGAGGCTGATAGGAATGTCATTTCTTTTAGGTATAAACCAAGATATTAGGCAACGAGAAATTTTGGCCTGATGATGGCGCCAGATGAAAAGTCACAAAGTCAGTGGGATTCATCCTCTGGGGAACATGAATGTCTGTGAAAATTTTAAATCACTGAATAGCTGTTGAGATATTTCAGTCTAACATGGTTAAAATAGGACTATTTTCACTTAAGCTTTTAGTGTATCCAATGGTCAAAACCAGTGTGAGAGGCTGCCACTTTCTACAGTAACACCTCCATGTTTTAATCAAATATCCACTCAGCAAGTACTGAGTACTGAGACAGAGAGGAACAATTGTCTGACCGCAGCAGACCAGTGCAGACAGTGCTTACGTGTACCAGAGGGATGTGTCAAAGCTTGATGTCTAACAGCATAGTGGTTTATAGTAGTTCTGAATAGCTACAACAGCCCATGGTCATCAAAAGGAGCAATAAGTCTAGGAGTAGATCTAATAATTCTAACTATAATAGCACGCGTTGAGCAGGATCGTAGGAGCAGTAGGAGGTTTGTCATCACAGATCAGACACTACAGCTCTGGGGGAGGAAATGCCTGCAAGTGACAGAAATTGGGTTAATGGAAGATAGCCTCACCTAAAAGGCATTCAGAATTTCTCAATCAAGTTTCAGATTTGATATTGATGTGATATTATGACAGTGGATCCACCCCAGCAGTAACGCAGTGGGACACGGATTTCAGTTCAACCAAAATTTTTATTTTGAACTTGTCTTAAAACTGAAATTCACACTTTAGCTCTGTAGAGCACATACACTCCTTTATGTCCTCTCTAGCGCTTTCACTCTCTCAAGCCACCTGGCACTGCTCTGTCCACTGGACCAGATCTGAGGCACCTTTCTGGGTGAGGTCGGTCAGAGGACTGTCCAGGTCAGCAAAGCTCCTGATGGACCTCCTGTAGTACCCTGCCAGCCCCAAGAACCGTCTCACCTCTTTTTTTGGTCTTGGGCAGTGGGCAGATTGCAAAGACTGCAGTCTTTTCCACCTGAGGGCTTGCCTGTCCACCACCGAAGTGGTACCCCAAATAATGCACCTTCCTCCGTCCAACTGCACACTTCTTCGGGTTGGCTGTGAGCCCCGCCTGCCTCAGTGACTCCAGCACAGCATCCATCCACATCACATGCTCCGCCCAGGTGGTACGGTGGATAACAATATCATCCAAGTAGCCGGCAGCATAATCAGCATGGGGACGCAGCACTCGGTCCATGAGGCGTTGAAAAGGGGCCGGGCACCAAACAAGCTGAAAGGAAGTGTGCTGAATCGGTACAAACTGTATAGTATGGAGAAGGCTGTTTTCTCCTTAGACTCTGGAGACAAGGGAATCTGCCAGTAGCCAAGTGTCAAGAAAAAACAAGCACTGCCTAGCTGGTCCAGAAGTTCGTCGACCCAAGGCATTGGATATGCATCAAACTGTGACACCTCATTCACTTTATGGTTAGCCACACAGAACCGCACAGACCCATCCTTCTACTTTACCAGAACAATGGGGCTACATCAAACACTGCTGGACTCCTGTATTATTTCCCATCTCCAGCATTACCTTTAATTCCTTCAGCACTACTTTCCATTCGTGTTCTGGTAACCGGTAGGGCTGTGAACACACCATCACCCCTGGCTGGGTTTCAATATGTTGTTGCATGATATTAGCAAAACCTGTCACAGGGTAGAATATATCAGCAAAACGCTGCTGCAACACGGCCACATCTGCTCTCTGGGATGGTGTGAAATGGTTATCACAAAGGAGCGGGTTGGAATTAGTGAAATTTGGTACCTCCGGCCCAAACTCATCTCTGTCTTTCAACATAAATAACCAGAGAAACAGGTTCTGCCTCTCCCCATGCTCTAAGGAGGTTGAGGTGGTAAATGTTGCTCCACCTTGTCAGGGTCCTTGCCACTTTAGTGTGCGCTTTTGGAAAGGCCAGTTGGTTCACCAACTAGCATTCAGGACAGGACCCCCCCCCAAAAAAAAAAAAAAATTGGGTCATTATCCAGTCTAATGTTTTATTGGGTTGGATTGTAATGAGCCGGCTGGAAAATGGTTTCCTGGTGGTTTCTCAGCACCAGAAACTGGTTTGAGTGTTATGACTCACTCTATACAGCCTATCCCTAACCACAGAAGAAGTGTGGGTATGTTTGTGCCACATCAGGGAGCACCAGCTGATCACTTGTTCGAAGGCAAAGCATAGAGTATCATCACAAGATTGTTTGAGTGGAAAATCTTCTATGGAGGGAACTGGTGAAATCTCCTGTGAAGGCTCCCCTGACTCCCCCTCTCCCTCTGCAGTGTCGGATTACCTTGCGTCACCGCTGAGCACAGCACGGAAACTACAAGTCCCCACTATTGTGTATGCACCCAAACACACTGTTCCACAAGACTATTAAACCTGGGCCAATCTGTTCCCAGAATTAAAGCGTGCACGAGAAAGGAGCTAACCGTGACCTTGACTGTATGCTTCTTTCCCCAATATCTAATTTCTAGTGGCACTAATGGATACCTATGAACATCTCCATCTACACACCTAATATCCACCCATGATGCCTCCATTAATACCCGGGCCGAACCAGGTTCCGGTGGATTAAAGATGGCATACAACCTGAATCCACCATACCCCTGGCGAGTAACCCCTTGAGTCCTTACCAGAACACTGTGCATCCCACCTGGACAGGAGGAGGGTGTTAGTGAGCCAGTAACACGGACAACTTGACCAACTTCCATCAGTGGACACTCACCTGTAGCGCCTGGTCCTGGTGTCTGTGAAGGAGGGGAGTGATTACAATTACTATTTTAAATCTTTTAATATGTGCCAGGCTTAAGTCAGAGAAATGTTAATTGCACTATTGCTGAGTTTGAATCATTGTCTTTCTCCTTTCACAACAACATTATTGTTTGTTACTGTGCCCAAATGCAGGAAAGTTAAAGATGGATTTAGTGCACAAGGGGATAGTAAGAGAATGAGAAGGCCAGTGGAGACAGCAGGGGACAAGCAGGTTGAGGTGAGTGTGAGCAGCAAGAGCAAAGCAACAGGGATGGCACAGAAGTCCTAAGCACAGGAGGTAATGGTTAGCAAAAGCACAAGAGCAAACCACAAAATAAATTTGTAATCTTGAGACACAAGAGATTTAAACAGCTGAAAGCACAGCTACCACTGAATGAGCTGTAACAACCTGGCAATGAGGGTTTTTGAGCAGGAGAGTAAATGAGTTGATTGGGAGCAGGTATCAGCCCAGACCCAGGTGAATTCACACACACACACACACACACACACATACACACGAGAGGAGGAGACACAGGGGAACACAGCAAAGACAGAGAAACACTGGGAAAATGCTCGGGTCACAACCGAGCTGTGACAATTATTCAGCAGTCACACACATTCTTGCTTTTTGTATGTCATGTTTTTTAGGGGGTGAAATGTAAACAATGGACATTTTGAGTGCTCTTTATAAAATACAATCTTATTAACACCAAGAAGGAGAGCAGCCTTCCCCTTCATCAACATCAGCCATGCTCTGCAAGGTGTGACAGAACCAGATAACCCATCTGTGGTGCCTCCATTCAAAATCTGCAGACCATATCTATTTGCCCACTGAAAAAAGCTTCCCTGGTACCAAATGCATTATGCCTTGCATGTATAATCACATTATATGTGGGCTGCATAGCTTTATTCCTCGAACCTATTCCTATACCCTTAACAATGGGAAAATGTATTATAATGAATGCCAAAGCTCAGCACTAAGAGGTATTTTGTTCTTGGGGCCCTTAAGAAATATGGATTATGAATGAGGGTGGGATCAGACCTGCTGTGGTTTCAATATGTATGAATCTTTTCATTTGCACTGACCCCAGTCCTTTATCTGCCACAGCAGGTGAGGATCAGGCAGCACTTCTGACATTAGTGAAAGCAGCCACATGGGTTGGAATTTTTGGCCCTGAGCTGAGCAAAAACATATAACATATTCTGTACTACTGTTACTCATTTGAAAAGTTGTGGTTTTAGTCTGCATTTCAGTTACTGAACACTGCATAATCAGACTTAATGCATTTTTTTACACCAAAGTTGGTGCTCATTTCCTTTAAAATCAGTATCAGGATCTCCCTATAACATCCAGCAGACAAAACATAGAGAAACTCAATAAATTCTGTTGGTGAATAAAAACAATGGAAAGCAAAGCTCTGAACAACCATCACAACCATTGGAGTTCATTTCCAGAACTGGTGCTTCTTCATTACAAACAATTTTTGTGTGTGAGGGATCATGTCACATGTGGGATCAGTGTTTTGTGTTTGTGATAAAATATCTGGGACATGTCATTACAGATCAAATGTCTGATCATGTATAGACAATGCTGTATATTATATGTTCAAGCTCATATTTTAGCAATTAACTGCTATTTGTGTTTAAGACTATGTAAAGATATGAAGCTTAGTGAAAGTTTAGTCAGGAAGACTACGGCTGCAGTCGAGTATTCCTTTTTGCTTAGGAAGGTTCCTAAATGAGTGAAATAATAAAAGTATCTCAGTGGCAATGGTATAAAAAGGTCAACACACCCATAACAAGAAACTATATATTTCTGTCTGAGTATAATTTACTCTAGATCTGTCGCACAACTCCTTTTTATCATGCTTTTGATGGCCCAACTTTCTCAACTTGTATGTTCCTTTCATGTCTTTATATTATTAGTGTTGGACAGGAAACCTTATTGAATTGTAGCCCACAGCACTGAGTCTGTTGCAGTACGTCTTCCATGTGCTGTAAATAAAGTTGTTTAAAAAAAAAAAAACCGCCTAATGTAAGTACAGTCAGATTCCCTAAATACCACCGTTCTCTTTTCCTGTTTCCTTACTCTCCTTTGCGTTTTCCTCAACCTCATGACATTTTCCATCAAGGACAAGGAAAAGTGGTTTGGAAAGTAGATTTTCTTTTGATTATTCAACCACAGCCTATCTCTCTGCGCATGCCATCCGAGTCACAAGAAGTTTCCTGCTATCTCTTAGCCCCAACTGCTTATCCAACTACAACCTGGCACACTCAGCTTGAGCCAATCATGCGTAAGCTGTCAAAATTTAGAAATGCTCTCTCTCCTCTTTCATTCAGCTGTCATTTCAACACTGTGGCATTGTACAACCCACCTCCACCCCTTCACCACCTCAACTGCGGAGGCCTGGCCATCCTCTACCTAGCCCTGGTCCGAAGTCTCCCTCTCATGAGGACATTCCAACCTCAGCCTCCATTTCTCATCACCACCACCAATGTATAGGCTCCAGGGGGAGGTTTGCTGCTTCCCATGGTGATCTACTTCCTGATAATTTGTAAGCTCTAAAGGACCTCTTCTCCTGTGCACAATAAATCTTATTCTACTAAAGAGGAAGATGCACAGCTGAGCACTGTGAACAGATTATGGAGTTAACTGTGTTGAGTTTTGGATGGCACGGTGGTGCAGTGGTTAGCACTGTTGCCTCACAGCAAGAAGGTTCTGGGTTCTTTTCTGTGTGGAGTTTGCATGTTCTCCCTGTGCCTGCGTGGGTTCTGAAGACCACCAGACTGAAGAGCTGGTGTGATGGGTGCATACCAGGCATTACATTAAACAGCACTGCCTGCTTGCCACTCCACACCTGCCTTGATGCTGCACTCAAGCTCATCTGGTTCCCATCAGCTCATCACCCAGGTTGCACTTAATCCCTGCTCCTGCCTTCAGTCTCTGCTGGTTCGTCAGTCCATGCACACGGTTTGTGTAGAGAGAAATTTGGTTCATCTTAGCTCAAAAATCTGCATTAGCAGTAGTGCCAATGAGATCATTTCCTAACCTGTTTCTTCTGTTGAGTTCCCTCCTGTCTGCCAGCAGCACAACTTCCACCCCTGGATCCTTTCGCCTGCCACTGCATCCCTTTTTGGACCAGCACACCCCCTATCCCTCTCCACCACAAGTTCCTTAAATAAATTTTATTTTCCCTGTAGTCCGTGTTCTGCTTTTTGGGTTTCCTTGCTCAGGTGTGACAGTATGATCCGGCCATACAGAACCCTGCAGACACTGACCCTGTCCACCAGGCTGTCTCCCACCATGGCATCTCGCTTGGCCAGCAAACCCAGGCACTGAGGGAGGTTATGGAGGGACTCAGAGATCTTACAACCAAAGTCATGGAGATTCTGGACCAAATTAGTCAGCCCCTGATTCCTGAGGTTCAGCCTCCAGCTCCCACCCCAGCAGCGCTGACTCCTGTACCCATTAAGGAGCCATGGGTTCCTTCCCCTGACCAATTTGAAGGTGACTTTGGATTATGTCATTCTTTCCTTTTGCAATGTGATCTTGTGTTCACTCAACAGCCTCATAAATACTCTACGGAGCAGTCGAGAATTGCTTATCTGATTGGGCTTCTTCATGGAAGTGCCTTGGCCTAGGCTTCAGCTCTGTGGGAGAAACAGTCTCCAGTCACAGCTACCTACACTGCCTTTACCACTGAGATGAGGAGGATTTTCGACTATCCTGTCTGTGGCCAGGATGCCTCCAAGAGGTTACTCTCCCTTCGCCAAGGTATGTGCAGTCTTGCGGATTATTCAGTTGAGTTTCATACTCTGTCCATTGAGAGTGGTTGAAATAATTTCTGCAAGCTGTTTTTTGTCAAGGGTTAAGTGATACCATAAAGGATGAGCTAGTCTCATATCCAGAGCCCTCTGATTTTGAAGGTCTAGTCTCTTTAGCCATTCGTATAGACAACCGGCTGCAAGAGAGAAGAGAGACAGCGGTGCCCACTCACTGCTTCTCCGGTTCAGCCTCCTCCTTCTCCTGGTTTCCGTGCATGGCTAAGTGAGGGAGGCACAGCCCAGGACCCCCTAAGGAGAGAACCTTCACCTGAGCCTATGCAGCTTGGACACTTTCTTAGCCAGAGGAGCGTCCGTGCCGCATTAAGAGTAACCGCTGCTTGTATTGTGGGAAGCCTGGGCATTTTCTAGCTTCAAGTCCTCACCGCCCGTCAAACTACCAGGCTCACCAGTAGGGGGGAGAATCCTGTCGAGCCATGCCTCCCTTCCCCTCTCTCCCCAATCCTGATCCCAACTGCAAGCCACTTTGTCTTGGAAAGGTCAGTCCATTGAGCTTTCAGCTCTTATTGACTCGGGCGCAGATGAGTTTTCTTGATGTCACAGTTGCTGAGCAGTAAGATCTGCCCTCAGTCTAGATAAGCCATTAGAGCCAAATGCTTTGGATGGTAGGCTGTTGGCCAATATAACCCATAAGACTGTGCCTGTACAATTTCTTTTGTCTGGAAATCATCACGAGGAGCTCTGTTTTTACATCATTGACTCGCTGTCTTTTCCAGTAGTCCTGGGTGTCCTGTGGTTAGTTCAACACAATCCCCAAATTGATTGGAGGTCAGGAGAGGTAATCAGCTGGAGCCTACATTGTCATTCTAAATGTTTGCAGTCTGCTACTCCTCAGTCTGTGGGCAGTCCTGAGTCCCCGCTTGGAGTCCCTGATCTGTCCTCCATACCCCCTGAATATCATGACCTCCAAATTGTATTCAGTAAGAAACATGCTTTGTCTCTGCCCCCTCACTGTCCTTATGATTGTGGCATAGATCTCCTGCCTGCTGCTCCCCCTTAAAATTAGGGGTTAAATTATAATCTAACAGGGCTACTAACACAGCTGATATGTCACTCTGGCTTATCTCTAAAATATGCTGTCTGGTGTACAACAGATGGTGCAGTTTAGTTTGCATAACGCTCTAATAGACTCACACATGTGAACCTGACAGGAGAAAGGAATTTGAAACTTGAAATTGTTTCAGTAAAGGCCTTTAGGTATACAGCTCTTCTTTTGATGTTTTCAGATTAACAGAGTTTGTTGGTTTTAATAGTTTTTGAAGAGAGGCTCTAATATCTGTCAGAAACTATTTTTGTGGCTCATTACTTGTTTGTTTTTGTTGGGGTTTTTTTGCCACATTTTATGTTTCGGGTGTGGGGTTTGTTGACTATAGGCAGAGTTAGTTTAGACTGTATGTAAATGGTAAATGGACAGCCCTTACATAGCGTTTCTTGAGTCATATCAACCACTCAAAGCGCTTCACACTAGAGGTCACATTCATCCATTCACACACACATTCATACAGCACTTGTTCTGTACATTTAAGTGCTCTCTAACACATACACACACACACATTCACACACCAATGACACAATGGAAACCGATTGGTGGGTGACCACTCTACTCCCCTGAGCCAAAGCCACCACCCATGACGTGATTTCAGATTTCCCACCCAATGATTTGGCTCCCAACAATACAAGCAATTCATAAAATATTGTAGAAATCTGTCAATCTGGCTTATTGAGTGTAGATTAATGAAGAAAACTTACCCAATTACAAGTAAATCTACAGCACAATAGAGTGCAAAAAAGGGGGTCTAAAAACTTTCTGAAGCCACTGTATCAGTGTAACCTTGATACAGTGGCTTATTTTCAACTTGGCAAACACATAAATTAACATATCCTCATCATGTTAATAGAAAAAGCTGATCTGGTCACACAAAACATAGTTGTCATTGATTTAGTTGTATGTAGCTTGATTGTCTGGTGTGTGTGTGTGTGTGTGTGGTTTAGGTGTTACTCATGTTGTGGGGACCTAAATCTGTTTACACAGTCACATATTAATTATGGTTGGTTTACTCTGGTTGACTTGTCTTCCTCATGGAGTCAAAATGCACATAATAAAAACCATTAAATTTTAAGGTGAAGACATGTTTTAAGGTTAGGGTGAGGTTAGGTTTAGGTTAAGGTTAAGTTAAGGGTTAGGTTAGTAGTAGTTAAGGTCACAGCAAGTCTCCAATAAATGAATGTAAGTCAAGGTAATGTCATCTGAAGTCATGGAGACAAGGCTGTTTGTGTGTAATAACTGGAAATGTGTAGGTTTATTTGTGCATGCATGCATTGGTATGTATGTGTGCATACGTGTATCTCTGAGTTCTCAGTTGTGTGTGTGGTGAGTGCATGTAGATGTGGTGTGCATATCTATTCCTGGGCCAGGGGATCCTCTCCTGCAGGTCTAATTACTTTAATGAGGAATGTCTCCCTCTCTATCAGTCCTACCCAAGGGTACACATTAACATTCCCCCCACATAGTCATACACACCAACACTGACAATTAACCACAAATTCATCAGCAGAGTAAATACTCTTTCTTGCCCCTGTGTGAAACTTACTCATCTTACACATCTATACTTCTTCTGTGAGAACCCCCACGGCCTCTCCCCAAAACCCCATCTGAATCCAGTGATTCAGCCCAGACTCGACTTGATTCCTGGGGTACTTTAAGTCTGTCTGCCTTCACTTCCAGTAGACACTTAAAGGTGAGAAGACACCAGAGTTTTTTTTAAAAAGATCAGACAATATGCAATTGAGTCATTATTCAGCTGTGCTGTATCACTCTCACCCACTCATCCAATTTAGAATCCAAGAAAGTGGCTGACAGCTGGATATCTAATGATGTTTCTGTTGTGACCCACAACAATTACCTGTGTGTCTTTGTGGGTTTTCATGTGTGTGTCTGTGTGAGTGACTGTGTATTAAGCTTCAGAGAGCAGTCTGGCGTTGCCAAGAGACAGTGCAGGCACCACTAAGGGCCACAGCTTTATTCATGAGAGAGAAATGGAAGCTGGGAGGGTTAGTTATTTAAACTGATCTGATGAGCAAAGCCCAAGGATGTGAAATAAACACACTGAAACTTGGATGGTTTCCCTTTTGCCTGTTTAGCACTCAGTCATACTCAGAGCTGCAGCTTGTGTCTGCCCTCTGGTGGTCAAGCAGTGAACTACAACACACAGGACAGCAAGAGAGACGTTAAGACCTGAGGGTTAAAAAAACATTGCTCCTTGCTCCTTCAACTGATATGCTTTCAGTCAGTCATTTTTGAGATAGCTTTCAACAGTCAGTTTAAAACTGGTGTCCTCAGATTGAACATGTAAAATAATCGTCCTGCCAGGATCAATTTATTTCATCATTTATTACTTATTTGGTTTTGCCTCAACAGTTTTCATTGTTAAATGGCACACAACCAGTAATTTATAATTATAATTAACAAGTCAAGTATTCAGCTGATGCTAAGCCATTCTTGGATACCATAAAAGTTCCATCAGTATAGTTCCATATAGGAAAAAATGCACTCACACTGACAAAAAAGAGACTTAAATAAATCATCTCTAGAATAACCTGACAAAACCTGAAAGTGTTAATTAATTTTTTTTGGGTAAAGTTTAGTACAATTAAGCCTGCCAAAACAACTGTTCTCTATGACTTCAGATGAGCTTTATCAAGTCAAGAGGTTACATTTGCCTGTAGTCTTTCCTACACAAAATTAAAAATTAAATGCTAAAATGCAGCATGTAAGATATCAAAGTCAGGATATTTTGTCATATCTGGCACAAAGGGCTCAATTCCTCTGTTCATAAGAATGGAGTAAATCTAATCTGTCTAGTTAAATTATTCTGTAGTATTCTGACTAAAAGAATACTAGATTCCCTTGTTGAACACCCTGTCTTGAGTAAAAATCATGTTTGGCTTCCTCCCAAAACCTCACCACTGACCATTTGTCCACCCTGAGCACTTTCATTAACAAACACCAAAACAACAACAAAAAAAAAAAAATGATAAGATAGTTGCATGTTTTGTTGATATGGCATGAAGGACCCTATTACAGATAGAGTGGTGTAAGGGGCAAAACATTTGATCTGATTACATTTGTGCAGTTGAAATTGGAGACAAACAAACTGAATTCTTCACCCAGCAAGGAGGTGTGCGTCAGGGCCGTGATTTATGTCCAACGTGTGCATGTGTGCTGCTCAAAAACACCCCAGGTATCAGTAAAACAAATACCAATTCCCCTTATATACTTAAATGACTGAACACAGTATGAGCTATATACCTACCTTGGTATGACCTTGAAAGCTGTAAATGCAATAAAAGAAAATTTTATAAATTCTAAATTCCAATTAAAATCATAGCTATACCTGCTGGAATAAACACCCAGTAGAATCTCAACATGCAATTCTGCAGATTCATTTTACATGTACAAAGAAAAACTTTACCAATTTCCTGTCAGGCAGAATTAGGCAGATACTCACTGATAATTTGATTTTTTTTTTTTTTTTTTTGAGCTCCTGAAATCCAGCCACCAGTCACCCTCCATTCCAAACCCAAGAGCTGAGCCCAGAAAACAGCCCCATCTCAAACACATCCTTACAACAACACTGATTTCCAAACACCAACCAGAGTAAACCAACCATAATTAAAATAGAGTCAGAGATAGAAAGCAGAGGTAGAGGCTAACCAGGTATAGGCTCAGTGACCACAAAGAACTGAACAAAGAAGACAAATAAATAAATAAATAAAATCATGGTGACCAGAAGAAAAAAGAACATGAGGTCACTGTTCCACAGGTGGGGTTGAGACACAGAAACACTTCCTCCCAAAATGTAAATCGTTTAATGAAATTAGGATTTACTTCAGCAAAGTGTAAATTGTTCCTAAAAATAATCCAACATCAATGAGACAGGGCAGATCTTGCTGCCCTGTTTATATCAACATGTGCACACACACATGCATGCACACACACATATAATATACAATAAATATATAATCAATACATACATGTTCAGCAATCTACTTCTGTTATTGTTTTTGTAGCTGAATTGTATTTTGATGCTTTGACAGCATAGTTTTCTGAAACTTTGATGTCAGTGAGAGAGAGAGAAAGAGAGAGAGAGAGAGAGAGAGAGAGAGAGAGAGAGAGAGGGAGAGAGAAAGAGAGAGGAAAGAGAATATAGCACAATTCAAGTTCTACATACAGATGTATAGTAAAACTTATTGTGATAATTATTATAATGAATGTATCCTGGGGGCAGTAGTTTGCGATCACAGCTCACACTTGTATTTATTGGATACAAATACGTACAGATAGAGAAAGAGAGAGGAGCTCAATGCATTATGGGAAGTCCCCCGGCAGTCTAGGCAGCATAACTAAGAAATGGTTCAAGCAAGCCTGAGTCAGGGATGTTTCTGCCTCATGGACCCAAACTGGGAGAAGGTCACAGAGTAGGGAACTATAAGCAGACTGATAATAATGAATTACAATAGTCTAGCCTGGAAGTAAGTAACAAATGCATGGACTAGTTTTTCTGCATCCTTTTGAGACAGGAGTGTCTGATTTTTTTTTTGTTTGTTTGTTTTTTTTTTTTTTGCAGTGTTATGCACGTAGAAAAAACACTGTCCTTTAAGTTTGTCTTCTGTGGGAATAAAAGCACCTCCTGATATATCATTAGAAAAAGTGTTTTTGAGGGATCTTACTTTTTGAAGGAAGCATATAAGGTGTTTATCACTGGCACAGGCACAGAGCCTTGAGGAACTCCATCTCTAACTTTTCTTCATCTACAGCTACAAACTGAAGCTGATCTGATAAATAGGACTTAAACCAGTTTAGTGGGGTTCCTTAAATGCAATTAAAATGCTCCAGTCTCTGTCCTTTGCCTGATGCAATTAGAAGGTAATTTGTAACTTTGACTAGCGCTGTCTCTGTGCTATGATGCACTCTAAATCCTAAAATATTGTCCTGTAGAAAGTCAGAACTGATTGGTGACTGCTTTCTCAATGATCTTACAGAGAAAGGGAGGGGTGGGTCTATGTTGTCTGGATCAAGGCTTTTTAAGAAGAGATTTAATCACAGCTACATTAAAGGACTGTTCAGTTCTGCTCAATTCAGATGATCAGATCTGATTGCTTTGTTTGGCTGTTCAGATTGTTTTTTAAATTTGGCTAATGTCATATTCCACTGTGAAGTGGTTACAGTCCTAGACTGCCTGCACAAAAGAACAATACCAAAGCCATTACATGCAGCGCACAGTTGTATGTAAGTAAACATGGAGGCTGCTGAAGTCAGCTTTTATTTTATGAATAATTTTATGTGTAGTGCAAGCCAGCAAATTCAGGAACAGATGAGGATGAGGATGAGGATAAGAATAAGAAGAAAGAGAGACAAATTTTAGAAAACTCTGAGTCACAAATGAGCAAAAACATCAGATTTGAGCCACTTTTGGTTGCAGTGTGAATGTAGCCCAACAGACAGGTTGATGGTTTAGATGAAGAAATAGTTGAAGTTTGTTAGTAAAGGTCAGCAGGAGAAAAACAGTCTGGGTATACATCAGGTTTTACAGTTGTTTCTAAAGTTCCTGTGTTTGAAGATGAATCAGTGCTGGTTGAGGGCAGGAGATGGTGAATTGTGATTCTAATAGTTAGAACTGTATTATTAAAGAAGCTCATCACTACTGTACTATATGTGAACTATAGGAATACATGGATCAATACAGCTTTGACTCTCTGTCAGCCTGGCTACAGTGCTGAAAAGAAACCTGGGATTGTTTTTATTTTCCTCTATTAATGATGAGTAATAGGCAGCTCTGGTATTACAGAGGACCATCCTATATGTTCTAAGACTATCCTGCCAGGCTAAGCAGGATTCTTCCAGTTTGGTGGAATGCCACATCCTTTCAAGTTTTCAAGTCGTTTGCTTTAATATGTGGGTATGGGAATTAAACCATGGAGCTAATTATCATCATTAGAGGGGTGATAGAGTGTTATTTGCATTGAGCCTGCAACACTGTCTACAAGTCAAATGTTATACTGAGACATGGCATTGACTTAAGGGCAGATAGAATCACTTCCTTAAATTTAGCTCCAGCACTATCAGATCCGACTTCTAGTGAGGACATTTTTGCATGTAGTCTAGTAATAATAATTCAGAGGTAATTAAATAGTGGTTTGGTAAAAAGGGATTCTGTGGAAAAACTATTTAATTATAAATTTTATCATTGACTATCATTACTGATGTCAATGTGAAAATTATAATCACCTAGTATAATGACTTCATCTGTTCTAAGGACTAAACTTCTAAGGCCTTTATTGCTCCAGAAATGAATGAGCAAACAGACGATAAGAGCAATAACACATAGCAGAATATCAAGCGTTCCCCAATTCAGCCTTTGTCAGGCAGAGATGAGGCGGGGGACTTTACAGAGAGAGCCCACCTGGCTAAATGAATAGGCAATGTTGTCAAGGTTTAGAAGAGTCAGTCGGCTGTGAGGCTGCCGTATAATACAGCGTCTGTCAGTGCTGACAAGTCTCAGAAACACACACCTCTAATCTCAGCCCCCCTCTCTGCTCCTCCTCAACCGTAACGCACAGGAAAAATGACACCTCGCGCAAATATTAAACATCTTCCAAGGCTATTTCAAACATCTTCCTTTCTCTTACACTGTTTCACCCCCCTCCCCCTTTCCTGCTCTCTCCCTTTCTCCCTGTTTCTCTCCCATCTTGTCTTGTCCTTGTCTCCTCAGAAGCCCTGGCAGCCGGATCATCTCCATCTCTTAGTGTCAATTAAAAGTGAAATATCTGCATTTGTCAACATATCATTTGTGGTGGGCCCGTGATGCACTGCTGATTTGTCGACCGATTCCTGACACTGGGGAGGCAATGCCGAGGCGGCAGTCTCCCTCATTAGACCTGGAGCTGGCACCATGATGGTTGACAACGCCGGGAGGCTTCGCTCCCCGCCGACATAATACTAACCCAGGAACAGGCCTCGTCTGTCAGTCCTGTCACTTGCCAGCCAGCCATCCAGTCAGGGAGAGAGAGGGGCAGATGGGTGGAGGAGGAGATGCGCAAAGGGTGGGTGGTAGAGTTGCACCATGCACCCTACTCTGAGGGCCAGGGAGAGAAAGACTATAATGAAGTTTATTTGTATAGCACAATGTCAATACATGTCATAGTGTCTGAGGGACATGTGGCCCAGGGTTGACATTTTAGTGTGGTGACAGCAAATTCTAAGTTGTTCTAATAATAAACCATGGTTACATCATGTATTAAAAACCAGAGGCAAAAATCACTCTCATGAAATAATGCAAATATAAAGCAATAAAGAGATGATTAAGGAATAGATGGTAAATACTAATAATAATCAAGCCTGTAAGTCTGAAGCCCCACTAGTGAGTGGATGCTGCAGCTTACATTGCACAGCAAAATACACTGAATTTTATTTTTTACATATAACTATCAATTAATAATATAAATAACATTTAACACATTTTTAACAAGAATGTGCACAATGCATTTCATGATAACATGCCCGTTGGATGTTGACATTTTTGTGTACAAGTAAAAAATTTGGTCTCCATTAGGAGTTCTGACATGTAGATGCATATATACATACACATATAAATAATATCACCATAGTCTTGAACAGATAAGATTTTTGATGGAAGTAATTTTTGCCAGACTGAGCAAGAGACACATTTGTTTCTGGAAACAAATCCTCTGTTTAAGTTTTCCTGTGAGTTCCTCAACATGTAATTTGAAAGATAATTTTTCATCCATCCACAGACTGAGGTATTTGTAGAACGTGACTCCCATTATCTAAGGCATATAGAATCCTTTTATTATCATCATCAAAACCAGTACAATGAAATTTAAAGTGCTATCCATAAAACATCAATCAGTCTAATGAAAAGTCACTCAGTCTGTTCCATAAAAAGACATTAATCAAGCACACATATGCAGCTGGTATTTTTAACAACAATGTTGTGTAATAAATGAATAAAGTGAATGCAAGAATAAATTTAAAAAGTCAGTCCATAGTGATGGTGAGGTCATACCCCTCCACCCTCGCTATTTGGCTCAATAATGGATCTTGGATGAAAACAATTTTTGCGTCTGGAGGTACGAGCAGGGAGAAGAGGTGGTGGCCGGGGTGAGTCTCATCCCCTCTAATGTTATTGGCCCTACAGAGGCAATGTGTCCTGAATATGTCCTCCATAGTGGACAGGGACAGACCATCAATCTTTTGGCACGTGCAAATGACTCTCTGTATGCTTTTCCTGTCTAGTAGAGCTGTTGTTGTGCCTTATTCACTAGGGCAGTGGTGTTGGTGAGGTCCTCAGTGATATAAGTCCCCAAGACCCTGTCCACCTCTTCTCCTCCAATGGTTAGAGGAGTGTGGTCCTCCTGTTTCCTCCTAAAGTCAATGATAAGCTCCTTTATCTTTTTTATACTGAGACTTCAGACTTCATCCCTGTAGGCTGTCTCGTTGCTATTAAAAATGAGTCCCACCACGGTTGTGTCATCTGCAAATTTAATGATTGTCTTGGAGTGATGTATTGGTGAATGAATTAATTTAGTTTTGTTTGTGTTTAATATCAGGTTGAAATCAATGACCAACCCTGTCTCCTAGAAATCATGTTTCTGTACAACTAGTACTTTTGTTATTGTATATGTTCTGCTGTTGTACATGTTACATATGATGCTAGTTTTTCATTAAATATGTTAATGTGTTTCACTTCGGGGGCCAATCCAGTTAAACTAAACAAGTACAACTGGAAAGCAATACTCCATCTGCTTCTGATGCTGCTCCTCCAATAAGTGTCTCGCTAAGAACTGCTCAGCTGAAATCAAATGCATGGAATGTCAGAGCACTCCTAGCATTCCTAGATCTTCTACTCCTGGGGGGGTGGGGTGGGGGCTCGTCCTCCTTTATCTGCCATCATTAGGAGGAGAAGCACTGACCAAGCCGGCAGCGACCGTGGGTGGGAGTCACTCAGAGACACAGAGGAATGCACTATTCTGTTCAAAGGGAGGTGGTGTTGGTGGGTATTTTTTATTTTACTTTTATTCTTCTTTGTTTTTTGAAGGCTGACATACATTTTATTTCAGTTGGTGAAGCAATAAATTTCAGTTTAAACATGTTCAGCTGTGTTGTACAGTCCTTTCCTCCATCCTTCCTGTGCAGAAGTTTTCTTGTATCAAGGAGGATGGGACTGCTGCATGATCTTTATATAAATGACAATTTTTCTTCTGTTTCCAAACTTAAAACCAAATCAAAACTTTATCAGTGACATTGCTGTTATTTGTAAATCGGACATTATGTTTGACATGGCTCCACTCATTGTGAAATTAAACCAAATTATAGTGTTTTGTATCATCAAAGTAAACAAAGTAAAATCTACCCAGCTGTTTCACAGGTGTAAATTAGCTGAAAGGTTGCGGATATTTGGATGTCCCTCCTTGACTAAACTTATTTCAAGTTATTTCTGTCAATCTATCAATCTAATCAACTGTATATATTAGATTTACATTTACATTTACATTTACTCATTTGGAAGACACTTCTACCCAAAGCAACTTACAAGTGAGGGACAGCACTAAAGCTCCAGTGCAGTAGGAGACCTTGAAGTAAATACTAAGTATTAAATCTATCTAAATCTATTAAATAAGACAAAGTGCAAGGAGGTGAATTAAAGACGTGCAATGAAAGTGCATAGCAAGTGCTATGTGCATGTGAGGGGGAAAGTGCTGGTGCTCTCAGATGAGGCCACCATCAGGGAACCACAAACCAGAACAGTCTGCACTGAGAATGCTTTGGCAATTTATATGTTCTTTTAACTTATTGATTTAATTTATTAATTTACTGTTTGGAACTGGAAAACTGAAACTGCAAAGACCATATATATATTAAAAAAATTAATAATAACAGTGACTTTGCACAAAGTGAAAACATCCATCCTGGTATTTATTTCCTTTGTGTTTTATTTTTCTTTGAACACTGCTTAAGACACATTTCATATCTACCCATTTGATTCAAATTAATGTGACATTTCCCACTATATACACATAATTCCAATGTAACTATCTATTTTGATTGAGAGTATCCAGCTTACTTTACAGACAAATCATAAAATCCTCCCCATATAAATGCAGATTCTCAGTACAAATGAGGAGTAATATTCCAAAATAAGATATCCACTTTTAGAAAACATGGGAACTAGCTCTGAATACTTCCAAATGACTTACAGCTTAAAATAGTGGCAAACTGTAAGACACTTTTATTTATGAGTGTTCTTGGTTGAACCATTAGTATCACAATCTGGAATGACTCCAGGGAATTATTACTATTTTATAAACTGAAATTAATATTTTGGAATAGAACTCATCATATACCAATCTACAGTGTGCTGTACATGGTGCAGCTTTGGTAAAAACAACTCCAGTGTAAAATCACTATCATCCTGTACATAGTTGGGATATTCATCTGACTAGCATGTATGTACAGTATCATATAACACTGTGTATCTGTATAATACCATTATGCACTGAACAACATTTGAATATTTGAGCAGAGATATACCTTTCAACATGAGGTTTCTGTCAGTGACCTCTCTTTTGAATATTCTGAAGTACAGTCTACACAAAGGCTTTAATCTGTCAAAACAATCACAGGCTGATAAGGTTCATGGACACAGGAGAACATGTAGACACATACTCTCTCATCATGCACAAACCTGTACATTCACTGCATTCGTTATAAAGGAGCATTAACTGATTTCTGACCATTATTTAACATGACAGGTAGCCAGTGGGAGTAAAAAAAAGCCTTGCATCTTCATAAACAGTGAAAAGTGCAGCTGCAATCTGGAGATGTATGTTGGGAGAAGAAGCAACAGCCTTACTAATCATAATCAAAAAAAAAGAAAAACACCTCTCTGACCATGTCCATTTGCATGGAGACTTATGCTTTGCCCCTCCATCATCTTGAGCTATAGAGACCTGAAATTGGCATACAGTAGATTCTCATATAAAATGAACTGCTGGGAGTTAATAGCCTGTACAAACAAATAAAGGCCAGTCTTGGCTGGGTAAAAAATATTGAATGGGATGGAATTACCTGTAAGCTTACATAATAAACTTGTCTATCGTCCATTTCTATATCACTAATTCCCTCAGTATAATAACGGAATCATGTTACACTGACCACTTGTTTCTTTTTTCCCCAAACTCCTTATTGATGTTAATTTGCCAGTAGCACAACTCGACACTTCCTGTGTTTTTTCACATTGAAAACCTACCTATAAACAGAAGGGTAGAATACTTTTATTTGAAAATTATGGAGAATGTGATGAGTTTGATTCATGGTGGAAATGGCTGTTATACTGACTTTATCAAAACAACAGGTAAACATGGAAGATGTTTTGACTGTGCCTTGACTGAGAAGCTAGGGAAAGTAGAGACCCTCTCTCTAATATAAATGGCCCAAATAAAGGCCTGGTTCTTACCACTGAGGTAAATAAGTTTCAGATCCACTGTTTGAGATTTATGTTGAACGATAAAGAAGCCACTTAACTAAGGGTACATTAGAATATTTACATGTGCATTGATGGATCTGAATTTCTTTTTTTTCTTACTTTTTCCATTTTTCTATTCAAACTCATAAATCACATCTGGTTTCTACATTTACAGTAAAACAAACATAAACCAAACTTACAGTTATACTGCCTGCTGTAATGGGTACAAACAAGAATGGACCTGGGAATGTCACTGAATCCTTTCAGCTATTTGCACCTTCACAAAAGACAATCATGGCCAGATGTACATTACACTAATATCAAACTCCTGAATACCTCATACCAAAACCATGGGCAACTACAACAGCCCAAACTCAGTGAATCCTCGGTTTCAGGCTTTCCACCAGATGTGAAAACCATAGCTGCAGTGATTTGTTCCAGCATTAGTGAGGTCCCATGCTGATGTTGCATGATAAAGTCAGGCTCACAGTCTGTGTGTCACTGTGTTTCAGTTCATCCCAGAGGTGCTGGAGGTGGTTGAGGTCAGGGCTCTGTACATGCCAGGAGCAGTAACTACACTAAAGGAGCAATACAAACTGTTGCCACAAAGCACTCTGCTGTCTAAAATACCACTGTATGCTGCAGCACTTAGATTTCCCTTCCCTGGAACAAAGAGGCCTAGACTGGTACACTGCATTTGTACCTTTCACAAATTTTTCTTTTTCCATTAACATGAAATTGGTATGGTGTGTCAGCCTGAATTTATATGATATCAGCACCTTTAGGAAACTGTAAACGCATTAACTGGTTTAGTAGAGTTAGCAGCACTGGTTAGAACAGAGTGAAAGGCAAATGAGCAGTTGTACGTCCTGAAGCACAGATGTGAGTACAGATGAATAAGACTTAATAATTCTCAGTTTAAGAATTCTTAATTCATTACACTGCTATTAAAGTCAGCTGCAGTCTGACCAGTATTTGTCAAACATTATCCCAAGGTGAGAGAAATAGTCCCTCTATGATTCAAACAGTCATCCATGACAATATTTCTGTTTGTGTTCACTGTGAACAACTGAGATGTACTATGTGTTAACAGTGAGCTTTAGAGGTTTTGGTAACTGTTTTTCACTCTGAAGACAGCCTGGCTAGTGTCCCCCTGTATTCAGGCATTATGCTAAGCTAATCACTCTTGGAAAGAATTGAATAAACATGTTTTCTAAAAATCAGCTATGATTCAATTAAACATTTTCTGTGAAATTATGTCTCCCTTTTTTTCTCCCTTTGTAATTACTGACACTTGAATTTATTTATGTCCACAAATACTGATGTGACCACCTTTGACCACAACAAGATTTCTACAATTAAATACTGTTTCCCATTTAGATATTACAAAAATAATAACAATAATAATACAGTGGCTTCAACTTTTGCAATACATTATACACACAGACATGGATAAAACACCCATAGCATACTTACATTGTTAACAAAAAATGGTAAAGTGGTTAGCCTTGTAGCCATACAGTGCACATTGACCATATAATACAGCAATTTTTGACACAAAGTTTTTTTATGCCTGCAGAAGCTGCAGTGCTGTCCATCTGCACTCAGGAGGCTCATGGAGGTCTTGGACAGACATGTTCCCATCACCTCAAATGTGTGCATCTTTTCATTCACAAAGAAGACTGCAGCAGCTCAGGTAAAGAGGGACTACTCAGTGACAGAAACTGGTGGAGTCTTTGGATCAATAAAAACCAGCAGACACATGATGGAAAAGTATTGCCTTCAACTTAATAATGCTCCACTCTCGTGAACAGGTATTATTAAGCACCAGTGCTCAAGACAATGTTATACAAATTAAAAATATCTGATTCAGTAAATTTAAATATTATCTCTTAATCAAAATTACATTTCTTCCAACAAAAAAATTAAAATCACAAATTTGCAAATCAAGTGGCAAAACCCATTATGGCAGAAGTTTTGAAGTCATGTAGGATTAGCATAACAAAAGGAACTCTAACAAGATAAAGCCAAATTAGTTTGTGTCTATAAAAAAATCTTCTAATTAACCAGACACCCCTTGTGTAAGTAATACTACTACAAGTATGTTGGTGAAGTAAAGGCTCCCATTATAATATTATGTACTCATGCAAATTGAGATGTAAATTGACAGAATTTGTTTTAAATATATTTTGAGTCAGATGTGGAATCTGCAGAAAGGTTTTGCTTTGCTAAACCATAATGATGAATTACTTACATGTTCTTACATGACTATATGGAAGGCTTCAAAGTAATTCAGTTTCAGTGATTTTCAGTTTGTGTGAAACATTTCTTTGTACCCACTGGTTTGGGTCTTTTCTCCAGTGCATGTGCTCTTCATTGGATTTTGGCCCCATATGAATCAAGCTTAAGATTGTCCTCAACACTTACCAGGGGACATCCAGGGTCAGAGCTATCATTGACCACGCTGCCCCTAACAGGACCACTTGTGTAATCAGGAGACTGCTCCTCTCCAGCCTCTGGTCTTTTCCTGTCCACCTCTGAGGTTTCAACATCAGTAGTGTTCCCAAACTGAGGATTAGTCTTTGACTTATCCTCGGTCATCTCCCTGTAGGGGGGAGAGACCAGCAGTGTGACACTGCAAAGGATATGTTTTCTAGGGCCTTTAGATAGATATGTACATCCACTGGATGGAGGGCTGTGAGCCTGGGCTGCAGGACTCAGATCAGCCTCTCCTCTGGGGGCACTTTAAGGACACTGCCCATCTCCAGCCTGGCACCAGCTACCTCCTGTGAGCTGGGGCTGTACGTGCCCTCTGACTGACGCTTCTTCCGGGCCGTCATGATGAGGAAAAACACCACCAGGATGGCCAGTAACACACACAGGGTGGTCAGAGGGATGGTCACTGCGAGCCAGGGAACTCGCTCCTTATACTCCTCTTTCTGCAAGAGGAAGGTTTTGTTTAAAACAATCAATCAATCAATCAAGGCTGAAGTTCTACATCGGTCCAGGAGGCAGACACCCTCTGTACCTTTAAGAGTCGGCTTAAAACTTTCCTCTTTGATAAAGCTTATAGTTAGAGTTGGCTCAGGCTTGAACCATCCCTTAGTTATGCTGCTATAGGCCTAGACTGCTGGGAGATCTCCCATGATGCACTGAGCTTCTCTCTCCCTCTCTCTCCACAGTATGGATTCATATCCCATAAATACATGTTACTAACTCAATATCTTCTCTTTCCTGTAGTATTGTGCTCTTCCGTCTCTCTCTCCTCTTCTGTCTCTTTCTGCAGGTATTTCTGCCTCTGGAGCTGTAGAGTCTGATCTGTGATGACAAGTCTCCTGCTGCTCCTACAACTCCACTCAACACCTGCTGCTACAATTAGAAATTATTTATACTGCTATTAGTTTTAGTGCTACATTAGCAGTTAATACTTTAATTATTACTATTATCATTACTACTACTGTATTATTGGTATCACCTTACATTTTTTACATGGAACCCGTGTTGCTATGCTATGCTATGTTCTTCTCTTGCTACCCCCACCCCCCACCCTCCCCTTCTCTCTCTCTCTCTTTCTAAACCCATCCAGTCGAGGCAGATGGCCATCCACCCTGAGTCTGGTTCTGCTTGCCTAGTGCTGCTCATGGTGGGATTTGTTGGGTCTCTCTCTGTAAATACCTATTTTAAAGAGTATGGTCTAGACCTGCTCTATATGAAAAGTGCCTTGAGATGACTTTTGTTGTGATTTGGTGCTCTATAATTAAAATTGAAATTGAATATAAATATGATATATATATATGAATTAAGCATCAATTAACATAAGAGCCAGCATCAGTGAAAATATATGTCACTTACGTTGCTCTCACACAATGTGCCACTATAGCCCAGCACACAAGCACACTGGAAGTGGTTGAGTCTGTCCAGACAAGTGGCACCGTTGAGACAAGGGCTGGACTCACACTCGTCTATTTCTGTCTCGCACCTGAAACACATCAACAGGGTTTTAACACAACACTGACTGACAGAGCAGCAGCTCAAACACACACTCAAACTCTCCTGATCTTTACATTTGGACATGGCTCAGACACGCTTGCTCCTTAGCTGCAGGTGTGTGGTGAAGAGTATGCTGTGTGCAGCCCTCACCTGGCACCAGTGTATCCAGGCTTACAGGTGCAGTTTCCTCCAGAATTGCCTCCTATACAGACCCCTCCATTAAGACATTCTGTTTTAGCATCACATGCCACTGGAGGGAAACGCCACCTATTGCACACATTAACATTATCTGTTACAATCTACACTAAGTTGGCAGTCTATAAGTACACCTAGCTAAAACTAATGGAGTCTAATGTAACAGTCCTGTAATAAATCATCCTACACAACAGACACACCTCTCCATATAATGCAGCACCAAAAACTACATCTTGAATTGAACTGAATTAGCACTTCTCTTAAACAGTTTCAGCACAAACTGAATACTATAATCTTAATGAAAGAGGATTTATTGCATAATGCAGCTCAAAGCATGAGTTCTACTCAAACTTTGCGACCTAAACAAAAGCATTTCACAAGTTGTAAATGTAAATGATCTATGTTTTCTTAAAGACAGGTTAATCCAAACTAGCTAAAATTGGAAAGCATTGAGTGACCAGCGAACTGGGGACAGTTCATGACAGGAAGCAAATACATCCTTCCCCGTTCCTGAATGAAATGACTGGAGAGCGAAATTAAGTTTTGCCACACCTTAAGACGCACTTGCTAGGTACATTACTGTCTTTTCTGTGATTTGTAGTTTATGGCACAGATTTTTTTTTTAAAGTAGAAGTATCCAAGACCAAGCCAAAATGCTAAGGTGAGGTCTCTTGAATATTTTTCTTAAACTTGACAACACCCTTCCAGAGCCACACAATACATTATAGAGCTTTTTAGAGCCCACAGACTATACGTCTTATAAATTGACTTTGACATATAACAATTGATTGTCTCTTTAATATCCATTGTATTACTACTCTATAATTCATTATTAAAAAAAAACTATTCCTGGCTGTAGAATAATCCTGCAAAATAATTAATTGTAAGAAGAAAAAGCAGCCAAAGGGAAGGGGAGGAAAGGAGAAATGATTCACAGGAAAAAGAGAACCCAAATAAAAGTTTAAAATGCTTTGCAAAGAAATGGAAAGGTATGTACTCACTGGCAGCGCTTGCCGACATAGCCAGAGGGACATGAACACGTGTGAGTTCCTACTGTTTCCACGCAGGTTCCTCCATTCACACAGCTGAACTCCAGACAGTTATCCACCTCCTCCTGACAGTCTTTCCCCATGTATCCAGGCTCACAGTCACACTGGTAGTCTGCCAGGAGGTCTTTACATGTACCGTAGACACAGGGACTTGAAGAACACTCATTTATCTCTCTCTCACACAGTTCCCCCTCCCATCCTGAGCTGCAGCTGCAGTTAAACTCATAAAACTGGTCCTGACATTGACCCTGATTGAGGCAGGGCTGGGAATCACAAATTGGTGCACCTTGGCATCCTATGATTGGCTCATGCCCACCCAGTCTGGAGAACCAGCTCACCTGAGGGGCATCTGGCACATTAATGAATGGCAGATAGACTCCGCCCACTCTCACCTCCCCTAGACATCCAGTGTATTTCTCAGCCAGCCAGATTATGGTATCATTGAGGAAGTTGAGGTTGCCGCCAACGCCGAAGCTGCCACCCGCTCTCTGTCCATCTATGGTGAGGTGCCAGCGGGATGCTGACTGTGTGGGATCAACCATCGTCAGCTGGATGTGGTGCCACGCTCCATCTGCAATGGTCCTGTCACTTGTGAAGGCCAGTAGCTCTGCACTTGCCCCACTGTTCAGTTTGACTAGCAGGGAGGAGTTGAGCAGACCCAAGCAGAACACCTCTGTTCTGCCGGTGGCCCGCAACAAGATCCCATTTTCGTCTCTTGTTCGTATGTCCATGGTGATGTTGGTTATGGGGCTCAGCAGGGAGTTGTTGGCAACATACTGGAGAGAGTTGTCCTGAAAAATGGCTTCAGTTAAACCTGTGGGAAAAGTGGGAAAAGTTACTGAAAACTAACCACTGAGTGCCACATGCCTATTCACAACTTAGTATGTTAAGTCTCATTTGATGTTATAGTAATGCATGCACTGATTGGAAAACTGCTGTCCTTGGTGTTGCACAGTAAAACTCTTTCATACCTTCCAAATATTACAATCCATCAAATCAAATTCAAACAACTGTTCAAACTGAATCCACTGTTGCACCAACCCAACACTGACTTGATCTTTATTGTATGTTAACAGTATAATAACATTAAAGGAATTGTTTGAATTGTATATACAGTAGATAAGTGTATCAGTCTCGCTTTTACTGCAGTGTAAGAAATTTGTGTGGTAGTTTGTTTACTTTTACATGAAAGTCAGTTTATTTCTCATGGTCTTCTGTGGCATTTCTGGAGGAGATTTGTTAAATCTGGCAAAATAACCCTGATAATGTCATCAGAGGCTACGGCATGGAGCTTGAAAGATACAGGCATTGCCCCACACAGATCTAGCAAACTACCGAACTATTAAGCTGCATTATGGGAATTGTTGCATCCAGCGTTTTGGAAGAGGTGAATTTTTCAGTATTTTTTTCAGCTGCACTGATTTTGTCCATTCTTCTTTTAATCCGTTTCCACCAAATTCATCTGAGTGCACTGAAACACTCATTGTTAAAGTATTGTTGAAAAGGTGATTTCACAAATACCAACATTTTGGAGTTTGACAAGGTAATGAGGTAGGCTGTAAGATGTCTTGTGGGGAACATGGCATAAAAACCTAGCTGTCCAAGACAGTAAGACTAACAGAGAGATGGAGAATAAAAGAATGGGAAGGATAGCTCTGAGAGCTGAACAGAACATCACAGACAGTTAAAAAGATGTGCTAATATCACACTGTCAAGCAGAAGAATATCTCTGAAAGATAAAATGCCATCAAAACTCAAAATAAATGTAATTTTCAACAGAAAAGTATTGAGTCATAGGTATGTTGCCAAACTATCCCACAATGCATCCTGCAACCTACTCCACTGGCTTGTTTTTGTTTAATCCACTACAGAGTCTAAAATGTGCAACTAGCCAAGTCAGGAGTTCAAATCTCAGTGCAGTCACACATGAAATTAAAAAAGAGTAAAGTTATCATGATGTGTGTATATTTTAGTATGCTGTAGAATAATCCTTCTTCTCAGAACCTCTTGCAGGACTTGTGTGGTCATGGAGTTTCTTGCTTGCACTTTTCTTATGATGTCAGTGAGAGTCTAAGGCTGGCAGGCTGTCCATACCATTTAATGTGAAACAGCCCCTCAGAAACTCTCAAGACAGTAAATCTAATTAAGAAATTAGGAACTGAACAAATAAACTTGACACGACCTGACTTGACTTGGCCTGCCTTGGTAAAGACAGTGATAAACACCACCACGGATTACTCACACTCATAACCATCCTGCAGGTCCACACATCTCACTCCATCAAAACAAGGGTTGTCGATGCACCATAGACGAGTCTCACACAGCCGGCCTGAGTAGTTAATCGAACAGTCACACCTGAAGTCATTCCAGGTGACCTGACACTGTCCACCACTGAAGCAGGGCTCATCCTGTGCACAGACAAACACAGATGGATGGATTAGACGATCACTTGTAAAATCTCTCACCTGATGCGACCGCAGGGTTAAAAGCTGGAAAGGGGACTAAGTGGTAACTTGCAGATCAAAGGGATCAATGTTAATAGGGTAGGGGCAAAACAGTATCAGCCCAGGTATCAGACAGCATGGCAAGGCACTAACACAATTAGCATGAGTTCAGTATCAGAGCTACACACTGACTAAACATGGGGCTTTTCATCAAAAGCAGGTTTGTCAGTGTCTCACATGTTGGATGTGATGCAGTCTGCTTAATTACATAATGTAACCATGCTACAGTGATAGAGATGTTGCTTGGTCAGTGTGTCAGTCCACCTCTTCAGTCAAGACTTAAATTTCTTAAGAAGTCCATGACAGGAAAACTCTTCTGAGCATCAAATTCCCAGCCTGAGCTGAACTTTTGCTGCTCATACTATGTTAGAGCAACCATAATATACTGTAGTACAGCTCTAACTGAGGAGAGTTGGGGAAATCCTGATTGATTTAGGCAACAACATGGCCTGTCAGGTCAAACCTTACTGTACTGTATTTACCCCACTAGTGGTAAAAATGGATATTACAAAGTTCAAGTTCAAGCAAAACACTCCATTCCACATAAATATGCTTTAACTTTCTCTCTGTTGTTTTACAGTAGCAGTAATAGTAGTTGTAGTTCTTGTAGTAGTGATGGTAGTACTATCAGATCAGTCGACATAATATTAGAAATAACAGACGTGTCTGTAGTGACAGCTGACTAGTAGTTCTAGTGGGACTAGTTGTTTTCTGGGTTCCCAGCGACAGTATCCTGTTTGGGATTACCATGCAACCAGTGAAATGAATTGGAGTTTTGCTGTGGTGTAAAAATAGTCAAATTTATCCATCCATCCATTATCTATACTACATGTTTGTTATCTGTGAGGGTCGCAGGGGAGCTGGAGACTTTCCCAGCTGACATTTTATTCAAATACTATCTGTTCTATAGTAAATATGACGATAATACAGCTACACCACTATACAGTTCATTTCTCTTTTACCTTGCATGTGTCATCACTCTGGCATCCTGGCAGCACGTTCTCCTCTGTGCTTATCTGGTAAACATCTGGTCTTTCTGGATGATCCTCGGTGGTCAGATGCTTGTGGTCCAGCCGAATGTCCTGCAGGCAGCCCTTGAAGTTTCCACCCCAGGCATTCATGCTCTTGCCTACAGGGAGCCCTCCAATATACGCCACATCCCCTGCCTCTACACTAACGTTGCCTAAGGCACGATGGTTCCCTGCTTTGGGGAAGACCACATGGCCATAGTGTACCGTAACAGCCACCAAATTATTGTTCCCATCAGTGACAAACCTGGCCTCTGACAGCAGTGTGGTGTGAGGGCTGTAAATAGCAACAGTGCCTTCCTTCAGATAGATTGTCATGTAGGGCTTTCCTTCACGACTGAGCTGCAGAAGCAGACCATTGTGCTTGAGGGAGCGCATTAAAAAGGAAATGGTGAAGTTGTCTCCATGGGTTTCTGAGATATTGAAGGCAGAGTAGCTGGTGGTGTTCTCATGGCCAAAGGTCCAGGATGGGTACTCTAAGAAGGGAGTAGGAAGCAGAAAGTTGTCAGTATCTTATTCCAGCACACTGGTATATGCTGCACCTGCACCAGCAATACTTTATTTCTTTTAAATGGACAATTCAATTTTACAAGAAATATCAATTTACAGTCATAAGGAGTTATATTCAGCCTGGGAAACGAGTTTATAATGTCCTGTATGGCTCAGGAGGAACATTTCCAAGACACATCTTGTGTGACTGGGCTTCGACTTGAACAGTACAAATTTTTAACAGAATAAAATGAAAGATACAATGAAGCTTGATCCATACTGATTATAACCAACTCTGCAGTTTCCTCTGCTCAGCTCAGCTCAGAGTATTTTAGAGTATCAAGGTCTCTAACATCAGGCAGCTGTTTTCTGTGAAAAAAACTCTGTTAAACCCAATACACTATCTGCTCTGCACCAAATAGCAAACAAGAGACAAGAGAGACAAAGTTAGCAACCAGCTGGTGAACATAGAGGAGCATTTAGCAGCTAAGGAGACAGATATTTTTCTTGATTTGTTTGAGTCCAAAGGAAAATAATGAATGCAGTTTTAACATTGTGTAAAGTGTAAAGTAGTCATATTTGTCATTCATCAGTAGTAGTGACTGTTGTTGTATCACACTTACAGATGGTTATTTTTTCACCAAAATGTGTAATTTTGTATGATGGCAGTATCTAACCACAACAAGCTGACTTTATTACAAAGTGGAGGAGGTAAAGAAGCTCAGAGGTGTTTGTTGAGTGCTCATGAGGAGGGAGTTTAGACTTCATTCATGCAATCATACCCCACACCCAAAAACAGGACCGTTGTTTTGAGACGGGTACATAAATCTGTGGTTGTCTTAAGTATTGGTGGTGAGAAAGAAGAAAGAAAGACTACAACAGTTACTCCTACACAGACTTGGAAACCACCCACTTTGAGAAGCTGTGATCGCTAGCTGCAAAATAACCTTTCCAATGACCCTTAAGCAATGACAGGGGAGCCACTGGGAAAACCATTTAGACAAATCCAAATGCTTCAAATAATTGTGCATCTAGGAGTTACTGCATCCAGGAGCAGTAACTCTGCAGACAACAGAGAGGACGAGCAGAGCAGCAGAGTGAGTTCAGGACCACAGCATTCAGTCAGTCCAATACAAACAGTCAAAGTTTAAATGAAGAAGACAGCAGGAATCTAGTCTGAGTTTATTTAGCAGGATAATGTTGTATAGCTTTGTTTTCTGCTCTGGTTTCATCAGAAGTTCTAATACACTAATTAAAGTAATGTGTGTGATTAGCTCAGACTTACAGAACTTTATTATGGAAAGATCCAGAGAAAAACTACTAAAATTAAAACCAGCCAATTTAATTACATCTTATTATTTTTCCCAAGTGTTTTTATTCTTCTTTAGGCATGAAAATAATATTTGAACTATATATTTGAATTATATAGTAATTATATTGTATTATATAGTAATCTGAATTTCTAATAATGTTAAACTAATGTGTTCACATATTTTAATACTGTTCAGTGCAATGTAAACCATTAGCATCATCCTCATTTGACTCAGGTGGTATTTGCTCTACTGTCCTTTCAGCCTTTCTATCATGTGCTGTACTTGAGCTCTACAAAATATAAAAGACACTAACTGTTGCTTTCATAATGGAACTAATCTGCATATCATTTTGTTTTTGTTACAAAAACTGTAAGTTACATTCCAATAACTTAAAGCAGTTGATTCACAGCCAAAACAGATACTGCACATAAAGTATTTTCAAGTCTGCATTTTAATCCACTGAGGAAACAGCTCAGTCACTCATTCTGTGCAATATTATTTCAGACAGTGCAGTATCAGTATACAGTTCAATCTGTTTCTATGTATATAATCCTTTGTATATTGTTCTTTTGACTCAGTTATATGGTCATTTTTGAGACTGTAGCTACTCTGTTGTAATTGTGGATTGCAGCTAATATGAAAATGTGTTTCTGATACTGTTTTTCTACAAACTACAACATAAAGGAGTAAAATCATTATTGAATGTGTAGTTGAACTGAGTAAATAACAATTACTTTACTATATAAAATGATATAACTACAAATCATAATTAACGTATCCTCTGTTTACTACATGATTCTTGTTGAGTGTGACACAGGCCATATGTGATGGTGTGTGACCAGATGGATTCTGGTAGGGAACACTGAGACAAAAATCCTGGGCTGATTTTTGTTCCTATTCTAGCCCTTTCCTTAAGTAATATTTTCTGTGGTAAAAGCAGAGTGTATTCTGGCAAAACAAAAAGGTATATTATAAGTGCTCTCACCCTTCTCACAGCTTTCTCCATAGTAAGGCCGGTGACACTGACAACTGGCACGAACCCACATGTCCATACACTGCCCACGCTGCCTGCATGGGTCCTCCTGACACCAGTCTGTTTTGGTGCATCCCAGTTCCAGGCCCTGGTTCTCCTCTCTGATGAGGTCTTGAGGCAGGAGGAGCTTATTCTCGACAAGGAGGTCTTCCATACAGCCAATGAACCCCTTTCCACTGGATGTTTGGTTTAAATATTCCTGCGGTGACCCTCCTATGTACAGCTGTTGAAAGGAGCTGGGCTGGAGGAAGATCAGGTGGTTGTGGCCCTCGTTCTCCACCCAGCACCCTTCCTCACACCCAAGTCCTTTTACAGTCAGAACAAGCCTCTCATCCATGGTCACAGAGACCTGGTGCCATTGTCCATCATTGACTGGGCCAGGGTAAATTACCTGCAGTAGCTTCCCTGACTTCAGCCTGGCCTGGAGAGTGCCACCAACAAGCTCCAAGGAGAAGAACTGCTCCATGGTGCCCCGGTAGTACAGCACCATGTCAGGCAGAGTGCTCTTGAATCGCAGCTGCATGTGGAGCCCGTGGCTATGATCATCAGGCTCTCGCCTAGTCCTGATTTTGGAAATAGGCAGCTGCATGTGGATGTAGCCCTCTGAGTTAAAAGAGAAAGTGGTTGAGGTGTTACAGCGTTCTCCGGTCCAGCCGGGCGGACACAGGCAGGTGTAACTGTGCTCTCCATCATCAGTCAGCATAGGGACACAACCTGCTTTGTGTTGACACTGATGATGTTGGCAGCCGACCAGGCGGACGTCACAGTCTTGCCCACCCCAGGGCTCCTGGCCAGGCTCTGGCATCGGGCAGTGACACCTATAGGAGTTGGCGGCATCTTCGCACGTGGCACCATTCTGGCAGGGATAGCTGTCACACTCGTTGATGTCCACCTCACAGTGTATACCTGTTGGGGAGAGACACACATTTAGTACTACAACGTATTTCAGCAATACTGATTCACTTTTTCCCCAGCCAAAACACATCCTTCACATCAAAATGAAAGTCATATTTAATAAGAACAGGCAGATTTGGCTGAGACAAGGTATCAGGAATCAGTGTCACTTGCAGATGAGGAAATGACTGCAGGAAATAGCCTTTAATTAGGGCAAATTGGATTTGCAATCTTAATACAATTAAACCTGGAATTTTCAAAATAATTATATCTGCTAGACACTGAAATATTGGAGTATATGCTTGTCAGCTTGCCATACACACACACACACACACACACCCTCTGCCACAAACGCAGTCTATCTGCCTGGTTTCTGTAGTCAGAGTCGTCTCCTCAAACCGCATTCAACATTAAGCCCTGGCAGCAGCAGTCAACTTGCATTAACATAGTCCTTTAAAATACTTTACACCCAAGGAACTCTGAAGCTGTTCGTCCTCTCTGTGCCAAGACTCCACCCTTACACTCTAGCAACTAACTTCTTTTTTAATGTAGTATTAAAAAGTGCTGCACCATACTGTACCTCTCATCCACCAGGGCCCATAGCAGCAGCACAACAGCAGAATCAACCTTCTTCCCCCCATGATCCACTGAGTCAACAGCCAACACACTCTTCACACTGCTGAATGGCAGAAATGACACAACCAGGTCCTCTCTCTCTCTCTCTCTCTCTCCCTCTCTCTCTCTCTCTCTCTCTCTCTCTTGCTTTCTCTCTCTCTCTGTTTCTCTCTCTCTTTCTTACAAAGCAAAAGTGCAGTCACTCCTCCACTTTGTTCGAGGCAGACAGGCAGGAGTGATTAAAAAGCAGCTCTGCCCAGTTTTTCTTTTCCTCCCTCTCTTTCTCCCTCCTCCATCCCTCCCTGAATCCCTCCCTCACACCCCTTCTCTTCTCCTGTCTGCAGCCCAGCCCAAGCAGAGTGGTAAGCTCCCAGCCTCCAGCTGGCTCCTGTCAGTGTTTGACAAGAGGAGTGCAGTGCTGCAGTCCCCTCTGTGCTCCATGTGCTAGCCTGTTGATGCCCACTAGTGGCAGGAGCTGTTTGAAAGAAGGTGCACAGGAGGTGCTGCAAGTTCAAGGCTTTAAGTAGCCAGACCTTAAAACAGCTGGACCAATATCAATCCTTTATTAATATTTACATATCTATCTCAATCTCATCCAGCACTGCGTTTGATTCTGTATAGCAAGGTGTGTGTCTAGAGATAGGCCGATACCGATACTGATTATTAGTAGTGAAGGAGGCCGATGACCGATATTTGGAGCTGATATTCATTTGCAGTAAAAATGAAAATACTGGCATCACAATTTTGAATAATACAAACTCCAACACTTAACTTCATTTAAATGCCTTTAAGCATATGTTGATTAAACAGCTTTTCAGATTTGCAACATGTTAAAGGTTTTTTTTATCTTAGACAATAGACATCTTTGTTTTAAAATTCTAACAAAAAGTGCAGGGAGCTCCCAGGCTCAGCAGCATGTCTTATAAACTTAAATGAAAACTTAAACTAATAAATAGCTAAAGTTTTCTACAGTAAATAAAGTTTACCAAAATTTCAATATCTTTGTTTTAAGTTCAAACAAAAACAAAAAGTGCAGGGAGCTCCCAGGGTCAGCAGCATCTCTTAGAAGGTTTTCTTATAAACTTTCACTGCTGATTGGCTGTTACCTGTACCGTGGCTCTGCGTGTAACCAATCAGATGGCGCTGTGGGTGGGACAATGCTGGAGAAAGAGTAGTGACTACAGACAGAGAGGCTGCATCAGAGCCAAAATAACCCAGTTTTAAATTAATCTCTTATCAGCCGTTGGATTAAAAAAAAATGCTGAATATCAGCACCGATAATTGGTCTATTCCTAATACACACACACACACACAGCCCTAAAGTAACTGGTTTAAATGCTTCTGACCTCTAACAGTCCTTGGTTCACAAAATCAAAAATTCTAATGTTTGAATTTTACTATGAATAGTCAATGTTTAAAGTCTGACTTCTAATAGAATTACAATTCCAACCTTGCGATCTTAATTGCAATTAAATTCTGATTTAATAATGAAGTCCCTTTTTTTATTTTAGAGATATAATATAAATATAGATATATGTGTAATAAGAGAACCAGCAAATGGTAACAGCAATTACAGAGATCATATAAAAAAGAGTTAAGAAACAGAAAATATGGATATACAGTATATGAATAATGCATATATTTTTGTCATGTGATCTGTAATTGACTGAATCGGCTGCTACAGTGAGCTTTTAAGACATACACCTGTTGCTGATAAAGTGATACCCACACCTAAGCAAGTTAGAGAGGGATTCATGTCTAGTGGATTATCAGCCAGAGTCGACCACCGTGTACACGTGCAACAAGTTAACCTGTTGCACACGTGCTATACAAAGTTAACAGGATCATATTTTTGTGCCATATGGAGTTTTCCCCATCTGTACTTACTGTTGCCAATCACAATATCTTTATAGTGTAGCATACCAGTGGAATGAAATGCAAATCATTTGGAAAAAGCGTCTTGTGTTGCTCACAATATTTTGTATTGTCTTTGTCTTTTTTCATCGGACCTTAATTAGTCTCCTAAGCAGCTTTACTGTAATCTCCCCTCCCCTTGACAAATTTCCAAGGAGACCCCCATTTAATGCCCAAGATGGGCGCCTGACATATGGTACCTTTTATTGGCTTTGTTGTTTTCTGCTATGCTCCTCCATACCATATGCCCCCTCATCCCCTCCTGTCCTGTGCTGTGCTGTGGCGTAAACATTTTGAGGCCATAATACTGTTAGCAAATTTGCTTTTCATTTGGTTGACTAAACTCTCAGTTAAATTCCTCAATTCTAAGTCCAGATCTTGCATTTCAAAGTCAGTTTTTGGTACAGTTCCTCCCGTTTTGCAGAGACAAATCTCCTCCAATGAGGAATTATTGCCTTCACTGGTCATGAGGAATGATCAGCTGGGGGAAGATTAACCCTTTATTGTTTAGCCAAGGACATTCTGAGATCTGGTGTGAAGGTTATCTGTCTGCACTGGCTTTTCGTGAAGACATTCTGTTCAGTTCAGATTCTCATCATCCCACATGGGCAAGATCATTTTGCACTGAGGCAAACAACAGCAGTGCAAACACAATGAAATACAGTAATTATTATTACTAATTCTTCTGTTTTTTTTCTGTGTGTGTGAAACATATTTGGCTTGTGACAAATATATTGATATTTGAATCATTCATCCATCCATTACCTATACTGCTTATCATTAGGGGTCTTGTGTGAAATCTTGAATCTCAAATTGAGTCTCAACTTCATGCAAGTGTGCTCTGTCACAATGTGAGCGACATCCAGGCAAATCCCAATTGCACTCGCTTTGAGTTTTTTTCCCCTATACTTGTAGCTGGTGTGCTGTTACCTTTGTGATCAGACTGTATCCTAACACATGAGAAGCATAAAATGGGGCGACATCACGCTGCCAAACTCACTGAACACAGACCTGTGTGATAACTGTAAATTTCAGGAAGTGCCTGTCCCTGTATTAACATTTCGTTGTACTTAACTGTACAGTGACAATAAAGCCTATTCTATTTGAGATATCACAAAACAAGCATCACGATTATCTGTGCACTGGGTTATTGCAACCCATTGTAAAGTTTCATTTTGTGGTGACCTCTAGCAACCACAGTAGTTATGAAAAGAGGAAAGTCAGACGATGTAGTTTAAAGACAAAGTCCATGTTAGGTGGAGGCTGGAATGAATGGATGAATCAGGATTTTCACAGAAGAGTCCACAATTAATTTCCTGTTTGAATCCATTAGACATTATTGTTTCTTTTAACCATGACTGTTCCATAACCATGATGACAAAAGTCCGGTACACCTGCATGGCACTGTTTCAGTAGGAGCTCCAGTGGGGGTAGGGTAGGGACAAACAACCTATCCTATGTTGCTATAACATTTCCAGTCAGTGGTATAGAGGATATACAGTGACAGGAAGAGGACACAACCCTATTGGAGATGCTGGTGAGGGAAGAGCAGCAGATGTTTTGTTAGGAGATAAGAACAGGAGAGCAGATAAGAGATTTCTCCTACCTGTGAAGCCGTTTGGACACACACATTGATAAGAGTTGACCAGATCCCGGCAGTGTCCTCCATGTTGACAAGGAGCAGACTCACACTCATCCACATTGACTGAGCAGTTGTCTCCTGCAAGAGGAAGAAACTAATCAGATTCATATCTATGGCCCTGTTCATTCCTCTGGTCTGGGCTGTTCTTTTAGCAGTGTATGAGAGAATGTGGCCAGGGCCACACTGAAGGACCACCTACTCAAATGACTTCTCTCTGAGTAAGTGGAAGTACATACTCATTCATACAGCTGGTTCAAAGAGCACGTAAGCTGGCTTTGTCCACAATGTCTGAAATTTTTCGACAAGACATACAGAGATCGAGTGATAGTTTACAAATGTGTCAAATAACTTGGGTGAAGTGGTTTGCTTGGAACAGGTCAAGCAGTCGCCTGCATTGTCTTGATTTCTTCTTCTTTACATTTTCAGCAGACTAGCCAACTGAAATGCATCACCAATTAAAAACAACACACAAGTAGTCACTTAAGATGCTTGTGAAGATGTATTCTAATGCCAGGTGTGATCCACCTAGACCTGTCCACTTGTGACATGTTAGTGGCAGGTATGAGCAGGGCCTATGAGGGAACTGAGGCAACATACCAAGAAACTAAAGGATTTCTGCTGTCAACTGGCTTACCAGTGAACCCTGCTACACAGTGGCAGATGAAGCCAGCTGCTTCTTCATATGTAAAACTGGTTGTGTTGAGTTCAGGCAGCATCCCGTAGTTCAGGATATCTGATCGCTGGAAACACTCGCCATCATTCTCGCAGGGATTCTGCTCACACTCATCTATATCCACCTGGCAGTTATCTCCCTCGTAACCTGGATACACACACACACACACACACATATAAATGCATGTTTAAAGGGTATGGTTTGACTTTTTTCCAGGTCACATGTCACATGTCAATAATAAATCGGTCACTGTAATCAGAGGCTGTGATTCCTTCCTAACTTCCACATATATACGGTAAACTAACATATGCCACACACAGTCCAAGTACACTGTTAACTAGCTAGAGCTAACTTCAGTACTGTTAAGAATTGTACATTTGTATCAAATAAAGATGGACTGCAAAATCACTTCATCTGTCAAATGTGTCTCAATAAAGCTAGCTGACAATACACATCTTGTAAAATAAAAGTTAGTGTTTAAGTTGGTTAGAGTCAGTTAAGTTCAGTGGTCACTGATGGAGTTAGTGTGTGAACTAATCTAGGGACCTTTCTCGCAGGCTGTAGCTACCTTCCACTGAAAATAGATGCCAACAATGGCAGGGACTCAGCTGTGATTGTTTCACGGTGAGAATAGATAAAAAGAATGATTACAGTGAGAAACATATTTTCCTAGCATACAACACATATGATGTGTTAATATTGTATTAAAATGTACTGTGCTTGAAAAAATCTCAGAATCTATCCTGTAAGTCTTTAAATCCACCTGTGAAATTTGCACAGGGTACTCTTCATAGTAGAACATAATTATGGCAGAAAAATCAGTCACAGGCTGACTTGCTGATGTCTGCATCTCTCTGTTGAAATGTGCTCATGCATCACTTTTCACAATTTTCACAACTCTGTAGATTTAAAGAGTACTACACTGTCCTGGTTTTTAGCCCCCTCTTGTCCCCCAAACTCCAGGGTAAGTTTGATTTATATGAGGGAATCTCCCAACCTCCAGAGGACACTCTATGTGTACCAGCTCCTGCAGGTTGTAATCTTTAAACATTTGAATATGCAATCCACCTTGGTGATCAAGCAGAGCTCTGGGTCCATGATGACAGTTAAATCTACTGAAATTCAAAGAACTGTTCATATTGTGATTATGGTATGTTGAGTGCAAAAACTATGTAAGAAATTATGATGGTGGGTGGGTTTATGTGTGACTGCTGCAATGTTGAAGAGTTGGTTTATATCAGGTCTAGTGTTGAACCACAGTATACCTGGCCAGCAATGGCACTTGTACAGGTTGATTCCCTCCAAGCAGGTGGCTCCATGCTTGCAGGGGTTGGAAGCACATTCAGGAATATCATCTTCACAGTGGTTGCCTACAAACCCTGTCCCCTCACAGTCACATTCATAGCTAGGAAAAAGCAGAAATGCAATGATGAATGATTTAATTGTCGTCAAATGATCAAATGAGGGCAAAAAATACAGTATACAGTATATCATACAGTATATATGATATATGATATATACAATACAGTATATCTAGACTCTGTAATTCTTTGATTGTTTGCACAAATGAGTAGGAAATAACACAACAGCACATTTTAAATTCAAATGTTTGTTTTCTATTGAAGGAAGGACAACAAAAATTGTCAACTAAGATTTAAAGCAAGCTTCCAGTATGTAACTTCTGCTTTAACAATATGTGGCAATTACAGGACACATTCAATTTTTATTCATTTTTCAAGATACTCCAGTCAGTTATTTAAAACATCATAAGGTGACCAGAGCAAGAGCAATGGAATGGGAACACTGGCATGAAGCAAACATGTCTCCTGGTGAAATATGATGGGTTACATCTTTTTACATCATCTAATTTTGTAGTTTATCTGTGACATGCTAAAATATATTGCAACTGTAGCACAAGCAGAGAAGACCCATAATATAAAATCATTTATGGTGGGACTGATTAAAAAAATCTAATTAATTAGGGACTTTATAACTAATTAATCACAATTAATCACGTTTTAATCGCTTTGACAGATGACTGAATCAATGAATAGACATATACATATGTTTAAACAACAAAATCATGTTTATTTATTAGTTTTTGTAAATTTCCAATGTCTAGAAAACATGTTTGTCTGTGTGTTTTTTAAATAAAACAGTACTTTCAAGTGTTTCATTCCAGTCCATAAATTGGGTCAGACATCTGTAGCGCCTTTTCTAATCCCTGATCTTCTACCACCGGAAGTGCTCTATAGTCCACTGCAATCCATTTCACCAGGGAGTTTGTTCATTTGTCACATGGGGATTTACTCATCTTGAAATCTGTTATCTGATCAATCATCCCAGTGTGGGTTGGCGACACTACTTGCTCGTACAAGGACCAACGTTAACGCCAACGTCCGTGTTGGTGCTGCTACATGTTTAGCATTAATTAAAATTAAACTTTCCATCCACCGGGCCAAGCAACGCGGACTCATCTGTTTCACCCATCACGTTTGTCGTTAGCCTGCTACTGTGCTTTGCCGCTTTCCACATGGGGCCTTCTTGTCTGACGTCACTCAATGGTGCGTCGGTATGATCGGTATGCCAGGAACTGAAAGGAACTGTCTCAGGTGCACTGAGAAACGTTTCCGTGTTGTCTGGAGTGTAAAAATAAAGTACGATTAAATGCGTTAAGTTTTTAACGCGTTTTTTTTTTCTGTAATTACTTAATCGAAATTAAAGCGTTAAAGTCCTAAATATAATATAATATAATATATCAGTTACACAATAGTATCTAACCTACACTTGGTTAACATTAGCAACCATAAAGCTAGTACTAACTAATCCAAAGAGAGAAGAGTTGTTGTGGCATTCATTGTAAATACTGTCTTTAAAAGACTAAAGAAACGAATACAAACTGCAGGATACCCACACAATAAAATCACAAACTGCACCTGTGATGTGCTCATCATTGTAGCAAACCCTCTGAATACACTTAAAACAATCACTGTCAGTGAAGAGTTTTTCTGGATGGCATCTAACAACTTAATTTTCCTACCCAGTCGATGATCCTTTAGTCCTCTATGATCTGTTGTTTTCGGAACCAGTTTTCATTAGTTGGCCTGCCGCTAAGCAGATATAAACTGTAACATCTTTCATTCCCCTTCCTTCTCCGCAACCTGCTGGTTTACTACTGCACCAGGTATTCTCAGCACCTCCAGCCATCTAATGACTCATCACAATGACTGACAGTAAGTGGATTAATTCTTATCCCTGGTCAACTTTAATGTCTGCTGTGCAGCCTCAGGCTGCTGGATGACACATCAGGTTTACCAGGCTTATACATATGACAACTAAGGATAGAATAATTTTGGGATTGGATAATCTCTCACAATCTCTTACAGTCAAACTAAATGTATGGTTATAAGCTTGACTATAAATGAGCATTTAATTAAATTCCACCACATCACAAACATTAAGCACCTAAAAACATGAAAATGACATAGAAATGACATTAAAAAAATATGTCATGGATACATACTGTATGTCTCAGAAAAGAACTTATATTAAATGTCATATCATAAGCTTTACAGCTGTGAACAAAAGATGTTGTAAACTGCTTGTTGAGAAGCTGGGCTTCCTCACTCAGTACACTTTTTTGACCTCTGAACCTTACAGGGAAACCAACCAGAAGGAGGACCTGAACTCTTATGATTGTTTTCCTCCAATACATTTTCTCATGAATGTGGAGTCAAACTGTAGAACTGCCAACCTTTATAATCATCTTGTTCATTCTGTTCTGTTATTGGCATGAATGCTGTTACTGCCCATACAATACAGGGCATAAACTATGGCAATGGATACAAAAGTCTGAGTCAAGTCAAGTCAAAAACCCCAATCATTCTAACTACACTAAAGTTGTATGTGTGGATAGGTGCTGACAGTACACATGCATGTGTGTTATCCTACCTGTTGACCCCGTCGATGCACTTGCCCTCATTCAGACAGGGCATGCTGGCACATTCATCAATATTGACCTCGCAGTCTTGGCCCTGGAAGCCAGCCATGCACTCACACTTGTATGTGGCAATGTAGTCTCGGCAGGTGGCACCGTTCTGGCAGGGAGCCACCTCACACTCATCGATCTCTACCTCACAGTTAATCCCTGATGGAAACAGAGAAAGAATGGCAGTGGGCCAAGGCATGAGATTGGTAACACACCTAATTATCTTAGCACAGGTACAGATACAACACAATAACACAGTAGCTGCCAAGAGCTAGAAATGATTATATTTAAAGCTACTGAATGCTATCACAAAATTATCTTAATAACAGACAAAAGACAACTGTAAAATCAAGTCTGCAACAAGACACAAATTCTAGTCTCCCACATTAAAGTGAGATGGACTACATACCTATTCACCGCCCTGACTTCCATACCTTTATTTAATCCTACTTGAAAATGAAAATGGTCAAATGTCTTTAAATCAACTGTCAACTTATTAGCTAAGACTCTCTGATGAAATGATATAAAATTCTTTGTTCAAAGGTCCAGTCAGTCATAACCCTGACACAGTTTCTTACCTTTGAAGCCTGAAGCACAGTCACACACATAGTGATCCACTTCATCCAGACATGTGCCATTGTTTTGACAAGGTCGGGAGGCACACTCGTTGATGTCCAAATCACAGTGGTAGCCTTGAAATCCAGGCACACAGAAACACTGATAGGTGTTGACCCCATCTTTACAGATGGCTCCATTTTGACAGGGCTCAGACTGGCATTCATCAGTGCTCTCCTCACAGTTCATCCCCTGGTATCCAGCAGCACACTGGCACTGCTGCCCCTTGTCAGGGATGTCCATACAAGTGCCACCATTCTGGCATGTTTTCTCTGAACAAGTGGTCAAATTATCCTGGCAGTCTTCACCTCCTAATCCAATTGGACAGTGGCAGGAATATCCATTGATTCTGTTAACACAGTAGGACTTCATACCATCGCAGGGGTTGCTGTGACATTCATCTACATCTTGGGTACAGTTGAGTCCTGTGAAGCCATCAGGGCAGTGGCAGGTGAATTCATCAGTCCCAAGTTTGCTGGTACAGTTGGTACAAGGAGCTGTGATACAGGCATCGTACAGCTCATCACAGTTTTTGCCCATGTACCACACTGGTACTTTGGGGCACAGGCACACATAGTCACTAAGGTGGTCAAGACATGTGGCACCATTGTTGCAGGGAGATGAGAGACACTTGTCTGCTGCCACTGTGCACAGAATACCTGGAATGGGGAGGTAAACTGCTATTAAAGATGCAAAAGGCAACATTTGTCGACATTTGACTAAATCATATATTCAAAACCAAATGAGTCTCTTAAACATATGAAACTTTTGTTTCTTTGGTACCTCTGATATATATGGTCTCAAAGAAGCTGTTTTAACTTCTCTCCAATAAGTGTTTAAAAATGTGTTTTTTCCTCATAACCAACAAATGACCATGTGCAAATACAAGTACATGTTTTTGCAAGTATTGTATGTATCATACTGCCCTTTTAAAACATCTTGTGTACAATAATTTTGTGTTATTTTGTTTCTGTGCATAAACAAATCTAATGCTGAAATTGTTGATTATGTTACATTTAAAGCCCCACTCTGTAATGTGTAGCACCTTGACCCCAACTTTCAACACATGGTGGTGAAAGAGAAAATGGTGGGTGAGTCTGAGTAAGGTTGACCATTTTTGATGGTTGTTGGGCATTAACCAGAGATTGGGGGTCTTAAGTTGCACTGAGGAATATTTTGACATTAACAATGCCAAAAAATACAATGTAATGTTATGTGAAGGACTTTGCTCACAGGGAATTAGTTCCCTGCCCTCAGCACCATGGAGCTTTTTAGCCTCTTTCAGACCACTGGTTTGGTTTTGTGATTCACAATTTCACAGTTTATTACCACTGCTCTCTTAATTCTTCATTTCCAGTCACAACAGGCAGCTGTGGCCCACTGTATAAACTACCTGCTCAGCACCAACAACAGAGAAATGAAATGAGCAACTAACTGATGAACATAGTGGAAGATTTAACAGCTGAAGAGCCAGATATTTTTTCTTAGAAGCTGAGAGAGTTGAGTTGAGAAGTTGAGACCAAAAACTAACCTAAGAATGGAGTGAATTTTGAATTAATTTTTTTTAGGTAGTCAGAAACATGACTCCAAATCAATTATAATGTTGCTTTGTGTCTATTGAAGGTATGAATATTCTAGATATGTCTCTGTCACATACTGTTTGATCGTCATTTTAATTTTTGATTTTAATGTTTGTCCATGGCCTCTGCCTCCAGTGTTTCACATGGTTAAATAAAGGAAATAAATGGACAAACAGGCAATTGTTTGGTATCAGGTTATATATGATAATATATCAGTGCTGTATTTACAACTCCCTGCATTGCCCACAGCTATTTCTATTTATACAAAAAAGGACACTGAAAAGTGACATCAGTATGAAGTATTAAAACACCAAACAGTGTGAGTGGTAATTGCCAAAAATAAACTTAAAAAATTATAAAGGAAATGAACGGCTAACACAGTACACTGGTCTTCCACTGTAAGCTTTGGCTATATAACCCTGGGGCTTATGTACAGTGCCTATGACTCTAACACTAAAGGTGTAACCAATCAGGTGATGAAGAGTAACAAGCCTTCTTTCCTCTTGACTTAAGATCACAGCAGATGGTGTAAAAGTGAACGTATTACATGACAGAGCTGGCAGCTGTCAGTGTTGTCAATGAGCACTTCACTCACTACAGTTAACAGGATAATTTTCTTACACTACACTCCTTCATTCATGTAAAACCATACAAATGCTTCAATGCTTTTACCAGTGTCTGTCCATCTGTCTGACATGGTCCAGAGCATGAAAGCCTAACAAATACTGACCTAACTGCTACACACTTGTTGTGGATGTTCAGGCTTATGGGAGGATGATTCTTAATTTTGGTGACCTCCCTGACCATTTGCTGAGTGTCCTCATGCAAACTAGACTTTGGTAGTCTTGAGTTACCCCAGTTCCAGAGTATTAACTTTATAAACAAGGTATTTATGGCTGGATTACCATGGAATTAGTTGTAGTTATTTGTAGTCCATATCAGATAAATTCTCCTGTCCTGGCCCTCACTCCAAGCACATGCTGAAGTAATTCAAGCTCCACAAAGAACCCTCTTGAATTAGACAATTCAGCAACCTGTTCTGTGGTGCACTATGGTGATAAATGTCAACATTTAGCCTCACTACTGCTAATGCTTAAAAAAATAAAATAAAATTATGTGTAACAAAAACAAGTCTTCTTTCTTTTTAGGAAAGTAACATTTTCATAAGTAACACAAGTCATTAGGTGACTTAATTGAGAGTAAATGGTTGGCAAACACCATTTGTTTCACCACCAAATGTTTCGTGGAGTGGGGTGATGTGTTTAAGTCCCAGAAATGAAGCTGCAACTAGCGTGTGCATTCATGTGATGTTAGAATACTGGAAACATGAGTTCCTGACTGAGAAGATTCATGTGGATGATTACCACCCTGCTCTTCATTCACCCTGTTCACCTACGTCTTCATCGCGTTCGCCATCTCAGCTAATGCAGGAGAAGCAGCAGTTTGCCAACGTGTGAGTCAACCATAGTGAAGCCTCAGTGCCAGAGGAGTAATAGACCAGACCTAGGTTCACGTATTGATTGACAGCTGAAAGGCGAGGCTCACTCAAAAAGTTGAGAAGGGAACATCTCACTGCTGCAAGGCTGAGTAATCAATCTGACTAACAGAAGCCTTCAATTGCACCTGTCCAAATTAAGATATAATTAGGAGCATATTCCGGCTAAAAAAATGATTGACATTCTTAACATCAGTCTCTCTTGACAGGTTCTGTTTCCATGTCGTGATTGCTTAAATGAGTTTATAGCCTAACTAGCGCTGTGAGTGTTAAGCACAAGGGTGTTTTGAGCAACCTGCTAACATCAGCATGACATGCTCACCATGACAATACTGACATGCTGATAATATTACTATGTTCACCATATTAGTTTAATGTGTTAACATTTGAGGCTCAACCAAAGGCATACTCAGTTAGATTTCTCAACTAGATTCATGCCTCTAATCTCATGAATCCTGTGGGCTGACAGGGACAGGGACAGGGTGTGCTCACTCTCCACCCCTCTATCCAAACCCCATCAACCCCTTACACATTTCAGGGAGCTGATAAGGGCTCCTCCTACACACAGCCCACTCCCCTACCTCAGAGCACTTCATAGATCATGGTTATTAGCAGACAGGGCTGATCCCTGGCACTGACTGGTACCAGCATCTCAAGCCAGGAATAACACTGAGCAGGCCTGCTGACTGATCAAACCACCGACGCTGTCCAGAGACCTCAGCATGTCTCCTCATGGGAGGTTTAGTTTAATTAGACATATTACTACTCCCTCTGATGGTTTGATTGTCATTGAATGTGTATCTGCAGGATTTCCAAAAACTAAAGGCTAAAATCAGTTTCAAGACCACTTAAAAACAATAAAGATGCAGTTTATCAGGAACACCAGTACACTTGCTTGTTCATGCAATTATCCAATCAGCCAGTCATGTGGCAGCAGTGTAAAGCATAAAATCCTACAGATGCAGGTCACGAGTTTCAGTTCACATCAAACATCAGAATGAGAAAAAAACACAGAGTATCTGAGTTTTGTTGTTGACCATGTTCATCCCTATATGGTCATGGTCTTGGTGGGTCTATCTCTGTATCTCTAAGTGTTATAAAGAGTCCTGACAGTCCAAACCTGCTCTACATGAAAAGTGCCTCGAGATAACTTTGTTGTGATTGGGCGATATATAAATGAAACTGACTTGACGAGACAACTCTGGGGAAATTATGTGGTACAGTCATGTCAACATGGAGCAGAATCTCAACAGTGGCAAAATATCACATTAAGGAATAAAGAGAGTGTTTAAACTATACATCAATCAGAACTGCGCATGCTTAGTACTCAAGTTAGTTTATTTTATCATGAAAAAAATACACTTTTATTTTGACTAAGCCCCAACAGCTTAGGTTGCAACCATTTATTACACTTAGTTTAGTTGGCACAATTGAGATATGTGCAACATGAAAGACATTAATGTCTGTAAGAGTATGTTGCACTTGTGTAGTAGATAAGATCCATGTTGCTAACATGAGTTTTTAAAAAAAGATTTGGTTTTGTTTCACTCTCTGCAGGTGCTAAAGGCAGGGGGAGGGAGAGAGAGAGTTTTTCTGGAGTCATGGCAACAGCAACGTAAACTCAGCAGACAGTCGTGCTGCAGGGCAGAGGAAGCAGCAACACTGTGAATCACAGAGAAAGGGAAGCCCCTGGCCAATGCACAAGTTGAGCTCAGAGGAATTTTATTGATTCACCACGAGGTACTGGCAGCTCTGCCTGGCTTCAGCTTTGTGCTCCAAAGGCTCCACAGCAGTTGGTTACTTTATACAAAAAATGCACAAATCCTGAATCAGTCACAGTTATACACTGAGTCTGAGACACACACCCTTTTGTTTCCAGGGTTGAGCTGCTGCAAAGGCTGTGTCACTTCTGACACAATGTTTGTGTCTAATTTGTGGGCAAATTTATGACAAAATATGTGTTTTGTAAAGTAAAGCCACGTTCATCATCCAGAATTTTTTTCTTAATTTTTGTTTTCTTTTTTTTCTTTTTCTTTGAGATTTTAGAATTGTAAGACTAGTCCTTACACCTATACTTATCTCCAAATCAGTGTGGTTTTTCTGGTATTAATAGCGATGACTCATGAGTTATCAGTTGGCTCGTCCATACAGCATGGACAGAGTCATCCTCCCAGTGATTTTATCACTTTTTCCCTTGAAAAATGAAATACCTCAGTGCTGGGTCTTTACATAAACTCACTGTAGACTATTTCAACCCCAGATTTCCAGGTTTTGGGTCACCAAGAAAAACCTATTAGAACAAATTCTCCTGGACACTGAAAGCCTTAAATGCACTTGTCTCCTTCATGTGTATCATCTGGAGATGACAGCCCTTAAGAGGCCTGTACCGGAGAGGGAGGATGGTTCCTCTGCTGTTTTCTTTTTCTCTTTCATAAAACTGCAGTTGTTCAGGATTGATTTCATTACAGCTAAAAACCCTATATTCCTCCTGTACCATTACTAGTTAGGTGTTACTAGGCAAACTGCATCATAAAATCCCTGTCATTCTCATCTTCATATGTATTCTGCTTCCTGTCTGTGTTTTCGGCTGCTGTCTTTTTCTTTAAATCCTTCAGAGCTCAGAGTTCCAGGTCTCTTGCCATGCTCCTTAATACCCATCACTCCCTCCTTTCAAAGATGAGACAAAAAAAGCAGTGCAGCAGTGCACACAGACGCTCAGCTCGTTACTATGGTGATCTTTGACAATGCCACCCACAGCCAATCCCTGCTGCTGGCCCGCCACCTTTTAAATGAGCCTCAGACGCTTTACATGAATGAAGGTCACGGGAAAATTGGGTCAAAAGAGTTTCATAAGGTGCTGGGGTCAACCAGCACCCCCGGCCCAGACACACCCAAAGACTGGTGCTGCACCAGTTACACATTCATCACACAAGGGAGTTAAGAGGAAACTAGCTGCATAGATCCTATTAAATTATTTCATTATGTGTTGTAGTATGAGCCAAGAAGTTTAAAGACTTTAGACAAATTAAGAAATGTGCTGAATGTCTAGGGAAAGACTTACCTACTCACAAAAACCCAGAAAATCATTATCATCAAATCATCAGTGTATATCACATCACTTATTTCCACATTACCAACACTGTCATAATTACAGTATAGTGTACAAAACAAATAATATTGCTGACGCTACTGGTTAAATGTGGATTTCTTCCTATGCAGTAAACAGTAACCTTTAGTGCTGCTCTAATAAATAAATAATATTAATAAAAAAACATCTTATGGGTCCATAATTTCCTAATAATTTCCTATGATGTTTCATGTAAATTACTTTGTAATTACAGAGAAAATATCTATTTCGTTATTTAAGGATTATTTACAATGTACTTAATCATGATTATTCACTGTGTGTGTATCTGTATAGTCACTTGTAGACAAATTTCTAACCTGCTGCACACTGACTAAAATACCCTCCTGGTTACCCTAGTAATTAACTGAAATATATTCATTTGAAGTCAACCAGCTGAACATGGTTTACATTTTTCCTAATGTTTCAAATAAAATAGTTCTTTGCATGAACATTCTTGGAACTGATTAATAAATTATTCTTAAAGTATGGATTTGTAGAATAAATGTTTTCCAATCTATAATTTACTTTTATATCATTGATCTATAGTGGTTCTAACTAATAAACACACAGGGCTGCACACATGCACTCCACACACAAACAAAGGTTACAGCTACAGTTGTGGATGAAACTGTGAATTTCTGTTTTTTGCACTTAAAACTGTTCTCACTGTGCTGGATAATTAAATGAACTAAATGCATACATCTCAACAGTGGCAGTAAACTGCTCGGCTGATGTTGATGACTTACCCAGTTTGAACATCATCATGGTGATCAGCACCGTCTTCTGATATCTGGACCAAACTCGTCCAAACTCCATGGTAAAGCTCTGCTGAGGTTTCCAGTCAGTACAGAATAATGCTATCAGTCCACAGGTTCTCCACCCACAACACTACAGCGCTCCATCCAGGCTGCTCCAAGTTAGCTGCTGAGGGTGAGCGGCAGCACCTCCGGACCACTGGGACACTGTGTATGAGTGTGTGTGAATGTGTGTTTTGGAGTGTAAGTGAGTCACTGTGGGGACCAAGCTGGGCTGGAGTAAAGCAGAGTAATCACCCCAGCAGACAGTGAGGGGAGGAAAACATGGCATGGATAACTGGATTTGACTCATTCAACCACTGGGTAAATGACTGTATCTTGTCTCACTCTGAACCAGAAATGGACTCACTGTTCACAGCCATTACATCCATATTACATGTTGTTACATTTACATGTTTTTCAGGAATTATTCAGTGCACCCATGCACTTAATACCAGCGTAACTCCAGTCAATCACAGTGATGATGCCATTCAACATCTTATACATGGGCTGCAACAAATGATTATTTTCATCATTAGTTAAATTGGTGATCATTCTCCCAGTCTTTCTAATCTCAAATGTTACTCTATATTACAAATACTGATGAATGCATTTCACATTTTCTTAAAGCCCAAGCTGAGTTAAATTGCAATTTACCTCTAAGCCAACCTTAAGGCTCTCTATGTCAAAACAAATAGTTGTAAATTTGTTTTAAGATATGTGCCCATGTCTGTAGAATCAGTCATTAGTTTCTATGAACAGATTCTGTCTTTATTTAGATAATGTTGAATGTTGTTAATAATCCAAAAACCATTATGATCATTGAAGTTGCTGTGGAATGTATGACTTTCTTTAGAGACTTCACTTTCAGTTTAAAATGTAAATTCACAAGTGTGGGTTATGAGCCAGTCCTGGAGTCCAGTTTAGAATTTGTATGAATGCAGGTCTTGGATCACTGGATTGTTGCTCCCCAGTCCTTTCTACTTCCACCCCCACCTTTGGGAGCAGGGGTGGAGGGAGCTTATCCAGCCCTATCTGGTTGGCAGAGGCCTCTGTGGCAGCTAGACTAATGCCTTACTCACCCCCACTCCCACTCCCCACCCCCAACCCCAAACCCCAGTTGAACCCCAACCCCGTATGTTCTGAGCCCTCCAACCTGCTGTGTTCACAACAACAAAAAACTTTAATTAAACACTTGGTGGGGAGGAGGGACATTAAGGAGGGAGACGGGCCTTCTCACTTCAGCACCTTCAACAAGCAGCATGCAAATGTGTAAGTAGTGATTCACAGCAGCTCCACAGCTTCACATTCCTCAGTGACTGGCTGCTGCTTTCATTAAAGCTGCCACACAATAGAGAAATAGACGACAGGCTGACATGGAGTCTCAGCCAGGTCGGCCACACAAAGAGGATGCTGATGGTCTGTCTCTCTGTCAGGAAATATGGAGATAGCACTGCGTTTAACTTCCACAGGAGTTTAAATCTTATTTTAGATTTGTGACTCCTGCTACACACTCAGTTGTACATGACACCACATGTAGTAAACTGAGGGGGAGGGTAGCCCGGATCAGACCTTTTAATGACCACCTCTGATTTGTTAAGGACACTCTGTAGGGATCACTGCAATCTCAACATGAGGGTAACATAACTGACAGGTGTGGTCAGTGTAGCGCAGATGATGTTACTTGCATGATTTTTATTTTACAATGGATGGATTAATATTTCAAAATGACGTTTTTGTCTTGCTTCTACAACCAACTTACATGTCCTCTTCATTATCTAGCTGGTTAAACATTCTGAACAGAGATGGACAACAGACCCACACTTTAAAGAATCTGAGGTAAAATTGTGTGGTGACAGTCTCTCATTACATATTACTTATTAAGGCTACTGACAATCAGCTGGAGTGCCTCCCTGATTTCGGTTCAGTTCAGCAACTCAAATAAGTCTGGGTCATGACCCCAGTTGGATAAACAAGTGAACAATTATAGTTGAGGGTATGGTAAGAACATGACCGTCTCCCTCCATGGCTGTCCAGCTACACTCATAATGACAGAAAAAATGACAGAAATAACATCCCTTGAAATGGTAAAATACATTATCAATATAAGCTACAATAATATCTATGAAAAATATTAAGTCAACTACTGGGCTGCACTCGACTCTAATTTTGTTATCGGGCACTATCGGGTTATCACAACACACGATACAGTCATCAGCAATTTGGAGGCCAACACTTACACCTCCTGTAAACATGTGCTCTAAATTTAGTTCACATATCAACAACGCCACAAATTTCCAAAACTGTCTTGAAGATAGAAGGAATGTGAATTGTTGTATTAAGGGAAAAACTCCTTTTTTTCTTTTCTGCTCACATTCTTTTCTGTTGCCTTGTTGAACATTAACTAATCACAATCTTTGATGTCATTTCCATCATATTAAACCTTTCGACTGTATTGAATCACATGTTCTATTCCAATGTATATACACAGTGACCTATTTCTAATGGACAATGAAGGAGGGTGTGATCTGGAAAAGTCTCATAAGTTTATCTTATGTACAGCTGGCTCTGGCTATGAATCTCTGGACTTCAGATCACCAGGAAAGTGATCACCTGCATTTGGTAATTTTCCTAAAGGGAAATTCTTAAATGCAAGTTTCTTTAACTCACAGAGGGAGGACACAATCTCTTCCAAAAATTAATCAGATGGTTCTTGACACACTGGAGACACATCAGTTTGTAACTGTATCTTGGATTCAACAAGACTTAAAGGTTAAGCCTAAAAACATTTTATATTTTATTTTTTTGTCAACAGACCACATGAAAATAGAAAAAAAAAAAGAGTAAGTTTGCCCTAACACCAATCATTGTAAATGTCTGCAGACTGATGTATCTTGTTCCTCTGTGTCATAGAGCTCCATTATAACACTGAGTCATATTGTTTCACTGGGTGACATATTCCTTCATTACCATGAACACACTCTGTGGATTATTTTGACTCAAGAGAACCAAATGTAGCTTATTCTGCTCCAGAAAATAGTCCCCAACAAACACACTTTTTTTCTTTGAAAAATGTTAGCTAAAAACTACACTGCCCATCTGTTATAATAATTTACTAAACCTTTCTTTAGATAAAACTACACATTGATTAGACATTTTTTAAAATGTACATCCTCAGTAGGAACCAATGGGCTTACAGCAAAGTGCAACAGACAGAGCAGGGAAGTCAGAAAGTGCTGAGATAAATGGAGTGTTGGTTTTGATCCTGTCCTGTGTCCTGTCCTTGTTGAAATAAGAAAACTATAGAATATTACTACCCTTATCTTTTGGATATCGGAAAATGTTTCTTTTATTTTTGGAATTTGTGAACTGACCCTTTAAAATAAGACAAACCCTGAACAAAATAACCTCCTGTTTGTGGTTTATGGAAGTCATGTATAATCTTATTTGATATTAAATGATGTTAAACTATTTGTAATCTCCTGGATGTACAGCACTCTCGCTGTTGTGTATATACCTCTGTTCAAGTTTCCACTGGTACAAAACAAAGAGGAAACACTGTTGATGGTATTTTACAAGCTGTGGGAAGAGCAGCAGCTGGCTGCTAATGGGCAGTCAGTACTAATTCTGCTATTGAGTAGTTAGTGAGGTTTACAACAGTCAGTCACTGCCCACTGAGGTGCATCTATTTACACTATGACCAACAGTATGCTAAAAAAAAAAAAAAATCTGGAAAAATCTGAATTCTGGAACAGTGTCAGAACAAGATTAAAGCACCTGGAGATCAGTGTCATGTATGTTTCAGCAAGAGTGTCTTCTTAAGGAAAAATCCCAGATTTCCCACCTTCACTTGAGAGAGAGAGGAAGGACTGACCTGTTTATAATTTATGGTTCTCCTTATAAAGCTCCAAACAGGAGATTTGCAGTGGGTACTCCCCTCACTCTCAATCTCTCACTCTTTCTTTTCCCCGCAGACATTCCCTACTTCTCCACAGCTCAACATCCAGTCCAGTCCAACCCTCTTCAACAATGGCATCTCAAAAAAGCCCCAATTGCCTTGTGACCCTTAACTTCACCCCCACTCACCCTTTTTTTTTAAAACTCCAGCAACAAAAAATGCTGCCAGAGCTCAGAGATTCAAACTCTATCTAATACCCAGTCCTTGTGTCCACATGTCTACAACAGCTCAGCTTTGTATTAAACTGTTTTTTTAATTCACAAAAACAAGTTACCAGGTTGAACACCGAAGCCTAAAATTGGTGTAAAAATTCACCAGTGATGTAGATGTATAAAAAGTCTGAAATAAAAAAAATTATAAATTAAAAAAGTTAGAACATTGCGTAGGAGAGGCTGGAAGCCAATAAAAAGTTTATAAAGATACCTCCCCATATGAATATGAATATTTACACTTCAACAAGGAAACAGATAAAAACAAAGATTATTCATCAAAGTTTCATGAACTCAGTAGAGATCCAAATTTAATAGAAATTAATTTACAATAAGTTTATGTTTATGAGTTAGGATATGTTACAATGTAAACCTTCACTGGTGAGAATGATTTTGAGACGTTTTTTAGATAAGGATAATGTAGATGTTGATTACAGTTTGTTCTAAAGAGATGGTCCTCTGTATTTCAGTGAATTTTGACTAAGTCCAACAATATGGAAGATGAAAGTCCTTGGACTGTCTTATGGAACATGTTACAGTAAATGATATATGCTATTTACAAGCATAGTGATAGTATAGCCAATGTGAACAGGTAAAGAAAATATGGTCACCTAAAGACAGAAAAATGTTAGGTGTCTAAAGGAATACAGGCAAAATGCGGAAACAGCACATAAAATGAAGGATGGCCATACCAAGACTAAAACTCTAAAGGCCTGATATTAGATTCCACAGGCATAACTGCTGCTTTAATGTTGACCTTATTTTTGTAATATGTCTCAATTCGATATTCCTTGTGTTCAAGTGGAAACTTTAACCTACTGCTGAAAGATTAAAGTGTCACAGAAACCTTAGAATTCATCCTCTTTGGAACATGAAAGTCTATTGAAAATGAAATGGAAATGTGGCCAGTAGGCTGTGCAACTGCATGAATGTCAATAAAAGGGGCATGTTACTGAGCAAAACCTTCCTGTGCAAATACAGGTTAATTGAACACAGGTTTTACTGCTGTAGCCTAAGAGCTGAAACTGTGCTAAGAGACTGTGATAACTACAATACTGTGGCTCAGCTCCACCTGGAGAATTAGTGTGGATAGTGGAAGTCCCAGTAAGAGGATTCTGGCCTGTTCAAGCATCTTAAAGAGCAGCGGCATTAGATACATGACCAGATCCCTAAGGTTTCTCACTGAGGGCGTAATGTAGCTCACCAAAGCAAATCTCTGCTGTGACTTCACAAATTGCTCCTGTTGTCTCTAATACCTGATTAGCACAATAAAGTGATTTACATGCCAGCTGGGGCCTTTCTCACTACCTGTCAGTGTGAAAGTCTTTGTTCTCTTCTGGCCCTTATTAAGATGACATCCATACTCACCTGGAGTGTACAACATACTGGGCAAAAACAATCTTTGCAATAAACTCTGCAGATGTATGGCTAAATCTCCAAGCTCAGTGTAAGAATGTCTGCAGTTCAGAAAAACAGCTGACCTCCTCTCTAATGATATTTTCTCTGTATGGTATAAAGAGATTGTCAGGCTTCAATCTGTTGTCCTATCCACTGGCCTTCTGTCTACAGTAATCTTGATGAGGGGCTAATAAGCTAGAGAGACAGTGGCTCCCAGTAGTGCAACCCCCCACCCCACCCCAGTGGGCCCCAAGACCTTCCAAAACATCCACCATTAACCCTTCATCACCCAGACCTGGTCAGAAATATGTCTGCTCAAATGCTCAAGTAATGAAAGGGATTTGAATAAAGCTTGCAGGGATCAGAGCAAACTTCCTCTTGTAATATTTGGAAAGTACATATAATAGTGAAACATTGCATTCCATATAACTTTTGAGATTGTGTCTGCCTGTCAGCTTAGCTCTGACATTACCAGGAATTCACAGCAGGGGAGTCAGGACAGGCCAGACACACATGTATTTCTGTACTATGGTCATTGTTGTATACCTGTCATAAGAGAATGTTAAGTCTTCAAGAGGTAACATAACATAAATGAAATTTCACATACATCTAGAAATGTAAAGTTTGTAAAATTTCTAATCATATTTTGATAACACTCAAATTTGCCATTAATCCAACTACCACATACTACCTGCCGCACTGTGAGTCTATAGTCGATGGAGCTCCTTAGGCTTTGTGGACCTGAGCAGTTCTTTGCTTTGCCTGATTGGTAATCCAGAATCAGCACTGGTCACCAGCAGTGTTTTGTCTTGTAAAAATTACATGACAGTTAATATTTTCCCATAATGCAATCCTGAGATAACATTCAGATAGCTGAATATATCAACCTTGACTCCCTCTCTCTATACAATTTACTGCAACAACAAATACTTTTGGAGAGGAAAAGTAATTACACCTGGTTAAAATAAAAAAACAAAACAAAACTCATCATTTTATTAAGTCTGGGCATGTCACGTCTAATTTAAATTGCCTAAGGTAGAGCTGCTTGCACACTGTGCATAACTGTGGTGTGGCCTCTCATTCACTACCTGTGTCCTGTTTACACTCCATTTATCTCTCACAGGTTTTCCCTCCAACTCTTTGCCCAAAGAGAGGTTTTAAAGGAACTGCTCTCATTGGGGCTCAAAAAGTCATCTGGGTCAGATAAGTGGGCTACATTCTTTTTTAAAATAGCGGTTCTAATCATTGCAGCACAATCAACAGACATTTTTTACCTTTCCATCCATAATGCTGATTTACCAGCTAAGTGGAAGGCAGCCACAGCATGCCCCTTTTTTAAAAGGTGATGATCAGGATGCTTTCAATTGCTACAGGCTATATTACATCTTGCCTTCCTCATCAACAAACAGTTAACTCACTGCCTTGAGGTGAAGAACATTTTATCCAGTGTATAGTCAGGTACAACAACAATAAATGAATACATTCAATTACTTTTTCAGAAGAAACTAAGAACAAAAATATGATCTCTCCCTCACCCGGGTGCTTTTGTTCTCTGGGCCTGTATGTGGCTCTGGATGCAGTTGGGGCTCTGAATTAAGGTGGGGCTCTGGTGCGACGGTTGTGCTCTTTGGTGAATCCATTTGTAAAGAATATAGAACTTCTTTCTTTCCAAGACAATTTAACCTTTGGGCTAGTTATTACATTTCAAAACATATTTGAGGTGCAGTTTAGTTGTGTATACACTTACACACACAGACACACTATACACACTTATACACAATAACATTATTCCATGCAAAAAAAAAATAATAATAATAATAAAAATGAACAGTTCAGATTTTTTTGTCATCAATTTCATTTTAAATTGAGAACCAAAATATGCTCTTGTGCAAATGAAAATCAGATTATTTAATACATTTTGTTTAAATCAGAGCCTTGTATTCGAGTGTGAAAAGTCATGTATATAACAGAGACACAGCTTCCAAGTCCTGAACATTATTTCTGAAATGGAGACAAACCACACAATGATACATTAAGAATACAACATCCTCTCTGCAGCTTAAATAAACAGGAAGAAACCTTTTGTCTATCCTTGTAAATTAATAAATAAACTAAATCATGTCTGAGATACATGTATTAAGCTTTTGAAAAAAAAAATAGTCAGTAATTTCACAGGCTGATATACAGTACTGTTTTTAGTAAAGGATTTTATAAAGATATGTATGGCCAAAAGTGTGTGGGCACTGTCTATACCCTGTCCATACACTTGTGTGTTGGTCTGGGGCAGCTTTTGATGGAGTCTAGTAGTTTCAAGGAAGGAACTGTGTGTGACCCCATCCAACGCTTTTGCAATGAACTGGAATACTGGCTGTAAGTCAGGCCACCATGAAACCAACTACCCACAATATCAAGTATTATCACTGTGTCTTTAGAACAGCACTGGGATTGTTCTGGGCCTAGAAAAAAATATGTGACTACAATATAATATCAATTAATATTACTCTACATTAAAACCACAGATGATAATTGAAGCATGAAGTACTTCACTTTTACCATACAGGTTGTTGAGCACAACACATTTTGTGTACTGATAGAAACATCATAGAGATATTTTAAAGTAACTGTTGAACAAAATGGCTGCGATAAATAACTATTGAAAAGAAAAGATTACATACAGTTAAGTAATACAATGTTGCTGCTGAGATATAAGAAAAAAAACATCAAATAATATTAACTGACTAAACACTACAAGATGAAGAGCTCTTAGAGACTGATCACAGTAATCCATAATGATTACAGTAATAGTTCAGGTCAATCATTTCTAACCTGCTATGAGTCAAGTGAAGGTTCCAGATGTTTAAGCACTCCTCCCACCAGGTGCAGACTGCCAGTCACCAGTACAGAGATGTGACCCGCTTCGCTCAGCCTGTCAGTGAAGCCCAATGATCCAGAAGGGGTCAAGGCTGGCTGTTCTCCCTGGCTGATCCACTGGAGGGCACTAAGGATGCAGGGGAACACCAGGCTGTGACTCACAGAGCTGGTCACTAGGTGGTGATGGTGGTGATGTATTGTTTCTGTTGGGTTCAGACTCTGCCAGCTGCTCTGGTTCTCTCTGCAGTGAGCCAGCATGTGCTGCACACACACAGTGCTGCTGTGATGACCTGCAGAGAACAGCAGCACAGGAAAACGCGAGATTTTCCTCTTCAGATTTAAAATCACGTTTAACAAACAGGAAATTTAAACTGTCCAAAACAGTTTCAGGGGGCATTTATAAAACATGCTCCCCCAGTTGTAGTGACAACTTCCTAGAGAAAAAGGAAATATGTCAAACTTCAGTAATCACAGAAGTCAGAGTTACTATTCAATAGAGAGGTGATACAGAACAAAGCAGCAGCAAAAAAATCTAAACTAGATAACAAATATATGGGAAGATACATAGTTTGTGCAAGATGTACCTCAAACAAAATGTCAGTCAAGAGTTCAAATACAAATTCAAGATTCCCCAATTTTAATATTCTTGGATGTTCTCTTTCCAAACTGAAATTTCTTTAATAATGTTCCAAGTTTAGGGTTAATCTTTATAGGAGCTCTTCCACATCTAATTGAACTCCGGTCAAATAAGTGAGCTGGTGAATGCTGTTGATGGTGCCAGTATCCTTGAGCAATGCTGAATCCTTACCAAATCACTCAGTGTGAGTCATTGTGTATTATAGAGCAAACTGCCCTACTTTATTCAATAAGACCAAAGAGTACACTGTTTGTTGCATTTTCCAGCATCCCACCAAAATAATAGCAACATGAAACCAGGCATAAAAAATCTCACCACTGTTAATGCATCACACCACCTACATCATTTCTGTCATCTCAACTCACCTGTGTTGTTAATAGGTGTTTCAGTAATGTTGGGGCAGAACAGTGCATAGTCAAAGTGGCAGGGCTGCAAGTCACACAGTCACATAGTTTGATGGCACATACAGATGCAATGGTGTTTCTTTTGTTTGTTTTTATGTTGGAGCACTGTTGTTTCTGATCTACTCACCACCAGCAGTCTCAATAAAGCAGCAGAGTCCCTCTCTCCTGTTGTGTTGAAGAGCAGGATTTTAAGTACAGGACCCCTGAAAGACAGAGGGATATCAAAATTAATGCTTTAATGGGTTGGTTTTCAAAAAAACATAAACAAAATATATTTTCTTTCTTTTAATATGTGGCTAGTTTTGGTTTTATTTGTCCAGAGATATAACCTTCCACCCACTCAGTGCTGATAAATAAAATGTCTTTTGTGCTCATCTCTTTACAGGAACAGCTTCTGAATTACTGCAGATCAGCTAACAGCTTTTCTAAGGATTAGTTCTTAGGTGGAAAGTAGTTCCAATGAAAACTATTCACAGCGAGGTCTGTGGATGTGACTGGGACAGTGACTGTGTAATGAAACAATGCTCTTTAACTCTTTAACTGTTCAACACTGAGCACTTCAAACTAAACTCCATTTAGAAATCTGAGAGAGAGATACCTCAAAACCTGGACTAATATTACATAACTGTCTCTACTGACTGAAATTGATACTGTCTCATTCATTAACTCTGAAACTATGTCACTTAGTAAAAGTGAACATGATCTGATAAACAGCTACTTTAGAGAATAAATAATTAGTCATCCAGGAAAGTAGCTACCAGCGAGGACTCCAAAGTCATGTCTGGAAATCTGGTGTTTATGTGTCAAGGTGGGGTATATTTTTTAAGCTTGGTTCCTGATTTTAGTTTGGGGTTTATTATTAAAATCTATTTGGTTGCTGTGTTTTCATTACACATGCGTTTAGTGGGATTATTGCATGTTGGATTATTTTATTGTGTGATTTTTTTAAGCAGCTGGGTTTTTTCCTTGTTTTATTCTTTGAGGCATTTTCCTGTTAAAAAATGTTTTATTATTTTTTTTTTTAACATTGGATACTACACTTTGGGTAGCTGGTATTTTTAAAGAACCATACCAGTGTGTGCAACATGCACTGTTCAGATATAGTGATGGAGTTTAATGAAGTACTCAATGTCCTTCTGTACATTTTTATGGTACTTGTACTTTATTTGAGTACTTCCATATAATGTCATGATATACTAATATCTACTTCACTATATCTCAAAAGGAAATATTGTACATGTTAGTCCATTACATCTATCTGACAGCTTTCATTACTAATTACAGCATAAAGTTTTACATACAAAATGCATGAACAACCTATGAACTAGGACAGTGTTAAAAAATAAACCACCCAACTGTGCATGAATTAATTAAACTGAACTCTGCTGAATACTGAGCAGACAGGCTTAGTATTGCACTTTTGATATTTTAATTACATTGTGCTGATAATGCTTCCTTACTTGTCCTTGGTACAGTTTTGAATGTTGGACTTGTAACAGAGTATTTTTACACTGTGGAATTTCTTAAGCATTAAGAGTACTTCCTGAGGCTGTGAAGTTAAACTGCAGTGTTGTTGTGTTCTCATACTGAGTCTCTTCTCTCTGCAGCATCTCCTGCCTGAACCAGCAGACACAGGCCTGCATACTGGCTGTGGTATGGGCTCCGTCCAGGTAATATGTGACATTCCCATACTTTAGTTTCTGGTTTCGTCCTAACCACCCTGTTTCCTGTAGACCTGGAGGTTTTAGGAAGGTAGAAGGCAAGTTTATTTGTGTAGCACTTTTAAAAGTGAAATTAAATGCAAGATAGATAAAAAATAAAAATAAAAAAAAGATATGCTACAACAGAGGAAGGTAGGTTAAACAGTCAGGTACAGTTCAGCTAGAGGGCAGTGCAAAATATGAATTCATCGTTATTTCGTGTGTCAGGAGTCAGTCTGGTTTAAATCTCAGTGAGAAGTTAATGGGGGTGAAAGAGTATTTGCAATGAAAAATATTGTGTACACAGAGACAAATAACCTGAACAGAACAATTTACCTGCAAACATTTCATAGATTACAATGATGTGGAGGAGGGAATTAACTTTAATCACATTATGCAGATATTCTACTTTTTCATCTCAGTGTTTTTATTTTTTTAACTTGCCTTCCAACATAGCTGTGCTGGGCTGGAAAAGAACAGCCTGGGAACTAAGTCTGCAGGCTGCTTGATCGAAACTGAGCCCATCTGCAAGGAGTCACCGATGTAAGGTTTCAGTCCACATTATTTTTAGCAATTCACAGGCATTATATGTACACCAAAGAATGAACTGAAAGAAAACCCATACTTCTTGTAGCAAGGTGTTGATGTTGTTGTTGTTGCCTGAAACCAGCTCATGAGTTTCAGATACACAGTGCATGTATTGTGATTTTATCTGTCATAGGAAATGTACCTGTTCTCTCCTCAGCTTTGTGACGTTGCAGCCAGCTGTGACTGAGCTGCAGGGCAAGTGATGCATTTAAGCGCTGGTGTTTTCCCGCTAGTCCCAGGTTCACAGGACCAACCACAACTTCATACTGACCCAGCTCAGGACAGACCTGGAGAGGACACTGCAGACAGCAGAGATTAATGAGCCACAGACAAGTTTATATGGAGGCCTTTATGACAACTGAAATGAATATCAAGTCAATCCTCCAGCTGAGGGACACATGATGGTGAAAACAGAGGAGATGTTTTTTGGCCTAAGGACTAAGCTGCCTTTACTGATGACTGCTAATGTTAGAATTTCACCATCTCAGCTTTGAAAATGAGAATCACAGCTACATAAAAGTACATAGTCAATAGGTTTTTACTGGTAAAAACAGTTTTTTACTAGTCTTATACATGAATACCGAAAGAACTCTAGGCTACAGTATCAACTCTGACTTTTTTTCTCTGTCTTGTATCCCTACTGTTTTTTTACATGTTTAACTATGGGCCCAGAGAATCTGTATATATGTATCATTGTGGTGTTTAAGTTACATATAATGCAAGGGCTAAGTAAAGGCTAATGGCCAAACAGTCTCATTCTTCTCACCCCGATGTCTTCAGCTCTGCTCTGGAGGACTCTCAGAGAGCTGGGTTGTTGTTGGACAGTGAATGCTGGGACACCTGGCTGAGGACAGAGGCAGCCATCAGAATACAAACAACACATCAGTCTGTCCTCATGGTTACTGAAGTTTAAACTCTTTCTTACTGCTTTGTTCTGTGATTCTAAAAATCAAATTATCAGGTTAATTATGACTGACTCTCAAATTAGCAGTGTTATTAGCACAGCTGTTTCTCTAGCATCTTTAACCAGCAGAGCTGAGTGCTGAAATCAGTGCTGAATTGTGTAAAGCTGCTGATGTCACCAAAACAGAGTGTCAAACTCAAGGCCTGTGGCCCAAATCCAGTCCACCACTTCATTTTATGTGGCCTGAGAAAGCTTCCAAGCTTCGACCATGATTATCGTAAAATATAATTCTATGCCAATTTACAGAAGTACAGTGAATGTGTCTCAATTTTATTACCTGTGTAATGAAAGCATCTAGCCACTGAATGTCAGTGTCTCAGTACCAGCCATTTCATTTTTTTGTCAGTGATGGAGTTGGGGGAAAAAGTAAATAGTCCCAAAACGTCCAAGAAAAAAAAAGTTGATGCAGAGGGAAGGCAATTTACTGAGAGATGGGAAAGTACAGTAACTACATGTGCTTAATGGACACAAGCCGGTGTGTCTTCTTGCTACGAGGAAGCAGCAATGTTCAAGGAATTTACATTAGCACTTGGACACTATGCACAGAGCTAAGTATGCTAGCCTTAGCCACCAAGAAAAGCAATAGAAGGTCCAAGAATTAAAAAGCAGCCTGCACTCTCAGCAGAATATGTTTGCAAAAGTTACAGCAAAAGATTATGCAGCGGTGAAAGCCAGCTTTACTGTGGCTGAAGAAATACTCTGAGCTTCAAAGTGCTTTTCAGAAGGTGCATTTTTAAAGCAGTGTATGCTGAAGGTGTGTTCAGGTGTGCCCTGTGCAGAGAAAGGCTTTTGATGCTGTTAGTTTGTCAAGAAACACTCTGGTAGACAGAGTCAGGGAACTAGCGGAAAATCAGACGACACAGCTGGCTGAAGAAGCGTACAGTTATCAGGCTTTTTAATCAGCCGTTGATGAAATCACTGACAATACTGATACAGCTCAGCCATTTTTTTAAAGTGAGGAGCTCTTGGATGTGGCTGCCATGCATGGGATGACAAGGGACAGGGACATCTTCAGTGAGGTGGAGTAGTCCGTAGGTATGATGAAATTACCCTGGGAGAAGTTGGTGGGTTTTATTACCGAAGGTGAGCCTGCCACGTGTGGTGAGAGAACTGGCTTGGTTGGACTGGTAGAAGAGAAAAAAGCAACTGCCACATACCCCTGATAACTTACCTTTCAAAGCTAGTTATTAATTAAGTTATCATTAAAACTAATAATAATTGATTGCAGAGCCAATCATATGTAATATGAGAGAGTAGATACATTTATATAGTCTTACAGTTACAACTGGCCCTTTGAGGTCAATCACAATGCTGATGTGAAGAGAACTAGAGAATCAATGAGCACTGAAACTACTCTCATTACTAAGATACCTCATGTTGGTTTTTCCTTTTATTTGTTACCTGTCTGTATTTACACTTGTGTGTCTTTTAGATGAGACTGATCAGTTGGTGAGTAATTCTTTAAACTCTGGTTTACAGGCAACTGTGTGCTCATCTAGACTATAACTTTATTCTCCAACCACAGGTTTTAGACCACGACATAGAACAATTACTGGGCGACTGTGATAACTGTGCTTTGAACATAAATAAAATGAAATAGATATGTTACTCATCACTGTGTTCTCTATGATAATGAAGGCTGGTCCTCACTTGCAATAAGAGGAGAACTACACAATCTCATAAAGGTCTCCTGCAAAAGCTGTATATCACTAATCTTCTCAAACTGAAAACCATTATTCACCAAAGCAGATCTCACGTGTGTTCAATTCTAGTTACCCCACAGGCAAGTACTCACCGTGGTAAAACTACCTTCCACTACTTCATCTTGTAACTCAAATGAATTACAGAGGATTTCAAAACTTGAATGTCACATCACACTGACTGATTTAAACATGTTACCTTCAGATCACTTCAGTAATGTGCGTGATTGTCTCTGATTCTGTTTGTGCTTTTGTCTGTCCGATTGTGTTTGTTATTCTTTCTCTGTCGTGTAGGTCTTGGGTCGTTCTTGCAAAAGCGATCATGAGCTAAATAAGTTTACCTGATGAAATAAAGATTATGTATCATTGCAACACCTAGTGATGTGACTGTTGTTGTTGTTTTACCTTGAATATCCCAGCCTTCTGCCAAGCAATCTTCTCCATCGTATCTCCGAGCAAACTGCAGTGATCAAGACCAAGAGATGTGATCCCACACACCCATGGTTTCCTGTGGACCAAACATAATGTTTAACTACTGCTGCATAAACAGAGATTATTTTTGTTTTCTTTTATTAAGCAAGACAGATAATATTATTGGTTTTGCATTTAAAACATGCATTAATGTAAATATGAGATTATCCAAAACATCACCTGATTATGTTGGTGCAGTCATACTGCCCTCCAATCCCAACTTCAACCACTGCTAAATCTACCTGTGTTCACAGAGGACAGTTTCAGGCCTTTTGTGGGTGTGTGTGTGTGTTTGTGAGTTGGGGAGGTATGTATGGTATGCTGTGGTTGTCTGGCACTCTTTGTGTGTATGCAGTTTACCTTCTCCTGCAGGAAGACATGGAAGGCCAGAAGAGTCAGAAACTGGAAATAGAAAGGCATGGTGCCTCCACTGACACCCTGTGGATTCATGGATGTCAGATTATTATGTGTTGAAGAAGTTACACATGAGCTTAACAGACATCAGCAGCCTGAATGAGTGAGGAGCTATAGTTTCAGAAAAGTAAACATCTTTCTCAGCTTTGTTTAATAGTTTAAGACTCCATACAAACACTTAAACACTAGGTACAGTTACAACACCAGTGTTTACCTGACCTGGCAAGTTTTCACATGTCATATAATGGCATGTGTGATATGTGTGGTAACATTGTCACAGGTAATGTACAGTTGTAAATTAAGAAATGATTTTGTCAGATTTTTGTATCAGTTGGATACCACTTGTGATGCTAAAAAATTATTGACATTCCAAAACATATAAATATTCCCCTGGATATTTTATTTAATTGTTTTTAATCTGTCATGAGGAAGACTGAATAGCCCATGAAACCTTGTTTTTTGAGGCTGATGGTGATCACTGCCTTAGTGTTGTGTGTGTGACATGCATAACTGAGTGGTGACACACTAAAGGCACACTGATTTTACATGTCATTCACATGTCTCCCAGTCTAACAAGGAGGTTAAACCACATTGTTAGAAATGTGGTGAAAACATTCTGGGAATGTAAAATCCAGTGTTTTTGGGATTTGACCTGCACTGTATCAGAAACCAAAAGTCTATGGATATCTAGGTCTGATATGTCATTTTTTGATTGATCTTTTGTTTTCGTTGTTTTTTAATTATCACTTTTGTATTCCTAAACTTTATGGAGTGCAATACTACATTGCAGGAGTACACCTTAATGGCAGCAAGACACCTGGAGTATTTACCCCTTTCTGAGAGAAAATGCAGAATGAATTGTCAGATAACACTCCCAAATGTGTATGGGTAATAAAAATGAATGCATTTGCTCACATTTGGGAAAAACACACAAACAAACAAGTAAAACTAAGTCTGGACTGATGCTCACATAATTTTTTAATGTGGTTTTATTTGGCATTAAAACCAAGGAAAAGACTGGACAAATCCATCCTGCATCTGTCTTTCAAGTCATGAGGACAGAAATCATGTATGCATTTGTGGAGCTTACCTTTGTGTCCTCTAACCGCTCATAAGCCTCCCACAAGTACTTAGAGAAAAGCTGCTTGCTGATTGGCCATCCATTGATTCGTATTCTCTCTCTGACATGAACCAAGTGTGGAGAGCTAAGGGCAGAAAGACTGTGGTTATTTTTACTGCTAAAATAGTAAACTTTTAACAAAATCCAAACACAGCCTTGGATTTGGATAGATTTTTATGGGCATGATAAGTCATAGAATTGTTTTATTAAACTAACATTAAAACTTGAAAATCACCAAGGGTTAAATAATGAGTAGGAAACAGAAAAGTATTTTAAATTTGAAACTCACTGCGACTTTAATAAACATTAAAGTGATTTATAACCTGAGACTGATCCTGTTCAAAATAATACAATTGAACAAGTTTACTTGTCATAGCAGGATAAAGGCAGGTGTGATTAGTCACATAATGACTTGACTTCCATATCAAGGTTCAATGGAATGTAGCAATAATTAGCTATTAATTCCACCTTTGCTTCTCCTGCTGGGAGGTGTCGAAATGCTGTGAAAAAGTTCTACAGCTGCTCTAGTTGGCCAGTTATTATATTCACTGAGGTGTCATGTCCTGCATCAAATTCTGACATATTCTTAATTTGTGTGTATCTTGCTTTACTGTAAACAATTTGCCACAAAAAGTGACTGTATGCAGGGCTCACAGCTGCCTGGTAACATGTGCGTGTACATGTGTGAGTCTTTAAAGAATTTGAAAGACTGTGGACATTAGTGTCCCTACCCATAACAGACCACAGTTAAACTGCTATCTCCCAAACAGACAGGCTTGTAATTGCAGAGTTGGTTAACCATTAATTAGTTGGAAAGCAACCAGTCAAAGTCCAGACTCCAAACTGCACAACAACACTCTCATTTGTTAGCACGTGAATGCCAAGTTCTGTGTTTATATATACAGTATCATGCATGTACTGGATTGTAGTGTAATCATAATGCTGATCAGAGTCTTAGTATTTCAGTGAAGTCATCTGGGGACTTAAAGTACATCAGTGTGAATTCATGATACTAAAATATTCTATAATTGTTTCCTATTTGATACAGTATTGTTATAGGAGAGTGAGCATCATCATATAATTCATGGCATTTCTGCTCAGATACCACTAAAATATTCCTAATTTAATTTCTTTAACTCAGAATTTATTAATAGATTTTTTTAAAACCCTCAAAATTGTTGATTTATGGTACCTGTAAAATCCTGTCCGAAAGCCATAATTCCTGAGTATTCTTTCAGTAAAAGCACATGTTGATCCCTGAGAAGAAGAAAGTAGCTTATTATTATTCATTGTTTAAGTTCAGCAGAATTGTTTTTCTGTTTCATACCTTTCCTTTAGTCCCAGTGACATGAATGATGTTGAGTTTGTCCAGTTCACCCACCTAAAGTAAAATTTAACAGTTGGAGAAGTTTCAGGTCCAGATAAAATAGTGAACACAGACACTGACTGTTCTGACTGTGTGGCCTCTGCTATTTAGATGTGTTGTAATCCATTACTCTAATTCCTTCTTCTATCTTATGATATATCCTATCACTGCAACTTTTACTTAAGACTCTGAAAACTTCTTCCACCACTGTTATGGAGCATAGTAATCAAGCAATCAGCTGACCTTCAAGGTTCAGTCTAGCTAAAACAGATTAACTGCGATTACTGTGATTAACTTTTTATTTACATTATTAACTGAGCTTCTTCATAATATTCAGAGTAGACTATTGTGTGTAGCCACTCTGATAATGCGACTCTCTGAATCTGCACATTGAGGTTTACCCCAACAAATAAGGTTCCCACTTTAAAAACCATAAACTTTCCTCTTTGATAAAGCTTATAGTTAGGGTTGGCTCAGGCTTGAACCATCCCTTAGTTATGCTGCTATAGGCCTAGACTGCTGGGAGATCTCCCATGATGCACTGAGCTTCTCTCTCTCTCTCTCTCCACAGTATGGATTCATATCCCATAAACATGTTACTAACTCAATATCTCCCCTTTCCTGTAGTATTGTGCTCTCCCGTCTCTCTCCCCTCTTCTGTCTCTTTCTGCAGGTATTTCTGCCTCTGGAGCTGTAGAGTCTGATCTGTGATGACAAGTCTCCTGCTGCTCCTACAACTCCACTCAACACCTGCTGCTACAATTAGAAATTACTTACACTGCTATTAGTTGTATTGCTATGTTAGCAGTTAATACTTTATTACTATTATCATTACTACTACTGCACCCGTGTTATGCTATGTTCTTCTCCCACTATTCTCTACCTCTTAAAGGAAGTTTTTCCTTGCCACTGTCGCCTAGTGCTGCTCATGGTGGGATTTGTCTGTAAATACCTATTTTAAAGAGTACGGTCTAGACCTGCTCTATATGAAAAGTGCCTTGAGATGACTTTTGCTGTGATATGGCGCTATATAAATAAAATTGAATTAAAAATTGAATTAAACCATAAACCATAAACATACTGGGTTGCTCATGAGGTGGAAGAATCAAACACATTTGAAGCAATTCAGAGACCCTGGGATGACTAAGTAATTGCTGTTGTAATGTTTGTACGTACAGCAATGCCAATGCGATGGAGGAATCCGTGCATGGCCTGGAACTGCAGCCTTGGATTCTGCAACAGAGCAGCATTTTTCTGCAGGCTGTTCAGGACACACACAGCTGCCTGAGAACACATACACACACAAAAACACACAATACAATCAAAGCATGTTAAAAAAAAAACTTTTTCATGTACATCTTAGCCATCAATGATCATACATATTAAGCTTGAATATGTATTAAAATACTCATGTTTACTCTAAGAATACTCACTTGAAATGTTTTGATTCTGTTCACGACAGTAGTTTGACCCACCATGGTTGTAAAGCCTTATCAGTAAATAAAGAGCCTGTCACTGCCACATGAAAACTACAGAAACATTCATTTACATGCAAGTGAAGTCAATATACAATATAAAAAACATTATATATGACATAGCCAATAGCCAGTAGTAAACTCTCTTGAACTGAGCATAAGAAATATCAGCCTACTGTCTTTTTTTTCCTTTCTTTTTTTTTTTTTTTTTTTTTTTTTTTGCCACGAGGCAGCTGTTTGCACAAGATATCAGCCTGTTTCCAGTTTAAAGCCTTATAAAAGCCTAAAAGCACATGCTGCCAGAGGAAAGACCTACTGTATACAGAAAGAGGGAGGGCCACTGCTGTCAATACATTTATTCCTACAAGTTGATTTATCCATATGTAAGTATGATTTAACTGAAAACTTTTTCAGAATGATTAACATTATATTTGCTTACCAATAAAGTATTCAAACCTCATAATCCATCATACATTTGTCTCTGCTGGTCCTGGATCAGCTTGGTTGACAACAGATTAGGTTAATCTGCCTCTGAATATATTAATTTTCAACTCCCTGTGTCTGGTGATTGGCTGACAGGGAAAATGTATAGATTTTTGTAGACGTGGTCACCCACCTGAACTGAGCCTTGTCTTATATATACACAGCAGCTTGATTTTATTTTACATGAATGAAAAACAGAGTGATTTTATTGATCATTATGTATTAGAAAAAAACTCATCAGGCATCCTCAAATCCTCACTGGCTACCATTAATACCTGGCTACCATATTTTATTATACTTTCACAAACTAAATGTCAATTATATTAATTCAATTCAATTCAATTTTATTTATATATAAAGTCAGACTGTACTCTTTATATTATGATATTTACAGAGACCCAATAAATCCCACCATGAGCAGCACTAGGCGACAGTGGAGAGGAAACACTTCTTTTTAAGAGGCAGAAACCTCGAGCAGAACCGGACTCAGGGTGGGCGGCCATCTGCCCCGACTGGTTGGGTTAAGAAGGAGAGAGGGGGGGAGGGGGAGTAGAGAACAGGGACAGGAGAACATAACATAACGCAGATTCCATATAAAAATTTAAATTGGTATCAGTAATACAATAGTAGTAATGATAGTAATGACAGTTAAAGTAGTGATTACAAGTAACAGTAATACTAGAAGCAACACCAATAATTTCTAATTGTAGCAGCAGGTGTTGAGTGGAGTTGTAGGAGCAGCAGGAGACTTGTCATCATAGATCAGACTCTACAGCTCCAGAGGCAGAAATACCTGCAGAAAGAGACAGAAGAGGAGAGAGAGACAGAAGAGCACAATACTACAGGAAAGGGAAGATATCAGGTTAGTAACATGTAATATGGGATATGAGAGAGAGAGAGAGAGAGAGAGAGAGAGAGAGAAGCTCAGTGCGTTATGGGAGATCTCCCAGCAGTCTAGGCCTATAGCAGCATAACTAAGGGATGGTTCAAGTGAGCCTGAGCCTGAGGAAACTGAAAATCAGTTCCTGTCTCAGATGAGAGTTGGCACTCAAATACGAATTGACAAAATAATTCACATTTTATGTAGCTATTTATTGCTCGCAAGCAAGAGCCATTCCTCCTCATTACACAGATAATGACAGAGAAGACAGCGTCTCTTCCTCGGTTCTTCTACAAGTTTGTTAAAACAAACACCAAATATAGCTAACAATCAAATGTCAAAAAAGTCAAAGTGACCTGACCTTACTTGGTAATTATTCCTCTTGGCTGAAGGGTTACTATTCTTCTCTTATCCTTGTGTCACAACATCTTAAACATCCTCTTAAACTCCCACAGACACACACCTTGTTGTAGTGCAAATATTTTTCAACACTCTCATAACACGTAGACAGGAAAGCGGTCTCAACTGCCTTCCAGGCTAAACTCCTTTATAATGAGTTTTTTTCTTTTTTGTATTTAGTTTCCCATCAGTATTAACACAGTAATATCATGTAGGATGTAGGACAAACCTTTTCAAACTACAAACACAGTCATGCACATGATAATAACAAGAATCTTCCTTACAGGGTTCAGACAGTTTGTGACTTCAATGTCAAATCCAGAGGACATAGTGATATTTAACCCCATTGTTTCTGAAGTTACCACATTTCAGTAACATTTCTGTTTCCATTACACCTGAATGTCTGAAAGCAGAAAACAGAGAAATAAATGCAGCCTGAAGCTCTTCCTCGTCCTGACAGACTACACAGACCTGTGGAGTTGCATGTTGAAGTCATGTACAAACATGTACCAGCTGTACCATATGTGTCTGCTGATATTATAGAAAATCTAAAGCACCATATACACATGACAAACAGCAACAAAATTATACAGTATTTGTTGTAAAAATAACAGGGTGTTTTTACTGGAGTCTGTAAATACTTTTGACATTTTAAGTGCTTCGCCTGAGAGCTGAGGCACTTTAACTGCCAAAGGCTGCATCCGGTAGTTTGTGCTAAATGCAAAGCAGGTGACATTCAAGTACAGGCCAGGTTGTTTCTAATGCAAGTGCAGCTTGATTATAGCTCTACGTGATATATGTCAATGTACAAGGTATTTGCATTTGTCCCATTTTAAGACACACACATATAGTATCACAATGTACTCACAAACCAACTCCAGATTTGAGGCCACTGCCTTGCAACAGCAGGACTCTTCAGAACACTTTAGACTGTGGGAGGAATGCTGTGCATTTAAGACAAACTCAGTCAAAAAAAAAAAAAACTAAAAGACAACACACAGAGAAACCCTAGTTAAACCTAGGACACTCTGGTTGTCAACAATGTACATTGGTAGTGTGGTGATTTAAATGCTCCTTACAATTAATGATGTAGTTTCAAGGTTTATATTATAGATATATAGTTTTATTCACTGTACAAAAAATCATAAAAAGTAAAAGCAGGATGTGTATACATTCAGTGTACCTTTAGTGGCTCATGTAGCATAGAAGTGCTAGTTAGTGATTAATGTGCTTGAAATGATTTTGGTTTAGGACAGAGGAAGAAACGTATACCTCTTTCCAATTTCTCTGGGTGACAAGCATCACTGTTACACATGCCCCTGGCCCAACGTTTGACTACGACTAGCTACGCAAAACCAGCCTGAAAATAATGATAACCTGAAATAATTGCATGAGAGTCTATGGAGTCAGAACATATAACTTCACATTAGTAACAATATCAGCAGGGCTGAAATATTTTCGGATTAAAAAACATGCTGTTTTTTATATGTGAAATAACATTAGCTAAGAGTGTCACTGCAGCAGATATGAGTCAGATTTGAGAGACAGTTGATTTAGGAAATTACTTACTCTTCATATAAATACATTGGACTTGAGGCTGTACATCATAGATTAGGTCATAAAGTACTGAAAGACAGACTGACACACTGTTGGCTTATCTTATGAATGGGTAAACTCTGAATAAAATTGCAGGTGGTTTGGTTGTGTACATGGACAGATAAGTATTTGGAAAAGAGGGTTTTTTCACTTTCATCAGTTTTAATTGTAAAAGCTTTAATTGCCAAATCTCAAATTACATAACAAAATTTTAATGATAGCAGCTTCCTCCCTTAATGATACAGGCTCCATTATTCTTGTTTTCTATAGCTGCTACACCATCAATTTGAGGCCCTGGCTGGTAAAAAAGGAGTCATAATGAGGATAATTGCTGAGTGCCTATGGAATGTACTTTTGCAGTAAAAACATTTATGAGCTACTCATCAACTGTTCTATAGCCATGTCCTATATGTGTAATGTGTAATTATGCAGTGCTTCTTTCCTCCAGGCTCAAAAAAGATTCAATTCATGAAAGAACAAATAATGGTAAATTGTATCTCAAAAAGTGTGAATCTCATATTTTACCCAGAAATCTTACAAAATCCTTGTGAGTTGTTAAGCTGGGAAGTGGACACAGCAACATGTTGAATGCCAGAGTCTTTGATGTGGCTCTAACTACAGGTTTAACTGGACTCCTCATTTCAGAGTGCTGTACAAAGGCAAACCAAGCCTCTCCTCTAATCCATGCAGTAAAGGTTACACTTTGTGACCAAAGGGTCTCCAGTGCTTATGAGATTAGAAAGGACCAACACACAGGTCTGCTATTCAGCTTCAACCTTAAATGTCAGAAACAAGACAGCAGTCATTCTTCATTAGCAGTTTTCAATATTGCAGGGAGTGAGGGAGCAGTGAACTGAGGTGTAAGTGACACTTCTCAGCAAGTTAACCAACTCTTTTTACTGTGTCCTGCTGTTGTGTGGGAAAAGTACTCATGCAGTGTACAGGCTGACATCTGATTTTGGTTGTAATTTTTAATGACTGGGTCCAAGCCACAGCTTATCAAGTGTAGTATTACAGTAAACTGCACTTTTGCCCTTTAACCTCGGATCCAGAGGTGTATTAGTGCAGGGGATAGTGATACTCAGAGCCCAAAGCCCAAAGAGTCCTCAAAAAACATTACATACAGTATACTGCAGATAGATGTGTTTACTTGTTGGTTCAGTTATTTGTACAGATGATAAGGGATGTATTAAAAGAGGAAGGGACTGAGACTGAGACTGAGACTGCAAGAGTATGGGGTCCAGATTTTTGTGCAATGCCACTGAGCAGCTGTGGCTCAGGAGGTCAACACACAGATTAGGTGGCCCACTATTCAGAAGGTCAGTGGTTTGATCCCAGGCTTCTCCTTAGGCAAGATACTGAACCCCAAACTGACCCCAGTGCCAAACCATTGGTGTGTGAATGTGTGTGTTTAGAGAGCTGAATATTTGGATTAAGTGCTGAATGAAAGTGTGCGTCAATGGGTGAGTGTGATCTTGAAATTAATCAATATAAATTTGACTATTTTCCTGTTTTACTTCTCATTTAACACCAACTGACAGGGTTAACTGGAACTCAAAAAAAAAATCATGTATCATCTGCAATGGCATCTCTTTTTCTTTGTTGTCACTCAGAGTGACTTGCCCTGACTTGTATTTATATATTTACCATCACAATAAATGCAAAACACACACAGTTAGGTCCACACCTACAGTAGACAGGCAGTATATTACACAAGGTCGTCGGTGGTGCCATTGCTAAAAAAAATATGTCCTTACATTGTTTTAGACATCTGGTCTATAAAGTCATTCTTAGAAGTAATATGAAGATATGTTTCCCTTACATACTGTATTTCTAAGTCTTGTAACCCGCATGAGGATCTTATCTTTTGATCTTCCTGCAATCAGATTGTCTGTCTCTTTCAATTTACCATATAAACACATATTTTCATTTTATCTGCAGTTACATGGAACCAGCAGAACCGGTAGGTCCTTCAGAGGAAAGAATCCCCATAATTAGCATAAGTTTCAGTTCTTACTGCTGTTTTTATTTCCTTGTCTGTCTGCCTCTTGGTTATTGGTTAGCTACCCGCAGGTTTGTGTCCTATCTGTTTTCTCACCCATGGCCTGCACGTTTGTGCATACCTCCGTGGAAAGCACACAAAGGATTCAACAACATTCCTGCAGAATCTGACAACTCTTTGATGCTGGTACACGTCTTTATAAAGTGGTAAATGGTCATAAATATTGAGGAAACAACATGTTATGTGGTGGGAAAAAAGCCTGACCATATCAGTACTATCTAAACAGTCTCATGCCCAACTCCTCACGAAGTGTCACCTCTTAATGCAATGCTTCCCCCAGTAGTGTCATTTTTCAACAGCACCTGGTTATGGTTAGGTAAAGATTGTGGTGTGGTTTAATACAAAAAAGTACACTGTGTGTACACTATGTGTTTTTTTCCCATATACAGCCACAGACAGCAGGTTTTCTAAGCTGGACAGAACTTCGGAACAGGTCTACAGGACTAACATGCATGTTAGAAAGTGAGGCTAATTCCTGAGCAAGCATCCTTATGTGTTAAGTCAGGTGTGAGACCATAGTTTAATTACCACCAATATAATTCAACCTAGTATCAAGCCAAAGAGAGTAATAGACATGCAGGTCCACCATGTCACTGTGACGTTTTGCTTCACCAATGTGTCACAGGCACACACATGTAATAATGGGCTACATTTATTAATGCCTGCAGTTTCGGATGGAGGGTTAGGGTTAGGTTGGGATGAGTAGTGGCTGTACAAAGTGCACGACTGTCACATAAGTGAATGGGGTTCACATCCTGTATGTGGTTAGGTTTAGGCAACAAAAGCACTTGGGTTTGGAAAACATTATGGCTTTTGTTAAATGTAAAACATGAATAAACACGTATGTAGACGTTGTACCTAAGCAAGAGTTGGGAAACTTTGAACAAAAGGTGATCAACACACCATTAGAGATGACATTTTCTAAGGAATTAGGGTAAATCTAATTTTCTTTGATTCTCTGTGGTGGTGACACCATTTGGAAGTATTTGTTCTCACATGGTGGCAGTGAATGGTCTGCTGGATGGATACACAGAATATAACTTTCTATTTGACTGTGTATAGAAGATTATGGAGCTGCACTGAAAAATTATTTGAAATGTTCAGTAGATTAAACAGACAATAGAAAGTAGATTTGTGACTCCTCAGCTGGGAGTGGCTCCACCCCCCCACTCCCTCCAACCCTCAAAGGATAAGTGGTAGAGATATTGGATGGATGGATGGATGGATGGATGGATGGAGGAAGGGATTCTATGATGATTCCTCTGAACAGTTTTATGTTGTCTTTCCATGTTACCATCACATAATCTGGTACAGATAAAAATGCACTTCCTGAGGTATATCAGTCCTTGAGCTCCCACAACAACATTCCTGCTGTCCTGTAGAGACTCACAACCCATGTGACATTACATTATGCAACCCTGTTTTCAACTAATTATGTTCATACAGACTCTTTGTTTTGACACTGAGGTGATCAGGATGGTTGAGGCACTGAAAGCACTTTGGTTAAAGTGGCTATAAATAAATATTTTTAACCATGTTAGCATCATGATTTTGTTCATCTGTTAGGCAGTCCATCAAACCAGACTGAAATATCTTAACAACCGTTGGTGGACTGCCATAAGATTTACCACAACATTCACATTCCTGTAATAACTTTGGTGATCTGGTGACTTTTCATCTATCAGCATCACCAGTTTCAGTATTCCAACAGTCCAATACTTTGGTTTATAACCAAATACCTGCAGAACTATTGATAGTCCTGTCAGCCTGAGCTGTACTTTGTGTTTATTCCTAATTAGTAAATGCTAACATGCTTACATGCTAAACTAAGATGATGAGCATGGTTAAACATAATACCTTCTTAATCAGCATGCTCGCATAGTAATTGTGACAATGTTGGCATGCTGATGTTAAAGTTTAGATCAAAGCCCTGCTGTGTTTAGAGTCACTAGCATCGCTGTAGACTATAAGAGCTCTAATTCTGTGTCTGCACAGTACAGAACACTGGTAAACTAGTATTTTCCTGCATTGTGATCTTGGTGCCAAGAATGAGTGTGTTTCATGCTGTCTGCTGCTTGCCTACTCAGGGTAAGTCAGTGTGTTCTTGTTCCTTAATATTTTGATCACTTTATTTGGTGAAGGCACATCCATATAAACCTTATAAAATCCTGGTGGGCCACCGCAGGTTTTTACAGGCCCTGTCAGTCTATTTATTGGTCATTGCTGTGTGAACCTTTCATTCAGCGTGTGCATGGGAATGTGTTATGTGCGTGATTCATCAGCTAAACAGAAACATGACTCCAAATTAATGCCAATGTTCCTCTGTGTCTCCTGCATGTTGATTCCTGCTGTTAATAACAAATTGGCAATTTGGCAATCAGCTCAAAAGGTGTTAAAATTAAAAATGTTCACTGTTCCCCATGAGCCAAAATCCGTTAATGCAGGTTTGAGGCTCAATTGTGTGTTGTTGTTTTTTTTTTTTTTTTTTTAATTATTCAGTAAACACCTGTCTCATGCATCCAAGTCACTGATGGCATTTTCAGTCCTTCAGTGAGACCACCATCTTTCCCTTACCATAACCAAGTGCTATGAGTGTTTAAACAGAACCATAAAAAAGTTTAATCATGCTTTAATTGCTATGCATGGAATTTGATATTGTAGTAAAGTTAATCATGTACATTTTTAGTGATCGTTTTGCAGATACAGTCTGTGTCAACATTCTGCAGCTCGGCAGATTCAGAAGAATCAGTAATGTTTCATCATTTTAATATAAATTCTATTCCAGCTGGCATTAATTTCTTAGAAAAGCAAATAAACATAATAGCAACAACTGCATATTGGTATGAAAACACTTTTCTCTCTTTATCCTTTGATTCCTCATTTATCTGTGCCTGTAATTACATTTAAATCTCTCAACCATGCAAACTGAAAGTATTTAGAAAGCTAACAAGTTACACCCTGTGCTGACATGTACACTGTGGTAGTATGATCGTGTTTACTGAGCCAGTTTCTAAATAAGTTTTTGTTATTCCAGTTCCAAGTTGCAGACAAACACCCATGAAAAAGTGTGTGAATCTATTTCATAGGAATTAAGAGGGTAAGTAGCAGCCAGCTAATTGCTGCTAATTAGATGTTCTTGATTAAGCCTTACATACTATTTGGGTCAAATTTGGTCCGTTTTGACATTTGACAGCAGTCAAAATGCCCTAAATGTCACTGGATGACTTTTCCTAAAGTGACCCAAAATATTATAGAATATTTTTATTAGTTTATTTTATTAGTTTATTAGAGTATTATTTATTATCTATAAAATTTTAGATCTTTGTATAGGTGCTACAGATTTTTGTACATTGAGGCTGCTCTGGGTCAAATTTGACCTGCATCTATTGAGACTGGTCTTAGATCCACTCCACCAGTGTGGGTCAGATCAAGGAAAATGGTGGTTTTAGGGAATCTTGAAGCTGTTAAACTGTATGTACCATGTCTGTGTGTATTTTTTATGAGGGTTCAAGGGGGACCTTGACACTGTCACAAGAACCCATCTGTGTTCCCACCACATTTGCCCAGGTTCACGCAGAGACAGGCACCTGCTGGTCTATGAAGGGTCATGGGGGAATCTTGAAACAGTACAACAGTAAAACAGCACAGCAATGATCATATTGGTACACATAAGGAACAGAGGTCATACAGAAGTAAGAGGATGCCTTGACACGAGATCTGCACCTGCAATGTGACTAAATTATTTGGAAATACACAAACTCAAATCCATTTATTCTGAGCTAACTGAGATTAAAGCAGAGATCAAAAGAGAGGTTGGGATGTTGTAAGATTATAACCTCAGTTACCTTAGTTTATGGCAACAAGACTTACTGGAGTGATAGTAAGTAGTGATGGGAAACCTTGTGTGTCTCCCTCATTTGCAGCAGGTTGTCCCTGATTCTCAGTCCTTTTTTGCAGAGCAACATTGTTTCTCCTTCTCTCCTGTCTCGTTATGTTGACTTCTTGTGTGACTTGTTGATGAGGACCAGGCTCAGATTACTGCCCTGTCCTTACCAGTGCTGCTGAAAATGTTCTGTGGGGAAGGTGGTGTTGTTTTTGCATGCAGGGAGTCACCAGAGCCTTCCCAAGCTCCCCCAAGAAGAATCTCACACACAAGGTTTCCTACCACCGCTTTTGAATTTTTGAACAGTTGGACCAGTCCCAGCCTGGTCAGATGCAAACACGAACTGATGAAGCCTCTTGGATGAGAGGTGAAACGTCTTCCTAGACTACAACTAAGTCCAGTTGCTTTCAATTAAAACTTCCTTGAGATACACTCCATGCATTTGCTTGGAGTAGAGGGGACAACTCTAACACAGCGACGCTCAAAAATAAAGATAAAACCCTCTCCAGAGGCCTGTATGAGGAAGCAAGATTTGAGTTTGGCAGGGTAACTTCAGGTTTAACTCTGGGTTTTCAAGGTTATGATGGTGGTTCACATCTCATCAGAGACGGCGTACATCACGATGGTAATTTATGATGAACAGCTAACAAAACCAGTCAACAGCCCAACTAATGACCAGTCAGATCACTGGAAGGCTACAGTAATCATTCCTACAGGATCCTGACAGGAACAAAAGAGTGACAATAAAGTAACAAATAATAAAGATATATAGATAAGATTTATCAGATTTACAGAATAGTCAAATTGTTATGCCATTTTAGATTTTGTGATGTGTCCACTCTGGTTTTAAAGCATGCTTTTCAATTTATTTAATCACTACAGCTCAGAATAACATGAGGAAACTGTGACAATAACTGGAAATAAAAACTGAACGCTCTGATGTCTTTCTTTCTTTTTTTAGAAAAATGATTCCCATGATTATAAATGAACATTTCAGTCAGATATACCTAAGACATTGTCATAACAGCCAAAAGTCATATATTTAGGGATTTAAGGATATTCTTGGTGTGTTGAACTTGCTTCCTCATACAGGCCTCAGGAGTTCAGAGTCAGCGCACCAACTCAGGCTCTTTCCCTGTCAGAGAGGTGTATTTAATTCAGGCATCAGCTTGCTAAAACCATCAGCAACTGCAGATGATTGGTGTCAGGTGGCAAGAAAGAATCTGTACTGTACTGGAGGAGAGAGTTTACCTGTTTAACCTGTTTGAGGGACCTCAACATGCCTTCATTCATCTAGTCTCTGTTTACATAACAAGTATGTCTGGAGCTCTTTTTGCTTTATCAATCGCTTGTATTGGAGAGACACTGCCCTTGATCCAAGATGGTAACCTAGATCAACCCTGTTTTATTATCTGTGAACAGTCATTTGAACAAACCCTTAATAAAGAAATACCAAGGAACCAGGAAAGTGCTTATTTATTATTTTATCTATTACCTTGCACAGATGAAAAATATGTTAATATTTATGTAATGCATCTTAGAGTGGTCCTGTGATTGTAACAGGGCTGAATTTCTGTCCCAGGCCGACCATGGCTCTCTCCATCCAGTGAATGTCTCTTTTTCTTTTGCTGGATAAAGTTTCCACAGTTATTCCAGTTGTTCCACCAACCACCATTTCCACTACCTGAGGAAAGATACTGATGGATACTGGGGAAAACCAAAGGTAGAGTCCTCTCTCTGTTTTGGTTGCACAGGGCATAATGCCATAAATTGGGCCTTATTTTTTCTGTGAAAATGTACCACAGGTGTCAGCCAGAATTGCATGGTGAAAGTGAGGCTTATAAGGAACCACTTGTTATTTTGTAGCCATTACTTTGTACAATCAATATCTAATTTTTAATGATAAGCTAAAACAAAAAAGGTCTATATTGTTACTTTAATGTGTTTAACGTGTGGGATCGTTGATTAGGAGACAAAAATGACAGAAACCACTCTGCATCCAAGTCTGAATTTAAATCTGCATGCACAGATGTGGGATATAGTGCAAAGCCAAACAGCACTGTGCACCGTGGGTCATAAAAAAAAGTGGCACAGTGAAATAATTAGAGGAAAGGGCTGGGTGTCTGTCTCCTCCTACACGCAGAGATGGGGAAGGAGAGGTAAGGCTCGTGTAAATAAATACCAGCTTCAAGACAGCAGAAAGAGCTTCACAGGACATTCCTCCAGAGCTTAGGAGAACACCCCGACTCAGGTGAGTGACAGAGACCCCTGCTGTGAAATGAGAATATTTGTATTCATTGCTGCTGCAGTCAATAAGCTCTAAACTTTATGAATTGCTACCTTTCAGCATCACTACACAATATTTGTGAGAATATTATCAATTATTGGATTATTGGATTGGATTTTTAAAAACTCTATTCTTATTTCATTTCAGCTTTCACAATCACAGACACAATGGCAGGTTAGTACAGTGTTTGCTCAAGAACTATTAAGAACACAAAGGGCATCATCATTGAGGAGATCTGTATTATCACAGGGCATGATTCATCCTGTCTGTATCCACAGTCAGACAGTAATTGCACATGACATGTTTTGCCTAGGCAAGCTCATCAATTCATAATGTCTTTTTATCTCCAGATGCAAGCTTTCAGCAGGAGTTCCTGAAAACCCACAACACCTACAGGGAGAAGCACAGCACACCACCACTGACCCTTAGCGACGAGCTCACTGCTTCAGCTCAGAAATGGGCTGATCACTTGCTGGCAACTGGCACCTTACAGCACAGTGACACAAAGGACGGAGAGAACGTCTTCACTATGTACAGCTCGGCAGCCCTCAAACTGACAGGTGATAAATACCCAACCCTTGTTCTCCTCCATCCTTATTTGTTCACTTGTTGAATTTTTAAAATCACATGATCACTGTGGTCAACTTAAGTGAAATAAAAAATACATTATTTTTGACAGACAGTTTAAGAACTTAATAAACCAAACTATTCATTCAGCACACTCAGGATTATGATGGTTAAACCACAATGTTAGCAAACTTTAAGACACTCCTGAGTACTGTAATTTGAGTTTCCTCCACATACTCTAGTGTCACTCTATTTTTTAGCACTCACCATTATCCTGGAATTTTCTTTTTGAAACTTTTTTCACCCACTGAGATTTAAGTCACAGTGAGATTTTATCTGCCTCCATAGCAGCTCTGTCAGACTGTATAACTCAGACTACTCCAAGGTTCACATTGTGTTCAATATGTGCATTTCTTTTGTCTGTCATGTATTAGGGAAAGAGGCTGTAGATTCTTGGTACAGTGAGATCAAGGATTACAACTGGAGCAGCCCTGGGTTCACAGGCAACACTGGTAAAAACACATCCCTCCACATGAGTTTCAACAGGGAATCAAAAAATAAAAACAGCATTTAAAACCAAACCATAAACAGTAAGAATCAATTAAACGACTAATTTGTTATGTTGCTTTGTAATAATTTAAGGCAACAACACTGAACAACATTGAAAGATCAAGTTTTCTTTTGCATGTTAGAAACATAACACGGCGCTTTTACCTCACTGCACTGCCGTGTTTCTTTTGCAGGTCACTTTACTCAGGTGGTGTGGAAAGACAGCACTGAACTGGGCGTGGGCATGGCCACTGATGGAAACAGAGCCTTTGTAGTGGGGCAGTACCGGCCAGCTGGCAACATGAACATGCCAGGATACTTTGAGAAAAACATCCTACCAAAAGGTAACAGTTAACATACGTTGTTGAAATTGCAGATTAAGGCTGTTGTACACAACCTCACAAGTTTATAGCTCCAAAGGGAAACAAGAAGCAGCAGTCTAAAAATACTAGACCAGTGGTGGAAAGTGACTATGTATATTTAGTGTAGTACCAGGCTTGACTACAGTTTTGAGGTATTTGTTGCTCTTCTCTATTACTTCCATTTTACTTTTACTCCACTACATTTCACAAGTAAATAATGTAAATGTCTTCCATATGATCGACATAACAGCACAAAATATGTTACAGAGTGTAAAAGTTTACACACTGTATACTGAATATGCAAAGAGCCAGCATAATGACTACTGTCACTTCTGAAACTGAATTACATTTTTGAAACAAATTTTCAAAAACTTTAAACAAATTTATCTAAACTGCAGAACTGTTACTTTTACTTGAGTAAAGTATCTGAATACTCTGTCCACCACTGACTTTGACCAACAGACTTTTGCATTCACCAACTTGATTGTCAGAATTCTAAACAATAGATAGATATGGGTATTATATGAGCCTATAGATGCCTATAAGTTTGTTTGTTTTTTTTTTTTCAAATGTAAATACCACAGAGAGAGTGATCTTGCAGCACTGACATTATAGAAAAATAGGATTTTTTGTACTGTGTACAGTTAGAAAAACTTTGATACCATTTCTAACTAGTTTATGTTGGATCTAAACTGTGCACCTTACTTTGTCCTGTGGGCTGCATGCAGTGACCACTGAGGAGAAACTTGTGTAGCTTTTTAAAATAAACATAATGCCACTGCAGTTAAATGAAACACTGTTCAGAAGGCTGGTGATATCTATAGATGCAGCCACTTTTCAGTCAGCTGGTATATTTGACTTATCTGGTGCAGGTTAAAGAATAGTCATGTTTTTTTCCTGCAGTGCCAGCATGCTTCACCAATATTTACTATCACTTTCCAGCATAAAGGCTGTGATTTTTACAGCTGGCGCAGAGGTAGGTGGAACAGACAATACCACCAGTGAGGGGACTGGAGCGAGCCCAAAGAAAACCTGCACAGTGCTGTAGATGAGCTGGACCCTCAACACACTACTTCTTGATATTCAAAGTTTTTTAACAAATCAAATCAATCAGTTTGTCTTATAAAATTGGTTTAATTCAGAATGTTTTGATTTTACTGATTCAATTAAAAAAAGGTTTGTAAATCAATATGGAATCAAATAAATAAATAAATAAATAAAACATAACTTTTTAATGAGTGATGAATGACAGTGGAAAACATCATAAGCTTTCTGTACCAACCTAAAGGTAAAAAACCTTTTGGTAGAGTGTGAGCAATAAGACACATATATCAAATTACAATTAAGTGTACAAGAAACTTCTAAAAGCAACTCTCACGTGATTACATGATTAGGAATAGAATAATACACAATCTGTTCTTAACTAACCCCCAAAGTTTTTATTCTCAAGCTTATGAGCAGGAGTAAAAGTGAAGGATTTTTAGTCCTGCCTTTCATTAAGTCCAAAATTTTACTTTGATCATTTTATATACATTATATAGAAATATTGAGAATGATGTTTTATATATTTTTCCTGCACTGGTTTTACAGTGTAGAATTCTGGTCTTTCAGTCTCAGGGTCAGCAAAGACAGATGAATAACTGAATAGCTTTGGAGAAAAAAAACACAGTAAACTTTTTCTTTTTTTTTTTTTTAATTGGAGCACAGATCAAAAAAAGTGTTTTCAACTATGTGTAAGAAATATTTTATCTCTAGATTGAGCTGCTGCAGCATCTACAAAAACAGTCCATGTAAAGTTCCAAATAATAAGTAGGTGGCAGCATAAAACAACAAGATGAAACAGGACCTGCACAAAAACCATCAAGATAACTCTGCAGGTCACAGAAAGATTTAGTCACTGGCTAAAGTTCACTGTATAGCTAGTGACTACATTTCCCATAAACCATTTGCTCACAAGGTTACATGAAGATGATACAGAGGGAACAACATGAAGAGAGAATTCATGTTATTAGTTCCAATTTAACATTAAAGACTCAACTACTATTACCAAAATTGCAACATCTCATTAAATGTTCAAATGCAAATTAAAGACTAATTCAACTCTATTGCTTATTATTCTGTCTATGTTATGAGGAATATTTGGAATTACAAAATGCTGTAAATCAAAGGTCCAGTCTATCAGGCTGTACAAGATAAGAATGCATGTATTCTTTGCCTAATGTCTTCTGTCCAGCTATTAGGAGCAGGATGGTTTGCTTGGAAAACCTGTCTATCACCAAAGTCCTACAGTCTTGATCACAGCAAGAGGATTCCTGCTGAGATTAAACTCATGATGATGTATGCGTGCATTGACAGGGTTGCTGGATGACAATGAACATGTAGTCTTGTCAGTTTATGTTCCCACATGGATGTGATCATCACCATAATCCTAAATATGAATATGACCATGAAATATCCCACAGGGATACAAAAATATGTGCCTGATAACCATCACCCATGTCTTTGGCTGACATAGAGCGCCCCCTTGTGGCTCTAGATTTTCAGAAATATGGCTCTCACTTAGCAGACTCCACCTCACTGACAGCATAATAAACCCAGACACTGAGAAAACCTGATCGTTTCTTTCTTCCTGTGTGGTTTATTTGTCCACAGTCCAATTGTTTGTTGCTGATTAAAGCATTAAAAGAGAATGAATTAGGTGAGTTAAGAATGTGCACACATCATTCCTCTGTGTTGTGGTTTTCCCTTTTGTATCTACACCTACTCAGGATTTTGCATTTGTTCTGGCAGCATTAAGTTCAGTTCAGTTCAGTTCAGCTCTGCTGGGCCACTCAACAACATTCAGAGTCGCCCCTAATCCACTCCTGTGTTGTCTTGTCTCTGTGCTCAGGATCATTGTCCTGTTAGAAGGTGAACCTTCAGCACAGTCTGAGCTCCTGAGCGCTCTGCACCAGGTTTCCACTCTGCACTTTGCTCTGTTCAGCTTTCCATCAACCCTGACCAGTCTCCCTGTCCCTGCTGCTGTAAAACACCTCCACAGCCTGATGCTGCCTCCACCATGCTTCACTGTTTGGTATTGGGCAGGTGATGAGCAGTGCCTGGTTTCCTCTAGACATGATGCTCAGAACTGAGGCCAAACAGTTGAGTCTTGGTTTCATCACATCAGAGAAACTTGTTTCTCTCAGTCTGAGTGTTCTGTAGAAGATTCTATATGTCTTTCACTGAGGAGAGGCTTCTGTCTGGTTACTCTGCCACACAGCCCAGATTGGTGGAATGTTGCAGTGATGGTTGTCCTTCTAGGAGTTTCTCATATCTCCCAGACAGGATCACTTATGTTACCTATGATTGTTTAGTTTGATTCAGGCAGCCAGCTCTAGGAAGAGTCCTGATTGTTGCACACTTCCTTCATGTAAGAATTGTAGAGACCACTGTGCTTTTTGTAGCCTTCATTAGATCTGTACCTCATGTCTATGTCTATAGGTTAGCCTGTGTGGCGCCTGCAGCTGTTTTGCCCTTTGGGGCTACCATGTTTGTTTACTTTGGACAAACGCTTGTATCCAAATGTGAATGTTGGATAAAATTACAAGTCTGGAACAAGCACAGTAATTAATCACAATAAGATGTCCATAACAGAAAAGCATTAGATATTCAGAAAGCAAATTAAGTTAAAAAAAAAAAAATCTGATAAAACATTAGTTTGAATATCAGCTATACTGCTTATTCTTTAATGGTCATGCAGGGCTGGTTGAACCTGTTTTCTGCTTCCTCCAGTTGATCCCATATTAACCTAACTGCAACTACTGAAACTGCATACAGCTTTGTAGCAGAAGTTTAAAAGTGAGAGATGGGACACTAATTCTTCATTCAACCTGGGCAAGTACAATCAAAATTATCTGCGATAATTCAGTGCTTCAACCCTCAATATATGGAGCCAAACCAAACTACTGATACTGTTATTGTACAGTACTGTGAAAATTTTCCCTTAAAAAAAAACTGCTAACTACTGGTGGCAGGGTTGTCTTTATCTTACTGTAACTTTAACAGTATCTTGCTGTTGCTACAATCTACAGTTTACTACTGTTTTTGTAAAAATAGCAAAAAACTTTTTACAGAAAAATACTGATGAAAGGATTAGCAGTTTATTACCATTATTTGCACTTAACAAGATGTAATGTATATGTACAGATTTTTTACTGTGAACTGCAGTCCATTTACAATACTGTATACATTATTGCTTAATTAACTGCTAGCAGAAAGGACTACAGAGATATCTCTTTCTAAACCTTGTAATTTGAGAAATTACTCCTTGGCAGTTCTGCTATAAAACACCATGTTTTAATATACTGAATAAACACTGTCTTTGAAATTAAAACTTTTAACTTTTAAGACAAATAACACAGCTTCAAAGTGTCTTTTTAAGCCATGACTCTTTAGGCTATAACTATATATTAATCTTGTGAAATTAAAAAAAACATTCAAGAACATTTAGGACAAATAAGAGAGAGAAAAACAGAGTGAATAACTTAGACTTGACTTAGAGTGTAGTTAAGAGACTAACAGTGTGTGAGTGTGTGTGTCATCTTTTTCTGGGTGACTTCACCTTGTCAAATCTTGAAGGCTCTTTCTGGATTTATCCCACTGACCCACCTGAAAAACAAGAGTTGGTGTGAAAAAAAAAAAGTTTACTAATTGAGATTATAATAATATAAATATTTTATGTGGCAAATATTTCCCCCTACCAACAGCATTGTTCTTTATTAGGGATGTAACGATTAAATCAAATCATGATTCAGTTTGATACTCAATACAGGGTTCATGATTCCATACACTCACAATACATCTATGGATATATGAAGACAGAATGAAAACAAACTAAAATCCTAGAATTGTTATTTATTTCCTCTTAGTGCAAACTGCAAAATTTGAATATACTTCTTATACTATGTAGTATTTATTAGTTTGTTTTTTACTCATATTACTTTCTCTTTCCTAACTGTGTTTTGTGCAATTGTTAAAAAAAATCTTCTCTGGAAGCATTTATGTTTTTCTTACTCTTTTCCTATTCTTTGTGCCTGGAGAAATTTTTATTTCTAATGTGGCTAACCTTCAGCTAAAATATGATGACCAAAAATTCAACTAAACATCAATAAGACATCTTAATAATAACCAAAGCAACCCACAAACTCTGTGTTTTTCTTCTTCTATAGCAGATTATGAGAAAGCCAGACAAAAAAAACAAAAAGGCTGAGACAACATCTTGTCTAGCCATGGACAATGACAGGCTGGGGAAGGCTAGCCGCATTAGGCAGTGAGTTTCTCTGCTTTTCAATTGATTATTTAAAACTAACACAGATAGAAGAAGTGCTCAGATCAGTTAACTGAGTAAGAGTAACAATGCAACAATGTAAACACGTAAAACGTTACATTGTCTCTCTGGCAAAAAAGTTACATGGTGCTTAAAAACAAACATAACAATAACTGTTACATTTAATTTGTTTTTACTTTCAATAGACCAAATTCACGGTACCTTGAGTGTCAGTCTTCTGAGAAAAATAACATCGTGCCACAGTGTGCCTACAGTGCTCACTTTAGCACCCTGTAACTGTGGGCAGCCCACTGTGGGCCCTATCACCAGCATAATTGTGGGGCAATGCCAGCCCTAATGGGCCCTTACGTTCCCCAAATGGGCCCACACCTGCACTACATAGTCCCAGACCTGACCACACCCCCCACCCCCCAACATGGGCCCACACTTGCCCCACATAATTCCACACATGCCCCACATGGATCACCTGCCACCTGTTGGCCCATTCACCTGCCCACTGTGGGCCCCAAATCGGCATGTTTGCTGGGTATGTGTCTCCTAAATGAGAAGAGAATCTGTAAAAAGAAAGACGTGCAGAGGAATACTGAGAAAAAAAGAGGTAAAAAATAAATAAATAAACAAAATATCAGAAAAAAAGATAAGGAATCTGCAACCATTGGTACTGGCTCTGTGAGGCTCTACTTACTCACAGCTGTGATTTGAACATAAATGTAATGTGTAACAGGTATAATATTTACTGTGTCAACCATCTTAGTTTAGCATGTTAGCATAATTAGTAATAAACATATAGCACAGCTAAGGCTGATGGGAATTTGAAGGTGTTTGGTCATAAACTACAGAATTGGACAAATGAACATGTTGATCTGATGACGACACTGAAGTTATTACAGTTTAGCCCTGATCATGAATGTCTGTAACAGATTTTGTGACAATCAATCCAATAATTGTTGAGAAGTTTCACTAAAAGCCAAAAATGGTGCCACTGGTAACACCAGATTCATCCTCACAGAACCAGAGATGTCGGCACAAATTTTCATTACAATCCATCTGACAGTTGTTGAGTTATTTCAGTCTCTAACATTCCTAACAACAACCAAAACAAACAACAACAACTAAAAAAAAAAAAAAAAAATGAAATCCCATATGTACCCTACATATGGGTTCTCCCTGCTCATGTTTGTTTGTTTTTGTTTGGCTTTGGCACTACTGTTGCCTATTGGTGAAATATTTCAACAACTACTGGAATGATTGTTTTGACTCATTACTTTCACTCCACAGTGGAGAAACAGAAAAATACAAGTTTTTGTTAACATTCTCTGTTTTTGACTTTAATGTTTTTAAGTTGCTTGGTTTTTGCAACAGTGTCAGTGAATATCATGGATGTATTATAGAGCTAAATATTGGATCAAAAATGCTGTCCATTCATTCCTATCAGAGTTGTTTGTCTCTGAGGTTTCTGGCTTACAGGTTTACTTCCATGTTATGCAGCCCACTGAATATGAGCAGTAGTTGTACTCCTTTCACGCCTCTGCACGGATCCCCAGAGTGGTCATGTCCAATTTTTTGTGCATGAAACAGTAAAACGTGCAAACAAAATAATGAAATAAGTGTGACAACAGATAAGCTTTCTCTCCAAAAGTGGACACTCAGATGCCCACTTGCTGCAGTAGCTCAGAGGTAGACGCACAGCTGAGCACTGTGAACAGATTATGGAGTTAACTGTGTTGAGTTTGAGTTTTGAACTGCTGGAGCTCTTTAAGATCAAAACTATAGTGTCATAACTGTATCGGACTCTCCTTCACCTCTTTATGCTGAAGACCACCAGACTGAAGAGCTGGTGTGATGGGCACATACCGTGCATTACATTAAACAGCACTACAGAGTGCTGACCAGCTCCTCAGTGTCAGGTGAAGGGGAGACACTTTATAGTTATTTAATGTTAAAAAGCTGTGTATGAACTGCAGCAGTTATCTGAGGTAGACACGCAGGCAAAGCAGCATGAATCAGTTTGCAGACTGATTTACATTCTCAAAATGACTAATTAATGTAGGCTACTATGTAGGCTATTTAACTGATGTAATTAACCAATGTTGTCTTGCTAACTAATGATCAGCTTAACACTGAAGTAGGTGCAGTGCACTTCATGCTCAGAAGAGAAAGCCTGTCTGTTATTATGGCTCTCAATATATATACACTTATCTTGTGCGCATTACATATCTACTATTTCGTGCGCACCTTTTTGAAAAAAAATTGAGGCGACCGAGGCTTCATAGCTCTCTTGTCTATTGAAGTATATTTTCCTAAACACAATATAACCTTTACGTTGTTAACGTCTGTATAATTATCTATCGTCGTTTGAGTTTAGTTTAGTTGAGTGTCACGCGGAACCTAAATTTGTACGGAACGTGTTGCTTGACGGACGCAACACAGCGCTACACGTGGACAGTGAAGATTCGTTGCGGATTCGTTGTTGGAGGGTTTTATAATCCACGTCCACTCCCCTGACTGGTCTGGGATGATACGTAGTGTGCAAACGGAGTGGAAGTGGGTTGGGAGGGGAGGGGGTGTGTAAGGGGTAGTGCAGTCTATGAGGAGGACCAGTGACTCAAACCGTGAATACATTTCCTGTCTCTGAATTTTATGGTTCTCTGTACCACATTTCCCATAATCCCCGTTGCCTCTTGAGCCCTCCCCTTTGCTGGCATCCGAACATGATAGAAGAGATTTTCCTGTCGGCCTCAGGTTGCCTGGAACTCTGCATTGCAGATTCCAGGAGAGGTGGCCAGTCTTTCTGATGATGAATACATAATGATTTATATAACATGATGCTATATGCAGCAAATTTAAGCTCATCACTAAAATGATTATTAATACACTCAGTCAGTACCAAAGCTCACAAAATCCTTCAGACACATAACAATCAAGTCCAGAGATGTAGACAATATAGATCACAGAGCAGACAGACCCTCCCTCTGTGCGGTCAGCTGGCCAAGCAGCTACGCCCTAACACTATAACACTGCTGCTGTATTTTTGTAACATAATATCCTGTGGTAGCAGGGTGGGTGGATGCATCCTGGACTTCCCCTGGACCATGCTGATCATCATGTTTTATACAATGTGAGGCTGTGACTGTGCATAGCTCAGGAGTGTCTGTCCAGCTATATAAGTATCAAGTGGACTTCACTGTGTTTTCATTCTTACATGTCTCTTAAAGGCACATTACTCATGCTGAGTGATAAAAAAAATCAAAGGAGGGATGTATTTCTCCTTCTGTATTATTCAAAGGCAGGACAAATATTTAGTATGTATTTATCTGGCTAATGTTACTTATGTAAATATGGCATATTAGAAAGACCACAATACAGAAACAACACAACCTCATTTCCTCCCACCAAGACTTCATTATTTACTTGCCTTAATGATGGGACAATTGCTGGTTACATGTGGTGAAAAACAGAGCAGCAAGACTTCTTACAAACACTCAATGTAGGCAACACATTACTCTGGAATTTTAATTCATATGTACAAATCAACTAAATCAGACCAACACAGCTAAAACAGCAGCAGGTAGGCAACTGCAAGTAGGCCTAATGCTAATAATTTAAAGTTACAATATGCACGTTCTGGAAATCAAGCCAGTGCTAGCATTAGACTCAAAAATCACCAACCACCAAGCCTCAAATTGTGTCACACAAGCTGCTAAAGGCAAGCAAGAGCTAAAGATTACAGTGTTGACAAAACTAAAAACACAATCTGCAGCTTAAATCAGCTCACTTTAAACTTCTGTGTTAGTTTTGTAATGGTGAAGTGTTTTGAATTCTCTACCAATCCAGTGGGTATTGTGGTATTTAGACATGTCCACTATGCCAAATGACAAACAAAACATGGTTTCGCAGGAGCAATGTTGAAATAGTTAAAACTGGCCATGCCATACATAGTTATCTACTGAGTAAGTGTCAGTGAGGGGGTGATTTCATACACAGCAGAACTGAGGTGTCAGTTACTGAACTACGCTGAACTAGTTAACTCTGTAAATTACAGATAACAGATGGGAAAACAATCGAATCAGTTCCAGTCTTAACCCAATTTTGACCAAATAGTAATAATAATTAGTAATAATTTTGGCTCCATAGGGGAGAACTGGGTACAATGTAGTGGTTAAGTGTTTCTCATACAGTATATCTAAATTATAATTCAAAGATCAGCTATCACCTATATCCAAAAGTTTCTTCCACCATCCAATGCTGTACAGAGTCTATTCATTCAGTTTCTTTCCCAGCTTAGCCATTGTATTTTCTGGCATCTTTGACAAAGCTATGTCAGGGTGTAACCTGCAGTCAAACAAACATAGTTTGTCCTGACACACTTTGATCATGTATAATGTGTTTCTATAGCCTGAAAGGGCTGTGGTTTGCAGCAGAATGTGATACTGGCTGTATATGATAGCACTGGGAGTGTGTAACCTGATATTAGAATGAATCAGTGGTTCTCTCAGCAGACATACTGTACATGAGCCTAGCTGTTCCAGTCTAACACCTGTCCACCCTAATAGCCCCTACTCCACAATAACTATAACCAGACCGCACACTAAATGTACATTCTCCCAGCCGGTGCATTATTGTGCTCAAAATGAATTTCAGTTTTAATTGAAAATGCAAATGTTTGTCTGTGCCTGCATACTTGACAATATTGCATTTGATATGGTGCAAAACAAAATTTCATATATTTGTACTCTCACCTGATTTGTTTTTAACTCTGACCTGTATTTTACAGTACATTAATGCTTCTTTTTCACCACCAGCTCATTGTTTACTCCAGTGATTCCCCTGGAGTGGCACAGGCCATAACCATGGCGGAATTTGTGGAGCAGAACAAAATTTGAATGACCATGATTCATTAGGAAACAATACCTATTAGATTTATTCAGACAGCAAAATTTGTTAAAACTGCATCTAACTGCACTTTGTGTACATACTGGTGCTATTAGATGTTAGGTGGCTTTTAATGGTTCAAATTAGATGCTAGATTTGGAGTCCATCACTGATATTTCACTTGATGCTCTGTTTTACACATTGTAAAGTGTTCAGACTTACAACAGTGAGAGTCACTGTAAGGACCTTGCTATAGCTTAAAACCTGGAAGTGTGAAATACTGCTGGTTCATTTAGTCAGTTGGTGGTTTTCCCAGTTATTTACATTCAGAACATTAAATGGAAATTCAACAGTTGGTAAAAAATTATATCCACTGTGGTAAAAAAGAAAAAAAAAAAGAAAAAAAAGTTTGACATCAATGCTTACATTTTGGGATTAAAGCTTCCCACAGCAACATCTTTTACATTTCAGCAATTATATGATGGAAATAGTCCACTTCTATGACTATATTCCTCTCTACCAGATTTTCTTCTTATTAGACAGTGACTGTGTAAGTTCTAGTTTTCCTAAGTGGATGCTTTATGATCAAATTACATCAGTGATGTCACAGCTAATCTTGTTAAAGCATTATAACATCTGAGCAGGATGGATGTGGGTGTGTCTATCTCAGCAGCATCTGCTTCCTTTTTGTAATATTGATCTGGCTGCTGGAGGCTGAGTGCCGAATGCTGCAGTGTCCTGAGAGATGCTGAGTCATGGGAAACAGCACTGGTTCAACAGTGCCTCACAGAGAGACACTGCATGTTACTGTGCCCCATCATGAGGTACTGTATTCATAAAAAGCATCAAACAGCAAAAATCCCCTCCCAGTGCACTAAAAGCTTTTTCATGCATTAAGCTCCAGCAGACCGGCTCAAGCTGTCACTACAAACCACTCAATGCAGACACTTCATCCTCCCAAAGAAAGAGGTCAATGAATAATTGATCAGTTATAGCACAAAGGCAACTGACTGCAGAGAAACACAAGCGATTTAGATCAAAGAGAATATCCACCAAGTCCTGAGGCTGCCTGTAAAATACTGGGATATATTTTACCTGTTAGACAGTAAAATTAGTTAGTTAATCTAGTCAGTATTAGCAGAGTTATAACAAGGACTTTAGAAATAGTTCAGTAGTTCATGGATCCAAATACCCACAGCAGAACACCACAAACAAAAAAAGTCACTAGACAACATTTTACATTTTATTTATATATTTAACAGTTTGTGTAACTGTTTTATTATATTCTGTGTAATTTTCCATTAATTATGATCTGATGATGATACTATGTCTAAAACAGTCTAATTTAGTCTGAACAAGACAGTGAGTGTACAGCCATACTGACAGCTTTGTGAGGCTGTAGTGCTTTGAGCTAAATGCTAATGTTAATATGCTAACATGCCAATGCTAATATGTGGCAGGTATAATGTTTACCATGTTCATTTTTGTTAGTGTCTTGTTAGTGTGAAGTGTTATGGAATCACCAAAGTGAATTTCTTTCTTAGAGGGACATGAATGTGTATACCAAACACCATGGCAGTCTAAACAATAGATGTTGAGACATTTCACTAAAACACAACATGAAAGCAGCACCTCTTGAGCTGGTGGGGAATTCAGTGATCTCAGGAGCATGGCATTGTCCCTGTTCATTTGCTGAAGAGTCACCAGACCCACTATATTTCCCTGCTACAGATAATAATGATTATAATTACATATCAGCTGTTACAGGGTTCCAGTCATCTTCCCATTTTAGGATAGTTTTGCCAAATAATCTGAAGGCATGGGATTACAATGCATGGTACCTGAGCATACTGTAGGGCAGTCTGCCCAGATGTCTGCAATTTTACTCTACGATATTGGCAAACACACTTGAAAAGAACAAGGCTGAATGTAGAGAGGGGGGTAGTGCTGCAATACAAGCTAGCTGGTCATATTTGCTGGTATCCTGACTCATCCTCTCTGACATACCTCTATCATGGAACAGAGCACGCCTTTGTGTGTCAGATTACTATGCACACAGAGACTATGAGCGTGACCTACATACTGTATGATTGTATTGCAGTGATGTTCCTGTAAAAACACCCCTGGCCCAGGCTGAGTGACTATGAATCCATAATGACACAATTTAGATTTACTGTGACACTCCCAATCCATTACTATTCATGCACATCCAGAAAGCCTTTACTTGTCTACACAAGAACCAATCTACACATGAACATGTGCGAGCTACAGGGTTTTTTCTTCATATATTGAGTGAGTAAGCCTCTGTACAATATGTTCAAACCTTGCATGATGCTGCATTATATTCATAGTTTAACTTCAGAATCAACCATGACTCTCTAAGATTCTCTGTCTGAGGTGGAAAATAAACTGAGCCCCGCAGATAACATCCTGCATTCAGACTGCAGGGGAAACAGTTTACAAAACTACACACTAGCTCACCCATGTCCATAAACCGAACCACAGAAAGGAGAACTAATCTGTGAAAACAGCTGCTGTTAAGCAAAGCTGGGATGAAAAACTGTACTCTTAGGCCCAAGAAGCACATGACTGAAAATCACTGCTACAGCTACAACAGATATGCTAACTCTTGTTAGGACAGTTTCCGCTGGTGAAATGTCTGTTAAACTGGACCATAGTGTTCTGATGGTCAGCCACGAACACTGTAGCTACGATGCAGGCACCTAGGACTGCTTTCCTATAACTCATCAAATCCGTTGTCTGGCGGAAAAACAACGTTCTAATGACTGTAACAGAAGCTGTGGCGTGACAGTGAAATGCTGAAGAAGAATTGAATGTCTGTGTCGTACATTTATTCCGCCATCATGAGGGAAGTAGGCCAACGTCTACAGATTACACGTTAGTCACACGTTTGAGATGAATGTGAGTGACGGGGGGATTTGACCAATGGCAAATACGCATTTGAATATTTGATTGGTTTAAATCTGTGTCTGTAAAACATGCTTTCACGTATCAGCCAATAGCCATTCGATCTGAGGAGTAAAGGGCGGGTTCAATGATAGTATAAATATACGGTTGCGCCGTTGAGCACGCACATAAAGAAAGCCAAAGTCATTCGTCTAAAGGTATACTCTACCTCCAGAAAAAATGAGGGAAATCGTGCATCTTCAAGCCGGCCAGTGCGGAAACCAGATTGGTGCCAAGGTTTGTTAAACTGTATTTGTATTTTGAAGACTAAGCTGAGTTGTTTAATGTAGAAATACCGTATTTCATGCTCTTGGAGCCGGTGCTTCGTGACCATACGCGTCCCAGAAACCACACCCTGGGAATATGATTGTGTCCTACTTACCTAAAATCGCATATAACGTTAAATCTAAGCCTAATGACTTTTTGGGACGTCTTTAGGATGGTTATGTGGTGTCGTCTAGACCAATGAAAACAATTTAAACTAATTTATGCACATCGTTAAATTTATGTCGAAATCATGTAGGCCGTCTAATGTAAGTTAACGAACACGTTAGAAACCGGTAGAAATCAGTTTGAATAGTACAGATGGAATTTAAATTGACAATGTGTGGTGGCTCAACTGAGCCATTGTTCCTCAGCAAATGTTAATTCAGAGCGAAAAACGGAAGTGAGGATTGCCGATTACAAAATTACCAAGCGCCGTTATCCTGCAACGTTATATGAACAATTTGATTGTATATGCATTGATAAAGCCTAGTCATTCCATTTTGTCGAATTAAACTGAATTTTCTTCGGATGATAAAATAGTTCTCGGCTCACTGAGGCCTACTTGGCAATGCTCTCTGAACTGGGCCCGGCTTTTGCCTGGAGTAGGCGGCGTTGGCGGTTAGTGACGTAGCAAGGAATTTTCAAATTCATAACCCATGAGTCGCAACCAATAGGGGGTCAGGCCGCGCGCGCCGAAGGCGGTATGGCGGGAAATCAAGTTTCAATCGTTAATTACTTTAAGTAAACAGAGAATTAAACAAAGTAGTAGTTATTAAATAAAACTGTCTCCAAGCACTAACAGAGGTTTGCATACTTTAACAGTTTTGGGAGGTGATCAGTGATGAGCATGGTATTGACCCAACGGGTACGTACCATGGTGACAGTGACCTGCAGCTTGACAGGATCAATGTCTACTACAATGAAGCCTCAGGTAAGTCAAAAGCAGCCTTAATTATAATTTATTTTAATGTTTGCACACTGTATGCAAACATTTTTCCTTACTTTTTCTGATAATTTTTTTCTTTTTTTCTTTTTTTTTTGTAGGCGGTAAATATGTGCCCCGTGCTGTTCTGGTTGATTTGGAGCCAGGGACTATGGACTCTGTGAGGTCTGGACCTTTTGGCCAGGTCTTCAGACCAGACAACTTTGTTTTCGGTAAAGTTTATTTTAATATTGCTTGCATTGTTGAGAAATTTCCAGCCGTGTACATGAAGCACCCTGTGGTCTGTGGAGCTTAATCATGATTCTTGTCTTACAGGCCAGAGTGGTGCTGGCAACAACTGGGCTAAGGGTCACTACACTGAGGGTGCAGAGCTGGTAGACTCGGTCCTGGATGTGGTGAGAAAAGAGGCAGAGAGCTGTGATTGCCTGCAGGGCTTCCAGCTCACACACTCCCTGGGTGGTGGTACAGGCTCTGGTATGGGGACCCTGCTCATCAGCAAGATCCGCGAAGAGTACCCTGACCGAATTATGAACACCTTCAGCGTGGTGCCTTCCCCAAAAGTGTCAGACACAGTAGTTGAGCCCTATAATGCCACACTCTCAGTCCACCAGCTTGTAGAAAACACAGATGAGACCTACTGCATTGACAACGAGGCCCTATATGACATCTGTTTCCGCACCCTCAAACTCACAACCCCTTCATATGGTGACCTGAACCACTTGGTCTCTGCCACCATGAGCGGTGTCACCACCTGCCTCAGGTTTCCCGGACAGCTCAATGCTGACCTGCGCAAATTGGCTGTAAACATGGTGCCATTCCCCCGTCTGCACTTCTTCATGCCAGGCTTTGCTCCCCTCACAAGCAGAGGCAGCCAGCAGTACAGATCACTCACTGTGCCAGAGCTCACCCAGCAGATGTTCGATGCCAAGAACATGATGGCTGCTTGCGACCCACGTCACGGCCGCTACCTGACTGTGGCCGCCATCTTCCGTGGCCGCATGTCCATGAAGGAGGTGGATGAGCAGATGCTGAATGTGCAGAACAAGAATAGCAGCTACTTTGTTGAATGGATCCCCAACAACGTCAAGACTGCAGTCTGCGACATTCCTCCACGTGGCCTCAAGATGGCTGCCACCTTCATTGGCAACAGCACAGCCATTCAGGAGCTGTTTAAGCGCATTTCTGAGCAGTTCACAGCTATGTTCAGGCGCAAAGCTTTCCTCCACTGGTACACCGGTGAGGGTATGGATGAGATGGAGTTCACAGAGGCAGAGAGCAACATGAACGACCTGGTCTCCGAGTACCAGCAGTACCAGGATGCTACTGCTGAGGAGGAGGGAGAGTTTGAGGAGGAGGGTGAGGAGGAGCTGGCTTAAAAGTTCAGTTTTTACAACGCTCTGCTGTCTTTTCTCTGCAGTGAAATGTAACGTTCTAAGTCTTTCCCAGTCTTCAGTGTTCTGTCTGCTGTTCATGTTAATAAAAATTCTTCTGCGTATCTGGTATTCCCTGGTTTTAATTCATGTGTTATAGCAATCTTCTGACTTCATAATTATGTACAGGTTAACCTAAGAGTAGAACAAGGTTTATATGAGCATATACACTAAACTGCATGAAGTTATACAATACATTTGAATAATTGAGCTCAGGTATGTCAGAGTGGATCTACAGAGTGCATAAACTGCTGTTGTGCCACTGACACAATATGAATTTACACAGCAGTTAACTTTCAGAGTTTGATATTTATTGTGAATAACAAAACACTGCCATTTGACAATGCAGTTACAGCTAACATTTCAAGGCTCTGACAATGTAACTAAACCATTAATCCAGTTCATTTCAGCCTGGTCAGGCTGCTGTATAATCCATCTGACTACATGTAGACTTTGTGACCAGCTGATGTGGAGCTCAGAACAGATTCTTAATACCAGATTACCATTCATATACCACTGCACAAACATTTGTTACTCAGTTTTTGCCATCATTTGACTCAATGCTCCTTATATTAGTTTATAAGGAGTTTAAATATGTCTTATCTAAATCATCAAATATTAAATAAACAATGTGAATCACACTTAATAAGTATGGGTTTTTAACTGACAGAATTGAAAGAAACAATAAAATGCCCTGCAGATACTTAGATGTGGTGGCACATCCTTGGAGAGTTTCTGGTTGTGGTCACTAGGTGGCAGTGCTGGCTAAACCATTCGTTTCCACATGAAGTAGGTGAGAATGCTTATGGCCAAAGCCAGCAGTGTCCAGCAGCACAACTTCTTCACCTGGCCCTCCAAGTCCTGCTTCTCTCCAAAGCGTAACACAAAACCACTCTGTCAGAAACAAGTATGTATGTGAACGTTTCAAATGAAATCAGTCTTTATAGAATATACAGTGATGATAATATGTAAGGTACACCGTTACAATTGCAATTAAAACAGTATGAAGGTAGTCTTCATTTCCAATGCAGCAAGAGATTCTCATCATTTAGGAGAGCAATGGAGAAAGTCCAAAAATGACTTTTTAAGTAGTATTTTCATTTCCTAATTTAGTGTGTGGAAACCAGTTAGGCATTGTTTAATTTAATTATTTTTATTATTTAATTGTTGTTTTGTTTTTTCCAGAAATGAAAATATCTTTTGTTTGTTAAGTGTCTTGCACAGATCATTTTTGATACAACTTCAAAAAAATCAATATAAACCAACATTTTTAATCACAGTCTTGTTTGAAAAAAGATGTTGATGTACAATATCCCAGGATGCACAATTTCAAGGGTCCCTAAGGCCCCAGTCTCACAGTTGACTGTAGTCAGTTGTATAACTGAAAATTGATATGATGATATGCACCACTAATGCTCAGTATGAAGTGAAATGATTGGAGCCTTATTGCAGCATTTTTTACTAGGTGCCTATGTCAAAATGTAACTTCATGACCATTTACTATTGTGCTTAAATGCTGCATATTCCTAAACTAATGTATGTTTTTATGAAGTTAACACAAACTCACTGACCCACAGCAAACCAGGGGTACAAAGGGGAGCAAATACAACAGTAAAGTTCCATAACTAAAGCAGCTGTCACAGCTTTACCTTGGAAACAGCCACTGTCCAGATGTAAGAGGGTTTGACCAGAACACAGATGGACAGAGGGATTCTCTGTTTGCTGCCCTGAGCTTCTGAAATATGTAGAACTGAATAGCTTCCAATAGACAAAGAGTGGTGTTTAAAGGGGCAGTTAAATCTATTTACTAATCACAGGGAAAACTACACAACCTGTGAGAACAGCTGTGTCATGTTCTCAGTTCTGATTGACATCACATTAGTATTCTCTGCTTCAGTGTGGAAAATAAAAATTTGTAACAGGTCTGTTAAAGTGAGGACCATGGAGTCTGAAAGGCACACTGGACACACGAGGACTAAAAATCTCAGCCTCTGTTGTTTCAAATGAATACATTGTTAAAAGTATGTCTTCCCTCAAGGTCCCTGACGTTTGAAGTGCAATATTTAATCACTGCAGTGGCCTTTTAAGGCTACCTGGCAGTCACTGTTGTTTGACACGATGGAGCAGGGTTGTGTGGGTTTGGGTTATTTAGAAATATAAAATCTAAAATGGGACTGTGGCTGCTTAAAAGTGGGTGTAGATATTCACTTGCTTACCCATCCTCCCTTGTCTCGTATTTCAGGGCAGATGACCCTCTCCACATAGGCCCCCACACACTCCTTCAGCTGGGGCAGGACCACCATCATGCCCCTCTCATGGCAATGCAGAGCCATCTGGCCAGCCAGCACATACACAGACAACACTGCACTCCAGGCCAGGTCCCTGCGGTGTCCCCCAGGGACAGGGGGAAAGAAGTGCTCATCAAGGATGCTCATGAGCGTGGGGCAGGCTGTGTTCTCCGTCACATCCTGGAAGACGCGAGGCCAGCGCCTGAAGAAGATGGGGAAACGGTTTAGGAGTTCATCTCCGGCGTGGCGCAGGGCTGCAGTGCAGGCTGTGGGGGCAGGACCCATGGTCCCATCAGCCCCCCCTGTGGTTACATAGTCTATATAGTCATGGGCCATCAGAAAAGCCTCTCTCACCAGCAGATCAGGACTGTTCAGACCCAGTCTGGCCTGAGGCTCCTCTGACTGACACATGGTCACCTCAAACTGCCACTTCACTGAACACAGAGCTGGATTTTCATTAGGCCACAGCTGACAGCTCTGTTTTAAGCAGCGTGGACATTCTCAGTCACATCAGTCTGTCGTGGTGGTGTAGGGATACTGTTAATGTGAAATTCAAAAACTTACATTAGTATAGGGAAGAGGGGAATAAACATGCATACTGCAGTGTAATGTCCGATAAGGATATAAAGTATTCACAACTCACCTCCTCTTCAGTAAGATGAACACACACCAATGCTAAAGGAACAGCCAACAGGTGACAGAGAGGAGTGTGTCTGTGTGTGTTGCAGTCAGACTGGGTCACCCAGTCCCCTCGTCAGCTAAATATAGAGCCCTTGTTGGAAACTGACACTGATCTCCAACCTCATACGCACAATCATAGCTGTTCATGACACACATCCCCATTCCAATGCAAGCAGTGGCACTAAATAAAGAGCACAGGGAACCTGCAGACTGAGGAGAAACAGGTTAGCTTTACAGTGGAGGAGCATGTTTTTGTGGGAGTTACAGCAGATGAGAAAAATCAGAGACAATGCTGCTGGTGGTTTACAGTTTTCAAAGAAGTAGTGAGGTTTAACAGTATGCATACAATCAGAATGTCTTACATGAGAATATGAAACCTTTTCTGTGATGACTTTTTTCATTTGTTTTTGTCATATATGACCACTATGGTGCATTTATCTGTCTTTATTTATCAACTGCATTCATATACAATTCTGTCATATTTTCACTTATGTCACACACGTCATAATGACAAATGACCAGTGGTGGAAAGTAACTTACACTTTGATATGGTTGTACTTGAACTTGTACTTCACTATTGCCATGCTATGCTACTTCATGTGTCTACTCCTCTGTATTTGAGGAGACAATGTTTTCTTTCCCCTTCATTTTTAATCCATGCATTTATTTGGCAACTGTAGTTACTTTACATGTCATACACAAGACATGTAAAGTAACTACAGTTGCCTTCCAACCAAGACACCCAACCAGAGAGAAGGCAAGAATAAATACTAGTAGGTAAATAAGTCAATTGCAGAACAAAATTTTTTAAAAGTATTATTTATTTTCCCCTCATAATTTGTGACATCAACCACATAATACCTGTTGTGGGTTGCTCCTCACTATTACCTGAACACAGACATGGCATGTTAGTTATTAAGGCTGGTTGATAACATAGAAGACATTTTGACATGTCACTGTAGGAAAAGTACATGTGTAAACAGTCAAATGAATTCTGGCTGAAATCCATTGAGTTTCTTCAGTTTAAGTGTCCTGATATTATTCATTTATAGAACAGAGCCAATGTTAAAACACCTGCACTTTTCCTAGTATGACATTAAAATGTCTGCCAAAAGAGTACAGCATGTCTATAGTTGAGGCACATTCAGCCTTTGCTGCTCCACAGATTGGTGCATCTTTTTTTCTTTTTTCTACTTATAAGGCCATTTTCATAATTAACTTTATTAACTCATACTGGACCAAAGTTCAGCCAGATCCCTTAATGACATAGATCTGAATTAGAATTTTAATTTGATGTTCATTCATGGTCCTGAAAAAACAGACTATAGATAAAGTATATAATTGGTTAAAAAAAAAAAAAAAAAAAAAGTAGTTCCAGTGAAACCTGTTGACCATGTGTTCTGTGAAGTCAGAGTACAAATGAAACCTCATTCACATTCTGGATGCAGAAATTTAGTCACAGATTTATTGGATTGGATTTATTTGTTCACAGTCAAATCTGGACAAATAAATCCAAAATCATCTGGATTGGGAAATGCCACTTCACACGAGTGAGTGCTGCCACACTTGTATTTCACCACATGGGAGCAGTAATGTATTACTACATAGACACTACCATTCATTTACCATTCTGTGTGCATGTGTGTATGTTTTGGGGAGGGAGGCTTCAGCTGTGGCAAGCATTTAGACATAAATGCAGGCTAATTAACTCTTCCCACATGTTTATCAGTAACCTTATCTATAAATGAAAAATGTATGTAAATGCAAGCATGAAGAGCCATTGTAATTAAATTCCAGTAAATGTTTTTAAATAGGATATGCATATTAGAGTTCTCCCATGGATGAACTCATTGTCCTCATAGAGTTACCTCACCTTTTATTTTATGAACTGGCTTATGTGTCATATGGGGATCAATCAAGTGCTCTGTGTATTGCATTTATGTTCGTTGTTAATATGCTGATTTATAGCAGAGCAAAGACATGATCAAGTGGTACCATTAGTGGCTCTGTGTTCTCTGGCCATCTGGCACAGCGTACGTTTTGAATGTGCATGGGAGGGAAGATAAGGCTAACCATCCAGAAAGAACCCTAACCTACCCCCTTCACACACACACACACACACTACTTCAGATGTACTATCAGGGTGTGTGTGTAAAATGTCTACCTAGTTGTTCCTCATTGCTGAGCCAGGGAGCAGGGGAAGTGACATGGTTGATAGAGGCTGATATCAGGCCTCTCATATGTTCATGTGGCAACATCTTCAAGGAGGGGAAACTTCCTGACTCCTGTAAAGAGTATTTTCATGTGTGTACAGTCGCATTAGTAACAAAGGTGCAACATTAACAAGAAACTGTAAGTCACTGTTGCTACTTGACACCATGGATTTTGAGTCAGGGGGGCTCCCACTGCCCTACTTCTGCTCAACACCCACTGCTCCAATTGTTATTATTATTAGTAGTAGTATTACCATTACTTCTACCATTACACTTGCTATTATACTTTTCATTGACATGTGGAACTTGCATTGCACTCAACCCAACTGGTCAAGACAGATGGCTGCCCACCCTGAGCCCAGTTCTGCTCCAGGTTTCTGCTTCTTAAAAGGAAGTTTTTTCTCGTCACAGTCTCCAGGTGCTGCTCATGGTGGGAATTCTTGGATCTCTGTAAATAATAAAGAATATGGTGCCTGTTATGATTTGGCTCTATATGAATAAAAGTGACTTAACTGACTTATTGATGAGAAGGCATACTGTTTACCATGTTCACCAGTTTGGCATGTTAGCAAGATAACCTTTGCAAATGAATGCTAAACACAAAGTACAGCTGAGGCTGATGGGAATGCCATTGGTTTTGCAGGTACTTGTCCATAAACAAAAATGTTGGGCCAACTGAAATTTTAGCTTTAATTTTAGCTGCGTGTGTGTACCAAATATCAACCTAATGGTGGCAGGAGAAAAATTCAGGGGACGTTTGGATTCATCATCTGGAAACCACATGTGTACCAAATGTAATGGCAATCCATCCAGCAGTTGTTGAGATATTTCAGTGTGGACTACAGAGCTGGACTCACTGGACAGATTAACCTGCTGGCGGTCCCAAGGGCAAAAATTTGTTGTTGTGCCCTTATTGACCCCCTGTACACGGCAGCTTCATTATTACGAGAAACAACACCTTGTGCTCTTGAGCTGAATCACTTGGCTGAGATTAATCAGCAAAAGTTACAATGATTAATTGTTTAAATTCTTGTTTATATTCTAGTAAACTCAGTATCTTTAATGATGAATATCATGATCAGCTTCGGTCCTACAGTACTGCTATGCTGGATAATTCTTGTCCCAGCAAAATCCTAAACACATTTACAACTAATCAAAAATTCAACTGAACAATCTGGGGTTTTAGGGGGGTCTAAGGTCCCTGACCCTAACCTTAATCCTCTGTTGGCTGGTTGGTCATCAGACTTGCTTTTAACTCAGCTTTTAATCCTCTCTTCCTTTTGAATCATAGTCTTTTTTCTCCTTATGCTTAATTCAAATTTAAGGAAGAAGGAAAAGGTAAATGAATAAGTACATTATCAATGTCAATTCAGCAACAAAGCTTTAACCTTGGATCGGTTGATAGTAGTTTCTCCTTACAAAAAAGGAGTTGATAAAGGCCAGAAAGACATGTATGGGTGGATACCATTATCATGATTCACACACCCCCATTAATGAACATAATTGTTCCATTTGTGTTTTTCTACATCCCTGCTGAGGTGTTTTTGTCAGTACATATCTGCTCCAGGACACCACACATCTAACACACAGAGTATCTGCTTTAATTTAATCAAAAGCATTACAACCCCCTCTCACTTAATGGAGAAACACAATGCAAATGGAAGAGTTGCAGAGGAGTTTTTAACTGAAGGTGACAGTGATCAGTGAGATCAAGCGTGCATTGCTACAGAACAAATTTAACCGTTCTGCAATGCAGGAACAACACAGTCGTTGTTCTGCTGAATGAAACAATGCAGTGCGTGTGTTTGCCTGTTATCTTTAAGCAGCATAAGAGTATCGCTCGCTCTCAGGAAGTGGCTTATCATCATCTACACAGAAGTTGAAATGCACTTTGAAGTTCCTACCCATTGCAAAAAAAGAAGGCTTCAATAAAAGCTGCAAGGTGACAGAGAAAGGTTGAACAAGGCAGACAGATGAAAACCGACCTCCCCCTGCTCCTCCCCACCAACCTGCAGTCAAACAATCGCAATCTCCACGCCTCTTTGTTCAGGACTCCCATCAGCTTCACAGTGGGAGGTGTGGTCAGAAAAAGGAGGAAATTGCTCTGAATTTGTGGGTAATTGAAAACACCTATATCCCCCTGTGTCTCCATCGCTACCTGCTTTAAAAACCTCCACACCCCTTCTTCTTCCCTGGCGCCCACCTTCTATACCAATACACTCCTAATGGCACCCCTTCCCCATCCTGTCCTCCATCTCCCACTGCACTGAATTGATGCAAACGATTGTGCGCCCATTTGCTGTCTGAAGGAGAGGTGACCCACTTGTGTGGTTTGCTCACTGTCTCCTGCCCCACCTTCTCCCAATTGCAGGTATTGATGCCCCGCCATTGTTTCCCCCCTGCCCAGGGGGTGGAGTGGTTTGTGGGAAAATTGGGGGACCCCTCAGGTGTTTGATGGCTTTTATCGATTTGAACCAGACTCTCAGGCTCCCATTTAACCCTCTGCTACACTGCACAAGCTTTTAAGATAGCAGCTGTATCTGCAGAGGCCGCTGTTGTTAAGTGGGATTATAGTGTTCTACTAATGCATAAGCACAGGTTTTTTTCTCAGGTTTTTTATGTATGGCTGATCAATCTAGGAAAATATGGCATTTCTGCACCTCAAACTAAAGCCACTCAACTTTTAATTGCTTCTCATTAATTGCAGCATCTGTTATAGTAAGAAATAACCAACCTCCATCTTTCTTATAACACTTAAATTACAGTATTTAAGTATTTTAAGGACACCAAAAGTTTTACCTTTACGTAATCTAGAAAGTAATGTTGATGATGCATGTTATGTAATTGTAACTGTTTTAAACTCCAGCCAAATTATTCTTTTATTATGTTTCATTAAGGGTGGCAGAGTGGTGCAGTGGTTAGCACTCTTGCCTAACAACAAGAAGGTTCCAGGTTCAGGGCCTGGTCCAAATTATTGGTGACTCTAAATTGCCTGTGTGAATGGTTGTTCATGTATATGTGTTGGCCCTGTGATGGACTGGTGATCCATACAGGGTGTACCCCGCCTCTCGCCCAATCTCAGCTGGGATAGGCTCCCGCCCCCCTGCGACTCTTAACGGATAAGTGGTATAAATAATGGATGGATGGAAGAATGTTTCATTAACCTATGGTATTTCATTAATCTATTTGTACAGCTTGAGTTACTATATATGGACAGTAGATTAGAGCTAAAGCATAAAACCAATTTGTTAAGGTTTTCTAAAAAATAAAAAAAAAATGAGGGTACCCAAAGATATTGTTTCGTGGCCACTGAAATAAAAAACACCTCGCTTTTTGCTCACATTGAACACAGGTCTTGCTGATCAGTGTCAGGCAATCTTTCCTAAAGGCCCCTGTATATTATGCAATAACAGTGATCTTGCAGGTTCACTGATGTCACACTTTGTGGTTGCTCAAGTAAAATCTTGGTTGTCAGTCTCAGTAATAATCTCAACAAGATCCACTTAGAAGCTTTTGCAGAGCTTTCAGTCACATTTCTTGGTCTTCATCACCGAATTGAACAGGCTCAGGTCATCACAAGACCTAAGATGTGGTTTGAAGCTCTGAAAAAAATGGACCTTCAAGTTTATATTTTGTTGCCACACAAATGATTGCTATGGTCTGGAATTAACTTTCATTCTAAATCTCCTTTTGTGGCACTGTATGATCTTTATTCCTAAAAAGCCTTTAAAAAAAAAGATAAAAAGAAAACAACTTTTCAACGCCAAACCTAGAAGATCTTATCACCTTGTCTTAACAATGTCAGTTTAATTATATCTTGCTGCTCCTTTACATTTTTTTCTCACAGGAAGTCAGACTTTCCAACTTTCTTAAATAAAAATTTGAGCAGCAACACAGCCACACAGCTGAAAACACAAATGCTTGCCATTTACAGAAAGTCTAACTTCAATAATCCAAGGAAAAAAATGTCAGAGTACCAGACACGCCGACTGATCTCTGGGATGTGCAGAGCAAAAACAGCAGTAATGAGTGCTTAGCACCAAACATGGAGATAAAAGGGGAAAAGAGAATACAACAAGGAACTTGCAGATTACCGCTCTAACAGCCTATTGAGATGTAGAACAATCAGCAGCAGCGTGATGCAGTTGGGGCGTACAGAAATAGAGCTTTAGAGGTTGTTGTGTTCATTGTTGTGAAGAAGAGACGAGGTGAGAATTGACTCTCCAGTGCAGAGAGCAGGCTCTCCATGCCAATAACCAGCTCTTCATCAGCACCCCTTTGACACCAGTGTTCACCCACTGGAATATATATCACTTTCAAAACCTGCTCTCCAAATATTTAATTTTCAACTTGAGGTGTACCTCTTGTTTATATAACAAAAGCATCCTCTCAATTAGAGCACCCAGGGGTGGGAGGAAGTGAGGGTACATATCTGTACACCCATATCCCATCCTGCTCCCTTCTCTCTCTTCTCTCCCTCTGAAACACACTCATTTATGAACAGTCACACATACACATGCACAGTGCACATGCACAGAAACATACACACTCTTTCCAGCCCTGTTTCTCTCTCTCTCTCTCTCTCACACACACACACACTCTTTCTCTCTCTCTCTCTTTCCTCCTGCATAGCTGTTTTGGAGATAATGAGATTAAAAATCTATTTTTGTCAGGCAGTTACCTGCAAGTGATAAATATGTGGAAACATCTCACAAAACTACAGCTATTACCAAAATGGTTTAATGGCGTACTTGTTTTTACATTATTCCAGCATGAGTCTCAACCTCAGTGACTCTAAGAGTAGTGGCGTGCCACCCATGGTTGAGATTACATAACTTAGAAGCATTGTAACACTACAATACTGCAACATTCATATAAGTAAGCTTCAACATAAAGAGGGTGGAGTGGGTGGGAAAACCACAATCTACTCCAGTCCTTACACAAATGCATCTAAAATATTTACTAGATTGTTACTGAACCAAATCTGGGCATCAACACATGGGGGTTGGTTATGTTATTAATTGTGTCAAACACATATACATTACTGTGCAAAAGTTTTAGACACTTCAGATGTTTTTACTCCTTCATCAGTAGCATCAGGGTCTGATCAGTCCCAGATTACTTCTGCAGTTGAACAGTGAGTCCAAACACAGTCAGCGTCATAAAGAACTGTCCTTAGAGACAAGAAGAACAAGGAGTCTTGCACCAGCCCATGAGATTCCTGAAAAAAGTCTGTTATCCCATATATTCTTCTCATCATCAACACCTCACTATGGACTGGTTCAGTCCCTGCTTATTTCAAGAATGCAATTGCTCAGCCTCCTCTGAAAAAGCCCTTTTGGTGCAGGGCTGGAGGTGGGGCCCTGCACCAAATGAAGGAGAGTTCATAAGCACTTACACTAGGCTGTTTTAAACCAGCTTTATTTATAACACATGGGAGATAAGTACAGGGACAAACCCAGTGCTGTGGGCTACAATTCAAATAAGGTTTGCTGTCCAATACAGACTCATACCTCCTAAAGAAAGGATGTTGAACATTCAATCATCAGTTACTCACAGAAAGTAACAACAAAATAGATATTAGTGAAAATGAAAATAAAAACAAAACACACTAGATTGAAATGTCAAAGCGATTACAATAACAATTCAATAAAAATCTATTCAACTGGAGCCTCTGTCTCAAAGGGGGGTCTGTGTTTCTACATCTAGTTTCAGGATCTCCATTACTTCAGTTTTGTGCTTATGTTTGGCATATTCCTATGTGAATTTCTTTTCAATAAAATGTATCACGCAGAGAGCCATGTGTCAGATTACAGTATTGCAACACAGAAAAAATGTTCACATTGCACAGAGACTAGGAGGAACCAGAGGTTAATGAGGGTCATTTTTGCCCCAGGGCTCACCAGCAAGCCAGTATGGCCATGCTCAATAGACTGATACAGATAGAAACAAATAAAATCTTTAGAGTGCAGATAATATAATGATAGAACTACTGTATTATAAGTGTTCTGCATTGGCCAACTAGAGAACTTACTAATTGATCCAGACTTTAAAACCTCTTCAAATCCTGTCCTGAACATCAGAGTTGGCAGGTTCACCTATTTGATGATCCAGCTGCACTCACTTCACATTATGACAGGTTGTGATAGTTTGTTCTGCTTTGAGGTGATGTACTGTATTAGTATGAGTGTAGGCCAGCAAGCTGTGCAAACAGAGCCGGCAGGATGTGCTGGGATTGATCTGAGGCTAAAGGTGGGGAAGTGGTGCCAATAGGCCTGGACCCCACAGAGTGGAACCAGTCAAATTTGTCATTATTTGAGTTTAAACTAAGCAAAGGTTAATAGAGTTTGTGACTTTGGGAATGTAACTTTATTGTTGTTATGTTAGATACTAAAGGGAGAGTTTAGTGGTGGAAAGCCACACTTTAAAAGAAATCGCTGCACTCTGCCTGCTCTGTAGCTGTTTTTAAGCCATGACCTCATCTGTTTTTGCCTTTATATTACTCTTGTATTCACCATGCCTGGTGTTATAATCCTATATGACAAATGTAAATTTGCTAGCAGGTCATTTACTACATATCTAAACCAACTTAGCCTACTTTAGCATTTGCAAATATTAAAATCTCTGCTTTATATTCTCATCCAGTTGCAGCAGTCCAATATATCATCATCATCATCATTTTGCTTCATCACAGACACAGACATAGATGCATAAACTACATGTTAAAGATGGTCTGATCACTATTTTTATAGTAAGAAGACTAATGTTAGTCATACTGGAGAATGATCATTTATCATCTGTGGATCCCCTAAGCTTTACAGAGCACTGTAGTATCATTCATCCCAATTCCATCATGTTGCATGTGGGAAAGTAAGTAGTGACTAAACTGAGTCTAAAATTTCTTTGGGTTCTGTCTGAAGTTTCAGTTCAGTATTTACCTAATCTCAGGCATGAATGTTGTATGCAACACTTCCAATGAAGACCTTAGCCAAGGGTTTATTTATAATGCAGCCATTAAAGGATGGCTTGGGAATAAGCTGCACTTACTTTTTTACATGCTGGTATAGAGAGGTATAGTTTAGGTTTTATGTTATGAGTTCAGCTTAGGTGGTCTTGGGTGATAGGAGGGCCATGAGCTGGGAGGAAGGGGAAGGGGAGCTTAGCTGGGAGGGAGCTGCTATCCTGCTGCCTCACTGAACAGCAAATCAAACCAGATGGGCTCATTTATGGCCAATTAGCAGTGTGCTGTGAATGGAGTGCCACTGACTCACCTAGTGTCGTTATTATTACAGCTTTTATCTGAGCTCAAGAGAAACCTGGCAGCTACTAAGTTGGGGTTTTGATGTTTGTTTGACCCCCAGATACATGAGGAAATGGGAGACCTGGTCCTGAGAATTCGAACACTTGCAGGGCGTGATGAATAGCTCCAGGAATGCTGACGATTATCTGTGCCATGCTGTATGACAGAATCACAGCTCAGATTTAGAAAGGGGTTGAAAACTACACACACTAGTAGCAGATGTGAATACTTGGCACTTCCTGCTTTACCACTGAACAGGAAAACACAAAAGCAATGGTAGAAGCTGCTCCTAACTGGCTTTTCTCTTGTAATGTCCTCACTGCAGAGACAGGAGTGTCCTGTTACTGAAAGGGGGGATTGAGTCCTACACAGGAATGTTGCTCTTGCCTCCCCCCTCTTTCATCCCACCCTCACTCTCCTCTAATCGTTCCTTCCATCACTTATTTGGCCTTTGCTTGACTCCCTCTGTGATGGTCCACTTCTCTTAGTTCATAAACAATGCCCCCAACCCCTTCCACACCTTCATATTTCTGCCTGCCTATGAGCTTCAGCTTCTCACTGCCTGCCTTCAAGTCATATCAGACCTTTTAACAGTAATTAGTTGAGGGACTGCAGCACAGCAAGATATTTACCTAATTCATGCCCATCTCTGGGAGAGGGGGAAAGGTGAGGTAAAAATGTGTTGGTTGGAGTCTGCTGGGATAACAACAGGCTCATCACACACGTCCAAACAAAAAAAAGCCTTTTTGCTCCTTTTATTGTGACCAACTGGCATCATAAGACAACTACATGAAAAGGGACGAAAAGGATTAAGACCAGTTACTGTATACATCTGTCTGAACACACGCTGAAGGCGAATGCCGTTCAGATCAATGCAATTACACATCTATAGAAAAACTGTGGTTCTTAGGGAAGGCTGTTGCACCCAAGCATTCTCACCTCTTAGCAAGTTGTTCTCTGGCTGAGGAGGGGGTCATGTTCAGCACAATGGTGCGTCCCAAGGGATATCAGCCACCAATGACAGCTCAGCGTCATTTGAAAGCACCTCAATGAAAACTCCTACCTCTAATTGTCCCTGCAATGCTTATCAAGGCTGCCAATCCCAACTAGAGCGGAAAGACAGAGCAATTTTCCCATTACAGCAGGAGCAGAAAATGGAGGAGAGATGAGGAGACGAGGGAGCCTTGTGTCTCCAGAGAGCAGTGCAGATGGCTTCATCTCCAAGTTCAAAAACACAGGCAGGAGGGATGGGGTCGAGAGACGCGCTGCATGCACACTCACAGGCAATAGTAATGTCCTTGTGCTCAAATACACGCGTTCACATGCACAGAGGGAGACACCGTCCATGCACTCTGACAACATGAAATTAATTAGCTTTTAACCTCTTTTCTAGAGCCAGTTTCTTTCAAGGGCAGAGTCACACAGAGCACAGCCATGGAGGATTCATGTCAATGAGCACTGAGATCATAGCTGTTTTAAGCTTACTGACCTCCTGCCACAGTGGTTAGATAAGCCCGCTTTAACACTGTCTGTCCTGTGCTTTGATCTCACACAACCAGAGCAGAGGCTCGGCAGACATTCACATGTTTAGATTTCCTCTCCCAATATGAAGATTTACATTAAACTCGAAGGAAGAGGTAAATTTACTCTTCAGTTTGTGATCGCCAGAGTGAAAGAACACAGCACCAGCACTTGGATGGTTATGACAACAAATGGTGTCCTGATAATATCACACGGACCAGGATTCAACCTGAGCTTTACCTGCCATCCCAGCAGTGATGAGATTAATCTGTTTACCTGCTTCCTTGAAGGAATGTTTATTCAAACACATTTAACTGTATACAGTTCACTGCAGGAACCCAGGTTAATGATACAATGAGTGCGTTGTGTGTGTGTGTGTGTGTTTGGAGGAAAGGTTGCTATACTAAACTCTGCCATTATTATCAATGCAGACATCTTTAAGTGTCTGCTGTCTGGCTCCACGAGGCTTATCAGTTCCTCAATGGCTTACGCAATTATAGAAAACACACACTTAAGTGTGTAGCTGTATATACTCAAAGCCATGCTTGTGTGCATACATACACACAGATGCAAAGAGTCATTTAGCAGCCCACTAAATCCAAAATAGATCAACTTAACCTCATTGCGGCAGCAAAGTGGTTACACCATTACAGTGTAACAAGTCTCACAGGCCTAACAGACAACAACAATAATATGCTTGTTTTATTACAAAAGTCCATCGTAGCTTTCACCTACCATCCTGGAAACGGTGCTCTGTTTCAGCTCCCTCCTTTCTCTGAGGTCACAACCAGCAGAATAAGCAAACAGAGCAAAAGATAGGGCCAGAGATCAGTGGAGGGCTGTTGGCCTGATCTCTTATCTTGCAGTACCTTTGCTAACATCCACTGCAAATTGAAAAGTTCAGTTCAACAGCAGAAACAGTCAGAGGCACACTGACTCGACAAACCTCAAACTGTCAGGGCTGTTTTTTTTTTTTTTGTGGAAAAGATGTGCTCCTTCATACACAGTTCAACAAACCAGAGAGGGGCCACCTTGTTAGGCTTTCCTCTGTCTGTCCCCCACCCCCAACTGCTACCACACAGACACACATCCATGGCCTCCTATTGTAGTGACTGTGCAGGTGTATGAGTGCTGATAAGAAGCATAAGTGCCCTGTGGTTCATCAAGGTGAGTCCACGTTGGGTGAGATGTGCCCTCAGCCCTAAGCTGGCATTTCCAACCAGGGCAGGTTCTACCGAGAAGGGCAGAAGCAACGTTGCTTATCAAGGTGGGGACTGAGAACCAGGCATTCAGCAGAGCCACAGGGACTTGAACTCCTAGCCTGTATTCCAGCATCTCACCTATTGTTGTCTGGCAGCAGGGCCCATGCTTGAGTCTGGAAAATCACAGTCCACCACTGTCAGGGTGAAACTGTACACCCCCACCCTACCCCCGCCCACCCACCCTCTGTGAATCACTGATGTACACCTCTCACCCTGCTCTGCAATGATATCTCTGTTTGAAATACCAAACCTCAAACACACACACACCACATACTGACATTTCAACTGCACCTCCTCCGATTGGCATATTCCTCTGCTTGCACTTGGCTATTCGGAACTGTATAGGTTGCTGAGTGGTTTTAGGTTGTAGGTAAAGTGTTAAGTTATCCCTGCTTCAAATGTGTGATCAAAAGAATGAGGTCACACTCATCAACAAAATGTCGTTTTTAAGTGATATTTATTTCATAAAGGCCAGAAGGCATCAGACACCCAAACCTTTATCAGTGTTTGTGAATAAGTGGTCCACTTTGTCTTGTGTTAGTATGCGCCATATGTGTTGATTACAGAAATTAACTATAACAAATTGTGTTCATATAAAAAGAGCATGCATACAGTCTTAACTAAAAGTCATGAGAGACCCACTGGACATGAATAAGGCAGGGTGAATTCACCTCATCAGTGAGTACCTCAGCAGGTCTTTGAAATGAATCAAAGTGCTGTTGTTGAGGTATCTGTTTCTTCAAATGTTTACCACTAAAGTCAATGGTGAATTTGCTGCTGGTGCTACTGAAGCAAGCAGCCAAATAGATCCAATTGCATGAGTGCTCAGTATCCTCAACAAGTCCTCCAACCTAAACAACCGTACAGGTGGCTTGTTCCCAATGTTCCCCCTAATTTTTCACATACACACAAACGCCCTGAGAATTCCTTGGACCACTGTGAGCAATATCAGACGTGCACACTGTCGCACACTGTAATGTTATGCGCTACATAGTTTTGCTGTGCGCGTAGAAAGCGGGAGCAGTGCACAATTGCGCAGGCGTGCAGCTTAGAGGGAATATTGCTTGTTCCTACCTGTAATTCCCACCTGTGGTACGACCACATGCCAGCGGCTGGCATCCCAGAGCTTCACGGTAACAGTAACAGACCATTAATGTTATGGAACAGTCTCTGTTTGGTTAGGTTTAGGCATAAAAATGTTTAGTTTAGGAAAAGACAACGGTATTGGCCAAAAGAAAGGGGGCCAAACTCAAGTGTCCTGTGTGACAATCCTGTGTTTGGTTGACCCAGCTCTCCACCCCAGTAAAAAATTCTCAGACAACGCACTTTATATTACAACATCTACTTCATAAAGGTCAAAGTTACAATGTCCACTAGATGTCACTTAAGAGGAAACTGTAACTATGGGCCATAATCAGCCTCTACACAAACAAGATATGTGGTCATTTTTTACAGGGGAACAGTCTCAACAAAATGTTGCTAAAAATGTCTAGACTAAAGCTGTTACTAAACAGGCAGCACAGCAGTGAAAAGCCCATTTGCAGAATGTTAGCATTAGGCTATCACTGCCACTCAACACTGCCTGCTGATTCCCCTCATCACGGTTCTATTTTCAGCCTATACACTATCACACTATTGTTATATAATGAGACACATTTCTAAATGTGATTTCCTGCTTGGCGAAAAACATCAGTGAGTGTCAGCTTACTAACTGGTCCCTTGTTGACAAAATGGTGTTAAGTTCCGAAATTCACTGTGAACTTGAAAGCTGCCAGGGTTACGCTTTCATTACCGTGCTCATTGTCTGAGAATTTATGTCCAGATATCAAAGTTACTGTGGGGATATTTCTAGCTGGGAATGCTTTTAGGTCGACAATGATGTCAGTACGTAATCTTTACATAATGAAGATCCATTCTATCAGCAGCAGAAGATAATTTTATTTTAAATTATTTATCTTGTTTGCTTGAATAAGCAAAGCAGACACTGAGCCTTCAACACATTATTTCTGTTGATGTCACTATTGGCTCTGTTAACACTGGTTCTCCTAACATCTCAGATGCATGGATCTTATATATTGTTTTCCCTCGCCATTTCACCGATTCTTCAGCTAGCATAGCTCAGGGGGTGTTTGCAGCCCCATGCTGAGTCTAAACTCAACATGGCAGTATAAACCCCACCTGCTCCCCCAGTTCAGAGGCATAAATTAAGGAAGAAGGCTGGGATGTTGTGAGTTAACTTTAATGGGCAATAAGGGGTTAGTGGGTTTAAGCGTGGTCCTCTAGTAGAGAGCAGTCAGGGTTGGAAAACTCACAAAACAACCAACTTGTTTAGAAAACAGATAAGTTTGGAGAAGGTATATGATTTTTTCCAGATAAGGCTGGTCTGAGATAACAGTCTGACATGAAACTCTTTCAAATGTTGCTCTGCTGAATAACCCCTGACATGCAAATAAAAAAAGTTAGCATTTGGAGATTAAAGGTTTTCACTGGAGAGATATCTGACTGTAACTGATGAAGTTTCCCCACTGTTATGTAGAGAAAATGTTTTCCCATTAGAAGACAAATCTATAATTCAGGACCAGTCTTAACTTTCATTTTTTAGGAAAATGTGATTATTTGCTTTCTTTCCAAGAATGAATTGAGAAAATAAATATCAGTCTCATGTCTATGTGTTAAGTTGGAGTCAGAACATGGTTAGCCTAACCTTGTGTAAACACTGGAAACAACCTTGCTCTCTCTAAAATGATAAAAATGAAAGAAGCGGGGCAGAGAAGCAGGGGGAGACCCTCGCATGCCAGAAGATATTAACTGACATCTCAGAAACACCTACAATGACAGTAGGAGGGAGGAAGACCTGGCCCAATGCAAAGGGCTAATTACACCACCTGAACCAGTGCCATACAAATTGTTGAAGGTCCACAGGCATAAGAAGGTCAAATATCTCAAACTGGTAGAGGAATGTGGAAGGCTTGCTGTGAAACCACAAAGGAGCGTTGCAGGGCGCTGTCTACATCAGACTCTCTAGCTCTGTCAGTGCTAGAACTACTTTATTACTACTCTATCTGCCACACGTCTGTGCAGCAGCTCCACTTAAAGCAGAGGATGGTAAGCATAGGTTTTGGTCCTTGTGTAGAAACAATGGTACCAAACCTTCCAACCTCACTGTGACAACAACACAGTCACTGGCTGTTGCTCACGTATGAAAGTGAGGTGTCTAGATATATATAGATCAGCACAGTTCTGAATGGAAATGTTGTTTTGTCTGTCTGCCTTATCAGTCACCTACAGACTGGAATATCTGAATAACTATTGGTTGGATTGTCATGAAATGCTATATTTTTTCCAGTACATTGTCTTGTGACTAAATACTAATCCATCTCTTATTTCCCCTTCTTCCAGTCTCAAAACTAAGCTAGGCTAACCACGTCCTTATTCCAGATGCATACTTAACACACAGACAGGAGACTGATACGAAACTTCTCGTCATCACTCTTAGAGAGAGATTAAATAAGTATAAATTTGAAAATGTTTAATTGTTTCTTTAAGATAAGCAAAGCTTGGTGAACTATATAAAAATTGATAATGTATTTGCTGCTACTACTTAGCTTTTTCATCTAAAATATGTTAGAGTTATTGGCTTGGGCAAATATCCAAAGCATAGACTTTTCCAGGATGGAATTATGTGAATTTACCCCCGGGCTTACAGAAGCTGCTCTGACATCAAGTGATAACAGGAACAGCCAATATGCCCATCAGCAGTTTTTGTGCATGTTCCCTTCATCAAGACACTGAACTCCCCTTCTGCTTTGTTGTACATGAGAGAAGTTCAGCCTCGAACACCAGTAAAAGCTGAACCCACATCCACAGATGGGACATTTTTCTGGCCCCTGCAGCTCGCTTACATCGACTTCCTCCAAGATAAAAATAGTTTGACATAAGGGGAATGATATATTATCTTAGTCATTCATCTAAATTGGACAAATGACACCCCCCCACACACACACACACACACACCGCCACCAACATGCACACTCACAGTCAGAATGTATTTTCATGTGTGAGGATCTCTTTATCTTTATGTGAGAAAATCTCTGATAAGTGCCATCCAGTTTACATTATTTGTGGATGAACATAAATGCACATGAATATTTCTTCAATGACCTTCCACAGCATTAGTAGGAGTATCTGTATTTTCAAAATGCCTGTGTGTGTATCTGTCTTTATGTGTAGCTCTTTGTGTCTGAGAGGGAGAGGCAGCATTGTTGCATCTGCTCCTCATTAAAGGGCGCTAATGAACGCATGTGTGTTCCACCTGGTTTGGTGGAGTTGGGGGTTGATGAGAGCCTGGCCTTTCCCAGCTCTCCTATTGTAAAAATTGTCTCAAGACATACAGGAGAGCTTGATCCCCAGACACTCATCTGACAACAGTTTGGCGGTTCCTCCTCTAATGATGGAGGTGGTGTTCAGTGGCGGCACTGCTGGGCAAGACTGTGACTCTACCTGAGAAAAAAAAAAGGATTCCCATTACAGAGGAGGCCCTGAGTAGAGTCAGTGAAATGTCTATGAGAATTACGCTTGCAGTTTCAGGCTTCTACTGGTATATTAGAATTTGAGCACTGATATGTATGTTTTTGTGTAGAATGTGCCAGTATACAATGTGTTAAGACGAGCTGAGGATCTGTGATTTAGTCTTCAGTAAAACTGATTCCACTGAGCATTTGCTAAAGATGAACATTGTTTCAAATGATTGACAGTTTTTACTTCACAATAATAATAACATATGCTAGTGGGTGGATCTTATTGGGTGCTTCTGATTATTGAAGCTTTTTATTTTTAAAGTGTAGGTTCATGCAAATTACAAAACAAATCATATTATGTCACTTACCCCCAGCTGTATCAAACCTTGTACAGTACATAGTGTTTCTTTTAACTGTCTTTAGATCTCTGTCTTTGAGATTTCTGTCTCCATCGCAAAACAGTGAGGTTTATTGTTGTCATACTGGAAGAAAGTGGCTCTCCCATGAAAGCTGCTGACATTGAGTTCTGAGGAATATCTGCAACATTATGGGAGTGACTAGGACACAGTTTCTGGAGTGTTGTAAATGTTAATGTTTTTTATGCTTAAAACAACAGACAGGAGAACATGTTGTCCTGGGAATGTCAAATCATTCGTAAACCTTTCAGCAGACAACAATTATAGCCATGGTTATGCTGATGGTGGGTATGAAATGGGCAACAAATAGCAGTCTCATATGCAAAGGTCACACTGTTTGTTGACCCATCTTTCCACCCATGCAACCTCTCTGTGAAGTTTGAACTAACAATGGATCGATCAGTTTTTTTGGTGAGAGGTTCCTAAACACTATACAGACAGGTCTTACATCTGTCTCCTATAGGCTCATCTGATTGTTAGTAGATGCTTCTCAGATTTCAATCTCATTGTATGTTTAGCAGTTTATGTCCTGCATTTCATTCCTCCCTTAGTTCTCTGAGATAGATGTGTGTTTTCTTTATGATAACTTTCATTAAGGTCGTAAATACAATTCAAGCTATCATTATATGGCAATAAACAGTGCGTTACAGTGGAAATATATAATAAATCTGTAGATAATTCCACTTATTCTCTACCACATTATGCTGAAAATATCTATATTTAAAAAAGATTTTTTGAGACAAAGTTGCAAAGTGCCATACAAGTAAAAGCAATAAAACAAAATGAAAAAGTGATAAAACAACAGTGATAAAATGAACCAGTGATAAAGAAGAGTAATAAAATGAACAATAATAAAATGACAATCAGAAGAATCATAGTAATCAATCAAACTCAAAAACAAAGTAGAGACAAGTTTGTAAAAGTTTCTGGAGTGATTTGCAGGAGGTGAGTGAAGATGTTTGGCAGCTTCTTGCACAGAGCTGGTGTCCTGCTGAGGTTAAACACTGTTAAACACTCCTTTCCATCATAAACTAAGTTTCTCAAAACAGATGACACTGCATGGAAGACATTACCAACTCTTGTCTGAACGGTTCAATATCAGTGCTGTAAAATCACAGAGGAGAACAAAGCAAATTAGCCATCATAAAGCTGTGCGGTCTGATGTTGAGGTGACGCTGTGTTTTTTCTATTAGCAGAACACTTCAGGGAAAAGGGGTGTGAGCTGGTGCTTCAATCATTTTGCAAACAGGCTTATGCTGTTTATGCTTATACTCTGCAGCTGTCTGTGAGTCTCTGCGGTGAAAAGCCCTCCCTCGGGTTTCTATCACAGCGTCCTAAGGTTGGTATTGATACAACACCCCTGTGAGCTCACCCGACACACAGCACTGTTGGGAACATTGTCATCACTATCGCAAGAAAAGAGGTGCAATCTATTTAAAGTGCAGATTAAAGACTGACAGACTGTGCTTCGTGAAGACAGATTAAGATAAAGATGTATATTTTGATGCTACTGATGATGTTGAAAAAAGGAGCCAATATTCATTTTTGAGATTGCTGCTATGTGGTCATTAGTTATATTTCTAGGGAGAGGCACCACAGCCCTCACTGATCAACACTGCCTAAAAGGTTCTAAACAGTGTATTGGGAGTGTTTCCAGTCTGTCTGCATGTTTTTTCTCCTTAACTACATGCCATCTATACTTACATTTTTTGCCAGCCATTTTCAAACACATTTTACACATTTTCTCATATGTACATTTCCTACAGTTTCAGACATCCTTTAGCTCCAATTAGATTCTTGAAGGTTACTTGAGTTGCATAATCCATCAGAGTGAACATCAAGTCTACATTAACTTTTGTCAATGATACATTTTCATGATGTAACAATGCAGTTTAATCACAGATTGATTTGAAAGGGCTGCACTGTGCTATAATGCAATGACTGACACTGACAAATATCAGTGAAATATCATGATCTTATGTTTACTGATTCCACAACTCGAGCAGGTTGTAAGAGTCTGCTAATTAATTTTCATACCAGACAGAAATGGATGAAAATCACTGGCTGTGTGTAATGGGTTTTGTAAAATGGTAAGCTATGATGTAAAGGATGTGTGATGTGAAGTAAATGGGCTAAAACGTGCTAATGTAGGCCTTTGTTGCTAATGTTGCTCTGTGTCTACTGGATGTGTAATAAGCAACTGTTTGCTAATGCCATAACAACTCTTCAGATCAGGGCTCAGGTGTTTAGAACAGCAACATCAAAGGTTTTGTGACCTAGTTATAGATTAAATCACAGAGGATTGTTTATTTATTTATTTACTGAAGCTATTGCAGCTATTGCTATGACTGTACTGCCATCATTCCTCCTGCCTGACAGAAAATACTTCTCCATACATGTATGAAGTTAAATCTAAATGGTTCATTATTGTCAGGTTAGGCAGTGACTACCAGACTACCAGTGTATAACTGATCAGTCCTATAATAATTCCATCATTTGGATGAAACTGGCTGATTGTAATGAAAAACCATTTATTATCATCAAACCAATGCATCATAGTGACTATAGCTGGGACAGCAGGGGTGGAGGAGGCAATACATTTGTTGACTCTGTCACATTTATCTGTCTCTGTGTATCTCTCTATCTCTCAACACACCATTCCTCAACCATGTCCAACAGAGACAGCCGTGGGTAATGACAGTTGAACGCTCGCTCGCTCTTCATTTACTCAGAGCTGGCAGTGTAACAGTTCGCTCAGAACTCTTAAGTGCTTGTTAATTTAATATGCAAATAAGTCTCTTGTCAATCTGAGTGCATTTTAATGAAAAAGCTCCTCTTCCACAAGGCGGGGTTTTTGTAGGTTGACAGTGTGTGGCTGTGTGTGGAAGGGAGAAAGAAAAGGGCCAGGGGCAGCACAGTAGCACAGGAGAGGTGCAGCTAAAGAACAGCAGAAAGACACTGAAGTATTAGTGACAGAAATAGGATGTCGAGATGACACATCATCTCGACATCCTATTTCTGTTATTGTTATTGAACATACATGATGTCTGGTTGCAGCATGAACATGTGCAACACATGAAGGTGATGCCTCTGTCACCTCCGCTTTGGCCTCCTGTGATCTGTGTAGGCCAGAGCTCCCAGCAGACAGAGTTTGAAAACAGAATCTGGATTTATGAAAGGGAACAAACACAGGCTTACACAAACATTATTGAGTGAAACACACACACAGAGAGACACACAGTCCTCTACTCACATCTCTTTGTTAATGACAGACCTAAGCTCAACCTTTGCCTGCATATGGGTGGTGCAGTGTGCTGAAAGTAAGGTGAGCGTGTTATTGGGAAGGTGGGGGGTGGATTGCAGGCGGTGTTAAGTCAAGCAGGAACCCTCAATGTTGCTAATTTATTTACAGATTTAATTAGATGGATAGAGCCCTCACAGATATAAGAAAGAGAGGAGAGATGTTGCCAGCGTTACAGCACTTTAATTATGGTAGCAGGCTCCTGATCCCTGCGCTCCGCTGTCTGGGGAGCCAGTTAATTAAAATCCTCATTATTTTACTTTTAATTAGTTCCCCCCTCTTTTGTTTCCTTTCACCATATGGCCGTGTTCCGTGGTCAAATTAACGTAATTGAGCTAATTAAGACGATCACTTTAATTATTCAAAGCGTTCCGATTGGCCAGGAGAACTTTTCTCCATCTCCCCTCCCTGACATTCCTGTATGAGGCTTGGAGTTGTAAAGTCGCTCTCTTTGTCATTATGCTCCTCTACTCCCATGCTGAAGGCAGTGAGTTATGGCTGCAACATGCCTCACTTCCTACATGTTCCAGCAGTGTCTCATATTTCACTCCCATACAATGCAGGGTATGCAGCACAGCACTGAAAACCTTGGTGGGTTCAAAGAGGGCTCAGGAATCATTGAAACATTTAACACAATATGGTTATGACAAATTAGGTGTGTGTTGGTAGTTGAAGTAGCTACTTTTCTACAATTATCTGGTGCTCAGGGATTGGAGGCTACCATAAATAGCTTTCACAGCCCAAGCAGCTTTCAGAGGGATTGTCAGCACAGTTCAATGCCATAGACATCTTTCAACACCATTACATCCATTGTACTATTGCATTCACATGCTTGTATTTTGAAAATGGTGACAACCAGATGGCGGTTTTACAACAGACATGCGTTGAGCTCAGTGCCTGAGGGGTGGACAAGACCTGTCTATCAGCATTCATTTATAGTCCAAACCCTACACATGCTGTACCTCTCTGGGATCTGCTGTTCTCAATTTATCTACCCTTTTTCTGTTTTAACACTAGGACCGAAGTCCTTGCTCAAAGTAATGATCCATGACATTTTCAGATCAGCAAACATCTGATTATATTCCTTATTTGATGATGAACGTAACAATGTACAGAAAGCGTTTACATTGCTATTCTAACCGCCCAACACAAGTCTTTTTTTGGGGGGAGGGTGGAGGATGAGGGGGGTCAGCTGAGATGAAACTATATACTTTATTTTATATAGAGCAAGAACAATAATATAAATCATGCAAAAGACACAGAAAGTCAGGCTTCATCAGCAGGATATGGAGCACAGACAAATTTAGCTCATAAAGATGATTGTGTTGGTTACAAATCTCTGCACAGAGCCCAACTAAATTGGTGAGTGCAAAAACTGCAGTGTCAAACGTTGCTTAAAGGATCAGTTTACCCATATTTCACAGAAAAATATTTTTTTCTCGGTGATATGTAGGTACGCAAATAGTTTTAGTGTTAATTATGTTTTGAGATATCTGTGTCTAAATTTATGCTTCTACCTGAAGACATTGTAGGTGGATGGACATTTGTTGCTTGAAGATTTAATAAAATACCTTTTTAAAAAGTCAATCACAATGAGAACTAATGTCCCAGGTACTGGATATTATACAGAACTCACTGTAAACAGTTTTCGCTGGAACAATTTTATTCCAAAAAATGAATAGGCAGATGCCGATTTTACACTGCCACACAAACTGCCACAAATTGAGAGAACATCACATACCACCACTGGCCCTCATCAGACGTCCTCCAAAATATTTCCTCCCATGTGCTCAAATTTACCATCATGTACAACCAAGACATGATGAAAAACATGCAACATGAAGCAGTGACACTGCTCATGACTGTGATGAGGCCAAGCAGCCTTGATAACGCTGCTGTGTTGGTGGTGAACAGTTAACAGACCACACATTAAATATGTGAGCTATAAATGGTTCAGTGAAAGCCACTTTATATTTAAAGGGAAAATAGCCACTCTTGTACACTCTTGATTATTGATGCCTGATTGATAGCCCCTGCATGAGCTAAGACGTAGTATGCCCTATTACATACAGCAGTTGACAAATAATTTCATGGATTATGCAGCTAAAAACAATAAAGTAATGATCATTTAGCATTAAAGACAGAGTCAAAATAGAGTAAAACAATTCCATTTGGACAGCATTCTTAGCAATGGTTGTAAACCAAAGTGGGAGCTGGGCCCCTGTGTTCTCCTGCAGCTCAGACTTTAGTTCACATCTGGCAACGCAAATCAGACTGGACAGTCACACCAGCAGTAACACCAGCACCCTGTCCAGTTCCAAACACAGAGAGAACCTGTCGTTTGAAATAGGTTCTGGCTGACAGACCAACAGATCAACATCAGAATGGAACTGGGCTAAAGGAAGGCAGCCATCTTGGATCTATTTCACAGGAGCGTCTGGGCAAGAAGCAGGCTTTGCCGGCCCTCTTCTTCCTCCATCATGAGCATGTAAAAATATCCTGGCATCATCTTGTGTCTTCACGCAGTGTGAGGTGGAGGAGCTCAGGCAATTACACTCATCTGCATGTGTTAATATGATTAATTAGCAGGAATAAACACTTTCCTATGACACAGGCTACATGGTGAGCCACACACCTGCAGAAGCTCTGATAAAAGACATCGCCTCATGGCAAAGAGCCTTTTCATGAGACCTGCTAATTGGCATCTGAAAATGTTCCGGCTAATTAGGAAAAGGCAGATGAGGCTTGATTAGTTTGAATGCAAAGTGTAACTTGTGGTGCAGTGGGACTCGGGAATGTGCCGAGGTTTTATTTCTTCACCATCACGATACAAAGATAATTAGGGCCCGAGCAACGAGTTGCGTGGGCCCAACGGGGCCATGCAACGAGTTGCAAGGACCCTCTTGTTTTCGGTCTGTTTATTATTATTATTATTATTATTATTATTATTATTATTATTTTTTTTCTTCTTTTTCCGCCTCTTAGATCGGCTTTTTGAGGGCCTTAACATGCGTGAAAACTTACCAAAATTTGCAGACGCGTCAGGCACGGCGAAAAATTTAATAATTTAGGGGTCTTGAGCATGGGCGTGGTAAAATGCCCTCGGTAGCGCCACCTACATTTTTAAACGGAACAGCCCCTCAAGCCCGTTGCGCCTAAAAATCTGAAAATCTGCACACATATGTAACATCCCATGACGCACCAAAAAGTCTCTTGGAGCCATATTCTAAACCCAACAGAAAGTATTTTTATTTTGACCGGAAGGTGAAAAAATTGTGTGTTTTTGGCCATTTCCAGGGGTCGCTTGAACGCGAACTAGTCCTAGACGCATTATCCCATTGACTTCAAAACTTAATAGTATGTTCTTAAGACATAGACGATGTTAAATTGCGGCAGATTTTGAGTTTTTGTTGAAGGGCGTGGAAGTTATGGCCCCTCAAAGTTCGATTACTCGCCACGAAACAGGAAGTTGCTTTATTTTTGCTATATTTCGGCCATACTTTGTCCAAACTGCATCAAACTTTACAGGATTGTTAATGGTACCTATCTGCACACATCCATATGTCAATATTCATACAATTGTTGTAGCGCCACCTATTTATAGCAGGAAATGACATATTTTATAGTGTGATGTCCAGTTTCTAGACGGGTGACCAGATTCACTTCAAATGTTGTCAGCCCCTCCTTGACAATTTTTGGAAGAAGTCCTCCGAAAATTGTGAGTTTGGGTCGAAGCGTGTGCCGGTTCTGGCCCGTCAAAGTTCGGAAACCCAACTTCCTGTTTGAAACCTCAGATTTTGGGGTAACTTCCTGTTGCGACTCTCTACTTTATCCTACAGATGGAGCCATTGTATTACTCTTTGATGGGTTTTTGGAAGGGGGTCTCTGTGTGTGTGTGTCTGTGTGTGTGTGTTTGAGGGGGGAGGGGAAGAGGAGTTGATTGAGTCTGTGAGAAGCTGCCACAGGGAGGTTACAGTCAGGAGAGCCAAGAGCTGTCACAGATGATGAGCTCTGAAAAATATTATCACAGAAAATAATTAGCATAAAAGCTTTTATTTTAAATTTGTTGCAACAAATTCAGGTTTCTTACAGCATTTTCCTTATTGAAAACTAAATTCTACCTGAAATGTATCAATAAAAATCTTCTTTTGCAGTTAATGTCACCAGTTTATAGTTTAGTTTTAATAGCATTCCCTGTCACTGATGTGCCTTTAATTATCGGTTCTATCAGGGATCATTTATGTGTTTATCTTACGGGGGTGAGCCACCTCACAGGTTGGTTATATTACCTGTTGACCTCAGCTCAGTGAGCTAAGACAATGTTTAATGCAGTGTTTTTTCTGATATGAAAATGGATATTATTCAGCACATCTAACCTCAGCAGGCCCCTCTTCAGAAACTCATATCTGCAGATGTCAAAGCTGGCTCAAACGTTGTCCACAGTCTCATGACATGTTTAACAGGAAGCACAGCACGCTGGTTAAGCTCATGGCAAACTGTTACTAACAGCTAAAATGAAAGCTTGTCTGTATGTAGTCTAACTGGTTAGTTTGTCACTAATCTCCAAATTTTGCAAATTGCTATAAACTTCACTCTCTTAAACCAGTAACAGTCTGAGCTGGACTGATAGGGGTCTGTATGGATAAAGATAAAATCCTAATGATACCCATCCCTACAGCTGGTTAGTGGCTTCGCCCTGACTTTAGGCAGATGAGATATTCACTGTTCAAATAACTTCATTATAACCCTTGTTTAAGCATAAATGATTTATATATGCACCCAATAACAGAACTTGCAAAAAAATGCTTTTGCTCAAAGCTCAAAGCTTGTAAACTCAAGTTAAAACTGAGTTTTATCTCCTTTTGGGAGGGGGTATCTGTGTGTGTGTGTGTGTGTTTGTGTTTGTGTTTGTGTTTGAGGGGGGAGGGGAAGAGGAGTTGATTGAGTCTGTGAGAAGCTGCCACAGAGAGGTTACAGTCAGGAGAGCCAAGAGCTGTCACAGATGATGAGCTCTGAAAAATATTATCACAGAAAATAATTAGCATAAAAGCTTTTATTTTAAATTTTTACATCTGGGAAGTGTGAACTGTTACGCCAGCGTGTGCCCTGCGACCTGCGTTGACCCCGCGGTTGCCGGGGTCCCGCGGTCGCCGCTCCCCCGACGGGCGCCGGGTGCGAGGGCCCGTTCAACGCTGCTCGCAGCTTTAATTGTAATTGTGATCATTTGCATACGTTAATGAATTTGCGTGACGCTTCTTGATCAGACGTGGAATAAATAATTGATGCAGTATCAGCACCTACCATGACAAGTGGGACATTTTGAAATAGCTAAGCGCATTAAGGTGCAAGTTTGTTGGCTGCCATGCTCCCAGGCAAGGTGTGAAAGTAGAGCAGATGCTATCTTTCCTTTTCTGCACGCTGCACACTCCACCACTGCTATCACACTAAGATTAACTCACAACCTCTGATGGTATGTTGAGACTTTTTACATAGAATTAAAAAGGCACACTGAGAGTAAGAGCAAATTAGAAGCAGCTCAGAAAAATTATTTTCAGGAGCCATGCAGAGTGGCAGAGAACAAAGAGCTGTGATGGGAAACAAACCAGGCTGTGTGGGAGCTTTAATTGGAACATGGTAAACAGTAAATACAAAAGATTGTTTCAAATGCCCTGGATATAGAGGGGGCCACTCCCCTTTAATTAGCCTGCTTTCAGATTAGGCTTTATTAGAGACAGACAGGCAGGCAGGCAGGCAGCCACCGAGCCAGTCAGCCACAGGATATGCCCCAAGTTCAGCCTCCCAGGAGCTCCAAGAGCACAGATACAGGGCTCATGTTTAATTGCTTCTGTAAATGGTCAGAGCTCAAGCCTCCTAATTCCATTCCTCAGGGTAATCAGGCATGTTTTCACCATACAGGGCTAAAGAGAGAGAGAGTTAGCCACATCCACCATGGTAGGTACTATGCAATACAATGTCACTCTAATGTTGCTAAGGGGCTTCAAAATGACCTCAGCTAACTTTGCAACAAGTTACAGGAAAATCATTTTAATAGGATTTTTGTTAACTCTACTTTTTCACACACTGAACAGGCATCTGAAAAAGAAACCAAACTCCACAGGGAAAAATCAAAACCTTCACTGGATCATTTCAACTGTTTTTTTGTGCAGGGCAGAAAAATCAGTAATCACATGTAACAGCAATATTAGATTTCTGTTTTGAGTTTCTGGCTGAACTCATTTAAAGGTTTTTATATGACTGGACATTTTTCAGATCCTCTGGATTTTGCCTGACAACTGCACAATTTTACATTCAATCCTCAGTCTGTAAAATCTTAGATTAACATATACAAGAGAGAGATCAAGAGTTCATTAAAAACACTGATGCTCAAGGGAAATAATGCCACATGGCATAAGCAAAGCTTTGACAGTCATTTTACAGCAGTCCATCAAACATTCAGTCAAGCATCTTTTATTCCCTCTTCCAGTTGGCACTGGCTTTCATCCTCATTTTTTCCTCGAGCTTTCTCTTAGTCCTGGAAGAGCCTTTTGTTAGTGTAGTCCATACATACTGTAAGTCTCTGCATGATGCACAGACCACTTTAACATAGAACACAACATAAATTGACTTTGTATGTGGAATATTAAGTCTCTGATATGGTGACGGACGGGACAGCTTGGTGAAAAACTGCATCCTCTCTGGGGAAGAGAGGCGAGGCGTGATGAAAATCCACAACAACGGCAACAGTAGAAGGAGAAGAGGAGGAGATTGAGGAGAAGTGAAGTTCAGGAGAAAAGGTGAGGGCACGCAGCATTCTTGCCACTCAGCAAACCTGCAGAGCAGAGAGAAGGAAAAGGGTTAAGGTCACTACCACAACAGAAAACTTCACCTTCACCTACATGGCCTCCTGGTTATGTGAAAACAAAACCCCACAGCTGATTTTTTTCATTTTTATTCCTTCCTTCTCATTTAAGTGTTCTCTTCATTTTAAATTGAGGTTAATTTTACCTTACAGATAAAATCTCATGAACAAATAAAATGAAAGCTTTTGTTGAATATCTATTTGAGGACAGAATACAATTTGACATAAAATTAAGTGAGATTATAGTACTGATAACCATGCTCTAGTCAATCAGAGCACTGAAATATCAGGAGCTTATGTAAGTAAATTTTCAAGATATTTTCAGCTCAGGTACCAATCAGCATTTCACTTCATGGCATTTTTCCCAGGTGGAGGAAGCTTTGCAGTGATACTACACCAAATAAAGAGTAAAACTCCTGCTTTTAAATTGATACTGAAGTAAAAAGTAAACAATTTACAGCAAAATGTACACTGATAAGTGAATGTACTCATTATACAGTCATAGTGCCTGTCGTATTATGTTATTACGTTTTATTATTATTATTATTACTGATGCATTAACATGTATGCAGTATATTAATGTTGAATCTGGTCATGGTGGATGTAATTTAAACAGTCTGACATCCTGCTGGGCAGGTTCGTCTGAAACAGAGTCTTTCAGCTGATGATGTGGTTTGTAGGAAAATAATGACTCTGCTTGCAGATAAATGAAAGGCAGTGAAAAGTACAATATTTCCCTCTGAAATATTGTGGAGTTAAAAGTATCAGAAAATGGAAATGCTCAAGTAAAGTACCTCAAAATGACACACTGCCACAATACTTGAGTAAAAGTACTTGTTACACTGAACGACTGTCATTTTTATGTACTCTTTTTATGTTCTGTCTTGAACGTTTTTCACCCCCCCCCAAACACACACACACACACACACTGCTACATCGTTTTCTTCACATTAATAGCATGTCCTGCTGTGACAGCCATTTTCCCCAAGGAGAACGAACAGATTTTATCATTCACATTAGAGCACAGTGATTTTGAATTTTTACACTGTGCTTTTAACGCTTTTACTCACCTTCTGGTCTGTCAGCAAAGAGCTGCTCTGAAGTGGAGGCAGGTGGCTATTGAGCAAGGCAGAACCAGGTCTGTCGTGCTCACAGAAAATTGTACCGTTGATGTAATGGAATCGATCGCCAGGCATCAGTCTGTTTCGACAGGTGGCACAGCTGAAACACTGGATAGGAGCATAAAAATATAAATGGTCAGAAATGAACATAGATCAAATTCAGGCCACTACAGCACATTGCAGCTCAAAATTAACCTTGTTTTTTTTTTCAAAATCAACAAAATTCAGTAAGTATCATCCAGTATGAGAAACTAAAACTGGATGGATAAATATTACTTATATTATGAAACACTGCAGCCTAATTTGTTGTAAAAACACATTTGAAATTATTTTTAAAATTCTCAAACAAAGTTTAAAAGTGAGACAAAAAAGATGGAGGGCACAATTCCTTTCTCCTGATACTTAGAGAACAGATGCTGTCTCTCTCCACCAAATCTCAGATGTTTCTGTCAAACAAGCAGCAGGAGACAAAGCACGTTGATGTGAGAGCTTGGGATTTACCTTGAGGTGGTAAACATTTCCCTGTGCCCTCATTACCATTTCGTTGGCTGGAATTGACTGGCCGCAGGCACTGCACGCCCCGCTGTGCCCGAACAGTCTGCAAACACAAAAGCAGACTGCTCAGTCTGTACAGCCTCCACAACTAAAACCATCAGCTTCCTCTCCTCCTTCTCTTCCACCACCTCTTCCTTCCTCTCACCTGATGTAGTCGCTCCGACACAGAATCATGCCCCCTTTGCTGTAGCAGGTGGTGCCGATGTCCCCCAGCTGGGCTTGGCAGCAAGAACACTTGAGGCAGCGAGTGTGCCAGTAGCGCTCCATGGAGAAGAGCAGGAAGCGGTCGGCAATCTTCCCTCCACATCCTGCACATGACCTGGGGGCCGGCGGTACGCCTGATGCTTGGCTGTTCACCATCTTGTGATGTGGGCCCTAAGAGGCTCCTGGACATATAGAATAGAGAACTGACAAGTGAGACAGGTGTAAGGGCTAGACCCAGCAATGTTCACTTTACCGCCTTCTTTAGGCAGCAGAAGACTATGTACTTGTCAAATACTCAATCCTTGTCTGACATAGGAGACGTAAAAGAATAGTTTCTATGTGAACTATATTTATTTGTTTCTGCTGGTAGATATTTGCTTTGTAATAGATACAAACAGTGCAGCCTTTGTGTGTATACAAGCTGAGGTTCTTCATATTCACGACCACACACACATCAGCACTTCCCACTTGCTCTGACAAACCTACACAGGGCTTCAGATGACTGAAACTGACTGAGAACATGGTTTCCAACCTGTAACAGGTTGACCTAAACACACTGAGCAACACTGTGAGCCTAGTAGAATCTTGTTCTCTATAGCTCTCTCAAAAGTAATTTAATTAATCTGAAAGATACAATTAGGGATCTATTTACAGGCATTAACATAATATGACCGGTGTATTTTGATTGACGGGGTGGGGGACGAGGTTAGGTCACCAAATGGAACTTTTGGAAGACTGCCAGTAATGACAAAGAATGTAGTTCTACATGAGTAATAAAAGTATTTTTCCTCAATGCATCGACTGTTTTTGCCGAAAATAGTATTTATATTATTTTAGCTTAACTGACCTGCCGTTTGCCTCCAGGCGATGCTAGCTTAGAGGAAAGCTTTACTCGGAAATGCGCGCGCTAAGGGAAAAAAGAAGAAAAAGAAGAGGCATGTTACCTTGTCAAGCCCAGGGTTTTCCTCCTGCGTTGAAGTTTGATAAGGTGATGAAATATTCACAAAGAAATCGACACGCTTAGAGTTGGAAAACAGCGCTTAGACTTGACATGTTCTAGTCTCCATAGCTTTCCACAAAAAAAGGCAAAGCAATACAACATTAAGCCCGGGACGGCACGGTGACGGTAACACTTGAGGAAACTCTCCCCGACATCCACCTCCGCTGAAAAAGAAACTACATGTAATCGTGTAGACGAGGCATGACGCAGCTTCTCCTCCTCGCCTCTCTGTCACAGCTGTCTCTCTATCACCGTACCTTCGTCTGTCTCTAACGCTTTTGACAGCGACACTATTCATCAAATTGCGCAAGGGGTTATTTACATTACCAAGAGGGGACGCAGCCAACATGAAGCGTGAAGCGGCCAATAGGAGAGCAGGGGGCGTGTTCACAGTCAAAATGATTTATGAGTTTATAGTGGCTTATTAATATGCACAACTACTTCCTTTAAGCTTCTCGTAGGATGTTACCAAGTGTGTGCGCTGTATTGACATGGGAAACGGATATAAATTCATGCCACAGTAATTTTCATGGTTTACATCGATGTAAATGAAACCTCCTTGATACCGTAAATAACTGCACAAGGAGGAACTGCAGTCAGGACACACTTTCATCAATGTAGAACATTGCTTGGTTATGTATCAGAAATTAGCACATAATTGCACATAAAACAAATGAAACTATTTGCCAAGCTGTATTCCTCGTTTGTTTAAAGAACTTTAAGATTCTGAGTAGTGCTGTACAATTAGTAAAACACGTCGCGCTCAACCGAGGACAAAAAAGGGGGGAGCTGCGGTTAGCATGGTCGCATGGAAAACCGTTTTCTTCTATGTCTTCAGTGTGCAATCACATTAAACCACACTTTGAAAGTGAAGGAGGCACAGCTGAAACCTCTAAGCATTTTTTTGTTCTGAGAGAAAAATAAATTCAAAGGTGCTTTAGTATTTTAGAAGGTGAGGAATTTATTCATTCACAAGTTCTACATATGTTGTGACAGTATGATATCAAGGAAAAAAAACGGTGTGAATGTGTCTGCAAATCAGTCCTTCCCTCCAACCAACCATTTCGTTTGGTTCATTTTGTTTCTAAAACTGTCATTCGTATTTTAGGTATTATGTGGCCAAATAGAGCAAAGCCACACATCATTCGCAGCCTACACACACTGATAAAATATGGAATATGATGTGGACATATTTATCTGTTTTTAATCCCTTCCACCCACCTCAAAGAAAGGTCAGAGTAGCACAGCTGAAGCTAATAGATTTGGGATTCATTGTTGTTTGAGGACAATTCAGCAGGGCAGATTAGGTCTTATTAGGTCCTGGGTCTCAGTCAGTTCTTTAACCTGCCACCCTGCTTTACTTCCAGTAGAGGACAGCATCCTGTAGCCTAATGTTGGGAGGACACACTGACAGGTTTGTTCTCTACAATAAAACAGAATTAGTGAAAAACAAAACAGAGCAGGATCAGCATGCTGGAAATTGTTGTTCTCAGAGGATCTGCAGTCTGGTTTATTTTCCTGATATACATAAAGATGTCAGGCTTTATAGTTTCACCTGTAAATTAACCTCTTAAATGTTATTTTATAATAATATTTTATAATATTTGGCAATAAATAAATATATGCATATTCTCCCTTGAAACTGCCCATTTACTGTTACTTAGTGCCTTTGTCTTTTATTTGTTCTTTTGTTATTTTCTGAAGTACTTACATGTTCATAGCATTAACTCTACCACAACTATTATTAGGTTAATAACAATGATAATCCATATGAATTACTGCATCATTCCTATTGAAAGATGTGGAGTTGTGGTTTCACACTGTGAATACATAAGGTCAATAATGATTATTTTAATTGTCTTCATTTTGGTCTGTTACATTTATTTTGTTTGTTTGTTTTTTTTTACCAGAAAGGTAGCTACAGCAGCTATCATGTCTCCACCGACACAGGTCTGAACTGAAAGATTAGTCTACAAACTTTTTAAAGGTGTTTATATTAATCAAACAACTGATATAAACATTGATGTATTGATGAGTTTGATGTAGTGTTGCAGTTCCTCAGTGTAACCACTGGAGCGCAGTGAACACTCATGATTCCAAGTATACTCAACAATACCAACATCAAGGCAACGTGTTAACATCTCCAGTGAAATTTAAAACAAGTAATGTAACTACAGTATTGTTCCCAGTTTTTTCAAGAAATTTTCAATGGAGAGTTTGTAGAATACAACCCCCTGAAAACAGGTGCAGTCTAAGGATTGCTTAAGCTCATTTCTGATCTTTCTGAATTGTCTCTGCAGATTTGACCTGGGCACACTGATACACTGCCCCTGTGTCTTTTTTGATACTATCCCATTGGGCGTCTCCAAAGTCTATATATTTCAAATCTTGCTCATGGAACTTTCAATTGACTGAACAGCAATAGTTAGACATTTCTTTACAACACAGACAAAAGACAGAATGTTTAAAATACAGGTGAATACACCGTAAATGTAAAGCCATTATTTCAGAAGTATGGAAACACATTTCAACTGTTACAGTACACCTACTTATTCATGCAATTACCCAATCAGCCAATCATGTGGCAGCAGTGCAATGCATAAAATCATACAGATACAGGTCAGGAACTTTGTGTTCACATCAGAATGAACAGTGACATGATTGTTAGTATCAGACAGGCTGGTTTGAGTATTTCTCAAAAAACAAAAACCATCCAGTAAGCAGCAGTTCTGTGGACAGAAACCTTGTTGTTCAGAAAGGTCAGAAGAGAATGACCAGACTGGTTAAAGCTGACAGAAAGGCTACAGTAACTCAGATAACCACTCTTTACAACTGTGGTGAACAAAAAAACATCCCAGAATGAACAGCATGTTGAACCTTGAATTGGATGGACTACATCAGCAGAAGACCACGTCAGGTTCTGCTCCTGTCAGCCAGGAACAGAAATCTGAGGCAGCAGTGGACACAGGCTCACCAAAACTGGACAGTTGAAGACTAGAAAACCTTGGTCTGATGAGTCTGCTGAGGCTAGGGTCAGAATTTTGCATCAACAGCATAAATCCAAGGACCCAGACTTGCTCTCTGATATTTGCTGTTACCTGCTTGTTGCACTACTGTATGTTATACGTCCTGTGTTTCTTAATGGTGTGTGTATTATGTAGTCCAGGCTGCTGGTGGTGGTATAATGGCATGGAGAATGTTTTCTTGACTAACTTTGTCCCCTTAATACCAATTAATCATGGTTTGAATGTCACAGCCTATCTGAATGTTGTTGTAGACTATGTTCATCCCTTTATGACCACAGTTCACCATCACCATCTAATGGCTACTTTCAGCAGGATAATGCACCAACACGATTCATGGGAGATTCACAACGTGAATATGCAACTGCAGAAATGATGTGATACAGTCAGGTCAGCATGGAGCAGAATCTCAAAGGTTTCCAACATCTTGTGGAATGCATGCCACAAGAGCAACGGGAAGCTATACTCAGTGTTAGTATGGTGGTCTTAATAAAGTGCTCAGTATGTATGCAGTAAATAATAGAAGATCAAGAACAGGCTCCTGATATGCAGGATTCAAGTGAGTGGCCAGTTTTCAAATATCAGTGTCAAGGCCAATTTATTGTTGACCTGAGGAGGACTGCAGACACAAGTGCTACCTCCAGCTATGAACTGCAGGGTCCTCTGGCCAACAAGTTGGATCTGGCTCAACATTTGGCACACTCCATTGAACCATCATCCTGCAACGTGTGGCTAATCAAATACATGCTAGTGGACACTCTATTCCTGTAACATTTCTCTGGTAATTGTCAGATAAAATGATTGTTGCCATGATAACGTTCCATGATGACACACTGTGCATAAGCCTTCACACTAAAATTGGACATTCTGGATCTGATTTCATTTTCTCACCAGTACCTGTAATAACATGCTCACAATAACCCAGGCCCCTACTTTATTTTTTTACAGTTTTAGTTAATGACATTTTCTGTCTGAATACCCGCTAACAGTTGTAGGATGTTTATGCTTTTATACTCCCTGCACTTCCAGCTCCCACTGCCATGGCGTCTCATTCATCTGTGGAAGTCGCTAGTACAGTAACAAAGTAAAGAACTACCCACAAACATACCCTATTGTATTTGTTGGAACACCAAACTGGTGGTACTGCTGCTGGTCCATTACTTTGGTACAGACTGAAATAATTATTCAGTAGATTGCTATGAAAAAATCTCTGACTTGTCATCTAAAGTCAAACTCTTTCAAAACTTTGGTTTTGAAAAGTATCTGCAAAACTAGTGACATCTGCCTCAGATGCTTTTGTGGTGGGCTTTCCCTCCTCTGTGGACAGTGTGGCAGCCAGGCTCAACTTCTACCACTCAGGCCCTATTGATTTCTGACATATCTCCTTTCTCAAGCCCATGCTGAAAGTCACAGCTCTCCATGAGGCTGGACAACACCTGTAACTTCCAGTCTAGTTTTCCAGCCAATACAAACTGCTGTGGAGCATCACAGCACCACAAACTGCCAAGACAGTCACATTTAGGAAGCCCCCTTACTGTGATGTGGAGAGATCCTTCCATCTAAGACTCTATTTTCTCTCTCTTGAGGGTAAGCACCTCAGTGCCATCTGAGTTTGTGGTATTAGTTTAGAAATGAGTCATCCTGAATACCTGATGTCTCCACAGGTGCTGGATTGTCATGGAGTTTTGGAATTATGTGTTGCATAAAGGGAAAGTCAACCAGTTCATAATTTCCCAATGGAAATCAGTGAATTTCAGTAGGATTCTTAGAGTAGTGGTAGAAGAAGGTTTTGTTCTCTTCTTCTTGATTGCAGGTTATTAGATTGCAGGAAATTATGGATCAGGGCTGTCAGTGGACTCTGGTGATCCAGTGTAAAGCAGTGGTCACAACGACTCATCCACGTGAAGCAGATGGGGCCAAAGCTTGGTGACATAGTGACCCCTTGCAGGGCCAATTAGTGAACTGCTGTGCTATTTAACCACTGGCAAGTTAACTATAAACTCACTAGCCGACCAAGCCTGGCTAGCATTTATCAGTCAAAATGCCTGAGCTTCTCTCTGTTTGTGTGACTTTGTGAGACAATAAACACTAATCCTAATCCTAATTTATATCATACATAACACTGAAAATAACTGTATTTGCAAAAATTTGGAGGCACTATGTTTGGTCTTGGACAAACTATCTAAGACAGTGGACACTAAAGATTTTTATAAAATCACTATTGTAGAGGGACAGAACTAAATTTAAAATTGTAATGATACATGAATATTTTTGGGTAACCAACAACCTGAAAACACAGTCTTTCATAATATCACCTTACAAAGTGATTTGGCAGTAAGTAGCTCTTAAGATACTGCCTCAATTATGATCCCAAACACTAAGGATGTGCAGACTGAAAAGTTGGCAGCGATTAAGCACATGCTGTTGTACTGAGTGTTCCTCCCCCCTCTCAGAAGGTGGCAGAGGCTAGAGTGAGGAATTTAGTAGTCCATCGTGATTTTTGTGCCACAGAGGCAGTTGGATTATTGCATAAGGCCAGGAGGAAACATGAACACAGAGCTCTGACTAAGAAGTGTACTAAAAAGATCTGTGGTGAGACACTGATCATCCAGGATTAAGGGTTTCACTGTTACAAATATGTGAAAAAGATGCGAGGGTGATGATCACCAAACCAATGACAGTGGTATACACAGCATGTATCACAGCTGACTCAACCATGATTTCAGTGTGAAATAAAATATGTCAAAACCTGCCTATGTTGTTCTGTAAGTATATCCCAGTGTAACTCAGCAGACAGAAAACTACCACTGCCAAAATTTTTTTTTTAAATCTTTCTGGTTCTTAAGTCGTACTTTTAGCTACACTAGCCACAGTGTTGGTTGGTCCACAATTTTGTTCTAAACTGAAATATCTCCATAACTATAGGATGGGTTACAGAAATTCTTTACAGAATGAGGATAAAAGCCATTTTTCCACAGGGAAATTTTGTTATTTTGTTATTAATATTTTAACCACCCTGTTAACTGTAGTTGTGTTATGTTGATGTGATTTGGTGCCAGAGTCAAAGCTTGAATAAAACCTGGCAAAGTAATGGGTGTTTTAACATTTCTATTTGTTTAATTTTCCCATTTCTCACCTCTCCTCTAGACTGCACTTGGTCATCCACTGGTTTAGACCCAGGAACTGCTAGACCAGTCCCCCCTCATTTGGTCTCCTTTTATGGTCAAGGTCCTGGTGGATGTGCCAAGTGTGGTATAGATGAGAAGGAAGCTGGAAGGCCCTGGAAGAATTTATTTAAGATCATGTTTAGTGGTGTTTTTCCAATGTTCACTTAGAATAGTCATCTATTGGATAATAGATAAATCACTACTATATTGTTATTTCCTAGAGTAGGAGGAGCTACTGTCTATACAGGAACTGGAACTTCTCCTAGGTTTTCCCAGTTGCTACTCCCTGCTGGCACAAGCAGGCCACAGCAGTTGTCTACTGCCAGGGGCCCAAACTGGAATGGGGCATAGTCTGGTGCAGAGTTGTCTTCTCATTTGTTTCCTGTACTTCTTTTTCCTATCTTTGATAGGGGAGTTCCCAGTTATTGTTTCATTTTTTCTTCTATTTTCTTTGGGTTTGGCCAAGTTGATCTTTAAATATGCTGCACTAACCCACTGCTGTACAGAAAAGGGGAACAATAAAGAACTTGGACTGTTGAAAAAGATCAAAGGCCCCTTCCTTTGGTCTTCACCATTCAACCAACCTTATAAGGAGGCTGTATAATGTTTCATTCCATCTATATCTACTCTACTAAAGATACATGGCCTTTTCCTGTTTTGATCTAGTGATCAACTTTTCATTCCTGTAGGGGAGGATATTGGCCTACCACAACTGTTCAAAAATGTATCAAGTTTGATGAAGCTTGGATGAAGGATATAGGAGTAAAAAATATGCTCAGCAAAACATTCAAAATGGTACAAACTTTTTTTGTGCCATGCCAGAGCTAGGGATCAGAGGTGGGAGTAAGTCACACATGATTATACTGTATAAATCTTTTATTATTATTCAACATTGTGTGTCAATAACGATGCTCACATATGAACAACAATTGAGAGTGGGGATCTGAAATAGCCCACAACTGACACTGTCAGCAATCACACAATCACAATCAGCCTCAGCTACAATATGTGTTTTGTGCTAATTATTCATTCATTATCTATACCCCTTATCTGGGAAGGGTTGTGGGGGGGCTGGAGCCTATACCAGCTGACACTGGGCAAGAGGCAGGGTATACCACCTCCATAGACAAACAAGCATTCACACTTATGGGCAATTTAGAGTCACCAGTTAACCTACATGTCTTTAGACTGTGGGAGGAAGCTGGAGTACGCGGAGAGAATCCACACAGACAGAGGGAGAACATGCAAACTCCACACCCTGAGCACTTCCGGGTCTCAAGCAAACATTATACGGTCAATGACATAAACTTTGGTCTTCTGGAGATAGCTCTTCACCAGGAGCGACTTATGTTTTGAGCTGTTGTCGTGTTGGAAGACAAAGCATCGACCCAGACCCAGTTTTGCTGCTGACTGTTTAAGGTTTTCTTTCAAAATCATCACATACCCTTCTTTCTTCATGATTCCTTCCACCTTGATGAGATTCCCAGTTCCAGACACACTGAGGCATCCCCACAGCATAATACTCCCACCACTGTGTTTCACTGTGGGGACAGTGTTCTTTGGGTGGTACGCCTCTCCCTTCTTTCTCTAACATAAGTAATGTCTCTATGTCCAGAGAGCTTTAGTCTTGTCTCATCTGACCAAAGGGTGCTTCCAGTACGCATAATCTTTGTCCAGGTTGTCCTTAATATAATTCAGTCTGTCTTGAAGGTATCTCTTCCTGTGCAGAGCTCTAGTCATTGTCTTCTTTGAGACTATGATTCCTGACTTGGCTAAGTAATTTACTAGTGTCTTGGTAGTTGTTCTGGGGTCTTTAGACACGTCTCTCACTAGTTTTCTTTCGAGGGTCTTTGAAATCTTTCGCTTCCTACCTCTGCCAGGCTTGTTCTGTACTGTGTGGCTCTCTTTGAGACTGCAAAGCCTCTTGATACATTTAACACAAACATTAACCAATAAAATAACACACATTACAGGTTGATATGTTTTTATTAGATGAACAGACAAAAGCATCCAATGAACAAGCATAACATGTCTTAAATATATAAAATCATTTCCTCCCTTGAAATAAAGCATTGCATGTACAATCTCAAGTACTGACACACAAACTAAAATAAAATCACACCCCGAAAAATGAGGTGATCCTAGAACTTACCACTCCACAATTAAGAGTGAAGTCTGTATACATTGAATGCTTTAATCTATGTACTGCAGTAGCATAATGAGCAAAAGTTTCTCATTTTTCATACCAATACACTTTCACCCACACAAACACACACACACACACACACACACACACACACACACACACACACACAGATATGCACACATACATACATTGTAATTCTATCTTTGTGAGGACACTCTGACATAATGCATAATGCCCCTTCTCGTAATCCTGACCATCACTGCTAAATGTCTAATCCCAACCCTTACCCTAAACCTAATACCCTAATACCAAGTCTTAACCCTCAAACAGCCCTTTAAAATTGTGAAGACCAGCCAAAATGTCCTAAAATTCAAACTGGTCCTCACAAAGATAGACATACACGTGCATGCACACACACACATACACACACACACACTCACAATCAGCACATGTAGGAAACAATGTAGGACAAAGGGCAGGCCATAATGAACACACAGTCCCTATAGTCACTAATGAATATGTATTTTGTCATCTAGTTCTTGCTCACTAATTTAAAATGCATCAGACAAAATATGCATTGACATGCCAGACGGTCATGTTGCCATCTATGAAGATTACACAAGTTAAAAATAAATAAGAGAAAAACTAACACAGCAGCATGCTGTGTGTGGTCCTTAGTGCTGCCCTGATATTTGAGAGGTAACAAACCTCTACTACGGGCAAACTGATGTCATCGTGGCAGGAGGCTTAAAGTGCAAGCAAGTGTATTACCTTGTTAGGGAGAGGGGTGCCAGGAGCTTAGAGGTTCCCACCCAACTGACTGACACAGAGGCAGTGAGTTTAGGAAGGGACAGGTGCTGTGTCTTCACCCAGTGTGCCATGCCAGAGCTGGAGATCAGAGGTGGGAGTAAGTCACACATGTGCAAGTCTCAAGTCCTAAGGTACTATGGTGCAAATCAAGCAAGATAAATCAAGTCATTGCTCGGGTCAAGCAGGTCACAAGTCAAACAAAATTCTGATGCTCTACCCCAGTTTCCATATGTAAGTCAGTTAAATGACAGTGGTCATGAGAAGTTGAGTTCTATTTTCAACATTAACAAAAACTGTTGCAGCCTGATTACACTGTATAAATCTTTTATCATTATTTAATATTGTGTGGTAATCAATAACAAGGCTCAGAAATGAACAACAATTGAGAGTGGGCCTTTGAAATTATAATATAGTCCACAACTCCAAAGTGCTCGAAGTGAAAACAGTTGTTTACTAGCTAACATTTGACCAGCCAATAAGTTAGCTAAAAATACATGTACCTTTCTTATAAGTTTTGTAGCGACCAATAAAGTTGGATGTTGTGGTGGTCCTGTCACAGATTTTTGTTCTCTATTTGTTGTTTTGTTTTCTCCTTACCACTGTCATCAACAACATCATCCTTGAATCCAAATTTTATTATTTGTGAACTAGCCCCATCCATGACAGATGCCTCTGTTGGTCTACCGTGTCCTACTAGGTTGGCAGGTTTGCACCTGATCGTGTTTCAAAAACAAAACATAACTTCTCAATATCTAGAAAAATGCAAATAAATCCAGTCCTTTCAACTCATTTGTCAAGTCTCAGGTCAGATACACCAAGTCAAGGTCAAATTGAGTCTTTTATCCGTGTTAGGCAAACAAGTGTCAGGCCTACACATTTGTGTTTCACATCTGAGTCAAGTCATGTAACTCGAGTCCCCCACCTCTGCTGGGCGTGATGTGTCAGCCTCAGTGCCTGAAGGTGTGGATGTCATTGTGGAGACTGACTGAGGGGTTGGAGGGCCTGCCCTGCATGCGACAGCTTGTACTGCAACTACAGCGCTGAATCCACATAACGTTTCTGTAGAAACCCTCTCCATCAGGGCAGTGAAAACGGAGGCGCACAGTGCGGGAGAGGGACGGTGTGCAGCATCGATCATCGCTGCAAGTCCCACAGGTCCGAGGACGATATCGACGTGCTGTTGAGCATCCAGCAAAGGTGACTCTGACTGGTTCTTGGGGGCGAACAGTTCGCTGACACCTCTTCCCCTTCTGGATGACAGAAACAGAGCTTTCATTAAAATGATGTCATGTAGCTTCTACTGAAATTTCATCAAGGAACAATTCAATGTTCACTGATTTATTTATTCATTTTACTCAGAGGACTTTAACTAACAAATACAGTCATCTCAAAGCCAGTTCACTGCCAGTTTTGGATCATTCAAAGAAATTTAGATATTTTTGTCATGTAACGTTCCTTAAATCCTCCTAATGTTTTATGTTTGTCCCCAATATTGCTTAATTTCCTAATCAGGATGATTCTTCTCGTACCTTGATCACCACAGGAAGATGCAGTTCACATTGTTGGACCTGGCACAGTCTGGTTTCTCTGACCAGTCGACAGTCTGGGTTGTTATTGGTCACCCGACTTGAAATGCCCATCCCACATGTGGTGGAGCACTCAGTCCACACAGTGGTTTGTGGGAAACAGCTGGATTTGAGTAACATCTCAGACATGGGGAAGGACACCATCTCTGCGGTGGAGCCAAAGTAAGACAAGTGACAAATGTAAGACGTGTTACTATGTTACAATCAAATGATGAATTCCAGCAGACATTCAGGCATTCTTGTAAAAAACTGTCATTCATACATTTATGACCTCTGGTTAAATCTTGCTTCCTGTAATACTATGTTTCCCCAGTATTAGAAGATGCTGAGAATAGAGATGTCTGTTGGTCAGTGTTTTCTTTTCCACATTCAGGTCCTTAACATGACATCTCAACTCCAGCACACATTTTCAATGGAATTAGCTGAGGACAATGTGGTCCCCATAGGATAAATCATAAGCATTTTGGTGCGTTAATGCTAATGCAAAATCTAATGTGAAGGTTGCAGTTATATTTACTGGCACATTCATGCTCCCCTGGGGTTAAACGCTTTCAATTTTCCACTTAAGGTGAGGTTTCCTGTAAGTACATGTAAAGACAAAAAAGATATTTTTGCAACCTGTTTTGCAACCTGTTATACTCAGGATAAAATATTTTAAGTTGTGCATTTTTGCACACTTTGTTCAGTAAATTCCCATTAATCTACATGCAATGAAGACATGTTTTTAGAATTTTTTTGCAAATTTATTAAAAATCAGAAACTGAAATCTCTAATTTACAAAAATATTCAGACCCATAATTCAGTACTTTGTAGAAGCCCATTTGGCAGCAATTACAGTTTGGTCTTCTTGGGTAAGATTCTCCAAGCTTTGCACATCTGGATTTGGGCAGTTTATCCCACTCTTCCTGGTAGATCCTCTCAAGCTATGTCAGGTTGTGAACTGCACAGAGACCTGTGCTATGAAGATTTGAGGATAGTGAGGTAACTTCAGGATTTCAGGGTTATAATGGTGGTTCACTTCTGAGTAGGATAAATCAACATAGTAACTTATGCTGAACAGTTAATCTGCCCTGGAACAGGTCAACTTCAGAGGATCTGATCAAAACCTGTCAACAGCCCAACTACTAACCATCCAAATCACTGGAAGACCACAGTAATCATTCCTACAGAATCATGACACGGACAAAACAGTTTATAATAAAGAGACAAATAATAACGAGCAAAAGATATTTTTATAGATCAGTGGAACTGAATAGAAAAATGCTCCATACACATATTTCCCATGAATTATAAATGACTGTCCTCATCAGACATGAACTACCTCTCTGTTTTGGCAGCAGAAACAGTCTGACATTACCTGCACCATATGTTCATAACAGTTTATTCATCATAGGACAAAAGACTAAAAATACTTACTCAGTAAGAAACTTCATAATAATTCCTGTACTTATTTGCTGTATATCCTCAGCATGACTTTATTAAGTGGAAGTCATGTGATCATATTGTTTACATTTCACCTTGTTGAGTATGACTTCTGGATGTCACTATAAACAAATTAACTTGCAGGTATCAGCGTTTCTTCTCTTATCATATAAAGTACTTTATTCATGGTTCTGATGATGTTGCTTCTTATTAACAACTCCCACTCTTAAACACACTCATAGCTAGACTGGAAAATCCTGGGCTGACTTACCAGACATAGAGTTTGGAGTTCTGTTAGAGTGACCATGGTGTTCTTAGTTACTTCTCTGACTAAGGCCTTTTTGTCCTCAGTTACTCAGTTTGGCTGCACAGCTAACACTTGTCCTGGTGGTTAAAAACTTCTCCCATTTCACAATTATCACCGTTAGTACTGCTAGGAACAATAGCTTTAAAAATAGTTTTTCTACCCATGTTCTGATCTATGTCTCACCATAATTTTATTACAGAGGTCTTTGCACTTCATAGTTTGATTTTTGTTTTTGTTATGCTTTTTTTAGTTTCCAAATGTAGTGTGCAGGGTGAATGTTATACAAGTTTTGCTGCAACTTCTGAAATAACCTACTTGTGCCTGGTATCATCAAATTCAATCAAAAAGCAAAAAGTCAACATAATAATAACGTAATAAGAACTACAGAAATCTATCTACAAAGCCAGATGCTAAAACTGCACTCAGTTTGGTCCATGACTCTGTAACTTGAAGCTGTTGTAAACAGTGCCCCATCTCTCTCTAGCTGGCACAAGTAGAATCATTAATGTTATACTCACAAAGAGCAAAACATTTAGAGCTTTGGCAGTGATTTAAACATTAACCCAAACCAATCTAATGAAAAAATAACAGACTGTGTGACTCAAGGAGCTAACATAATTGGTAGAGGTTGTAAAACTTCACCAATACCTTACCTTACTTTACGTTACACAGTGGAACTAAGTAAGGCCCAAGATTTTACTGACCTCACTGGGATTTCTATGTCCTCCTGACACAAACACAAACATCCAGTATCAATCTTTTCGAATCCAGCCTTTGAAAACTCTGCAGAAATACAGGGCCAACAGGATCAATAGGGAAGGAGAGTAACTCCTCATTCTCAAGAGCTGAAGTAATGAGATGCAGTTAATCCAAATCTCAGGAACACCAAATTATCCCAGGGTGCGAATGTAAGCCAAGGCCTTTTTATGGTCATCAAAATGGCAAGGACCCACAGTGAGCACTGCCAAAGAATCCAGAGAGAACCTCTTCTACTCTTCATGGAGCAGCTTATTGTACTTATTGAACTTGATGTGCATCTCATTAACTAACTATGAATCATTGGTGAAGACCCTGATGCAGGTAACTTTACCCATCTTGCATGCAGCCTCTGAAATGCGGTTTCGAAATCTCAAGAATCTGGTGATGATGGGTCTTGTTGGCGAGGGTTGCTCGGGATCTGGATCTGGGCTTTGGAGCAGTACCCCAAATCTGTGTGCTCTTTTCCGATTTCCCATCTCTGTAGGGAAGCTGATGTTCAGAATCTCCAGTAACATTTTGCAAAGAAATGAAAGGGTATTTCCTTGCTCCCTGCCCTTTGGAAGCCTGATAAAACAGAAATTATTCCTTAGCTCCCTCAAAGTCATCCAGCTATAGTTGGAGGTTTTCCACCTCAGTGGCTGGGGGAGGGGTTAGTCTGCTCTCAAATTGGGAAATACGACTAAGAGACTTGAGGTCTTCAAGGCAGCCTCTAGCTTCTTCAGGTGGGTCTCAGGCTTGTCCAAGCTTTGTACAGTGAGCTTAGCCAACTAGTTAGGCACTTCAACAGAGATGGCATTATCAACAGGTGTACTGGTGTCCACAGTATCATTAGCATTAGCTTGGCTGCTTTGTTAGAATACACAAACATACTTTGTCATTATGGGTTATTGAGAGTACACTGATGGGCAAAAATTGTGATTTTATCCCTTTAAAATTAAATCTGCATGGCATGGCTGCAATACACTGCACTGTTTACCTCTGAACATGGCCCCTCTGGCTAGAGCTGGGTGCTGAGGCTGCAGCTGGGCCTGCAACAGGGCACTGATGTGGTTGGGAAGGGGTTGCCTGTCTGGTAGAGAGGTGTGTGTCAGCTCATCTGGCTCCTCACTGATGTGGTTGTCATCGTCACACACCCATTCCTTGCAGCAGCCACTCTCAGGCTGGGCCAGGCGGGGCCGCAAGCAGCGCCAGTCGGGTAAGGGCACATAGTGAGGACAGAGAGGCATGCAGCCCACCACCCCATCCATACAAGTGCACCGGTGCTGGCAGTTAGGCTGAAAGTCCTCGCTGTGCTGGTACACCTGCCCACTGAACTCACAGGGCAGACCCTGGGCTTCAGCTGTCAACATGCACACACAAAACAGGAAGAGAGACCTTTGAGTATCATGGAAGGACACAGTAGAAAACATGTGTTATAGACACACAACTAATACATGATAGCCTGTAGGATCAAACTGGGGAAAGAAATATATTTTCACTCTTTTTAAAGAAGTATGAAAGTGATTTTGTATTGCAATTCCATAGTGAAAAAAGTGGTTCAAATTTGTGTAACAGAGGCAGACGCATCCTTTCAGTTTCTTTTATACATCAATCCCCAGAAACCCTAGATGCTGATCCTACCATTCCCATAATGCAACTATATAGCACCTTTTATTAGATCCTCCCCACCCACATATTTAAAACTCAACATCTGTAGTTTATGTTGCATATTTTCTGGTTAAGATTTATTCTCTCCAAAATAACCCTGATGATATTGCCGTGGTTATTTTTTCAAACTTATATGTTCTCAGTACTACAAAGAAACTGATCATTGTATATAAAATGAGTCATACATTTTTGCCTCAGTTTATTTTTACAGGTAGCCATTGTTTTTCCTCCCTGTAAGAAATGGTCATGATTTTTTTTTTACCTCTGTTTTATGAGCTGTTCAACCTAGGAGTGATTTTCTTTGTACCTGAGGATTTTAATAGCTTTGAAGAAAATGTGCAATATTTCACAAAATAAATTAATAAATAAAAGTCAGAAAAACATCAGCTTTTTTGTCATCTCTTTTACTCCTTTGATGATGCTTTAAGACTGTTTCTAGAGCCTCTTGGAGATCCCACTGATTGAATCTTAGCTGTGTTTGATATTTTTCATTTTGATTTACTTTTTATTTTTCACCACAGGTGGGATTTTTTCCAGAAGATGCACAATATCCTTACTACTAATACCTTTTGTGATTTAAACACAAAGCTGTTATATCATCTACATAAGACAATTAATTTGATAGCTGTTAGTGAAGTTCAGATAGTTGCATTTAATAATGTGCTTTTGCTCAGCCTTGTTGTCAGCCTCACCTCGACATAGTCCTCTCTCTGGATCTCCTCCAGCCCCAAGATGGCAGCGTAGTCCCTTGATGTGATCACAAGGTTCAGTGGCGCTGCAGTCTTCATTGAACTGCCTTGCACAAACTTTACAGCAGCCACAGTGATCAGTCACCCAGCTGACGCCCAGTGGGCACAGCGGAGGTGAAGGGGCACAGTAGCACTCAGCTGGACACTCACCCTCTGCAGACTGGGTCAGGGTCAGAGGTCAGGTCAACAGGTCAACATGTGTGACAGCAGTTAGTGTGATTTTAAATATAAATAAAAAAATCAATAAAAATCAGACTAAGATGAGAGTTCATCCAGTAATAGCTATCATGACTGAACAATATGAAACTTCACAAATAGAAATGAATACAGAGAAGCTTTAAAGGCAAGTGGCCACAGATCATAGCAACTCACCATCACTGCAGCACTGCCGAGAACAAACAGGGTGGAAATTATCTGATGCAAAGTAACAGGGCTAAGCATCCTGATCGCAGCAGATAAACAAGAGAAAAACCCTCAAAAGGAACAATGAATCGTTCAGATCAACTGTCCAGAGTCCTAGGAGGAAAGAAGTCTTGTTTGTCAGCTCCAGGAAAAAATGTATCCACAGTTCAGAGTCCATGCACTGAGAAGTACACATACAGTTTGCTCATCTACAGTGTCTTAGTGTCAGCACAGCTCAGCTCTGCTTTACAGAGAGGTCTGCGTGTGTGGGGCCTGTACTTATAGACACACATGCCACCGCCCCCACTGTGATATCACTGACTCTCCTCTCAAGATGGCTGAGTGTCCAGAGGGAGGAGGTGGCAGGTATGTTGGTGTGAAATACTGACAAATCACTTGGTAACTGTGGACATGTGACATCAAGGAGAAATGTCAAGGTGTCAAAATATATGCAAAAGACAAATTAACAGGCACTGGTATATCCAGGCAGCCAAATAATGATTTAAATATTTTGTAGTTTGCCTCAAACCTGGTGATATTTGACAGATATCTGAAAGAAAAAACAAAGGTGTCATGGAAAACCTGAGTCGGAAATTCCACTCCATATGAGTAGAGTCTTTAACAGGGGAAGTGGTGATGTGGAGAAAATCCCTGTAAACAAATCTTCCACCAGCTATGGTCAACCAGCTAGGCTCTGTCCTCCCACTGCAGTGTGCTCAGGACATCCTGTGTTCCCTCCATCTCTTTCCTGATGGGCTGCATTCCAGGAAATACAAGACCTGTCTTCAGGTTGCCATGATTGGTAGGAAAAACTCTGTATTCCCATTTTCAACCCTGGTGCATGCAAAAAGTGTTTTGTTGGAGAGCAGGAAAGTCGTCACATTAAGTGTTGGCTCACACTGTCATGAAACATGGGAAATGTTCTTTGTCACATTTGAATCGGCTGCTTCCCTCGCTCCCTAAAAATATAGTGTGCACACATTCTGCTGGGAGAAACTACTGAGACCATTTCCTTATATATTATGAGATTGTAGTACAGTGGGGCTCAAGAGTCTGAGACCACTGGTCAAAATACTTCTACACTGATAAGCTCCAACATAAAAACTGAGTGGTGGATCTATATAGTATATAGATATACATGCAATTGGTGTATTTGAGTGAGAGGTTAAATCTTTACTACTGTATTGTAGTTGTTGTATTTCAGAATATCTTAGTATTTAGTTTGTCTTCCCCCTGGTCAGGGTGGAGTCAGTTAGGCGACACCCTCTAACTTGAATGTTTCCACCAATGTTTCAGTGTTTGTTTGATATTCTGTGGTGCCACTGTTACTGCCGCAAATTTCAAACTTGGATTCATCAGTAAATATGTTTTGTTGTTATGTTTTTTCCCAGTCATTCACTGCAGTGAAATACTGGTATTTCTTAGCCCACCCCAAGCATTTGGCCTCGCCTCACCATCTGAGAAGTGATTATGCAACATACAGTACGTATATAGGTGTTAGTGTTCTCCAAGTGGAAGAGGGTGGAGTGTAGCGCTGTGGATGGAGATGGCGTCCTCTGACTCCTTTTCTGGTGGTAGGCAAATTGAAGGGGGTCATAGGGTCATATGCAGGTTTTGAGATGAGCCAGGATCAGCCACTGGTTGGTGGGGTGTTGGTGGATTTGTAATCTTTGATGGCCTGGATACCTTGCCACATGCAACAGAGGTGAAAAAGCTTAAAAAGTGACAAAAAATTATGTTTATCACTGACTTCTGACTTCTTTCCAATTTTTGCTTTTTTACTTGAGAAATACCAGATACTTTCACCTCTTCAAGCCAGACTGATTTGCCATTTCACTTGCTCCTGTCATTCACTGAAAATCTTCTACATGGAAGGGGGCTTGTTTTTTGGCTTGTTTTCCCCTAACCAGTCAGTGGTGACATACTGCTGCCACCATTTGTAGGTGACACAGAAGCTGTGGTGATGGTTGCTATGTAACATATGACATGTCAGTCCAAAAAGTGCAAATGGGGTGGTCACTGGGGTGAGATGGAGCATGACGGGCTGGTGGGGTGAGAGCACCTTGCTGAGCAGCAGCAGGGACGAAGGCAGGAGTCTGGATTCTTAGCATTCCTGGCCCACAAAGGCAGGATGTGTGTACTGGCCATGCTGTGTCAGACACTGATGGGGGAGTGGGAGGAGCAGGGATTTACTGAGGAGGGGTTTGAGGGGGTTAGTCTGAGCATGTGCCAACCATTGTTTGTTAGCCAGGCAAACATTTCCAAATACATGGAGGTCGAGTTCTCCATGATTCATCACTCTTGTCCATGTTTATTTTCTCATGTTTATATCTGACACCAACCAGATTAGTCCTTCCTTTAAGTTATTTTTTCTTACAAACAAGGTAACTAGTTTCAGTGTTTCTTACCAATGCAAACCAGCTAGTGTCTAGAATTCTCTTCAGTTTGCTCTCATTTTGTAAGACTACTGTGGTATCAGAAAAAGCAGAACAACTCAGAATCACACTTTTATAGCAATCCAGAGGATAATCAGGAAGTGTGTGCAGCATGCAGGAAGAGGTGCTGTAATGCCTGAGTCAACCACATAGAACTAAGAAGGCACAACAGGAACTCAAATAAGGGCTCATGAACAGTAAATCATGAGTTTGTAGAAATGCAAAAGGGCTGACACCCCCCAATGGCAACAACACTCCCCAGTGTCAGGGGCCTCCTCCAGCAGGATAATGTTCCCACCATACCACAAAAACTGCTCAGAAATGTCTCAGGGAACACGACAAAGAGCCCAAGGCGTTTACCTGGCCTCCAAACTCACTAGATCCCAATCTGACCCAGTATCTAATCCAGAACAAGTCCATCCATGGAGGCCCCATCCCCAACCCACAGGACCCAAAGGATTTGCTGCCAATGTCCCAGTGCCAGACACTACAGGAGATCTTCAGAGATCCCATGTCCAAGCCCCAACAGGTCAGATCTGTTTTGCCAGTATGAGGGGGACCTATGCAATATTAGGCAGGTCCCACAGTTACTGAATCATATTGGGATCTGGGGAGTTTGGAGCCCAGGTCAACATCTTTGGCTCCTCATCGAGTATTTGCTAGAATTCTGGGACCTGTTATATTAAACTGCACTTAATATATATACATATGTAGCCTGATTTCTAAAGGCTCACAGCAAGCCTAATCCAGTGTATGTTTGATCTTGCTCAAGGAGTTTCAATTTTTTTGAAGAGTTGCCAAGAATCAAAAATGAAAACAAATTGAATATTCAGCTCATTTTCAAAGAGCTATACATTTCAAAGAGCTTGTATCTGGTGTCAGGTAATGAACTTGCTGCAAAGTAAGCTAGTTTTGGCTGATTAGTGGTGTACATGGTGAGTACTGGGGCTAACAACCTTGGAATAATACTCTTCAGAGTAGTAATAAGTGGTGCTTTTCCTGGTCTCCTGACTCTGCCAGCATTGTGTGAATGGAACATGAGCCTGAAAAGATCTAGGGCTCATGGGAAATGAGGTTTGTTTAAGAAGGTCACTAAAAACAGAAATGTTGAATAAACAATGACAGTAGATTGCAAGAAGAAAGGCTCTGCTCTGAGACTAGATTTTAAATTCACACACTGATTTTTCATGACACTTAGATTGCCATATAAATTTCATCTTTCTCTTGAGCTAATAGGTCCTATTAATACTGCAAGTATAAAGTAACTGCAGTTTCAAGAGTGTCTTTTCTTCAGCCAATTTCTTATATTCATTAGCAGTTTCTTTCTATTTTCCACAGTCTAATGGACAGATTGCTATTACATTTGCTGAGTACATTCATGCTCTGAAAGTGATTGTTCCACTATTACTGGACAGAATAACAAAATGATCAGTATGTTGTCTGTACTGCTGTTGTACCACAAGGTGCTTTCTTCTTCTAGTCTGGTTGTCTGAATACAGTTAATGCACAAAAAACAAGAACATCTTAATATGTTTTGTACATTCATTTGTAACAAACATGCAATTACTGTAGGTAAATGTACTGTATGTTCAGTGAGAATCAGCGGTGAAATGACATATGTGTGTATATGGTATGTGTGTGAAGGTTGTACCAGAGCCATGACACTGCCTCCACAGGTTACACATCTGCTGCATTCCTCATTTTAGTGTCCTTAAAATGCTCCTGGTACACTGCAGTCATCACTCATCCCATTGTGGACCCCAGTTTTCCCTACACACACTTATTTTCTACACTTCACTCAGCCAGAATTGATCACCAGCTTTCGTTGATGAGTGTAAGCTGTGGTGCATTTGGATGCCCATCACTGAAGAAATACATTAATATGACATCACAAAGTCCAAATCTGGCCAAAGGGGTGATTACCTCTTTTTTGGGAGTGGTCACTGCTTCAGCAGCTATGACTCAACATGACAGAATTTGAAGCTCAGGGATTGGATGTTTCTTTCTTTCTTTTCTAATGTCTCCCCCAAAAAATGTATGTATAAGCTTATATATCTGACTTTACCAAAAAATGAACTGATGATTGAACCAGGAGACTTTCAAGCCCATCCAAGCCATGGAGGTATTTTAACTGAGTCACATACATTTTCTATGGGAAATAAACCCTAACCCTCTAAAGTCATTTTCCTAATAATCTCTGCTGTCTGCTGTCTAAAAACCTTTGCAGCATTCAGTCCTCACTGCCCTGCTGTTGTTACAGACCTGTCACATGTCTTAGCTAGATGTTGCCTCTCAACTTGCTAATGGACTTGCTGCATTAATGCAGGATTCACATCATGACATCAGAATTATGTGCAAACGAATGAGAAAAACTGTTCACATCAGCCTCCAACTTCTCACTTGGTGGGAAGAACTACAAACTCAACTGCAGCGCCAGCACTTACAGTTTCAAAAACTGTAAAATATTTTAAATTACACAACAAATGAAGCTAATTTGCACTATTTATTTGGTGTGACTCAAAGATTAGGGTCAGGGGTAACCACAGAGGAATTATGCATAAACTCTCCCTAGTTGGCCCTCCCATTCTGCCGACACTGTGTGACTGATCAGTTTTAAAAGACTGTCATCCTTGATGAAGCAAGCCACACAATACACAGTTGAGATAGGCTCTGTTGTAAGGCTGGATTTTTAGTTATTATCATAGTTACAAATGTCAAGTATGTTTCAATCAGAATCCTTTGGTATTCCTAGTTTGTAAGAGCAGTTTAAGAAATGTTCTCACTGATATGAGGATATATTTGTAGCAATATTTTTCCATTGCTTGAACACTTTGAATGAAATGAAGAAAAATGGGAAATGAGCAAATGCGACTGACCAATCTCAAAAATAAACACTCATTGTGAGGAATTTGTTCAAAGTATTATTCTCATTTCTTTTAACAAGAGTTTGGTCGGATGGGTTTTCATGAGCAGGATGAGACAATTCCACAAACTCTTAAAGTCCTGGGACAAGTAAACTTTAATAAAAGAGTGGACTAGTCCTGCATGTGGTGGCTGCAGGTGTGGCTGTCCTGCAGCCACATACAAAAGGGAGTCATGACTTGAGCTGGCAGCTGCCCAGGCAGAGGGGCAGAGGGACACTGTGGCCTGCACATTCCTCCACAACGTCTAATAGGAGTGATGACAGCAGGGGGCACAGAACAGCAATAACTGGCCATAGTGCTAGCAGTACTAGCAATAACCTGCCATTGTGTGTCTGAGATGAGCAGGTGTGCTGCAGGTGTTGATGGACGGACCCTCCACAGAGAGAGGCTGAGCTATGTAACAAGTGGATTTAACTAATAACTTTTACTGCTGCTGTGACTGAACAGATTCTCAGAACAGATAATTTATTAAGCATTCTTTAAATCAATAACTTTGCCTTTATTTTAAAGAATCACAATTCATTATCAGAGCTGAAGCTTTGTCTCACACCAAGTCCAATATTCACTCTCTTTTTAGCTCTGTTAGTTTCCATCAGCTCCTGAGAATAATATATGGCTCTTTAGCTGCTGGATGCTGGAAACCATGATGAGACTGAAGTAGGTTTGTCACTGCAAGCAACACCAGAAGAAAAGAAAAATATTAATTAGAACAACTTCAAGAAAACATAACCACATTGTTGTGATGTCACTTACTGAATGCTGAAAGGATGTTTTGAAGCCTGGAGATTTGATCTTCCACCTGCAGCCTGCAGGCTGGAACCAGAAAATGTTTACATTGTGGGAAAGAAAGTGGATTCTGTAAGTTTAGATCCACTATCTATACCACTTATCTGTAAGGGTTGTGGGGGCTGGAGCCTATTCCAGCTGTCATTAGGTGAGAGGTGGGGTACACCCTGGACAGATTGCCAGTTCATCACAGGGCCAACATATATAGACAAACAACCATTCACACTCACATTCACACCTACAGGCAATTTAGAGTCATCAACTGACCTGCACGTCTTTGGACTGTGGGATGAAGCTGGAGAGCCCGGAGAGAACCCACACATGAGAGCATTTAAACTCCAAACAGAAAAGCCCCGGGTGAACCCTGAACCTTTTTGCTGTGAGGCGACAGTGCTAACCACTGTAGCACCGTGCCACCCATAAGCTTAGATATTTTAGATGATTTAGATATTCACAATCATAACTTCTGTACAGTAATAAATGTCAAAATAATAAATGTGGACAATAACGGTCAGTGTTTTATCACTATATTGTAGTGCAGTACAGTAAACTATGACCACAATTGGAGTGTAGACCATTTGGACCCTGACAGCTGGGCAGAAATAATAATGACACTTGTAGTTAAGTATGATAAGTGTGTGCGGAAGAATTTGATATTTTGGTAGTACCATGTCAATTTATGTTGAAAAGAGCAGAGAACAATGCAGTGAATTTATTTTTTTAAACTAATTCCCAAAGGCCTAAAAAGGAGGTGAGCTTAGTTTTGAAAATAAAAAGGTGAAGCCATCAACGCAGATGCTGCCTTTCCCTCCAGTGAATCTGAGGTGTCTCACACTGGACACTGCACATTTAGTACGCTAGAATAAACAAACTGGTATTTCAAAGGGCCTTTAGTGTGGGACCTGGTGGTGTAGCCAACTGACAGAGAGTGTCCTGTTAGTGAGCAGGGGAGAGGTGGCACCACTACACAGAGCTGCCTGTGATTCAGAGGGGAAAATGTTATCACAGTGCAGCCATAAACAGAAAATGTTCCAGGGCTCCCCTGCGGGAACTGGGACACAAACACATAAAGCTCACTATGTCTGAGGTTGCTGGAAAACCAGTGTACAGTAAATGGGAATTAAGTCACTTTTGATCAAGAAATGACAGCACAGATTGTATTATATCTCTGCGCGGCAATATTCAACCTTTTTGCTTTGTTTACAATTTCATTTGACAAATTAGCGAGTTCATTTGTTTGCTCAGCAGCTGGCAGCATACATTAATACCTGTTGACAAACATTCAGTGTTATTGGCATCTAAAATTAGGCAGGAGTGTTTTCACTGATATTCAGCTGGACTGAGGTCATTTATTGAAAGGGCTCTTTGAAATCTCAAGATTCAGAGTGTGAAAATTCTTCCTGCTAGCTTAAACTGCCTTTATGTAGCAGCAGCTAGCAGTAGCTTCCCTTTCAAGAAGTGACAGGAATGAATTGATATAAATGAATAATAACAATGTGAACAACATTACAAAGTGCATTAAAAGATGTTGAGACAAAGTGAACCTGGAGTGTTAAACTGCACATCACACACAGCTACATCATCATCTAGCAAAGGTCTGATGGGCCTAGTAAAGCTGAAAGAAAATCTGTGATTTGATGGTGACATCAATCACAGCAACAGACACATGAACACACACTTATTCATTATACTGGCAGATAGCCTGTCTCAGTATGAAACCCTCTAATTCCAGTCACTACATAGTGAGGAGCATGAAAACTGTCCTGGACATTTCCAAGTCAAAATGTGCAAAAATGTCAGTGTGAACCAGTTGATCAGTCTCCACTCAGTTTTCAAGCTTTATTTTCTCTTTGAGCCACTAAACATTTTATTGTTATATAAAAGTTTTTTTTAAAAGATATCTCAGAATCATCTTCAGAGTTAAAATAAACATGCTGATTAATATGAAGGCGCTATCTAATATTCAGCTCTTTCAGCTCAAATTATATTCTGAGAGAACATGGCATGTTTACAAGGCAAGTGCAGTTTACTATTTTATTTCTAAAATGTTTGCCCATTTTTCATTTTCCCACTGAGATCACTGACCTGTTCTAATGTGATATCACGCCAACCTTTCAGCCTCTGAAATAAACTGCATAATAATTGTCTTTTAATAAAAACAGCTTACAGAGACCCAAAGCATTACTGCTCTGTCTGTGCTTGTGGCCACTGTCTGTCTGGTATTATCTTATGTGTCCTGTTTGTGTTTTTAATAAGCCTTCCCCAGGAACTGTCCCTCAGGTATAAATAATGTTTTTTTTTTTTATAAAGTGCACAATATGAATACATGAATAAGAATCTGTACATTTACAATTATATGAATAAAGATTCCTATGATATACATTTTCTCACAGCCTTTATTTCAAAATGTCTGTTTTTATTTCTCAAAATCATTTTCTGTTTCAAGTTTTGAAATTTACTGAAATGTCTTACAATTTAATGGTTATTCTGTATTCATTTGTGTGATCATTGCAGAATACCTTGTTTATTCATCTAGTATGAAAACAGGGAGTCCTGTCTCTCTCTTTGCTCCTCACATTACTGTACAACCCTCAGTGATATACAGAACCCACCAACTGCCTGTATGGATATGCTGCTCAGTTTCCCAACAGCAGGTGTAGGAGCACAGGCCAGAGACAATGAGGCTCAGCAGTAGTGGAAACCTGGAAGTGCAGCCAATGCACCTTAGCTGACAGAGGTAAGCTGCAGCCAAGCTTGTTGTTCTAAAAAGAAATACAGAAGGAACGAATATAAAACCTGTAATGTCATACAACATGTGACTCTGTCAGGTAGGAAGTATCTTATAGTACAAAAATGGACTGTGGTTGCAAAAAACATTATTCAGTCAAGTCAATGATGAACACAGCCGCATTCACAAGGACAGCTGCACATTCACTTCCTGTGTTGTCTATAGGTTGTCAGCTTTGTGTAATCTGATCTGGTTGGTGCCACTATTGCTTAGCAACAGTGTAACTTTAATAAGGTCATTAATAGTGCCCCCTGCTGGTCTTCAGCAACACCTCAAACATAAAAAATGTACTTTATGTTTTCTAAACTGTCTAATTAACAATTAACTAACGAATACTTACACCAAATTCAGTATATAGTATTTATGGGTAATGTTATGCACAAGCACCAAGATTATTTATTTCAAAAAATATCTGAGACTTAGTGCTAACCTTGATGAAAGATAATTTGACACACACAATAAATGTCAAAGGAAGAAATAAAGGTCACATGTTCCATGTGATTTATTTTCTGGAATGAATTTCAGGTTAGCAAAATTGTGAAAAAGTTCTATTCTTAGAGCAGCAAGCTAATAATTAAAAACCATGGTACAGTTTGAAACCACTGATAACAGGATTACTGCTGATTCAACAAACTAATCTGCTACAGTGCCATGTAAAACTCTGGTATTAAATTGCATCACCAACAGATATCATATAATGAATGAAGTACTTGTTTTAATCTGTCTGTCAATTACAAGCTTGTAATTTCAAGCAGAATCAGAGCCTCAGATTGTAGCTTTGTTCTTCAGGATGCTGTGGCAGCAAAACAACTCAGAGCCAGGCTGCTCTGTCCTCTGTCAGCAGAGGCTTCTTGTCATCCTTGCTGCTCCACCAGGCAGAAAGAGCAGGTAAAGCATCTCGTGCCTATTTTTAGAGTTGTAAATGAAGACGCAGACCCATTTTATTATTCTGGTCCCATATCAGTTTAGCCAATCCAGATCATCCTCATCATCATCATCATCACCAAACAGAGGGGCAGGTGGTGGACGCCCCTTCAAGCTCTGGACACAAAAGAGAGAGATGAAAACATGAATGCTGACCAACAACGCTGTTTTGATGGATTTAGTTAATACAGAATAGAACTGAATCTTTTAATGTGACACTAAAACATCAGTGACTGACTTAACATTGAGACAAAATACAAGCAGAGAGCTGGGTTGAGAGATGAGCCAGTTGATGAATCAAATCTGAGAGCTTTGACTGAACTCTACAGATCCATCCTCACCATCTCATCCTCCTCCTCCTCCTCACTGGGGGCTGCGGGGGGTTTCACAGGAGTTGTGATCTGGAAAAATGGCTCCTTTCCATTTTCCTCACCAATTCCCCCAGTCAGACTGAGAGAATAGCAGAAAAAGAGAGCAGAAAAAGAGGTTGTGGGGTAGGTGGGGATGAGCACACAGTAAAGAAAGAGGAAAGGGAAAGGGGGATGAAGCAAGCAAGAAACAACAGTTCAGACACACAGACAGTTTGCAGGAATACATGTGTACATTAGTAGAGATGGGGGGCACACATATGTTAGAACTGTGGTCAAGTTAAATTAAATCTAGTTGATGAAACTGAAGTTATATTGTCCTTCAAGACTGCATCTGACTGTGTGACCAAGTCCAAGTCCTGGAGGGCAGACCTTGTTCAGATCAAATATTTATCAGACTTTGCTGACAGCCACCAGGGTTTGCCAAGGATAATCTGTTATATTATGGACTATGGACTGTGGATTATGGATTATGAACTCATTATGGACTTCAGGAAGCACGGACAAGACCACACCCCCCTCCTCATTAATGGAGAATGTATGGAATCTGTCACCACCTTCAGGTTCCTGGGTACCAACATCTCAGCCGATCTCTCCTGGACTCACAACACCAAGGCCCTAGTGAAGAAGGCTCAGCAGCGGCTGCACTTCCTGCGCGTGCTCAGGAAAAACAATCTGGACAAGAAGCTGCTGCTGGCCTTCTATCACCCCTCTGTGGAGAGTGTACTGACATACTGCCTGGGTGTGTGGTACACAGGCTCCACAGCTGAGGACAGGAAGGCTGTGCAGAGGGTCATCAACACCGCCCAAAAAATCATTGGCTGCTCCCTGCCCTCCCTGGATGACATATCCAGATCCTGCTGCCTCAGGAAAACCAGGGCCATCACAGGAGAGCCCTCAGACCCCGCCCACCACCTGTTTGACCTGCTGCCCTCTGGACAGTGCTTCAGGTCAATCAAGTCTCACACAACCAGACTCACCAACAGCTTCTTCCCCTGGGCCATTCGGACCATAAACAAACACTGACCACCCCCCACCCGCTCCCCTCACCCCACCAACACCACACCTCACACACACACACATGCACACACAGAGCCATCCACCATCCATCCACCTTGCACCCTAAAGTGTCCTAGACTCTCTTGCACTATCGTGTGCTGTTGCGTGTATGTAAATTTGATTTAAAAGTAAACATTAGTGTAAATTTTTGTAATTCTTGTATTTTTGTATCACTTGTATTATTTGTGTATATTTGTATTTCTTATTGTATTTAATTTCTTCTATAGTGCACTGTCTGTCTTTGTGGAGCACCCACAATTTCACTGTACTTAACTGTACAGTGACAATAAAGCCTATTCTATTCTATTCTATTCTATATCATTCAAGCCATGACTCACTGTGTGCCCTCTCCTGGGCTGTTCTGAAGTGCAGTCGGGGGCGGAGGTGGGTTGGCTGGGGGTCCAAAAGCTTTCTGAGAAGCAGCATTCATTTCTCCTACATGGTCTCCCTTGTCCAAGCTCTCCCCACCCACTTCACTGCTCATGGCAGCATTTCTTTCTAACACTGTTTCCTGTTCATCCTCAGGTGGTGAACTCTCATCAGGTCCATCATCTGGATCTGTAGGGTTTTTGGGAACAGAGTGCTCTCCAGGCTCCTGCTGTACCTCAGATTCTGCTGCTGCTGTCCCATGTGGTTCCTGCTCAGTGGATAAAACTGGATGGTGATGAGTGGCCTGAGATAACTCTGCTTGGCTTTGTGTCTTTAACTCAGTTACTGTCTCAGTCTCATTCTCCACTGATACTTCCTGATTTATCTGGGCCTCACTGACTTGGTGAGAATCCAGTTCAGCCACAGGTTCTTCCTCCTCCTTTTCTTCCTCTTGGACTTGTCTCTCTCCATTCACCTGTACATTCTGATGAGGTCTCTCCTCTCTTTGTTTCACATCATCACTCTCTTTTTCTTCCTGCTCCTCTGCTTCCTCTTTCTTCTTAGAAAGGGAGGGAGATCTGTCTGTGCCACTGAGCAGCTGCAGAGTTACATTCTTGGGAAAAGAAATATACATATGATTGAATAACTCACCAAAACATGCTTGGTACTGCTGTTTTGTGGTGCAAAATCGAATATCAGCCAATGCCACATAATGGCTGGTTAGGAATTTCTGTGTATAAAGCTCTTATCTTACCTTAATAGTAGTGACTATCACCCCCAGCACAGCCTGGCCAGTGTACAATTCACTGAGGTCAAACTCCCCTCGCAAAGAATGAAACACTCCGTTCATCACACGCTTCACCTGCAGGTACACACAGCCGGCCTCACTTTCATTGCTCAGAAATAATGAGACATGCATGCATTGATCTTTAACTTCTACATAAATTAGCAATCAAATTTCATTTGTGGGCTATAATAGGCAGCATCTGTCATGTAATAACATGAATAATAAAAAAAACAGAAATCAATTCATAATGATAATATAATAACTGAAAAATATCTGTGATTTATTGTTGAAATGTTTGAATAACAAACATACTTGTGTCCTACATTGTGTCCTACTTCTAGCTGGGCACACAATTTCACTGCAGTCTACTGAAATCTAGTGATTTAGTGTATATCAACATATCAGTACAGCAGCATCTATAAAAAATCATATCATAATCATTTTATTTATATAGCAATTTACGCAACAGAGTTACTAAGTGTTGTAGTTGCCATTTTATAATGGTACTTCCAAAAACAAAGGACTGTGATTTAAAAATCCAAATTTATGTGTGGATCTTACCAAGATCAAGATCATCAAGATGTTTACGTTTGCAACATGAGGATATTTAAGTATTAACTATTTCTTTACCAGATTGTCAGCAGCTATATAAGTTCAGTCTATAGCACTAAGGTGGTATTTAACAGCAAATGTTTATGGCTCATTGTATAGCAGACAAACTGATGCAGTATTACACATGGAAGACACAAACATCTGCTTCTGGAAGTATATTTGAGCTGCTGTGTTTATGTTTTGACACTCTGTGTCCCACATAACAATAGATTTCCTCTGACAGAAACTATCCACAGGATTCCCAGTCAGTGTGTCGTGATAGGCAGTGGAAATGCTAATGTGACTGGCCATGTTTTTCCTAAACTCTATCAGGTGGCCACAAAAATACCACTGACCAGTGTGCTGACTAATCTGAGCAATGTTCCACAAAAAGAAGCCCTCTATGTTCCTTCTTTGACTTGACAGTGACAAAGTTATAGTTTTGATATGAATGATGGAAAACTAGAGGGGATAATAGGGCTGCACATTATTTCCTTGTCTCATTTGTGTGTTAGTGTCTGTGTGTGTTCAAGTATGACTCCTCACCTCTGCTGCAGTGTCTCCTGAACTCCTCTGCTCTGTTAGTTTCTTCTCCAGTTCAGCCACTCTTCTTTCAAGCTTCTCCCTTACAGCTGCTCCTTGCTGCTCCAGGGTTGTGTACTTAAAGAGAAGTAGTAGTGTGTGTGAATGTGTGTATGGAGGGAGTGTTTCATATGAAACGAATGTGATATCTTAAAAAGTTGCTGTAATAGTGATCATTTAATCTAATTGAAGCCATAGGCTGTCTGATGACTAGTCATCAATCTTACTTTTTCCTGAAGAGCCTGCAGCTCTTCTGTCTGACCGTGGTGCTGTAGCAAACTCTGCTCCTCTGAATCTCTTGACTGCTTCAGAACCATCAACTGTTGAAAGTGAGAGAGGCAAAAAATAAGGCATTCACACATCATATATTCACACTTCCATCACACTATATAACCAACTTTGACCAAAAAAATGTATAAACTATATTCATTTAAGCTTATGTAATAAACATAAAACACTGATGGCATATTGCACTGCCTGCTCTGTGTTATGACATATGACCTCCTCCAACATTAAAAGATTAAAGTAAAGCTATTCTTGCTTTTAAAAAAATACATTATTATTAAATTGAGCACTCCAACTTCATAAGGTTGTTGGACTCACAAGAGACAGAGTTAAAAAAGAAGGACCAAAATCAATGCAGTGAATGCCAAGACATGACGACTTCTAGTCCCTTATATGGGCCAAGTTCTTCCCATTATGAAACCCTGATGATTTCATCAGAATTATGTTATTACAGTGACAGAAATGTGTCAAATTGGAGTTCCTATTCAAGTCAATCACCAATGAGACAAACTCTCAGATTAAATTGCATGGCCTTGTGTGTGTGTTTGTGTTTTATCGTGACTAGCTTGTCTACTTTTTCCTGTAGCTGCTTCAGCTTGTCCTCCAGAGCATCTCTCTGCTCTGTTAGTTCAGCCAGCTCTCTCCTGTGTTGCTCTTTAGCAGAGGCCAACATCTGTTCACACTTCCCCTTCCAGCCCTCCGCAAGCTCTGCCTGCAGCTGAGACAACTGCAACACATACAAGGTGCATGTCATTAGTGGTCTTAGGTAATGCAAGGTTAACACTGTAGCCAATTGAGATGAACACTTCAATAAAACATATTTTATTAACTGATCCAGAGGATATTTAAGGAGGTTCAGAGAGGACTAATTGCAAGTTATTAAACTTTCATACTATTATTATCATTCATGTTCCTGCAGTATATTCTTGACTGAACAGCCCTTTCATTGGATGCAACCTGTTCAGATGCAGCACTATCAGTACTGGTCCGGGCTTTGTGAAGTTGAGCTCTGAGGTTGTCCAGCTCTTGATGGCTACTCTTGCGGAGTTCTTCCACCTCCTCGTCCCAATGCTGGCGCTCTGCCTGCCACTTCTTCTTCCTTTCCAAAAGCATCTTAAAGGAAAGGGAACTAACTGTTTGTCTGAATTTGCAAGACAAATATTTTGAATGTTTTTAGAATTTTTTGCAAATTTATGAAAAATCAAAAACTGATATCTTTCATTTATCAAGTATCCAGACCCTTAATTCAGTGCTTTGTAGAAGCCTCTGTGGCAGCAGTTATAGCTTTGAGTCTTCTTGGAGAGGTCTTTAAATGCTTCACAAACCAGGATTTGGGAAGTTTATCCCATTCTTCTTAACAGATTTTCTCAAGCTCTGTCAGATTGGATGGAAAGCATCTGTGAACTGCCATCTTTGGGCCCTCTATGGTCTGTGGGGTTTAGGTCTGGCGCTGGGCCAAATCAAGGGCAGTCTCGCTTGTAGCAAAGAGAATTTTGTAAATATTCGGCTGGGAAACCATCAGGACCTGGACACTGACTGCACTGAGGAGGCACCGAGGCCCTTCTCGCCCTGCTACTCATGTTGGCTGGATGGCCAAAGATTCTAAACTTCTTCCATTGCACAATTATTGAGGCCACTGTTTATGAACACTCATAGCTTTAGAAATGGTTGCTGTGATCTAAGCCTAACCATAATTTTAGGAGGAGGTCCTTGTATTTGGCATAATTTAAACTGACATTCAGTGTGAACTGTGGGATCATTGTCGTGCTGACACATAAGTGAGTGCCTTATGTCCAAATACTTATACAATTTGCCAATGGTGAATTCCAGTCAAGTTCTAGAGTGCCACAGCAAATGGTCTGAATGCTTTTTTAAACAGGAGATATCAGTTTCTGATTATTTTATAAATTAGCAAAAATGTATTTTAAAAAATTGACAATATGGGTTATTTATTATAGACTGATGGGCAAAAATTGCATTTAATTTACAATTAAATCTACAACACAATAAAGTGCAAAAAGTGAAAGGGTCTGAATACTTGAAGCAATTATAAAGCAATTATATTATCCTTGTTTCCATGGTGACTTCTGTGTGCTGTGATATGTAGGACATACTCTTAGCAGAGAACAAATTCTGTCCCATTTCACTGTCAGAGGAACAAAAACATGAGGTTTACTTACTCGTTCTAAGCCTTCTTTATCAGTCTTCAGGTCCTGCAGTTCCTCCTCCATGTTGTTGACTCTCAGCTCCATCTCTTTGCGTCTTTGCTTCTCTGAGCGATACTGGGCTTGTGCCCTCTCTGCTGTCTCCTTTAGCTCTGAAACACATAACTGCTTTGTTAGACCAGTGTTTCTTTATTATTCCTTTGATGTTGGGCTAAAACGACCTGAGTCCACTTGCATGTCACAACCTTTATTTTCAGCAGTTCTTTTACATTTTATGCTCCAAGGTCCTGTTCTTTGTACATGGAGTTACCTTGACATCACTGTTGATGATTTTACACAAATAAGGATTTTTCAGTTTTTCCAAGTTTATCTGGAGTTTCTACGAAATCAATATGTTCTTAAGCATGTTAAAATGCAGGGTTATTCACACAACATATTCATGTGGTATTTAGATAATGAAAAAAGAAATTTAAAGGTGAACCACATACCTGAATTCATTTTCAGATTCAAATGACTTCCTTCATTAGAGGCACCAACAGAAAAATGTTGTATGAGTGATAATTATAGTTTTGATGGTCAACCTTTGTTGAGGATGACATTAACCAAAATTGAAGGGGACATGTTCCTTCATTGCCATGAACACACACCTGCTGCTGGAAATACAATACTCAATAGAACACCAAAATGCATTTCCTCCTGTTTAAGTAACCTTTGCTAAAAATTAAAGTGACCAGCTGTTAAAAATGAAACTACGGAGACCCGTTTTTAAAGATTTACATTTTCAGTTATTTATCAGTTGGTTGAAAATTAAAAAAATGAGTGTGCCCATATACACTCCTGTTACCAGTTTAGTATGTTAGTTTGTTTACTGAAGCCTTTTTAGAAAGGTGTAAATACAACTTTATGGTTGTAATTTGAGCTGCTGTTTGTATTACACTTTACTGAGAGATGTTTCAAATACTTTGTGCACCCCATTTATCACGGAGAGTACACATAATATTAGATTGCGGCACAATCTAAAGCCTGCAAAATGGCAAGTTGAACACCTCTCTGAAACAGTTTAAGTAAAGACAGACACAAATTACTGGAAACAAGTGACAAAATATGCTTTGAAACTTTCAATTTTATGATCAATAAAATTTTGCAATTTTCTAAATCGATTAAAACTACATCAACACAAACCTTCCACCTGTGTCTCCAGGGCAGCAATGGATTGGCAGTGGTTCTCACTGTCCTGCAGCACTGAGTTCAGTTTACTCTGCAGCTCCACAGTCTTCTGCTGGTGAGCTGAGGCTTCTAACTGCAGCTGAGACAGTCGGGCCGCAGACGAAGCCAAGTCCTCCGTCAGACGAACCTGATAGACATAGGAGGACAGCAGGGAGAGTGAGAGGAGGAGATACCAGTGGCTGTCTAAATTAAAGCCCAGGACACAAACAGACAGAGAATCAAAACAGTGACAGCCAGGATGACTGACTACTCATGCTAATGGTGTGAGGAGCATGACCCTGTGGAAATAAAACAGAGAGTGATGAGTGATGAAAAGGAACCAGATATGAAAAATAAGAGGAAAAGTTAGTTAAAATGTCAACCAAGTGTGATATAAAAAAGGATTATTCCAGTGACAGCAATTAGATCTGGGTCAAAAAGTAGTTCCACGTGATTCTTTGCCGTTTTGTGTGTGCCATGTTTGGAAGTGGGCAGTAATTAGGACAAACCAGATCATGAGATCAGTTATTTAGTCCCACACATGCATCCAAAGTGAATTTGAGATCATTTGCAGAGATTCTCTAAACTTACTGGCATTCACACGAAGTGTCCTGTGAATTGTTTGATGAGGCTGGTGTTTATTGTGTAACAGACTTATGTTGTCCTCCATCTAAACAGACAGATCTTTCCTCCTGACTTTAAACTTCTTTACTTTCAGTGACAAATTCTGCATCAAACTTACAGAGCAGCTCCATTTGATTTGCTTGCTTAAAAATAGATCGTGCCTCAGTGAGCTTCCTGATTTGAAAATGAACGTTTTGAGTGCTTACACTATTTCTCATTTTGCAGATACTTTTTGACCCCAGCCTGGTAGGAGTACACAGAGAAAATGGGCTCACCTGGCCAGAGCCCAGGTCCTGAGGCAGTGCATGCTGAGAAGAGAGAGCAGTAAATGCTAGATTTTCCTCAAAGAAGCACAGCAGTACAAGTTACCAAGCCAGAAGCAAGAGTGTAGCATGTAGCATCGGGTATGTGACCGAAAATAGACAGAGAATCCTTAAGAAAATACCTACCAACCTCCACTGGTAGTGGTAAATATAAAATGTATTACAGTATGTTTGCTTGGGGGTGCTCTTTACTTACTAATTCAAATTTACAGCTAATTTGTTTTTTTTTTAAATCAATAAAAGAACTCTCCAGTTTATTTCATTAAATCATAATCAGTAAAACTGAAGATTAATCCTGCTGTTTTCACCAGGATGGAACAAAATGTGAAAGAGAAGTTTAAAACTTGTGATGGAGGCATATAAAATACATACTGTTTTATTCTGAGGGGCCTTTTTTATTCCTTTCACTCTGTTTGCTCACTCTTTGCTTTCTCTCTTGCTTTCTTCCCTTCATCTCTAACCTCTACCCATCAAGCCCTCTGTTTGGATTAGTACACATTGGCCCAGTCAGCCTTCAAAGATTCCAGGCAGAGGGACAAAGGTCCCAGGGGGGCAAGGATGAAAGCCAATGAACTAACGATATTTGCATTCATCCTGATGGTCTGGAGGTCTGGGGGCTGTTCAAGGTGGGTCATGGTGCAGCCTCCAGCCAGCACCTGCTCCCGGTACAAAATGGTAAATAAATAAAAAAAATAGCAGCAGTTCTGTGGTTGGGGACACCTTGTTGATGAGAGAGGCCAGAGGAGAATGGCCACTCTGGTTCAGGTTCTGCTCCAGTCAGCCAGGAACAGAAACCTGAGGCTGCAGTGGACACAGGCTGGGAGACTGGAAAAACATAGCCTGGTCTGATGGATCTGGATTTCTGCTGAGGCAGCAGCATGGATCCATGGAACCAACCTGCCTTGTGTTTACAGTTCTGGCTGCCGGTGGTGGTGTAATGATATGTGGAATGTTTTCTTGAATCACTTTGGGTCCTTTGGGTCCTGGTTTGAATGTCACAGCCTATCTGAGTATTGTTGCTGACCATGTTCATCCCTTTATGGCCGCAGTTCACCATCTTCTAATGGCTACTTCCAGCAGGATAATGCTCCCTGTCACAAAAGTCATCTCAAACTGCTTTCATGAACATGACAGTGAGTTCAGTGAACTTCAGTGACCTCTCCAGTCTCCACCTTTGGGATGTGGTAGAACAGGAGACTGGCAGCATGGATGTGCAGCTGACAAATCTGCAGAAATAATCTGAGTGTAATGTGATGCAATCATGTTGACATGGAGCAGAATCTCAAAAGAAAGTGTCCAACATCTGGTGGAATCCATGCCATGAAGAACTGAGGCTGTTTTTAAGAATAAAGGGAGGCCCTGCTCAGTATTAGTAGGGTGTCCCTGATAAAGTGTACAGTGAGTGTGTGTGTCACTGTATATGTTTTGTATTGTGTTCTTTGTCAGTGCTTGCAGACAGACACTGCATGTCACCACTAAAAACTTAAAGCTTTAGATAATTTTACAGCTGTAAGATAAACATGTCAGTGCTCCACTGGTGGACAAACTAAGCAAACTCTAAACTACCTTAAACTTCTTTTGCCACTTGTCATCTGACATATATGTTAATATGGAAATCTTTGTTCTAAACTGCAACTGGCCTTTAATCCTGGTCCCATCAATATATCAGTTTGGCTCTACTTAAATACTGGATGACAGTTGTGACATGCATATTCTCCCATGATATGTGAAAACCACTTCTACAGTCTGAAGGTATATTCACAGTACCCTGGTATATGTGATCATTCAGGTCCATTAAAACTGCTAACCTCTGACAAACAGTGTCGTCTGCCAGCATTGCATGAGAATAACATCAGGCTTGTTAAACTGTGAACACACAGTCAACAATCTTAATTATTAGCTTTCAGCACTAAAGCCAAACACTCACCTTGTCCTGCTCAGCCTGTAGCAGTCTGGCCTGGTTCTGTTCACTGGATGATTTAAGGGAGTCATTCCTCTGCTCCAGCAGCAGGTTACTTTGCTCCATGTACCTGGACAACCACAGCACTACCACATTACATCCACCTTCAACACATTTAGACTGAAAACGTTCCTCATACTTCCTCAAGCTATAAGAGTCAGTTTGGTCTGTTGTCAGTGTTATGATCAAATAACTGTATGAATCTGTGCAGGAGATATTAATAAATGAAATCCTGCCGACCACTCAGCCATCATTTTTTAAATAGTAATGTGTAAGATCAGATAATGACCCATACAAAACATTTTAGGTACATAAAGTACACAAATATGTGTACATTGTTCTTAATCCATTAACTTCAGCTTCACCCTGCAGCAGGATAGGACTACAAAAGATTTTTCAATAGAAAAATGCCTGTTTGAAAGAAAAACACATCTCACAGATAAAATAAGTCATTTTGGAATTTGAGCCTTTTATCCTTAACCATTTTAAACAAAACAAAATAATAACAGTATTTCTTTTCAATTTCTTTTCCGAGTGACGACGAAGATGCTATGGTCTTCTGTCGGCCATTATTGTGACTATTTTTTGACTCACCTCTGGTTCTGGTTGATGAGCTCCCCAATCTTACGGTTTTGTTCCTCAATGCGAGAACTTTTCTCAAAGACTTCCTTCTTTAAACATTCATTTTCCTAAAAAAAAAAAAATAGGAGTTTTCAGAACACTGTTTGATTCCTTACGACAGTATCCCAGTACACCAAAAGATGCAGTAAGACCATCAACATTTGTGTTATAAAAAGAGCTGAGGAAACAACATGGGTAAGAGAGCCTCCAAATACACAAGACACAGTGCCACTCAGGTGTACCTGCATGATTCTTTGGATGTTGTGCATGATCATGGAGGTTTCCATCGACATACTAGACACACCCATGGAAAGGCTTCCCTGCCTTTGAAGGTCATCTACCTGTTAAAGTTAAATCAGATGAGAACCACGAGTATGTCCTTTCTGTTAAAGGAACTTAATGAACATAGTCTTGTTAATTCAACTTATACCTTTGAAGCCAGCTGATCCACTTTATCGGCTACTTTCCCAACAGCTAACCGTATTTCTGTATTGTGTTGTCGTGCCTCAGTCATCAAGAATGAAGTCACATCACTGGAGCCTGGAGAAAACACCACAATAATCATTATAACAGGGTTTGTGTTGCAATATTTATACCACTTATATCAAACACAAAACTCTCTTGTAGCTGTGTAATATTATTAACTGCTGGGGCTGCTGTCTCTGCAGACCTGCATCAAGAAATGTCACAGAAGTGTCAAGTGACAAGTCAACTGAAGTGGATGCTCTTACCCATGTATGGGACAGTTTGCGCAGGGTAGACCTGGCCAACAGGCTGCAGCTGAGAAGGAGCCAGAGAGGTCTGTGTGTAGGAGTAAGGCTATATAACAACATAATGCACTGATATTAGCATTTGTTTTTCTTGTATTATGTACTTGCTGATGATACATTGGTAAAAAAATTTAGTGAAATCTCACCTGAAAGGCATGGCTGCTGCCTGGCAGCCCAGGCTGTGCAGTAGTAGTGGTCATAACAGGAAGTAAGGTAGAAGGTGGAGCACTGTGAGGATGGAGATGTACTGCAGGAAGAGAATTTAACAGATTCATTTTAAGGAATTTTCCCAAAGAAACTGGTGAGTAAGAAATTGGTGTCCTTTGTAATCCTGAGCTGCAGTTAGAATGCAGATATGAAGAGGCAGAAGAAGCTGACCGTGTGCTGAAGCTGGAGTAGCAGTGGTGATCTGCACTGGAGATGAAGCTATAGGCCGATCCTTCACTCTGCTACCAGCGGTGTCCTGGAGATTAACACATAGTGCCAGAAGCTCAGTGATGACTCCAGATGTGGCAGCACTGCAGCACTTTTATATCGTCTTTGCAAGTTGGGTGATTTGGTCAAAAATCAGTGCCTCAGAGGTTGACATATCCTCACGAAAGAGGCCAAGATATTCTGACTTTCAGCCACTTTAGTAACAGTGAAGCTTCAAAGGCACTAGATCCTACACTTCACATAATGTAATTTTTAAAAAAAGTCTTTCTTTGGACTCTCCCTGTTTCATACGTGACCACATCTTTCAAACTCAAAATGCCTAGTTTGGCACGCAAGCCTCCTAATTTTCAAATCCAAGTATAGATTGCTTTGCAAGGTCACCCAACCAATTTTCTTAGACTTGACAAAGCTCCTCCACAGAAGACATAATACAACTGTTTTCCCTACAATTTGTAAACTGACTTTGACATGTAAAACCTGTCAGAAGAGGATACCAAATTTCTGCACATGCTAAAGCACATACTTCAATTTTTGGATACTGCTGTCAGCAAAAATTAAGGAAATAAAAAAGTTCTAAAAATGGCAGAAAAGTTGTATCTTGCTCTACTAAACATACTTTTTCACAAAATACATTTTGACATGTCATGGTAAGAAAAGAAAATAACTCTAAAGTAATACACTGAATGAAGCAGAACAGAACAGCTTCAGTTTCAGGGTCCTGGTATTGTAAATGCTGGGTTCACTGTGTTTTTTCTACAATTTCTACAATTGAAAGTCAAAATGTCTGCTGAGAAAAAGTTCTATTAGTGCTTAATGGCTGTGCTGAAAGTATCAGACATTTAAAGTTAGAACTTCTACATGGTAACGATAACAACATCTCACAGGATTTAATGACAATAAGAAAAACACAGAATATTTACAGCCTTTTCTTTTAACATCTACAGATAGAAAACCTCTTTCACAAGTTTCCCACCTCAAGCTCAGAGTCACTGGATTCAGGCTGGCTGGCCACTCCTGCTAGAAAAGGCAACATGGGCTGGCCCATCTTTGCCATGCGAGAGATCAGCTTGGCTTTAGTGACATCTGGATTCTGAAGTTTGAAAAGAAAATAATAAACAACACAGCTGAAAAATAACTGAATACAATTATCAAGAAAATGCTTGATTAAGAGGAAAAAACAGAGAGGGTGATTACTGCTAGCTGTTCACTGAGAGAGTTTGACTTTGCACGAAGTGGCGGCTCCCTGGAAAAAGGATAGGTCAGAGACAAATCCAGTTACAGAACAATAGATTGATAAAGGATAATACTGTTAGCCATTTCCTGAGTCTTAAATCTTACCCTGGTCTGCCTGAACCTGGGACAGCCGTCTGTACTGCTGGCTCATGGGTCAGATTCTCCACAATGGGGCCCGGGGAGGGAGCAGGGGAGGGAGCAGCAGAGTCTCTGGAGCTGGCACTGGCCCGATCAGAGCCACTGTCCTTGGAAAACTTCACCTAAGCGCAAAGGAAGCACAGTAAGTTTCAATGCACATCTCATCACCATTACAAGAAAGTACTTAAGAGGCTGTGTAAAATGTTGCAGCATAATTAGGTATTCACGTGACTTTAGAATGATCAGGTATAGTGCATTCAGAAAGTCTTCAGACCCTGACTCAGACTTTTTACACATTTTATTATGTTGAGACCTAACGCTAAAATCACTGAAATTATTTTTTTCTCTCATTCAAAACCCCAGAATGACAAAGCAAAAACAGAAGTTTAGAGTTTTGGGGTAATTTATTTAAAAAGGTGGTCCCCATCCAACCTGACGGAGGTAGAGAGGATCTGCAGAGAAGAATGGCAGAAAATCCCTAATTCAGAAGAAGAATCAGGGATGTAACTGCTGACAGAGACACTTCAACAAAGTGCTGAGTAAAGGGTCTGAATACTTATGTTAATGTGATATTTGTAGTATTATTTTCCTTCTTGATAAGCCTGCAAAAATTACTAATTTCTAAAATCCTGGTTTTAACATTATGGGGTACTCAATGTAGATTGATGAGGGGAAAAATTATTTAAATGATTTTAACATAAGACTGCAACATAATGTGGAAAAAAATGAAGGGGTCTGAACACGTTCTAAACAACTTCTACTTTCTAAATGCAGTGTATGTCAGACAAGGTACACTACAAGAGCAGATGATGGAGGGAAGATAAAAACTGTTCAGTGGATGTTACCCGCCGAAGTTCTGCTTCAAAAATAAGAGTGCTGTTAGCTGGGACACAGTTGGGGACTCCCTTGGATCCATAAGCTAGGTTGGGTGGGATGATGACGAGGCGGCGGCCTGCTTTCTTCATCCCTATCATCCCCTCCTCCCAGCCCTGCTTACACAGAGAAGGACAGGCAGAGGGATTATGAGACAATAACATGATGATGATTAACATGATTCAGTCACAGTTTATGGTTATTTGAGGGCAGCTTAGTTAACTTAGTTAACCAGTGTTACCCTGTTATTAATTATCTTGAGAAGTGAATAGGCTAGAGATGCATTAGGAAAGTAAATATAAATGTGGCCAATGGTGACAGTAATGGAATAAAATGAAATATTTAATTAAGTGCCATTTTTACTCTTTTTTTCAACTTACTCATTTAAACAAGCCACACAGTTTGCTTCTGTGCAAGCCAGACTGTCATGACTTCAGTATAAGTTAAAGTCCAGAAGAACTAATCCACTTTCAAATGGGAGCTCTGCTTCATAAAATTAACTGAGGATACTGAGGCAAAAATTGAGCACTGAAGTGATGAAAAAAAAAAAAAGATTATTTTCATATTTTTTGTTCTTTTCAATTCTTCTACTTTAAAAAAAAAATAAAAATGTATATTATATATATGTATACCATAAACACATGACTAAAACTGCAGCACAGGTTACCATGGTGATACAGAAAAACCTGAGTTAAGACAGACCACTAATCTCACCTTGTGATACAAGGGCAGAATGATAGATCAATGTATGGTTAATATCCTAACATCAGAGTATAGTGTGGGACTCAGGATGTCATTATATTCTATTCTATCTACTGTAGCTAGAATGTTTTTAAATGATGTGTTAGTCTGAACTGAAGTTATCTTACACAGTATCTGGACAGCTTGTTGTTTAGCGAGATTACCAATCCTCATATTAACATTATGAATGATTTCTCAGATTGCTCTTGCTTGTCCTCTGAATACAGCATCATAATAGTCTTGATATTATCAATACAGTATTTAGAAATATTGCAATGTTTGATGTCAGCATCACTCAGTCCTAATGAAACATGTGCACCACTTGAGAGATCATGTTTTGATGAGGATCAATGAACATTTTGATGGTAGTTTTTTGTTGTTGTTTGTTTGTTTTTTAATCATTTTAGTTATTTATTCATTTATTAATTGAAAATATTTTGATATACAAACATCATGCATTGTCCCTAAAATGTATTAATCCAAGTATAAAAACAGGGTACCGTTACATAAAAAGATGCCAACAGACAAAATCAAGTATAGTAAGGAAAAGTAGCAGAAGAAAATATTAGTCAACAAGTATATTTAAAAAGTTATATTGTTTATTTAAAAACGTGTTTTTGTAGGGACTGAACTCAAGCTGCATTACTCACTGCACATGCATGTTTAGACTCACTTTGATCACTTTTCCAGCTCCAATTTTCAGCCGTAGTAACTTGTCTTTGTTCTGGTTGGAGTCAAACATCTGAAATAATATTTGAAATTCAATTTATTGTGCGCCACATCAAGAAAATTCACAGAAACTGGAGACAAAGTTATTACATTGATGAAATAATGGTGAAGTGTGTGACCTGGCCTATGGTGTGGTTCTGCAGGAGCCAGCCTGTGTACACCACCTCCAGAGAGTCTCCGTTCTCCACCTCTTGGCCCTCCCCGAGACTCAAGTCCTGAATCACCACAGCATCTAAGGAGGCGGCGCTATTCACTTTTGCCAGACATATCTGATGCACATCAAATGAAATAAGTTACCATCTGATAAGCAACATAACTCACTGTATTTGGTGAGACCTCAAATCCAATGTAGGTCAGACTGATGAGAGGTTTTGAAGATCAATCCTGATAGTTGTGGACCTTGCGCTATCAACACAAACAGCCTGTTTGCTTAGTTACTCACTCCGTTGGTCAAACAATAATCACAGTCTTGGTTGGAGGTTTCCTCTTGTGTCACTCACCTCTTTACAGAAGTCTGACAAGGCTTTCTCTGATTCAAACATCAGGGACCAGTTCTGCCTCTGGTCATCATAAAAAGTGCAGTAATTGTTTGGTTGTACCTGCAGGAGAGACAAAACATGTGGTCAGCTACACAGTAATGGCAAGACAGGGAACACCTGAGTTCACAATGAATCATTTTTTACCAGTAATCTACTAGTCAATGCAGCAACTTGCTCTAAGTTATACTCTCCAGGGGGAATCTGTGGTGTCATGACTTTTGATATATTGTTCATGTTGTGTTTAATACAGACTGATATTGAGTCTATTGTGTGACCCAGGCTTTGTAAATGTTTAACTAATCAATTTACATATTCCCAAAAATTTGGAAATTTGGCCAAACATTTTTTACATTCAATTAAGGTTTTATTTCATATTGTGATAACATCTTGCAGAGCTGGAAGTGAAATAAAATTGAGACTTGAAGCAATGGGAAGAAAAACTTCACAATGTTTATGATGAAGATGTTTGGGAAGAGGATATTTGTTCTTTATCTTTACAATACATACATACACATCCATCCATCCATCCATCACTGGGTTATGGGGGACTGACTGTGCTCCCCCTTTACAATATACAGGCTTTTTTTTATATATACAAAAGAGAATATTACATAGGCAAGACAGAGGACTTCATAGACTGAACGACTGAACACAACTGATTCTCGTAGATCCCTCTTGTGTATACTGACAGTTGAAACTTACATTTATAGTGACAAAAAAAAAGCTTGTGAACCCTTTGGAATGACCTGGTTGTCTGCATGAATTGGTCATAAAACATGATCTGATTTTCATTCAAGTCAAAGGTATGGACAAACAATGTGTTTAAACTAATTGCAGAAAACAATATAATCTTTTATGTTTTTAATAAATACAATTATTAAATATTTACAGAGCAAAAAAAGTGAGAAAACCTTGCATAAAATAAGTGACCTTTGATATCTGTGGATCAGACTTAACCAATATTTACAGAACAATTTCAGGAAATTCTGAAATCATGATGCTCCCTCCACTACACTTCACTGCACTTCACTGGTGGAAAGATGTATTTGTGACAGTATGCAGTGCACGTCCAACACCACTGTGTATTCCTCACACACAACTCAACATTACTTTCATCAGTCCACTAAAGATTCTCTCAGTAGTGCTGTGGAAGTGCTCTTCAGAAAACTTTGGGCAGTTTTTTTGTTGTTGTTAGAGCTACTTCCTCCATGGTGTTGTGTCATGGACACAATGTTCTGTGCAATTCAACAATTCTTGGGTCTTCATTTTTGCAAGGCATGATGCTTCTTGTAAACAGCAAACTCAAAATGTTTGAGTGTTTTTTTTTAATAATTCAAAGTAGCACTAACCCAATCCTATGATCTCGTATCATAGACTGGACTTCAGGTTTGCCAACTCCTGACTCTGATCAGTTTTTGTTGATGTAATTAGCTGCAGAGTTCACACACTTTTTCCATTCCACACTGTAAATGCTTGAATGATGTGTTTCAAATGGATGAGAACAACACAATGGTTTGTGTGTTTTTTGTAAAAATAGACTGTGTTTATTCATACTTGTAACTTAGATCTGACCACATTACAGGACAGATTCACATACAAATGCAGGTAATTCCAAATGGTTCACTTGTAATTTAAATTTTTGGGGTTATGTAGTGAGTTATGTTATGTCCTGGTTATGTACAGTACATTTACAAAGTTTTCACAAAATGAATTACAATATTCTCTGCACAGGGCTGCAAGATAACAAGATCTGAAAAAAGTGAAGGAGTCTGAATATGTTCTGAATGCATTCTCTGGCCAAAGAGACTACAGCAAAATATTTACAAAGATCTACTCTTTTTTTTTTTTAAGGCCAGAACCTAAAGAAAAAACCTTGGACTTGCTTGATATAAGCTGCTCTACTGTAACATCTTTTCTCAGCAAGAACATGCGTACTACAGGACCGAATCAAAAGAAGGAGGGACACATTGCACTGAAGGGCTCTTTACATTTCTTTGTAATACATACACAAGTGGTACTGCTTGTGCACAATTATAATTGAGAGATGCTGTAGACATGTATGTATATTAGGGATAGACCAATAATCGGCCTGGCTGATAATCGCTGATATTCGGCATTTTGATGCATATTGGCATCGGCCATTTTTTTTAATCCAACGGCCGATAAGAGATCAATTTAAAACTGGGTTATTTTGGCTCTGATGCAGCTGCACCTCTCTGTCTGCAGTCACTACGCTCCAGCATTGTCCCACCCACAGCACCATCTGATTGTTACACACAGAGCCACGGGTAACAACTCAGCAGTGAAAGCTGTGCATGCACAGTGCTCACACACACTGAACAACTCTGCTTTTTGCACCACAATCTGGTGCTACTCAGTTGGGACTACTAATTGATTTGAGACTCACATTTCTGTGCAAATTTTATTTAACTTTGTTTTATTGACTTTATAAAAATTCAGGAAGCTATTTATTTATTCAGTTAAAATTTCAGTTAACTTTATAATAGATGCTGCTGACCCTGGGAGCTCCTTGCACTTTTTGTTTTTGTTTGAACTTAAAACAAAGATAAGTGAAAGATAAAATAACATTTCAGTTATATTGAAATTTTGGAAAACTTTATTTACTGTAGAAAACTTTAGCTATTTATTTGTTTAAGTCTTCATTTTATAAGACATGCTGCTGAGCCTAGGAGCTCCCTGCATTTTTTGTTAGAATTTTAAAACAAAGATGTCTATTGTCTAAGATTAAAAAACCTTTAACATGTTGCAAATTTGAAAAGCTGCTTAATCAACATATGCTTAAAGGCATTTAAACAAAGTGTTGGAGTTTGTATTAATCAAAATTTTGACGCCAATATTTTCACTTTTACTGCAAATGAATATCGGCTCCAAATATCAGTTATCGGCCTCCTTCACTACTAATAATCGGTATCGGTATCAGCCCTGAAAAAACCATATCGGTCTATCACTAATGTATATGTCTTTTATAAGATCTTTCGTACATAATGCATCATCCATCCCTTTTTTTCTATCTCTAAGGTTTATGATGTTTGATATTCCCTTAGCATTATGTTCAGCATTGATGCTAAGCAAAAAAAAGTGGATGGAGTTTGCCCAGTTCTATAGATAGACAGATTTCATTGTAAGAGTTATCATTATGTAATCAAAATATGGAGCTTTGACAATTATCTATTTTTATTCAAAAATCTATGACTTTTCTCATTCTGTCTTTAAATAATGAATGAATAATTTAATGTAAAAATAACTGCACAAAGTTTGTTTTAAATTTTACTCTTTATTTTTCTATTTATTTATCTGTCTGCCTATAACATTCCATCTCAGAACTCATTACTCTCTTGCTTTTAATTTTGATGATGATATCATTTCAATTCATAGATGTGTGCTACCTTAAATTTGAAGTCTAGCACTCACCACGGAACCAGGCGCTCTGACTGGCCAGAAGCTCTGGCAGCCATCAGAGCTCTTGTTCTAGTATTAAATTTGAATCCATTTAAAATAGCTTTTAAATTAATTATCATATTAAATGATAGGAATTAAATAATAAATATGTCTGTGACACACTCAAGACTCCGTAGACTGATGCAACCTCAACAATATAATGACGTGTATACTATGTATGAAGGTGTAGAGTGTAATGCAATGGAGCCATCAGATATGTAGCATCACTCAAGCTTTGGCCTTTCCTCAGTTGGGAAGCATTATCAGACCTACAAATGTATTTCCAGACATTGTTACACTTCCCAACCATATGCAAGACCACCAGTGAAGCATAATATTCCCTTGATGCATCAGATTATCTCTTTGTCCAGATGTATTCAACATCCCATATATCTCTACTCACCGTAAAAACAAAGCCCATATGAATCTTGGCAGCAGTCACTTGTTTCTGTTGGCTCAAGTACAGAAGCAGCTTGTACTACAGAGGAGAAGAAGTGCATTATTCATAAAAATCAAAAGTCAAACCAGTAATCTCAAACAAGTGACCAGCTAACAAAGCTCCAACCTCTTTTGTTGTATGGTTGCCCAGTGCAGCTGCTCCCAGCTTTCCCTGCTTCATATACTGTCCATTAATACTGTGTAAGACAAAAATGGCAGAAAAAATCACTTGATTTGACCATAAGATGATTTTGTGGATGGTGACTTGATTTCTATCATGTTTTTGAGCTTTGTAGTGAAAGTTTCTTAATAAGGAGCGAATACTTGCAGCCCAGTTTTTTTACATTTAGAAAATGTAGGAGGAAAAAAGGCTGAAAAAAATCAGTAAGTATTAAAAAGTTTTTAATATATTAAAACAGGGTCCTCACTATCTGAAGGCTTGAACTGCTGTGGCAAATAACACCGCTGGAGCTCCAGGTGGTGGAGCTAGTTTCTGGCTGGCTGGTGCTGTGAACAGACAATAGACATCTTCAGTTACCATCCACAACATAGCAAAATCTTATCTCACTTTTGTCTCTGTTGTGATGGCCTTACCTGGATTGGAGCTCTTTCTGGGCTGTTTTGGTGCTGTGTACTGAAATGACTCGTTCCCCTGGCTGGCTTCCTGGTCTAGTCCAAACAGGGAGGCCAACTTGGCCCTGAAACAGATGTAAAGATCATGTAGATATGATTATGTTTGCCATGAAATTTATGATAATGTATGACCAGCTGGAGTTTGTTCCACTGCATGGTTACATTCATAGAGTAAAAATATCCTGGCCTCGTGATGAGAAATGTGAACTGAAGAAGAGGACATATTTAATTTTTGAGGTTTTGATATTAGATATGTCCTCTGACACAGGACTGATTAGCCATCTTCTTTTGGGGGATTTGAGCAGTTACTATAGCTGCCTGCCACACTTCAGCAACGCATAAAGCCACTTCATGTGCATTCTGCCTGAACATGAAGTGGCTTTATTCACTGAAAAACTCCTTAAAAAGTGTTGTTGTTTTGTTTGGGTTTTTTTTTTTTTTTGGTCAAATCATTGATTAAAAGGACAAGAATGAACTTTCATATTCATTATTTATGTCATCTACACTGATTTAAAAAGACAGAATTGAATAACAAGTGAACGTGTTGGCATTTTTGCTTGGAAAAACTTCAACATTCAATCAAATCTCAAATTATTGGCAACTCAGTTTCTGATGATTGATTAATAAACAACAATTGCTGTGCTCAAACAACTAGACCATTACATGTTGTAACATTATCACAACCACTACCTGAATCTTACAGGTGACAATCTCTTCTCTTTCAACAATTGGAATCAGACATGCAAGGCTAGACCAACATTTCTTACACGATTCTGTGGTTCCAAAACAAGACAAGCCTTGGAAAACTGTGCAGCTGCCTCATACTGACCCCTGGAACTCCTTCCACTGGTATTCATTGGTATCTCCCAGAAAGGACATGTTGAAAGCCTTGAGGCCCTCATCTCCGACAGTAAGGAACTGGGATGAGGGGGAGTTATCTGTTTGCATGTGCGAGTCAAAATCCTTCTAGCATACGTCCCAACGCTTCTGTCACGGGCCACCCCTGAACTCTCGACACCTGGTGCAGCCACACCATTGTGGTAGATTCAACAGCACAGCAGAGGAAACTGACGAGCTGAGGAGCTCCAACTTGGGCTGTGGGAGAAGCCTTCACCTTACCCCTCTAACAAGCAGCATGTGAGAGGAATTAGCTGCCAGAACACTCCTCCCTCCAGCCCAGGCCCTACACTGGCTGCTCAGTCCTCCAGCTCATTCACACTGTGCTGCTATCACACAATGGCCATGCAGTGCCAGAAAGCACAACTCTGCTGTCAGTCTGAGAATGTGGTAAAGCTGTAACTGAATGCTGCATAACTGAGAGGCATGGTATATTAATAACACATGAGAACAAAAGGTCACAGTTTGGATTTCTGCAACATATAATTTGTTTGTCAACATCAAGACAACCTCCATTTTAAGTGGCTTTCCATAACAAAATGCACATAAAAATAAAAATACATAAACTTCACATGGAAAAACGTGCATTATTTTAACCTATAGGATTTTTTTTATTCTTTATTCTTTATTCTCCTACATAAAGCAGTTGGCTAAATGGCTGAAATATGAACGTGATTCGTGAAACTACTCTGCAGACAACAGAGTCGGTGGACACATGAAATCATGTGATAACTCATCAGACCAGCAGTGGGACCAGAGCAGAGATACAGGCGACATGGTGTCAGTGGAACTGTATCTGATAGAAGCTCCATCAACCAGCTGCTTTTAGCTTGTTAAAGGTCGGTTACATTCTCCGTAAGACCAAAACACTTAGTAGCCGCTAACCTTTATGTCATACTCCTAGTATTAACACGGAGTTAGTCAACTCTTCCAGTTTTCCTGGAAAGTTCCGCTTTCTATCTGACAGGACACTGGGGGTCTGAGAGGACTTGGTCCATATAAAGCCTCATCTTTCTGGACTACTTTCCTTGGTTACATTACAGACACAACAAAATTATTTAACCACAATTTAAGCTCCAAATAGGAGCCTCATGATGAGAAATGTGAACTGAAGAGGACATATTTAATTTTTGAGGTTTTGAGTAATCTTCTAAAACGTATTACCCACCCACCACCAATCTGGCAACAATTAGCCAGAATTTAAATGAAATTTGGTCCATACACGAACACAGCTAGCCCTAGCTAAATGGTAGTTAGCTCACAGGCAAAGAGAATTAGTGAACAAAAACAAACGAACCCTCCTGATGGAGACAAGAAATCTGCGTCTTCATCGTCTCCGCCGAACATCATTTGACTTTGAAGCCTTTTCCTCTTTAAAAACACAAGAGTATAAATGAGTTAGCTATTTTTACATGACTAGTTTGTTGAACTGTGACTTCCCCTTCCTGTTTATGGAAGGATCAGCTGACTTTCCACCTGACCCGAATTTAATAATAGCTACCACGAGAGGGCGCCAAAGACCACTACTGGATATTTTAATTCAGACCCTGAGGGAGAAGGCAGCACAAGGCCATGATGATAAATTGAAAAGTGCTGCAAGTATGCACTCTGACTGTCAGGAGAAGCTGCCCTTCAGCTAACCCTGACCTTTGACCCTACAGAAGGGTTTAAGGGAAGGAGGAGAGAGTTTCTTAAACTGGAATTGATAATGAGCAGCATGAACAAAAAACTATTAAAACTAAAATCTAAATTCTTCTCAGAGCTAAATTCTCTATAAAACATCCTCATGGATTCATGACATGTCTTTTCATTTTGTCCTGTCAGTGTAAAAAAATTCTCATGTTTTAGTTATATTGACCTTGTTTCTCTGTTTTTAATTTCTTTTTACTTATTCGATTTTTATTTACTCTTAATCTTTTTGCTATTGTAATTTGTACATACTGTTATATCATAATGCTGAATATGTCACATGCACTCTTGTCTTGTTTTATGTCAACTTGTTTAAGGTTTTATGTTTCTTGTGGTGTGTATAAGAGAAAGAGGAGAAAGAAATAACAGAACAGAAAGTTCCTGGTTATATAAAGAAGTTATTAAAGATTCTCAGTGTAAAATATTTTGGAGGGTGAGACAGATTTGTCTCAACCTTAATTCCAGTCTGATTAAATTCCCTGGTTCACATTATTGTCAGTGCTATCCATCATAATGGTCAATCAGATCATCAAATAGACACATTTAAGCATTTGTATGAGAAAGGGAACCAAATCAGTTTATGTGCTCCCACCAACCTGCTATTTTCCTCTCATCATAGTAAAAATAGATCTCATTACATTCACATAAACACAGCCACATGTCCTGCAGTCAATGATAATTCAGTCTAAGGCTCATGTCCTCTGTCTTTGCCAAGTTTATTAAAAGAGCTACATTAGTTGGCTGAACTCCAAATAGCATTTTGATCTGTCATAACATTATGTAGATCATGGACAACACATAGATCTAATACGGTCTAATATGATGTGTGCCATCCTGCCTTTTCAGGCCTTCACTTATATGGGCCACTCTCAGGCTGGTTCTGGGCAAAAAGCCATCATCTATTTTATTTCAATATTTTCTCATCCTTGGCTCTGAGAATCTGTTTGCATGCAGCACATTCAGCATCATTACAGCTGTTGGTCTTTGACTGTCCTACGTCTTCACTGTATGTTTGTTAATTTGTTAGCAGTTGTTATTCTGTACAATTATCAGCACAAATAACGCTTCATAGTTTACATGTTCAGTTTTTAATCATGTTAACTGCTTGGCACTGTAGGTCTGTCATTTAGTCCACCATTTTGGTCCAGACTAAAATACCTCAACAATAGTTACATGGATGAAATGTAGCAGAGATACAGCACAGTGGTGCAGTGGTTAGCACTGCCACCTCACAGAAAGTCTGGGTTCAAGCCCCAGTTCGCCTGAGGCTTTTCTGTGTGGAGTTTCCATGTTCTCTCTGTGCGTGTGTGGGTTCTCTCCAAGCACTCCAGCTTCCTCCCACAGTCCAAACACATGCAGGTTAATTGGTGACTGTAAATTGGCTGTTGGTTGTTTGTCTATATACAGTATGTTGGCCCTGTGATGGACTGGCAATCTCTGCAGGGTGTATCCCACCTCTCGCCCAGCGTCAGCTGCGATAGGCTCCAGCCCCCCCCGCGACCCTTAATGGATAAGCGATATAGATGATGGATGGTTGGATAAGCAATGTATAGTGCCAAGTGGATAAACCCTCTTTTCTAGCTCCAAAACCTTCCCTCTCAGATGATATTTTGACACTCAGCTGTGAACTCTTTTTAGTACCAAGCTCAGAGGAAAATCTGAGCACCTGGATATGTGTTTGGTCCCTGTGACAACATCAGGCAGTGCAGTTTTATACTTAAGTTGGTAATAGTAATCACTTCATGGAAAGGTACGCTTATGACAACTGTTTCTTGTTGTAAATGCTTGTGAGCAGTGCAGCAACAGGGTGGCTGTGGTTAAGGTGGTAGAGTATGTTGTCCACTGTACACAGGGATGGCAGTTTGATTCCTGGCTCCTGTGAAGTGAAGTGTCTTTGGAAAAGATACTGAACCTCAAGTTGCCTCACTTGTATGTTGCTTTGGATAAAAGGGTTTGCCAACTAAAGGAGTACATGTATGTATTTGACATAAAATGATTTTCACATATGGTTTTGGGTTCGTTTTTTGACTGATGCTCCTGCAGTTTGAGTTCAGAAGATATGGTATCCATCCTACATCATATCAAAGTGCAGACTGACAGATTTCAGGTGACAATTGGCTGCAGCCTTGTCGTCTACTGCATGAAAACTACTACATGCAAACATTGCAACTGTTATTAAGTCACTTCAGAGATTTCCCCATGAGGTTTTAATTTTATTTTGTCCACCCACTGCATTAAACAATGAGAAATAATAGGGGCTATAAACTTGAATGGAAGCCTGTATAGCATGTGACATGATATGACATAAAGCTGAAAACTAAATTGTTTCTTAATTGTGTTATTGTTGTGTTATTTTTAGTCTTGGAGATCAAGACTAATGTCATAATGTCCATTCTTTCCATCACAGCTCCCCACCAGTCAACACATGCACATAGGATGATTAAAAATAATCCATCTGCTTTACTCTCTTTCAGTATTTACACATGATCATTGTACAGCAATATTACTTTAGATTTATGGCATTTTAACGATTGTTTACCTATAAAAAATGTACAAAAATAAAGTTGCATCTGTTTCTTCCTGTATCACAGCTGGTGTCAGTCCATTTCTTTTGCTGCATTAGGAGGAGGTACGTGATTTCCTGTTCCGCTTTGCTCGACGTGTGGACGGAAATCGGATGAACTCAAAGTGTTTGCTTTGGTCCGTGTTGGGGAAAGGAGGTGGGCCGGTGTGTAGCCTCTTGATGAAATGGACCTCTCTCTGGTTTTCCCTTGTCCTGGAGGCTTTAATAGGCCTTCCTTTCCTGGTGAAAGCCACATACCAGCCCTCATACTTGGCATTCTGGAACGCCGTGTAATTGTTCTCCAGTACTATCTCTGTGAAGATACAATCCTTGCTCCGGCCATTGGGCTGTGTGAGGAGACAGAACAGATTTCTTAAGTTAAAGCTGGACAGACTGTGTGACAAACAGATCACAGCTATTACCAATATCCAAGTCATATGATCTGCAATAAACCAACCAGTTTTTTCTTTAATATCAAAGGCAAAGACTTTGGAGTTAAACTGTTGTAGTATATATATATACATATATAAGTTGTGTGTGATTAACAGGCAACCTATAACTACAAAATAATAATTACAGCAGAACGAGCTTCACAGCCATACATGTCAGTAGTTTGGAGTTGTGGGTATGAGAGCAAATTCTCATCAATCATTGCTGAAAAAGAAATGCCCATAAACAGTCATTTCATCCTGACCCATGTACTCTCTCGTGTGAATCTGGCAGCTTGAGTCTTTTTTTTTAATATGACAGACATTACAGCAGCCACACCTTCAACACTTCTGAACCATGATGAGAGATAGATTTGTGACGTGTCAGCCAGATATGTAGACCCATCTTTTCCATTTCCATGAAGGAAGTGGAGAGTTGACTTATGACCAAACACACAGACAGTGCATGACGGGGTGGTAATTTCCCCTCACTGCTGTCAGCTGTGGCCAGTAAGACCGAGCGACTGTCACTCAGTCCTTGGTTCCCTGATTCCTTTGTGTAAGGCACTGAAGCTTTAGTATAAGAACTACGGTGTGTGTTTTAGTGGATGTGAGGTCTAATAAGGTGAGGCCAGGCACGCATTGTATGTATTCTGAGGAAGACCAAACTCTTCAGTGGATATGAATAAGGATTTCATGTCTGTCTACTTGGGTTGGAACTTTTAGAAACACTGGTTGTATTAATGTCCGTGCTCTCCACCTACAGGACCAAAGTTTTGAAATAAATTGTGCAGTGTAATGCACACTGATTATTTGATTCAGTGGCTGCTTGCAAAAATGGAATTTTGCTGTTAATATTACCATAATACATCAATATGAATAGTTGCACTTGTACTTCATTTTGTCACAGTACTGATTCAAAACAGTTTCATTCTAACTAAAATAAGTGCACAATTTGAATATCTGCAGCCAGAAGTTTCCTTGTTATCATATGAAAGAAAATTTTCAAGAATGCTTATTGTACCTTGCCAATGAGTTTGCCCTTCCGGTTCATGCAGAGGTAGCGCCCACTCTCTGCACCTCTTATTCTCACTCGACTGCCAAAGGTATCTGTCTCAACAAACAGGCGAGCTGCCAGAAAAAGAGAAGAGAAAGTTAAGTGACAACAGAAACCACTGACTAGTTTTTGTATTTATTTCTAAAATATTTATTTATTTATTTTCAGGAGTTCCATGTAACATCCAATCTAAAAAAAATGTACAGGCAAATACGCAGTTCGATGATGAATCTGTTTATTTGTGTTTTGTGTTTGACATTTAAAAAAGCAGTCTGGTGTTACCTGTTCCTTTCTTTTTCTACCAGTTATAATTCTCTGTGTGAATTGTATTTTCTTTTTTTTCATTAGACAATGTCTATGCTGAGCTGAGACTTCAGACTGACAGTACTGTTCAGTCAATAAGTCTTGAGACATTCACTGATCTGTGTAAACCTCTTGAAATGACCTCTAACACCAAATGATTAAAAAAATGTTACTGAATCCACTTTAAAGAGCTGTATTGGAAGCTGAATAAACATTCTCAAATGAACTTGTCTTACAGTTAATTGTGGCCATTGGGCATTATAACAGTCTTGTGTATTGGGGCTATAGAGACAAAGGACTTGTCCTAATCAGCTGCTAATTCGCCAGACGATGGATTCATGGATACAGCGGGGAGGCTGAATTAACATGTAGGCCTGATAACACCTCACAGAGGGACACGCAGGTTGGAGGTGAAACTGCTGGTTGTGCCTGAGGACACAGGTCCCCAGCAGAGCTCTGTGCCTGTAGTGTCATGGAACAAAAAAATGTCATTTGATCCTTTGACATTGTTTTGTTGCAGACTAGTCTTTGTTTGTCAAGAGCTAGCATGTGTGCAAAAACCACAATCACTATGCAGAGTCAAAAAAACAATAGGTTTCACTGGAGGTTCAGCCCGGCCAATTAGCACTGTTTAAAACCAAAAAATAAAGAAAAGAAAAGAAAAACCTCTAAATATCAGTCAGAACTAGCCCAAGCTTGTGCCTCTCATGTATAAATAACACTAGCACATCCTAAAGATATTTCCGGAAGACTCTATCGTGACGAAAAATGTGATGCAATAAAAAAATTAATTAAACTAAATTTCCAAATCCATACGAAGATGGGAGCTGGAAATGACTGTATCCTCTTGCTTAATTTGCACAACACAAGCCAGGACGTACTGCCAGTTATACTGATACACAGTGATGTTACCAACCAATATATTTTCATTAACACTAATATCTTATTACCTTGTGTTGGACATAAAGAGCAAGGATGTGTCATTTCCAGCAACCTTTCTTAGTTATATATCATTCAGAGGGTTAAAGCATTTTAAGGATTCTAGAAACAGCAGAACGTGTCTTGAAACTTCTTCTGAGTTTGATGGTTAATCCCAATGAGGCCAAACCTGCTTTTGTCCTAAATAAAAAAAAAGAGCTTACTCTGGTATCTTTGGTTGTATATGTACTTTGATTGGTGCAATTCACTGGTTAAATAAAGTGATGAATAAAGCCAAATGTTGTCATCGGGTCAACAGCAGCAGGCCGCGGGTCAGCTCTTACCGTACATGTTTCCATCCTCGGCTGTAGCGGTGACCCGTTTCCCCTGAATCTGGACGTGTTTCCCGCTGGTGCGGCTGTAGAGCTGGTACACCCTGATCTGTCTGCGGCTGAGCTGGTCCGTCACTGCGCCCTGCGTCCTCACATACTGGTTAAAATTAGGAGACGGGTGATTCTCCCCCTTTTTTTGTAAAGGGAAAAATGAAATACATAATTTTTTCTTTCTAATCTGGGGTAAAGAAATGTTTAGCCTATTTTATAACCATCAAAAAACGTTTACTGATCCCTCTAAAAAATATATATATCTCACATTGGAAAATAACTTTCACTATGTCGTCCGGGTTGTTGCGCTTACCTGAGCATGGCACCATAGCACGAAAAAATGAAATGATCTGCAGAGGTAATAATAAATAAAGAGTTATTATAAAGAAGTCATTTTGTGGTAATCATGCAATCAGAGTGGTCTACAGCCCTGTCCGTGGTCTTACATGTAAATACAGCGCTGGTTTATTCCATACATTCTCCTTTTTATCTCATCCGATTCAAGAAACGGATTCCTGAGCCAGATAATCCCAGATGGATGCGGTGCGTAAATCCAACGGTGCTCCCACAGTGTTGCATATGCACTTGTGAGCTGTCCATCCACACCAACAAAGTCTCTGATACAACCAACGCGGAGTTATTTCCTCTCACATTTAAACTCAAAAACCAGATATAGCTGACTGAATGGTGAGGATGAAAAGATCCAAACAGCGCATCAAACCAGGTACATCCATTATAAAAAGGCTCGTTAGATTTTTCTTGACATCACTGGAGTTGAAATGTGAGGGCTCCCGGCTCTCTGTAGGTGTGCTTGGGTTAATTCCAGATTCTGAACAGCCCTCTGTCTCACCGGGACCAGGCTGCACTCTGGTTAAATGTTGAAAGGCAAAGTCCCTCCCTGAAATCTTCCTGTTGTGGGTGGGCACACCAACGGGAACCCCTCACGATGACTGAATATGGAAACGCAGAAGTATGGAAAAAGAGAAATTACTCACATTCTTTAAGATGTTCAAAAGGACTTAATTTCACATTCAGATTCTTGAGTTGATTTGGAAAAGAAAACGACACTGGTGTGAGAGTTTTACCTCAAAATTTCATTCAAAGCCATCCTCCTGTCTGCTCTAAATGAAGATCATTACTGAACCACTGTATTTAAACGTGAGTGGCCTAATCGCAATTTATGGGTGTGACAATTAGGTGTTAAAAAGAGCATTGCCCCACTCACCCTCCCACCACCACCACACTTCGTTTTGATCTTACATTGACTGGCCACACTTCCAGCTTATGTAAAAGAAGGCAAAACAAATCATGTAGGCAAAAAGCCTGTTTCATCTTTAAACAATCAACATCCCAAAATGAGCATGATATTGTCTTTCCTCTTCGTCTGAAAACTATTCATTTACAGAGAAAAGAAAAGAAAAGAAAAGAAAAGAAAAGAAAAAGAAAAGAATAGAAAAGAAAAGAGAAGAGGCTGATACAGCACTTTGGTTGATTCTGGGTCCAGATGAGGCATACTTTGTGTCCATGGACAACAGTGTAATATGAAGCCTCAAGTGCCTTCACATCTTGCCCTTCTCACGTTCTCTTGACCCCATCACCTATGTCCAGGGCACTTAAGTGGTAAAATGCAGCAGTTGAACATCTGTGACACACTGATGTTTTTGACTGGCTGACAGGAGCTGGGAGCTTCTGATGTCACGTCTCACTGTAAGACACTGTCAGCCAAAACCTAAACAGACATTTAGTGATGTGAGTAATGTGTACTGAGGGATAGCTCATCATCAACAGCATGATGCCTACTTCAACAAGTGTGTAGGGTTGTATTTACACGAGGGAGATGTCCATACAACTGAACCACAAAACAACCTCCTGACAGTTTATGATGTTGCAGATTCCCCATTGTCTGGAAAACCTTCAGTATTTACTGTTTCCAGTGTGAGTGGTTGTAACCTGTGTGCATGATTGATTACTTTTTGCTAAGATAAACAATGATTAAAAAGAATAGAAATCTTAGTGATATATATGTATTGCTAATGAATGTTTGTGATTTATGCACATTTTCATCATTACTATAATTTCTTATTTGACATTAATTCATAATTTTAGGAATGTATATTGTTATTGTTATTTTTCTGTTCTCTGTTTTGATTAGTAGTTAACTTACTAATTTACTAACTTGGCACTTAGTATACAATACAGAATACAGGAAATAATGAAAGACGAAAGCCACAGAGCAAAAGGTCTTTATCATAGAAGACATTTTAACGTGTCATGGCAAGAAAAGCATAGGTGTAATTAATACCATTAACAAAAGCACAGTTCATTACAGTGACCCAGCACGCAGAACAGGATCCTGGAACAAAATGAACTGAAGTCATGATTAATGTCATTAAATTCATCTTGTGGTTTTCCTACCACAAACTAATTTGTAATAGAGAACATCACAATTTGTTTTGTTTTGCAATTTTATTGCCTTCATTTCCTCTAACTACATGTAGTCCATATAGTTTTATAAGGACTACATGTACAGGTATCTAGACAAGTGCAGTTTGGAGATGCTAAACAGTAGAATAGGCCAGGTCACCCAGCCCATTTGTTGAGCATTTTCTCTCTATGCTCCTGTTTTCTGCCACACTCCTAAGGGTCAGGTGAATTGGAAACTCTATATTGCCCCTCTGTTATTTTGCATCCATCCTTTTGCCACTGCTTATCCACAATCACAGCAGGCTTAGCAAAGTTGCCTATTTGTTCTTATGGGGATCCTGAGAAGTTATCAGACCTGATGAAATATACAATACAACATTAAATGATATAACATATACATTATAATCCCTCCTGAATGTTCTGAGGTTCTCTTCCATTTCATTGGAGAGGAATCCTGATCAGATGCTTCCTCAGTGCCAGATATGAAGAATGTATTTCAGTAATTTAATTGCATCATTGTGATCTCTGTGTTGTCATTTGTGTTGCCCAGAGATCATCAACATAGATCCAGTGTCTTCAGGCTCAACTCTCCCTTCACCATGTCTATTATTATGTCCATATTACACTTACATATATTACTGTCCACTACCTTGATACCTCTGTTTCAATGCAGCTACAGTACCCTCACTCATGAGCACGACCCAGAGATAGCTCTGTCATTTGGGACACTCACTCCCAAAAGGTTATTTGTTGATTTGGGGGAAGCAGTGGCTCAGGAGGTAGAGCAGGTCGCTTCCAGTCCGCATGCCAAAGTATCCATGGGTAAGAGGATGCTGAACTTGTACTGCAATGAAACTGTAGCATCGATTTTAATTGTGTGTGTGTGTGTGTGTGTGTGTGTGTGTGTGTGTGTGTGTGTGTGTGTGTTAGAGTGCTGTGTATATGTACAAAAACAAGTGCTGTATGAATGTGCGTGTGAATGAGCGAATGCGACCTATAGTGTAAAGCACTTTTACACTACAGGTCAATATGACTAGGAAAACGCTGTATAACTGCAGACCTTTTCTTCAACTTGTTGGAGTATCTTTGCTCAAAATCATCTTAGTTCTGATAGCAGCAGGTCACTATGACCCTTAATCTGACCAGAGCACAGTGGTCTGTCTATGCTTAGGTGAGATGTGTCATCTTGTCTCTGAATGTTTCCATTAAAGTCCAGAGGAGAATAGAAAGTGTCACCTGTGAAAGGCACTGTTTGTTCTAAAATCAATTATATCACTATTTTATGATTTTTCATGAATGTTTGCAGAAAGTTCTGATTCATCCCAGAATCATTCTTGGACTCTTCTTTTGTGACATTTCCTTTGCTGCCAACTTCAGAGCACATTATATTGCCCTTAAAATATTCAGATTTCCACAATATTGCAGTTGATCTTCACGAACCACGGAGGATGAATCCTAACATTTAGAAATAAATATAATAGATACAGAAAAGCAACATGGCTTAAGGCAAAATGTCTCCTGAACTTGGCCACAATATAGAATCAGTCTCGCACTCCTCAGTTTGCAAAATGATACAGAGATCTGAGGCCATGTAACCTGATCTTATTTATATGTGTCTCTGTGGCAGGCTGGGCAGACACTCAGGCTGTAATAGGAAGGCCTAGATGATGACAGAAGTGCAGGCAGAACAGGTGAAGTTTTTAGCCAGGCTAACAACATGGCTCAAGGGATGGAAAGGTCGTTCTCTTGGTCGATCCTCTTTCATCAAGACTGAATTATCTACACACCTATTGGATGGATTGCCATGACATTCGGTGCAGATATCCATGGTGCACACATGATGAATCCTTTTGCTTTGATGAAACCCACAGGGTTGACATTTGTGAGTTCGAGTGAAATGTCTAGACAATTAATGGATGGGTTGCCATGAAATTTAATTCACATTCTCTTGTAGATCACATTCTAAAGGCCCAGTTTTTAATTTGTCCAACATTTTTGTTCATAACTTCAACTGCAATTTCTGTTTAGTGTTAATCAACAAATTTCAGCATGCTAACATGCTAATCTAAGATAATGAAGATGGTAAATATTATACCTGCTAAACTTTAGTATGTTTGCATTGTCATCATGAGCATGTTAGCATGCTGATGTGAAAATGTAGCTCAAAGCACCGTGTTGACATTCAGCCTAGCAGAGCTGCTAGCATGGCTGTTGCATCTTTTTTACACATTAAAAAACAAAAACATCATGTATGTAATCAAATGATTATTAATAATAAGATTTGCACAAAGGCAGGAATGGATTACCAGACAGGCAAGTTTTTCTGTGGCTATAACTTAATGATAATTTGATTCATTGTAAATTACAGCTCAGTCATGCCTCAGGGCCTTCTTGCAAGTTAATACAGCTGTGGTTAGTACCACCTTTCTAAAACAACATTCAGAAGGTTAAAAATCCACATCCTCAATTTCATCAATTTAGTGTTTTTTTTTTTTGTTTTTTTTTTTGTATTAATTTTAGTTTATGTTCATTTGCAGGATATGGTGTGCCCAATATTTCTTCAACAACCCTACTTGATTAAGTAATTTCTAACTTGATTTTTATTTAAGTAGTAATGAAAATTAAACTCATTGTTCTACATATCGTATTTGGCAATGTTGTATAGTGTGTGGGTAATAATTCCCCATAATCTTAAACTAATGGTCATAATAAATATGTCTGTTTATGAAATTAATTTACATTAATAATACAAACAAATAAACAGTGTAGTCCTCTACATACAGGGAGGGAAAACAGCTTTATATACTTTTGAGCAGCTGCCAAATTTTACAAGACTTCAAAATAGTGAAATCCATGTCCCATACAATTAGGGCCTCCCTTGGGGCTACTGTAGCTGCAGTGACAAGTGAAAGGAGAACTGGTGGTCACCAAACAGCTCTGACCACATCGTAAAAATCTCCACCATAAAGAGCAACTGGCCATTCTTTCTGACCCTGCAAAAATAGAGTCTGGGGTTCAGAAAGTGGGTGGTCCCCTTTATGAATGACCAAAAGAAGAGAAAAGTAAGAAAAGAAAAAGAAAAAAGACTCCAGGATTCACTTGGACCAGCAGCCAGTTCCTCATCACCAGCAGCAGGGCTCTTCACGACTTTCGTGTCCACAATCAGGTCAGTCTTTACTGATTCAGCAGCCTGGGAATCTTACACTTAAAATGTGAACATGACACTAATCTGTGAATGGACTTTGAACACTTTTTTATGAAGATGAACACTCAGATTATACACTGAGAGGCGAAAATGTACAACTCTATTACAAAGGCTGTTGACCCTAAGGTATCGCCCTGCCATTTGCAAGCTGACCATTTGAGCTTGCCAAATTTGACACAGCTGACGCAAGCAATAAATTTGAGCTTGTTCCCCCACCCCCTTTATCCATAACGAGTGGTGCCCTGCAAAGCCTTTGAACACACACAGACACACTTATGCACACACCAGCAGCCCTAATGTGATAAGCATGGGATAAAGTTATATTATACGATGAAAGGCACAAGGAACCTACAAAATTGTAAGTCTGCAGAAGTGTGAAAATGTGTAATGATGACTAAGAGTGTAACATCATGAGTCAGAGTGTGTGTGAATAACTGATGAAGATATGTAAGAGCTAATAGGTGACAGACAACATTTTCAGGATGGCTAGACTGTGCAAATCCCCCAAAGTCCCTGAGCACTGGGATGTCCAACAGGTGAAACCCAAGTTGCTGATCCATGATTAACGCATGCCAGTTGCAGACAGGCTCTGACTGCTTCATCTACAGGCCAAGAAGCTGGGAACATGTCAGACTTCAGAACTAATAAAGTGACTCACACAACTGCCCTTCTCAGAGAGAGAGGGCGGGTCAGTGTGGGAGGGTTACAAGAGCTGGTGGTAATGAAAATAGCCGGACTATGTCCAGCTACACGGAGACTACAGAGTCAGACAGGGCACAGCATCTGTGTTATTTTTAAGGAGCAAAATGTCACTGACCAATGAACATGCTCAAGGCGCATATCTAACAGGGTTAGATGCAAGGTCATGCCAAAGCCAGATCACTTTCTGAGACAGTGTTGTAAATGGTAGTGACACAAATGCTACTGCTTTGAAATTGTAAACGAAGCTCTTGAGAAATTCATTGTCAGTTTTTAATTGATTGTCATGGTATGGGTGCATGTACTGTCTCAGTTGTTTGCATTCAACAAACTATTTCTATTATCATATATTCATGGATATTTGACACTTAGAGGCATCATAAGTCATAGAGAAATGTAAAACGTATTTGCTGTTGCAGTTGTGCAGAAATGTCATTTCTAGAAGACAGGGTTGGGCAAGAAGCCTGAAACACTCAACTTTATTGAAATCCTCTTTAACATATTTTCTTTGAGTCCTACAAAAAGAAAACAGAAAGTAGTCCCATCATAGCTGTTGTAGTGAACTGCATAGCATAGTGGATTCACTGAATCTATTTCAGGTGGGTTTTTTGTGTTTCTGATCAGACATTGTGTAGATAGTCATCTGCTTTGAAATGTTTGCTATGCATACCAGATAGATCGATAGTTCACATTTTCCAAATCTCTTCAGTGGAGATGATGAGTAAAACATTGTTGAGACCTATTGTCATAATGGACAAAACTATGATAATGACAGCCGCAAGGATAAACACTGCAATTTGTCTTTGAGGAATCTTACTGGAAAATTCTGACATTTTGGAAAATATACTAATTGAAATTGACAAGCCATGATGATGATGATTTGTTCATATGTGAGAGAAAATTCGAAATAAAAGAAAATTGGTGGAAATAATAAATTCTTTTAAATAACTCATTGTGCCTTCTTTTTTTTTTTTGAGAAAAAATGTGTTCCTACAACAAAGTCAATGGTTTTAAAGGTGTATGTACTGTTTGATGCCTTTCTGTGAGATTAAATTGATAATATGTCCAAATTTATTATGGCACTGATGTTGCACTGAAGCAATAAGATATCAAAGTAATGGCAATAAGTAATATTCAAATGTGCTTTATTGTGTTGATTATGAAGTATTATTTGCAACGTACAACATCCTGACAAAAGCCAAAAAGTACCCTTTAGAATCTTTGGCCGGGGGGAAAAAAGCATGCAAACAATTTGACCTCTGAAAACTAGCTTTGGGAAACTGGCCATTTATTAGAAATTAGTTATGGATGGGAAAACATGTAACCTCCTGCTCCCAAAGGACACATCAGGCCTTTACATTTGACTGGTTTGGGATTTCAAGGAGTCATTGATAGCCATTTTCAGGATTTATTCTGTCATCAGTTAACGGTAAGACTATAGACATATGTCACTGATGTCACTGGGCCTTGCAGTCAAAACACATCTCAGACCCCCAAGGAATTTCTCAGTGGAATCCTTTCAAAATAAGAAAAAAAAGTATGTCTACAGCCACAAGGAAAGCTTTCTTTACCACACAGGAGTAGTCAACAGCACAACAGTACTGACACACTTAAGTAGAGTGAGACATATCAGGTCATCAAACAATTCATGACAGACTACAAATAAAGAAAGGAACAAAACATGGAATGTAGTATTGTTCAATCTTAATGGGAATGGTAATTGATTTCCAACATAAATGCTTAGCAATAATTGTCAACAGAGAAATAAAGGCATCAACCTAAAGCCAACACTTCAAAGTGATGTGTGCATCTCATCAAAAAAAAAAAAAAAAAAAAAAAAAAAAATATATATATATATATATATATATATTTCTCTTTCTTTCTTTTTTTTCAATGACTGCTTGTGCTTTTGCTGATTTATTCCAGCCTGGCATGGGGTGAAGTGCTGAATGTTCCGCCGCAGGGTGCAGATTTACAAACTGTCAGTCATCTTTTTTGGCTGCTTCTGGTACTAGTGACATTCTGCACAAACACAACAGTTGATGGTTCCAGTTATGTGAAGATAACAATATTATTCCATATGTTTTGCCAAATTATTGTCACAGCTAAATGAGCCAGATCTGTAGTCCACGTTGATGTGGATTTGGGTTTAAAGTCCCAAACCACTGGGCTACAATCAGAAACCTTCAGTCTGATTCAGGTGTCCAAGAATTATCAGGAGACGGCAGTGTCCAAGGCAGCAGAGTTTATTTGTCAACAAAGAAACCCGGGAACCGATCACAATGCAAACAAGATACACCAGAAATGCCCCAAAACTGTACTGGCTTTGTCCCTCTTTTTATACAGTTTTGGCTGTGACTTTCCACGCCTCTCAGGTCATTTTACCGCTCTGTCCAATTTACACCACTAAACCATTGGTTCATTTAGATGTCTATCTTGGGGCTCCTCACAAAAAAAAAATTACACTCATATCTTCTCTCCAAGGCCACTGTCTTTCTGGAAAGCCCCTGTGCTTTTCTTCTAGCTGCACTTCAGCTTACAGGGTCATGCCAGGGCAGGCCCTGTCTTCTTTTGGCCTTTTCTCTCTCTGCTTTACATCATTATGTTCTGGCCTGTTCTGATTGCATTTTTTTTTAAACTAAGTTACCTTTTATTTTTACAACATTATTTCTTAACTCTTCCTTGTTTCTATTTTTAAAAGTATATTAAGTATCTTATGTACCTTCAGAATTTGTTGGAGTCCGCTAACTGGACCAGTTTGCATTGTCTAATAATTAAATCTGTAAATAATATCTGTTACAAAGGAATCAGATGTACAATTCCCTTGTCAATTACAAGCCCTTTTCCCTATCTGCAAATTTTTTATTTATTTCAGGACATTTCCCTTTCCAGTGAACTGAGAGTTCTTTTTATGTACATTTTTCTGCTACTTGAGTTGGGGGGTAGAGGTAACATGGTACTGTAAAAATGTATTCAAGAGTGAATTTTCATTTTAACTGAGTCCTTCTTGAACTGCTGTATTAAAAATATCTAAAAGTGGAGGAAAATATCTGTCTGAATGCAATCCAATCCTTACTTTTAAGCTCTTCTTGAGCCAAAGGGGCTCACCAATGTACTTTTCCATGGCTTTGGTCCCAGGAGCCGAGAAGGGGTACAGGGGGCCCTTGGGTGGGGCGGTGCCCAGGAGGAGGTTGAGCGAATCTAGGTCTTCTGAAGGAATGTTAGACAGGTCAGGATACTTAAAAGTCTGAGTTACTGGGAGAGGAGGACAGAACAGACTTCAGACAGACAGTATGACACTATTGGCTCCACCCTGGATTATTCCCTGTGTCTCAGTCATGTGGGTTGTGCCTACAAGAGTAAAGGTAACCCAGGATGAGAGGGTGCTGAGGTAAATCACCAACATGAAAGTTAGTGGTCTTATGGTGGTTACCTTACATGCTCACACACCTTACACAGGGGAGTAGTGCAGTGGGTCACGGAGCAGAGATGTCAATTGAGGGTGCTTGCTTCCACAGGATGAGCTGAGCATGCTGCAGAGAACATGAGGGTGTGAGGGTCTTGAGGGTTTGGCTCACCAGCACCCTCCCAGTTACTGGTTAGCCACAGTTTCTACTGGACAGGTCATGTGGAAATTATTGACAGGCAAAGGTTCTCCTGGAGCCCACACCATAACTCCTCTAGCATGAGCTTAGTGCAGCCCAGCTGCATGGGTTCAGGGATGTCCATGAAACATCTGAGAGCAGAGACAGGGGGCAAGGTAGGCAGCAGAGACACTGAAGGCGAAGATAGAGTAGCATAGGTGGACAGACCTGGGAGCTGATGGGCTGCACTTTCTCTCTATGCACTCTCAAAGGTGAGGGAAAAATCAAATCATCAAGTTCTCTGGGTAATTCCTGTGCAGCCAGTCCATCCTTTATAGAAGCAGCATGTCCACAGTAGTATGCATTATATAGAAAAAAATCCATTTACTCTCTGTTTCCAAAGTCCAGAACTCCATGGAGTAGTGCCACTCTTCTGCCCCCTTGGCAAAGATTCAGCAGGCTGCACACCACCTCCACCCTTGGAGCCTTGTGGTCAAATACCTTTCTCAGGTCAGATGTGAACAACTTGGAGGAGGAGGAGAGAGGAGACTGCCTGTCCTACTCCCACACAGAGTCTGTCTCAGCCATTGAGCAGAGAAGTGATGTAGACAACACTAGCTGATTCAGTAGGAAATGTGGAGGGCTGAAGCTTAAAGATCAGTGAGCAGTGGGTGAAAAATGGCCTGCATGCCTGAACATGGAGTAATGTTCAGGTGATGATAGGTGATGCTCAGGCAGACATCACAGGAGCAGGAATAGCAGCTGGAGACACTGCATTGGAGGCTGAGTCTGGATGGTGTGCTGTTGGACCTGCTTGCTGATGGATCCCAGGACACGCCCTTGGCAAAGGAGGAGGATAACGCCGGCCTATGCAGCAAGCTCTTCATGCACAGGACCTATATTAGCTGAGTCCTTACTGGCCAGATTGTACTGTCATGATACACACAAGCACAGCTGAGAAATAGGCAAAACAGAAAGGTAAAAAAAAGGCTTAAAAGCCATGGCTGGTATGGTATGATAGACAGTCTGGCAGGGTGCAAATGGAATGGGCCAGTATTAATTGAAATGGAACAGAATATATATATAAGAGAGCTAGTGAGGGGAGGAGTTGAGCAGATGGGCATGGGGGGAATCAGGTGACTTTAAAAGCAGGAAGGATTGGGGCAGGATGGTGTGACAGGATCTGAAATGACAGGATATTTAGTGAAAATGGCGAAGGCAAGCAGATAATCAATGAATATCTTTATGGATTGTGACAATTAATTCATGCAGTTCAAATTTAAATTGTTCAGAAAAATCTAGTAGTGCTTGAAGATGTCCCTGTAAAAATTAATGGCACATATAAGCATTGTGGTCAGACATATACCATAGATTTTGGGTTATACACTCCAAACATCCTTAAGATCAAAGTCAGCAAGTGTCTCAGGACCTTGGTTGCTTTCCTGTTGTAATTTATTCTATTTTATTTATCTAATATGCTTTCAATAATAGATTCCATGGCTGTCCCAATAACTAGTTCAAAACCTGGCAATTGTTCTAATAACTTATTGATATAATTGCTAAAAGTAGAATCAAATGTGTCTGTTTGCTTGCATGACATTCATGTGGTTCTGCTGTGTTGTTTGGGAACGGTGATCCCTGATGTGGCCCCTGATCCTGGGCAGCTCACCATTATTGTCTTAACAGCATTCATTAAGATATCCCTACAGGATAATATCAGGCTGGCTGTCCACCAGCTGAAGTTGGGTGACGTAGCAAGACAATGACCCTAAACTTCAAAGTGAATCTGCTATAGATCAACTTCAAACAAAGAAAATCCATGGTCCACCAGAACCCAGACCTGAACCCAATAGAGATGCTGTAGAATGACCTCAAAAAAGCAGCTAGCCTTCCAGTAATGCTGACATTGTAGGAATATGGCTGAGGTAAAGCAGCTCTGTCAGGAGGAATGAAAGAAATGTTCTGCAGGTCTCATTCCCATACTGGAAGCACTTGTTTGAGGTTGTTGGTAGCACAGGGGGGTTCAACCAGTTATCGAATCCAAGGGTTCACTTCCTTTTCCACCAACACTGTGAATGTTAAAGGGTGTGCTCAATTGAGACACAAAATATCGTTTAACTGTTTGGGTTTTATATCCATAAGAACATTATATAATTGTATTATACAATATGCTTGTGTCTTAGGATCCAATAGAGTTTGCATACTTTTTCTTGCAACTATTTATAGTCTAAACACAACTCTAGCCACAATCATACTACTACTACACAACCAACCAGTCATCACCATCAGTTATCATAAAATTGGAGGATTTACCCTCAGTGACCTCAATGTACAGTGCTATGAAAAAGTATTTGTATATTTCTTTGCACATTTGTCACACTTAAATGTTTCAGATCATCAAACAAATTTTAGTATCAGACAAAGATACTTAAACAGGCCGTTCATGCTCGAAAAACCTCCAATGTGGTTGAATTAAAACAATTCTGCAAAGAAGAGTGGGCCAAAATTCCTCCACAGCAATGTAAAAGACTGTGAAGCCAGTTTTTGCAAACACTTGAATGCAGTTGCCACCAAGGGTGGCACAACAAGTTATTAGGTTTAGGGCGCAATTACTTTTTCACATAGGGCCAGGTTGGTTTGGATAGCTTTTTTCCCTAAATAAATGAAATCATCATTTAAAAATAGCATTTTGTATTTACTCACTTTGTGTGATATTAAAATTTGTTTGATGATCTGATCTGTACATGTGAGAATAAAACAAAAACAGAAGAAATCTGTAACGAAATCTGTTCATAGCACTGTACTTTATATTTACATTGACATGACTGTAAAAATAAATAAATTACTATCTACAGATACAGATGCAGATACACTAATATATATAAGTGGAAGTTATTTGCTACAGTTTCCCTGCCTCCCATCCATCTTCCCCTGAACAGCCCTCTCTCCACCACAGCATGGCTACTCAGGCTGTCCTGGTGAGAGCCAGGGCCCCCAGTAGTGAGTGTGTTAGTGTGCTGTAGTGGAAAAGCTAAATGTGGGGCTGCAGCAGCTGTCTGCTCCCTCCTCCCCTCACTGCTCTGATCACTGCTCTGCAGTTCACACCTGAACAACAACGACTGCACTTCACACAGGAATTTTCCATTTTCTATTTTCTGTCACCCTCTGCAGCCCAGCCCCACCACACAATGGGCCCCAGACCAATGGCAAGACAAGTGGTGCCCTACAACTGCAGCACGTCTGGTATGTTAGGCGTGCTTCCATGATGCTGCGGAGAGTTACTGGTCTTCTGTTGTTAACAAAAGCCACCCATGTTAAGTCTGATGAAAGGTAGTGAAAATGAGTGAGGAGACAGGGAGCTGAAGAATACTATTAAAGGTGCTATGATTAGCCTTTTGGCATCAGTATATTACTATCATGTTCACTGTGGGAGAAAAGTTAGTTAATCCTCAACAAATATCAATAGCCCCTTTTATACAGTCTGTTTAAGGCAGGAATGTTGTTCTGTTATTCCACCACACTGTTGTGTTTCAAAGGTACGAATGCAGAATGGGAGACATTGTTTTGCTTTAAAACCGGCAGCAGTGGTGGACATATATTCAGCATTTGACGCTGATTACCTCTGGGACAGATTTGACATTATATCAAAGATTCAATTTCATGCAAGCTTAACTGGTCAGACTGATTATTACCTGTTAGCAAGGACTGTTATGATCCATTATTCTGTTTAAGTCCAAAGACTATAAATAATATCTGTTAAAATGTGAAGATTTTAAAATAGACCTTGAACATAGCTTTTGAGTGAAGGAAACACGTCTTTGTCCCAAGGTTATTTGAAGGAAAAGACTTTTTGATGCTTTTTGCTTCCATATCCTTCTGTTTCAAGACTGTCCTCATCAGAAAACAACAGCCGTGGTCATTTGTTTGAATGCTTAAACAGACCCTCTGGGGTGTGATTTTCTTCCTGAGGCTGCTTAATGGATTGATTGCTATTTGCATCCCATTTTCTCCAAAAATCAGTGTTGGTTTCTTGTAACCATTGCCACAATCTTTCCCTAATCTTAGCCAAGTAGTTTTTGTTGCTTTTACTTAACCAAAACCCAACCTATAACCATAAAAAAAAAACATCACCAAAACCATCCCAATAAAAATGACTATTCTGTAATAGTCATTTTAGTTGTTTTAAGAAGCTCAAATATCTATTTTGTCATTTAGGTATGCTGACTTGTTTTGAGTTTTTGGTCTGCTACAGGATGTTAGGCTCAGATGTTTTGCCTATGGCCAATGCATTAGCACCCCAGCTGTGCCAGTGTTGTGGTCTTAATGAAGTGAATGAATCTTATCAGTGTTAGTTCATCCTGTGTAAAGGTCTATTTGAACACCACCTCACCACACTGACAGCCTATCACATTGTAAGTTGTGATGTTGTTAACCTGAAAGGGGATTGTGATCTCCAGCAAAGTTTTAATGTAACTTACAAAATATATTACAAATGTGGTAAAAGTAATTGGACTTTAATCAACAACTCCAACTTTCTTAGGTTTTTAAAGTATATTGCTTACAACATAAGAAGAAGGAAGAATAAGAAGAAGCTGTCCTCAAGGTAACACTGTGTTTTTTCTGTGACTGAGACAAGTGTTGTGGATATGTCATTTGTCCCTAGCACCAGCATTAACCTGGGCCTGAGCCTGGGCCTTCATTTGCTGTGAAGGAGCCTTTGAGAGGAGCAACGAGCCAGTAGAGGAGAGATGCAAGAAGAAACTGGCGATTGACAGGGGTCAGATGCAGCCCTTATGGAGGTTAGAGCTAGGTAAGAGGGCAGCGCTGTGTTCAGAAGCACTCAGAGAGCCATCACTTACATGGTCTACATGCAATGACATAAACAAACAATGCCTGGTGTTACTTCAACTAGGAGGAGGGGAAACTGCCATGACTGGGTAGTGGTGGTGATGATGTTTGGGTCAAGACAAATGTTTTTATTCTGCTCTGTCCATAGTCTCTCTCTGGATAAGAGCAAATTTCAGATCAACAAATCACTTCAGTTACATTGGACATTTTTCATTATTATAAAGTAAAACATCTAAAAATCTTTTAGATTTTATTTCTGAAATACTGCAACACTAACCAGACAGTTCTGCCTAGACTAAAGGAAATACATGCCTTACCTGTACAGGAGGACAAGCATGGAAGGAGCAAAGTAACAGAACACTTTCAAAGACAGCATGTAAACACTAAAAAAAAAAAAAAACACCAAGCCCCCAAGCAAGTCACTACAGGACCCAGTACTGTGGCTGCAAGTGACGGAGCAGCTCCATAAAGATGGATTTGTATTTCTGCATCAACGTGCTATGCCATAGTCTGCATGTGTAGGCTCAGAGGATCTTGAGGAGGCTGCAGTTTAGCTGTGTCTGGTCTGACACTACACATCGACAGTACAATGTTGACAGAGATACAATGTAGGGATCACAAACTGTGATTTGCTGCCTGTGTTTTGCCCTCCATTTTTCTAATGGAGTTTGTTGAGAGTGAAGACAACATTAAGAAAGACTCAATAGTCTTCTCCTTTTCACTAACAAACATCTAAGAGACTGATTACACTAAACATAAACACAGCAATTGTATGCTGGTAGTCTTATCTTCATTTTTAACTCCAGTTAACTCCAGCTCTATAAATCTACACTCTGTATCACAAAGTCTATTATAGAATATAAACAGTTACTGCAGGGAATATCCACAAGTACTATGTGGCCTGATAACACATGATAACATGATTGAAATGCAACACTCAGCTACAAATCAAATGGTGGGACTCCAGCTTTAGTCTCTAACAGGATGGCATTAGTGCTGTCAGAAGGTTGGCTCTCACTTCTTGAGTAGCCATGGTCAAGTGGCCTCTATCAGAGGGTGCTCTGATTACAGCGTTTGATCTTGTTTGTTTGAGTGGAAAGCAAACATCAGTGGGGGTTAAAGATGTTTACAGTAATGCCATTAGCCCTCTCAATTGGGTCACAAGTGTATGAACTAATGGGGTGATGGAAGTGGAGCTTCAAACAAGTGTTAGCATACTATTATGCAGTGAATAATTGCTTTTTAATTACACTATAATTGAGTGAAACTGTTTTTTGTGGTAAACATGTCACCTAATGGGGGCAGGGTTAAGTATCATACATCTAACAAGAGAAAGGAGATAGTTTAGATGCTGCTTTATTGTCTGTCAGGACTACTCTGTAAGACCTGCTGTACAACTATGTTGGAAATGTTTATACCTGATCAACCAGCCATTCCTGCGGGCGGAATGAAAAGCCAGCCATCACAGAAAATGTCTGACTAGTATAAACAAAAACTGAACAAATAGGAAAAGAAGAAAACAGTAATATTGGCAATAACACAATAACTTATAATGAATATTTGAATGATGAATATTTACACATGTAAAAACACTGTTTAACACACCTTTTAATTTCAGATCTTACCAAGTGTAATGAGTTCTTACATGGAACTTTATATAAAAATCTCATATATTAAATAAATCTTTAATGCTAAAAAAGTATGCCCACCTACAAAATGAATGGATCTACCTTTTTTTAAAGAAGTCCAAATGTCATTTTAAACATAAAATAATTACTCAGGCTGAGCAAGTTTAACTGGATTTATTGAAAAAATGTAATAAAAGAAAGCAGGGCTGAAGACAATAAACAGCTGACAGGAGGATGTAAGTATAGTCACAGGTTAAACAGAAGAGAGCAAAGAACTTGAGCAAAAACACGAGGCCTTAGCATTAAAACCACACAGGTAGACTGACGGACCTGGCACTGGGCGGCTGGAGGAGCAGCGTTTAAGTACCACACGCTGATAGTATGATGACATAATGACGAGCAGGTGAGGAGAAGATGAGGTGAGGAGCAGAGTGGAACACAACACCTATCTGAGTCAGTTTAATCTAAATCTTTTAATCTAATCTTTAAGCTAAATGATCTAAAGTTTATATCATTCACAGTCACAGGATTTTAATGTTATCTTGCATTAGTCGTGTGAATTCACTGTCTATTTTTGTAATTGTATTGATATTTTTGCATATTCCAAAAATACAGACAAAATTCTGTAAAAACACAGATACTTTTAAATAGTCCAAATAGCTGTAGAAAAAAAATAGTTGTTGAGACATGTCAATAAAAGTCATTAGGATCCTCATCAGGGAACCTCAGTTGTTTGTGCAGAATTTCATGGCAATATGTCAAATAGACTTCGATATCTCAGTCTGAGCCAAAGTGGTGGACCAACTGACCATCCCCGCTGCCATTTCTATTCTTTATCTATTCGAAATCAATGTAAATTGAACATATTTGAGTCTTGGACTGTCAGGGGAAAAAAGCAATTTGAGGACGTTACTTTGTGCTCTGGCAAATTGTGATGGACATTTGTTTTTTGTTTTTGTTTTTTTTAATTTTCTTACAAAGACCAGTTGTTACTATTTCTGACATTTTTGGGACAAGTAATTGGTTAATACTTTAGAAATATTTCAGTTTTCAGACAATTAAGAGTTGCTGATGCAGATAATGGTAATGAAACCACAGGGGTTCTTACAAATGTTTATTCACTTTAATGCCCTGATCAAAATGTTTCTGCAGGGTGGGAGGATCAGCTCCCAGCAAGGCTGTCAGGTTCAGACAGGAGGCATCAGCAGACTGAGGGAACAGTCAACAGCAGAGCAGAGATAAAGCGTGAGATCTGACAGCGGATACAGTTACATGTCGCTTCTGACAGCTCCCAGCATTCCTGAGAAAATGTCTGCCTATACCTCAGTTCAGCACCCCAGCCCCCTCTCCCTCCTTCTGTCTCTTTGACAGGCTAAGCAGCAGACACAGAGGTCCACAGCAGGGTGTGTGTGTGTGTGTGTGTGTGCTTATTTGTGGGGGCAGTGATAGACAAGCATTGCCCCACTCTCCATAGTTCCCAGTGTAGCTCCAGTCACACTCCAGTTAAAACAGAAGCAGTTTCCTGCTCTCAGGATTGGCTGTGTGCAGACAGCAGGTCAGTCACAGGCCCTGTTCATATCTGGCATTAACATGCATTTTGGGGGATCTGATCACAAGTGGACAGCTCTTGTAATTTGACTCAGTTTCCACTCAATATGCAAATACACACATCATTCCTGGCAACCGAGAACATCCTATGCCTTTTAATTTATTGAAGAAGAAGAAGAGGAACACCAACCACACTCATTTCTTTATATATAACACACACACACACACACAGACAAAGACCAAAGAAGACCGAAGCAGAGCAAACAGGAGAGTGTCTGCTGGATTTGTCAGGCAAGATTAAATAAAATAACAGAAATGATGTTGGATGTAAGAAAGACTAGATCAGAGTCACTCCCACTTTTTCCTTGTAAATTTAATTTACCACTTACTTTACAATACATACCATGGATGTATTATTATTATTAGAGTTATTAGTTCTTGTAATACACCCATGATACGTACACACAGCTGCCACTGTCAAAGTGTTAAGACATTAAACAAAATGATTATTCAACCACATGGAATAACCAAATGAAGTCCCACTTTATACCATGGAGGATTGGCTAACTGTTTTCCAGAGTTCATTAAACAGTTTACACTACCTGCCATACCAGCACACTGTGTCAGTTTAATCTTAGACCAGACATAATATTTGAGATGGCAAAAACTAAGTGAATGCTGCCATTCCATCCTTACATCCACACAGCCACACTTCAGAAATCTTCAGAAAAATCAAGTATTTCATGTCTTGACAAAAAAGTGCAGAGAGGAAGCTTGCACACCACTTTCAACACATTCCGGAATGACATCCTGTGAGGTACTATCCATCAGGCCAACCCACTCACTGCAACTTCTGACTGCCTTAATACACAAGTGCACCTGAACCGTGAAAGGAAGGTGAAAATTAAGTCTACTTTGGGGCATTACAAAAAAAGCCTGTGGCTTATCTCCCGGCTGGAACGATGCCCTCCCCTATCTGACACACAAGGAGACAGGGGAGCTGCCTTGAATAGGGAACAACATGGCTCTTTACAAAGACCTGTTATAAACAATTAGTCCTGAGTGCCAGGGTTTTGATTTTACCATCTAATTGCCGGTTCAGGGTTGAGAGAGTGCGTGAGGTGACTCTGAGGGCTAGGGAGCTGTGAGGGCCCTCTGGGAGAGTCACTGGCAGACAATAGCAGCCTTTTATTTCACATTCAGCTTCTACAAAGTGGGTGTGCTCAAAAGATTTAATCCCACATTCAGACCTGACAAGAAAAGTCATTCATATTGAAAAGGTGGGTGCCACACTGTTTCAGGTGCCTCCCATCTACCTCCTAAAAAAAGAAGAAAAAAACATTATTATGGTAGGTTACAGTTTTTTCTTCTACAGATGAACAAGGCAGAGGGGAAACCTGATCCTCATCAGTATCACCTCTGAATCCTTCACTGGGACTCTAAATGGTCTTGCTTTTTCACTGAGGCCTGATTGACCAGGATACCCTTCCTGACTGCAGTATTTGTGAGTGATGAGTGGGTGACACAAATCACAAATAACAGTAGACCATGCACCCATTTTTTTAATGGTGTATATTTAGTACTATCTGGCAGTCCTCTTTTTCTCACTTTTCTGGGAGATAGCTATGTGTCTTTCCACCTGTGCATGATAGCCTAAATACATAGCTCCACAACTGGTGAGAAACTCCACATTACCAGTTGAACCTTTAAGTTCATGTCTCACTACATACAAAATGAAGCAACATCAGCTCACCCTATTAAAACACTGTGCAACATGCAGTCACAGCTATGTCACAGCTAGATAACTTTTTTTTGAACTCTTGGTTGCTGGTTGTTACAGTAACTCAACACACTTTCCATTTCATGAGTTTGCAAACATTATGTATTTTTCCCACCTGAGGTGGGTGCAGACTTGCCCCTACCCTGCCTCTGACTGGCTCTGACCCTGGCATTTTCCTCTAACCTAATCCATTTCATCACTCCTCATGGCCAAACCCCGTCTTCTGTAACCACTAACCAGTCTCTCACATCTGGGAGGATTTTTGCCCACTCCTCCATGCAGAACTCGGCCCAGTTGAGAGAGATTGGAGAGACATTGGGCATGTATTACCTACTTCAGGTCTAGCCACAACATTTCTATCAAATTGAAGTGTAGATTGTAGGTGTGTACATTTATCCCATATCCTGCCAGAGAGGTCTTTAACTCTCTAAAGGTGATGTGTGGGTTGGCCTTTACCTGATTTATTTTTTTTTTCTGGTGCTTCTTCTGGTGATAGTTTTCATGGGTACCCACTTCTTCTTCACGTCTCCTTTCCTCTCAGCATTGTTGATCTGTGTGGGTACACCTTGGCATCACAGTGGTTTGGCTGGTTCCCTCTCTATTTTAATGAGTGTGTCTCATTTAATTGGTCTGATTAATTTATTAAGTGGGCACCCAAATGTGTTTCACCTGAATCATTTACCTACTTTATCAGAGCAACTGGGGGTTCACTTTACTTTTGCACATACACTAATTCCATGTTTCATGTAGTGTTTGGCTATGCACACAATTCCCTAAAAACAAGTACATGCAATTGAATTAAAAACTGGAGATGATAAAATAAGAAAATCATGGTAAAAAAAAAATAAATAAAAAAAATAACTGCTCAAGAGGTTCACATACTTTCAAGCAGCACTGTACATGTCATACAAGCTGATGGGTTGATTCCAAGTCCTGTTGGGTAGTTGGGTCAAAAACAGAGAGGAGAAAAAAAAAACTTTCAAAAATATTTTTTTCAAGTTGTACGCACAAAAATGAGCCACCTTAATAACCCCTGTGCATCTTTGCCTACACCCAGGCCATAGAAGCTTTCAGCTTTCAGCTTGCAGTTTCACAGACATGGTTTTGGCTGCATGTGGGGACAGGGATATCCATCATTGCGTTATGGGTTAACCATCACTGAAGCTCATATTCACTATCCCATGACCACTCCCAAAATCATTCATTTGTGAGTTGGCTTTATCATCTTTGCATCACATGAAAAACCAAGCAAGAAATGAATGGCTAATGAAATCAAATCTTCAAATACGCTTTCCTTGATTTCATCACCAGTATAGGAAAATTCAGACCAAATATCATACTTTGCTGTATTCATTGATTATTCTATGTCTAATATTGATCTGCAAATCTGTGAATCTTGAAAAAACTAAATCAACAAAAATTACCATGTCATGAAAAAAATGCTTAGGGTCTCTATTAATTGGTGTCATAGTTTCAAAGAGGCTGGGATCCACTGGTTTAGGTACAGTAATCTGGATAAACTTGTTTATAAGACACCTACCTTCTTGTACATGTGTCTTGTCTAATCTAAATTTGCTGTGGTGATGTCACCATATTTCCAGATCTCAGCAATTACTGTGGTGAGTACAGTGTTATGACTGGTCGTATTAATGGCTAAAACTACAGGACTTAAGAGAAGCTCCTTACTAATTACATACCCTGTTAGTTGACTGTAATTACAATAATTAACATTAATCCTTAATTATCTCCAGAGATAACCTCATTCAGGTTTACACTGTGAGTTTTCCAGCAAGCCACATGCACCCCAATTTGTGCTGCATTCACATTCATCAGAGAAAACCCTAAATTTCTCTATCACCTCAGTCGATGGAGATGTTTACTTCAAAGCAGGGACTGAGTCACAGGGGCAATAGAATCCTGGGGCCGACAAATGCACAAGTTGTAAAACTTAACAAGGTGTGAATGCCCTCTGTGTGCCCTGGTTCTCCAGTATGCAGGGGTAGCCTGTGGAAGTTCTTACAGCCTGTGGTACACTGCAAAAAATGTTGATTCTGATGAGATTTTTACTTGTCTTTCAGTCTGACTATACTACCCCTGGCAATACAAGTAAATAATGCAATGATGATTGCACAAAGAAGCTGGAGAGACAGCCCAGTTCACATTTGGATTCACACAATTTACATCCAAAAGCCAAGCTTTTGATCTATGAGATGTATGCTCTAACAAAAGTCTAGTTTATTGAAAGCTTGGCTAATTGGATGTTAACCAAATAGAATGCTAAACATAACAACTCAATTTTAAAAATGGACCTGAAGTCTATTGTTATCCTTACAGAGATGAGCAACTGAGGAAAGTCTGACTCTACTCATCTCCAAGTGAAAGCTGGCCATGGCTATATTTTTTGCTCATCAACTGTCAAGAGTCAATCACATTTCCATGTATAGTTCAGCCTAACAAGAGCAAAGTGAATGAGAAGTTGACTGTAGCCATTAAAGGCAAGTCATTACTGATTTTAAAATATTAACCACTACAGATGCTATCACAGTTAAGATAATATTCATATTACATTCTTTAAGTCCAGTATATACATATTCAAGGAAAATCACTGCTTTTTGTATTACTTGCAAAAGGTGAAGGCTTTATAATTTGCAACAATACTATTTTTGCTGCATACTTTTTTGAGTTTCAAACAATATTAAGAGCTTAAAGCCATGCTAACCATTCTGAGAGGCTGTATTAATCTTTGTAAGGAAAACAGTTAAACACTTAAATAGGGTATTAAGAATTGGACACATTGAGATTTCACTTTGATGACTGCACTACATGAAAAGTTCACAAAAAGACCATGAATGTATGAACCAAATTGCATGGTAATCATCTAGTTTGGAGTGAGATATAACAGATGTTTCACTCTGAACCACAAAGTCAAAGTCAAATCAATATGTCATTGCAATCCACCCAGTAGGTCCACAATTTGTTTGCACAGATGCTAATGAAAAGATTCAATTTATTTTTGTATCAGGAACAGCAAGGTCAATCCATGTTGAAAACAGCATCACATGAAACATGAGATGTGATTTCTTTTTGTTTCTTCAATATATCAAAGATTGTAGTCCATGTTTTAAAGCAATACATAGCAAGATAGCAGCTACTGTGGGCACAAATAGTAATTGCAGAATAATAGTTAATGATAAAGTATATTGTAACTGTCAAGTAAAGGAACTGACCCATTAATATCAGTTATACAGAAATATTTATCAAAAGTTTGGTTTAAAAAAAGCAAACAGTAATCACCATGAGCTAAGGGTCATTCCAGACCAACTAAGACTGTGGCAACCACAAGTACATTGAGTATTGCTTATGAATACGATTTGCAATAGGAAGAATGTTATTTCCAGAAGTTGCATACAGTAGTCCTCCTTCAAGAAAATAGCTAGATATGGGGCTTAAATGACCAGTTGAGGTGGACGGGTTTTGTTTTGTTTGTTTTGTTTTGTTTTTTACAGTGTAGCTACTTGGGGGTAGTAGCGAGTGTTTGGAGAGGAAACATCAGGTGGCTGGTTGGACCACTGGGTATGCACACTTCTGATTTATCTGTGCATTTCAGAATTATGCCGCTGACCTCTTCACCTCACTGCCATTTGTGTCACCCCTAAAGTTCTGTTCAGGCAATCACCCCCACCCCCAAACCATACCAACCACAGAGAATACCTCCCACTTCAAGCTGCAGTGTCATCTGCAGTTCAGTACACACACATAGACTCTTAGTCAAAAGTAAATGCTGGTCACACAGACTAAGGAAGAGGTCTGTGAAGTGGTCATTAAATGCAAAAAGTTTTTTTCTTTATTGGCTCATTTTGTAGCCTGTTGTTCTGTGTTGTATTATGTATGAAAATATTTTTGACTGAAATGACCTAAACAATAACTGAATAGAAGTCAGCATTTATGTACTAAAACATTACTGCAGACATCTATATATTTATCAAGTGTTTATGGTGTGTAGGGTGAAACTGATATTTGTGTCCATTGTATAATGTATGTGAAAAATGTTGAGGCTGTGAAAATGAATGCTGTCAATTTATCTGAGCAAAAGGTCATAAGGTCATAAAACAGCCACCAGCATATTTACTATATAGTTATCTGTTTCAGTTTTTTTCTTAATGTGTTGTCAGTGTGTTCTCCTCTAGCATATTAAATAAAGTAGCTTGTGACATCCTGTAGTATGTTGTCAAGGAAAATATGCTTATCATTGATGTCATACTAAAATCTATAGGGAGAACTGGAAAACAGCCTATTCAGTGTCCACTTAAAACTGCCATTCAGAAACTGGAGTATAGTTCCCTCTAGTGGATGCAAAGCATTAAAGCCATAAGGTCTCAGAAATTAGACATGACCTGTACAATTCCAAACCATCACCAATACTGAAACTTTCATTCATTCATTATCCGTACAACTTATCCGCTAAAGGTCGCATCCGTTAAAATGGCTGAAGCTGACACTGGGCAAGAGGCGGGGTACACCTTGGACAGATCACCACTCCATCAAAGGACTGACAATACTAACACTTTTTGCAGCAAATTTATATATTATTTGCTTTGTAATGTTGCAGAGGTAAAACACACGGTGTGAGAAGATGGTAAAGGAGAGGCGTCAGAGAACCAAAAACATCTAATTAAATTAAAAAATAATAGAATAACTCCCAGAGAAGACAAACCCCTTCACATCTGAAGAATGGATGACATGGTTTACCTCAGGTTTGTGGAATCTCGAAACCTCAGGTCGGGACCAGAATTTAAGACCTGAGCTACAACCCCTCATTTCTCTGTTTTTCTTCAACGTTTTGTAGAGTCAAAGAAAAACACTCAAAAAAAGCCACTGGATAGAAGCAAAGTCCATTGCAAAAATAGGTTATTGAAATATCACGAGTTGAAACATTGAATAAATCCAGCAACCCCGGGGTGAGTCAGGCACAGACTAAGACGGGTTGTTCGGAGTGCCAGGTTTTTATAGAGAGAAGAATCTGTCATTGAACTTTCTTTAAGTGTATTTGATCCAGGCCTGTTGATACATACCATTATCATACATACCACTATCTTCCATCTAGGCCTGTTTGTGTATATGTGATGTTGAATCATCTGGGAACAACATTTCCATCTAACATTTTCCCAGGACACTGCTGCACTACAAAGATACAATGATCCTCAGCACTGCTGCACAGCAAATGATACTAAGTGCCCTATCATACAATCAACCCAGGTTATGAACAAAAGCAGGTTAAAGTTCACAATCATTGGGAGGGAGTGCAAAATCAACAGTTTCAACCATTTCCAGTGTGTATCATATAAGATCATACAAAAATACTACTACCAGCTATATACTTGATTGAGATTGGCATAACACACAATATGAGATTATTTTTTTGACACTACAGGTTCTCAAGCTCAGTGGAATGACTGGGAGAGAACATTAGATGTTTTTTCATGCATCAATACCTTATTCAGATGGTACAAGATCTACAAACTCTACAAAGATCTCAATTTTTTTGATGAGGATGATAAAGAAAATGGCTGAGCCACAGGGGTCTTAGACTGTCATGTGCCTTTCACTCAAAGTGGTCTGTTTAGCCACAAGAAAGACCTGATTGTTGAAGTACTGTTGAGATGGTCACCCTTCCATCAGGTTCTCCCATCTACAGAGGACTTCTGAAGCTCTGTTTGTTTTTAACACATTACTAGAACAATTCAGTCAAACAGGATGCACCTGACCACAATTTGAAGTGCCATAGCAAAGGATCTGAATACTTTTGTAAACGAGAGATTTCAGTTTTGATTTTTGGTAAATTTGCAAAACTCCCTAAAAATCTGTTTTCACTTGGTCTTTACGGGTTACTGAATGTGGACTGTTTGTGGAAAAGTTTTCTCCATTTAAACAGATATCTGTAACACAGTTAAGTGCTCAGTGGTTGGTATCAGTAGTGTGCGTGTCTGGGTGTATGGAAGGAAGCAGCATCTCACCGTGAGAATATTACGTCAAAAGCTGAGACCAAACCCACAGCCGCAAGCTACTTAATGCACGCCCTCTATTTCTCTGGGTTTCTGCCCAGCGCCAGCGCGCTTTAAGACAGAGGCTCCGAGCGCACAGAACCGGTATCCAGTATGAGTCTCCGGTGCTCCCAAACCATCCCTGCGGTTGTGCTACTGATACTGGCACTGGTTGGGATCCTGCTTCTTGTCCTTCCGGCAAAAGAGGTGAAGACTCCTCCTGAAAACATGGTAATTAATATAAATATTTCATAGTTATTTCAAAAAGTTCTCTGGAGTCTGTGTATCTAAATATGTGATTATTATCATCATATATTAATATATATGTGCCCAGATGTTTTTCCTTTTGGCGGTCTGCACAGGGTTTTAAGACGGCATATTTTAAATTTCTTACTTTCTTAATTTCTTTCTTGTCTTACTGTATTGGTAACAGTGTGAAAATGATTAGGGAGAGGACGTCAGAAAAGGGATATTTTGCACATTTTCCACTGACTGAAGGTATGGCAATCTGACTTTCTTGGGGGAGAAGGAGAGGATCTGTAAGCAGATCTCTTAACTGAGAGTAACACATTGAATGTCACTACTAACAAATATTCTACATGAAAATATATAGATTTTACCATTATCAGCCTAGAACAAGTAAACCTACATAGGTATCTCAGTTGTTACTGTTGCTGGAAAAGTTTTCAGCACCATCTGTCATTATGTGAACTTGCTCAGTCTTAAGCCTGAGTGTCAGCTAAATGCTCAAAATGAAATACACAGCTCTTACCTGTTAATGTATATTATTCATCATTCATGTGCTCTTCTTTTTGTTGTTAATCTCACAGACGCTTTGAAAATGCGCTCTGCCCTTTGCCTATAGAATAATGCTTCAATAGAACTCAGTGCTTTGAAGTTTTAATTGTGAAAGAGCACAAAGGGAGACAAAGTCAACACTGCTGAATATGTATAACAAGACAACTCAATACATAAAAACATGCCCCATGTTGTTAAATCACTAAAGATGTTCCCATTAATCTCATGATAGGAAATTTGTTTGCAGTAAAAGACAATCCGTTCAACCAGCTATATGCTGTAGCTACATCCTGTCAATACCAGTGAGGCACAAACTGAACAGAGCAGGTCTACACAAGTGGGACAACACAGAGAATAATCTCACACACATTCTCTTTTACAGGTTTAATAAGTGATCCTGTGTTATCAGACATGCACTATATATTCCCTATATCGTATTACATCCATATAATACACAAGCAAAACAATATATTGGAATAGCCTTATAGTTCATGTTCTGAGCAGCATTATTAATAGCTAAAAATAGGTACAGGAAGCATGCTGTGTGCTCCGGTACCATATAGGATGTTTCTAACACTTAATACTGTCTGTTTTAGTATGGAATCATTCTGGATGCAGGCTCATCCCATACCTCCATGTACATCTACAAATGGCCTGCTGACAAGCAAAATGGCACTGGTATTGTGACCGAGCATAGCAAGTGTCATGCAAAAGGTGAGCTCCTCACACTGGGTGAGACAGGGTTGGCATAGCAAGCACAACAGCACAGGGTTTTAAAAGCTGACACAGGCAAAAAAAATTGTACATATTCATGTGCCCAAGTATTTTGCCTAAAAAGTATCAAGCATTTTCTCAGAACTGTGACCACCACAGTCACAGAACACCAAAACTCTCTGCTTAAATCACTTTCAGGTTCTTATGTTAATGATGTTTGCAAATAGTTTTGGTTCAATGTGTACATGTTTTGAGATATCCATCTCTCAAACTTGACCAACAAAATATGGTGCAGGTTAATCTGTGATGCTCACAGCACTGAAATCTGAATTTCCAATTTATTTTTTTTTTTTTTTTAAATTCACCTTCATTACAAGTCTGAATGATACATGCTAAATGACAAATGCTAATTGATTAAAACCAAAACTACAGTGGCAAGAAAAAGCATGTGACCTCTTTGGAATGACCTGGTTTTCTGCATTGATTAGTCAAAGCATAGATAAACACTGTGTGCTTAAACTAACATAACACAAACAATTATAATATTTTCTGTTTTTATTTAATACATCCTTTGAATATTCACAGTGCTTGTGGGAAAGGAAGTGAACCCTTTGATTTAATAACTGGTTGAACTTTCTTTGGAAACAATAAACTCAAACTCAGACCTGCACAAAGTTCAGGAGGAGTAGGAGGATCATTCTTCCTACAGAACTGTCCACACTAAGAGGCAGCAAAGCCCCTCATGCTGCCCCCTCCACTGCACTTCACTGTTCACATTTTCCCAGTAGCGTCATGGAGTGTCAAGGTACACCCATAATTTGCATATGATAGACTCATGAACAAAGAGTTTCCTTCTTTTTCTTTCTTTCTTTTTTTTATTTCCAGGGAGAGTAACTACAGTACTAACCTGTCTCCATTTATTGTTAATTTGTCTGACTGTGGACTGATGAATATCTAAACTTGCTATGTAAACCTTTCCAGCTTTATGCAATTCAACAAATCTTGAAGAGATGAGATCTCTTTTTGCAAGGCATGGTTCACATCAGCAGATGCCTCTTAGAAAAGTAGTTTTAACACACTTCTTCAGCATGTTTTCATTGATTCATTCATTGATCATTGATCCATTTTAGTGTTTATTCACGATTGTGACTTAGGTGGGGATCTGACAACATTTAAAAATAAATACAGGGGTATACAGGGGTTCACGTAGCCTGAACCGACCCTTTAACCCCACAGTGTCATGGTCAAAAGGACACGCTCACTTTCACTTCCACAATATCATCCTATAGAAATAGATCCAATGGGTATTACATGCCATGTATTGTGCAAGACTTTTGTTCCTGTTTCACTTCCTCCCCACAACCTTTGTGCCATCTTAGTCACTGTCAGTTCCTCTTCTTGCCTCGTTTTGTTTCTGGAGTTTCCTTAGAAACTCCAACCAGAGCCTTTATTTCACTGGGTCATTTATTCTTTAAGACAAGGAAGTCTAGTTTTTGAGAAGGTCAGGTTGAGTTCTTTGTAAGCAGAACTACTTTCTCTGTCTGGCAAGGTGGGGGGATATCCAGCTATGCAGGTGTTCGTGGTGGTGCAGCAGAAAGTCTTAAAGCGTGTCTGGAGCAAGCTGTGAAGGATATCCCCAAATCCAGGCACCACCAAACTCCATTGTATCTGGGAGCTACTGCAGGCATGAGGCTCTTAAAGTTAGTGCACTTTCATTTGGCATAGGATATTACACTATTATTACTATCACACAACTCATTAATTATGTATTAATGCATTCAAATGGATTTTGGAGGAGTTTATTATTGTCTCATTTCCCTTTTTGCTCTCACCACTATTGAACAGAAAAGACAATGCCACAGAGTCAGATCGCATCTTGAAGGAAGTGGGAAGCAAATTGCAGTCTTACCCTTTCAAATTCAAAGAGGCAGTCATCCTGAGTGGGCAGCAGGAGGGGGCCTATGGCTGGGTCACAGTCAATTACTTACATGAAAACTTTGCCAAGGTAAGCTTGGTGGTATATGTCTAAAAATGAGCATTTGTAGATGTGGTGTCCAATGATGTCTGAAGGCAAAAGTGTTAATAGCTGTGTGGCTGTAACATGTCAAAGTGTCTGTAAGGACCGCAAGCATGTGGAAGTTTATTAAGCAGCACACTGGGACATTCTTGTTTAATGGGGCCATTCTGTGGCTCATGGAAATCTCATTTTATCTCAGATGATTTTATTTTATTTAATTTCCACATTATAAACCAAAAATTATTTCAGTAGTAGATGACAGTAAAAAACACACATTCAGGAGCAGAGTACTATAGGACTAATACAATTAAAAAGGCAATTGAATAGAATTCATGTCATAAGATGATAAAATAGAAGCAGTAGTTGTTTCTACTCCACTGTACTACGTAAAGATATTTGAACTCTTTTCATTTTAACCAATATATTTTTGTTTAGTGTGTTAGCATGCTGACATGCAAATCAGTACTAAACGGAGTAGAAATATTTATAATGTAATTATCATCTGATCTAATTATAATATTATATTCTACTATAATATTTATCATATAATTCTGATTGTGCCATTTGCTGAAATATTATAGCGGGAGTGATGATGAACCGCAGTAATTTTATAGAAATCAGCCTTCTTGCTGTGAGGCAACAGTGTTAACCACTGCACCATCATACTGCCTGCAAATTAAAGCTTATAACAAAAAAGGATGACCACACAATGTCAGTGGTGAACAAAGTCTGTCCACATAAAATGATCTGTAATGCCCTCCTAAAATTGGTCAAATGTGTTATTCACCCAGAAATGAAAGTTGTTTTTCAGTTTTTGCTGTGATTTGGTCAAGAGTCTGTCAGTATTTTACTTATAACTCATGTATACTTAAATTGTCTTGACTCTTGCCATATTGTCTAGACCACATGTTCTTTGTTCATTCAATTTATTTACAGTTTATGTTTGTACATGTAACTGATACAGGACCGGTCACTGCATTAGCATATAGCAGTTGGTTATATATAATAGGTTTGCCTGGCTTTCATGTTGGCCACTGTCTATCATTTTGCAAAATGTTAATTGTTTATGGTGAAAACTTTCCACTTTTGTGTGCCCTACCTTTCAGTGCAAGTTCCACCAGCTTTAGGCTAGTTTCTATAAAGTTGCAGTAACTTGCTGCTTCATTTTCAAGGTTGATCCTAAAACAAGGCAAATTGCAGTATCTGACATTCTTCATAGAGAAACCAAGGCAAAACTATATATGTCTGAGAAATGTAGCAGAAGAACACCAAAACTCTAAGGGTTTGAAGAACAGATACTGCACTTTTGATTGGTGAATTGGCAAAAAAAATGCAGATATTGTGCTTTGCTTTTGTAGGGAAGAGCAGGCGCCCAGTTCGACTCCCAGTCAGCTGTTGTGTGGCTGGAAACAATCCACAGATAGGGACTTTGTAAATGTTGTTTGCTGGATGTTTTCCTCTGAGTAAACTCAGACTGTTAAGTGTTGGAATATTTCTACTGTCCTACATCAATTCACTTTCTTATGTTTTGACATGTCCTCCTTAGTACGGTTTTATTGGACGGTGGCTGAACCCAGGTACAGAGACGACTGGAGCTTTGGATTTAGGTGGAGCTTCCACCCAGATTACTTTTGAGACCCCGGAAAAGGTGGAGGACAGTGATAATATGATGGAGCTGAGGCTTTATGGACAAAACTACAGACTATACACCCAGAGCTTCCTGTGCTATGGCCAAGACCAGTTCCTTATAAAACTGATGGCTCATCTTATCACGGTACTGTAAAAAAAAATGTACAGACTAAGGCTGTTCAAGAATATTAAGATTCAATGATTTATATCTAGACCTCATAGAAATTCGCTGTCCTGCTGCAGTACACTTGTCCAAAAGGATGTTTGAATCAAATATCAACATCAATACCACTCTGATGTCATCCCTATGAATATGAAGCTGGAGCTGGAAGCCAGTTTGTTTAGTTAGGACAAAGAATGAGAACTTGCCTTGTTCTGTTCAAAGGTAACAAAATCTGGTGACTACAACCAGGTACCCACTGTAGCTTCATATTTGGTGAACAGGTTCAGTATTAGAGAGAAATCAATCTCCTAACTGAACTCACAGCAAAACTAAATATGCTTATTTTGAAAAATGTTAAGCTATATTTCTTAAAATAACAATCTGATCCAGTGTTTTATAATTTAGATTTGAATGACAGTCAGTCCTGAGTTATCCAGCAACTCTCAAAGTACATACTGTATGACTGCAGACAGGGAGTATAAATACAATAAGCTGTTATGAAGTACTCGTAAATTGTGAATGTTTTAAGATGGTGCCCATAGATTTCTTTTCATAGCAGACATTTTTGACTCATCGGGAAAGACACAAGTGTTTCTAATAACATTAACAATCATGTGTACCAGTAAGCCATGACAGTGTGACAGTGAACCAGCATAGAAAATACCAAGACCCTGAATCTGAAGCAGCTACACAGAATTGATCCATCATTCTTTTAATTATTTACACCTGTGTCTGTCACATGTCCAGATGTCCTCTGTGAAAAAGGTCTATTGTCTCAGAGATGTCACATAATTTACATACACATAACATTTTTGCCTCTCTAAGACTCAAGGTGTGAAGCCCCGAGTGTACCACCCCTGCTATCCCAAACGGTTCAACACATCTATCAAGCTGGGGAAGGATGTCTTTGATTCTCCGTGTATGGAGAACTACAGACCACCACGGTTTGACCCCCAGATGTCTGTAACAGTAATCGGCACAGGAGATTACCAGAACTGCCTGGCCAATATAGAAAAGATGTTCTCCTTTGACAGCTGCTCTTTCTCTAAGTGCTCCTTTGATGGAGTCTCCCAGCCCAGTGTGAGAGGAAGCTTCATGGTGAGGAAGCCTTTTAGACACAGACAGGGACCTACAAATCTAATCAGTTCATTTTTAAGTCCAAGTGAATATTTGTGCTAAATTTGAGATAATTCCCTCAAGGCATTCCTGGGATGTTGTGTTCACAATGCTAAAAACATGTTTTGTGAGGTCACAGTTACTTTGACTTTCAACCTCCAAATTTTAATCACTTAATCCTTGAGTTCAAATGTTTGTGGCACATGTGATGAAATTCCCTCTGGCTGTTCCTGATAGATCTCATTCACAGGAACATGACGGCACCATAACTTTGACCTTTGCCCATGAAATCTAATCAGTTCATTGAGTGTGTGAAATTCTCTCCAGGGTTTTCCCACATATTGTGTTCATGAGACACCTTGAAAACAAAATGGAGGCATAACGAAAGTGTCAGCCAAATGAATGTAATGTCATACAACAAAATGAAGTGGGGAAGAGTCAGTGTCCCTGGATTAAGTCAGTGTCCCCTCATCTCCACAGGCATTTTCTGCCTTCTTCTTCACTCACAGATACATCAGCAGCCTCAGCAACATCACTATCAGCTCTCCCAGGCACATGGAGGCAGCAATCCGACATGTCTGCAACATGACCATCTCTGAGGTACTCTTCAGTACACAGCTCTCTGAACCCAGCCCCTAATAAATAAGGATTCTCAAACGTTCACATTTAAAACCAAACAGGCCAGCAGACCTCCATTTTGTCCCATATAGAAATTTCTACAGTGATTGTAAACAAGACTTGAATAACCAAATGAAAATCTTAACCCACTGTATTCCCTATCACAGATGACTAAAAAGACAAACCAGTCAGAGAAATACATGAAGAATGTCTGCGCCGTCTCCAATTTCATCCAGGTCCTTTTAATGCGGGGCTACGGTTTCAATGAGTTCTCCCTTCCTTCCATCTCTTTTCAGGAAAAGGTGAGGAGTGAACAGGGGGGAGTAAACATTTGTGAACATTTTTGTTCATTATTTATTGGGGTTTCAGTCTGTGTGGTCAAGCTATTGGCTCCAGTCAACGACAGTGTCAGCTGCACTGAAATCAGGTTGGTGTGTGGTGGTTGCAGTCAGCCTCCCCTTGTGTTTTTGCAGGTAGGAGGCACATCTGTAGGCTGGGCTTTGGGATACATGCTTAGTCTCAGCAACATGGTACCAGCAGAGAGCTTTGGACTGATGAAGGCTCTGCCTTCAGGGCCCTGGGCTGGCATCCTCTTCCTCTTTATCACCCTCCTCCTCATTGCAGTGGGATACCTTCTGATAATCTACAGAAACACAAGAACTGGAGGAGGCATGGTGTAAGAGCAAAGGTGATACGCCTCTCAGTCCATTCATGTTCATGTAGTCTCATTTGAAAAAAACTTTTTTGTTGCAATTTATTGTGAAATGATCAGTAGTAAAGTAGTAATAAATATATTGTCTTTGCAAATTTACCTTATTTGCTTGTGGAGACTCAAATGTCAAAATGTGTAAAATGAAATTAAACAATCATGTTTTTTGTATGTGTTCCAGATTCATTGTGTAATTCTATTCCCACCTACAAAAGCTTTGAAATATCTGTCACTTTTTGATATCTGTGTAATATATATATATATATATATATATATATATATATATATATATATATACACAGATATATATATATATATATATATGTTTTGTTTTTGGTTTTTTGCTTTAGTGGCAAATTGACAAAGTGGTCACCAGTAAAAGCAATGGTTACTTTTTCTTTTTTATTATTTTTATAAACAATACACAATAAACAACTTTTTTTTTTAATGTTGCAAGACTGGTACAGTGACATTAATAACGCAATGAGACAATACACTGCACTTGACAATAGTTTGTTTTATATAGTGAAATACAACAATAAGTAATACAGGAAATCCATGATTATGATTAGCTCCCTAAAGTTCCTGTGGTTTCCTCTGTTTCAGCAGAAAAAGTTGAGTCCTTCCACTGATATAACGTCCAAGTTTTTCCACAGTCAGGACCTCAGAGATTTCCACATGGAGAGACAAGGTGGGCTGTCTCCGACCCACTTCACCATTATGGCTCTCCTGGCCCCCCTGTGATCTGGTCTCCGAATTTTTTAAATCAACTAAAGCTACCAATCTATATAGTAGACCACCTCTGTGGATACTGACGTTATAATGATCATTTATAAACAAGTTTATGATCTTAATTTATAAACACAACACTCCGCACATTTAAAATTAGGATTTATCACACTTATAACACTTTTTTTCGAGCCAGTAGCCCCGTTTAATACGTCTCCAGCTTGCCGCGAGCATAAATCAAGCACCGGACTTTTTTTGTAGCTGGTGTTTCTGACGGACTGTTTACAAAGTTGCAACACAGGAAGTTTGCTTTGACAGCGACAAGCATAATGTGTTGGTGTGTTTGGTAGTAAACAGTTAGCTTTGCGTCTGAAATTTCTTTTACTAAAATTCTTTATTCATATTTATCTCCTTACATTGATGATTAAACTGAAACGAAAATGTTCGCGGGGCTGCCTGAGCTCGGAATATCCAACGGGGAAGATCTCAAAGAAACTCTCACCAACTGCACAGAGCCTCTGAAAGCCATTGATCAGTTTCAGGTAACGCGAAGTTAGAGGGTGTTAGTTTGTTAAACCGCATGACGTTATAGCTGTTTATTATAAAGATCTGTTTGCTAAACCATGTTACCTGCAGATATACCATGTACCGTTTCAGTTAGCTACCTGTCTCTGTTGTCTAACGTTAGCTCATTTCTGTTACGATGTGGATGTTGGGCTAATGTGTAGCAAGTTTCCCGCGGTCTGTTAAACATTTAATTACCGGTAACCAGTAACCTTCGCAGTGTAAATGCAGCGCTAATACCAAATCGGTGACGTTAACCAGCCTCTAATTAAGCTTCCGGAGATGTATGAGACTGACTGTGCTGAGATAGTGTCTCGTCCAGACAAGAGAATGACGAAAAAAATGCGAGTAGCTTTTTTGTGGAGTTATGCGACCTGTTGCATGTTGTTTGAATGGTTAATGAAGTATTAGCTTGTAAAATATCCTACCCTAACCAGCTCCATACGAACACGGAAATACTGAAGTGTCGTTTGAATTATTTCTTCTCTTAAATCTGTGGAAAGACACTGATGGGGAAACTGGAGGGAAACTTAACTTTAATGCACACTACACTATTCGACACGCGTCTCGTAAACAAAATATTACGTTTGGATATTTCGAATTAGCAGACATTATTCGGGGTTTAGGAGCATTTTTTGGACATGTATACGGGCCATTAGTTATTTACGTCTCTACTGGAGTTTTTACGGCCTCTTGCCTTTTTAGGGTCACCTCTGGTGGTTGTTTTGGGTGGTAGGAAAGTCAGAGGCGGGAAGGAGCGAGTCTTCTGCCTCGTTTGGCAAAGATGTAACGAGACTAGATAAAAACTGCACAGATCAAAACCACTATACTGGACCTGATTAACAAGTAGCCCCAAGTAACTGTTGGAAACAAAGTTTGAGAAATTTCAGAAAGTATTCAGACTCTTCACATTTGGTTGTGTTGCATTTATGCTGAAATCATTTAAATTGTTTTCCTTCATCAATCTACACTTAATTCAATAACAGAATTTTAGAAATTTTTGCAAATTAAAAAAATATATATATGGATGAACAGTATGCAAAAAAACAGATATTATTTTGACAACTAATGCAACTGTAATATGAGTCACAATTTCAATTGGAATTTCTGAGTTTATTTACAACCCCAAAGGAAGAACTGATCACAACTGACATAACTATTCAGATTCTTTACTCAGTACTAAGTTGAAACAACTTTGGCAGTGGTTACGGCCATGATTCTTTTTGGGTATGGTGCAACAAGTTTTGCACGACTGGATTTGGGGATTTTCTGCTATTCCTCTCTGCAGATCCTCTCCTATTCAAAGACACAGTTCTTAGATAAAATACTACAGTTATACCCAGTGGACTATTCCTGTGCCAAATATCCTAAAATATTTCAGTGGGTGTTAAATGTCTTTAGTCATGTTATATCAGATATCAGCCATTATGAAAGAACTGATTCTGAACAGACCACCTACAGCTAGCTACAGCTAATCCCTGATGAATTTTTGATGTATTACATGACTGCAGATGGAAAATGGCATCCTGCTGCCGACTCTCCAATCTGCTCTCCCTTTCCTCGACCTCCATGGAACGCCTCGGCTGGAATTCCACCAGTCTGTCTTTGACGAGCTTCGAGAAAAGCTGATGGAGAGAGTGGCCATCATCGCAGAGGGCAAGGATGAGGACAGGTGTGTCATCAGTTGTTTTTGACCTTGAGTAATAATATTTGAAGGAACCAGCTTGGCTGCTATTGTGCTTGTCATTTACTTACAGATATGGGAAGCTTGAAGAGCTGCTGGAGAAGAGCTTTCCACTAGTCAAAATGCCGTCCATTCAGCCAGTGGTAATGCAGGTGCTGAAGCATCTCCCCAAGGCAAGTGTTTTTAGGGCTATTTCTTTCCTGTTGTAGGCTGAGAATAACAAGATATTATTACAATGTGTGCAGTATTCTTCAGTAGTTCCCTGGTCATAGTCTGTGTTAACGTGTACAATCACAGAAAGTACAGTACAATTGGAGGGTGGCGCTGCCTGGCTTTGCTGAGCAGTGAATGTATTCAGTGTATATATTCACTAATGTTTTATGTTACCAATATCAGTCAAGTTAATTGATCAAATCTTCTTCTGTTTATGGGATTACCTTGTTCAGACAGGGGCGGTTTTTATCTGGTTATTCAGTGATCACCATAACAAAAACCTTATGAACAGTTACTCGTTTACAGTTTGTTACCCATTGGTTTCACAATGCTGAGTGCACTTTTTCAAAACTCTCATTTGTGGTGGGTAGAAAAACCCTACAAAGATGCTAGCCACCAGCACTGAGGTGTGTGGAATAGTGAAATGAAGAGCAGCAAAAGTCCAGCAAGATTTCCAGAGCTCTGACTTCTTAACCTCAGTTTTTGTTTCACAAAGACGTCACAGCAGGAGACTCACAAGTGGCTTACAGCAGACATGGCAGATTTGGTAATACAGTGGAACGGCTGAGAAGTTGCTTCCAGTCTTCAAGGGATTACAATGACAGATAAATATGCCGAAGAATTATCTTCGGCATATTTGTCATCTACCAGTTCCTGAGTCTAGAGAATATTGTTGAATCTCAAAATTGTCTTTGTAAAAGATAAGGTAAGGGCAAAAGATGTTGAAGAACTCACCTTAATCTTTACCACATGCTCCCTCATGCAGGTGCCAGAGAAGAAACTGAAGACGGTCATGGCTGACAAGGAGCTATACAAGGTGTGTTCTGTGGAGGTGAAAAGGCAGATCTGGCAGGATAACCAGGCTCTGTTTGGAGATGAAGTGTCACCCCTCCTCAAGCAGTACATTGTGGAAAAGGAAGCTGCTCTGTTTAGCAGCGACCTCTCCATCCTGCACAATTTCTTCAGCCCATCTCCCAAAACACGACGCCAAGGCGAGGTAAATCATCAGAGGTCATCAGATGTTTAAGAAACACAAACCAATTCATTGTGCAGTGTTAACGTGTGCCATTAACATTTTACTGGTCTGTATACTACAGGTGGTCCTAAAGCTGACCCAGATGATTGGAAAGAATGTGAAGTTGTACGACATGGTGCTGCAGTTTTTACGAACACTCTTCTTACGAACGCGAAACGTCCACTACTGTACACTGAGAGCAGAGCTGCTGATGTCTCTGCATGACTTGGACATCAGTGAGATCTGTTCTGTAGACCCCTGCCATAAGGTAAGGACAGTGATGGTGGATCCGCTAACATGGTACTATTTAGTGATGGGTAGATGACACCTCATGGAGTGTGTGGCACATTCCCCTAACTGTGTTGACACTGTATTGGTGTATTGATTAATAGGATATTATAATGGATTTCAAAAATCATTGCAGGCAACCTGGATAAAGAGTGTGGACAGAGACTGAACTAGGTTCATTCTGACATGTGGACACCAAATGAGTGATGATTGGTCCTGTTTACATAACCAGCTAATAATAAAGTGCTAACTGAATGAAAGAGAAGTGTATATCTTCCAATTAATTTGAATATAACCAAAATAATATGACAATGAATAATACAGTATGTCAAAAGCAGAATTTACAAAAATCTTTTTTGTAAGGAAGTGTAAGTGAAAGTCATTTAAGAAATACAAGTGCTTGTGAAAGTGGGAGTGCTTGTGTACTTGTATATATGTAGGGGAGAGGGCAGGGTTTACACATTTTTATTAAGATCAAAATGATCCCAGTCTGGAGAAAATTTCCTTCTTCTGGATGGTTCTATAATATCAGTGGGAGATGACGAGCAAGAAAACAAATACACACAAACAGCATCAAATAAAGTCTCCTCACAAATGCAAATGAGTTGAAAGTTGCACTTCCTGATAAACACAATTTGGCGCCTCATCACCATACGACACAGCAGCTGTATCAGTCACATGATTTTTCTTAAAGCAATACACACACTGATACAGGCTTTCGCTCTTTGTGCTTTATACACACACCAACGTTTCCATATTGTTTGACCCATCACTAGTACTATTGAAGATCCCTAAACCCAGTATTTTCTGTACTTGGGCTCTGTGTTACATGCTTTTCTCTGCTGTGTTTCTGTTGTGCATTGTGACAGTTCACTTGGTGTTTAGACGCTTGCATCCGGGAGAAGTTTGTGGATGGCAAACGAGCCAGAGAGCTTCAAGGTTTCCTGGATGGAGTGAAGAAAGGACAAGAGCAAGTCCTCGGGTAACACAAAGGGATGGTTTAAGTTTATGAACAGAGCTGTTCATCTCTGTTGAATGGATGAATTAATCTCATTGTATTCCAGGGACCTGTCCATGATCCTGTGTGACCCATTTGCCTGTAACACCCTGGTCCTGAGTATCATGAGGAACCTGCAAGAGCTGCTAAGTCAGGAATCTTTACCCAGGGTAAGCATACTGTGCATAGGGATACAGATGAAATTTTATAAAATTATATTGAGGATGTCTTGGTATTCTACTGATTAATTAATACCAGTGGACAGTGATGCACTAACTTAGCAAGCAATGTAGCAAAGAAGAGGAACAAGACCATTAGCAAGCAAATATGGATGTAAACAATGCAGTTTTTAAACATTAAAAAATTTGGCTTCGAAAATGTTTTACAAGAAAGGAAATGCATTCTTCCTTTGTTTGACCTCAGGGATACACACTGTCTGCTGGTGAATAACACTTAATGTAAACATACATGTGTTTATTTAGAAGAAAACTCAACAGGAAACATGAAAATATTGAATATGAACAGGGATTAAATAATCAAATGTGTGTGTGTCACTAGCTGGAGCTACATTAGCTAACAGAAATAAAACTGTAGGGTTTTGTTCCACAAAAACAAACACACACACACATAATTATATATATATATATATCTATATATATATATGCTCACATGCTCCAGTGTAGCAACAGAGCCTCAAGTCATTGCATGTGTGTTTGTGAACAGGACAGTCCAGACCTAATGCTGCTGCTGAGGATGCTGTCACTGGGTCAAGGAGCATGGGACATGATTGACAGCCAGGTCTTTAAAGAGCCTCGTTTGGTACGTACAGTATGTTGCCTCATTTGCATCTGTGCATCAGTTCATAAAATCTCATTTAAGTTTTAAAGTCACCCTGTTCTGTTTAGAAGCCAGATGAAGATCATTGTGTTAAACCCTACTTTAATAAAGTGACCAAAGGTTGATGTTGTGCCTTTGTCTTGCTGTGCACCCTCAGGATTTGGAGGTAGTGACCCGCTTCCTGCCTGCCATGATGTCAGTGGTTGTTGATGATCATACCTTCACTGTAGAACAGAAGCTTCCCAGTGAGGAGAAGAGCTCACTGTCATATCCCACCACCCTGCCGGATGCCTTCAACAGGTAATAGATTGCAGGAGAAGACAATGTGACATAAAATAAGTTGATTTCTGGGCTGGTCTGGGCCTGGAAGAGTGGGGTTAGCAAGTTAACCACAGGCTTACCTTTTACATCTTATTCTCATGTCAGTCACCACACTGTCAACATTCAGTAAGATATACACAATACACTTACGGTGCGATAGCAGAGCAACCTGGGTGCTTGAGTTGTGAGCTCCTTTACGCCAACACAATAAACTCTGCCAAAACTCAAGAACTAAACGCAGGGAGCCCCAGGGCCTTTGAATATGAGCATAGGTTCAACAAAAAAGAACAAAAGAAACCCAGACAGCAAAGGTAAAGAAATAAACTGTTCAATTAATGAGAAGAATATGCTAACACCTGAAGTTAGCAATATTGTGGTGAATGGTGTGTTCCAGTTGTACTCAGAAGTCAACTCAGAATAGTCAAATTATGCTATTCCAAAATGTGTTATTTATCATTTTCTCTGCATTAACCACATTTTTTTGATGATGAGGAAAGATTAGATATGGATAGTTGCATCTGAGAAATCCTGTAGAAAATACAGAGATTTGAGAGCTTTTATGTGCAAGTAGTAGCAACTACTGGCTTATGGTTATGTCATAACCAATAAATAACACAGGTGAAAATTAAGAAAGGGCAATAACAAGCATTAATTTTTAGTAAAGTCAACCCATGTCGCTAATCTTTCTGACTTGACTGTGGTTAAGTTGTTTCTAAAAGCATTATGAATAAATATAGTACAATACATTAGCAGTAGTAAGGTCTTTACAGCCTCTTTGCTCATGTGAGGAAAGAGCCAAACATGATGCACATGTTATCACCAAGCTTGACAGCTCACTTTGCTCATTAGGGAAAGGCCTATTGATATGTGTATTGGCAGTGAGATACAGTTAAGTTCAGTTCATTGAGAGGCCTTACTTCACCAGTCAGCAGAATTGGCTGGAATCGATGGGGTTCATTTTGCTACCTATAGTAGAAACAGTGGTTAGTTGATGACATGGTCTAGTTTATCCTTGGGTTATTTTAACCTCTGACACTTTCAGTTTCCACTGGAGATCAGCTGTGTTATCTCATTAAGTCCACTGCTCTCTGTGTGTTGATGTTACATGTGATGGGCTGTGTGTAACCAACATCTTTAATATGAACATGTTGACAGCCTGGTCAGACCACTGGTTAACAGCAGGTCTCATTCAGCTACTTATTTGGATCATAGTATGACTGTGATACAGAATGAAGATGGTGGGATTGAGGCATTTTATAAATCTCTGGAATGAAAACTACCACAAACTTTCTGTGCCTTCTCTGATGTCTGATGTGAATTATGAATAACACCTTAGTCGAGCAGTATTGTGATTATATCTGTTGTTGTCTGTCTCAGGTACCTGCAGGAGAACAGAGTGGCCTGTGAAATGGGTCTCTACTACGTCCTCCACATTGCAAAACTGAGGAACAAAAATGCCTTACAGAGATTACTGCCTGCTCTGGGTGAGTGTCACTCTCTTCTGTAAGATATGAGAGGTCCTTAAATATGTGAGACCATATTCTCAAAAACTACAGTCATTTTGAAAGCCACAACCCTACTTTTTTTTCTTTTTTCTTTATTTGATTAATATATTATTATAGTTTCCCCATGGAACTTCTTTCTTTCTTCTGTTATCAAAAATAGGTGATTTTATAAAAAAATTACATTTCATTCAATTTGTACTTTGCAGAGGAGGGCACTAACACTGTATGGGTCAGCAGTTTTAATCCTTGAGAAGGCAGTAAATTACATCTGTGCTGCTTTGTTGGTCTTTTCAGGAGTTATTGTTTTAGTAGTTTCACATTCAAAATCAGTCTAATAAGGGCCAGCGGGCTGTTAACAGAGCTGCCGCGAACTTGAGCTCACATTGTTTCTAGATGCTCAGCTTGTTTTTAGGTTAGGATTCCTTCAGTGTTCATTGTTCAGGAGGTTTTTACTGGTAGCTGAATTATCCACCAAGGCCTCATTGAATAAAGCAGACACAGGCACAGGACGTTTAGAGAGGATCCAGGCGTCTGATGACCAAAATCCTTCATCTGGTTTAAGATTAGCGTTATAACATTATATAAAGTGACAGTGATGCGACTTGAAACATTAAAAAAGTAGTTGGGTGAAAATGTTTTAATGTCTGGCCATCCGGCTGACAGCCAGCGCTTGTGGAAAACACTGTGGATTTGTTGTACCTAAAACAAAATGACAAAAGGCAGCTACAGCTCTAAATAATCTCTAATAACAACGGCTGCATACACAGCTCTCACATCTGAGTTTTATGTCACTGTCACCTGCCGTTAAATGGGCGGTGAACGGAACCTTTCCAGTTCTGTGCTTCAGACTTGCAGCACAGATGAGACACACTGCTAAGAAACATCATCGCTAGTCTGAGGTGGGTTGTTGATGTGTGGAGTTTGGGAGGTAAAGTCAGTGCATCTGTACACTACAGTGAAAAAAACATGACTTGACAAAATGCAAATGCCCATCCCTATTTACACTGTATAAATGTTGGTGTGCTTTCCTGCATGTTTTTGTACAAAAGACACAAGATGCTTCTAATTAATGGTATTGTCACTAAGTTTTTATTTGTTTATTTATTTCTCATTAGCAAAGGTTACTCTTTATCTAGGTTTAGTCATTTTTTGTCTAGTTCATTTTCTTCCTGAAAAAAAGAACAACAAATATCTTTTGTCGTAGGTTTCATGGACAGAATTAACTCTGCTGCCAGAGCAGGTTCTGTTTCTGCTGGAGCCTCCTGTGCCCAAAGAACAGGAGGTTCATTCATTTAAAAAATACAGCAGAAGATCTGCTTTTGAAGTACAAGTTGTGTCAAAATAAGAGCTATCTGTGCTGTTAACCCACAGTGGAGACCTACAATGACATGGCCTTTGGCGACATCTTCCTGCACCTGCTGACCGGACACCTCACCCTGCTCTCCGATGAGTTTGGTTCTGAAGAGTTCTGTTCAGTCGTCTTTGATGGCTTCCTCCTCACTTCTTTTTCCAGGTGGGTTGATTCTAGCAGACTCTCTAATATAGCTGCATGCTCATAGTCAGTAGGGCTGCAACAATTAGTTTACATAATCGATAGGGATGCACCGATACCGATACCAGTATCGGGTATAGAGTCCGATACCCTGGTTCCTGTACTCAAGACAAGCAAGGCATTTCGGCCCTCAGCTTCTATATTTGGATGAGCAGCGTTAGCCCGGTGTCCCTCATCAGTGTAACTGCACAGCAGATTGACGAGGATTTTCCTCCACGAAGAGTCGTCCTGCATGCAAAACAGTTTAGGGGTTCGCACACCAGCCAAGCCATCGCAGGTGTGTTTGATGACATGCTTCAGACATGGGGGGGTCCCTAAAAGTTCTGTTCATGTTGTGCTAAGTGATAATGCGAAAAACATGATCAAAGCCATGAGTGACGCTGGACTCCCATGCCGTGTGTCGAGGGCTAATTAATTAATGAGGGGCTTTTAGCACAGAGGAGCGTGGCTGATGCTGTGGCACTCAGACAAAAAATAGTTGGACATTTTAAACATTCTGCCTTAGCCTACTCCTGCCTTGAAGATATTCTGTTTGTTAAAAAAAGATGCAGTTGAATGCGAAAATGTCAATAACAGTATTTTAACAGTACTTCTATTTGAGCAAAATGTGTGGCAGTGCCATATATAATGGAATGTTCAAATGTCAGTCACAGCAATTTCTTACAGCCAGAGAATGAAACAATATCTGATGAAAATAAAACACGTTTTCAAGTAAATGTACGAAGTGTAATGGCATTAATAAGTACTCGTATCGGTACTTGGTATTGGCAAGTACTCAGATCCAAGTATCGGTATCATATCGGTTTGAAAAAAAGTGGTATCGGAGCATCCCTAATAATCAATGATGTCAATTATAAAACATTTGTTGACACAGAATTTTTGCGTGGACACGTCGTATGGAACTATAAAACCAGAGACTTTGTAAGAGGAACCACTTGTTACTGCAGTGCACTACAGGAGGTGCTGGGGGCAGTATCGCCTCCATTGAATGTGTGACTTATGAATTACTAATGCAACGTGACTTGACTACCAAAATAATCTTTGGTTGCAGCCCCAATAGTCAGTCCAGCCTGCTTTCTTAAGTTCCACATCATTTAAGTACATTATCAGTGTAAAACACAAAGTGGACTGAAACATACAGTTACCCCTAATTGATACACAGTGGATTGACTAAGCTGGAACTGAATGGTACACATCACCACTCCCATTTACCTTCAGCATTATTCTTATTACATTGAACTCAAACATCTCTGCCATGTCTCTTTTGTCTCTGTCTCAATATTTTCCAGTAAAGAGAATGTCCATAGACACACCCTTCGAATGCTGCTGCATCTGCAGCACAAAGTGCTTCCATCGTACATGGAAACCTTGATGAAAACTCTCGAACCTCCAAAACAGGTTGGCTTCATTTCTATATTCAGCTCGTGCTTTGAGATGTACAGGAGTTGTAGTGACTGGTAGAATTATAAGGAGGTCTCCTCATCCAATAGTTATAAGCTTATAACTTATCAACATAGGAGTCTTATTAGTCCCTGTTCAGCTGAGATTTATTGCTCCATGGGTTGAATTTTAGCATTACCATGACTTATCAATGATCTAAAGCCTCTGTGAAGTGCAGATGTCTTGTTACTTTTCACCCCTGACTTCACTTGTTTTGGAGACTGTAAGTGTTTATCTGAGTTTTTATATTGTGCTGTTTGAGTGAACCTGTAGTCTAATAAAGTAATGAAAGATAAGGCAACAGATAATGGGCCTAATAATGAAATTATTTATTGTAGTCAGCCTGTAAGTGACTATAAATACTGTAGTTGCAAAGATATGTCTATTTTTATGTCTGGACAATGTGTTTCATGACCCATAAATTCAACAGGGGAAAAAAATTGTCTGAAGCTGGCAGTGTATTTGGGTAAAGGCCTGTATATGTGGGGTGTTATATTAATGTTTTGTGGGACTTCACAGTGATTCATGAATTTATTTAAAGCATCGTTTCGCCCAAATGATAAATAGATGAATAAATAAAATAATAGAAAATGAAGAAAAAATGTCCACACTTGTCCCCAGAGCTATCTGGACATTTAGATAGATTGTAGATTTGAGATACAAGTCTCTGACATTTCTCCAATACAGTGGAGGTGAATGGAATTGAGTTTGTGGTACAGTATTAAAAAAAAAGAGACATTTAGAAAATTCTGCATCATCTCTTCAGAAACCATGCCACTGTTAACCCTGACGATCCATGTCAGCTACTTTCTACTGAAGAAATAGTTCCTGTGAAACAGTGTTGACAGTGTGGTCTGTGGAGACCAGGGGAGGGTTTGAGTCGGGCTGTAGCTCATTGACACATTTGGTTTTGAGAAATGGTCAGTAAGACACTTCCACTGAGTTAATTATCATTTTTCTCCCTTGTCAGTAACAAAGACAGCTAAAGAATAACATTCCAGTTATTTTGCCTAAGCGACGTAATAGTAAATATCTTTAGGACTTGCATATCAGTACTGGTACAGTCTGATTTTCACCAAAGATATTACTCCAGTAGTTTGTCTGAAGCTGAGACACAGCACCTTTTCAGCAGTAACACTAATGTCTGACACGCATTCCAAAACAGCTGCGTGTTGAAATGGACAATGTGGATTATAACATTAGAAATGAATGTGTGCACTCTGAGACATGTAAATCACAGTGAAAGCTGAAAGCACTTGTTGAGTGTGTTTTTAGAGCGTTGTGTTTGTTGTATGTTCTAACACTGTGTAATACTGTGCCTGTTAACCACAGTGCAGTGAGCAGGTGAAGGAGCTGTACACGCAGCTGATGGAGAAGCTGGAGGCTCAGAAGAAGAGCCCTCCACCACCAGATGAAACTCCGTCCCTGGATCTAGGCCTGCATCCGGTGACTGTCCCCACCACCGCCTCCACACCAACCACGTCTCTCTGAGACCAGCAGAAATGAAGACAAAAACAGAATTCTTAATCAGAGACTGACTATAAACACAGCCATCAGATGGCTTACATTTTCAAAAAGACTGGACATTTTACATTATTGTTTGTTGTATGATTTTTTTCATGGGGGTTTAGTTTCTTTAGATGTTTGTCCCAGAGAGGGTCTTCCAGCTCTGACAATGGGGTCCAGTGGTCAGCTATTTTTCTTCAGGGGGGATCATACTTTTGTAAGCGTTGTGCTCTCACATTATTGTCCAAATAGACAATATTTTCATATGTAATCAGGCTATCAGTATGTTACATCTGATTTGTGTCAGTAGTGTAAGAAACATGTAAATAAATGATTATTAGAACTATAGAGAGCAGTTATTGTGTTTCAGGTTGGTAGGTTAGGTTACTAGATGCAGCACCACATCCTATACAACACTGCAACACCTCTGTACACTCACTTGGCTAAAATGGAAATAAAGTCTGTTGTCTGTAGACCTCACTGGGCAACTCCCCTGGCAGCCACACAGCAGCCACAGTCGTGCAAAAGAGTTTGTGAAAATGTTACTGGGCTTAACACAGTGACCACAACTTCAGCTCTAGTTGGATCTTTTCAAATTACCTCTATGTGAACAACAGCTGTAGATAGCCATAGATTTAAAAAGGAAGTTAAGATTTTAAAATGTCATTTTACTTGACATGTCAAAGTAACAGTATATTTGGATATGACAGGAATGACTTGGGCTGGCAGATGAGGCCACTAATGGATCTCTTCCTCAAAAATTTTACAGGAAGTGGTATTTCTTCAGAGAGCAACTAAACACAACATGATCACAAAATAACAGGAACACTGTGCAATATTTAGCAATGCAAATAAACGGTTGGATATTTAACAATCCAACAACAACAATATGGTGTCAAATGGTTAAATAATGGTGCTGAATGAAATCCTCTGTGACGCAGCCTCAACAAAGAATGAACAACACCAGCATCAGGAAGAAGTAGCTCATTTTCTAGAGTTTCTAAGTAATGCTTTGAAATACTGGACAAATAATACACAACATATTTTCCCTCCTTTCAAATGGTTTAGTTCCTCTACAACCTGTTTTAAAAGGGAACTGTCCAGTTAATGTGTAATGGTCAATATACTGTACTATGTTCACTACGCAGTGAAACTACAACTACTGTGAAAAGTAAGTAAACTTGTCCTGTTCTTTGGCTCTGGAGGAGATAATGACCCTTTATGATCATCATCAGGTTAATGACAGCTTGTATTACAAAAGTGAAAACATCAAGACTGTTGAGGCAAAAATAATTTGAATCTTGGACATTAAATACTGTAGAAGCTACACTCAGCACTTTTCTAGGAACAACACACTAATACAGGGTAAGACCTCCCTTTGCTCTTAAAGCAGCTCTTTGGGGCATGAAACCAGTTTGAGATTTGTTTTGTTTTGTGACAGGGAGCATTATCCTGCTGGAAGTAGCCATCAGAAGATGGTAAACTGTGGTTATAGGAGGCTGACTGATTGGTATTAAGGACCCAAAGTGAGTCAAGAAAACATTCCTCACATCATTGCACCACCACCAGCAGCAGCCTGGACAGAAAGGCAGGTTGTCTCCATGGATTCATGCTGTTAATGCCATATTCTGACCCTACCATCTGCGGCCTCAGCAGAAATCCAGATCCATCAGACCAAGGTTTTCCAGTTATCAACAGTCCAGTTCTGCAGCCTCAGATTTCTGTTCCTGGCTGACAGGAGCTGATGTGGTCTTGCCATCTCAAGGTTGGAGGTGTTGTTCATTCTGATGTTTTTCTGCTCACCACAGTTGTAAAGAGTGGTTATCTGAGTAACTGTGTTTTGTCAGATTGAAGTCTGGACATTCTCCTCTGACCTCTCTCATTAATGACGAGTTTCCATCTACAGAACGGCTGCTCACTGGATGTTGTTTTATTTTTCATGATTTTTTGAGTAAACTCTTAAGAGAATAACTGTTTGATTTTATGCATTGCATTGCTGCCACATGACTGGCTGGATGATTGCATGAATGCATGAATCATCAGGCACGTGTTCCTAATCAAGTTCTCAGTGTCCATATGAATCATCTGGGACACTGGCCTCTGATGATGTCATCGTGGTTATCTCAGCTCCCCTTTAACCACTGTGTTGACCTGCTTGAGGTGGCATCTGAAAAACTAAGATGGTTGAACATGCAACAGGCTAACACAGCTTCTACAAGCCTATAAGCCTAACACTCTGGAGGTCTTTAGAGGCTGTCATGTTCATTGCAGCCTACAGATGGAGGTGACAGACTAATGAACCACTGGGGCCAAAGAGTTAGTTTGTTCTGAGGGTGGCAATAGAGAAAGCTCAGGGGGTCATTAGAATCAAAAGAAAATTTAAAGGCAAATGCTTTGGCCAGATGTTGGTATCAGAGATGAGCTCATAGTGTCCAAGTTTGTGGGCTCTAGGCTGTGCCTTAGTATTAATAAATAAACAGTTCAACAGTTCCCACAGTGAGTGAGCTCAGAACTGGTCTCAGGGTGTAGCCACCTGCTTCAACCACTGATACACCTGGTATTACTTTGTGTTGGGTTAAAACCAGAGTTGGGCATTGTTGCCCACCTCCTCTGTCCCACTGTGAGTTTCCCTACATACTCTCTTTCTACATACTTTCTGTGAGGCCTTGCTGAAGAAAAAATCACAATGCATAGCTTTTAAACATGTAAACAGCAATGGTGTGCTGTGATCATAAAAAAGAGAAAGAAAACATGGAATTAATTCATTTTCTTTTTAATCATTATCACACATATTAACCAGCACTACATGTTGTTGTTTCTCCTATGACAACAAGGGTTTCACTTCAAATATGGTATGGATAATTTCATACAAGAGTTTCACTAATCAACAAGAATCAAATCACTTTATTAAACCACATACAATATCAACATGATGCTGAGATGTACGTAGATAGCATAGAGTATTGTCTTAATTCAGGTAAAAAGATTTCAAGTACTGTCCTAGTGTGCAGACAAAGTGTGGAGACCTCACAACCTCCTGCACTCATACATTTACAGTGATGTCAGAGGTGTCTGATGGAGGTCTGTGAGGTGTCAGTGCTTAGGGCTCATTACAAGTGACTTTGGAGCTAGGCCAGACAAAAAAGTAAACTAGTACATCACCTCTATCAGATCTAGTCAGAGAAAAGCTGGATATAATCACTTGACTCAAACTGAAAAAAGCCTCATGTCTGTAGTCTAATTCGAAACTCCACCCCTGGCAGTTCCACATGTTGCCAGTGAGAAAAGAGAAATAGTTTGTTACCAGACTCAAAGTACTGAAGACAACATCAACTCTGGTAAGATCATTTTAAACTATTTACTGAACATGAGTAGCCACTGACCAGGCATTCTGATGGAAGAACGAATAAGATGACAATTTACCTGTCATAAGAATTATTAACTAAAGGACTATTTATCCAGTATATACAGATGGGTGCCAACCCAAAGGAAAAAACTGAAGAGTGAGCTGAGAAATGTATACAAGTGCAGATGCTTCCAAATAGGTCAAGAAGGCTCACTGAGTGGTTGGATGATGTACAGAAAATGATGAGAATCATATGCTTTGACTTTCACAGTCACCAGATCTCAATCCAACTGAAAGTCTATGAGAAATTTTAAAGCAATGTCTGATACAGTGCTCTCCACCAACATTCTTAAAGTCTTTTGATGTAACTAAAAGTGTTTGAGAGCAATATTTCTATTTACTGAAGTGAAGTATTTCACTGGTTTTGAGGTGGATTGGGTTATAGTCTCATATGGTCTCACTACAGAAGTTTGAAAATGTCAGAAACCTTCACTTTGGGGAAGCAATGCAGAGTGTGATGTGTGTGTGTATTTATAGATGTTACATACAATTACTGTATCTCTACTCAGTTCCTTAAGAATACCAAGAACAGTATGAAATGACCAAGAACACATCCACCAGGTGGACAAAATAAGAATAACATTGTACAATATAAAGAAATCCCAGCAATACAAAAAAGTTCAACAAGAGGTAAATGTTAAAAGCTTCACAAAGTCATATTTATTGTAAGGACATTATACTGTATGTACACGTGTCTGTGTTGGCCATTACACTCCATAACTAGAACAAATGGATGAATCAAAAAACTAATGATCCTGGTCCTGAGGGTGCTGGTGGAGGAAAGGTCAAAGGGTTTTCAAAATATGAAGAGTTTAGCCTCAGGGGAGTGTGAATGTGCTCAGTAAAGTCATGGCAATCTGCCTATTAGATTTTGACATTTCATGGAACTAAAACTTTGGCCCTGATTTCATGATCTGGCCATGAGCATTCAAAGCACCTGGTGACTGGGAGTTAAATAAAACTACATGAAGAATATGAGGAATCCAAATATGAGGATTGCTCAGTTTCTTTTATTATCAAACATGTAAGCTTACATGAATTTCAGGGAGGTTCCAGGCAAAAATAACAAACCAGCAAAAATGGCTGGAAATAAATCCACAATACTAAAAAACTAACCAGGAAATTTCAGTCTTTCATAATTACACAGAGAAACAAGTGAAAAGAGAAGGAAATAATGCAGTTCTTCCCTGCAGAGCATTCAGGTTGGAGTTGTAATACAAAAAACTTCAAATAATGAACCAATTAACTGAAATTTAAAAGCCACCACTACCTTTCTGACATTAGGCTAAAAACAGTATTCAGAGGAGCTATGGATTATTTCTGCTTGAGGGCCAAACACAAATAAATCACAGTGCAAATATTTAGTGCGTAGCAGGCAGCAGAATCACAGCCTTTACTCTACCTCCATATGGCAGACTGGGTGCAGGTCTTCAGCTTCATCAGCCAATAGTATCTAAAGCTAAGATCACTGAGCCTGAACAGCAGCACAGCACATACTGTATTAGCACATATTTTAACACATTGAGCTGTCGGGGATGTAAGCAAAGCTAACATAAGAGAAATTTTATCCTGACATTATTAACAGTTAAAGGTTTACCTCAGCAAATTAGTATTGTAAGTAGTATTGATCCTCCAGATCCACAGAGGACATTATACAACTGACAGGGCTGACTACTCAGATGAATAAGCCTCATCTGCAGTAAATGGAACTTTATGTGAGAAATTAGTGGAGTTCCCCTTTAATGGTCGTGATGACTGCCTGAGATCGGCTTTTATAAAGACACCAGAATGGTTAAACATGGAACAGGCCAACGCAGCTTTCTGAGGTGGCAATAGAGAAAGCTCAGGGGGCATTAGATGCTCCATCAGAGCATGGTATGTGCTCAGCAAATTTCAAGGAAATCTGGATTTTGTGTCTTTTATGCAAATATGACATTTGGCCTCATGTTGGTGTTAGAGAAGAGTTCATGGTGTTCAAGTTTGTGGGCTCAGGGCAGTGCTATAGGGGTGGGCAAAAAAGTTATTATATGGATATTGAATTGGATGTATGTGTCTATGTTGTTCATTACTCTCCACAAATGGATGAGCCTGTTGGTGAGGGTGCTGCTCACCACATACTGTAACACTGGGGGAGTCACAAGAGAAAAAAGATTTGGCCAAAATTGAAGCAACAGTCATGACTTTAAATTACTATATATGTTGAAATAAAGTTTTTAAAATTCATAAAGAATATAAAGGATCTATGTTTCAAACAGGAATTGTTTTTAAAGAAATGAATTGATGGCTATACTACTCGTTGGGTCCTACAGTAAGTCTATATTAGAATGTACACTTATCAGAATAAAGCTTCATGTTCTTATATACTATACTATATAAATGTATTATCACATGTGAAGCTATTCTGTCAGTGTCATTTACTATGATCTGCCAGCAGGCAGCTTTTCTGAGTACAAAAACAAATTATAAATGTAAAGGACATAATCCAGCGGAAAAAGTTAGTATTTTCTAACTTTAAGTTCAAAAATACTTAAAGTTTGTATAATCTTTTTTTTCTAATCACACGGTTGTGGGTTTTAATCTGAAGTGTTGCTCTTATACTTTATTTGAAATTAAAAATGCTTTTGGGTAATAACCTTGTTTTTCACTCTGTGCCAATATATTTGTATTTAAGGGTCTAACTAAGGGGTATCTATTCTAATATTCTCTGCTACATATGACCTTCTGTACCAAGCAACAATTTTGCATTATGGAGTAATTTGGTGAGAAGCTTTTTTCATTCTTTTTTCCTAAATGTCATGTACCTTGCTGAAGGGTGGCACAGTGGTGTAGCAGTAGACATGCACATTAATTGATGACTCTAAATTGACCATAGGTGTGAATGTGAGTGTGAATGGTTGTTTGTGTTTATATGTCAGCTGACCTAACCCAGCTTTTACTTCATTTATTTTTGCTCTAATATTTCTTTGTTAATGTATTTTTATTTGTGGTCCATTTGTGGTTTATGTCATTGATCTAATATGAAAATAAACTTCCTTGTAATATACAATATTGAAGTGCATGATTCTGTTCTTTTCCCACAGGTGTATGAAACAATAACATCTTCAAGAAGATGAGGCCTCTGGTCACGCCCTTACAGCTTGGGAACCGCAGCAATGACTCTGTATCTTGCCATGGGGAGAACCAGCACGTGTCCATTACTGTCCTCCTGTGCCTCGTCTTCTTCCTGGGCTTCCTCCTCAACACATTCAGCCTCTGGGTTTTCTGCCGCCGGTTGCCCAGCTGGACCTCTGGAACCACGCTGCAGTTCCACCTGGCTCTCAGTGACGCCATCGCGACCCCGGTCACTCCCATGATGGCAGTATACTTTTCCATGGGTAATGACTGGCCCTTCGGTCAGTTCCTGTGCCAGGTCAAGATTGCCCTGCTTAGTTCACATTTCTATGGCAGCACCATATTCCTCACTCTCATCAGCATCCATCGGTACACAGCTGTGGTGCACTTCAACAAAAGCTCCTGTATGAAAAGGAAGGACTTTGTTAGAAAGCTGTGTGCAGGAGTTTGGTCTCTGCTGCTGATCCAGAGTCTGATCTATGCGTTCATGCTTCCTCCCAGTAAAGAGGGAGGTAACAGTCAATGCCTCTCCATCCATCAGAAGAACCTAACAGACACCTACTTTGTCATTAACTTCATTCTGTTTATCTTTGGGTTCTTACTCCCTTTCCTTGTGTCTGCTGTTTGCTATAGCCGTGTGGCGAACACCTTAACTCGCCTCAACATCAGCACAGCTAAAGGTCTGAAAGTCAAGGTGAAATCTCAGAGAATGATCGGTGTGTGTCTGGTGATATTTGGGCTGTGTTTGCTGCCTCTCAATGTGATACGAACTGTGGGAGTGGTGCTAAAAAAATACTACCCACAACAATGCTATGTTCTTCAGCAGATAGAGACAGCATATTATGCATCCTGGATTTTAGCAGGAGTGAACAGCTGCTTGGATCCACTGCTGTACTGTTTTGGTTCTCAAAATTTTCGAAATGCCTTCGGGTCTTTCAGGATTGCACAGGTGGATGTTCCAAACAGAAGTGATTCAGAGATGACTGCAAATCAGTAACATGAAGTGAGGCACTGCATTTTAGGGGATACCCCTGGCCACTGTCTGGCTACCTTACTTACCCCTCATAACACCACAGGCAGTTCTAGTTTTTTCTGGAAGGGTCTGTAAACATTGCAGCTACAATGTATTTGATAAGAGTGAGAGTGAGTTACTGTCTGCACATAAGCAAACGGTCAGGGCTTATTTTAGATGTACACTTTCTGAGCACAGGTAAAAATCATAATCTAACTGCATGATCATAATCTAAGCGTGTGCATGCAGAAAAAACAAGACGAGAGTACTGGCCTCAGTCTGGACACCCCTATGAAAATTGTCTGGCTCCGCCACTGTTACTGGTGGTTTAGTTCAGGACTGCTTCTCACAGCCTGCTGCTTATAGCTTCATATTTTTTCTCAAAAGACATGTCTCATCTCACTCTCTGCAACAGCACAAATAAGCTGATTTTCCAAAATGTCTGATTATTTCTTTAAATCCTGAACCATCTTTAACCCTCATGTTGTGTTCTGGTCAAGTTTAAAAGTTTTATCTTTGAAAAATGTAGTTAATTTGTTCAGATTGATACTAATATTCCATGACTTTGGAGGATTTGAACACACAAAATAAATTGCATTGATTTACATACAGTTTTGTGAGTTTTATTCAACTTTTATACACTCTTAATGTTCCGGGCAAAAATGACTGCCAATTAGAAATGAATAGGGGAGACAACAAAGAGCTCAGGTACATCCTCATTTGTCAGATGGACATACGCACACACACACCACCACTGTGGGAACCTTTGCCCAGTAGAGTCTCTCTCCCTCGGGAACAACACCTGTGTTGACAGTTCTCACAGAAAATTGCAGCATTATTTCAATAACATTGAACTTTTCCCATAACTTAGATATATAATACTATTTGAGGCTCTGCTCACAGTTCATTGTGGGGCAGCACCATGGCAGGTCGATATACTGTGAGGCTTTAGATTACATATTTGATGATCGTTGAGGAGGAAGTGTCAGAGGCTGAAGACGGCACAGAATATAATCCAGACCAAGAAATAAGTGATGAGTTTGGTCAGACAATTTTCCGGGCCACTATGTCACTCCAGAAATTTCACATGTTGTCACAGGTGATTCGCTCTGACAACCAGGATAAAAAAAAAATGGTTTCAAAATAAATGTCCTTGGTAACTTTGACCCTAAGTACTCTGTAATTAACAGAACACCATGTGTCATCTGATTATTTCTTATAGTCAAAATAAGAAGAAATTATGTTTTTAGAACTTGATTTCATGTGTATAAACTCAGATCAAAGAGGCACACAGGCCACTATGAATATATAGAGGTTCAAAACTGAGAGTAAACACTGCTACCGTATTTAACATACACATTTTTCCAGAGTAAAGTGCACCTGATTATTTTTTTATTTCCATCTTTGAACGACCGATGACGTCACACGAAGGGGCGGAGATAGAGAGACGTAAACGTGCGTGTTATTATTTGTGAGCACAGGTGATGTTCAGTCTCGCTGCGGAGCGGAGGAAGCATGGGGAAACTTCAGGAGTTTGAGATCACGTTTGACAAAAGCAAAGTGGTGTACAGTCCGGGCGACTCTATCTCTGGGACCGTGACAGTCAAACTAGGCCAGCCGCTGCCCTGCAAAGGTGAGAGTCTGCTGCTCTTTGCGGTTATTCCGCCAACGTTTGCGCTCCAGGTGGGATCCCTTCACCGTCGCTAAAACAAGGAAGTGACGAATTTAGCCAAGATTTCATGGCGTGTAATTTAGGCCCCTATTCTATCTGCAAAATCACTTTAATGTTGGTATTGTAGTCTGTGATACTCTGTGCCAGTGGCAATGTTAATCATTTCTTACTCTTGATTATAATGTTGCTGTGGTCTTGCTCACTGAGAGATATGGGCGTTTGTTTCTTCTGTTACCATAGTCCGAGAAAAAGGCAGTAACCAGGGTTGTTGGAAAACTGCAGCCAGGAGCCTCCTGACATAGAATTAAAATTACTTGGATTTTTAAGCAACATATTTATGCCGTAAAGTTACACAGTGAGGGGGTCTGACCTGTGAAAACCCTGCCTCTACAAAACTTTACAGGAGTCAGGAGAAACAGTACTGAACGGATTTGTCACATTGTTAAAATAGTTTTCTTTCTTTCTTTTAAATAGTCTAACAATTAGGTGAACACTTAATCCTAAAGTCTGTTGGACAAATAAATTCACCAGATCCCCTAGCTGTGAGATGGTATTTATTGGACAATGACAGTCTACAGAGTTCTGATGGGAAAATTCTGAAACTTTTATCAGTTTTTTCATTTATTTAAATAAAATAATTCAAAGTTGAATAGCTTGAGTCTAAAAAATACTTGAATCCATTAATATAATATCCACCAAAAACCCACCTCTCGCTCAATGCCCAGTGCTGGTATTGGCTCCATCCCCCCGCGACCATGTAAGAATGGGTATGGATAATGGATGGATGGAAACTCTTGGTCTGACCAGTTTAATTGAGGCTCGATTGTTTATCCGTTGTTTGAATTGTGAAATTCCCTCTCTCTCGCTCTCTCTCTTGACCTGCTTAGAGCGGCTTTTGTGTTGTTGGGAGTTTCTGTTTGAATACTTGCGGGCCTCCAGTCTGTTGACATTCCTTGTCAGGTAGAGCTGGTCAGACTGTCAGCTTCACAGCACTGGCTACCAGGAAACACACTCTCTCTCCATGCAACGCTTTGAATCACTGATGGATTATGAAGTGGTTTGGGCCTTGAGATAAGAGACACATTACTGGGCAAATATTGACATTATATTAAAAATCAAATGTGTCATAAGACATTGCAGTTCACCTCGGATAAGATAAGTAGGACGATGTTATTACAGGCCGATTGCATAATGTTTTTAGACTGAAAATAGTACAATTGCACTAAATATATACTATAAAGCCAAATGTATGTGGACATAAACTGATGATGTTACAACATACAGTGTTTTTTTAAACAACAATGTGCTTTCATCTTTGCGGCAACAGTTTGTTTTTGCCCTTTCCTGTTTTAATATGACACACCCTGGCCTCCATCCCGTCCCACATCAGTGCTGCACCTCAGTAATCCTGAATCTGATTTCTGCTGTTGCAGCAGCAGTCATCTAGTTTGTGATGGAAGGTTCAGTTATCTACATAATTTTGATCACGTAGTGTGGTTTTAGCACTACTCGCCAACAACTGAGTACCACCTCATCGTGGGTGGGGTCGTCATAGCAAGGCAGCCTGAAACTCCCGTGACATCATTTGTATGCGCTGTTGCTGTCATTGGGTTAGGTTTGAAAAATGGCAGGGTTGATTCTTGTGAAGGAGTCCCTCTCATGATTCATCCAGTGATGTCACTCTGTGGCCAATCAGTGGCCTGCAGTCTCTTGACATCACTCAGCTTGCTTGGAACCCCAGCTGAGTAGATACTAAAATAGTACCTGGTACCAGGTGCTACCACCTAATGGAAAACCCTAAAAATCAAGTAGAGTCGAGTTGAGTAGAGTCAGGTAGGTGCAGCATCTTTAATGTGTTTTGACCCAGCTGTTGGGAATTGTCTCTGTGGCTAAAAACTACATTGTCTGTGTATTCTTATCTGCAGCCATCAAAGTGAACTGTAATGGTTTCTGTGGCATCACGAATAAAGTAAACGACATAGCGTGGACGGTGGAGGAACAGTACTTCAACAGCACTGTCTCTGTTGCAGACAAAGGTAAGCGGTCAGCCCACTGATATGCTAACTAAAAAACTAATCCAAACAGATTGATCTGTCCTGCAGTTAGTATCAGATAGATGCAGTTTAGCCCATCAGGAAAGAACACCTAGAACCCAGTCCAGTCATGGATAACTGTTCTTAACTGACCTTTTAAATACTTACTTATCAGTTGGATTATCACAGGAAGGCAGATTTTGTAAGGAAATTTTATAATGAAACTGATTTTGTTTTTACCTGAACGTCATGAAAAATAAAACTGGTTTGGTAAAAAGTAATTGAAGGGTAGAGGCTGTAATAGTGAAGGTACCCATTTTCCACTGTGGGTACTGCATATAGCCATGAGGCATATCTGCCTGTTGGGAAACAATGGAGTGATTGTTACTGTTTCCGCTGATGAATGTTATCTGTGCTCTCTGTCTCCCAATACAGGGACCCTGAAACAGGGAGAACACAAGTTTCCCTTCAAGTTTCTCATACCAGGTAGTATATTGGAGTGATGGAATGAACACTTGAACACTGCATATTCTTTCCTGTTTCTGTGTTTGTCTTGCCCCTGCATTTCACTGCCTGACAGACATGTCCTGACATGATGATATTTACTCTCATTCTGTCATGGTTCAGCAGCATTGAGGATGGGACCAATCTCCCATCAGTCAGTGGGTCTTATGAGTTTTGTGTGAAGTATAGACTTCCAGTATTTGCTGTGAGAGTGAATTGGGCTTAGATTTATCAGGTGGACACAAACAGGACTTCAGATAAATGCTAGTGATGCTCTGTCTGCTGTATGTGTGAATCAGCAGACAGAGCAAATGTTGGCTACATGTAAGCCTTAACAACTTTTTTGAGGTGATAATGTGTCAGATGTTGTGTTTACAGGTTATTCCACTGCCTGCAAGTGGCAAATGATCAACACAATCAATGCAGCTTGGGTTCTTGCATGGATAGTATGTGTTAATACAATGGTTGTACACAACTGTGTTTACAGTCTTTTCAGAATAATGGAAACACAAGTGTAATTCTTGTTTATTATTAGTTGGCTCTTATTGTCATATATTGGCTATCATATCTATCACTATACTGTACTCAGCAGTCAGATGATCAGATTTATATATTTATATTTATATATATATATATATATTTATATTTCTCTTCTTGATAAGTTTGACCAGTCTGGACCAGTGTTACAACCAGTGTAAATATATATATGTGTGTGTATATATATATATATATATATATACACATATACACATACACACACACACATATATATAAAGACATGTATGGCACTGTGTCTAACTTGACACAGTGCCATACATGTGTCTAACTTGACCAAAATGTCTTGTGTTTTTTCATGTCATGAATTGTCCAACACCTGTGAAGTTCTAGTAACAGCTATTGTCACTAGTAGTATTGCTTCCTTCCTGTGGAAGTGCTTGGTGGCAGCACTTAGTAACAATTTTGCAGACTGGATGTTTGATATTATAGACATTTGAGGAATACAGAATGAGAGGGATTATTGAAAATGTCCTGACACAGAGCTTTTGAATGCAAGAAGAGAAGGTTCTGTCTTACATGCCGAGAATTCTCTTCAAGATTTCCATCTGACACCACATATCACATGATGTCCACAGCATGATGTCAGCAGCTGTCAGTATGTTGGGTGCTCCCTGATGATGTCAGCAATTTTCTGACTTTGAACAACAGCGTTTGATTATTTTAGTTTGTAACTAAAATTTAAATGTATTATCTCAATATAATACAGACGTCTTATGGTATAGAGATTAATACCTTGTGTTTTTATTTCGGTGGGCATTTTTAATACAGTCCTGATTCTTGGAGTACAGTTCATCCTTTTTTCACTTCCTACACATTGCTGTTTATGTATGTATGTATGGTTTATAATTGGCTCTCATGTATAAGAGGACACAGCAGCTTGTGTTTAACCTTTGTTAGGCTGCTAACCTGCTGTAATTCTCCACACTGTCATGAGGATTACTACTGAAACTCAAAACCAGCTCAACTGGTCTTTTTACTGTCGTAAACTAAATCTGTCATTTGAAACGTGTGTGTGCTTTCAACACTAGAGTGCCCTGCAGGTGTATCAGGACTCTCTCTGGAGTCTTGTTTTCATGTTTACACTAGAAGTCAGGAAAATAACAGGTCTTTTGAAAAGCTCTGGAAGAAGCCGTTGAGCATTATTATAAACTGTGTGCAGTAGGTCTGTGATGTTACATGGTTAAATTATCAGCCGTATTTTGTTGACATTATAATTCTCAGACTTCTCACTGGGCAGTGAGCCAAGTGTTATAATCCAGTCAAAAAGATAAGGAGGAAACTGTGCAGTCACCCAGTTACAACAACTCAGATGTGTTCTGTTTTTGATATTATGTGACAAAACTAATACATGTTTGACCTGCTTCCCACAGCCACTGCTCCAACATCTTTTGAAGGCAACTATGGCCGGATCATTTACAGAGTGAGAGCTTTTATTGACACGCCACGATTTGCCAAGGATTACAGCATAGAAAAACCTTTCTACCTGCTAAGCCCTCTAAACCTGAATGAAGTACCAGACATATGGGTGAGACATGATTTGATGTGTGTGTGTGTGTGTGTGTGTGTGTGTGTGTGTGTGTGTGTGTGTATGGTCAATCCTTGACTGGTTAGATGAAGGTTATGTTGGTCACATCAACAACCAACACAGTGATTTTGTTTTCTATCGTAGGGATTGTCAAATACATTTGATATGGTACGTTGAGCAACGTACTTAGGAAGTTCAACTGTAGAGTTTGAATTTGAATGATAATGTGTGAATGTGATGTGTTGGTCTTCACTGTCAGTCCATGTCAGTCTTGATAAATCTCTGATGTTTTGATTCTGGCCCTCTCCATGCAGGGAATCTGTTCATCTGCAGTGACACAGCAGTTCACCTACATGCTGGTGAAAACAGGCACAGTAGTCCTGAAGGCCCAGACTGACATGAAGGGTTACACACCGGGCCAGATCATCCAGGTGACAGCCAACATCCATAACCAATCTGGGAAGACCACAGGCAATATGGCAGCCAGTCTGATGCAGGTAAACACTTTTTACAGCTCCAACCAAACCTGCAAAGTTATGTCCAGGCTTACAGACTGATATAAACTGTATTAAAGAATGGTCTACATACACCATTAAATCTCTCATTACAGGTTATTTAAAGCTAATAAAATATTTTATACTAATCTGTAATGCATTGATCTAATGAATTGATTACTGTATTTCATTTTATTTCTATTTCTGATTTCTTTATTTTAGTTGTGTGAAATGTGTATTTTTAGCATGAATAAACTTTTGACATTTTGATATTCTCCCACATTAAATCATCTCTTAACATTGCAGTTTGTAAAATCCTGTCTCTCATATATCTGCACTATGACACAGGTTCCTTGTTTCTCTTGATCACCTGTGAACTGTTTGTACACTTTTACTCCACCTGTGGTAAATTAAATTGTTTAGACATGATTTGGAAAGACAAACACCTGTCTACATAAGGTCTCATAGCTGACAATGCATATCAGAGCAAAAACCAAGACATAAGGAAGAAGGAACTGTCTGCACAGATGAGGCACAGATCTGGGCAAGGCTACAAAAATATTTCTGCTGCACTGAATGTTCCCAAGAGCACAGTGTTTCCTAATAATATTGTGTAAAAGAAGCAACTTTTGCTTACGTGGAGGATCATCATTAACAGGCACAGCAGCTAGCAGTAAGCAGGAGGTGAACAAAGTGGTCCATTTAGCAGTTAAAGATACAGATCTTTATCTCTGGTGTTGGTGGAGAGTAAAAACAGCTAAATGTAGGTGAATATCAGCGTTAAGTGGTCAGAAACAGATCTTCAAATAAATGCTAATACTTCTGTCTGCTGGATGTGTAAATAGACAGTCTGCTAATACATTAATGCTATCAACTATATAATATGATAATATTTTGATGTTTTATTTACTGAGAAGCCAAACATTTCTTAAGATTTAGTGCAAATGCAGAAATACTTAAATAAGACCTCAAATTACAAAAGATTCCCTGCCTGTTGGTGAAAGGCATGGTTATAAATACATTACACTGCTTTTGTGGAGACTTGCCTCCTCAATCACTATGTGCTCAGTCCACTTTATGAATTTCTATGTTCATGTGTTTTTAGAGAGTGACCTATGAGACGAAGAAGCCCACCCATGATGTGAGAACCATAGCGGAGGTGGAGGGAGGTGTGGTGAAGGCTGGCAAGGAGATAGAGTGGAAGGAGCAGATCATCATTCCTCCTCTTCCTCAGTCCTCCCTCGCTGGCTGTGATCTCATAAAGATTGAATATTTTGTTAAAGTAAGATGTGCTCATCCCCACCCCCAAGTTTTTCTGCCTCTGAGCCAGTGACAGCCATGGCCAGAGGCAATATGTTTTCAGGTTGTCTGTCTGCCCAGACAGGATGTCTTCAGAATAAGCACAAATATCCACTTGGTCCCAAGGATGGACTGATTAGGATTTGGTGGTCTGAGGTCAAAGGTCAAGGTCACTGTGACATCACAGAACACATGTTTGGCCATAACTCAAAAATTACTAACACCAAATATGGCACAATTGAACACAAATGTCTAACATGATAAAATGATGAAGTGATGACTGGCAAGACTCTGAAACAGAAGGGGAGAATATGACCATATTCCCTGCAACTTGACTGATTAGTGGAGGTGTACAACTGCAAGGTGGCAACTCTAGTCAGTTAACATCTTGTGATGGACATCTACCATTCTATTATCTTTCAGTCATGCACCTCCTTCTGTAAATGTGAAGGCAGTTTTTCTTTGGCTTCTTGTCTGAATAAGCTCTTGTATCCATCCATCCATCCATTATCTATACCACTTATCTGTTAAGGGTCGTGGGGGGGCTGGAGCCTAACCCAGCTGTCATTGGGTGAGAGGCGGGGTACACCCTGTATGGATCACCAGTCCATCGCAGGGCCACCACATAGAGACAAACAACCATTCACACTCACATTCACACCTACGGGCAATTTAGAGTCACCAGTTAACCTGCATGTGTTTGGACTGTGGGAAGAAGCTGGAGAACCCAGAGAGAACCCACACAGGCACAGAGAGAACATGCAAACTCTACACAATCCAGTTTTAGTCCCACCAGACGCTAACGCTAACACGCTGCTCTCTCTCCTGCTGAACGCCATAAATGAACAGCAGCGGGCCCACCCTGATGGCATTCACATTATAGCAGGGGACTTAAGGACTGTACTCCCAAAGTTCCACCAGCACGTCAAATGCCAAGAGGAGGAAACACTCTCGATCATGTGTACTCTGACATAAAGCACGGCTACAGAGCCATGCCTCTCCCCCACCTTGGCCAGTCAGACCATCTCTCCCTGCTGCTCACCCCTGCATACACCCCCCTCAGACGCAGATCCAGGCCTACCACAAAAACTGTTACAACTTGGCCTGAGACTGCACTCAGTGAACTACAGGACTGCTTCCAACACACAGACTGGGACCTCTTTGAGCATCAGGACCGGGAAACATTCACAGAGACTGTATTGGACTACATCAAGTTCTGTATGGGAACTGCAAAAAACCATCCAGGTTTTTCCAAACCAGAAACCCTGGATGACCAGCCAGGGGCGCTCACTCCTCAAGGCCCGCAACACTGCCTTCAGGTCAGGCGACAGAGCCCTTTACAGTGTGACTCGAGCTGACCTGAAAAAAGGAATTAAAAAGCCAAAGTGGACTATAAGGGGAGGACAGAGTCCCACCTCACCAGCAACAGACCATGGGAGGTGTGGCAGGGTCTCCAGAGCATCACCAACTACAGAGGCTGTGATGTAACAACAGGAGACCTGAGTGTGTCGCTGGCAGAAGAGCTCAACTGCTTCTTTGCTCGTTTTGAATCATTGCAGCAACACTCATCTGCTTCAGCCCTGCCCCCACCCCCACCAGGTTCCAGCGACCCCCCCACCCACTGTAGAGGAGCACGATGTGAGGCGTGCGCTCCTTGCAGTGAACCCCAGGAAGCCTGCAAGATGCTCAGAGCATGTGCCCACCAGCTTCAAGAGACCCCCACCAGTTCGCACACTGGGCAAACAGATCCACAGAGGACGCCATCATCATTGCTCTGCATGCTGTGCTGAGCCACCTGGAGCAACAGCAGAGCTATACCAGGATGCTCTTTGTGGATTACAGCTCGGCATTCAATACAATCATCCCGGATATCCTGACCACCAAACTGGTCACCTTGGGCCTCCCCCCTCTCACATGTACCTGGATCAAGGACTTTCTGACCAACAGACCACAGACTGTGAGACTTGGCTCCCACCTTTCCTCCACCTGCACACTGAGCACCGGTTCACCACAGGGCTGCGTACTGAGCCCCCTCCTGTACTGTCTCCACACCTACGATTGTAGTCCGGCCCACAGGAACAATATCAACGTGAAGTACGCTGATGACGCCACAGTGGTAGGACTGATCTCAAAGGGAGACGAAACTAACAACCTGGTGTACAGACAACAACCTGGCACTGAACACCACAAAAACAAAGGAGATCATCCTAGACTTCAGGAGGAACACAACTGACCTGCCCCCCCCCCACATCAATGGCGAGTGTGTGGAGAGGGTCCACACATTCAGGTTCCTGGGAGTCCAGCTCTCTGATGACCTCTCCTGGACGCACAACATCTCAGCGGTCATAAAGAAGGCAGAGCAGCGTCTTCACTTCCTGACAGTCCTCAAAAAGAACAACCTAGACAGGAAGCTGCTGCTGGCCTTCTACCACTCATCCATCGAGAGCCTGCTGACGTACTGTGTTTCCATCTGGTACAGAAGCTGCACTGAGGCAGACAGAGCGAGGCTTCAGAGGACAGTCAAAGCAGCACAGAGGATCGCTGGCTGCCCTCTCCCCTCCCTGACGGACATCTACACCACCCAGTGCCTCAGCAGAGCTCAGAACATTGTCAAAGACAGCACACATCCTGGTTTCCAGCTGTTTGACCTGTTGCCCTCTGGCAGGCGCTACAGGTGCATCAAAGCCAGGACAAACAGACTGAAAAACAGTTTCTTCCCGAGAACCATCACCACCCTGAACTCTCACACACAGCGACCCCCACCATCAACATAACATAGACTGTGCAATATGCCTCACTCTGTGCACTTTAATTATTTAACTATTTAACTGTACAACCGTCCTGTGCAATACACTCACATTTATGCCTTCTTATATCTCATTGTATATAGAGTTGCATTATCTTTTATCTTTTTTTATATATTTTGTATGTTTGCACTGAAAAAGGAGAAGCTCTCCAATCTCGTTGTACCTTCAGTATAATGGCATTCAATTTAGATGGGATTAGCTCCACCCCCCTCTGACCCTCAAAGGACAAACAGTGTTGCTACTGAATATAGTTGATGGATGGATGGAGATTCATGTCATGTTAAATGTTGGATTAATCTCTAGTAATGGCAACAACAACAACAATAACAACAACAATAATAATACTAATAATACTAATAATGACAACTCCATATCTAGTAAATGCACTTCCACAACAAACAGCTTTTGTATGTTTTCTGGTAATAGTCTGTACATAACTATTTATGTTTGTACCTCAACTAAAGGGGTGTGTGCTTGGTCCGCAACAGCATTGATGATGAATGATGGACCCAAGGTTTCCCAGCAGAATATTTCCATGTAACAAGATGATCAATATTACTCACTTTGCCTGTCAATGGTTTGATGTCGTTTTCTGATCAGTATATATGTGTGCCATGTGTACATGTGTATGTCTGCTTGAATGTCATCTATATGCTGTGATGTAGTTACCTGTATGTTGATGTTATAACTGTGCAGGCTGTGACAACATATTTCCTGCAGGACAATAATAACTGTATCTATCTACTAAAAAACAATTCAACAACAGTGGATCGGGCATTCGTATTCCTTCAGGAAATCACTAACATTTTCTCTTTTCTTCTGATTAAACAGGTCAGTCTAAAATCTCCAGACGTCATGTTGACATTACCCATCCACATTGGGAATGTCTCACTGGACAGCAAACTGCATCCTTCTAAAAAAGCAGCTCATTCTTCATCTGCTGCAGCTGAGGATACACCAGCCTCTGCCCCTACCTCCGACACCTCCACCTCTGCCGCTGCTCCCGCACCGACCTCTTGCCCTGCCCCAAAACCTGCTCCTCGCCCCACCCCTCGCCCCAGGATGTCTTCCCATATTTCCCCCAGCGCTCCTCCAGCTGAGTACCACGGGGGAGCAGAGGGTGGGACGCCGATGAACGATGGCTTCGTGAACAAGCGCCAGTCTCAACTGGTGTCACCCAATGCTTTCAGCTATGCTCCTGGCCTTTTTTTCCCCCAGAACCAGCAGCCCAACACTTCTGGCACTGTACCCACTGGGTCCACAGGGATCACTGCGCCTTACTGTCCTGGGAACAGTGCTAGCTCAGCACCAGCACCATTCATCCTGCCTCCAGACTATGGCACCTCCGCTTATCCACAAGGTCAGTGGGCACACACTCATTCTGTAAAATCTCCGGTCATGACTGTAGAGTGGATGGATGTAAGGAGGAAGAAAGATATAATTGAGCTTTGATTTTGAAGCATGTTCAAAACGTACTACCAAACTCCATTACAATCCAGATTGTAGTTTTTACTTGTGCTGAAGCAAAGCATATAAAAAGCTTGAACAGTAAGTAAGTCACTAGGAAGTGTCAAGAGTCAAATTTTCTACAGGATCCCAACATAGATAAGTCGTGTATTTATGGTAGCAGGTGATATTGATTACAGAGTCACATATTTACAGATACTGTATCACAAATACACTCACTGTCCTCTTTGTGTTATACCTGTGCAATCTATTGAAATCCAATACATCAACTCTGCAAGAAATTCTACTATTAAAAAAACTGAAGTGTTTAGTTTTTGTTCACACAGAGTCAAGACAAGAGACAAGAGTGAAGTCCCTTGTGTGTAAATGAAGTGGACAAAACATTAGAAACACTGGTCCATATAGTACAGTCCAGTACAATCCTGTTCACTACCACCAGGGTTACTACCTCTGACCTCAATAATAAAAGTTGATTTAGCTGACTGATGAAGATTGGCTATATGCAGTCTGAAAGGAATACCCAGAGATTACACATGGCTGAAAAGGGTACTGCTGATTTAGCTTTTAGGGTACCAAAACTTGAATAAATAAATGCGGCATTTTACTATCTGGGCAGTCTAACTGATAGAGGCTGATACAGTTTGTGAGGCTTTAATGAAACCAGACAGCCTGACTAAGATGGACTTTTTTCATGATACAGGACCTTGTCTGCTGTAGGTCAGTCAGGTTTGGTTTGTTTTCTCTTTCCATCAACAGTTACAAGACAGTTTGTGTGTGCGTTTATGCAACTGTCACAAACTGAAATGTGAATGCCCACTCACCATGCGCTCGCTGATTACATTGTATATTTGTATGGGGAAAGTGTGATATGTTACAGAGTATTTGTGCACTAATCAGCTGATCCAATGATCTCGGTTTGTTACAGAGGCTCCTCCTTCTTATGATGAGAGCTGCAACACTTGAAGTGGATGAAGACCAAGGTAGCTCTCACCAGGATGACCATCAGTTCACTCTGATATCAAACAAAATATTGGACTGAAACTGCAAATCATCTACCATGTTGATGAATTTCCAAAATGAGAGTCTTGTCATTTTTTACAGTTCTAATAATTTGGACAAGATGAGTATAAGACACAGAGGAAACCTAGTGTAATCTGGTATGATAAAGTTGTTTTAGGTCTTTTGTTTGATTTGAAGTTTTTCTAAATGTATATGAATGGAGATGAATGTGAATTGACCTCAGACTCTGCTGTCCAGTGAGCAGGTACTTTAACTCACCTAATTCTCTCCTGATTAACCTTCAAAGTAGCCACAGCCAATCAACACTGCCTTTGTAAAATCAATATTTTTTGTTTATTGTAAGCACTTTGATTGAGAGGAAAGAGAAGAGCAATATGCAGAATTGTATTTTCTGTTCTTTGTACAGTAACAGAGTCAGGTTTTTAGTTGTGCGTTATTTAGAATTAGATGGCATCTGTGATGTCAAGTTTGAAAGTTTCTTGTATGAAAACATGTTCAAAACAAACCATCTTATCAAGCATTTAATCCAATAGCTTTCTTATTTTTCAAAAGCGAAAGAGAAATGAACCTGTGGGATTTTATTGGAAAAAGGTGAAATCATGGTTGAAAGATCTTTGGAAATATCTTTTTTTATTTGCCTTTGATCAGGAGTTTTTACATTCATGTTAATGCACAATCCAGATATTGCTGTCGCATTTTGTCCGTGTATGGCTTTGTAAGGATATAGTGCGAGATCCAGTTTAGCCCCATATGATTTCTGCCATGTTTAATCATTTGTTACTTTCAGTCTTCAACTGTGTTGAAATGACTGTAGACTTCCTTCTAGAAATGGTGTTGTATATTCTACCTACTTCATTTGTGTTGGTTCTGTTCATACCAGACATCCCACTTTTGTTCTTTTAATAGCTGAACATTAATACAGCATCACTGTGATTTGAGGTTTTACTCGGCCGTTCTTGATGTAGTTCACATCAACAATTTCAATCACAGACATTTGTGAATATATTTTAATATTTCTTGATCAAGTTAAAAGCAGCATTTATTTATTTTTTTGAGTGGTTTTAAACTGCTGTCTTGATTCCAATAAACCTGTTAAAACTACTCATGTCAAACAGTTTTTTATCTGACTCTGGAAGTTGCAGTGTTGTCATAATGCTGTTAAAGCAGGCAGTTGATGTTTTTAAATGATTGGAACTTTACTAATTGATCATTTATGTGTTAATAACAATAACATTAGTCATGTAATGTCATGTGACATGCACTTGGAAGACAAAAATTGGTGTAATGTTTAATATTTACAATATATACAGCTTGCCCTAACTTTAAAAAAACTTTGGGATTTATATGTGTCTTAGTGTTAATTGTGTAATATAAAATCAGTTTTGTTACATTAGAAATGTAAGTTCGTATGCATGTAAAGCACAGTGACATGCTGCAGCATTCACACAAAAAAATGGCTGCAATGATCCAATGTATCACAAAATATTCAACTAAGTAAAAGAAAGTGTTCAGTAGAACTTTCTTCTTTAGCACTCCATAAATCATCTCACAACCTCTCAGATTTATTTTGTTTATCATGTGACTCCCTGAAGGGGACTATCCCCTACACTGGGAACCACTGGACTAAACTGCTGTACTGTTTATAAAGTTGTTTAAATAGCTTAATCTGGACCAGCTATAACAGTGAAATGCAGAACCAGTACGTTATGCTGATTAAAAAAAAAAAAAAAAAAAAAAATAAAAAAATATATATATATATATATATATATATATATATAAAGTACTTTTACTTACATAGGATATTGAATCATGAACTTAACTTGTATTTGAGTCTTTGGTCTTTCCTGATATGTATTTTCATTCATGATTTGATTTTGTCTGTGTAACTGCATGTTCTCAGTTGTATTAGGACAGACATGATTTGATACCTGTTCTATCTTTAGTAAAGAAATTTCAGTAAAGAAGTGAGAAGAATACATTTCTTAGTAAAAATATGTTTGTTTGTTGTATGTTTTAATATAGGGTCTATTCTGCAATATCTATGCAAATTTAAAACTCTGTATTTTTAAAAGAAAGATATGGTTCTCTGAAAAAAATTATTGAAAGCTGTATGTTTTACGTCTGATACAAATTACATCGAGACCATTCGATTTTTAAAAATACTAACTCATTTCTAATCCGATGTCTTTGTCTTCTAGTATTTTCATTTTGGCGATTTTTAAAAGTAAAATTGAAGCAGAAAAAACATTCGCTCCCAATCATGAACTGACGGTAAGAGGATTCTCAGTTTCACTGTTATAATCAAATTGGTTAACCTGCGAAAAATACTTCTATCGATTTGTTTTAGTTTCACCCATCTTCGCGGTTGTCACTGTTATTAGAAATTAACTTGACTAACTTTGAAGGAAGTAGCTACAACCTGCTAACTAGTGAAATAATTCCAAATCTAACAGGAATTGAAAGCAGCGCGTCACGTGCTGTGCGGTGGGGGCGGAAGTGGAAACTCTTATCTTCCTGTCCGTCCCTCTCCAACTACGCTCGGATACAGCCACACCAATAGAAGCTGGTAGGGGAAACTTTGACTACGGCCTCGTTTTAACTTTAGGTAATGTCTGAAGCGTGTTTTCTCTCTCTGTTTCTACCTCTTACGTTTCTTCTTATGCTGCTGCTACACCGGCGGAGCCTCGCTTTGCCTTTCTTCCATCTTAAAAACTCGTAGTAGGATAAAGATGTGATAACTTTAGTGTTGGTTCATAGCTGTTCATTGTTTTGCATGTTGAATGTTGCACCGATGCACATACTGTAATGCCGGAGTTCTTCATATGGTTATTTAATCTGAGACACGGTGTTTGTGTGTTCTGACTTAATGTTTCAAAGGATGAAGTAAAAGTTGTATCAACTCCTCCGGTGCTGTTGAGACCCCGATAGTCTTAGTGGCCTCAGCAATGGATCACAGTGGAGCCAGTGAGGGGCCTGGGCCAGGCAGAAGACCCCCCATTCCCTTTGCTGGTACACCCATGGGTTCCAAAGGGCAAGTAGCACAGAGTGGTCAAAGGCCCAAAGTAAAGATAACTCCCTTCCACTGCTCACCCATCGTCAGCAGTGATGGAGCTCTCTGCTACAGACGACCAGGAGCAGCTTCTGGGAATCTGCTATCATCTCCTGACTGCCTGTCCCTGGATCCTCCTGGACGTGTGACTGCTCCACCGGTCAGAGAGATACTCGCTGCTGCTGCTGCTGCTGCTGCTGCTGCTGCTGGGAGCTCAGAGGACCAGACTGCCAGTTCAGGCTTTGTACAGGCTACAACAGGAGAAAAAGTACAGGCAAAGCCTTCTGTTGTCAAGGTATAGTGATGAGCCTTTGGTGTTACGCAAAGTCCTGTACAATTTAATTAAGAAAGGGAACTGAATATAATTTCCTTTAATTTGTCACTTGTCTTCTTGTAGTTCCATTTAAAAGCCTGTGAAGCTTCATTTTGGATGAACCAGCAGACGATTTAGGGAATTCTTAGTGTCAATGTAGAGAGTTACAGTGATCCAGACAGGATGAAATAAACTTAATAAACTTTCTCCAAGCCAATAGCACTCAGAAATTGTTTTAGAGATGCCTTAAATTGATAAAAACAGGACTTAGTAGCCTGTCGTACTTGGTATTCAAAGTTCAGATCTCAATTTAAAATAACTTTCTGGCAGATGGCTTGGCACTGATATTGTAATTTTCTGTCATATTCATATTAAGTGGGAAAGTTACAGGAAATCAAGAATCAATATCATCAAAGCATTCTTCCAGCACAGCCCAGCTACAAGAATCAGTAGGGTTGACAGGAACATATAACTCTGTATCATCACCAAAAAAAATTGACAGCATGTTGTGTCTACCAATAATATGATCTAGGAGAAGCATATAGCATCTTAAGGTACTCCACAAAAACATTTTCTAAACAAGAAAATGAAGCTTGTTAGTTCAACAGAAAAAAGTCAGTGGTAGGACTTGAACCACTTGCTCCAGGCTGCTGCCTAAAGGCAGAATAGTAATAGAAGGAAGTGTTGAATCTGAGAAAAAGTTTGAAATCATACTTCTCACCAGTTCTAGTGGACTGTTTTTGTACTGAAATCGGCAGTCTTGGCTCCACATAGTAATGTAATAATGTTCATATGGATAAAGTGTAAATGCACTGCATATGTGAATTTAAATTAAAATGTAACTGCTTTGGTCATGTCTGTCATATTTATTGAATAAATAATCAAGTATGTTGTCTTCTCTCCAAAGCCTGCAAGCAGGAAGGCACCACCACATAACACAGAGTTTTCTCACAGCCAGAGAGGCAGAGGTAAGGAAATGAAGAGCACCTCCGTCAAACCTCAGTCAGGTAAGCTGATTCTTTTTTTGCATACTTTATTTGTTTGGATCAAGTAGGGCTGAACAATTTTTGGAAAAAATTGAATTGCAATTTTTCTGACAGATATTGCGATTTCGATTTGATTTGTGTTATAATTTTTGAAAGTCCAGGATTCACTATATCCATGTAAAACATGTGATGGAGCATTACCATTTAAGATATCATTGAAATATTAACTGCTCTATGTACTAATCCAAGGATGACAATAAAATTCTATGAATCCAAAATGTATTTATTCTAACAATAAATGGTATAGAACATACACATAATGAACCATAGAAGAATTCTCACAAAACAAACAGTAGCACTATGTTCGCTTGCCTCCTCTGCAGGAACTTTACATCGGTCATACTGCTGCATGTGGTGATTTTTTCAAATGCTGATACACTGAGGGGGTAAAAAAAAAGTGTAACGACACCTCCACTGATGCTCTGTAGTAAAAATAATCGCAGTCCTTGGAATTTGTTAATCACAGTAGTTCAAAACGCGATTTTGATTAAATTTTGATAAATCGTTCAGCTCTAGGTGTTATGTGTACATAGCAAAGGAGCTATGCACGTACTCAGATTACACTGAACATGCCTGACATTATTTATACTACAGTTTCTGTGCAAAAATACAGTGTCACCACCAGTTCTATTGCGCATTTTAATTGATTAATATTAACATATAGTAATCCAGTTACTTCTTACCATTAGATTTTATGTTATTATACTGCTATACTTACATTTAATTTCTTAACTGTTGGTTTAACTTTTCAAAATAATATGTGACTGTATTTTCCTGTTTAGCTGGAAAATCTCCTTATTTGAAGCTGCAGTAATATAAATTTCTTAATGATATGAATAAGTCTTAATGTTTCAGTGCATGATCGTCCTATTTGTTAATGTAAAGTTTGAAATTAGACAGTGTTTAGTCATGAAAAGAACATGACAGCCTAAATGTTAACTATTTTTTTGTGTTCTGGATACATGTGCTGCATTTCATAGTTTTAATAACCATAACGGTATTATTGAGAGCCACAGCCCACAATTAATAATGTGTATAAAAAGTTTTCCATGTAAGTCTAAAGTACAAACTTGAGCATTGATGTAACATGTAGTCACAGGTGACAGGATTTTGAGGCATTATTTCCTCTGTGCTTTTCTTAGGTGTGAAGAGGAGGAAGAGGAAAATGGGAATGTACAACCTGGTCCCCAAAAAGAAGTCCAAACCCCTTAAACAGCAGGAGAAGGCAGGTGCACGTATTTTTTTTATTCCAGTTTGTCAGACCTCATACCAGCTCACTGTTGATAACTCAGACGCTCATACACTTTCATACAATGTTCATTTTACAGATAATGTTCATGGTCTGGAGAGAGTGACAGGAAACATGGGGAAGAGATCGGGGAATGTCATGGGGAAAAAAGTCTAGGGTCAGAGATTAGTGCAGCATATGTATATATTTTTTAAATACTTTTTCAGTTGCAGCCTTATGCTCAAAATGAAAGAAAAAATCCCTCCTCAATCTACTAATTTTATCAAAAAGGAAAAACTGAAATATCATGTTGATGTAAATATTTAGACTCTTAACTATCATACTTGAAATTTCCCTTGAGCTGCTTTTACATGTGCACTACAAATTTTCTGTAAAGTCTGTGGTATGTCTGAGTGAGCTGATGTGTAAATAGAGCAGGTAATCATGGATTGGTTTCTGCTCTGATATGCACTGTCAGCTGTGAGACCTTATATAGACAGGTGTATTTCTTTCCAAATCATGTCTAAAAGAATTTACCACAGGTGGACTCCAATAAAGGTGTAGAAACATCTCAAAGATGAAAGAAGAGAAATGGGAGGAACCTGAGCTAAATTTCACATCATAGTGCCATTGTTGTAAAGGGTCTGAATACTTATGTCAGTGTGATATTTCAGTTTTTCCTTCTTAATAAATTTGTTTAGAAAAATCTAAAATTGTGTTTTTGCCTTTTCATTATGGGGCATTGAGGAGACTGTATAGTCAACAGTGTAAGCCAACTTTAGATGACCAGTTTTTATTACCAATTCACACCCTACCCCACCCAACCTCCCCACTGTTCACACTCTAAAAGCTGTATACAGAGTTTATTATAAAAATGACACTCTACAAGTCTTGATAAGTTTTTATGTTGACCCAAAATTTGGCTGGGGATGGAACACTAATTCATACAAGTGTCATTCCTTTTTTTCAATCAGAAAGAAGAGCCTGGAGCCAGTGTGGAAAAGAATCGAGCTGCAGCAGATGAAAAATCAGTGATTCTGCCAGAGGTTCTGAAGACCAGAGAACAGATGGCTATCAGACAGGAATCACTGATGGAAGCAGAACCAGAAGAAGGTGGCCATGTTGAATACACAGAGTTAGCTTTGGATTGTTTGGACCTTAAAGCTCAGGAAGAGCTGCTCTCACCTCCAGTGTCAGGTAATTACAGCATGTTAGTCAGTTACTTGGCTTCATAAGTTTCATCTAAGATCATCTAAATTCATTATATAACCCCTTTTCTTCTTCAGACTGAATTTTGACAGGTCGTACAGTTTCTTGGTGATGTGTAGTAAAATAATGGGATATGTGTGTGTAGGTGTAGCAGCGGATACCGAGGTGACAGAATCAGACCTGGCTGAGGAGTTACCTCTATGCTGCTGTCGTATGGAGACTCCTCATTGTGTAGGCAGCCTGTCCACATTTGATCAGACCTGCATGGCCATGGAGAGCGCAGATGGAACGGTAGAGATCATCTGAATTTGTAAAAACACTGAAGTGTATCACTTTAATATTGGACTCTAATTGGAGAGTTGTTTTACCAGAGAAAAATCGTAGCAGTGTACAAAGTGACTTGGTGTCAGTCAGTGGAATTAAATGGGTCCATGTAACACAGATGATGCAGGACAGTCACTGAAAATGTCCAGTGAATGAATGTCAGAATTTCAGTCCATATACCCTCATGTTTACTCCTCTTGGTAAGTGTTTAATCAAAAGAGCTCTGCAGCAAAGATTTGTTCTCTATGTGCTCTTTAATGGGCTTTTTGGATAAGATCAAACTAAAAAAACACATAAAATCTGGTGCTGGGTGAGGTTATTAGAAGTCCAAATGTACAAATGATTTTGAATCAATTCTGTTTTTAATGTTCTAACAGTATTGAAGGTAATTTTTATTTTTACTTGCGCTCCACAGCTGAGTCGTTGCCAGAGACGAGTGATGAAGCAGGAAATGATGCGACCCTCCAACACAGTTCACCTACTCATTCTGTGTGAGGACCACCGGGCCGGTATGGTCAAGCACCAGTGTTGCCCTGGCTGTGGACTCTTCTGCAGGGCGGTGAGGGGAAACAAAGCACGCTGATAGTGCAGATACGTGAATTCTGACATTGTTAATAAACTGTATGTTTTCCGTGTTATATATTTACAATCAAAATCAGGATTGCAGTGATGTTCTAAGGCAAATGAAATTCATTTCTAAAGCTGCTTTCACAGATGCACTGCAAACCTGAAATGACCTGGTGCAGCTGTATGCAAAACACCAAATCAGTCATTGTTTGTTCTTTGTCTTCTTTAAACCTGCTAATCTTTAAGTTTCTCTTCCCTCACCTCTTTTCATGTCCATCTCAGTCTCCTCTCCATTTTCTTTTCCTTTGTCTCTTTAAAGTAAAAGTAATATATAAATGGTCACAGTAGTAATTTGAAAGTAATGGATAAACTGGCCAAACCAGCATAAACATTGACAGTCCAGCTGAATGAAAGAAATATTTTAACAGTATCCACTTTTATGTAATTGATAGTGTTAAATAACATCAGGTTAAAATCAACTCTAATGAACCCAGCAGGAAATTAAATGTCTTGCAAGAAGGTGAAACCTGAAATGATGATTTGAATACTTGGAATATTAAGATACTGAATTTCCTGACCTTAATGCAGTCTTTTCTTTGTCTGTCCTACAGGGCACCTTCATGGAGTGCAGGCCATATGGCAATATCTCCCACCGCTTTCACCGTGACTGTGCCTCCATGTTGAAAGATTGCAGGTTTTGCCCTCACTGTGGAGAGGACGCCACCAGAGCGAAGGAGGTCACAGTGCCGAAGACCAATCACTCGCCCTCTGTACCCAGATCCAACCCTAGGCTGTCGCTTCCAGCTGTGCCCACCGTGGCCACCCTGCCATCAGTACCAACCACGCCTGCTATTCCACAGATACTCAGAGCCAAGAAGACCAGTGAGCCTCAGAGGAGCAGAGACGAAAGCCCAAGCAGGTAACATAGGACTGATGCAGCTTATGTCATCTCATTTCATCGACACTTCCTTTTTGAAATCATTAAACTTACAACTATTATGTGATTATTCCAGTTTATTGCAACTGTCAAATAAAAATCTCACCATTTGCTTTCTCTTTCCAGGTTAATGGGCGAGGCTGTGTGCACTGCAGATGGACAACCTAAAGAGTCACTAGAGAGCATCCTGATGGCATTGGATGATGAGAAGTAATGTTAACCATGGCATCTTCGCACTTTGGCATCAGTTGCAAAAGAAGGCAAAGCATGTTACTGCACTTTACACTTTGATATGAATAATTGATCGAGACCTTTATTCTTTTCAGCCTGAAACCAAAGAAAGTGAAGTACCCCACCAGGCAGCTGTACATCTCTGCAAAACAAGGAGAGCTACAGAAGGTCATTCATCTCTTAGGTAACTCAGATGTGTTTTTTTAAAGTGGCTTCAGCTACAATAACTTAATGTGCACTCGCTGAGCACTTTATTAAGAACACCATACTAAGACTGGGTAGGGACTCCCACTGAAAACAGCCTCAGTTCTTTGTGGCTTGGATTCCACCAGATGTTGGACACATCCCTCTGAGATCCTGCTCCATGTTGACATGACTGCATCACGTCATTTCTGCTGCAGATTTGTCAGCTGGACAATCATGCTGCCAGTCTCCTGTTCTAACACATCCCAAACCAGTTTGAGATGAGTTTTGTTTTCTGGCATGAAGCATTATCCTGCTGCAAGTAGCCATTAGAGGGTGGTAAACTGTGGCCATAAAGACATGTGTGAAACCATTAAGCCGTGCAGTTACTGTAGCCTTTCTGTCAGCTTTAACCAGTCTGGCCATTCTCCTCTGACCTGTCTCATCAATAAGGTGTCCCCAACCACAGAACTGCTGCTCTCTGGATGTTGTTTGTTTAAAGCTCCATTGTGGATAAACTCTAGAGACTGTTGTGTTTGTAAATCCCAGGAGACCAGCAGTTTCAGGAATACTCAAACCAGCCTGTCTGATACCAGTTATGACACAGTCACTTCTGATGTTTGATGTGAACATAAGCTGAAGCTCCTGACCTGTATTTGCATGATTATATGAATTCCACTGCTGCTACATGATTGGCTGATTGGAAACTTGAATGAATAAGCAGGTGCATATGTGTTCCGAATAAGATGCACGCTGAGTGTGTGTTTTTTAAGATCTTTATTATCACACTGGTGTACCAAACTTTGTACATTATAGTTGACGGGAAGGACCCCAACTTTTTGATGGATGGCCAAAGCAAACGCACCCCTCTTCATGCAGCAGCTGCTGAGGGTCACCAGGAGATCTGCCACATGCTGGTCCAGGTGAGGAGAGTGGGGCTTCACTGCAGTATTTCTCAGAAAATCAGGTCTCACTGACCAAAAATTCCCAGACTGACCTACCTTTAGACCTTAGAGTAAAAGCATTTTAGCAATTTTCTTAAGTTAGGAAATCACCTCTATCTAAATTTCTATTGCACTTTCTACCTTTGGAATTTGGGCCCTGGAGATGCATATTGTTTATGATTTTTAGGTGTAAAATATAATAAACTAAATGTATTTTTCAAATCAGAGAGAGAGGAAATTCTATAAATGCATGCTAACTTGAATCCTTACTTGAACTAAATTGACAACAGTTTGTTATGTTTTCTCCCTGGTCTGTAGTAAGCAGTGCTACATGTTGGCTGTTTGCTATGATTAAATGTAACCAAAATCTTTCCTGTTCTACCCAGAAATCCTGTTGGTTGTTGTCAGTGTTGTAATTGTGATATTGGTGTGTACTGTGTGTATATGTACACATAGGCTGGAGCCAACCTGGACATGTTTGATGAGGAGCAGAAAACACCACTGATGGTAGCTTGTGAAAACAACCATCTGGACACAGTGATGTACCTGCTCAGAGCTGGTGCAGCCATCAGCCACAAGGTGAGTCATCACACACTCAGTCTGTTGGATCATCTCAGTCAGCGTCAACTTGTCCTTTCAAGCTCATGTCAAATTCCCCTTCTCCATCCATCAGTCCATCCAGTCTCATCCAGTCTCATTCAGTCTACTGCTGCTGTCTTTTTGTACTGCTAATTTTAAAATCACAAATCGAATATTATTATTGTTACCACCTAAAAACAGACTGTTTGATTGTTGTGGCAGCAAATGTGTCCAAAGAACCAAAATCAATTTATACTGACTGATTTTTCACCCTTAGCTGTGCAGAGAAGACAAAAGTATTCTATTAGGATATCTGACAGTTCTATAGGTTCATTGGCATTGATGATGAATTGGGGAAAAAAATAATTTAAGCAGCTGAGAATAATCAATGGAGACATATCAACTCAAAACAATTAGATTATAGTGATTTCACATTGTTTGGCCCATAAATGTGAGTTAGATAGTGCAAAGCACTGGAAAAGAAAGCAGTCACTGACATCCTCAGTACATCTGCTACAAACAGAGACACCTCCTTTGCATAGAGGTAATAAGGTTTTTGTTTGTGCCTTGTGGGTTGTTCCACTTATCTCCAATGGGTTTGCAAAGTTCATGGATACTGGAAGTAACGGACACACATGGCTGCATGTGGCAGTCTAGAACATCCTGAAAACTCGACTTTAGAGACAGGTTACAGTGGAGAAATGGGCGCCCTATACTTGGTAGCAGCTCTAGTGATCATTCCGGCCATGACAATGCTGAATGCATATCTCAAAATTTGTGGCACAAGACAAAAACTGGCTTTTGTATTTGAAATACAGTGAGTCAGTCAGATGAAATAATCTTAAAGTGTAAAAGATTTACCTTGTAGAGTTCTTTACAAAATTAGCAATTGTTGACAAAAAATTACAACGGAAACAAAAATACAAATTTGTTGAGTATAGGGGGCACCCTATATTCTAGACACGTATCACAGACCCATATCACATGACCACAACATCCATGGTTCAATTCTGGCTGGGAATCTTAATTCCATGTCATAACCCTCTTTCTCTATAACATTTGTAATCCTGCTTATTCATGTTATTCAATTAGTCAATGATGTGGCAGCAGTGCAATGCATAAAACCATAAAAATAAATTGACTGTACTTTTATAGCGCTTTTTTAGTTGGATTAACCACTCAAAGCGCTTCACACTACATGTCACATTCAAACACACATACATACAGCACATATTCTATACATAAGTGCTCCCTTATGCATTCATACACCAATGCACACATAGCAGGGGCGATTTGGGGTTGGTGTCAGACAGGCTGGTTTGAGTATTTCTGTGGTTGGGAACACCTTGTTGATGAGAGAGAGATCAGAGGAGAATGGCCAGACTGGTTAAAGCTGACAGCGGTGAACAGAAAAACATCTCAGAATGAACAACATGTCAAACACCACGTCAAAGAAGAACACATTGAGTTTGACTCTGATGAACCAAGAACAGAAATCTGAGGCTGCACTGGGCACAGGCTCACCAAAACTGGATAGATAAAGACTAGGAAAACATAGTCTGTACAATGAATCTCAGGTTCTGCAGAGGCATGCAGATGGTTCATCACTATATTTATTCTATTATCTATTCATTTTTGTGAATGAAATTTCCCACAAATAGTGGGAACAGGTAGGGTTGGGGTTAGGGAATATTAGGGGCAACAATATGCCAGTTCAAAGCTCTTTTCACTTAAAGCAGGAGGGGGGGGGAGTGGTGGAATGTATGAATCAGTGTGAATCATGTTGTCATGTTGTCACCCCAGGATATCATGGGCTTCACCTGTCTGCATCTGGCAGCGAAACTGGGACATTATGACATTGTCCATCATCTACTCTCCAAGGCATCTAAGTACATCAACTGTCAGGTAAAAACATACATACCTCAAAACTGCTGCTAAAAGCTAAAGCTGTGTAAATAGTTGTGTTAGTGTAAATCTTTGTGTGAGTTTTACAGTTTGTGTCTGTGCAGGATGAAGGGGGATGGACTCCCATCACCTGGGCCATCGAGTATAAGCACAAGGAGCTGGTCTACCTTCTGTTGGCCAGAGGGGCTGACGTTAACATCAGAGACAAGGTCTGATCACTTGACAGTTTTACAACTGGTACAGTTCATATGGAAAGTTTTCAGACCATTTCAAGTTTTCCACATTTTGTTGTTTCAGACTAATCTGAAAATTGATTCAATTCATTTATTTCTCATCAATCTACACACAATACTTCACAGTGACAGAGCAAAAACGTAACATAATATAACCCATTTATGTAAGTATTCAGACCCTTCACTCAGTACTTGATTAAAGTACCTTTGGCAGCAATGACATTTTCAATTCTTCTGGGGAATTATTGTGCAAGCTTGGCACACCTTTCTTTTGAAAGTTTCCCCCATTCTTCTTAGCAGAATCATTCAAGCTCAACTAGGTTGTATGGGGAGTGTAGGTGCACAGCCATTTTCAGGTCTCTCCAGAGATACCTCTTGGGTTCGGGTCTGGACTCTGGCTGGGCTACTCCAGGACTTTTATAGAATTTTCCCAAAGCCACTCCTGTGTTTTCTTGGTCGTATGCTTTGGGTTGTTGTCTTGTTGAAGTAAATCTTCGCCCCAGCCTAAGATCCAGAGCACTCTGGAAAAAGGTTTTTATTCAAGATTGCTCTATATTTTCTCTGCATCCATCTTTCCCTCTATCCTGACTAGTTTTCCGGTCCCTGTTGCAGAAAAACATCCCCACAGCATTATGCTGCATAGGAATGATATTAATGAGGTGATGCTCAGTGCCTGGTTTCCCCCACACATGCCATTTGGAATTGTGTCCAATTAGTTCAGTCTTTCATTTTTTGATTTCATCAGACCAGAGGATTTTGCTTTTCACAGTCTGAGTCATTCAGGTGCTTTTTAGCAAACTCCCAGCAGGTTGTCATGTGCCTTTTAGTAAGGAATGGCTTCCATCTGGCCTGATCAGAGCAGTGCTGCACTGATGGTTGTAAGCTTGTATCCTTCTGTAAGGTTCTCCCGTCTTCACAAAGTAACTCTCATCCATAGTGACTATTGGGGACTTGGTTACCTGTCTGACCAAGGCCCATTTGTCTCCAGTCACTCAGTTTGGCTTTTCATAACTGTATCGTTGTGCTGTGTACCTACAGTGGCCAGACAAAGTAAGTGAACCTACTGGAATTATCTCCAACTATGTATAATAATAATTTATTATACATATATAATTTGTCTTGAATATAGTCAGATCCTCATCTAAGTTACAAGTATGAATAAACACTAGTCAATGTAATGTTCATGTCCAGGGTGAATATGTCATTCAAACATTCATAGTGTAGGTTGGAAAAAGTATGTGCACCCCTTGGCTAATGACCTGGAGCCTCTTGGACAAACATTGCCAATGCACAGAAACGTTTCTTATGCCATCTTTCACACTCACTGTTGGACGTATGTGGAGTGAAATGAATGTGAGAATTTATGTCATTAAACACAAACTTCATGTCTTACGTATGCACATTTCTAATGGTTTTAGTAAGTTGGCAGCATTTGGAGGCAATGCACAGGTGATCCATAGAAGTGAAACTACGATCATTAGGAGTTTCTTTATGAGTCTGTCTGACCACATATAAAAACAATTACCTGGTTTTCACAGCATAGACACATGGGATTAATTGGAAACAATGACGCATCCATATATACGCAATTAAATAAGTGGACATAAAAGCATGCACACAACGATGCAATATATACCTTAATAACAATGGCAGCTTTGGCCATATTAGAAGAAGAGCAGGAGTATTTAGAGGTTTATTAATATTGTGGCAAGGTGGCCTGGATCAGTGCATGATTTATTTATCCTATAAGAGCATGGTTGGGAGCATGTGTGGCTCGTTGGTAAGCAATTGAATATCATTACTTAAAATACTTTTTATTGTCCTAAGTAAAGACTTCTTTCGAGATCAAGATATAAATGTCAGAGATTTGTCTTGGGTTTAGAGTTACTGCCACACAGAAACAGGTGGCCTTATATAATAATTTATGTAATGTTTTATGTAACACCATGATCTCAGTCCAGCAGTATGCTGCATGCTGTAACTTGTCTCTACCTGTATATAATGAGACCATCTGAGCTCTACGCAGATTTTACAACCTCAATTCCACCAAAGTCAGATTATAGCTGTGACTTCCAAGTATGGCTAATTGCATGGGCATAGTTATAAAAGCGCTTGTGAACCCCACAGCTTACTAAGGTTTGGCCTGGTTGTGTCAATTGCAACATGACTCCACAAATGTGGAATTTGTGCAAGACCAGCATTGCCTACACCCGGGAGGATTGAATCTGGCAACAAAAATAACTGCAGATGTGAAAATATGATGAAAATAAAAGAATGACGTCTCACTAATGAAGGGTACACTGACTGTTGTTACAGTTAGTTCTTTGATAGGGACCACAATTCTATTTTTTGTATTAATTGGCTTCATTCTTCTTGAGCTTTTGCAAAAAATAAATAAAACTGTATTAAATGGAAAGGATTTGTAATCAGCATTTCAGTGATTGACCGGGGTGAACTCTCGGAACATTAGAACACCATGTCAGTGCTGACCTCTGATGTGCTCCTTGTTCAGGAAGAGAATGTCTGCCTCCACTGGGCAGCTCTGACGGGCTGTGATGACGTCGCCCAGTCTCTGTTGGATGCTCAGTGTGACCTCAGCGCTGTCAACATTCATGGTGACTCGCCGCTTCATGTCGCTGCCAGAGAAAACCACCTGCAATGTGTGATGTGAGTGTTTGGTTCCAAAACAGTTCACTTTGGTTAAAGGTCCAATATGTAACGCTTACATTGGACCTTCAGTGTGCCACTAACGTCTGCTCATCTACCATTTTAAAGACATTTAATAACGCTTATATGAGGTTATTAAGTGTGACAAAACAGGATAAGACTCACACTGAGCTGAAATGAAACAAGTGCACATAAATCAGGTAAATAACATGATTAAGATATTGTATATAGAGAAAATAAATAATCTATATAATAGATGCCACTAAATCCTACACGCTACTCCTTTAACAGACCTGTACTGAGTTCAGATCAGTCGGGTGGAAAGTGGAAAACAAGTAAAAATGCATGAAACTCTTTGCTTCAAGGCAACGATAAATATGTAAAACAATGTATTTCAACCTATATTTTACCAAAATGTGTTTTACTGAAATTTGGTTTCATTTTTAATGGTGCACAGGACAACCTCACCAACAACTGATGAAATAAGAAACTAGCCTCTCTGTGAATTTAGTTGCTCATTTCAGCAACTGTCAGCAGTTAGTAACATTTTAATTGGTCTGAGTTTAAAATTATCCTTACAAGTCATGGTTGTATGCAATAGATGTACATGGACAGGTGAACTGGATTAACACAACATAAATATACATAAGATAGTTTATTAAACTGAGTTTCAGCTTCTCTCTCTTGTTTGAGCTCAGTCCTGTAGATCCAGTGACAATAAATCTAAATTCTTCTGTAACTGTGTTCCTCCAGCTTTGTTTCAGCAGTTTGTGTTCAGCCTTTTTTTGACTCAACATGACACATGATGTGCACACAAAGCCAGGTCCATAAAGAAATTGTTTTCCCAGTTGCTGAGGAAGAATTTTACTGGCCCTGATCGAAACCCCTTCCAATACGTTTATCAGGCCTTTTCATCCAGCATCTGTGATGGATCTCACTAAGGCTCTTGTGTCTGAGGGGGAGTAAAATCCTTGTAGCCATGTTCTTGGGTTTGGTGGAAATCCTGAAACCACCTATTGCAGCTGCCGATAAATGCCCATGGCAAGCTTTTTTCACGTGTCCACATATTTGTAGTTATAATTGTATCAGCTATTGTCAAATTTAGTTGTGAAATATCTGCAGGATGTTGGTTTTAGCTTCAAAGCCCCCATTTGTATTGGTTGACCCTTTTGATACATCAGTTGTGTGTCATATGTGTTTGACCTTAGTATGTTGTCTTTGTCATATTAAACATTTTTTGTATGTCAAACTTTGTCTCCAGACTTTCTTTAATATGCTCCATCCACAGGTTGTTTCTGTCTCGTGGAGCTGACGTTACTCAGAGGAATAAGGAAGGAGAGACAGCTCTGGATTGCTGCATCTATGGCTCCGATGTGTGGAAGGCCCTCAACACCAACAAGAAGCTAACTGATGCCAGGAGAGGCAGGGACTGTCGAGGAGAAAGATTGCTGAGCAGGTAAACAGCAATACTGCTTTGTGTGTATGTGCTGGATTGGGTGTTACATGTGCAGAACTGTTACTTGAAGTACATATTGTTTTTGTCTGCTCTCATCTCGGTTTGTGTAATTTTTATTTGCACAGTTCCTGTGTGGGCTGAGGCATTGTGAGGCACTGTCTTGTTAATGAAGAACTCTCAACACACATTTGAAAAAATGATTAAATGGAACGTGACCAAGCTAAAAAAAACAAGAAACGTTTTTAGCTTTATATAGTGTAATATTTTATTATATAGTATGAGATTGTGTTCTTAACAGAGTAGAGAATTTGAGAAATTCTTTTGAGATGTTACAGTGAGTCAAATCATGAATCGAGTCATCAGAATGCAGTTTGCCTAACTCGGTTGACAGGTTTTATTATATGAGATGATTTTTACTCAGTTTCTAAAACCAGACCCAGAAACACTTTGGTTGGAGGTTAAAGCTGCAGTCATCAGTTCTATTTTGGCGATATCATGGCAGAACTCCAGAACAAGCTGAATATCACACGTTTGACATGTTTGTGTCCACCTAATGAATTTAAGTCTGATATTGACTCTCCCTCTTGCTGTTTTTTTGCCTCTGTGTTGGCAACAGCTGTGGCAAGAGGCATTATGTGTTCAAATTGTCCATCCATCCATACAAATGTGACTGAATGTAGCAAAATGTTTGAATTAAAATGGCAAGTGGGCGGAGTCTGTTGAAGTCTTGTCAGTTTTCCACATCCTGTTATTATTTTTTTGTGATATTTTCTTGATACAGATCCCTATTTCCATATGTTTTTTTTTTTTTTACCATACATATTTTAATCAAATTTTAAAATCATAATTTTTCCTTCTCCTCCTATAGGGACATTTCTCGGGGGTATGAGGCAATTCCTGTCACCTGTGTTAATGGTGTTGACAGCGAGCCCTGTCCTGAAAACTTTAAATACATTCCAGACAACTGTGTCACCTCTGCACTGGACATAGACAAGGACATCACTCATATACAGGTAAGACGTCAGCTCTCCTTAAATTATTTATTACAGTGCTCCAAAGAAAGACCCAAACCAACAATGAATGTATCCTACTAACAGGTATTGCATGTGTATTCTGTTCCTCTGTGCTACAGAGCTCCATTGTTGTCCAAGAAATTACAAATGAGCCACTGTGTAGTTTATTTTGGTTCAGTCCCAGACACACTGCTCTGCTGCCCCAAATACTCAATAGAGCACCAGATGTGGATTTATCCACCACTGGAAATTAAGGAGGTTGCAGAGTTTACGACCTATACTGCCAGGGGGGAATCGAGATCTTTTGGCTTCACTTTTGGGGAGCTCTCATGTCATCCATCTCTACAGTGTAAGGGATTTTGGAGGCATAACAGTTTTTTGCTATAGGAAATTAATAAAAACCATTGATATTAAAAAATATTCATATTCAATAATAACTCATTAATTTTCAGGTTTCTCATAGAGCCACCATGCGTTAAAGGAAAATGATTTACTATACACTAATTCAGTCTCATAAACTAACTATCAATTTGGAACTCTGATAAAGGATTAATTTAAAAACTACAACTAATATTTGCCTATCAATGGTTAGCAAGGGTTGACTCAATACTGATATTACTAATTATGACAAAATGGTACACAAATGTCTAATAGGATAAAATGATGAAGTGATGACATTTCAGTGACCCTGAAAGCTGTCACTGAACCTGGTAAAGTACCTGGCAAATCTGAGTGTGCTGCCTGCATTAAGGCCTCTCCTGAAGCACTGAAAAACAGAAACTTCAAGTGCAAGAAGAATTTACAAAACAACACTGCACCTGTTCTTTCCAATTGCACTTGTTGTACTTATTGTGCATGTGTTGAGGATACATGTGTTGATATTATAAGTTCAGTACACTATACAGCCACCTGTATAAGTGCATAGTTGTCATATATGAGCGAATGGGAGCTCTTATTGTAAAGTGACTGCTATGGTTACTCATGAATAGCATGGTGGATGTTTATAAAGTAATGCTTGTATTGTCAAGTAACATATACTAAGATGCACGCAAGACGCTGTTCTTTGAAGTTCTGTCAGTTTTGTTTAGAGGAAAACTGTTCTCCTGCTTCTGTCAACCTCTGGGAGGCTCCTCTGTGTAATGTGTGGTCCAGTGTTACCTTGTTGGTTGTGTCACCACTAGAAAATCAGTTAGTGAGTCAGCTCACTAATGCACTGTATTGCAGAGGGAACACATAAATGGGCCAACTGTGAATCCAGTGTTTACACAGGTTTATATATTAAATAAATGCAACTGACATTTTGAAATACATACGTTTAACCTGTCTTTACTTTTTATACAGTTGATCTGGGTTCTCCCCAACAACCGCATTTTGGAAACACAGTCTGTTACCTGGAAGAGAACATTGTACCTGGTAGTTTACTGTAATTTATTAATTACATTTTTTGTCTCCTCCTCTTTAAAACAGTTCATATTGTATTGTACTTTCCAGGATATCAATTGGCTAACCAGTGTCTAATTTTTAGTGATATAATTTACAACATGCATACAGTCATGAACTAAAAGAGTAGCAACAAGTAGAACATAAAGCAAAAGAAGCAGCAAAAGAAAAAGCTAAAATTCAATTCAGAAATTGGAACCGGGGTGGGGTGGGTAAAATTCAGGTTTAAAATTTAGGTTTGAGTATTTGATGTATCGTGATTTTTGTCTAAATAAAAATTTATTAGGAATTTAGATGTTAAAATCATGTCTCTAGACCACTCAGAAAGGGTGGATCCCACTGAGACCCTTCCAGTCAGTCGGTCCCATGGGGTAGTAAAAACGGGTATGTGTGTTTTTATTTCCCTGTGGGGACTGTAAACCTGAATACACACTAATCAAACAGATGTATATGTCTCTGTAGGAAAACAGACAAAGGCGTTCTAGGCCACGTCTTAAAACAAAGGAGCTGTAAACAAGATGGTTGAATGAAAAGATAACCACTGGGACCAACCACATGCTGTGGGGGTGGTTAAGAAAGGAGTATTTCTTAGCAAGTTACATGCAAGACAGATGTGCCTTCAGTCCTATATTTGTGACATGCTAACAACAACCAATAACCTAACTATTAACTGACATGACGACAAAACTCAGGGAATACATTGATTCAAATCAATATAATACACTGGCAATGTTTAACAGTCCTATGCCTAGCTGTGCTGTGCTAGGTAAGGTAAGACTCAGTTACTTTACCAAGTCCATGGAGGGAAAAGATACCCCCTGGTTTGTTGCTTTGTAAAGTCCAGTAAGCTGCAGTTGTCTTTGATGTTCCTTTTGCTTGTAAAATCAGCTCCTTAGGCAGGCTCTCACATCACTACTGAGGTTCAATGCACAGTGCACACCTCTGCTTCAGACAGGCCTCATGCTGCAGGATAGAGAGCCTGTGAGAAGTGATGTTCCTACCCTCGTGGTAGGGTGATGGAAAGAGCGGCAACTCCTGCCCTCTGGAGGAGGGGAGATGAGAAGAGGAAGAGAACAGGAAAAGATCTGGGTTTTGTTGACTTGGTGACACCAGGCTCACATCCCAAACGGTCACCAATGTCAGCAGATTTTTTGGGTCCATACAGATTCAACACCCAGGTGTGAAAAGGTGAAGGACCCTTGAAGATGGAGTTCAATGTCCCTCCTATGTTTATAGAACAACAGATGTCCCATACAGTCATTGGCAGGAACCCATAGGTTGGAGTGCTACTCATTGTTGGTTTTAGTCTCATAATAAAAGCTGCAAAAAACTGTAAAACCTGACTTCTAATAGCTCATTGATTTTGTCATTCAGCACTGCAGCTGTACAGATGACTGTTCATCCAGTGCCTGCATGTGTGGTCAGCTCAGTCTACGATGTTGGTACGACAATGTAAGTTCACACACACACACACATCAGCATCCTTTATATATAACAATATTACTGGTCTTTGTACATTAAAATGTTATCATTATATTTTTTACACTGTGTTACTTGCACTTGCACTCTGAAACATTGTTCCGAATAAAAGTTTGATTTTAATTGAGCTAACTAACACATATTAATTGACTTTGACTTATTGGTTTATTTTCTTTGACTCACTCTGTCCACAGTATTTACAGCTCCAGAATTTCCATTAGCTTTCTTCCAAAATAAAGTTTGAAGGTTTACCTGCTTAATTTATAACTTTGTTTGTTAGAAAACGCCAAAAATCAATTTTTAGGGAGGATTAAGAACTAAACATCTGTCTCTCTGAAAGCAGCAGACAACATGTCTAAACAGAACATCTTTGTTTTTTATCTGATTGCAGCTTATAACATGTTTCACTGTGTGTGTGTGCATGTGTCCGTGCAGGAGGGTCGACTACCACTGGACTTTTGCCAGCGGGAGCCCCCAGTGCTGTTTGAGTGTAACCATGCCTGCTCCTGCTGGAGGACCTGCAGGAACCGAGTGGTCCAAAATGGACAGAGGTAATATATTCCACTTTCTAAGATGTCGCTTGCAGATCTTCATCTAACAGCTCCCTTACTACTGCATTTCCTGCAGCAAAAGCCCAGAGGGCCTTTTATATTGACTCACAAAAATAAAAACCCCTTAGGTCTCCAGGTGGAAAGATTTTTTTATGAAGCAACAGCAGAGGTGTCCAGTTTGCACCAGTAATGACTTAAATCAGCAAATCTAGCTCCAACACAGCTGTACTGTAGGAGCGCAGATCAGAAAATAGTGAGGCTGTCCTCTGTTGGATGAAAGCAGGAGCAGGACCATAGAAGTTGAACAAAACTCCAAACTATAGAAGCTGCTAAGTTATACAGGATCCGGTAAAGAATTGAAAGATGAACACAGACAATAAAAAAAAGGTGTTTTGAGATTGAGGTTAACTTAATGATTAACATTTGAGCAAAGGCCCATTTTTGCTGTTTGTTTGCTGCACTTAACTTCTTTCAACTTCAAAACAAACAAGTGTATGTAAGACCTGTAAATATGATATTATACTGTAGTATTAAGAATATAGGCATTGTTAAAATAGTTGGCAGGTTCAAATAAAGCATTTAAAGTGTGTGTGTGAGTGTGTGCAGCAGACTGACACTGCAGACAGGCTCACAGTAGGCAATCAACTTGGGGGCTGGTAGTACTCCAGCACAGAGATATTGGTTTCTTGTTTACTGTGTGTGCTGGAGTTGATGGTTCCCATCAAGAGAAAATATTGACTGGGTTCATACACATGACATGGCTGTCAGGCAGTGGTTTTATACCAGGCCGGGGAGAAGGGACTCAGATCTCTCTTCCATGAAAAGCACCACCGCTTTTAGTTGCTTTCCTCTCCTGAAACTGTTTTCTTGAATAAGATCAATGTAGTTTTTTGTTTTAATATTCCTCTGAAGCATGTTGCCATTTTCTTGGCTGCTGGATTACATAATTGTCTTGCTGTTTGTTTCAGAGTCCGGCTGCAGCTCTTCAGGACACAGAAAATGGGCTGGGGAGTGAGGACCATGCAGGATATCCCTCAAGGAACATTCATTTGCGAGTGAGGACAGGCTCTCCTGAGAGAAAAAACTGAATTCAGTGTTTTACAGTGTGCAATATCAAACACAAGCTGTGCTCTGAGCTCTTTCAACTCCTAATTTCACAGGTATATCGGAGAGATTATCACCGATGCAGAGGCTGACAAAAGGGAGAATGACTCTTTCCTCTTCACCCTCGACAATAAGGTGAATTTGGGTGTTTTCGCACATCCTTTTTTAACAAACCATCTCAGTACTCTTAAAGTGGACCAACAGAAAAGGGACTCACATTATGAGTTCATTTGCCCCCTTTCCTCGAGTCCCCTCTCTGTTCACACACTATGGTGCCACTGGACATATAGTGTATAGTGCAGCGTTTATGTATATGTGTATATATGTATATATGTGGATGTGTGTGTGTTGTGGACAGATGCTGTTTGATGTGCTCTTTCTTTCATATCTGGAGAAGTGAAGTAATTAGTAGAAGTTCTCAGATGAAACTACTGCTTGTCCACCAGTCAACATATTAATATTAAAAATATTAACTAATTAATATAACATAAAGTAATAGGATTTAATTTACATTAAATCCACTTTGGGGAAATTCATTAAATCAGTCTCAAAAAATATACTAAGTATTATTTGGAACCTTAATTAATCTTTAAGTTAATAACCACAACCAAAATTACCATATCAGTAGTTAGCAAAAGTTGAAGGATTTGGAGTTCTGCAGTGTAGAGGTTGGCAACACTCACTTTTGTACAACATTAAAAAGACCGGCAAAATATTAAGCGTTCAAAAGTATTTATTTGCGGGCCGCCCTGCCAAGACAATGGTGGGGGAAACACTGACCTACATGTGTGAAAATGCTAACAACCAGTAACCTGAGCATATATAGACAGAACAGTGGTCAGGTAATACATTGAATTAAATCAATACATATACTGGCAAAGTTGAAAGTCCAGTGCTTAGCTAAGCTGTGCTATAAAAGGTCATGTAAACTAGGCACAGTTACACTACCAAGTCCAGGGGGTAAAAAGAAGATGCCTTTTGATGTGCTGCTTACAAAGTCCTATTGATGCTGTTAAGGTCGAGTAAACAGCAGCTGTGTGACAATATTTAGCTGGGTGGTACATGACAAAGTAACGTCCAAATGAATGCCAGGACCAGAGGTTCCTCAGCAGAACATTGTGTTATAACGAGATGATTGATGTTATTCACTTCATCTGCCAGTGGTCATAATGTTATGGCTAATCGGTGTATATTCTTCTGGAGTGTATGCGCTCTCATGTTTAGTCAAGAGGTGGAGTTGTCAATACATAATACACCTTCTTTCCTCTGTCAGCAGCATTCTTTATGGTTTTACAGACTATGGTTGATTATATTATTATATTATAATGATAGCTCATTGTTGGTAGTAGTTAGCACTGGTTCCTTAAGCAGTTACTCTAAAATCAAATCTGAGTCGTGAGTCATCAATAGCTATTTGTTCTTTTGAAGTATCTTAAAGATGTTACAACCCTGCCTGTTTATCAATTCATTTTGCCTTGTTATTCCCATTCAGTGAAGTTTAAGGATGTATTAGGTAGAGATAGACCGATATGGTTTTTTCAGGGCCAATACTGATACCGATTATTAGTAGTGAAGGAGGCCAATAACCGATATTTGGAGCCGATATTCATTTGCAGTAAAAGTGAAAATATTGGCGTCAAAATTTTGAATAATACAAACTCCAACACTTCATTTAAATGCCTTTAAGCATATGTTGATTAAACAGCTTTTCAGATTTGCAACATGTTAAAGTTTTTTTTATCTTAGACAATAGACAGCAGCATGTCTTATAAAGTTAAATGAAGACTTAAACAAAGAAATAGCTCCCTAAAGTTTTCTACAGTAAATAAAGAAACATATATCTGCTCTCCGGAGCTTCTCCACCCGACAGAACTTTTTCTCCTCTCCACCGTGTGTGAGCACCGTCAGATTAAAAAAAAAAAAAAAAGGCAGATGCCGATATGCATCAAAATGCTGAATACCTAGTATTAGGTTGCAACAAGCTAAACATAAACACTTTCTGTTATGCCCCCCTGTGGAAGCTGGAAACATTTCAGCAACCAGAAACGATACAGGAGAAAGGAGGAAGAAAATGAGCCCAGGTGAATTTCATTGAAATAATATGATCAAGAACATAATATCATCACTCCTCACTTTTCCCTTTGTGGGCGCTCCCTCAGTCTCTGGCACACACAGTGGGAAACCCAGTTTGACACCCCCCTGCTGTAGGTACAAATTAGGAATGAAATCAGGACAGCTCTGCTCCAGATCAGTTCACTCACTAGAAATGAAAGGATGATTCTGGTTTATTACAACCTGGGACTTATTTTCACAGATTTGTCCATTATTTCTATGAGTAATTGTAATAATGTACTCACCAAATCAAATGTCTGACAAGAAACATGAACAGTCAAACAGTGAGAAAGGTTAGAAACAAACTAAGAGGGTAGCCAAACTTGTGGGGGATAAAATGAAGCTGGACCCAAACTGTTGTTGTAAACATCCATTGCAGTTTACTGACCCACTTTCTGCTTTACCTTTGACCTACTGTACTTACTATAGTTGTGTCTACACTTGTGTCCTGTGCAGTGATTGCATTATTAGCATGTCAGTTATTTCAACTGCCTCACTTTCAGTGTAATCTCTAAATAAATTGAAAACTGTTTGAAGTCAGGGTGGTACAGTGCAGTGGTTGCAGTGGTTAGCGGCATGGTGCAGTGGTCAGCACTGTCACCTCACAGCAAGAAGGTTGCCCGAATCCGACCCCCGAATACTGTGTAGAGTTTGCATGTTCTCTCCGTGCCTCTGTGGGTTCTCTCTGGGTACTCCAGCCTCCTCCCACAGTCCAAAGACATGCAGGTTAATTGGTGACTCTAAATTGCCTATAGGTGTGAATGGTTGTTTGTCTATATGTGCCTCTTGCCCAATGTCAGCTGGGATAGGCTCCAGCCCCCCTGCGACCCTTAATGGATAAGCGGTATAGATAATGAATGAATGAATGAATGAGTGAATCATCTGTGGAAGCTGTCGGTTTGTTTTCAAGCTGTCTGATCATCTGACTGATGGTGTTCAGACTGACTCTTTTTGGTTATCATCTTGTGCAGGTGGGAGATGTGCATTGTATTGATGCAAGACTTTTTGGCAACATCGGCCGCTTCATCAATCATCTTTGTGAGCCTAACCTGCTGGCTGTGAGGGTGTTCACCATGCACCAGGATCTGCGCTTTCCCAGGATAGCCTTCTTCTCTAGCAGGCCCATCAAAGCTGGAGACCAGATAGGGTGAGTGGTGGGAAAACAATCTCAGCTCTGTCTACTGTCTCACTTTTCCTGTTCAGTAAAGAGCTTTCAAATAAATAAAATGTTAGAATAAAGATAATATAATGAACTGGGGTTCTTCCCCAGGTTTGACTATGGTGATCACTACTGGAGAGTGAAGAGCAAGTATTTCAGCTGCCAGTGTGGTTCTCTCAAGTGTCGCCACTCAGCTGCTATCAGGAAGAAACTCACTGATGACCACTGATCTCTCTTTCTGCCTTCACACATTATGTTGCCACACCCTCTCTATTGTCAGAAACAATGCCTTGTGAACCAGACATCACTTTGTTCTGTAAACACCAGTGGTATGATGATGAATAATTAACATTATTCAGATCTGTTATCTGAGAGCACAGGATATAACTTATTAATACACCTATTAAGGTAAAGTTTCTATATGAGGAACACTGCATCTTGCCACCAGCCACAGATACTGTGTGTGAGACAGGGTTGTAGAAGTTATAATCAGGTTAAAAAATCTTAACAGATTATTTTAATCTCTTCCTTTAATACTGCAAAATGTTATATGTGTGAATGAATGAAATGAAGTAACATTTTTGGTAGTCTGATCTCTTCTATGAACTTTTTACTTCATCTCTAATTAGCAATTAAACACAATTCTAAAGCATCTTTTTGTCTTGTTTGTGTTGATGAAGTTGTTGGAGTTGGAGTTGAGGTCAGGGCTGTGGGTTCTCTGTGGGTTCTTCCACACTATACTGAGAAAACCATTTCTTTATGGAGGTGTGTTGGGGACAAACACTAACTGCTGTCACAGTTTGAAGAAAACTATTGTCCAAAATATAATTTTAATTCAATAAATTAAGGAGGCAAATGACGATGGAGCTCACTTAAATATGAAGGCTTCATAAGTGGACCACACCATCAGCTGCAGCAGCATGGGGGGAAATTTAGTTTCTTCGTATTAGATTTTAGTTGTTTATGTCATGTCTCCCCTTTTTTGTTTCAAGTGGACTGATCAGCCACTATATGTCTACCTCACAAACCCATTTTTTTTGAGAAGGAAACCTGTGTCTGCTTGTCCTTTGGCTGCTTGATCCCTAACACTGACCCAGGCCAAAAGTACACACATGAGTACACAACAAGTACAATGACAGGCTGTCCATATATTTTGTGTGGTTTGTGTATTTAAAAGAATATGTCAGAAAATTGTGCAAATGACATACTGGGATTTATAAACATCAGAATTTGTTTGTAATCACTGACACAGGACTAAACTATGGAATGGTCTCCACTGAAACTGGTAAGATAGCAGAGGTGAAAGCCAGATGTGAAATTACAGTCATTCTTATACTTTCAACATTTAACAATTCTTAATTTTACTGAGAACTACTGGAATCACCTGAAGAATCCTACACCAAACAGCAGTCTGCTGGGAAAGGTTGCTGCTAAAATGTTAGGTTGGCAATATATAAATGCACATCCTGCATAATTGCATAATTTTATTATAGCTAATTTCTTCATATTTTTAGTTGAATCAATCAGCCATTGATTCATGAAATGTAGGTAATAGAAACATTTGTTTTAATGGGAATGTTTTAAAATGCTGTACCACAAACTAAATTCCATTCACCTCCATTACATATCATAACTTTAGTCTCTCAAACTGAATCTAACTATCTACATTCAGTCCAAAGACATGCAGGTTAGGTTAACTGGTGACTCTAAATTGCCTGTAGGTGTGAGTGTCGCCCTGCGATAGACTAGTGATCTGTCCATGGTGTACCCCGCCTCTCACCCACTGGCAGCTGAGAGAGGCTCCAGACCCCCCCTTTCCTCTACAATTAAAGGTATTTTTAATTACAACTCATTTAAGAATTTAAGTTTTTAAGTTGATCACTCATTAAAATTAAGTTGTTCCAACTACTTTTTCCGCCTGAATGAAAAGGAATTTTTTTGTGGCATGTACTCAGTTATAGTAATTATGAATACACGTTTTTAAGTTTAAGTTGCTTCAATTATTGTATATCTTAAAGTCATCAACCTAGAGAATGATAGTAATATACATCTACTCCAGAAAACAACTCATTTTATTTGAGCTCCTCTGTCACACAAGCACAAATCCTGGATCTATTCTCTGGCTCAAAACCTGAAGTAATGACTACAGAACAGGGATATACTGGAAGCTTCTATCTACTGAGTACATACTCCACCGGTTCCACCATAGCAAACTTCTCTGTAAAGTGAGTCCACCTCTTGTAGGCAGAAGAAATTGGACCACCACTTCTCTGATGTCAAGGGGTGGGTATCATAAAGACTTTCTGCACATTTGTTGATAATTGTGATCTGAGGATACCCTTATGTATTGAAGGACAAAAACAGTCTTGGTAAAGACATGACAGAGGTTGCTAACCTATGTAATGTTTTAGCAACGTTGTAAAGGTTTCAGATTTACACATTTTGCAGCCCCAGCTCATTTTTTATGGGCCAACTTAACAAAACACTAATTAGAATAGAATGACATAGTATCATTGAATCAACTGTTTTTTAGTGCTTTAGTTTTAGTGTCAGGTAGATACATGTAGGTCTGGGTGATACTGACAGAACCACATAATATGTGAAATATCAATAAGTTGCGTATTATAAAAAAAATTAATCATAACTGAATCTGTGTGCAACAGCTCACCTGTCTGCTGTGCACACCGGCATTTAGGTTAATAAGAATTCAGTGAAATCACAACATCGCATAAAATTTAATAATTAATGATGTTTCCCCTGCTGCCACATGCGTGAATAGCGCAAAGCTCCTCTCCCAGTTTGGAGACACACACATGGATCCTGCTGCTGAGGAGAGGCACTGATTTAACATCGTCGAAGAACAGGACAGCGTCTGAAACCGGATGTTCTAAACCTGCAGTGTGAGAGCTGACAACGCTGTGATACTGAAGGAAATGGTTAAGTTTAACCCTGTACACCAGCTTATATTTCACTTTCAATTCTGTGTATGTTTTACCAATATTTCAGCGCAATTTGATTCAGTCAGTAAAAATATATAGTGTGTTCTTATTTTGAAAGTACCTACGCAGGTTTCTTTATGTATTTCGTGTAACTTGACCCTGGTCTCTCTTTGTCGCTCTCGCTCTCCTCCCTGTTGCTATGGAAACAGGGCCGGTCCAGGTGGAGCCACTGGCTGGCGTCTTCTCGATCACGTGGGGGTCTGTAGATGGGGAGCAGAGGAGAAAGTGGTGACTTTACACGCACATTAACGGCGACTTGATGAAAACAGCCCACCCTGTTGTGATTTCTTTTCGATCAGCGATTTAAGGAAACTGACGGCGGCGTGTTTTTCTCACCTGGACCACGGGGCCGAGGCGGTTCAAAGGACCTTTCAACGACATTCAACGCAGTTGAACTCGCAATGGAAACGACTCTTTAGGAGACGATGTAGTTTGTGGACGTTCTCTGGGGGAAAATCTATCTCGACTCTTCACGGTGACGGTTCTCAGTATTTTCAGTGTCGTAGTCTTTTGTGTTAAACTGACTTCGGCTTTTGGCAGAAGGCGCATCCTGTAGCATGGACTTGTAGCTTTGACGCCAGTATAAATTGCTCTCCCTGAGGACCGGGGCAGCCAGCCATGAAAAATGATGCATCATGGAATCTGATCATCTAAACTTTGAGCAACAATTTCATGTCGGGGAGAGTGACAGCATGGGAGGCAGCAGAGCCGAGGAGATAACAGACTGACGTTGATGAAAAAGAGCATCCCTCTCCGTGTTTTGTTGTGAATGTTTGACTCCTCTGTTCGTGGACGATACACGCACCCAAAAGATCTGGAGGACGGAACGATAGTGTATGTTGTGATGCTTCTTTTCCATTTCTTTTCTGGCGTCAGTTTTGGTTTATCCTGCAAGATCCGTGCTATCCCAGAATGGCTCGCTTTGAAGACGAACTGTCCAGCCGCTATGGAGGCAGCTGTCCCACGGGCCCGGTCAGAGGGGCCAGTCGGCAGCCAGGGCCTCCGGGGGGCCAGAGGATGTACAAGCAGACGATGGCCCAGAGAGCCAGGACCATGGCTATTTACAACCCCATTCCAGTCAAACAGAACTGCCTCACCGTTAACCGCTCTCTGTTCATATTCAGTGAGGATAACATCATACGGAAATATGCCAAAAAGATCACCGAATGGCCATATCCTTACAGTCCAGTCTTTATCTCATACCTCACCGCGCCGAACTCTGCCAGAAAATATGTCCATTTATGGTTCCGTGTTTTTTGGCAGAAGATACATGTATCTAGGAAATATGATACAGTGCCTAAACGAAACGAAAGGATATACCCTTTAATTCTGCTTATAGACAACACGCAGAGAGCCATTTATTGCTGAAATTTAACACTTCCACAGTTGGTTTTTCTGCTGTTTCCACAGGCCACGAGGCTGAAGCCTGTGCCATGATTGGGTGCTCCTCAGTCGATTTTATGTAAAATAAATGTCCTGCCAGATCTTATTTCAAAAAAGGTATGAAATCATTTTCCTTGATGTATGTCAGCTAAGATTGTTGACAAGCAGGGAACCTTAAATAGGCACATTTCAAATGGAGTTTGGCGCCGTTTTTTTATATTTTGCTTCAGATAAAACAGAACTTTAATTGATTAGTAATTACCAAAATGTAATAAGGCTGGACATAATATGTTGCTTGGTGTTTTGACACAGTGTTCCACTTAAGTTCCTAAATTTGCTTTATGCCAAGTCTTCTAGGCTACAACAGGGGCACAGGGTATCTCAGTAATGTAGACTCTCACTTGATAAAGAATTTGTCTTTGAGATTTTAATCCAGGATGATTTCTGTAGTTTGTCTCTTATGGGCAGATGGAGCTTGGTCAGATCAGACATGTGCATTCTGTCTCAGTGTTGAATTCCTGAACTGAGTGTGGTTATAGAGCACATTAAGGCTAGGTTTAAAGTGGATTTATAGACGTTATAACACCATTGTCTTGCTGACATTTGGTTGTGAGGGCTGTAAGACTGCAGGTGGTGCTGTCCAGAGTGCTGAACTCCAAGCAAATAACAGGCTGGCCTCAGCATCAAGGCGGTGGCAATCTGCATGGGTGTGACACCAAAAAAACAAGCCATAGCAATAAAATGCAGCATTTCAAATCAGCTGCTGGTTAATATATAACTGATTTAGCTTGCAGTAAATAATAAAGGAAGTGTAGATGCCACCTGTTGAGTTTTGTGTTTTGAGTTACCAACAAAATAACTTCTCACTGCTGAAGATTCAGATACTATTTAAGGAAAAGTCAGTGGTAAACACCTCATATGTCAATGAGTGTTATGGGTGGTGCAATTAATTCACATTAAGTTGTGTGATAGCCTCCATTACTTAAGTCACTGGTTGGTTACCCCTGGTGCTGAACAAACATTAATCATGCTTTGGTGCCGCATTGTATTACTGAGCCCTTTATCCTGATGTAGAGCAATTGTAGCAACACTACAAGATGATCTATTGTGGCCCTAAGCAGCTGAGTCCATGGGCCAGCTCCCTGTCCTGAGGATGCTGTCCTCCCACAGCTGGAACGGTCCTGAGGGTATGTTGGAGTGGTAGTGCTACTAACACAACAGGAGCATATTGGAGATATCTAATAAACTGTACAAATATATGTATGATTTTTCAAAGTAACCAGAAACTCTACTCTTACTCAGTACTGCAAATGCACTGCATATTGATGAGGATCCCAACAGGCTTATCTGTGACCATGATTAGGTGATTATTGTACTTTTACTGAGGGTATGTGAGCTTGTCTATACGGATCATTAAGGACTGCATGGTAATATAAATACAAGTACAAGTATACAAGTAACTAGTTTGTTAGCACTGGGGTTAAAGGGGCACTGCAACAAACTTATGCATCAATTACTTGTCATGAGAATTATTTCTCAACCTATAATGTTGTCTATGGCTGTGGGGTGGGGTGGGGGGTGGCTCTCCAAAGTCTGAAAAAATAACTCTGGTGATGTCATCAGGGTTATCTCAGTCTGGGCTTGTGGCTTTAAAATGTAACCAGAAACTGGTTTTCCTTATATCCTCTTTAAGTATTGGTGTGTCCCAAATTCATTCTACATTTAAACTGTATACGGAAATCACTATACAGTATAATAATCCTTATTGTGTACTGTAGCAGTTAGTAGTACTGTAGTTGTAGTAGTACAAGAAATCAGCATACGATAACAGGACATTTTACTATGTATGTGTGTGTCACTGGTTGCCAATCAGACTGTGACTTGAATGCTACAGCCACGTTACAGACTAGAAACAAGAAACAAACTCTTGTCTTTAAATTATGAGAAACTGACTTTAAAAGTTGACATTTACCATTGATGCATGAACAAGTACCCACGTAAAATAGAATTGTAGCTGCTTCAAACATTTATGGATGTTATACATGATACTTTTGTAAGAAAGATAAACCAACAAGAACCAAGCAACAAATCAGGTGCAGATGGTTTGTTCCCAGTTGTGGTTTTGAAGAGTTTAAGATCAATTTTTGTTTTCATCTTCCTATATTTTATGTATTGCTTTTATGGTGTGGTTTGTGTTTGCATATGTAGCAAACTGTGAATTTCCTTTCCACAAAAGTTCCTTAATGCTCTTACTCCATTTGAGTACATGATCCTGGCCACCATTATAGCAAACTGCATTGTGCTGGCTTTGGAGCAACACCTACCAGCCTTAGACAAAACACCGATGTCAGAGCGTTTGGTGAGTAGCCACATGCTTTTTATTCTTACTGCACAGTTCTTCATGTCTCATACAGTAGAAGAGACAGTAAAATGCACGGTGATAGTTTGTTCTGTTATTTTTGTTTTGAGACAGTTTGATATGTTACTGAGCATCTTACATGTCTCTCTGTACGTGAAATAATTTGAGAATTGGCTCCAGTTTGCAAAACAGCTCATGGTGGTCTGATTGTTTTCAGCTGTTTCAGAGCTGGTGGTGGCAGGGACAGGATTGTTTTAAGAATGAAATGTCACTCCTGAGGCCCCTAGCTGCCTGCTTTCATTGATCCACCCTCTGAGATGGGCTCAAACCCTGTCTGATGAATATACTACAGAGCTCATGATGATATGAAGTTACAGGACTGTGTCACTTCCTTATAAAATCTTCTATACAGCCTTTCCATCGTACCTTGCTATTCTCTCTAGCTATTATCTAGCCCCAGTACACATTTCAGAGAGCTGTGGCTCTGTGTGTGCCAGTCCTACAAGTAACACTAATTTTTTATCATAGATTAATCTGCCAATTATTTTTACTATAAATCAATGTGAAAATTCAAAAATTTGGAAAAAAAAGCCCATTGCAATTTCTCAGAATACAAGACAATTGTTCAGATTAGTTGTTTTATAGATGAAAAAGACAGGCAATAAGTCATTTAAGATACAAATCCTAACATACCCACTGTACTAATGCAGCAAAATCAGTGAGGAAACACTGACATGCATTTTTTCATGCAGTCAGAGTCAGATTTCAGAACTCAACAGTTTTCAGTACTTCAATACAATCACATCTCACTCAGTACTAAATAGGATCAAGGTTCAATACCCAGCCCCATGTGTAACACCTAATTACCAAAGACAATAGAAATTAGATTTTTTTCCACCTTAGGGCCTGAAGGTGAAAAAAACTTAAACACCCCTAAATTCCCAGAAAAAAATCAAAAGGACATAACTTCAGTATCCTCTATGGTAGTGGTCCCTAAGAGTTCCTTAGGGTGTTAAATAATGTGAGACAGCACTGGAGATAAACATGGGACACTTAGGTTTTACAGAACTATCCACCGTTACACTGAAGCTGTGAAGGAAATTTATCAGGTTGATGACATTAACTGGCTAACATCAGACTTTATTGACACTGCCAGATGAATTTTATAAACTCTTCTCACCATATTCTTCTTTTTTCTAACAGGATGACACAGAGCCCTACTTTATTGGAATATTTTGTTTTGAGGCTGGCATCAAGATCATCGCCCTGGGCTTTGCCTTTCACAAAGGCTCTTACCTACGTAATGGCTGGAATGTAATGGACTTTGTGGTGGTCTTAACAGGGTGAGTAGCACTGGCCTAATGGCTTATACAGCTCCTAAGTGACAGAGCTGATGGGCAGCAATGATTAATGAGCCCCCCGCCCCCCTCCTGTATGGGTGTGTGTTACATTTCTTATTGTCGGTAGAGCTGAGCCATTCTAGATGGCAGGGTGTTTGCTGTTTTCACTGTTTTCTTCATGCCTCAATAAGCAGTCTTAAGGTGGTATTGTCTACCTCAGTCATATACACAGTGCAGAAACAGGCAAAATATTTTTGTGATGCACCATTACCCAGTTAGAAATGATGGAAACCATACAGTTTGTCCCTCAGGTCCAAGTTTTACCTTTTCAGTTACAATTATTTAGAGTTTTCAGTAGCAGTGAACAGAGGCATTGAGTCTTGTTTTACCGTTGTGAAATGGACTGGTTTTTTGTTTTAAAGAATGAGCATGACATGATTAATGACCAGTGCTTCTGAAATTGCTTTATTAGTTTCACATAGTTTTCAGATAAACTATATTCTCATCTGATACATAATGTAAGACAAAGGGAGATTAAAATAGAGGAGAATAAGGCCCATAATCCATATTACACAATGAAGCATATTAATATTTAATGCCAACAAAATATTTGATATGTAAACATTTTAGACAGCACATTTCAGAATTATTTTATTATAGTATTTCAATAATAATATGTGAATTTACTACATTATTCCTAACAAAAATATTATAAATAAACAACACACTCAACCATATACAAATGACATATGTTGATTTTTTTTTTACCTGAGACAGTAAATCCAAACCCTGCAGCAAACAGACATTAGAAATGAGCCTGTTACTTTTATTTCATAAACTTAGAAAATGGGACAAAAAAACTGTAATTGTATTTGCATACAACTGTTTAGTTTTCTTAAAGTTTTACTGCACATTCATGGGATTGAAACTACATTATGAAATTAGCAATGTGTTGTGCCCACATTTTGGCCCCAGTCTAACATCAGCCATTTCTGCTGACTTCAGTGTCCCAATGCTTGAAGCCCCAGAGCTTCAGAGCTGTTGTCTACCCTGAAGCTGGGGATGCAACTAAGAACTGTTCTCATCATCACTTTTTACTTTACTGTAGATAAATTGCTTATTTAGTCAAACTAACATCCAAAAAGATAAACAAATCCTCATTTTAAAATAATTATAACCAACAAATTAATTTTTGACATTTTTGATCAATCATAGTTTCAGCAAGGTGTTAAATTGACATGGCTCTAAAGTGTTTATTTATGATGGGTGTGGACTAATAGAACTGGTGTAACGCTGACTCTGATCCTCTCTGCAGTTTATTGTACTGTTTATATTGTGCATGTCCTACACAATATTGCCATTTAGTTTTTGGTTTATGCTTTAGAAATGCTTGGTAAGCTTAAAAGAATGCTGCTAGACCAGTTATAATCTCTTTTTTCATTATGTCAGCCCTGATTGTCTGCAGAGTAAACAGGGAGGATCCCATGGTATTGGATGAGAGAGCTAGTACGAGAATAATGCTGTTGGTGTGGGGGGATGGAGTGTTGGGGGTTGGTGGGGAGGGGCAGGGTGGGGGTAGTGCTGTTACGCAGCAGAAAGTCCCTGGGTGCTTACTGGTTCCACCAGGGGATGGCCTGGCCTCTCTTACATAATGACACAGAGATTTATTTGGCCCATCTATTGGGGTTTATGTCAGGAACCTCACTGCAATAAACAGAGCCTCTGCCAATTCCCAAAACCCTCATCAACGACCCGGCCCCTCCCACTGGAAGTCACTGAGAGTCACTGAGCCTTTGTTCTCACTGGCTGAAATGAAGGGGAAGCAGTTGGTGGAAATGAAAATAAATGTCATCCACCGGAATGAGTCTGGTTTTCCTGCAGAGATCTGTTTGAGTATGTCTGTGCCTGCATATGCATTCATAGGTGTTTATCCCAGTACCATACAAGTGCTTTTTGTACTATCCTCTTTACTAGAAAGTATTAGTGCCATATACATTTCAAAGCAAACAATAGTACTTTAGATGTTTTGTCCATTCATTTCATTCGTGTGAAAATCTGCATTAAAAAAATGAAATTATCTCAATCAAAATGGGAAACTTGTTTGAGGTTATTTTTGAATGCAGATTTTTCAAAGTGCACTACACTTTTATACACTTGACAACATGAAAAACAATGTGATGGATTACCCACCTTAAAGCGTAAGACTGGTACTATTCCATATTTTTCTTACTGCCAACAAATCCCACCAAAGACCAAATTAACAATAAATACAGTATAATCAACTAAAAATACTGTGTGTGTATCCTGATCCATCTCTCATTCTCACCCATTTCTCTGTGCCACAGAGCCCAGTTTCTGTCCAAAAACTGTTAAAAAAAACACATCAGTGTTTGTAACACATGCTCCTTCATCACCATGTCATTTATTTTGTCTTGCTTCCATGCACATTGTCCTGATGCCCAAAATACTCACTAGAGCACCAAATGTGGATTAATCCACTGCTGAAACTTTTCCCCTGAAATTGTACTATTTCCTCCTGTTTGAACATTTGTTCAAACTGTCAGTGATGAGATAGGATAATTATTTGAAGAGACTTGGCTAGATAACATCTCACTAGAAAGATTTTTAACATTTTGCATGAATATCCCTTTGTTTAAAGAATAAGAACTAAACAGAACAAAATCTGTGTGCATTAGGATTGGGTGCATTACCATTAGTTATAGAAGTGGACAGGTTTAATAGTCTCCTTGAAGAGAAGAAACTTTGTTAAGGGATTTAGGTGAGGCCGAAAACATCCTCTTTATTTTTTGTTGCCTTTTTATCCTGATATACTGTTTTTTGTAATGTGTTCATCTCTAATGACATTTGGTTGACCTAAAGACCTGAGTTGTGTTTTAGGCAAAATCTCTGTGGCATATTTCATTAGTAGTGCCAAAGTTCTTTATTTGCAGTGTATTATTATCTGTAATGAGATTTGTTCTTTTCCCCCCTCCACTCCTGGCAATGTCCCTCTGTTGTCAGTCAGGGACAGTCTTACCCTTCACAAAAATTTCCCAAGTGGTCTCAGCTGCGATTCTGGTGCAAGTGTGGAGTGTGTTAAAGGTAGGCACTCAGATGAGCTTGTACAGCTGATGTTGCTGATGTTGTTTAGTTGCAGTAAGAAGTGAGTCCTCAGATTTGTTCTGCTTATAGATTAATGATGTATTCTCACACATAGATACAAAGTAGTTGGCAGTATATTGCTTCTTAGGAATCTGTAGTCTGGTGGTGTTTTTTTTTTTTTTTTTTTTGAGCATGCAATTTTGCAATTTACATTCTCTGCTCCAACTGGACAGTTGTTTCCTACTGTATTCAGCCAGACACACCAGTACTGTCTGCGATTTGATTCCATAAATTGTTCTTTTATTAATAATTTTATTGAGTCCTGGAATCAGTCTTGCCTCCATTTTGTTAAAACTTCTCTGCACAGTAGAAAACGTTTCTGCCGGAATCAAGTTGATCCTGATTGGCTCTTGCCTGACTGTCACTCACAATGCGTCAGAGGATATTTGCACAATGTTGAGCCTTTCTCAGTTTTCCCCTCTTGTGTATCTAGTATGTACATGACACAGTAAACAAATGTGTAAGTATGTTTGAGCTGTGCTAGTGCATGTGTGTGGATGTACGTGTTTGTGTGTGTCATGCATATATCTATGTTTGAGTTGCTGCTGAGTATATAGGTGAGGATTATTCACAGGTTGTCAGGGCCTGTGTGCAGCGAAGTAAGAGAATCTTCCATCATTCTGTGTGGATTGGAATGGCCTAAGCAGGCATGATTGAATTGGAGCTGAGTAGGCTGACATGATAACCATAATTGAAGGGCCGGATGGTGGTAAGCAAGCATTACAACAGTGGTCTGACAGGTTGAGCCATGTCATCAAGGTAGATACTCTGTCACTCATAGAGCGCATGCAGCTGAGATACACATGAAGTCAGGCCCCCTTAAACATGCATGAACACATGCACACACATGCCAGAAAATCACTTCTCCATGATGATGTTCATTTCCTGCAGGATGTTCTCTGTAGAAACCCATTACAATTAGTCATTAGCAGTGACTCAATTGGACAGGACTTCAAAATATTTGTCAGCTCAGCAACCTGTTGTAATACGACAGCGTTACTGAGGATGATGCCTCAACTGGGTATTTTGCAAATTTAAAACAGGCTATTGCAGCAGCACAAATAATTTTCCCATTTTGGCCCATCACTATAAAACGTATATAGCGGCGACACTGCAGACATAAAGTTGGCGTCTTGGTCATAGCTCAGTTCTCTCTCTCTGACACCGTCAGTTGGTTTTAACTCGTCATATCACTGGTAGTTTCAACTTTAGCTGTGTCTGTTCTCGTGACTAGCATACAGCTCTCACCTTGACATCGGAGCAGAGAGATTCAGAGCGACTCACACTGCCTGCGTTGCGCTGTCACTCTGTCCTCCATTTTCATCAAGTATCTAACTCCATAGTTAGCTTTGTGGTTTGGTCATTTTAAGACAAGATGTGGTTGTAAAGTTTACAGCCTGTTGCTCTGTTGCTCCTGCAGTGCTCAGTGTATGAACTGTGAGGCAGCTTTTTTAAAAAAGTGTAACAACTCATCCACTGACTCTGTGTGAATCAGAGTCTTCCCAACTGATGCATCAAATGGCCGACATTTAGGGAGCCACCCTAAAATTGGCCTTATCTTCACATCTCACTCAGGAATAAGAAGGAAACTAAGTTCAGAAGTAGTAATTTGATTTATATCGAGATTTATATCAATATCAACCGATATGAAAAATCATATAATGATATGATTTTTTCTCATATCGCCCAGCCCTAACTGACACATTAAAAAACAAAAACTCTTTTGTGGCCAGATATTTAACTTTGTTCACCAGCTTGTCTCTGTCTGTCTGCCATTTGATGCTGCAGATAGCGTTTAGTGGCGTTTTTTGTGCTTTGGCTGCTAACTACTTCTGGAAATGGAGATTCAGCCTAACTGTAAAATTACAGGCCCTAAAGAAAACAATGAGCTAACATTAACAGTGATTGAAAAGCAACATAGAGCTGCAGAGTTGTGTGACAGCAACTCCTCTGAGAGGAATATATCAATATCTTGGACACTGCTTATTTACTTTCTTTTCTTGAGTGAATGATAACAGACAGTGACTGTTGCTGAGGCTGCTGTGTTACATGTCTCACATCTGATTCCATGATGTTGGCATGCTGTATAAAATCACACACCAGGATGGCATTAGGCCTTGTTTGGTTCTGTAAACAACAACAACATATTTGAGGGTGGTTTTGTGCAATCTCTTTGTAGAAGGGGCTATTCATTTCCCTCTTGGGGCAGGGCATGCAGGATCTTCACATTTTGCTCTGTAGGCACAGACTTTGGATGAGCACTTTTGCCATTCACAGTCCTCATTTTTCACAGTTCTTAATTGAGCTTCATCCATTCTTAGTTTCAGTTCTCTGATACCCTCTCGTTATTTCTGTGCTCAGAGTTCTGCCTCTTTCTGTCTTTCTTTCTGGCCTGACCATGTTTACTTTTCCCCTTTCCTTTTTACGTTTGCAAAGATATCATTGAAATAGCTCTGTTGTTATAACCTTGATCTCAAACATTTTTCCAAAATGTGGAAATAGTTTTTAGTGTGTTGCATCACAGCGCTAGCATAGACAGCCATCTTCTTGATGGCAAACTGATGGCTAAATGATTATGGAGCAACATTTACTGAGGATGTTTTACATAGGATCTTCTGTCAAAATGCATTGTAGCTTAGCTAGAAACAGACTGACACAACATGACCTTGTCTAAAGCCAATTACAACAAAGGGGGGAAAAAAGCAACAAAATATTCCAAAAATGCAAGCAACATACAGTAGATTACATCAAGTAATCAAACTGGCATTTAAAGGGCTAAAATACTCAAAATGATTAACTGTTAAGAGATTTATGCAGGAAAAAAGCAGAAAATATATTAATCTGTAATGTTTTGTAATGTAATATAACGGTTTTTGGACATTTTTGTCCTCTAATGATGTAAGAGTATGGTAATTTGAATTCCAAAATTTGTCAAGAGAGAGACTTTAGTACAAGCAAATTGTGCCATATACACTTCAAAGCCAAAATGATGGCCAGAATAAGAGGAAAAATTTGCCCAAATGAACAAAAATGTCCATAATGATCCATGAGGGCTAGACCAGAAGAGATTATGAGAAGTGAATGGGAAAATTACTACGCAAACTGTCTGCTGTAAACATCCATCACAGTTCACAAATGGAGTTACATTTTGTGTGCACTTACTGTGGAATGAGGGACTATTACCCACATTTTAGTTTTACCAAATGTGGTTTAGGGTTGGCCAGTTTTTCACCTAATTATTACAGGATGCTGTACAGAATATAGAAACCACCTGGAAAACTTGCACTGCTCTCAATAGGCCTATTGCTGGTGTCAGGGACCAGGAGAGTGGGGTGTAACTTGATAGTAAAATAGTAATAAGAATGATAAGAAGAGGAGGAAAAGGAGAAGGAGGACTACAAAGGTGCTGTTGCTGCATTGTGTTGTCAGTGTGTTCTCAAATTTCAGCATGTTACTTAGTGTGCATGGTGACCGAAACTAAGAAAACAAGGCCCAAGTTGTAACATTGCAATTTCACATTGCAAACACCTATCTATTTTGGTCTACACAAGATCCAAATTTGCACCATTAAAGGTCTGCCATAAAAAAAAATAAGATTCTAATGTTAACACCCTTGTACACAGAAGCAGCTAAACCTAAATAATATATAGTATTGATTAGGAATGGGCATAATTAATCAGTGATCGATTATTGATTGCTAAGAATTGTGTCAATCACATGGAATTTAATATCAGCGAGGTTGTGTAGTGTGTCTTGAAGCAATATAATGATTTTCACTCATGGCAGCAACCAGCAGTAGGCGCAATTAAATGTAAACATGAAGGGAGCAAGGTGGTGTGGGACCATTTCAGGCTAAGAAATAACAAAGCTCACTGTAAACATTGCAAAGGGAGTGATAACTTTTTGTGTGTAAAAGACTCTCAGTTGTGTTTCTGACAAGCATTGTAGCTTTGGTTTGTGAATTTGTCTCTAATTTGATTCTGAGCCTTGGGCACCACTGCCTTTATGAGGCCGCAGATCTTTGTTGTTTTGCTTCCTGTTAGCTCAGTTTTAAAGAGGATTGTTGTTGGACTATAATTTTTTCTTGGAGTAAAGATGTAATTGAGATAAAAACTCTTTACTAGCCTATTTTCTGCCACAGGCATTTTCAGTATAAAAAATAATAATAATCAGTAATTGGTCATTAATTTTCCTGATGATTGACCAAGGAAATTTCTTGAAATTCCCTTCCATATTACTGATGTGAGAGGTATTTCAGGGATCATCTCCATCTCATTCTAACACCATTACCATTTTGAATGTGGCATCAACTGATCCACATATATATCAGGACATAGCCTGAGCCATCTTTCATTAGCTGCTAATCAGATCATGTGGTGGGCTGCAGAAACGGTAAAGCCTGGATTAAAGTTATGTATGCCAGGTCCAACCTCTACCGTGTTCCAATAAGATGTAGGGAGTTGCCAGTAAGAGTGTATATGTGCCTCCCTGTGCTCTCACCCAGATCAATAGTGTATTGAGCTGAATGCAGAGCAAGTAGATTCACTTCAGCACTCCTCTTTATAGCTGCCTGGATCAAAGCAGCTTCTGTTGGATCTCTGCAGTGGCTCATTCCTACATTATAGCCTGCTGTCACCACTGCCACACACAGCTCAGGATAACAAGAGGAATTAAAGCTACAAGAAGTGTTGAACGCACCCATGCGCCCGTGCCCATCAGGGGACCTGCGGCCGTGGGGTCGCCACAGGTTGTACGACGCACTTCCGCAACTGCATGACTGCTGAACACACAACCAGTGAGTCAAAAGTCACTTACTGCGCCCATCAATTGCACATTACCATCATGGACAATGGCAACCACCTGCACAGATAGACCCTAAAAGGGGCTTAAGCCTCTGTCCTTTTGCCCTCAGGCTTGAAGGAGAACAATGATCAATATCACATGTAATTTCCTGTTTCCAGTAGGTGGCAATGGCATAGTGGCAAAATTTGGAGCAGATTGCACAGTGCATATGAGAGTTACAACAACTTCCTTTTTCATGGTGAAGCATCGAAACTTGCCACAGCACGGGCGTCCCACAAAGTCTTCACAATAAAGCACCATTACGATCATTACTGCTTTTCTGACTAGAAATGAGGCAAATTAGATAAACCCACACATTATTTCCTATTGCCTATAGATGGCGCTTTGACTATACCTGAATACAAGCATGTATGATTTCAGGACAGGCCTGTTGTCAAACCTCTGAAATTTGGGGCGGGGCAGATCAAACAATGTATGTTTGAGTTCCTGGTTAATGTTGAAACATCGAAATTTGGAAAATGCCAGTAGTCTTTTCAGACCAATTTTGATGTCGATTAGGTCAACCTGCTAAAAACAGTAATTTAAAGTGTTTAACATGTCATTTCCTGTTTTCAGTAGGTGGCATTGTGACTGCAGCTGAATATTGGCATGTAGATGTGTTCAGGCCATGATCTGTATCAGGCATGTGAAGTTTTGGGCAGATTGAACAGTGCATATGAAAGTTACAACAACTACCTGTTTCATGGCGAAGCATTGAAACTCACCAGAGCACCACAGCATGAGTGTCCCATTACTGCTTGTCTGGCCACATCTGAGGTGAATCAGATCATGCCACTCATTTATTACTAATGATGAACACAATTTATTCTTTTGCAGTTAATCAGCTTAATTGTCTTAAGATTTGCAAGTAATGTGTTTTGATTCATGTATGTATTAATGCATTGTCTTTCTTTAAGTATTAGCACCACCAAGTAATATCTCGTCTTGTACAATGTCTGAAATGATCGTGGTGGAAGGCGAATATGTGATATGCACAAATATTCCAGATTAATAATGTAGAGTTTATTAAGAGATCATATTTCATTCTAACTGAGACAAAGAAGGCGAGAACAGTGAACCATGATTGGCTGAGACCTCCTCACTCCGCCTGTAAACCTGATACTATCCTCAAGAGAATAAAAACTCTGGCTCGCAAAAGACAACGCCTTTGGTTGAAATCAGCTCCAAACTACACAGCCACTCGCATTTTCGATGTTCCTTTGTTCTTTTTCCACCACGTGCTCCGCAAGTAACCTTTTCTTTTATCTATACGCGCAAGTGACTTTCTCTATTTCTTTAAGCCAAGCAACATCAAGTTAAGCCAAAGGAACAAAAGTATCTGAATACTTAGAACTAATTTTTGATGATCCTGTGTTTTTAAGAAACCTGCAAGAAACTATGTTTGCCAAGACAGAAGGTCTGTGAGTAAGCTCAACTAAAGCTGAACTGCTGAGACACCGACAGAATCCATCACCGTGTTAACCAGAGACACGGCCTCCAGGAGAATCCACCTGGATCCTGTGTTTACATAGTTACCACCACAACCTCAACCACCTGGATTCCAGCCAAATCTGCAGCTGCCACAACTCATGAACAACTCATCAACTGTATGAATGTGTGTGAATGGGGTGAATGTGATCTGTAGTGTAAAGCGCTTTGAGTGGTCGGAAAGACTAGAAAAGCACTATATAAGTACAGTCCATTTACCATTTCCCATTAATATCCGCAATTTCCGTCCCAAACTGGACGGTAGTGCCCCATTCAACAAGTGTAAATTGGATTTTCCAACGATTATTTTGTGCATTTATGCAGCAGTCTCTATAATGCCACATGACATTATAATTAGTTCTAAGACCATAAACCCAAAAGAAAAAATAAACTAAATTATTATTATTATTATTATTATTATTAACTTTTATTCATTTTTCAACAGAAAAACTATGTACCAGTGTTTGGAGTCTATCCATGTACAAACAAAAGCAAACAAAAGAAAAATTACGTCTGTAGTGCACACAGGCAGAAATATATGCATTTATATCTATGTGTTCAGTTCAGTTCCTCCCACTTATTCTGGAATCGGGCTGTGGTGGTAACAGGCTAAGCAGGGCCTTCCAGACGTCCCTCTCCCCAGCAATGTTATCCAGCTCTTCCTGGGGGATTCCAAGGCGTTTCCAGGCCAGAAGAGATATGTAGTCTCTCCAGTGTGTCCTGGGTCTACCCCGGGGTCTCCTCCCAGTTGGGGAGATCTCCAAAGAGATCTCTCCAAAGAGATTCTACCAGGAGGCATCCTAACCGGATCCCTGAACCACCTCAACTGGCTCCTTTCGATGTGAAGGGGTGGGGGCTCTATTCCGAGCACCCTCCGGACGTCCAGGCTTCTCATCCTATCTCTAAGGCTGAGCCCAGACATATTTATGTGTCCACTCGTTTTTTTCACTTGGGCCATTCTGCACCATAGTTTCTGACCAGGATAAGGCAGAGAGCTACATCATGCACACACTGCACTTCCATGACACAAAACTGTTCAAAATATGGTCACCACTATCTCCAAAACCTCTATATTCGAAATCTCTAAAAACTCCCCCAGTTTCCCCCGGGTCGTTATCACGGCAGAGTCCCGTAGGAGAGCCGCATCTTGGCGGCCTTCCTTTGCAAGTGTTTTATTGCGCACACTACGGCATACTCCAAGTGCTGTTTGGTGTCTGTTTTCTGTGATCACTGTAGTCTCAAATGTACTGTGGAGTGGCACAACCTAAGCATCAGGCATACTGATATGATTATGAGAAGAGACAGTTTGTGTATTTGCTGTTGTTGTGTAAAAGCCTTGTGATCAACACAGGATCCTGGCTCTCTCCCAGTAGCATCCACACCTTCCCCTGAACCAACACCAAGGACTGCTGGCTCTCTGTGTTTGGCAAACAGGCTCACAGTGCCAGTGGTATGTGATACAGCACAGTGTTAAAGACCCTTTATATAGTGAGAGGCAGGAAACCAGCAGAGTAAACACAGGATAGCTGGATCCTAATGAAAGAACAGTAAACCAGTAGGGATATATTCCATTGTTTAAATCAATATTGTTATATTTGTTCCTTTCCTAAAAATTAAACATCCCAAAATGACTTCAGATATCTGGTATTTTATGAAAGGAGACCTTAGATGTGATGCATTCATATTTAATTTGAATTTATATTCCAGTACTCCATTTATACATTTTGCACTCTGTGAAGTAGGTGTCCATTTTAACCTACAAGAAGAATATGCTTGTTTACAACATGATATCCGAAGGCATAGTGACTTCAATCTTAATGTTTGTCTGACAATATTTCAGGTGAATCATTCCTGAAATCCTGAATACAGGCATGTAGATGTGTTCAGGACAGGCTCTTCGCGAGTGATCGAAATTTCAGGTGCCGCCACGGCCACACCTGATGATGTCAAAACAATCTTCTGATAACTTTTAATCACAAAGGTCTGGCTAAGTTTGAGGTGGATTTGACAAAATCTCAAGGAGGAGTTCATTCAAATACAACATGTTGAAAAATTAGCAAAATTTGCATATTAAAATGGCCAGCTTCCTGTAGGTTTGAGGCTATGATGTCAAGTGACTTTTTTGTGCATCTCCGCATGTTACATATGTGTACCAAATTTCGTCCACCTAGGACAAAATAAGCCCAATGGCAAAGGGTTTTTGAAAAATTCTGGGGGTCAAAACAATATTTTGATAACTTTTAATAACAAACTCAGTACTGAGTGTTGTGACCAAGTTTGAGGTTGATACAATGAAATCTGTAGGAGGAGTTCGATCAAATACATAGAACATGGCTGTTGTCTGACCTAGTACTGAGTAATAATGCAAAGAGAGAGAGAATAGAAAGAGTACATTGCAAATGCAAATTCCACACAGAGATGTATAGTGACAATGATGGTGATAAAGAATGAATAAGACTAATAAGACTAATTAAAGCTGCCCCCGCACCCTGCGCCCGTTGGGGGACATCGTACAACGTGCTTTCACAACCGCATGACTGCTGGACACAGAACAGGGCGTCATGACTGCAGCTGAATATTGTCATGTAGATGTGTTCAGGCCATGAGTTACAACAACTTCCTGTTTCATGGCGGAGCATTGAAACTCACCAGGGCACCACAGTAAGGGCGTCCCATGAAGACCCACAGTCTTCATATAGCACCTTTGTGATATTAGTACTTGTCTGGCCACATTTGAGGTCCACGTAGATGAAACACATCATTTCATAGTTGTGTTCAGGATAGGCCGGTTGTTAAACCTCTGAAATCTTGGGCAGATTGGACAAAGTATGTTTTAGTTGCATCAACTTCCTGCTTCATGATGAGACATCAAAATTTGACATGCTGCCACGGCCATGCCCATCGACATCAGGTAAAGCTTTTCATAACTTTGAATCATATAGGTCTTCAGATTAAAGTGATTGAGTTTGAGGTTGAAAAACTCGAGGTGAAGTTCGATCAAATATAACATCCCCAAATGGCAAAAAATAAGTAAAATTTGTGTATTAAAATCAAAATGGCCGACTTCCTCATGGTTTTATATCAGCAGCAAATGTCATAGACTGGCCAACAATTGGGCTGACCCAATGAGACAACAAAATCATACAGTATTTACTGGATATACATCACCCTATGTATTTTCAGATAACCTGTTTTTAACTAGTATTGTCCGTAGGGTGTTCAGGCTCCAGAGGGCTGCTCCAGTGATGTAGAGAGGATTATCAGAATCTAGACTGTGGACATTGTGAGATGGGTCTGTGGTCAGGCCTAATGCACACAGCTGCCATAAATGTCTTGGAGAAGCCAGACTGTGGCATTCGTACAGTGAGCTCCTCTATAATCAGCCTCTCTTTTAAGAGAAAGGCTGGAACAAATAAATTAATAATTGATAAGGTTTCACTGTGGATGAATTAGCCCAGTTACAGAGTGCATTTTTCCTCTTTGATAACCTCTACAGTATACTTTACCTTGAGGTATATTATACATTCTACTATAAATGCAGTGTTGTAAAATGTCCAGTGTTGATTGTATTGAATAGTGAACAACATTAATTCTCACCTGCCAAAAAAAGCATTTCTTGTAACACTCAGGTTTTTCAGTCAGACAACTCAGGCATGGTCACTGCTGTAACTGTTACTGTCCTTGATGGTTTTTCTCTGACTTTTCACTATGAATCCCCCCTCCCAGGATGTGTGAGTAGAAAAAAACGCATCAAAGGCAGAGGAGAATTAGGTGTTAGCCTGCGATGAAGGCCTCAGGCCGTGGAGACCAGGGGAGATGATACAGCTAGCAGAATGGGAGAGGGAAGATATGTGTAGAAGAAATGAAGGTAATGTGATGGGGTTACACTAAAAATTAGTAGTTCCCAGAGTGCAGCAGGATATAGAGGAAGAATGTGAGATGGTTTGCACCCTTTAAAAGCCTCCCTGATAGTGGGCCTAATGTTGTCAGTGCTGAATTCACTTACTGTTGTATGTACTCAAGTGTCTGAACACAGTGATGTGTTGACTTACTCTACTTGAACAGTGATGTGTCCGCATAGGGTGTTTTTGGGTTGTCCGTCCCATTCTCATGAACACAATATCACTGTAATGTCACGATGGAATTCCTTGAAATTTGTCACTAACCTTTATTTGGACTGATGGATGAACTGATCAGATTTTGTTGATCAAATGTCAGAGTTCACAGTCACTGTAACCTCACAAACTGCATGACTGCATGAAACATGTTTTTTGGCCATAACTTTAGAATTCACACACAAATTAACCCTTTAATGCATGAAATATGAAATCTTCAGTCAGGATAGTGTTTTTATTCTTCTTTCAACATGAAAAAAATATTTGAACTGAAAACACAATTTTTGTTTTTCACATGTCCCCTCGGGTGGACTGCATGCATTGGGGTTTTCAATTGAGGAGCTATGTGTTTAACAAACCAATCAATAAAATTATATATTATGTTAGAATTATGAAATAATTTGAATTTCTAAAAATGCTAAACTAATGTGTTCATATATTTTAATACTATTCAGTACAATGTAAAAACACTGAACCTTGCTCCTGACACCTTAGATTCTCAGCATCCTCAGCTCCACTGTCATTACTGCTAGTATTTGTCAATACTTGTTCTGGCAGCCATTCATCATCACTTCCATTAGCATCATCCTCATTTGACTCAGGTGGTATTTGCTCTACTGTCCTTTGGAACTAATCTGCATATCATTTTGTTTTTGTTACAAAAACTGTAAGTTACATTCCAATAACTTAAAGCAGTTGATTCACAGCCAAAACAGATACTGCAGATAAAGTATTTTCAAGAACAAGTCGCAGTACTAGTATGAAGTGAAGGTGAAATATAGTCAGTGATGCATGATGTCCAATCTTGTGGCCAGATGATTGATCATAATTTCCTCCTAATATAAAATCAATATTTGGAAATTTTAATAATACTATTACTTCTGAGATGTTACTTGATGTTACCTTTTTTACCATCAAAACCCATGTATATACAACAAAACAGCTTTTTAATAGCTATTCGCTGTAGTGACCACTATGCGTGAAAATAGTGGTTTTGATGGTAAAACCACTGGATTAGAGGCATACAACCACAAGGAGTCCATTTTTTTCTATGTGTTTTCTGTGCGACAAAAGTGACTGAGATAGTACTGATGATTGCATATATTGTTGAATATGTGATTGCTCTCAACTTTAACAGGCGATGGACTACAGTCTTGACACAAAGGCTGGCTTACTTCAACCCCCTTAAAGTGCATGCAGGCCACTATTATGTTCACCCTAAAGATTTTAGACTGCTGTCTTAGAGAGATGTCTGTGTAGGTTGTCAGTCATCCAGATCATGGTAGTCTTAAGAGCTAGAGTTGAAGGCAACTGGACTTCTTTTAGTTTGTTGAAAACATTTCAACTCTCAGCTGAAAGGCTTCATCAGTTCTAAAAGTAGGTTGGGAAGGCCCAGGTATTTAACCCTTGGTGGGGTTGTCACCTTGGAGGTGGTCCTTGGAGTCACTGACCCACCCTGTCATAATGAGAGTCATTAGGATCACATGGGTTGAGTTGTGAATAAGTTGTTTGGGTATGGATCCCAGGACTATTTTATAAGTGGCTGATAGTTGGTGTCATAAGCCACCACCTCTGTTTAACTATGGTCGTTCCAGATGCACATAGATGGCCTCCTTCACTCCTCTCTCAAACTATCTGTCCTCTAAACAGAGGTGAAATATAACACCATTTCTATATCACATAATGTATTTGGAGCTCCCTCCATCCCTCTGGACACTATAATGGTAACCGCTAAGGTGTTCTGAAATAGTAGACGGAACGTGCACTTTTATGACAAGAATCCTGTCAAGTCACTGGTTTAGCAGCTGTGTGTCTTCTATCTTTTGAGATGATGAAGCCATATGATCATTTCTGTGTTCCCTTGTTTCTGGGAAAGGAGGAAACTGCTGCCACTCAGCACAACCAGCCTCTACCTGTTTCAGCTTGTCACACCCATTGCCAGGAAAGAGATGAGGTGGAGGAGACAGAGGCAGACAGACAATCTCTGCGCTGATGTGTTTTCTTTTTCAGACTGATGTGTCTGAGACTGTCGATCAATTTCCTGGGAGGTGTCCCAAGCCCCTCGCTCCATCACCACAGTTACCGCCACCTCCTCCAGGGAGCTGATTGATCTGAGAGCTGGTTGTCAGTGTGGGTTGGGACCCCCGCAGGCAGCCAGACACTGCTGTCTCCACTCAGCTACAGTCCATGTATCTCTGCATGCTACTTTGCTTACACTTTCATCTGCAAGGGAAGTCAGCCAGAGAGCATGCTGGAAGAATCAGCTTGTGGCTACAAAGCCTGAATAATTGTGTATATATATATACAGGAGTATCAAATGAACCAATTTTGCAGGTCTTGAATTGGCTCTCACCAGAATTGGTTATTTTGCCCAATTCAGCCATGTTATCTTTGTCTAGGTGCTAGACAGTGAGGAGCGTAGTTTATTGATCATGGTCTGTCGTTATGTTAAGCTGATGTCCATTACATGAATGCTGGCTTTGGCCTCAGGCTCTGACTAAACTCTAAGCATTGATTTGTACTTAATGCCCATCTCAGAGATGGTCCAGTCACATTTTATTGCACTAGCACAATCTTAACAGCAGGGAACATTTTTCATATTGTGGCTCTGTGTGTTTCAACAGCTGGAGGATGACACCAGAGATTCCCATCTATAGCTGAATGCATCAGTGGTACTTCAGTGTCAATCAAAAAGAGCATTATTTCTTCTGTACGTTGTTGTTAGGCATCCGTCAGTCTTTAGCTCATCAGATGGGACCTGCCTAATATTGTGTAGGTCCCTCTTGTCCTGCCAAAACAGCTCTGACCTGTCGGGCATTGATACAGCACCTCTGTGGGTGTCTGGTACCAGGACATTGATGGGTTACAGGGTGGGACCTCCATGGATCTGGATTGTGCTGGTGCATCCCACAGATGCTGGATCAGATTTGGATCTGGGATCTCTTTCCTGTGTTCCTTGAGAGATTTCTGAGCAGTTTCTGTGGTGTAGGGGGAGCATTATCCTGCTGAGGGAGGCCCCTGTTATTGTGGAGTGTTGTTACAACTGGGGGGTGAGGGTGTGATAAATGAAGGACTCAAGGTTTCCCAGCAGAACATTGTATTGTAACAAGATGGTCAATGTTATTCACTTCACCTGTCGGTGGTTTTAATGTTGTGGCTGATCGGTGTATACATACAGCACACACACACACACTACATACAAATATGTTTATGTTAAGAAACGCACACGTCTGTAGTCTCTCTCTGAGTCAGTGCTTGTCTCCTGGCTGTTTGTCTCTAATGAGATCAGTGGATCCTCCTTTGTTTCTATGGCGACACCATTTGTCTCCACTGTGGCTCATCTCTCCCTCCCTTCTTCTCTTTCCCTCTCTCACTCTCTCTTTCTGTCTCATCATCTGTTGGCTTCATATCCTTCATATCCTCCTTGCTCTCCTCTCATCTTCTCACCATGATGTCTGCTTTTCCACCTCTCTGTCTGATTCACAGTGTTTTTACTGCCATGATCAAGCTGCTATACATCTCCATCGGGAACAAGTATGACCTGTGTTTTACAGTAGTAAACAGTAGTAACAGTAGTAAAGACATGGATGGAAAAGTAACACTGTAACTGTGTGAACAGTGTGAACTGTGACATGCATGAATGCTGGAGAACAGGTCGCAACATCAGGGGTGGCCCACAAGAGCTGATGAGTGGTGGGGGAAAGTAAATATATTTACACAAGTCATGTAGGCTACTCAAAAACAGTTTGGAGAGATTTCTACTTTACTTGAGTATTTCTTGAGTATTAGACTTAAGCAATATTAATCAAGAAGGTGTGCTTTAACGTCATTTGAGCACGACAGTGATGCGGTCAGCGCCAAGGTCTGCAAGCATCACTGAAGCACACCCTCGAGTGTAATATTGCGAAAATCTGTTCATGTTGAGGAGCAATTTGCTCTCAAAATTAAAAGGTTTTTGCAAGTGTTTTTGCCGTTTCCATGGAAATACATGGGGTCTGACTAATAATCCAGTTATTAGTCAGACCCCATCAGTCACAATCAGTCACGTCAGTGGACCCCTATGTGTAATGGAACCGAGTTTACCACTACAGCAAATAATCAGAGCCTTAGTAACGACCTAGCAACAGAAATGATTTTCTAGTCCCAGATGAGTGAACTCTGAGCTGACGTTAATGCTTTATCAAGGTCTCAGACTTTACCAAACTAAACCAACAGCCTACTGCACAAATAAATGTTACTTCTATCAACCACGTTATAACAAAGATGCTGCATTTTTTACTCACACAGATGTAGATTCTGCAACCACAAACTTTTTCATGAATTTTAAGTTATAGCACCATGTCACAGATACAGCTGATGGAGAAAGCTGAGGCGCTTGTGTCAAGGTCCGCAAGCATCACTGAAGTGCTCATATGACATTAAAGCACACACTCAAGTGTAATATTGCGATTACCAACAAAGTAAAATGTATGGTGGAGTAATATTTTAGTGATGAGTAAGGCGTGCTGTCATGCTGATTTGAGCATGTTCTAAATGTCTTGTGGACCAATCAGATTGCTCAGAACTACTTGTTGTATGTAATACTTCTACTCCACTATATTTCAGAGTTAAACTTTTTAATTCATAACATTTATACGGCAACTACAGTATATTAGATTAGGATTTATGGGAATTAACATTTATATTAAGAATAATTATGTATATGTGATGAAACGTACAATATTAAACAACATTACTACATGATGTACTAGATTTAGTCTACATGGTAACCATAAAACACACACAGAGTGACAGAACAGCACTAAAAACCAGACAAATGGGACACATAACGCAAAGTTACACACAGCATGACACACTGTCAGCAACAAGTGTATGTTAAACAAATTAAAAGCAGGTGTATTTGTATACAAAGCAAAAACAAAAGTAGAATTGGTTGTTATAGAGTTGAGTGGCTTACTCATGTTTCTTCTTCATGTGAATAAAACATGAGTAGGCCACAAAAATGTAGCTTGAGACGTTCTTAGGTTGAGGTAGGGCAGATAAAGTAAGATAAGTTTTATATAATAAAGTCCACGTATTTCATGTAGTTGGAGCCTAATCATCATAAACAGCCTAAGGCCCGTTGCATTGGCTTTAGGCTGTTTTGGTTTTGTGGGGCCCTTAATTACTCCTTAATTACCACAGTTTTAGTGCAGTGCAAAGGGAAATGCATCTCATCTACATCTCCTTCTTTAGTCTTTCTCTTTCTGTCTGCTTTGGTATCTTCATTATTATTATTGTTTATTTTTTATCATTTGTTACTATTGTTGTTGTTGTTTTACCTAGTTCTATCTCTTAGTTCTGATTGAACTTGCCCTTCACACCCTCCACTTAGTTTCCCTCATTATTCCTCTTTTTTACCTTCTCCCTTCTTTACTCTACCTTTCATTCTCTCTCTCTCTCTGCCTAATGACAGTTCAATGAGGGGAGATCAAATAAAAGTGAATAAGGGCCTGTATCCACAGGCAGCTGTTTTTGCAGTTTTGCAATTTTCTATACAAAGCCTATGAAGTTCAAAATATAAAAAATAATAATAATAATAAAGCCTATGAAGCTCAGCATGTTCTCTGTGCAAAAAGTAAATGCACAATGTTTTTTTTCTTCTGCACGCATGGGACTTTCACCTGAAAATTCATATGTGCTAGAAGATGGTTTTTGTAACCATTGCAAAAACAGCTACTCGTGGACACGGGCCCTAACAAAATGTATTGTGTTAAGATTCCATTAATGAGAAGCATCTCTAAGTGTAGGCCCATATGAAGATAGGTTAAAAAAATATTAAAATACTTTGCCATCTCCAGAGGCTTCATTCAATGTCTTCCATATTTTCTTGCTATTATTTCTTGCTTTACTGGTATTCTGTTTATAATATTCTCTTATAATGTTCTTATTCAATTTAGTAACCTTGTTCCTTAATTTACAGCATAGCTCCCTATTGTAGAGGCAACCGGATTGATTTACAACTTTGGCTAAACCAGCTGAAGACCTTGTGGCCAATCAGCTAGTTACCTGTTGACTTCTGGGCTTAATCACCAGTTTATCATACTCCAGCTTGTAGAGTCACCCTCTCAGCTGGGGCATCAAGTCACTTCTTCTCTTTTTGTCTGAGTGTGTGTCATGATTTGGGGGCAAGGACCCAAATGCAGACAGTTTGGGGAGTTAGAGACTAAGAAACAAAAGTGATGCGGCAGGTGGGCTGTGACAAGAAGGCCCCATTGATATTAGTATTCAGCTTTCTTGATGCAAAGAGGATGGATTGTCTGCACTTAAACACAATAGTTTGACAATAATTTACCTTTGTCTGGCCTTCGACTGATGTTGACAGATCTTGAACTCAAGACCAGGATCTGGATCTATGTTTAGAGCTGATTTACTTGACTTCAAGAGCTTCCACTCATCCATAATCACTGTATAAATGAGTAGGATTGTCCTCAGTGATCACTGCCTCATCCATAGAAATACTAGACAATAACAGAATCAATTTGGAAACACCTGAAAAGGTGAGAAGCAGAGCAAGCAAATGAGTGTGATGTGTGAATTGTAGGTCGAAAGACAGACCAGCATAATTGCAAAGATATTTAGCAAATGGCATCATGTGATTGTTTGGTTTGAGGAAAATGGGCACCAATGGTCACGTATGGAGAGAGAGCAGAGGTGATGGAGAGAAATAGATCTGGTAAATACAATCAATTTGAACCCACAGAGGAATAAGGCAGAACGTGAGGGCAGATATCTTCCTTATTAAACTTTCACAAAATCTTCATTAACATATTCAGGGGGATAAAAGAAAAGTGCAGTCAGAACAAAGCAACAGATGCACTGTTAATCTGATTTGTCACCGAATATGAACCCTAGAGCCTCCTCTCTTTGCCTTCATGCTGCTCTGGCATGATATTTTCTTGGCCTCAAGCCAAGTCCAAGTATAGTGCTGTCATGAATATTCAATTGAATATGAATTTTCGGGGTCAGTCAGAACAGAGAAAGCAGCACTAAGTTTGCTCTGCTGAAATCAAAACACTACATCAAGCTGGATGGACTTTTTGCTGGTTGTAAATAAAAATTTGGTTTGCTACAACAGAATGTATAGCTGTGTGTGCATATACATACATGTCTTGTATTGCAGATGTTCATGTCTGAATGCCTTGTGTCTGCTTTTGAACATCAGTGTGTTTTTATGCACCTGAACCTTCCGGTTGGACTCATGCAGTATGATGCTAGCTGAGTGTGTGAAGTGATGTTCTGTTCCACAGCTACAGTGAGGCTGTTGTCTATTTCAGACTGGCACTGAATGCAGAGCCAACTAGGTTTGTATTTGTCTGCCATGTCATGTTTTCCTACACAGTCATAATTGCAGTCAGTGAAGCTCCCCTGGAATGCAAATAATGGAGTTTTAATTCATGTTGAGTGAGCTGTTGGACAAACTAAGGCCCATTACAAACCATCTTTAATGGAGGGTGAGGGAAGGGTGGTGTATTAGACACTGCTGGTAGTGATGCAGCTCAGCAACCAAGAGCAAAGTTTTCACAAACACAGAAAGGATTTATCGCTTGAAAATGATTATAGTCATAATATCCACAGGAATCATATCTCATAAAGAATTTTAGCTGGTACGTTTAATATGCCGTCTGGAATTTGATGGTTTACCTATATTGACTGGTATATCTATACTCAAGCACAGTTCACAGATCTGACATGTTCAGTTACGAGTTACCTTAGACAGCAAGGTTTTAAAAACTTTTATGGACAAAACAAAATGAATGTTTTTAAGGTAACTACGATCCACAAGGTGGTGCTTTAAGAACTGGATCTTCTGTCTCATACATGCAGGACTTTGACATGGGAAATATGATGTTTGAAACTGATCACTGTCATGATCCTTTTAACAATGAACTCACAACTTTAAGTGTGTGTTTACTGATCTAAGGAAGACGACAAAGCGTAAACTTTGCCAAGTGCTTTTTATACCTTTTCATGCCTAAACAAAACCAAACAGTGACCAATCAATAAGCTTAACCATGTGTTCCTTATTGTAACCATGGTGATGAAGATCTGGTATGCCACCGCCATAGGGGCGTTATTTCAGGGGATACTCCTATGGATGACATCAGAGGGAAAGGAAAATTTACCTTATACAGTGAGTAGCTGTGGTAACTTCAGTGGATTATGTTCAGTTGTTTTCCCTCTGCTCAGAACCAACTCCATGGCACAGGCGCACACTCATCCTTCTCTAAAATGCTACTTTAGTATTAAAATCTTTTGATGAGACACTGGGATTTATGGAGCGTACCTTGTGCATTTTCTAAATACTAACATCCCCATACCCTGTTTTGCATTTCTTTGTCGGGGGGACCAGCCTACACATCTAGTCACTCCTTGTGTTCCCCAGCACACTACCACTGAAAGCAACACAGGTTGCACCTCATCTACCAGCCCAATCTTTCAGCCACGCAGCATGTGCTGTGGAGAGCAGTTCCCGGAACACTGACCTGCACAGGTATTTAAAATACACACACCTTATATGGAAGGTGACCCCGATGAGGAAAAGAGGAAGTGACAGTAATAATAACCCTGCTACACATAAATGACTGTTTTCAAATATGCAGAGGAGCAGAGTAATAACCACAGAGGTTGCCTGTAGCCTGATTGTTACGCAACTATAATCAGCCCTGCTGATATCCCAGCAGCTGCCACACCAACATACATCATACAGCTGCCTATTAATTCTACTATTGATGACATATTGGGGATGATGTATATTAATAAGGTTGTTTAGCTTTTGTTTATTTTGGATCATGGAATGAACTTTTTCTCTCTCTCAGAGACCTTAGCCTCTGTTACTGCTTTTAAAAGGTATAGAGGAACTCGTGGGATTGGGGAGTGAAACTCACCCAGACCTGTCTGCTGATTCTGCATTCTTCCTGTTTATTATGTATTCAGCCTCTTCTTTGTTGCGCCTGGTGTGTGCCAGTGCATGTAGTCATCAAAACTGCAAAAAAATGTTGCTCATGTTCATTATGTTTGCACCTGAACATTTTGCTTGCATTTTGCCTGCTCTTTGGACAGGGGGCATTTGGCTGAGCTGAACACCTCAATTAGCTGGCTAAAGTCTGTAAAGTTGGTGCACTGTTGGGATAATTCAAACTGCACTGTCCTGTGGCTATAATTGAGCTAATGAGGTTTTTTGTGGATTGAAAAAATAAGATAAAATATAATAATTGCTTAACTTCAAAAGGTGCTGGTAGGAAGATATTGGAGGGAGACAGGCTACCAGTTACCTTGTTTCCAGTTTTTTTTGCAAAGTTAAGCTAATTGGCTGCAGGCTGTAGCTGCAGGCAGAGCGTGCAGGAGAGAGCATCATCAACACACCCACCCACCCGCTGTGATTCTCCAAACAATAACCTGCTCTATCGGCTCACTCAGACATTACACACATTTTACACCCTTGAGCTGCAGGATAAAGTCTGTTTAATGTGCGGTCCGACTGATTCAATTTGCGTTCGCATATACAGCTCCACCCAGCAATGTCTAGGAAATTTCAGGTTTGCACTGCATTTGTGAAAGCAGCGAATTTGTATGCTGCACCCATTTAGAACATTCAGTTTACATTTCTTTTTTTCCCCTCTGTTGGGCCAGAAGATGCAATGAGCCCAGGAACATTGTTCAGTATCATCTATATGACTCAAGTGTCTTAACACAAGAAGGATGCAGGGATTGTCTGAATTACAGACCTGTCCTCGCCATTGTCTGTGTTATCTTACTTTTGATCAGAGAGAAAGGACCATCTAACACCTTGGAAACATGTATAAAAAGACACAGAATAGCCTCCATCTTCAAAGTCTTTTCATATTAGGAAAAATTTGGATTTCTGGGGAATTTTAAGATCAGGACAATGCATGCTGGAAAGTACATGCCAATAAGCTAATGATATTTCAAAATAAGTAGAATTGTGAATTGTAAACAGTTCACTGGAATTTTTTTTGCCAACTGAACTCAAGTGATAAGATAACAAGTTAGAAGCCAAATTTGTAATGAAATGCATAAACTGTGTAATGAATTAAAGATTTAGATTTTAAGCAATTGTTACACTTGATATGCCTCACTATATTTTTTGTATATAAGCTGTTACACTGAATGACATTAGTGACTGCTTTCAGCCTGTCAGACCTTCATCAGAGTACACACAACTCAACAACTAGATAATATGCATTTCCTGCAGAAAATGCGTGTGAATGCTTCCAGCATCCACACTATTGCTCTTCAAATCTTTATTCATATTAGTAATAATATTTTTTAAAAAAAAGCTATGCAGTGCTACAATGAATTGTAGTGGTAGTAAAATTGTAAAATTGTATACATAGCAAAATTGCAAAAAGTATTCATAACAGTATCTATTATTATAATCATTATTGTTATTTCTTTTCTCAGGAGGAGTTTTAATTTTTGTCTGGGTCGGGGCTTGAACATGAGAACCCAGCAGTAAAAGCAATTGTAGTGATAGTAAAATTGCAAAATTGTTATAAATAGCAAAATAGCATAAAAACATAAACAGTTGCAAAAAGCTGAATAAGCAAAACAGTAAAAAGCTTCAAAAGTGAAACATTTTCACAGCAGAATAGTTTCTATGGCAGTGTAACGAAGGGCGCTTCGTTACCAGTGTCTGTCGGCCTTGGCTTGTAAATATTGTATAGTGGGGGAGAGTATGACGATTTTACTTGTACCAAATGACTACAAACATGAACAGCGACATTTTGCACTTTATTATTCACAGAGCGTTGTACAGGATATTTGCATCTTGAGTAGTAAGTGTAGATTGGTTACATGGCATATGTATTGAACATGTCACAATACAGGTGTCGGGTGACCGGCGCTGGGCTCTACCTGGAAGAGAGGGGAGTTCGGTTAGGGTCCGATGGCACGATAAGATGCGTTGTTCATAATTGACGAACGAACATTCAATTAAGTTCTTTGTGGTATTTTGTACATGAAGCTGCTGAGAGTAAAAGTGTCCTAAATATGAATTAAATGTCTATTATAGTGAGAAAAGGTGGTCAATACAAGGAAATTGTTAGGGAAACACTTACCGGTCCGATCTTGTGTCTGCTCCCGTTTTCGGCCGAAAGAAGTCCCCGGCGTACGAACAGGGTAAAGAACGTTCCGGGAGGGACCAAGTGGCGGATTAGGTAGAGGGGATCTGGGTGAATTTGTATGTTAAATATATTGGGTGTAATTGTGTTTTTGGGGTTTATGTTTGTTGGGAGGTGAATGACAGGAGAACACCATTGTAAATATTTTGCTAAAATTAGAAATTATGTCCTGATGGAATAATTTCACTTGGGAGCAGAAATGGAGCATACCTGTCAATGGTATGATGCAAGGTAGACCACCAGGGACACAGTATAAAAGGCGCCAGTTCCATCTAACTATGTTGCTGGTGGCTGACTATTTCAATTGTTCTAGTTGTGTCACTGTGGTTGTTGTAAATAAATTGCACGTCGAAGTCCTTTGAATCCTTGGCTTGTTCATCATCCACTACTGCAAATCCAGCCGCTAAAGGACCATCGTAACAGGCAGAAAGTGCAGTGAAATTTCAGTGTCTGAAGCGGGGATCGAACCAAGAACCTTGGGATTGGGAAAGCTCCCATAGGATCCCATTCGTTTTTTTATTCATAAAAAAAATCATATAAAATCATACAAGCATAGGAACAAAAGGTTTAATACAAGCAGGAATGTCCTGAATGAGCTGGACATTTTGACAAAGGAGCAGGCAGGCAGGCTTCCAACTATAAGGTGGACTCAGCTGTGAGTCAAAACTTCAAAAACAGATCTCCAGGGCGTGGCAGACGTGCAAAGGTGAGGTACTGGTATCTGGGTAGAAGGAGAGACAAAGGTAGCCAGCTAATGGAGAGGGTTTCAAAAAGCTAGGAGTCATGCGCTGGAATACCATGCAGGCAAACGGACGATCTGACGAAGACTGAAGTGAAGGCCCAGGGTATAAATGCAGCAGGTGAGGAAATGAACCAGATTGATGTCAGGAGTGCTTGATTGATTGGAGGGAAACAAACACAGACAGGGGGAGACAAACAGGAGACACAGGGAAGGGAAACACACTGACCACAAGAGGGGAGAGAGGCATACTGCCAAATCCTGACATAATCAAGACTTTGTTGATGCTTGATGCTTGAAAACTTATTTTTGTGTTTTACCTGAAGATGCACACTATTTGAATTTAAATTATTATACACTATTTAAATTCCAAAGATTAACTAGAAGTAGTGTTTTTCCTCTGAAAAATACTGTAGCCACAACTATAATCACCAGCAACACCTGGTGTAAGATTAAATTAATTTAGATTTTATTAAAACTGGGGGCATTATGGTTTCCTCAATGAATACTTTGAAGCTAACTCTTCTCAGAGTCATAACTTTGTCAAATCAGAGACAATCATAGACATGCAAACAGTGCTGGAATCAGTACTAAACAATGAAATTCAGTTCTAGTTTGTTTTTATGTCAGTGGGCCAGTGGAACATGCAATCAACTGGCCCGGAGTCCTATAATAATAATAATAATAATCACCACCCCTTTAGAAAGCAGACCAGTAAAGGAGAAAGGTTGTTACTGTACAGATGCCTGTAATTTTGACTCCATGCTGTTGTGTGTACAGGATCCTGGCCACCGTGGGGGCTGATTTTGATCTGAGAACACTGAGGGCAGTGAGAGTACTGCGGCCGCTCAAACTGGTCTCTGGCATTCCAAGTAAGTTCGCTTCACATCCTAGCACATTTTAATCACAATAAGTGTAACTACTAACACTGATAATATGCAGGACTACCAAAGAGATTCCAGAAACAGAGTTGGAATAAGGATGTAGTCAGTCTTAGCACAGGTGCTGGAAGCAGGAGGAAACTGGTTAATTGAGACATCGTATCTCATTTGTTTGTCCATACATAACCAGAGAGTGAAAACTAACATTTTTTGGTTTTAGAGGAAGTTAATATGCTGGAACTCTTGGTGAACAACAGTCTGGTGCAGTGACTGAGTCTTGTCATCATAGTGAGGTTTCCAAATTTTATACCATCATGTGTGTTCAGAGACCAGAACCAAAACTATCTGGCAACTACGGCCTCCATCAAAAGCTGGAAAAAAAAGATAAATAAAATGACTTGCTCTAGGTTTGATTTCACAGATAAAGAAAGGAAAAAAAATCTGTCTTGCCTTTCTGGGCAAAACAATAAAATTGTCTCCTGTGTTTTAAACAGCATGTTTCTCTTGTCTTGCCTTAGGTCTTCAGGTGGTATTAAAGTCCATTATGAAAGCCATGGTACCTCTGCTGCAGATCGGCCTGCTGCTCTTCTTTGCTATCCTCATGTTTGCCATCATTGGCCTTGACTTCTACATGGGCAAGTTCCATCGCACCTGCTTCAGGAAAGACACAGGTAAGCAAGAGGAGCAGTGAGGATAAAGCACGTTCTTGGTTTTAATCAGGACATAAGTTGATAGAACCTTAAATCATCCCTGTGTGTTGGCTAAGAATATTACGCTGATTGAAGCATTATAGTGACAAAAAACCTGACCCATCCCTGTCAGAAACACTCCACTGCCAAATAACCTTTTCAGGTTTCTATGTCCATACTAATACACATAATTTTGAAAAGGCTTCAGGTCACATTTCTGACATGTTGCGACAAATAAAAGTTTTTATAGGAGGATGCCTCACTTCTATGATGTATTCTATTTAGCCTCAGATTTCTCCAATATATGATATGTGTCAGAAAATTAAACAAGAGGCAGATCTGCTTCACATCTTAAGATACAAAACAACTAGTCTAAAATCTTCAGGTCTTGAACACTCTGAATATATATATATATATATATATATATATATATATATATATATCCATATCGAATCAGACCAGCTGGTTCAGGGACATCAGGGACAGATCCACGTTATGTTATTTGACATAAGTAACAGTTAAAGGGTTAATCTGTGATTCATTACAAATACAGATCAATGACCTGGATGAGTCAAATTGAGTTAGAATTACTAGCTTGTAATCTTTTGTTGGTGAATGCAGAAAAAATAGTTTTCACTCCACATTAATTGTATAATTTGCATTGTCAGATATCAATAAATTATATTAATTAAACTTTGCTTCTGTTATTAACTGAGTATATTTATATAAGTGTGATGTTTTCAAGTTCAAATTTCTTTGTTATAACTCTCAGAACAAATAATCATGAGTTCAGTTGACTAAATGTCCAATGGATTGTTTACTTCATTCATCAAGTTAAGTTATTTAGAAACATTAACTTACTTAACTTACAGGGTTGCTACAGCTTTAGGCAAATAAGATTTAAGACTTTTTTAAGGCCACTCAGAATAAATTTTTAGGCCAACTTTACTACAACAATAATAGGAAAAATAAATATATAAAGGGTGCAACAGCATTAGTTGTTCAGGTTTAAGGACAGTCTTGTCCATATATGTTTTTGAAACATAAAGGGCTGAACAAAGTGGATCAACAACGTATGCAAGATGCGCACAATATTCAAGTTGCTGAACCAATGAAAACAGACAGTCCACATACTGCAGCACTCCTAAATAGTCTGCAGGGACGTCCACCAGCTAGCATGAGGGGGAGCATGGAGCTCAGGGTATCACTTTCCTGGTGGATGTCACAGCAGACCTTGTATGTCACAGCTACAGTGTGTGGACCTCTGTCTGTTTTAGTCTATGAACCAAATGAACTGGATAAAACCAGATAAGAAAAACGGTTGTTTGTCTACATATGTTAGCCCTGTGATGGACTGGTGATCTGTCCAGTGTGTACACTACCTCTAGCCCAGGGTCAGCCGGGATAGGCTTCAGCCCCCCCATGACCCTTATAGATAAGTGGTATAGATAATGAATGAATGAATGAATGGATGAAATAACAAAAACAAGACACCATCCAGTGTCCTCATCTTGAACGTTACAAACAGTATCTGGATCTTGTCCCTTGCACCAGTTAACCCGCCAACAACAACATCCTCTCTCTTACACCTACAGCATAGATCTCAGTTCTGTGGCTTTTGTCTCCAATCCTGCCTAAAATTCCTGTAATCACAGAGCTTTTCTTAGTATCATCTTAGTATGTTTGATTTTGTGATGAGCTGTGCTGTCAAATCAGCGCTTCCTCATGTTGTTGAGGACACACAGCCCAGTTAGCTGAAGTTTGCAGACAGGGGACCTGAAACCTGAAACCTGAGGCCTGAGGCCTGTGCTACAAAGCAGGATTTGCGGTTAGTGAGGTAACAAAAACACAGAGGGCACATCTTATAATCCTATGCAGCATGCAGCATGATAGCAGCAGATAGCCAGGAAGTGCAGATGCAGTCCTTCAGCAGTTGGATACACTCTGCAGAAACACAGACGAACCAACAGCTTGGAAGACAAACCAAGATCTGGGCGTCCAAGGGTTTCTTCAGCAAGAAATGACCACATTCTGATCCACATGTGCAGGGAAAACCACCGAATGACATCACAGCAGCTTCAGCAGCAGTGGTCAAACCAAACTGGTGTCCAGTGTTCCACCCGCATTGTATGTGGCCCACTTTTAGATCATGGCTACAAGGCTGTCAAGAAGCCCCTGATCAATGAGAGACAGAGGTTAGCCCGGCGTCATTGGGCCCAAGCACACAAGAACTGGACAGCCAGGAACTGGAAGAAGATTCTGTGGTCAGATGAGTCCAGTTTACAGCTTTGGGGTGGTTTGGGGATGCATGAGTGCTGCTGGTGTTGGTCATCTCACTGTCTGTGATGGCACATTGGACCCAAGTATTGCGCCATTCTCGAAACCCACATGCTCCCTTCTGTACGTGCACTGTTCCATCAAGGTCAAAACTGGATGTTTCAACAAGATAATGCCCCTCACCACACATCCAGGGCCAGGAGAACTTGGCTGCAGGAGCACTGTATACAGGTCTTAGAGTGGCCAGCTCAATCCCCGGACATGAGCCCCATTGAAAATCTGTGGTGGATTATCAAAAGGTCTGTTTTAAAGTGTAAACCAAAGAATGTAGAAGAATTAAAAGCAGTAATTCAAGAAGAATGGGACAAGATTACCCCTCAACAGTGTGAAAGGCTCGTGGGGAACATGCCAGCCAGGATTAGAGCTCTACTGCGTGCTAATGGCAGGACTACTACATATTCATTTGATGATGTGATGGTTTATTTATTTTTTGTTCAGTTTTGAACACATTCTCTGTTATTTGTTGACTTTGATATCGACAATGTTGAGAACTGACATATTTAAACTGTCAAGAATTTAGTTTTGGTAGTTTTTTTGTAAATGATAAACATAATAAAAGCATCTCATTTGTATATGTTTGTGTCTGTCTAATGCAGCCACACCTTTTGAAACACTAAAAAGATTTTTCCTCATATATTTCATGATAATATTTGAGATTTTTAAAATTAATAAAATAAAATTTTAAGGGTCTCCGAAAACTTTTTTCCACCACTGTAGTTCTACAAATCTTTATTGTGTGAACCAAGTAAAAAACAAGTACCTTTAAATCTGCTAAAAATGTAAAGGAGATTTGTGCTGTTTTAGTGAAGGCTGGTACAGCTGGTTTTATCAGTGTGTCACATGACCAGCTAGAGTGAGGAGAAGTGGCTGTTTTGGAGCTGGAATCAGATTTCTCTACTGTTCCTAAAAGCACAGATTTGTGTCAATATGCACATAAGATGCATCAAAATGAAGCTACAAGCCTCCTGCCTCTCATCATATAAACATCTAAGTCCATTGAAGCTTCATATTTGAGGTGTAAACCTTAATTGATTGGCAAGTCACAGTCCAGCTCTCATTAACTGCCATACAAACTGCAGGCTCACTGTCTCCTTAGCTCCCCACATCTTTAAATTTCCCATTGTGTGTGGAGTGTGGACACATGCTGTATCAGCTAACCAAGCGCTAACAGAAAATACTAAAATTACAGCTAAAAAGCTTTACTCTGAAGTCTGTGTACCAGGGGTATAGTCAAGCCTGAAATTATTAATACCCCTGGCAAATTCTGACTTAAAGTTACTTTTATTCAACCAGCAAGTTTTTTCTTGATTGGAAATGACACAGGCGTCTCCCAGAAGATAATAAGACGATGTACAAGAGGCATCATTGTAGAGAAAATTATTTCTCAGCTTTTATTTGCATTTGAACAAAAAGTGGCATGTCCAAAATTATTACATGTAAATGAACCAAATGGTTTACATGGTAATGTAATCTATTTGTGTCTGAACACTGTGCAACACCAGTAACACCTACTACTGTGGCAACCCTAATGCAGACATTAAGATAAAAGATATGATACATAGATGTTTTAGAAATTAAGCTCTGAACGTTTTATAATTACATAATAATCTAGGATGTAAAATATCTGTCATCTTATCTGACGTTAATGTTTGTATCAGCATTGAAGAGCCAGCATCAGTTGAACTCTAATTGTAAGTCACTGTGGAGCATCATCAGGTCCTTTTTTTGTCAGTGTCTCAATATGAATGTGTGTTTGTGGCCGTAGGCGAGCAGGCAGCAGAGTTCCCCTGTGGCCTGGAGGCTCCGGCAAGGACCTGTGCGAACGGTACCACCTGTAGGGAGTACTGGATTGGACCCAACTTTGGCATCACCAACTTTGACAATATCCTCTTTGCTGTTCTCACCGTTTTCCAGTGCATCACCATGGAGGGATGGGTGGACATCCTGTACAATGTGAGTACACTTACAGGAAACATATCTGGGCCTAAATGTCAATTCTATAACAGCATGTCTGTCTGTTGCTGAGGTTACCAGAGCAGTGGGGTTTAAGATCGTATTATTCAGAGGGTATGTGTATAGCCTCTGAGTCACCACACAATTCTCTGATTAGCTCAGTGTTTCAAATAAGTTGGTGCTGCGCTCAGTGAAGGCTTTTTCCCATGGTCGTAGACACAGTTGGCCAATCAGAGCTCTGTGGGTGGGTTTAAGAATGGTTACATGGGGATTCTCTATACATAGCTAGATGGCTATATCCATTACAAATAGTGATATAAAACTTTCTATAAAAATGATACTAAGTAATAAGTATGAATGAGAATGACACAGCTGTACAGGCTGGAAGTCGACTTTCAGAAATAACAACTCTTAAATTAGCCTACGTTTTTGAACATGAAACATGACTGCTCCTGCCATGTTGAGAGAACAAATACATTGGTATCAGGCCAAGTGAAGGAAGTGAAATAAAATGCATCTCATAATGATTGTGCAGCTCATCATTAACAGAGATATAATAATATTGTTTCTGTACTGACCAGTCACAGTGAGACCACAGTATCTCAAAAAGTTACTGGACTTGTAGCAGCTGAATATTAGTGCCCGAATATGTGGTGCTTGATTACACCAGAGGGTGCTATAGCAAAATTCATATGTGCATTATTATCATTATCAATTTCATTATTCAGTGAGGGTTGGAACACTATTCTTCCCAAACAAAAGACAAAGCATGTAATTCACAAAGTGGACCCAAACCATTCCACCAGAATGCCCCCCACAGCATAACAGAGCCCCCTGATCCACTCACTGTAGGGTTCAAGCATTCAGGCCTATACCATTCTCTCAGTGTATGCCACAGAGGCTCTTGCCCACCTGTCAAGGATATGGTGAAGGAAAACTCATCTGATTATATCACTTTTCTTCACATCTCTGCATTCATCTTTGTGATGAGCGGTTTAGGCACTAACCATAGCCCTACTATAATATCCCTCTCTATAGTTGCTGACACAGTCTGATCACATCGGAATAAAATTTCAGAATCAACTGATTTACAACAACAGAATTAACTCTACCATGCAGTGCACCCACGTGGAAGCATCTGCACTTGTTATGTTTCTCCCATCATCTATTCAGGTGTTACCTTTAATTTGTCACCTGTCTGCAGGTCATATGTTAAGTACACAGCTGAAGATGTTAAAACCAGTCTGAGGAAAGTACGTCACTGTGAATGTACAAGCTAGTTTGTCCTATGCATCGATGCTGAGACACTGTGCTTTTCCTTCTGATTGCTCCTTCCCCTCCCAGCCTTCCTCGGGGGAATGATTAGAGGCAAGAGAGCCTTTGGAGAATGACTCACACACAGCCACAGCTCCCATTAGGACCACAGCACCATCGTTTTATCGCTTGCATGAAACAAATCACAGTTCCCCTGCATTTGCATAACAGGCAGAATTACATCATGCCAGGGAAACAATTATGTAATAGGTTAAATTATTAAACAGTAGTTGTGGGAAAAGAATGTGTATTTAGAGCAGTTAGAGTTTCTAATAGTAGCGCTGAAGGTTGAAAACAGAGGAAGAGAAGAGAGAGGTTGAAAACAATCAATAGTAGTTTTCTTGCTTAGAGCAGTGTTTCCCAACCAGTGTGCCGCGGCACATAAGTGTGCCGTGGAAGATTATCCAAGTTAACCTGATTGGTACTCTAAGCGAGCGGCGTGTAGTGACAGGCAGAACAATTACATGCTCTTCCACTAGAGGCAGTATCACCCTAAATCTGAAAGTACATAGTCATGCTGAGAGTGAGACAACGCTGCGGGGTAGGGGTAGATCAAAAATGCTGCTTTGCTTCTTTGAAGAAAGAGTGAAAGCAGATTGAGCACAATAGGTACTTCAAGTAAATTTTTAAGTATGTATGATTATTGATGATTTCAGCAATAGCCACTCAATATATCCACATTTTTTAATTGCTTCTCCATAGAGTAGTTTCTAATATTTCATCTCCTGATGGCTTTGGTTTGGTCTCCTTTCCACTAAAAGCTGCTGCTGGGGGCCAGGCTGATGAGAGCATGGAGACTGAACTAAACAGTAAAGCTATAGACCTTAAAGCCAAAACAATTATCTTAAAGATGCTAAAACACTGGGGCTGGGTGGAACTGCAGAGCTAATGATAGTTCACTCTGGGTTCATCTGTCACATTCCATGAAATCTTGATAGGAACATCTCATTGTAAACCAAATATCTCTTAAACCTGCTGCTTCTTCACATTAAAAGTGTTAAGCTTTTATGATTAAGTAGCAACAGAAAATGCTGGGTATTTGTCACTACAGTTAGATCTGATGTTTCTACAAAATAAGACATAGTCACTTGCAATATATTTGTCAGGGGATCACATTTAAGTATTAAAGGGAGGGATATTAAAAGCAAAGCCAACTAGCACACCTCCAACATGACACCAAGATAAACCTTTACTGAGCTGTGATGTGTGGAAATGAACTCTATTAATCTAAACCACACAGACGTATATGATAGCTGGGTTGTCAGCAAGTCCTTCTCTGCTGGCCCAAACACTGTCACAATCACTGAATTATATATGTTTTTTCCATTAATACTATATGTATTAAATTGTTTCCAATAGTCCATTCTCTTCATCTCATCTTATTTCCTCTTGGTTACGCTGCTTCCAACACAGTCTGTTTATGTTAGAGTTTTTATCCAATCAGATTTCAGTCCTGTGTTGCCAAGTTAACAGAAATCTGCCTTGGGGCCTTCAGAATCAACAGTGCAGGCCCTGAGAGAGGTCCAGTTGCAGAACTACAAAACACGCCCACTACAGAACACGCCTACTACTATACACAATGCTATGGAGGAGGCAGCTGTCTGCCCTTAAATGTCACTATATTGCTAAAGAAGATGGGCTACCAAGTGAGTGGAAAATATGAGGTGGCTGCTCAGGTGGGATCAATTATATATGCTACACTGATGTCATAAGGCGTATGAAGTGGTCCTTTTGGTCATTTTAAGACCACATGCATTAGTTAACAATGACAACATAGTTGAAGCTAATGTTAGCAAAACTTTGTGACCCCATTACAAGTTACATAGTTAAATGTTAAGGTAAAGATGAAAGATGTGACTTTTGAACAGTTTAACATTGGTATTGTTATACCTGGAAACCTTATGGAAGAGACACACTGCTTATGAAATGTAAATTTTATAATGAAATGTAAATTTCATAAGCAGCAAAAAATGTAAATTTCCCCATTGTGGGACTAATAAAGGATTATCTTATGAAAAAGTATAGGATACATTTTTTGTTAACAAGCAACAGTCATAAGGATTTCTCCAGAACTAGAGGTTATCTGTGGGTCTCAGTTCCAATAGTGAGTCCCTTTCTGTCCCTATGGAGGCTAATGCTAAAAGTCGAGCCTGCCCAGTCATATTTCTCGCACAAGATTAAATTCGCTTTTTATATTTGTCTACAAATAATCAGCAGTTTCAGTGAGTAAAATGCATTTTACCTATATTTTATTGTTTATGTCTTTGTCATTTTATTAGTTAATATTGATGCTTCTGCTGGAGATGATGTGTGTGGAGCAGCTGTGGCTGCAGTGTTTGGAGACCTGTTGAATTGTCTTAATTGGCTGAAGCCACTCCAAGAGATCGGAGTGGAGTAGACTAACTAAAAATGCTTGGTGGTGGAGGTGGTGGTCGTTGGACTGTTGCTTCATTCATATTGGAAAATGAAAGGTATCAGTCAATTTAAGCCTGTATTTAGGAATATTCAGAAATATAGGTCGTAGAATAAATAAAAAGAGAAAGGTGGATTGACCTTAATAAATGGCAGTGGTAGACATACAGTAATACACAATAATAGAAACACAAAAAATCTGATAATTCCAGTTATCTAGACAATCATTTTTAGCTGCATCTTTCTGCATCGGTTTCTGATGTTCTGCTTTGACTGTATTACTGTTTCAGAATTTGAATGCATTTTTTTTAGCCAAGTTGGCATTTTTTGTTAAGCAAACAATGATTTAAGATATTTAATTTCAAAGCAGGTGTGACAGGTAGGTTAGTGTAAACCAAGCAGTCCCTGAACCAAAATAGCCAAAACAGAGTTGGTGATAATTAGTCCATTACTACGAGTGGACTCTTTCAAGTTACCTATTGATATTTGTATAGGAAAAGAAATAGAATAACTAGTTTGCAATTTGAAGTTACATGCTGAACTGTTTCCCGACAATATTTTTGGATTTGACATCTGTAGTTTTGGGCAATACTCCGGGTTGCCAGATATGGTTGGTGAGCATGCTTTATATACAAGGCTTTCTGAAGCTACTCAGAGTCACTACTCCTGGCAGTTGTCCCCTGAGAAATAGTTCCAGTGCTTAACTTCCCCTGAAACCACAAACTCACTCTTGTCTATATCCAAATAACAAACTATAAATTGTGAATGAATCATTCATATTACTCACTGACATAGATTTTAAAATTCCATTAACATCATTCCGTTAACATCATTCCTTCTACCATCTTCACTAAGATTTAAGACCTTTGCTCCATCAGTACAGCGACTGTCGTCATTCACATGATGAATAAACCCCATTAGAGCAAGGCGTTAATCCAGAATTAGAGAGTTAGAGGGGTTCATCTATCATTAGCAAGCTCTTCTTCCTGTCTTCTGGATCACTGACAGACTAGTAATGCTCTCTGACTCTGCAGGCCGAGATCGCTGTTCTAGCTGGATTAGATTGGTGGATACTCTGATTGAATTGTCAAGGGAGGAGTGACGGCTGTCTCATTTCCCACCATTGTGGGAACCAGCTGTGTCCTCTTTATCAGAGTGGCCATCCATCATGGCTGTATGGGCCCTCATCTATCTCTGCCAAAGCTGTGACTCTGATGGAGATAGAGGACAAAATTCAGACTGTCATTTTCTCATAAGGAGACTCCTAAGACCTCTAAGCCATAAACCCTTGTTTCTGACAGGTGCTGTCACCTGTTTATGCTTTGTGCTACCTCTTTAGAGAACCTCTAAATGAATTATCCAAAAAAATCTGAATTTTACATAAAAAATAATACACTGTAATCAGAATGCCAGTGGATCCACATCTGGAGGTGGTCTGGCCGTATTGTGATCAGACAAAAAAAAAAAAAAATCTGCCCACCACGTTGAAACATATGTGAAAAAGCCTTTTAGAGTTTGTAATTTCACTATTATTAGAGACATTCCACTTTTGGCTTCAGTCACAGAGGATAGCCAAACAGAAGACAATTAGAAAGTCTAACAGCTGCTGAACAGTGTGCAGCAGTGTCAGGCATCACTGTTTGTGGTTTTGTCCAAAGAAATGCATTACTTCCTATACACCAGATGAGTCTCTCTGTTAGGTCCCAACTGAAACTGTTCATTTACAGTGTATTCCATGTGTGCATTGTTCTACACAAAAATTGACTTAAGTTAATATAATATTTGAGCAGTCTGCAATAGCATTATTACACTGTCAGGGGAAAATCTGAATGAGTTTTTGCATGAAACAAGGAATGTGGATTTTGTTCCTGTATTAACCAGATGGTTTGTTACTCAAAATCTAACCCAGTCTCAATTGGAAATAGCTTTGGTGTCCTCACCACATTTTTCTTTTTCTGTCACTGGGGTCTTTATCTTCCATTTCTGTGATTTATATCAGTTTTGTGTTGGGCTCAACAATACCCATAATCCTCAGCTGTTTTGCTATGGAGAAGAAGCACATCCACTTTGATGATTTAATATTGCCTATGCCACCAAACTCTTGAAAATATAAATTTCCAATAGCCATTTCCCATGTTACTGTCATAGGCTATCAAACGCCATTTGTTAACAGAGACGGTAGTTTTTGGACAACAGCAGCAGACAACCCACAAAACAGTGGCCATCCTGAACCCCGACCTACCTGCCTTCACACTCATTTGCAGCAAATCTAATAATGGCCACATAAACAGCACAAAAACAGGGTAACACTATTCATGTCCCTCATTTAATCCCTGCAGTCATCACTTTGATTTAGGTTATTTCATTGAAATGAATTTTTCAATACTACACTGCATTTGTCCTCCATTATTTATTTATTCATTCATTCAGTCAGTCTATGCTTTATTGTATGATTTTTTTTCTCAGGTGAGAGGTGATTTAGAGCAGTTGACAGGCCTCTGCACCCCCCTTTTCAAAACAAAAAGTAATAAAATGTGATAACATTTATACTCGTAGAAAGAGAGGCCTTCTCACTGTAGCCTACTTGAGCCTAATAGCCTTGTAGCCTGATATCCTGCTAGCATTTCTATATACTGAAATATACACTGCTCAAAAAATGAAGGGAACACTTAATCATCATAGTATAACACCAAGTAACACCAAACAGGTACAATGGAGAGGCAAAAGCAAGACACCCCCCAAAAGTGAATGGTTTCAACATGTACTGGCCACAGACAGTTGCTCTCTCCTTATCCTTCTTGACTGATTCTTCTCTAGTTTTGCATTCTGCTAGTGTCCTTGTCACTACTGGCAGCATGAGGTGGTACCTGCAGCCCAATCAGGTTGTATAGGTAGTCCAACTCCTTCAGGATGGCACATCCATATGAGCAGTTGCAAGACAGTTTGCTGTGTCTCCCAGCACAGTCTCAAGAGCATGGAGGAGATACCAGGAAAACTGAATAAGGCCATAGAGGGGCATCAACCCAGCAGCAAAACCAGTATCTGCTCTTTTATGCAAGGAGGAGCAGGAGGAGCACTACCAGAACCCTAAAGGCATTATGTATCTGTACATCTGATGCCACCAAGTACCACCACAGACTGTCCAGGAGTTAACCAATGGCGAGGACACCAGAGTTATTTCCAATTGATATACTTTAGTCTCAAAGTCGTGCTGAGAGGTAAAGGTAGAGTCTGATCTGTAATGACAAGTCTCCTGCTGCTCCTACAACTCCACTCAACACCTGCTGCTAGAATTAGAAATTACTTACACTGCTATTAGTTGTATTGCTATGTTAGCGGTTAATACTTTAATTATTACTATTATCATTACTACTACTGTATTATTGGTATCACCTTACATTTTATATGGAACCCATGTTATGCTATGTTCTTCTCTCGCTATTCTCTCTTAGCTGCCATCGTTGTTAATGAACAGTCACTTTTTGCTCTCCCCACACCTAAGACGTGCCCATAGCTGCCAGTAGTTCCTTCCTTATCTGAGCATAGCAAGTATGAGCAAGACAAATTATTTCAGCAACCAATAAAGTCTTTGAATATATACTGTATTAAGTATTGTATGAAGATAATTTTTTTTCTTTTAAGTATAGGTTTTTAGAATTTTTTAATATTAATCTTCACTATATAGAGAATGTAGGATCTGGCCCCCCTGCAACTCCTAAGTGATATAGATAATGAACAGATGGAATATAGAGAATGTGTGCACATGGTTGTAAATGTTTCTGTTGTCCTTCTTCCATGTTGTAATCATGTCCCTATTGCACAGTGCCACCCAGTGCATCAGTACACCCTATTTTACCTAGGAAAGGGCACTGTTGGCTTCACCAGCCTTTTCTAGTGCTTGTCAGGGCTAGTTAGTGTTATTTGAATGAGCCCCCTCTAGCGTCACAGTATCCACTCACCTGTACACAGCAGGCAGGCTTTCAGATGCTATCAGACAGAGCTCTAGGGAGCAAGATGTTTACAAGCTTGAGGACAACAACAAGAAGATACAGTGTAGACCTTTCACTGCCTTGTCCTCCAGTGCTGCTGCAACCTGCGTTTCTCCCTGTCTTTTCAGCTTGCTTACAGATATATTGATTGAAAGAAACACGAGTTCCTTGCAATACTGTAATTGTTCAGAATGAAAAAGGGCAAATACAAGGATATGGTTTATTAAACGTGTCCGGTTCTCTTAGCACTCTTAGTTCAAGTCAAAACGTTCAGCTGGTTTTGTGTTTGTATGAGTCAGTTATTTCATGGTCTGTGTGGGTGTGGTATTACTGTTGAACTGAAGGCCCTCTGTGCTCTCTCTGTTCTGTCAGTCAAAGTTTGAGGCAGCGTCACCTCAGCACCACCTAATGCATTAATACACCCAGCCCTCTGCATCCACTTCCAGCTCAGAGCTACATTATGACAGATGATTCACCTTTCTAACCTGGCACCTTTTTGTAGGAATTCACTGGCAGCAGTTCAGTATATATCATCCAACCCTTTCCCTTGTTACTGCATCCACCTAGTTGTCTTTGTCATGAAGAAGACTTGATCATTAAACAAACACTGGCTAAGTTCTAGGAAAATTAAGTTCTCAGAAAGGGTTTACAGAGACTGACTTTGCAACTCAGCACAACTGCTCTAAATGTCAACTGTTTAAATGTGAATAAATAATACAGCATGGAATAACCAGTTTCTTAATTAATATAGAAGTTAGCATACAATGTATATACTTGAGTTTCATAAATTTAAGCGGAGCTAGTACAACAATTTGGGGAAGTATTTATTTGGAAATTCAATATTAAAAATATTGCCTATTCAGTTTTAACTGAATCTTTATTTAACCAACACACACGGGTCTATATGTACTAGAGGGACATTTTCTCCAAATCCGCCCAGTGGTGGTTTAGATGGAAAAAATTGTTCACTTCAGAGTTCAGATACAAGCTACACAACTTCATACACACCACCTTGATAGTATGATAGTCTGTGTTTTACACAGACAATTTTCTTTTTGACCGATATGTGACTTATGAGGTTATAACAAACACTATTAGGTCTTTAAAGGACAATGATGTCACAATTTAAATTACTCCTCATTAAAAAATATGCATTAATAAATACACATACCTGACAGCACACAGCGTTAACGGAACAGTCATTTTAATATCAATAAACTGCTCTCACAAATACTGCTCATATAAGGACATGATACTAAGAAGTATCAACATATCAACAAAAATATCTGAATAAACAACATGTGAAAACAAAACACTCCAGACATAGTTGCCTGTGAGTTTATTTTATTTTATTTTTTTTGCATTTCTTGCATTGAACCTGCATTGTATTGAAAGTTATTTGTCAGTTTGTATATCTTGTTTCCACACAGCCAATCAAATAATGTGTAAAATAATAAAAACATCACCATTCTGTTAGGCAGTAACAATGACTGACCTGTTACACAAGAGCCACGAGTTTGAAAAAGAACTCACATTAACTTACAACGACCCATGCTGAAGACATGTGGCATTATGGAATATATTAAGGCATCAACATAACCAAAACACTCACACACAACTAAATCCTGTGGATTTATGGCTTTTAGCTGTTTCTGCGACTGTCTCTTTGCAGCTATTCCTATTCTGACAAAGTCCCTTATATTTTGCACTGTTCTTTGTGCTAACGCAGGGCCTTCTACCAGCTTGCAACTTGACTACATTTGTTTTTGGTGGCCAGTTTTCCTTTACAAATGTGATCTCTGAAATGCCGCATTACTGCAGCAACCTCAGCTTTAGACCACACTTTCTTTGGCACTCTTCTGGACTCATGTTCTTGACCAGTATCTTGTCTTGGAAGATATGCAAAGTATAAGAAAATACAGAGACAGGAAACCCTTTGTTTATTCTCTTTTATTCCACTTTACATCATTTTTATCTTCTATTTTATTTTCTTATTCTGATATATTTTTTGTTTTGTTTTCTTTGTGACTTTTTGGATTGCCTTTTTTGGATTTTATACCTCGCTTAAATGCCTTTTTGTATGTTATGTAAAGATGCTTTACAATCAATCTTACCTTTAGAGAAAGGAACAGTCTCATTTACTATGGAGGTCACAATGCTTCTGCAAAATACATAATTTGACAGAGGTTTTTTTTTATGAAAAAAAAAACCATTTTATTAACAAAAAAACAACTGTAAAGTGAAGTAACTTACCAAAATCTCCGGCATCATGCACCTGCTCTGTGGCTGTAGAGTCTGTTGCAGCATACACAGCATACACAGGCTTGCTAGTTGCACACTCTGTGAATGCTGTGCCACTGTCATCGGATTCATGCTCACTTTCCTTGGCCTCAGTGTCACTTAATGCAATTTCATCTAGAGAATGGTGTTAGTAAAAGTCACATGAATAGCACAAAACAAGTTAAAAGTTACAAAACTGGACTCAATGACATTGGAAATGGAAATGTTTTATAGATCATATATATACATATATATATATATATATAAAAGTAGTTCAATGCCACAATTCTGTAACTGGCAATACAGTGTAAAGTGAAAACATCTATATATTGGGTCTTTGGTCACTTTAGTTTTGTTTACTGCAAAATACTTTCTTTAATTCTTTAATTTGGAAATACTAATTTGGACAACAGAATTTTGCGAAATCTTTACACTATTTGATAACATAACCATAATGTTGAATTATTGCCCAGCCCTACTATAAGCTTTGAATTTTGTATGTCAGAACTGTAGACCTTGGCTTATATTTGGAAATTGAAAGTGATCTGGAAAAGGTCGGTGACCACTGATCTAAGGTGTTCAGATGCCTCTGATGCCATTCAGAAAAAAAAAAAAATCAGTTGCAGAAGCTCTGTTCAATCTTTGACAAACCCATGGTAACATCCTGATGGAGCTTTGTGTTTTCATCAAGACTTCTGAGGCGCATTTTTGAAACCTCCCCAGCTCATCTTCAATTGAACACAATGATTTGTGCAAGTGTAAATTTTGCAAGTTAGGCATAGTTCTGAGTTGTGGCAGTGTCCCTCAAGTTGCAAAAAGGCACTTTCTGCAGATTTGTCAAGGTGAAGAACCTGAACATCTTCAGTGAAGGGTAAAGTTGATGGCTTGTTGTACTTTGCATCACTCAGCATGTTCAAGGCACTGTGAGACAGTGACTCAGACCACTTGGAGGAGTACAACTTCTTGAATATGTCAGTGGAGTTGATCAGTTCTTCACGTTCTACCATGAGGGCCCTACAATGTCACAGATTTGGTGCAATATATATCCCAATTTTAGTGCAAGGCTTGGCGTTCTGTGTGAGTGTTTTGCCTCATCAAAACCGGAAACTTTCTTTACAGCTTGCACAACCCTCTGGATGTTAACAGGTTTAACAGCCTCCTCCAGGTTATGTACTGAGAAGTCTGCGCGCAGACATAACAACAGATGCTCCACTTCACAAAGCTTCTGTCGCATGTATTCATTCCTTGTAGGGTCTTGTCCGTGTCTGTTGGAGTGATTGGGTAAATTGAATAATAGACAGGTCATTTCACACAGCTGAGGCAACCTCATCCTGATTCATGGCACTAAGGAGCTTCAACATTCCACTTGAGATCTGGTGACAGGATGCAGACTCTTGAGCAACAGTCAAACCCAGTACTTTGGTTCTCCCAGGTTCTTTAGCCAAATCTTCGTCTTCTGGTTTGCAGGGGCATCTGCGGGCATGTCTCCAAATCTCCTTCCGAATGTACATCCCTTGACAGTACATACAGTGAAATAAACTTTCCTGTCACTGCTTTAGCCTTTGGTTTTCTCTTTACTTTCAATGGGCTTGTTCCACCCTGTAAAATGGCAGTGTTACGTCTAAAATTTCCCTTATTCCTCATTTTTCTAACAATATTTTACACTCATTTGAGTGCTCAGGGAGGGAAAAAACATGCAACTTCTGCATGTGTAGTGTGTGTCTTCAAGTGGTGGGAAATTTTACTTTGTGGTTTACCACAAATGTAAAAGTAATTACTATTATTCATAGTCAAATGTGTTGTCTCTTGGTTGTGAAGCTGTGCTTAATAATCTAGCTCTTCTTCTTTTTCTTTGATGAATTTTTGATGGAATTTGCGAGTCTGATGTTTCTTCAAGGGGTGGCTGACCTTTTGATGTACTGGGCCCTGTGTCTGACCCATAAAATGTCCCAGCATCAGGTATTACCGGTTTTACTTGAACTCAATTCAATTTAATTTTATTTATATAGCGCCATATCACAACAAAGGTCATCTCAAGGCACTTTTCATATAGAGCAGGTCTAGACCATACTCTTTGAAATAGGTATTTACAGAGAGAGACCCAACAAATCCCACCATGAGCAGCACTAAGCGACAGTGGCAAGGAAAAACTTCCTTTTAAGAGGCAGAAACCTTGAGCAGAACCGGAGTCAGGGTGGGTGGCCGTCTGCCTCAACCGGTTGGGTTAAGGAGGAGGGGGGGACAAGAACAGGTTCCATATAAAACATAAGGTGATGCTAATAATACAGCAGTAGTAATGATAGTAATGATAATTAAAGTATTAACTGCTAACACAGCAATACAACTAATAGCAGTATACATAATTTCTAATTATAACAGCAGGTGTTGAGTGGAGTTGTAGGAGCAGCAGGAGACTTCATCACAGATCAGACTCTACAGCTCCAGAGGCAGAAATACCTGCAGAAAGAGACAGAAGAGGAGAGAGAGACGGAAGAGCACAATACTACAGGAAAGAGAAGATATTGAGTTAATAACATGTAACCTGGTATATGAATCCATACTGATGGAGAGAGAGAGAGAGAGAGAGAAGCTCAGTACATCATGGCAAATCCCCCGGCAGTCTAGGCCTATAGCAGCATAACTAAGGGATGGTTCAAGCCTGAGCCAACCCTAACTATAAGCTTTATTAAAGAGGAAAGTTTTAAGCCGACTCTTAAGGGAACAGAGGGTATCTGCCTCCTGGACCAAAACTGGGAGAAGGTTCCACAGTAGAGGAGCCTGATAGCTGAAGGCTCTGCCTCCCATTTGACTCTTAGAAACTCTGGGAACCACCAGTAAACCAGCATTCTGGGAGCGAAATGTCCTAGTGGGATTGTAGGGGACTATGAGATCTTTAAGGTAAGATGGAGCCTGACCATTAAGGGCTTTGTAAGTGAGGAGGAGGATTTTGAATTCTATTCTGGATTTGACTGGGATCCAATGTAGAGAGGCTAACACAGGAGAAATATGGTCTCTTTTCCTAGTTCCTGTCAGTAATTGTGCTGCAGAATTTTGAATCAGCTGCAGAGTCTTTAGAGACTTGTTGGGGCAGCCTGATAATAATGAATTACAGTAGTCCAGCCTGGAAGTAACAAATGCATGGACTAGTTTTTATGCATCCTTTTGAGACAGAAAATGTCTAATTTTAATTACACAGGTGAAAGAAGGCAGTCCGAGAAGTTTGTTTTATGTGTGATTTAAGGGACATATCCTGATCAAAGATGACTCCCAGATTCTTTACAGTGGAGCTGGGTCACTTTGACTCAGAGGACAACACGAGGGTTAAGGAGGATACAGGTACCACACACTGAATGCATTTGTCCAAGGAGGATATTGATGTGCACACAAGGCAATTATTTTGACACTGTTGGCAGAATGTTAATAAAACATCAGCAGTTTGAACAGCAAAATATTTCACATTCACATGTTTACATCTACAAAGTCCTAAAAGAGCAAATACATTTCAATCCAATATCAATCTGACACACAATTTACCTTTTCACTACTGACAACTAGATCTATTTGACTTGAACAAGTGAACTGATTATTATTTTCACTGGTCATCTAAAATGGAACAAACAAGAGAATTACAGTAGTGTTTAGTGTCTGTTTGTCTCATTTTAGACATTGTTAGGATCAGAAAAAAAAGGACTTTCTAGCTTTGGCTAGTCAATGTTTTAAGTTCTTTGAAGACTGACTTCCTGGAATCTGGGGATTGAGAGATAAAAAGTAATAAACAGGGCTGTACTTAAGCATGCATACCTATAGCACGTTGAATGTGTTACAGTCATGAACAGCATACCATTTAATATATACAGTGTACATGTATATCTTAGATCTATGCAGTAAGTCAAGATAAACAAGAAAAATACTGCAAACCAAACTCTATGAAGTTGGCTGTATGTTTTTTTTTTTTTGTGAGTGACTCTGTGCCTTCATAGTTCCTAGATTTGTATCAATGAGTTTTGAATAAGACAATGTTCTACTGCATTTATTACTAATGACTCAGTTCTCATCCATCAGATGTAAACAACATGCCCATTAAACTAGCAGACAGATCAAATGCAGGTTGTCCAAGTATTTTTAAAAACCATAGTGATGACATGAAGGAAGGACCTTGTTAACTGCATGGACCTTCTAAATCATATTTGAGTGGATCACTGCTTCATATATATACACACACACTCAGACATTATGCAGACCTACACTTTGAAAAGCATTTCATTAGAAGGACCTTACATACCATTGTCCATGTAAATCATATCACAGATGACTGCATACACACACACACACACACACACACACACACACTGACTGCACCCATCAAACATGTCGGTGGAGTTTGCCACAAGTGTTATCAATAAACAACACATTAGATTATATTTACCTTTCCATCCCTGCTGACTGGACCAGGCACTGGACTCTGAATCTGGTTCTCTTCAGCTGTCTTGATTTGGTTTCTCTCAGTCATTAGCTGTAGCAGATAAAGCATATGGAAACAGGACATTAACCACGCAGGTACTGGATATGTGAGATTTGAATAAATGAAACAATCCCACATTTAACAAAAAGAATAAGGGGACAGCTTTGCCTTAGAACCTCACTGGATAATTTTAATCTGTCTTTTATGAAGATATTCAAAATCTTCAGCTATGGTTGGGGAAATTGTAGCAAGGTTATATAATAATATCCTGATCAACAAATTATGTTTGATTGTCTCAGCATCAAAGAGTTGAACCAGTCAATGGTCAATAGTAGCTCAGTACAGCCAACAGTCCCCATCCATGAGAAGCAATTATAGCACCCATCATACACACTTAATTTCTGCTACCTGCATGTGGTAGCGTAGCTGTGTTTATAAGATCTAACTTACCTCATCAAAGCTTTTGACAAGACCAGTTGATGCAGCTGTAGATACCTTTTTTGGCCACTGTCTTGTTGATGCCTTTTGAGTACTTGTAGAGGGCCCTGATATGGAGGATACCTCACCCTGTTGCCCCTCTGTAGACATTTCTTTGAGTGTCTGGAGATTTTAATAACAAATATCAGACTAAGCATGTCCTTTATGAGAACTATCAATTCCACAAAGTAAAATTTTGACCACCTTGCATCACCACAGCCAGTCTTTTTCACCATAATGATAGGTGATCCCCTCTCCTGGACTTATGTCACATGTTGCAAAAAACACACACTTCCCTTCCACTATCAAGTGCTTCATCTTGGCATTGGGATTTATATGGTCGTCATTTACGAGTATTCCAAGTGACCCATCCTCTTTTGCGCTACACAACAAAAGCACAAGTAACACATTATTACAAAACATTTGTATTTAGGCAATATAAATTAGCCTGACTCAGGCTAATTAGCCTTCCATCAACAATATAGTCTGGAAACAGGCTTCTGACTTTTAGATCCCATTGTATATGTTCAGTAAAACAAAGAAAAAAAATGTGTTGTTTAATTCTGATTACACAAAGCAATGACATATAGGACTCACCACCACAGTTTTCCATTAAAATGGAATTCAAACATGGATACCTTCAGGCTGTCATGGTAAAGTCTCTGTCTCCTCTCACACTCTTGTTTACTTATTAGTTCCCTTCGATATTCCAACAGAAAATCTCCTTTTTCAAATGGAGTATAAGTGAGGATACCACAACCTAGTTATAACACACGTAACAAATATTAGACAAAAAAACCCATGATTAAACAAATAGAGGATTCCACTAACCTTTGAAGGCACTGATATATCTGATGTCAAGTCCCACTTTGTCCCTTCCAGTACTAAGATAAAATTTTGTTAATACATCTTCGCCTTTACATGTTTTCCTGGCATGTAGGACAAACATGATCTAAACACAAAGGTCAATAGCTGTGAAAAATAGTTATCTATTAGGAACATCTGGACAGAACCCAGATGCAGTACTCACAGCTGTAACACTGCTTAGTTTTATCAACTACAATTAGTTGACACACTAAAGGAATTATTCTTGTGGTGTGCATGCCCCGCATGTTAAAATAATTATCTGTTATTCTTTAATCTGTTTTACTCTCTGCTCTCTGTGTCAAAATCATCTCCTCTTCCTCATCACACTGTCTCCTTCTTTAAATTCAGTCTACTTCAATAATACATTTTCACTAATAACAATTTTAGCAGTATTATTTGGTTATCTATTGTGCGATGTGACAGCAGTTGGTATAACATTGTGTTTATGGCCCTTTGTAATTGCATTCTGTGATCAGTAAGATTTCACAGATTGAAATGATGACATTAACATGAACAAGGGCTTGTTATCATCACAGTTTTTCTCTTTTCAGAGGGTTTCTTACTGTTCCATGCTTATTTTGACTAACAAGAAGCAACTAATTGGTCAAAGATCTCAGCCCCTGTCAGTCCCTGTCCTCAGGTAATTAAATTTACAGATTGACATTACCAGCAAATGCTGTTTTTAATCCCTTTAACCACCTGTGTCACTACTTGCCTGTATAATACAGTATCACTTAGGTTTCAAAACTCGTAGCTCCAGGAAATTAAAACCAAAGGTTGATACATATCCATTACATATATGAAATCCTCTTGTATCTTTTTTTTTTTTTTTCAAATGACAAACACAAGCTGCTAGCAAGCTATTAGCAAGCTGTTCATCTGTCCTCCCCTCTACCACGTGTCCTCTCTGCTAGCAAGGAGTCATGTATTTACAAGACGAACATGAGGGGCGCTGAGCCACAGGTTAATTTAGCCGAATAAGCTTATTGCAAGGAGGACAGTCAACAACTGAGCAATGTTTCACATTTCCTTCTTTATTTTTTTTCATATTTCAATTTAGTACACCAAATCTGAGCTGCCTAGTAATTTCTTAAATTCATACACAGTCGTTAAGGTTTGGCCAGGTTTAGGCGTAACAAGTAATTTGTTTGTGAAGGATCATCGTTAGGGTTAAAAGAAAAATGCTGGTGAGAACTAACATATTGTTAGCAGGAAATGGGAAATGAACAGTGGTGTCCTATGTCAGTATTGACTGCTTAATTTCTGCTGCCATATGGCAGCTGTTTGGCACTGTGATATAAAGACCTGTTTTTGATATTCATTGTACTCTGCTCAAGGTTTCCTTGTAAATCTAATACAACTTTTCTTATACCATGACTCTTTTGTCAAAAAAGGCTCTGTAGTTTAAGCTACACTGCAGTATTTTAATATTAAAGCAGCACCAATCAGTGTTGTGAACTTATGAAGTTGATATTGCTAACATATTCACAAACCTGTTTCCATGAACCAGGCTCAGAACACCATTAACATTCATTTGGAGTCATGTTTCTTTCTCCTGCTGACCATAAGTCCCATACACCCTTTCTATTGAGGCTGTTTTGGAGAAATATAACAGTGTCTTAAGCTGTGAAATTTCCCAGTATGTTCATCAACTGGTTTAACTTTTTCTGTCTGCTGTTTTGTGCTAACCAGGTTTTCAAGGAATCAAAAAGGCCAGATATTTTTCTCAGAACTAAAAAGAGTGAATATCAGACAGTCATCACAGTCATCAGATGGAAACAAACATAACTCCAAATGATTCCTATACCTGTGTCTGTAGGATGTGTAAATAGGTAACTTTTTGCTAAAACTTTAGCCATCATAACTTTGTAAGGTTATGACAATGGTAATTGATAAAAAGGATACAAAGTGTCGAGGGAACTGACACACAGCTGTACAGGTTGTTGAGAGATAACAGTCAACTTTCTTTCAAGGTTTATTCTTGCTGTCATGTGTATTCTGAGTTTTATGTAAGCATTTTACCCTCTGATTAAGATGCATAATACCTTTGTTGTGTGGCAGAAGCAATTATAGTGCTGCTCAGCTAATAACAAAAAATAAACAAAAAAAATGGTGAAGAGGCCCTTCCTTTATCTGAGAAAACAATGAGAAAAATCCAGGAATGCAAAATGAGAAATTAACACACGCAAGGCATCACAATGGGTTTCAGTATATTAGTGCATTACCAGACAATTCCCAGCAATGAAATTAACCTCCCAAAGTAATAATGGGAGTGTGAGTGTCCACTGTGAGAAATTCTGTAAACATCAATACAGCAGAAAGCCCTCAGGCAGAGTGGAAATCATAATAGAGAACATGAGCCTCAGATTGTGACTGCTGCTTCTGTCATCACAGCAAACAAGCACACCTCTGCTCCACTCAAACGCCAAAACCCATTTTATTGTCTTGTATTTCCAAATGAAGCCAGTGATTTTACAGTAGAGGCAGAATAAAAAGAGGATAATATAATATAAACATGAAGCCTAGCATTTCTCTCCTAAAGGAACATATGTACATAGCTAGTTATGCATAGCCAGATCTATCTCCACAACACTGTGTCAGCATTAAAGAATGGTCTGGCTGCACCCATTATTATTATTATTGCACCCTTCTTTGTATTTCCTCTTCTTTCCACTGAGGTATTGAATTTATAGTAACTTTGCTACAGCTGCTCTGGAGACAATATTTAGTCATATTCTCTGAATTCATTCTTCATTAAAAATGATTAATTAAAAAAACCCTGTTATTTAGTAATGAAAAAGAATGAGTAACAGTGTGAAATGGACTGATAAGGTCTGGATAAGGTAAAGATAAAATCATCCCTGCAGCTGGGTAGTGGCTTTACCCTGTGTTTGGGAGGATGAGCAAATCATAGTTCAAATCCATCCATCCACCCATTTTCTTCTGCTTATGCGGGGTCAGCAACACGCAAAGCAGGGTATTCCAGACATCCTTCTCCCAAGTAATATTTTCCTCCAGCCAGATGAGATATGTAATCCATACAGTGAGTTCTGAGTCTACCCTGAGGTCTCCTCCCAGTTGAATGTGCCCCAAAAACCTCCAAAGAAAGGCACCCAGAGGCATCCCAATCAATATGCTGGAACCACCTCAACTGACCTCTTTCGATGTGAAGGAGCGGCAGCTCTACTCTGAGCTCCTCACCCTATCTCTATCCACCAGCAGTTGTGGCAGCAACTTTTTCCCCACCCAGAGGGAGCAATCCATTGTTTTCTGGCTGAGAACCATTGCCTAAAACTTGGAGAACCTGACCCTCATCCCGACTGCATCATACTTGGCTGTAACCTGCCCCAGTGCATGCTGAAGGTCATGGTCACTACATCATCTGCAAAGAGCAGAGATGCAGTTCCGAGGTCCCCAAACCAGACTCAGCTGCGCCTTGAGATCCTGTCCATGAATATCACTATGCCAAGAATGTGAACACAGCTCTCACTTTGGTTGTACAGGGACCGGATGGGTCACATCAGCAGCCCAGGTACCCCATTCTCCTGCAGTACCCCCGACAGGGTCCACTTGGGGACAGGGCCTGATGAGGGTGGTGTGCAAAAAATGTTATTTTTTTCATTAATCAGGAAGTTGATGTAACTCATACATACATCGTCTGATCGTTTGTAACATGCCCAGGTGTACAAAAAAGCATCTTGACATCTCTTTTTCTGGCAGCATATTTTTTAATTTTTTTTATTTTTATTTTTTGACTGTCACAATCGTATCTGTCCCACTTTAAACAATGTCAGGGGTGTGAGAGTTTTTAGCTTGATGACCACCGATTATCTGGTTATCTCCTGCTAGGGCTGGGCGATGTGGAAAAAAAATTGGTCAATATTGATATAAATCTCAATATAAATCAAATCACTATTTCTGTCGAACTTAGAGGTTCTTCTTTACTCCTGAGTGAGATGTGAAGATACCATAAGGCCAATGTCGACCATTTCATACATCAGTTGGGAAGATCCTGAACTCACAGTCAGTGGATGAGTTGCTACACTTTTTAAAAAAGCTGCCTCACAGTTCATACACAGAGCACTGCACGGCTGTAAACTTTACAACCAGATTTTTGTCTTGAAATGATCAAACCACAAAACTAACTGTGGAGTTAGATACTTGATGGAAACAGAGGACAGGGTGACAGCATGATGCAGGCAGTGTGAGTCACTGTATGCTAGTCGCGAGAAAGTTGAAACTACCGGTTATATGACGAGTTAAAACCAACTGACAGTGTTCAAGAGAGAACTGAGCTATGACCAAGACACCAGCTTTATGTCTGCAGTGTCGCCGCTATATACGTTTTATAGTGACGGCCCAAAACAGGAAACTTATTGCCGCTACTGCAATAGCCTATTTTAAATTTGCAAAATACCCAGTTGAGCCGACAGGGAGAGAGAGAAAGAGGGTAAACAGAAGCTAATGTTAAGTCAGATTTGTATTTATATTTTGTATTTTCTACTGGAACAACTCATTTTCTCTTTTATCTCGCTCCTACTCCTGATGTATATCTGCGCAGGGCTGCAGCATCCTACACATCAGCTCATGTGCTACTCCTGTGTTACTCCAGCGCTCCGTGCTGTGTGCGTGCCTAACCTGACATAACTCTGTTCCAGCTACATGATTGGTTCGGCGCGGCGATATTATCGTTATCATTGGCTTTTTTTTTTTTTTTTTTTTTTTTTATCTGTCAGAACAGAGGTAGAACGGGTTCCAGCAATGTTGTTATCAACCTTGTCATATATGTCTATTGAGGAAAGGTTCTATCGCGATATATATTGTCATCACTTTCAAATCATTCAACCTTTTTCACAAATTAAATTTTATGTGTTAATTGTTTAACACATTGCTGGTTTTGGCTTTTTCATGCACTTTATTGAAAGTAAGAGAATATTGATTAATGTTAGTCTTATCCTTAAATTGCAACAACTCAACAGTATTAATAAGTGCCTTATGTTAATGTGTTTAGGCCAACGATGCCTCAGGGAACACATGGAACTGGCTGTACTTCATCCCCCTCATCATCATCGGTTCCTTCTTCATGCTCAACCTGGTGCTAGGCGTGCTGTCAGGGTGAGTATAAACTGTGAGGATGACCTGAGCCGAGCATTTTCAGAGATGTTATTTACATGCCTGTCTATTTCTTGCTGTCTGCCATAGTGAATCAGTAGTGCAACATAACAAAACTGTTATAAAACCTGTTTGTACAGGCAGTGGAACAGTCAGTGTGACATGCAGGTATAGGTCGTAGAGGAATTTTGTGTATGCCTGCTTCTAGGGATGTAACAATGCACCGTGACATGATGTATTGCGATTCAGAAAATGTGATGATGTGCATCATGACACTGACAAACCATCATGATGTGATTGAAGTGAGTGCTGTGTCCTACGAAATAAGACTGGTAAAAGTGAATAGGTTTGAACTGCAGTTTTCTCATGTTCCCACAGCCTCTGACAAAGAAACAGCAAGTGGTTGCTTCAGGTTTTGTTCAGTCAGACGTCTGGAGACAGCTCGCTCTCCTAGTGACCACTTATCAGCTGACTGAGTGACTGTAGTGAGTCAATCCCAAGAGGATTGCAAGAGGAATAAGAGTCATACTCTTACTCTAATTATGCAGTAATAGGTAAATCAAACTTAATATCAAACTATTATCACACTATTATTTTGTTCAACACAACCATATTTGGCTGCTCAGATTACATACAGTAAATGTTTGCAGAATATTTTCAAAAAGTGTACTTTCACTTTAAGGATGAGGGTTATGCATTTGGCAATCATAATACTCAGGTAATGTTGCTGGGGTTGCTGGAGTGTAAACATCTCAAAATCTAAACAACAGGAGGATACAGCTGCTGATGTTAGCCTGAACTTTAATTAGACAGTCAGTGTTTAGGGCAGAGATTTAGCAAACACTCTCCAAAATACTAATAGTTAGGGTGTAATATTACAGGAGGTATCACTAATGAGGTAACTCATCAATGTCAACATGCAGACATCCCACATTTAGAGATTTCCCTTCATCCAGAGCATGTGCTGCTTTTGCATTTACTAATTAACAAATTCTGTGGCAGCTTTAATATTCATGAGATTTTATTAAAACATAAATTCACATGATTACATCAATCTGCCACACCTTGAGCAGACTAGATACTATGCATGGTGTGCAGAACCAGTGTAATTCTGTGGAACATACTCCCTCATTATAAAACAACACAAATAGCAGGCACTGAGTTGTGAGCATCACCACTGAAAATGGCAGAAGACTGTGTTTTTATTGTCTGTTTTATATCATTACTTTGCAGTTATTATCATCTCTCAGCATCAGCAGTCTCTGAGTGTTGTATCCCATCCTCCACTTGTGCAAAATTTAAGCTACAGTATATCGCCCATACCAAATTGTGATAGTAATTTAATTTTTGTATTGGGTCAGGTAGCTGTACAGTTATAATAGACCAAGAATCAAACATGTAATCAAAATCCCCCTGTGGTTCCTCAACCATATGAGTTACTAGTTTTTTTGTTTATTTTTTTCTTTGTCTATTTTCCTTTAAATATTTCAGTAATAATAGATTCAGTTTTTCCAGTGCTGAGGTGTTGGAGGATTTATGGATTTCCAGTGTTTCAAGCAGTTTAATTAATATTTCTATAATAACAATGTATCAAAAAACAGTGGAAAAACAGTGTGACAAAGTGGAAAGGGATGCTCTTCATAGTGATGAATAACACAAGAGGATCAAAGCACCAGCTACTGGTCAATAGAGCAGTCAAAACTCAGGATTGACAGGATTCACTACAAGAAAGCCTACGACTCAATCCCCCACACAAGTGCACTGATAACATACATGCAGAAAGAGCGGCTGTGGAAAACAACTCTGCAAGCCGACTCCAACATCAGTTGTGCCATATACCAAGGTGATACACCGTTCCCACTGCTGCTCTGCATCGGCCTGAACCCCCTCAGATAGATCACTGCATAAGTGTGGCTACATGGTGGCAAATACAGGGACGGTGGTCAGGACTGAAGGGATGCAGTGACCAGAAGCCTGGATAGCAGATATATTGGACAGCTACAAGTACCTGGGTATCCCTCAGGCCAATTGAAGTCATGATGAGGACGCAAGGAGATCAGCCACAACCTGATACCTCCAGAGGGTAAGACAGGTGCTGAGGAGACAGCTCAATGGCAGTAATAAGATCCAAACCATCAACATGTACATGCCCCCCAGAATGAACTGCTAACGGAAGTGGATGACATCAAGGACTCCTATCAGTGGTTAGAAAAGGCTGGCCTGAAGGATAACAGAGGCTCTGATAATGGCAGCACAAGAACAGGCCCTAAGCACTAGGTGTGCAAATCAAGCTCTTTCACATTATGACGTATCAATTCAATGGACAACAATTTGCTGTTTGCTGATATCACAAATTCTGCTACCATACAATTTCAATTTGATTCAACTCAGAAGCCAGTGATCGATATGAGACAATATCATCTGCTGATCACTTCCATTCATATCAAATCACAAACAGCAACTAAAATATCATTTGACATTTATATTCCTGAGCTCAACCAGACATTTAAATGAAAAACAATCTTCTCTTTTACTATAAATAGACATGTTTACTGTAAAGTGTCACATTCTGATATATTGAGCTTTACATTTTTCACATTCTATGTAAGAAAACTGAAAGAACATTAAATTCCTATTTGCATACATTAAAGCAGGATATTGTGTAAACCTTACTCCTATTTAGAGCCTAAAACGAAACATTTTTAGAAATTAGTAATAATAACCAAAGTAGTACAGTCTTCCTTTATCATAGTTACACACTACACCTTCAGATATAGGTGCCATTTTTCCTCAGATCATCACTCATATTTTGTTTGGAGGTGTGCACGCCCCGGCTGAGAAAGACATGCTGGGGGAATTTCAAAATAAAGGCACATCATACAAATTATTAAATTGTAATGGATTGTGATGTTATATGCTATGTCAGTGTCTGGAACAACCAGGACTCTTCCTAGAGCTGGCTGTCTGAGCCAAACTGAGCAATCAGGGGAAACAGCCTTGTTAACAAAGGTGACCAAGAACCTGATGGTCACAGATAGAAACAGTTCAAAGCATCATGTCTTATTTCCTGAATCTTGATTCTCAGAGTCTGAGAATCCTTTATTAGATGTTTCACTGAGGAAAGGTTTCCATCTGACCACTCTGCCACAGAGCCCAGAATGTTGCACTGATGATTGTCCTTCTGATAAGTCTCAACATTTTCTTGTTTATTTAATTTTGACAGCAATTAATTGGGTGCTGTTGGGAGTGGAGTGAACTACAGTGAACAAACTGCAGTCAGCTCCACTTTGCAGTCATTTTTATGTCCATAATTTTCCTCAGTTATTTCTGCGTTACCTTTTTTCATGACTGTGTGTAAACTAATGCTATTATCTTAAACAGGCAGCCAGGTACAGAAATGATATTATTTTTGAGTACAAACATTATATCATTAATTTCACAGTTGACACACACATACTTGGGTCCTAAGCAACACGCTTGTTGTTGGAAAAAAATGACATAGACATACAGACCGAGATTATTTTGATTATATATATGAAAATAACAACATATTAGTTTTATTTTGCTCAACACACACCATGTACATATAACATTACTTATATTTAAAGGTCAAATCATTCTAACCACAAAAAAAGAAAATAGTTATGACCTCACAATGAAATACAGCACCAAACTTTGTAACCATTTCCATCTTTATGCAAATTAGCAATTCTTGATTTTAAATCTTAGAATTATTTTTTGCGAGGCCTGGTTCACATTAGCAGATTCTTCTTGTATATAGCAAACTGAAAATGTTTGAGTCTTTTTATTAGTTAAAGTAGTTCTAACTCCCACCTCCAATCTTATTTCACTGATTACACTCCAGGTTTGCTGACCCCTGACTCAAGTTAGCTCTTGTTTTTGTTGTTTGTGCTCATTGGATCAGGGGCACATATTTTTTACAAACTACACTGTAAATGTTGGAATGATGTCATCAGTATAGACAAGAGCAATGCAAAGAATACTATGTTACTGATTAAAAATTGATTGTTCATAAACGTAACTTTTCAAATTCTTACTCTCACATACACACACATACCATACATCTATACTGTATGAAAGAAAGGCTTGACAAAAGCTTTAGAAGGCCGGTAGCTTTTAGCTGCCTCTTCTGTGGTTATCTTGTCCTCTCTGTTTCCTGCTCTCTAGAGATTGTCAGGTGGCCTTACAGTTACTTTGGAGGTGGAAGGTCAGTGATGCTGTCTGGCAGGGCCACGCGGGGGCCATGTCATTGTTTAAAGGCCATGATCTGAGCTTCAGAGCAGGCAGGAGAGCAGATACATGCAGGGTTGAGAGGCTGCAGACCCCCATGGGAGATCAGGGCCATTCAATCAGCTTTTATTCTATCAGCATGGACAGACTGGGATGAGGTGTGGCTGTGTTCAAAGTTAAACCACAGTCAGTCACTTCTTCTGAACTCTAAAAACTCCTCTCACACATCTCTAGTTTGTCTAACTTAACTGTGACTGTATCCTAGCTAACAGTGTGTCTTAGATGTGTGTATTAGATGAAAATACAATTCCAGTGGGATGATAGTATTGCTCTGTGTTAACTGTTTATGGACATGTTAGCTACAACAACTTCTTAAGGCAGAAGAAAATTCTGAGCAGTTTTAGTGGTGTGGTGGGAGCATTGTTGTGCTGAGCAAGGCCCCTATGATTTGGGAATGCTGTTGCTGGGTTGGGGGTGGTGGGGGGGGGATCTACAACAATATTTAGGTGTGTAGTATGTGTTAAACATCCAGATGAATGAAGAACCCAAGGTTTCTTAGCGGAACATTGGATTGTAATGAGATCACTTCACCTGTCAGTGGTTTTAGTTGGTGTACATTGTACATATGTAATCCATTTGAATGAATGCTTTTGTTTGATAACAGGAATGCAGGATACTATACTGAGTGTTTATATGCATTTGCATATTTTAATTGTATCATATTTTTATGTATCAGTGTGTATCTGTGTGAGAAAGTGTGACTGTAAGCTGCTACAATGCTGGGAAATCATAGCTTCCACAATTTCTGCCTGTATGCACACACACACACACACACACAAACACGCACACACAGAGAGAGAGAGAGAGAGAGAGAGCACACTGTACACTCAACCAGCACACATGGATGCACTGCACATATGCTATAGAGATAAAGACATGTAGCCACAAAATTAGCTTTAGACACACTGACAGGCACATATACAAACACAAACACCCTCAGGAAACAGGCAGGCAGCCACTGCAATGCAGATGTTGCAATGCTCTGTTATTTCAATAGTCTGTCTTCCTGTCTCTTAAACTCTCTCTCTTTCCTTATAGGTTTCTCTGTCCCTGCCTCTCTTTTTCTTCTCTTATTCCACCTCCCTCTTTCTGCCTCATCTCTTGCATATCACATTTTCCACTCAGCTCATTTTAACTCAAAACTGTCTTATTGGTATAACATATCCACAACCCCATTGTTGGCAAAGCAATACAGCAGCAATGAAGATGATGTACATAACATAATATTACTACAATCTTATACTCCCTGTATAATGTAAGTACTGTATATGTACATGTCCTGTTTGTAAACACCTTACTGGCATATACAACACATTCATTTGTATTTCTCTCTGCCTTTATATTCTGTTAGCTGGCCTTAGCTGCCGTGTCACCACACACAGAGGGTGTTATTTAAAAAGGGGGGATTAATAACACAGAGCCAAAGCCTCCTGTGCAGTTCCAGGTTGCTTCATGACACAGACAGATTTTTGCTGGAAGATGCCCATGTATCACAACAGTGTAGCTCTTTTTGTACTTTTGACCATTTCTCCCAGGACAAAACTAAGACCCAAGTCTGGAGACATATGGAAGTCTCAAGTCAATGATTCCCCAAGTCAAGTCCAAGTTCTTAACTTAATATTTTGGTTCTTACAAAGTCACTATGCAGCCTTCACCAAATGAAACTGTAATGCAGAGGATAAATAAGAATTTTAGTAGTGCAAACTGATAAATGATAAATGCTTGTATTTGTATGTACTACTTCCAAATAAACTTATTACCATTTTAAAAAACACATGATCAGTTACATCTATTATGTTATTCAGTATGTTATTAGTGGCTTTCTTGCTAGATTCTTTTAAGATTCCCTAATGTCTTTTGTTTTTAGAAATGAGTCTAGCAACAAATCTATGAGCCTTTATTAGTAACAGAAGAGAGATGACAGGAAATGAGGGGAGAGAGAGATGGGGAACAAGCTTTACATGTCAGTGATATTCTGTGTCATCTGGTATTTGTCTGCTGGTCATCTCTGTCGCAGGCATCTTTACTTCCAGCTTGTACTGCATGATTGCCGTTGGAATGAGAGAAAGTGTTTCTGTTGTCAGGAAAATGCTGCACACTTTCTTATAACCTGATTTTTAATCTTTGGTCTTGGGCAGGATATCACGTTTTTCCAAGTCAAAAGGCTGACGTGAAGTGAAGTTACAAGTCACTGGGCCGAACTGAAAAATAATTCAGAATTGTACCAAATCTAAGGTCATTAGACTCATGCCTCGATTTGGACTCAAGTCCATGCCACATGACTTGGCACCTGAATGGTTGTTGTTTAGAGAGGACGGAGCAGGGCCTTGTTCAGGCCTTGTTAGCTTGCTAACAACCCTGCTGTTGATGTTGAGCCATTCTACAATGTGACTGAACACCAAATCTTGTCTTAACTGCTGGAGGCCAGTCTACTGTTTACCTGTTAACCAGCTTCAGGGTCTGTGTTGGATTCATTTTCATTTTGGATAATCATTTCTCAGGTGGCACGGTGGCGCAGTGACGCAGTGGTTACCACTGTTGCCTCACAGCAAGAAGCTTCTGGGTTTGAGCCCCGGTCAGCCTGGGGCTTTTCTGTGTAGAGTTTACATGTTCTCTCTGTGCCTGTGTGGGTTCTCTCTGGGTTCTCCAGCTTCCTCCCACAGTCCAAACACATGTAGGTTAATTGGTGACTCTAAATTGCCCGTGGGTGTGAATGTGAGTGTGAATGGTTGTTTGTCTCTATGTGTTGGCCCTGTGTACCCCAATGCCAGTGACAGCTGGGATAGGTTCCAACCCCCCGTGACCCTTAACAGACAAGCGATATAGATAATGGATGGATGGATGAATAATTATTTCTCCCTTTCTTTCTTTCTCACTCACTGTGTGTGTGTGTGTGTGTGTGTGTGTGTGTGTGTGTGTGTGTGTGTGTGTTTGTGTGGGGTTTCTTTGTGTTTTCTTCAGGGAGTTTGCCAAGGAAAGAGAACGGGTGGAGAAGAGGCAAGAATTTCTGAAGCTCCGCAGACAACAGCAAATAGAAAGAGAATTAACTGGATACCTGGAGTGGATTTGCAAAGCAGGTCAAAAAACAAATACACACACTTTCTGTCTGCTTTGGCCAAACTATTCATTACAATTACATTTAAATGAAAAACTTGACTGTAATTGGTATATGACCTAATTGTGACTACTTTAAATTCAAGTGTGGTTCTTGTGTTGCAGAGGAGGTGATGCTGGCTGAGGAAGACAAGAATGCAGAGGTGAAATCTGTGGATGGAGCTTGGTACAAAAGAAAACACAATAACTCTGGTGAGGACTGCCATATTTAGAGTCAGTTATGTAGATAGAAATAACTGACCAGGTTAAAAGGATTATAAAACTGTGTGCCTTGTTAGAGGTATAATTAGGTTTTCACCAGCTAAAAATACCAGGACTAAACCAAAATACATATAGCCTATATCTAGAAAAGGTATGATCTCTGATGTAAATTTAGGGGGATCATATTATTTAGCATCCAGCTGCAATGTGACAGATACTCTGTCAAGGTACATTTGTTTCCTGCTTCCTAAAACATTTGCAGAGCTTTGTCTACAGCAGCTGGTGGTCTTTCTTCTTCCCCTCTTCTATTGTTGCATCACCACCTATCTTCTGTGATGCATTACCATTATCAGCTGTCTACACATTACTGCCATCTACAGTCAGCAGAAATTTGCTTCATCAATACATCCCTTTGCTGGTAGAACATGTGATTGAAACTCTGCTCACAACTCTGCAGCACCACCACTGCTCAGAATCTGCATGGGGTACTTTTAGCACTCTTTCACACCTGAAGCTCAGTTCATTTGGTCTGCGCTAAGGGGAAAAAAATATATCACTGCCGCTGTCTTTCAGTTCTTGTCATGTTCATGTTTACACTAGCTCTTCACAAACAAAACATGAGCTAGAAATATAAAGATGGTATGTAAGGCAGATTACTTCTTGATTGAAGAGTTTTGTTGATGTCATCCTGCATCATCATGTGAAAGCTGTCAATCAAACCCTGGGAGACTGTGTGAAACGGATCGTCTTAGTCCACTTTAAAGTTGACTCTAGTGCAGTTAGTTTGTAGTGTCAAACAGAAAAAAACAAAAAACACAAGTCTACAGTGATAACTCTTGTAGTAAAATCACAAATAAAACTGCAGTATAACTTAATTCAGTCAATTTATTAAATTAAAAATTAGCTATACACTGTGTGGTTTCACTTGTTAATGAACTGCTCTAAATGTAATATGAACCTGTGCTTTTCCTACAATGACAAGTCAAAATGTCTGTTGTGAAAAATCTCTTGAGTTATCCTCTAAGCTTAAGATTTAACTCCCATTATCCCCAGTCATTTTCATGTTTGCCCCTATAATCACTTCCATATTTCATATTCTCTCTTCACACATTTCTCTCCACGTCTCAAACACATTTTAATCTGCACTTACAGTCTACGGTCTATTATTAAATGATCCAACAAATAATTATCAATTTAAAAGCACCAAAGTTTGAAACATTTTTTGGAATTAAATGCTGTCATAAAAACACTGTATGTTAGTAGATTATACTGTATGTGTGTAGGAGTAACTAGCTTGCTCCATACTGTTAGACCAGCAGTCATCTGGGCAGCTTCCTAACTGAGTAATCAATATGTGGCTGATACAGGGGTCAATTCCACTGGCATCCCCCTCTGATTGTGTGTGTGTGTGTGTGTGTGTGTGTGTGTGTTTTCTCCACTACTGTCTCTCATCTGCAGCCTCACCCAGGATAACAGTCAAAGTGATTATGGGTGGAGGGCTAATGAGATTAGAAATAAGTACAGAGGTTCACCAGAGTTCAGAGTCAGTGTGGGTGAACGAATGCCCTTCACTCATTCAAGCAGTTTTCTATCTAGTACTCTCTACAACTCTGTTTTATCTTTTATCTAGTCTTGATACTGTTCTTGATATGATATGTATGGTATATAGAGTAATTAGAATTTCATCACAAGCAGAATAAAAGAGAAAGTATCTTTCTTTTGAATTTTAACAAAACCTTCTGAAGCTTTATTTAATAATATACATATTGTATACTGTGTGAAGTATGTTTTTTTTCCATATTGTATTTGCAGTGCTCAAAAGGACAAAGAAGAGTAAGAATGAACTCATCAATGCAGAGGAAGGCGAGGACCACTTTACTGATATCTCATCTGTTGGTGAGGACGATACCTTAGACACAATATCTATGAATTACTGCAAGTATTTACACTATCCAGTCTTCAAACTGAGCTGGTACTGTAACACACAAACTTGTTCACACTGACAGAAGCTTGGTTCATGTATTGCTCTATTGTGGCAGATTGTCACAATAATGAATCTGATGAATTTCTCATAAATGACCAAAAAGACAATTTAGCCCCATTTCTTATTTGGAAGACTTTTAATGTTATGAGAGGGGAAGTTATAGCTTTTTTTCTTTACAAAATAAAGATAGACTAAAGATCACTTTATAAAATCAGAGTTTTAGATTTAAGAAACCCAATGACAACATCTCCCAAGCTTTTGAAACAGACATTAAACTTCAAAAAAGAATATCACTTACAGTCAGCAGACAAAGTTGAAAAACAACTACTACATGTTCATGGAGCTCTGTATATATAACAAAAATATCCAATAACACAGACCTGGGAATGCTTCTTGAGGGTCTCATGTTCCCTAATATAAATGGAATGACCAAGGCAAGAAACTAGACCGACCATTAAATATAGGTTAGACACTAGGATCAATTAACACTATACAAAGTGGCAGAGCACCTTGGGCCAGATGGTTTTCCCATCAAATTCATGCCACTTTTTCTTAATATGTTTAATGAATCTGAGGTGACCTCGCACAAACACTAATGCATCAGTTACTCTATTGTTAAAACCAGGAAAGGATGCAAATGAAGGTGGATCTGGCAGACTATAAAATACTGGCAAAAGTCCTAGCTATGCATCGTGAAATCATTACCAATTTGTGATGACCAAACTGGTTTCATAAGGGTCCACCACTCCCTCAGTAATATCTGTCACCTGTTGAATGTTATTTACTCCCTTGTGTCTGGAGAGGTTCCAGAGATGGTTATCTCCCTAGACGCAGGAAAGGCATTTGATAGGGTGACCATAGTTGTTTATTGTGAATTTGTCAGTCCTCACCTAGGGTCTCTGTTATCACCAATAGATTTTGATTTATTTAGAGGTACCCGTCAAGGCTGCCCTTTAAGTCTGTTATTATGCTCTTTAACTATTGAGCCTTCATTCATTGCTCTTAAGGGTTAGGGTTACATGGTCCTGGACTTCTTGGATTGTATTATTGCAATTATTACCATTATTACCATTTAAGGAATCCACAGATGGGGTACTGAACACAGAGTTTCATTATATGTTGATGAGTTATTAGTTTATACCTGTGACCTGGTGAAATCTATTCCTGCATTAGTTGTAATTTGGGACATTTCCAGGATATAAGTTCAATTTTTCCAAAGCATTTTTTTTTTTCAATTTGGCAATAAGAGGTGTAATTCTGAATTTAAATATCTAGGTATCTATATCACTTAAAAATTTGAAAACATATTACAGGAGTTTCTTTCCATTAATTATTAAGATAAAGACAGACTTATAGATAGAAAACCATTTATGTTTCATGAACAGGCTAATTAAGCATATTGCAGGATTTTTGTGGGGTGATCAGATCTTATCAGATCAATCTAAATCTTCGTCCCTGTGCCTGGATGTGCATTGTTGGTGTTCAGAGTGACAAAGATCAAACGTAAATAATAAAACATGAAAATAAACATGATTGCTTTATCTGCAATCCATGGTAGTCCATGGTTGTGTTCTTTATGTTTGAGAATAAATGTAAAATTAGGGCTGATTGATAAGTTTTGTCCTAAGGTAGAAAGAGATGAGTTAAACAGCTCTCGTCATGTGCACGTGCAGGTCAACTCTTTTAGTGATTATTCAGAAAGTTTATGGTTAATAACTTTTGTGGTATTTCTGTTTGGGATTATTGAAAATTTCAAGTCAGCACTGTCAAAAAAAATACTCTGAATTAAATAAAGAGTTTCATTGGTGGATGCACCTGTTCTCCAAACACACTTTTTCAGAAGTTTCACTTGTCTTCAAATTGTTCAAAATATAGCTGCTTGGGTGGAGAAGTCAATTGCAGAGTGATTTCTGATTTTCTTTTAGACCTGAAAAGGTCAAATTATCCAATAACTCATGAATAAAAGCAAAGATTAGTAGGAAGAAGAGGAACATAAAAACATAATTTTGTATTGCAGAAAAGGTTTGTTCTGCTTTCCTGTCCTGCTGATCATCTCAGATGTATCTTATGACCACTTGGAGGGGTCCTGACCCCCAAGAATGCAAAGGCCAGTGATGAATGTCCTTTAATTAAATGTGCAAGGACAAATCCTTGCAATATAATGCTTCTTATTTTGCTCATATTGCAATAACTTAAAAAAAAACCTGAGTCCAGTTGAGGTCCTGTTGTTGAGATCACAGACTCTAACAGCTGCTACTGGTGGGTATAAAATTCTCTGAACTACTTGCATATAAATTAATTGATACTGACCGCTGAGGTAGGTAATTTCATATGATTCTTATTAAAGAAAATTTCCACCATGCCAGTGTTAGAAAAAACAAAACAAAAACATAATAAGAGTATAAGAAGTATAAGGTAAAGAAGTGTAAAACACAAATTTAAACTTAATCAAATTCATGCCCTGGTGGCCTAACGGTCAGGATACATGCCATATGCATACCGTGTCCACAGAGTCTCAGGCACAGACCTTTGTTGCATGTCATACCAATCTCTCTACTCATGTTCCCTGTGTTTGTCTGCACTGAATTATGTAAAAAAAAGAAAAAAAATGGACCTGAGTGGGACAACTTCACCTGCACACTGATTAAGTCTGAGAGAGTGAGAAAGTGAGAATTAAATAATTTAGAAAAGGTATAAAATTGATATAAATTTACCACTTACTAATAAAAGCACACTGCTCAAGAAAGGACTTATTTATTTATTTATTTATTTATTTAATTATTCATTGTGATAACATAATATAGATTGATTAGTGTGGGACTTCAGGTGATACAGTGTGATTCAGATGTCTGGATTAAAATAGACCAGGAAATAATTAGCTCACTAGTCTTCCTGAGCCAGTAATGAAATTCTAATGGAACGATTTTTCACCTTCCCTTTTGTGGCCTGCCCCTCTTGACACTTGAATTAAATTACAGAAGTACAATATATATATATATATATATATATATATACATACATACACACATATATAATGTAGGTACATGGGAGTAGGGAACAGAGGACTATGGCACTGTGATCTAAAAGAGCCAGGGGCTTCACTTTGGTTACATCACAAATAAGGTTTGTCAGGATATGAAAAGTCTTCTGTTGAGAATATTTAAGTTAATTATATCACATTTAGTCCATTGTCCCCGTGGTTCTTCCCATCATTTTTACTGTGACAGTGGAACTCACCTCTATAAAACATAGGCTGGATTGTACTGGAGGGTGCCAACCTCTGAAGTACATCGCTCTGCAATGAAATAATTTCATCTTTAAAAAAATCAAGGCCCAGGTTGAAATTAACTATATTCAAAGTCTTGATTTGTTAAGACCACCTCAGTCTTAGACTCGATAACTTTATCGCCATTTTGTGTGTGTTGTCCCAACTGCCCCCCCAGGGTCACCATTTGCTCGTGCCAGCGTGAAGAGCAAAAACGAGAGCTCGTCTTACTTCAAGAGAAAAGAGAAGAGGATTCGCTTCACCATCCGTCGTCTGGTCAAGTCACAGAGCTTCTACTGGACTGTGTTGTGTCTAGTTGGCCTCAACACATTGTGTGTAGCCATAGTACACTATGACCAGCCTGAGGGGCTCACCAATGCCCTATGTGAGTACCAGCAGTTGCATGTACATAGTGAATAATTGCCATGTAAACCAAAATACCTCTTCTGTGTCACTGTTTATCATACCAGTATTATTATATTGGACCATTTATACATACATTGATGTATTCCTAAAAAAAAGTATTCAGTTTCTTTCAGTGGCTTCAACCACTGACATGATTTTTTGCTGCAGAGAGAATTTAAAGTGAGACTGTTTAACATTTGAAAGAAGCAATAACACCCTACCTCTTGAAAGTTGAATCCATAATCAATAAAACACATACTTGCTTAATTCAAAATTTGCCAAATTTCCTTCAATGGCCTTTCTTGGTTCAGTACAAGTAGCTTATGGTTTAGATTAGTGTACATGTATAACTGACATTAGTGAGTCAGTTTGCTTAGTCTTGCTTTAAAGCTGAGCACTCAAATACTGCCTCCTTCACAAATCTTAACCCTGACAATAACAGCTATTTTAGGAGCACTGCATTAAATGCATTACTGCCAGCTGTAAATGCAACAAAGGATTTAGGATGCCACTATGTGACAGTAGTAGGAGACTATGCTAGCTAATTAGTGTTGGCCATTAGAAGGCAACATTAGCATTGTATGGTAGTTTGTAGTAAGGTTTGAGTTATCCCCAACCCTGTGAAGGTAGTGCAGGATGTTTGAGGTTCCAAAGAACTTCAAACACCTGTATCTTTTTGTTTTACCATTCACTTGTATAAAAGGTTATAGGCTAACCTCATTACCTACCTATTGTAAGATACTTTAAGTAACTGTAATTTAATCTTGCATGCATACTGATAATGTATGCACCTGCTTTTCTTGTAACTGCTGCTCAAAACTGTGTTAAATGTCCACTGCTTAGACAGATAAAGAACACCGCTTTCCTCCCTTGATTTAGATAGAGACAGGAAACTGCAGAAACTCTCACACACTTCATCATGGGAGTGCAGCAGTTATTTCCTAAAACAATAGGCTCTTTCTATGTCATATTTGCCATGGGGACAGCTGAACAGACTGTAGTGGTCCAGATCTATTTAATTGTGGAAATCAGCAGGAAGGCCTGGGTCATTGATCTGTACATTTTCTTATTCTCTCCGGACAGACCTGGCCGAGTTTGTATTCCTGGGCCTGTTTCTGGTAGAGATGTCCATGAAAATGTATGGCCTTGGACCCCAGAACTATTTCCACTCCTCATTCAACTGTTTTGACTTTGGGGTGAGTCATCCTATTCAGTTGGGAGTTCAATCAATGCACAGTGTGTTTTAGAGTGTGAGCATGTGTAGTGTAATTCATGTAATTCAGGACTGTTGCTTCAGAAGAAAAATGTGTTTGATTGTTGCCAGAATAGCAGAAAACTATAAAGTGTTTTGAAAAGAAAACTGTGCTTGCCTGTTGCATTTACCAGACTGTGTTCACAGGTGATTATTGGCAGTATTTTTGAGGTGATCTGGGCTGCCATAAAACCTGGAGCCTCATTTGGAATTAGTGTCCTTCGAGCTCTGAGATTGCTCAGGATCTTCAAAGTTACCAAGTGAGTCATCAGAAACGTCTGCCTGTGTACATGGAATACTGTTTACGTCATATATATTCATACAGCATGTTTGTGTGTATAGGTACTGGAATTCTTTGAGGAACCTGGTGGTGTCCCTGCTCAACTCCATGAAGTCTATCATCAGCCTGTTATTTCTTCTGTTCCTCTTCATTGTGGTTTTCGCTCTGCTGGGCATGCAGCTTTTTGGTGGCCAGTGAGTAATTTGCCTCTACTGCTGCTGTAGGAGATTTTGTAAATGGCTTTGTAACAGTTTCAGTTATTGGCTATCAGAAATTATTTTTAAAATGCTGATATTAGAAATGTTAATATCAAACTAGAAAATGCATTTCTTAGAAGAAAATGCAGTGTGAATGCTGATAGCTGAATGGATTGCTGAAGCATTGCTGAAAAATGGCAGAAAATAGCAGGAAAACAGCTAAATGCAGAGGCAAAATAGGGAGATAAATGTTGAAACTAATCACTGAAGCATTCATTTGAATGGCTATCTTTTTCTAAAAGGAGAAAGCAAAAATATTTTAAGTATAAATAGTAGGAAAAAAGTCAAATACAAGTATAAATGTCCTGAAAAATCAAACATTTGGATGGTTGATTAGTTTCTGTAGCAGAAAGTATGGAGGAGCAGTTACAACCAAATGGGGTCAGAAGCATAATGGAAAAGATCCAGCTAAATGTAGAAAGCCTCTGATGTTTTACTTGTGTGTGTGTGTGTGTGTTTTCTATCACCAACTGAAATTAACTGCCAAGTAACTAAAACTAACTAAAACTGCTCTAAAACCAGTTTAAAGTGAAAATGAACTGTGTGTGAATCCACATCTTCTATGAAACCTGACCAAAGTGACACAACTGGTTCAGCATTTTTTACACTACCAATACATTTTTTGACATCACTAGGTCATCGTGGTTACTGTGTCCCTGGAACACTGACACTAGCCTTTATCCACTCATACACAGATACTGAGCATAATGTGGACATACAAGGAAAAATTCAAATTGCTTAAAAATAAATAAATTAAAACTGGGTCATAACATGTAGTGCTGCTGACAGGACAATTGGTGGCATTTCTGAGTAGATTTAAACTGAAATTTCTTGATAAAAGGCATGAAAACAACAATTAATAGTTGATCCTTTAAAACTCTGGACTGAAGAAATGTTCTCATGGATTTTGAGAAGATGTAAGACAGATTCTACTTCCATAGCCTTCACTATTTGCATCCCTCAAATTTGGGGGGAGATGTAATTAGGTCCCAGTAGACAGACAAAGATACCAAATCTCAACATTAGTCCGACTCACCCATTTGAGAAGAATAAACACTAATGCCTAAGTAATAGGCATGTATATTGCATTGGAATAATGTGCAGAAGGCTAATGGGGAGGGCAGTTAGCTAGCTCCATCCTCCAGTAGGTGCAGGAGTGAATGTGACTGTGTGATGGCTTCAGAGTTTGATTACATTCAAAGACTGTTTATTTTCTCCCTGCAGGTTTAATTTTGAAGATGAAACGCCAACAACAAACTTTGACACATTCCCCGCAGCAATTCTCACAGTCTTCCAGGTAAAGGTCAACTTCATCATGCTTTTTGTTCTGCTCTGCGTGTACTGCTGAACTGGACTCAGAAACCAGCCTGTGTCTCCCCTGCAGATCCTAACTGGAGAAGACTGGAATGCAGTCATGTACCATGGCATTGAATCACAAGGAGGCGTTCATGGGGGAATGTTTTCCTCCATTTATTTCATCGTTCTCACTCTCTTTGGAAACTGTATCCTGCCAAATTGATTCAAATTGTTTCACTCTTACAGCACGATGATCTGACCAGATCAGATTGATCTGAAGAATAGCTTCAATAGTTAATATTTGTTCTGTGTTTATCAGTCATTTGAACCCTGAACCCACAAATAACCAGACACACTTCTCAATGTGTTCTTGGCCATTGCTGTTGATAACCTTGCAAATGCCCAGGAGCTCACTAAGGTACAGTATTTCTTTATAGCTTGAAATATCCTGACTTAATAGGAGTTTGAGATAGGAGCTGTAGTACTATCTTACCCACAGCAGCCAACAATAAAACAAATTTACCTTAAGTCATATCCCACATGCATATGGTCTTTGACAGTAGCATAACACATACCCAAAACAGGAAAGAAGAAGTGAGTGGACACAATTAATGAAAGAAGAAAATAATTTGAAAATGTGCAGTATACTGAATTTATCAGCAAGGAGACTGATTAAAATAAAAAAAGAGAAAGAAAAGATTTGCTATATGTTATATGTAATGTATGTGAGGATGTTTTTGTCAATACTGTTCAGGATGAAGAGGAGCAAGAGGAGGCCATCAGTAAGAAACTTGCCCTCCAGAAGGCCAAGGAGGTAAAGGAAGTCAGCCCTCTGTCAGCCGCTAACATTTCCATCACAGCGTAAGTCAACATCTTTTAATGTTTGTTTGGCTCTCTGAAATCTCTGTTCTTTTACTTTATTGATCAACACACACCAGCAGAAAAGATACTCAGGAATTCTAGGAATGTTTGTTCTACAGCTAACTCGCTATCCATGCTAAAGACCAGTTCACCAGTTCTATTGAGGCATAGAAATGCCATAAAAAGAATACATCTGTAAAAGAATAAGTAAATAAATGTGGAAATGTGCAGAGAAATAAATTAAAGAATAAATAAAGAAATGAAAAATGTGGAAATAGAATGACAAACAACCAAAAATAAAAATAAATAATAAAATGAATAATAACTACAGATGCTGGGTCAGATTGGGATCTGGCGAGTTTGGATATAATTCAGTTCAATTAAATTCAATCTTATTTATATAGTGTAAAATCACAACAAAAGTCATCTCAAGGCACATATTGAATTTATCAGCAAGGAGACTGATAAATTCTCTCGGTCTGTACCAATGTTTAGGTAGGTGGTACGTGTCACAGTAACATGTAGAAAGCCATAAATGAAGGAGCCATGGTTTCTAAGCAGAACATTTGATTGTAATGAGATGCTCAATGTTATTCACTTCACCTGTCAATGGTTTTAGTGTTGTGGCTGATCAGTGTATAACCTTTAACTGATATCTAATATATCTATAGGTTTATGCACTGTATTGTTTTAGTTCTTGTTAGTTTAGTTTGTCCTCATTTCATTATTTTTGTTTATAGCAATCAACATGAAATGTGCAGAACCATATACATTGTACTGTTGTAAACGCTCCTTTGTCATTCCTCTAATGATACTGTTCTGCATCCTTAAGAGCCATGGTTCCCAACCAGGGGGTGTGCAGAGCTTTGTCTGCTCTGATGTTGTGAGGTTATCAAAATTAGATTTGTGCATATTAAATTCTAAAAATCCCAATAACACACCCAATTGGATAATCAAAATTCTGTATAAACCAAATTAAAACCTACTTTTTGTCCGCATCTAAATTTATTAAGCTACTTATTACCAGCACCTCTGAACTTCTGTTTAGTCTCATCAGGTCAGCCAGCAACTACCTGGGTAATTCATCCCTGTTTGTTTTCCTGCTGTCAGCATCATATAAAGAATCAAGAAGAATCAAGAATTCTTTATTGTCATTATGCATCACCATACTTTAAAATATACAGACAAAAAAAACAGCTATAGACACACTATACATATGTACATAAAAATAAAGTAAGATAAGAATAGAATAAAATAAAATAGAATCAGATAAAATAAACTGAATAAAATGTACAGTGGATAAAATGAAACATGCAATGAATAAAATTAAATGTGCAATAGATCTTAGCAGCAGAGAAATGTACAAAAGTGCAGCACAGTGCAAGTTTCAGTCTTAAGGCACAGTGAATGAGTGTGTGTGTGTGTCTGCAGGGGGGGAGTGGTGTGTGTGTGTGTGTGTGTGTCTGCAGGGGGAGATGGATTTCACCGCTCTGGCGAAGAAGCTGTCTTTCAGTGGTGGTACGTGTTTTTATGTTTCTGTACCGTCCTCCAGAAGGAAGTGGTACAAACAGGCTGTTGCCGGGGTGGGTGGGATCTGTAGCAATACATCTGGCCTTCTTCTGGACCTGTCCAGCGTATATTGAGGCCAGATCTGGGAGCAGACATCCCACGATCCCCTGTGCTGTTCTAACCACCCAGGCTAGGTCCTTCCTGTCCTGTGCCATGCAGCTGCCGTACCACACTGTCACACTGAGACAGAGGATGCTCTCTACTGTGGCTCTGTAGAAGTCTGCGAGCAGCCGAGAGGAGAGTCCAGCCCATTTCAACCCCCTGAGGAAGAAGAGCCTTGTTGGGCTTTCTTCACCAGGTGGGATGTATTCAGAGACCAGGTTAGATCAGATGTGATGTGGATTCCCAGGAACTTGATGTTATCCACATGCTCCACCGCCTCCCCGTGTATGAGGAATGGAGCGTGTTCTGTCTTCCTGGACCGCCTGTAATCCACAATGACCTCCTTGGTCTTGCTAGTGTTCAGGATGAGGTTGTTGGCTGAACACCATTGTGTCAGGTGCTGGATCTCCTCTCTGTAGTGGGTCTCATCATTGTCCAATATGAGACCCACCACTGTGGTGTCATCCGCAAACGTCATGACCGTGTTTGTGGAGTGGATGGTGAAACAGTGTGTGAACAGGAGGACTTGAGGCAGACAGGGACCACAGCAAGCTGCAGGGACAGGTTGAAAATGTCTAGAAAAACTCCTGCCAGTTGGTCAGCACATAGTTTCAGAGTCCAGCCTGACACCTTATCTGGTCCTGCAGCTCTGCTGGTGTTGCTCTTCCTCAGGATAGAACTCACTTGGTACAGCTGCAGGACAAGGGGCTGTTGTTGCTCCCCCAGCTGGGGAAGATGCACTGTTCAAGGTGTCAGGCAGAGTGGGATCATGGCTGACCTGCTGGTCGCTGCGGTTGTGGTCTGTTATAGTTCTGATGTCTGTTGCAACAGTTCTGTTGCTGTTATCAAAGTGCTGCTCAATGTGCTGTTTGTACCCGAGTTTTGCCAGCTGGTTGCCCTTTTTCAGTTCTTTCCGGGCCGTGCTATAAACCAGTCTGTCACCTGACCTGTAGGCAGCATCCCAGGCTTTGAGCAGGGACCTCACTGTCTATCCATCCACGTTTTCTGCTGCCACTATCAATGCAATGGCAATATCATGAAAACCTAGTCGCATGTTGCACTGACAGGGCCACAGTGATGATCTGCAAAAACAAGGGATTTAACAGCTGCTTGAAGGAAAAGGCCCCGGGTGTGCGATTTTCCACTGCATGCTACATCACCAAGCATTAGCCAGAAACTTTCAGAAGACCTCAATAACATCCTATCAACTGTTAAAGCTGTAAACTTTATTAAAGCTCTCCCTTCTAACAAGAGGCTTTTTTCCCAGCTGTGTGAGCATGGAGCCCATCAAACATTACTGCTACACACAGAGGTACGGTGGTTGTCGCGTGGATAGGTGTTTTATGGAACTGCAAGAAAAAATAAAAGAATTCTTGCGAAATCATAATCCACCACTGTTTGAACAGCTGACTGATGCATTTTGGATCAAAGCGGTCTGCCTGGCAGACACATTCACACTCTACAATGAGACGAACATGTGGATGCAGGGACCTGAATCAAACATCACGCAGTGCAAAGATGCTCTGGACACTTTTGTGCGTAAACTGAAGTACAGAGTTCCAAAAATGTCAAAAGGGGAGTTACAGCATTTTCCACTGCTGCTGAAGCAGTCTGATGGCACTGTGCATGTGTGGAGATTAAGAGCCACTTTGCAGACATCGTACTTATCAAAGGAAGCGTGGGTGACATACATTACATTTCCACCCTCAAGGACGTGGAATACCTCGGCTGTGAAGATAAGCTTTGTGACCTTCATGCTGATTCTGTGTCAAAAAATATTTCCAGGAAACGGATACAAAAAGTTTGTCAAAGGATACACTGTCGCTCCCAGATCAAGGGTTATTCTCCTGTTCACCACTACATACTAGCCTTCAGTGCCCTTGTAACAATAAAAGCAAAACACTTTAAACTGGCTGTCACAACTATCACACCTGACATCACACCCCTGGTCAGAGATATGCAAGCCCAAGGTTGTCATTAGTTTATGAATGAACAGACTGGCATAGAGTAAAAGGTAAGGACTAATTTGTTTATTGCTATGGCTGTTTGTTGTAATTGTAATGACTGCACATAAACAGGTGTATAGTTGTGTCAAAACCTGTATTGACATAATGTGCGTGTGAATATGCAACAGATTTTCCCATTTTAGTTAATTGTCTGAAGGAGATCTACAGAGCTGTATGTTTAAGCCTAGGTGCTGATACATCTCTGAAATATGTCATTATTCCTTATGTAAGAAGGTGTTTGTACCCACTCTGTTAGGTTGTTCATGGAAAACTGTGTAAGTTAATTAATTAGTGTTTAGCTCTCACAACAAGTGAACCAACAAGAGTTTGGTGCGTGTGTACAGGCAGGGGCACAACAGTGATGCGGTCAGCAAGCATCACTGAAGTGCTCAAATGACGCTGAAAGCACATCCTCGAGTGTAATATTGCAATTATACAACTATTACCAACAAAGTAAAATCTATAATCAAAATCTGTTCATGTTGAGGAGCAATTTGCTCTCAAAATGAAAAGATTTCACACAGATGTAGCTTCTGCAACCACAAACTTTTACATGAATTTTAAGTTATAGCGCCGTGTCACAGATACAGCTGATGGAGAAAGCTGAGGCGTTTTGCCCAAATGATGTTAAAGGACACCCTTGAGTGTAATCTTGTCATTATACAACTATTACCAGCAAAGTAAAATGTATATGGTGGAGTAATATTTTTAGTGATGAGTAAGGCGTGCTCACATGCTGATTTGCGCATGAAATGTCTTGTGGATCAATCAGATTGCTCGGAACTACTTCTTGTATAATTTTATATAATCAATAGAACAAATGACTATGTGCTAGAGAGTAGGGACAGGTGAATGTAGCATGATGCAGATTCCCTGTAAAAATGTAAATTGTTATCAGTAATACAATAGTAGTAATGACAAAGTCATAAATGCAATAGTAGCAGTAATACTAGAAGCAGAACTAATATAAACTAAATGAACTAATTCTAGCAGCAGGTGTTGAGTGGGGTTGTAGGAGCAGCAGGAGACTTGTCATCACAGATCAGACTCTACAGCTCCAGAGGCAGAAATACCTGCAGAAAGAGACAGAAGAGGAGAGAGAGACGGAAGAGCACAATACTACAGGAAAGGGAAGATATCGAGTTAGTAACATGTACTTATGGGATATGAATCCATACTGATAGGTAAGCAGTTGAAAACCTCAGCATAAACTACCTGCCCAGTGCCAGACAACAGACAGAAAAAGTTAGAGAACAGCTAGTAAACATTTAATCATTAAAATCAATTAAAAAAATCATCAGGTGGACCCAGTCACCACTTGGAATAAATATTAATGCTGTTCTGTGTTTGCTGGGTGTGTAATTAGGCCACTGCTAACACATTTGCCATAATACATTGATGTAGGCCAGGCGATTGGCCAACAACTGCCCCAGCCATGGAAATGCAGAGGTTTCTGTTCAGCTGCCAACATATGGCCAACAAGAACAAAAACAAGAACTTTCAAGTTCCTCATCCACATCAGTTTTTGTTTAAATAATCCAAAACTAATTCAAGGGCTGGTTGAGAACTGGGTTGGAAAACAGACCATTTTAGTTTCTTAGCTCCTGTTTTTAGTCAAAGGATGCCATTTTCACCTGATCTCCCATCAATAGACTTCCATGGATAACTGGAGTTGACATGATTGCCTGTAGTAGTGCAATAATACTGAACTCTGTATCACCACAGAAACTGACATTTACTAGCTGCTGCTATCAAGCTGGAACATTACTGTGCTTTTAGTACTAATCTCAATATTTAGTTGAATAGTTTTTTTTCTGCCTCCACCCATGACATTATTCTTGTATCCAGGCCAAATATCAGTAAAAGTCTTTTGCATAACCAATAATAGCGAAGAACTAGTAGAACTGGGCTTCAAAAGTGTTTCCATTTCTCATTTTAGCATAAAAACTTTGAATATACTGAAATCAGATTTATCTTCCTGTTGCTGTGTCATATCACATTTCTTTTCTGGTTCAGTCTCAGTTTTGTGTTTCTGAGCTTTGACTGCCCATTCCATTGAAATGTGGTGGGAGGCTGAATGATGAAATGATGAATGGTGACTGGCTTTTTCCCTGACTTCATCCTATATGTTCCCCCTCCCACATTTTTGTGCATGTGTACGTGCAGTTTTCTAACATGCAGTCGAGGTAACCCACATTCTAGCAGCTTATCCATCTGCATCACTGTCAGTTATTACCTCTGATACAATTTCAGAACCCTCCCTTAGCCTTCTCTTTTCCCTCCTCTTCTGCTGCTAAACCCTGTCTTATTCTGATGTCATAATGTTCCTCTGTGTGAATTGTCCAAAAGAACACGGCAACTCTCCTGTGCTCTGTGATAGAGCTGTGTTTGTGTTTCAGTATTTCCATCCCTTTGTTCTGTTTTCGTTATTCTCTGTGATCAATAAGGATCACGAGTGTGTCAGTGATCAACCAGTCAGTAGAAACAGATGCTGAATGAGTGCTTAGAAGTTTGACAAAGCAGCTGTTGAGTTACTGTCAGTCTTATCTGTACAGTGATTTGAAGTGAGTCAGAATGATGTGGGGTTTTGAAAGCTGATCAGTAATACTAGTGGACTGAAACTGTCATTTAAGGATAAAAGCCAAACATTATTTCAGTTCAATTCAGTTTTATTTATATAGCACCATATCACAACAAAAGTCATCTCAAGGCACTTTTCATATAGAGCAGGTCTAGACCACTCCACTCATTGGTATTTACAGAGAGAGACCCAACAGATCCCACCATGAGCAGCACTAGGCGACAGTGGCAAGGAAAAACTTCCTTTAAGAGGCAGAAACCTCGAGCAGAACCAGACTCAGGGTGGGCGGCCATCTGCCTCGACCGGTTGGGTTAAGAAGGGGAGAGGGGGGTGGGGGGTTCCACAGTAGAGGAGCCTGATAGCTGAAGGCTCTGCCTCCCATTCTACTCTTGGAAACTCTGGGAACCACCAGTAAACCAGCATTCTGGGAGCACAGAGTCCTAGTGGGATTGTAGGGAACTATGACATCTTTAAGGTAAGATGGAGCCTGACCATTAAGGGCTTTGTATGTGAGGAGGAGGATTTTGAATTCTATTCTGGATTTGACTGGGAGCTAATGCAGAGAGGCTAACACAGGAGAAATATGGTCTCTTTTCCTAGTTCCTGTCAGTAATTGTGCTGCAGCATTTTGAATCAGCTGCAGAGTCTTTAGAGACTTGTTGGGGCAGCCTGATAATAATGAATTACAATAGTCCAGCCTGGAAGTAACAAATGCATGGACTAGTTTTTCAGCATCTTTTTGAGACAGAAAATGTCTAATTTTGGTGATATTACACAGTTGAAAGAAGGCAGTCCTAGAAGTTTGTTTTATGTGGAAGTTAAAGGACATATCCTGATCAAAGATGACTCCCAGATTCTTTACAGTGGAGCTGGAGGCCAGGGAAATGCCATCTAATGTCTAGATCTAGAGTGGGCTTTTTTAGAAGAGGTTTAATTACAGCTGTTTTATACGACTGCAGCACATAACCTGTTACCAAGGACAGATTTAGCATATCTAATACAGGACTGCACATTAAGGGCAGAGCTTCCTTAAGCAGCCTAGTTGGGATGGGGTCTAGGAGACAAGTTGAAGATTTAGATGCCGAAATAATTGATGTGAGCTGGGGGAGGTCGATGGGAGAAAAGGAGTTAAGGTTAGGTTGTGCAGCTGACTCTATGGATCCTGTGTTTTGACATAAGTCAGTGCTGGGGCTGAGGGCTGGATGTGATTAATTTTATCTCTAATGGTAGAAATTTTATCATTAAAAACGTTCATAAAACCATTGCTGCTGAGGGTTATAGGGATGTGTGGATCTATAGAGCTGTGACCTGGCATTGTTCTTATTATCTGTTATTAGTGATGAGTAATAGGCACTTCTTGCATTACAGGGGGCCTTTTTATATCTTTTGACACTATCTTGCCAGGCTAAGTGGGATTCTTCCAGTTTGGTGGAACGCCACACTCTTTCAAACCTACATGCTGTTTGTTTCAGTGAACAGGTTTGGGAGTTGAACCATGGAGCTTGCCTCTTTCTCTTTATTGTTCTCATTTTTAGGGGGCGATGGAGTCCAAAGTTGTACGCAGTGAGTCTGCAACACTGTCTGCAAGATGATCAAGCTGGGAGGGAGTAGCTTCTGCTAAATTAAGATGAGGCACTGGACTTAAGTTAGTGGGAATCATTTCCTTGAATTTAGCTACAGATATTTAGCTATTATCTATATATATATATTATATATATATATATTATAGTTTTTTGCTGATTGTAGATAATCCAGCAATATGAATTCAAAAGTCATTAAAAAGTGGTCTGATAACAGAAGGGGATTCTGTTATATCATACATTATACAGCTCTTTAACACTGTAGTAGCACAGGTTTGCAATCAGTGTTCAGTATTTCTACCAGTCCCAATTATTTCCACCCTCACTCTCAGCAAAAACAATTTCTTTTGTGTTTTTGTATAATTTTGCATTTCTGCACTTTTCAGAACCTTATTTGCCTCCTCTGTGCTTTGTCTGTAACTTGTTTCTGTCCATTTGAAGTTCCTTCTCTCCCTCTGTTTGTTTCAATGTTGCTCCCTTTATGTGTTTGTAGGAGTTATGTCTGCACCCCAGTCCATCACTACCTGAGGTAAACCCAACCGCCTGCAAGCAAGGTGGTGGATGATGATTATTACATGCTTAAAAACACACATAATCATGTCATTATTTACATCCTTGAAAGCAAGACCACATGAATAAAACAGAACTGCCCCGCATTTTTGTGATTCACACCATGTTACAGGCTTTTCTGTTCATTCAGTGAGTCCAGTCCCATGTTGTCCATCCACCTCCTCTTAAAGAGTGCAGTACAGTTTGCTAGCTCTTGAAGTTTTACTTTTGTAGAAGGTGAGTATAAACAATGTAACATCAAGATGATGGAGCATTTAGAACATTGAATAAAGTTATTTTCTGTTCCTAATCTGTGCAGTTAACAGATTGATTTATTTGATAAAATGCCACATAAACAGATGAGGCATTGTGACATGTAAAACCATGTAGACAGATAGCACTGTTTTTTGTTCACACAGTATCAAATGTGCATGCATTCAGCCATTTCACAATACTGTATTACACAGACATGACAGAATAAAGTTGCATGTCAAAGCATGGTAATGTTGCCATGCTTGGCCTCTGTGTGCTCTCCATGGTAGACTGTGATAAATGAACCCAGTGGTTTGCTGTATTGAAAGCTCCATTGCACCTTGGTCATACTGTACATCATTCAAGCATGTAGGGACTTTGTGTGCCTTCGTGAGATGTAAAATGAAATATACTGCAGGTGCCATGAAGTAATGAAGTATAAAATACATACATAACTGAATGTGTCACACCTCAAAGGAAACCATGCTTGTCAGTATATCCATTGGAAATGCTTATATCCTTTGTAGAAATGACTGTTGTGACAAAACTCTGGCACTGACATCAAAGTAGAGGGTTTCAAAAACAATTTAAATGGTATTACATGGTATTTTATGTTGTAATATCAATCTTCCAGTCATTATGATTCTCCTGTTTCTTCTGCCCCTCCCCTAGTAAGGAGCAGCAGAAGTCAGTGAAGACAATGTCAGTGTGGGAGCAGAGGGCCAACCAGCTGAGGAGGCAGAACCGGGCAAGCTGTGAGGCCCTGTACAGTGAGCTGGAGCCTGAGGAGCGTGCCCGCCTGTCCTCGGCCCTCCACATCCGGCCTGACATGAAGACCCACCATGACCGGCCACTACTTGTGGAGCCCTGCGACGGGCCTTTGCTGGGCAGCCACCAGCACCACCACCATAAACCCTGCATGACAGAGGATGCTGAAACTGCCACCGACCCCCCTGTGCCTCACCAGCCTCGCCGTCACCACCGCCACAGAGACCGGACCAGAACAAAAGAGGAGACAAATGATAACGGTGACACTGGGGGGAGGCACCACGTCCATCACAGTCGCTCTGAAGACCACAATGGCAACCGGGGCAAAGAGGGCAAGAGTGAGAGATCCCACAGCCGAGAGGGAGGGAGTAAGCATCACCATCAGAGCTCAGTGGATGACAGTGGAGGTGGAGGAGTGACAGGTGAGAGAGAGCATCGCCATCATCATTCACACCGGCAATCCAGAGGGGGCAACGGGACAGTGAACAGTGGAGGCAGGGGAGAGCGAAGATCCCGGTACAAAGACGCACGTTCCTCTAACAGGGATGGGGACAGGAATTCCAGAGGAGATAGTGGTGCCAGTGGAGAGAGGAGGAGACATCAGACTCATGGATCCAGGGCCAAATCCACAGTTGAGGGAGAGGAGTCCAACAAGAGAGAAAAGACCCATGGTCACAGGTAAAAATGATGTAAAAATCAAATCTACTGCACAATCAATACACTTCACTCTCAGTGACTTTGCAGGGCTCTGAGTCCATGTATAGTTGTCAAATACAGATCCAGTTTCTTAGACAGCTTTTCACAACATTTCTTTTAAAATGCTGTGCAGTCAGAAAGTATTAGGCCAGTGGTGTTTTTGACTCTGTGCTCATGTATATTTGATTTGACTTGGCTTTCTTCCTAGTTGTAAATACATATAAACATGTGTCATCATTAAAGTAAGCACAAGGCCACATGACTTGAAATTTGTGATAAGAATGCATTTTAATGCATAGTCAGTTAAGCAGCCTGTCTCTAGCTTTCTCCACTGTGCCGGCCACAACAAAATTACCAAATAGATTGAGTCTAAGGAACATCCTCCCTCTGCCATTGATATTGATCATTCCATGATATGACAGATTAGTTGGGAAGAAACAGGCTAAAAATTCTCGTAGTTAATTTAGTATCTGTTTTCGTTCTCTTTCTTTTTTTAATATGTGGTAATATGAGGCGGTGATAGCCTGATAAAGTGTCTCTCTCCCAGGATCATGTTGATGCTATATGTGGTTCTGATCATTGCACTCAATGGAGTGGTTGAGGGCATCTCTTGTGCTCAGAGGCTGCTACACTGTGTGCCAGATCACAAATATATCTACAAATTGAAGTATAAATTGTGTGTGAGAAAAGATGAAAGATGCAGGCATGAGAAGCAGAACATTTTCAGAAACAGCAGAGAGGCTGAAATTCTAGAGTGGATGACATGTTTAAAGCTTAAATGAAGTTTCTAGCTGAAAGTATGCTGAACTAGTTGAAGTTGAACATTGTCTCCATTTATTTGAATGGGAAAAAAATTGCTGAAAAAGCAAAGTATTTTTAAAAATTATAAATAGTAGGAAAAAAATGTGGATTGTCCTAAATGAGCTGAATGTTTGATGGCTGAATGGTTTTTCTAGCACAAAGTATGTGGGAATAGTTAGAAAAAAACGTACAGAAGAAAAGTGGCCAAAAGTTTACGGATGTAGAAGAACAATAGTGTGAATGCTGAGACAGCAGAAGTTGTTATGAAAAGACCAGTATAATTACTGTATATTCTTTGAACCATTTTATGAACACATCTTAACATGTCAATTGTTCATCACAGCAAGACAAGTTGCCATGAACCATGGCATGAGTAAATGAGAGATCTTACAGTCAGCTGGCACATTCTCCCTCACAGAAGCAGCTTCTCACAGCTTTTCTCAAAGATTTTGCCTTGTGACTTTTCCAGTCCAAGTCCAAGAAAAGGTTTAAACTTGCTAAGGAACTGGTGAAAACCATTCATTTTCCCCTAAAGACATTCAAGGAATTCAAAGAGGTGCAGCAGAGGTGCATGTCATTCCCCTCTCTCTCCCCCATGTTTCCATTCTATCATTTCACTGTCAACTGACTAATAATGGCAAATACCCACAGCCACCAGGGTGTGAGTTTGTCATGGCCCAGTATCCAGTTTTATTCCCAATATATTTATAACACGTTGTCATATGTTTTGTACTAGCCTTTTAGAGGGAAAATTGTGCTGAAGCAGATCACAGTGACTCCACAGTATTAACTAGTGTTTCTACTGGCCTGTAAATGTTAAGCCCAGTCACTGAATGCAAAGATGTGTGACACATTCTCACTCCCTTCCTTCCTTCCTGCCTGATTCAATTGCAAATCAATCACAGCTGTCAGTGGTAATTCCCCCTTGCATCAATTCACTAATTAAAAACTTATCAGAAAAAAATAACACTTACATACAACATTCATCAGCATGATAAGAGCTACATAAAATGACAGAAACTGCCATCTTTGGGAAAAATATATTTTATGTTCACTTGGACCACATTCCATCTGCTAACATGGAGGTGGTGGGGTTTATGTACTATACTGTGGCCACCCATCAGGGGGTGTTCAAGATTTGGGGAAATATGTTGTCCATCTTTACAGTCATTAGTTTAGGCAGGTCCATCAACTTTTGTTAAGTCAAACAATCATTGTCACTGCCAGGACATAAGCATGAGATATTATTTGAGAAAATACTGCATTTTAAGCTTTTCTATATATCTTAGGTGCTATCTCTGTTCTAGGGACAGGTGTGGTGATTCAGAGGGAGAGTCCCTAGCCATCTCCCACCAGCAAGGCTCTGGGGGGTCCAACTGGCCTCCTGACCAACCAGAGGACTCAGACAACCAGCGAAATGTCAGACAAAGTGGCCAAACCTCCATCCAAATTCCTCCTGTGACTGTCACCTCCCCACCTGGAGAGACCACCCTCATACAAAGTCAGTATCAAGTTGCACACACAGGGTTCTATTTTAAGTCTGAAGCACATTTAAAGCTCATGGAGCAAATGCATTTAGGGCCTGTCCAAATCAACTTCTGCTAGTTTACTGGTGGAAAAAGGATTGCAGCACCAGGTGCGTGGTTGTAATTAATCATGGGTGTGTTTTGGGCGTAACATGCAAGAAAACCAATCAGAGTGCCATTTCCTTTTCCCTTAAAGACAGGTGCACTTACACCTTGGCAGATTGCTTTTAAAATGCTGGATATGGCTGCTTCTTCTTCCAACTGAACTCTTCTTGCCTGTGCTGCTGCTGTCGTATCTGGGTTCACTGGCACTGGTACATGCAGTTCAGAATCACATCTTCGAAATGTGTCGATGTGTAATGTGTCCTCAGTTATAGAGGACACAAGAGCCATCCATGACGCATGGCAATGTTTTGCAACACACAAAATGCCTTTTTGTTTATTTATTTTCTATCTTTTGCATGTTTGTGTGCTGCTGTGTGTCCTTGTGTGTATAACAAGCAGAGTGGACATGTGTTGTGTGTCCACCTATGTGGCTGAATATCTTGATTTAAAAAAAAAAGAAAAAAGTTAAGCACTGCTCTATTGATTTCAGACCAGGTTTTTGTTGGTCATTTTATGTTGCGTCAAGATATCAATGTGCCAACACTGCTCCTGACCACACTTCATTTTAAGACCAATAGGCCGATGGGACTTCAGATAGACATGAATGCATTTGCCATTTAAATAACATGGGCGTTGGATGGGAAGATGACAACTGTGTCAGTCTGAAACTAGCAAAGGACTTGCTTTGTGTTTGCCTCCACTTTGCACTGGGTGAAAGATAGGGCCCATGATATTACTTAGATTACATGCAACAGAGGTCTCTGACTGTAGGTGAAATGGAAATGTTGTGGTTGGTACTTTAAAAATGTCTCTAATCCATGAATGGTGAGTGAGAAGATTGGGAGATTTCCAGAGGAAGAATCAGGCATCTAGCTTAAAGGTCTTCTTTCATATGTGATTTCAGATGGTTCCAAAGGGGCTGAGACTTTTGTGAAATCATTTAATTTACTTCCATTTAACATTTGTGTATACAGGGACATGACCAAAACATAACTGACAACATCCATGACAAACTTATTGAGGCTTGCTTAAACTGTATATTGTAATCAGCCTGACCTTGGTTAAAAATAAAGAATCTTTCACTGGATCCGACTGCACTTAGAAGAGGTGAAAGAGGAGATTTAATTTATTTTCCAATCTAGTTTTGAGCACAGTAAAATAGATGTGATGATTACTGGGGTTTGCTATTCGATTCCACTCCACCAGGTCTGAAATTATTGCTGCAACTGAACTTTCTGTCTTCCCAGTGAACAGTATTGACTGTGAGACAATGCCCACGAATGAGAAGACCCTGGAGGATCTAAGTCAAAGTGGACCCAAACCCGTCCTGCCTTACAGTTCCATGTTCATCTTTGGACAGACCAATCCGTGAGTTGCCTCAACCTCCTTTGTCCACTTAATTCAGCTTGTGATAGGACCTACAACATGCTATGGAAGTCAAATCCTTTAGAGACTGGGTGAAAGCAGCTCTTTTATGTCATATCTATAAACTAGCATATTATTATATCAATATTGGGGATCGTCTCCCATCTCTGCTTTCTCCTAAAACCAATAAATTATAGCTCCTAAAGAGCCCAGTGTCTCTCACCAGTATCTATCTCCTCAGTATATATGCTTGCAATGAACTACAGCAAAAAACACACAGACACATTCACACAGTGGCAGTTGGTATATATATATCAGACATGGAACAGTGGTGACTACTTAACATTTATGTCTGCAGTCTCATCAACCTAGTTAGATGAGAGATTTCATACATAGCTCCATACAACCTGTCCATATAAATTTGATTCAAATAGTATTCTGGAAACATTTAAAGATAGTCTGTATCCTGATGTTTCATCACTTGTCTCAGTGTTGTCAGGACTGAACTAGGACAAGAACCCAAACGCACGACTCAGACTCAAAGTACAAAATAAACAGTCTTTATTGACAAAGTAACAACAAAAGATCACTCACAAGGAGGCAAAAACTACAAAACAAACAAGGCAAGACATGGGATCAAAAACTTGGCGTGACTAGGACTTGAGGTGCAGGCTGGCTTGGCTCTCTGAATGAACAGGACAAACTAGCACAGGACAAAGGGAGACACAGACTCTAAATAGACACAAGGTAAGGGGGAACAGGTGGAGACAATCAGGGCGGGGCAAGCAATCAGACAGGCGGGAAACACAAGAGGGGAAGAGGCAAGTGACCTGAAACGAGAGGAGAGTAAGATTTCAAAATAAAACAGGAAGACACAAGACAACATGAAGACAGGACAACACAACAGTGACTTAACATAATTTCTTGGACATGACAAGTGTATTTGGCTGCTTATTTAGTACCATATGTAGTAATATAATATATTATTATATTATATTATCATGCTATTTTCTTCAAGATTTCTGTTTAATTGTTTAGAATACATGCAGTTCATTGTCTGCATGATTTTACATGTTACTCTGTTGCTTTATCTCTACTATTATATTCTACTTTCTTTTCTAGCTATTAGCTTTGAGAATGCAGCACTCCCTACTAAATTACAAGAAGCCCAGAAACGTAGAGCCAGAAAGGAAGGCAACATGCTATATGCTTAGGTCCAGTGTAGTCCAAGCTTTTGGTCATTATATCTTTATCAGAGCAAATTAACAAATTAACAAAATAGGAAAGGAACGTCACAGTTCTAGTTCTTGAGGTCCAATTGGCAAGTACTTGATGATGTGAACTGCATTTCCCATGTGTACTTGTATGAAAAAGGAAAGTTGTGCTCAATTTAGAGTCATTATGAGCTTTTAGATTTGTCTTTGTTAATAAATTTCTTCAATGAAGTGACTCAGAGTTTGGCATTATTTTAACCCTTGGGTTAGACTTACATCATGTGTGTGTTTTAGAAATACATAGTGAGGAGATAGTAACTACTACCACAACTAAATTTTTGTACTAGTGTTTACATGTTCAGAATTTGTCTGTCAGTAGCCTGACTGGAATAATAGGTACAATTTACAAACTCACAAAGCAACACGCATAAACCTGTGATGTTACTAATAATGTCACAGTTGTCACATAACCCTCTGTCAGTTGGGTTAGGGTTAACTTACTCAGGTCCTCAGTTATACACCTGCTTAGACTGAAGTTGATCAAATGAGTGGTTGTTGATCAAATCAAATGACAGACAGAAAGACAGAATGACATGCTTTCTGGAGATATATGGTAAGATATCTATACCTAGTACTTAATGTTTCTCTGCCTCTCCCTCTTTCTGTCTGTCCCTGCCTTTCTCTCCTCAGGGTGAGACGTTTGTGTCATTACATTGTGACTCTGCGTTACTTTGAGATGTCCATCCTAGTTGTCATTGCTATGAGCAGTATTGCTTTGGCAGCAGAGGACCCTGTCTGGACAAATGCCCCCCGTAACAATGTGAGACACACAGTGCATATGAATATACACATAAACACACGTAAATGCATGCAATACTCACTACATTGATGCATACTGTTGATGAGGTGACGAGGGCACCAATATCTTCCCATTCGTGCTCAGTGCTATCTTGCCAATATGGTACACTTGATGCAATACAAATTCAGTCTCTTTTTTGTTTTTTGTAGGTGCTCAAATATCTGGACTATGCCTTCACTGGTGTTTTCACTTTTGAAATGGTGATCAAGGTAAGCACATACAATAAATCAGTGCTACATTGAGACAGTAATAAGCTCAGTGTCTCTTTGTATTTCACTGCACTTTTCTTCATGTTTCACATGCTGGGCATTGCTGCCTAGAGCACCAGCAGTGCATGAACAGAGATTTCTCCCTGCTACCCTTTACTAATGTCCTGTGTGTTGCATGGCTTATCTCCTCAGCCACAGCAAAAAACAGCCCTCCTCAGCCAGATCTTTAGTGGCTTGTCAGTGCTTTGCCCTGGTGCTCCCATGTCACATTACAGAGAAGTCCTGATGTTGAGTTGCTGGCAAAGCCCAGGCATTCCACCTCCACAGGATCATCGACAGGCCTCCAGTTAGCCTCCTTACACTCAGCCACCAAGTCAGAGTACTTTGACTGCATTTACTCATAGGCAGCCTCTAATCCCTCCTCCCATGGGATTGTGAGTTTTATGAGCAGGACAGTCTTGGTGGCCATGGACCACATCATCATTGCATGTCAAGCCAGAGTTAGGTAGAGGTTATCCCCTTTAAGACATGGAGTTGCCTCTCCATGCACTTGCCAAGTGCAAGGAACAATCTCTCTGGGACTGGATTAGGTGCTTTGCAAAAGAGGAGGGTCTGCTGTTTGCATCCTGCCTGCATGTTTCAATCACTTGAGTCAGCATGAGGTTATGCTGCCATTGGTAGTGTCATACATCCTGACAGGTTGTGCTGCAGACTAGTGTCTGAAAGCTTAGCTACTCTCACCATCTGCCTGTCTAAGAGCTACACTTTGAAGGCTTCTCCAAGGCTGTGGACAGGTTATTTGGACAGCAGCTGAATCTCTTCCCTACCTCTGACAAATATGGTGTTGTTGCTTCTGATCCCTTTTTGGAGAGGACAGACTTTGCAACTTGGAGGTCTTGATCTTAATCCTTGCCCACGTCACATGCTTATCAACTTCTTCGGCAGTCTTGATGTGCATGTGGCTGTGTAGAGTATGCATGTGATGACATCCATGAAGCTTCTTAGCAGCAGCAGTCTTATCCCAATTGCAACAATATGGGAGATTGCACATCCCATGGCAATACCTACTTCCAGCCATTACCAGCTTGTGGTGAAATCTTGGTGGGTGCAGCACATTTAAAGGTCTGTGAATTATTTCAGTACCAAGCACTCAAGGATGTAGAAAAATATCAGGGCAAACTTAATCAGATGGGGGTGGGGGGTGGCAGGACCCTCAGTGTTTGTGTGTCCGGTCACACAACATGCAGGTATTCTACATTCTCTGGCAGCTGGTGATGATGTAGTAATCCCTCATGAGGAAGTTGGTCATCCTCTTGGCCATGACAGAGAAGATAAAGGTGATCGTAAAGGGAATGCCTCTGCTGGATTGCTGCACCACTCTGCCTAGTGTGTTTTAAAGGATTCTTTAAGAAGTTGCTTCTTTCTTTCTCCTTCCACTTTCTGTGCCTGGGTATGTGCTCTGCCCTCATCAAGCTGGCAAGCCTCTTCTTTTGTAATTAATTTCAAAATGCTTTATGAAATGATTGATGTATTAATGAATAGTCTGTGATTAGTCTGTGAAAGACATACTGGTTAATCAAATAAACTGAATAAAACAACCGGAAGTAAAATGAATAACAATGGTGTCTTTGTCTTAGATGGTGGACTTGGGCCTGCTGCTTCATCCTGGATCTTACTTCAGAGACCTCTGGAACATTCTGGACTTCATAGTGGTCAGTGGGGCGCTGGTGGCTTTTGCATTTTCGTAAGTCAAAAAACTCATACCTTTTTTAATATGAGAAGTCTTCAATTTGTAAGTTGTTAATCCTGATGATCAGATTTGGTGGATACATCTGGTGTGTCAGGTGTAATGTGCAGTGCATACCAAATGTAAACAACATGCAATTTTGACTGGGGAGCAGAAACCTGACTTGCAGCGTGCATGTGAGTGTTGTGAGTGTTTATTGACTTGATCCTCTCCCTGTTTCTGTGCTGGGATCGTTTTTAAGGAGCTTCATGGGGTAATGTCTCCTCTATCTCTCGTCTTGCTTGTCTGTGTCATCTCCTGTATGTATGTGAGAAAAACATACATGGCTTACACTGCAAAAACAAGTAATTTCCTCACATATTCAGTCTTACGTCTTTAGATGTATTCAGGTTTTCTTTAAAGGTATGTCATAGGATGAGGAGGGCAACTGTATTTTATACAAGATACTGTTGTTTGTTTCACTAAAAGTAAATATGAATTAAAAGTCTTGAAAAAAAGAATCCACCAACATTTGCTTGTTGGAGTGTATCTCTGTAAATCTCATTTGAGATTTGAAATTTATATTTTGTAGAGGAATTATAAGCAAAGCATATAAGAATTTAAACATCCAGGAGAATTTAAATAGATGTTCCTTATGTGTTCAGAATGTAATTAATGTGCATGCAGAAAGTCGTTCTCTGTCCCAAATGTCCCATCATTTGGAAACAAGAGATTATAATGCCGTATCGTTGTACTTAAGTGATATCCAACATTCCCTGAATTGAATCATGAGATTCCATTCTAAAAACACAACTGAACACAACTGAATGCATTAAATTCTGGTCAGCAAAGTCAGCTCAAAATTACAAGATGCATCACTCTCAGCTGGTGTATTTTTCCTTGAAAAGACTGTAAGGCATGCAGTATATGAAGTGAAATTGCTTGTGAGGATGGGTGTCTTTCAGTGTTCATTGTTCTGCCTGGGAACATTCCCATCTCGTTGTCCATCTAAGACTTTCCTGTACTTGAGCCTTGACCCTCCTTGCTGTCCTCTGTTGTAGAGGGGCATGTCACCTGTGTGTTCATTATCCTTATCTTTCTTGAGCCTCTGATGGGAGGTTTTTCATCAGTGCATTGCCCCAACATAACTCTGCTCTGACTGGAATGATACCATCAATTTCACATTTTCTATTATTAATTCATCAGCTTGCTAATGTAACAAGCAAGCTCCTGTTGGTGGGCATGAGAGCATCTCAGGGAATATCAGCCCTTTCTGTGATCTTAGCATGCATATTAGATAGACTGTATGACATGTATGCTGTTAGCTATAGGCTGTTAATGACTGAACTATAACCATATTACCATATCATTTCCATTTACTTGCAGTTTACGCTACACTTAACCTGTATCTGTCTGACTCAGCATCATGCTGCACATGGAGATATACAGTATTTATATGGTTTGGTTCCAAACCTGTGCTGAACAGCATTTGTGAATACTTTTTTGTGAAATTCATATACAGCACCTTCCAGTGACTGACAGCCTGTACATCTGCTCAGTATAAAATAAATAAGACATTATGAAATGGTAACCTAGCACTAGTTACCAGATGAAGAGTTAGCATATCATTAACTAACCACATTAGTTTTTTTATTCACAGGTTACATTAAAAAGCTCCATTCAGGACTGAGAGACAGGGTACACCTTGGACAGGTTGCCAGTCTATCACAGTGCAGACATTTAAAGACAAACAACCATTCACACTCACATTCACTATGGGCAGTTCTGAGTCACCAGTTAACCTGCTTGTCTTTGGACTGTGCAGGCACAGGGAGAACATGCAAACTCCACACAAAAATCTCCAGGTTTGAACCTGGAGCCTTCTTGCTGTGAGATGACAGTGCTAACCACTGCACCACCATGCTGTCCTTATTTCATAATGTCTCATTTATTATGATAGAACACACTGGATCTCCTTGGCTGGGATTCTGTCTCATTCTTAAGGCCTTTTCACACTAAGGGCATTTTTTTCATGCAATTTCACGTCAGTTTATTTTTTTGAACGACGTTCGTCCAACGTCCTGTAAATGAACACTTTCACATCAAACTTTTCGTGCACGAAAAAGCAACGTTAATTTTTTTCACCACCGGGTCGATTTTTCCAACAATTTCTAATGTTTCATCCACAGCAGGAAAGCACTCAACCAATCAGGGCGTAGCTTCATGAAATGTCAAGATAGCAGCTGATAGTTGACAGCTGACAGAAGATGACAGAGACCCTGATTTACTTTGTGTCTCAGTATCTGGCACTATTTGACAAGGGCAACAAATATTATAAAGACAACGATTTTAAAGACAATAGTTGGATAAAAATAGAAGAAGAGCTCTGTGATGAAAACGGTGGGTACACAACCCATGATCCGTAGCCTACTTTGTGATGTGGTGAACATTTGCTAGCTTGCGTTAGATAAGATAAGATAAATGTACTTTATTGATCTGTTAGGGAAATTCTTGCGTTACAGCAGTAGAGACAGCAACAGGTAACAACAGCAAAATGAAAAATACTCAAGAAAATAATTTAAGTTGCAATTAAATAGTTATGTGCAATATTTGCATCTGAGAATGAATGTGCAAAACTGGTGGTGAAGTATAGGTAAGAATATGTAGAAAGAAAGAAAGAAAAAAAAGTATATGTTGTATATGTGTATGTTGCAGCTGAGCGACTCAAAAAGCTGTTAAAGAATCTGAGGCACACCTTTTTAATAGCTAGCTGCAGGTGACCATGGAGAGGTGGCTGCAGTCACTGGCACCAGATTCATATCAGAAGGAGGGGGTGCAGAAAGAGTAGGCTAATCTACCCATACTGAGCAACAAATCCATTTATTATTTGGAGCTCTATGCACGGCTCTCCTCTGAGCTCACACACCTCTAGCTGCTGCGGGGGACTGCGCGATGTGGTGCTGCTCTCATGGGCTTACTGCCTGTGGCCCTCACAACTCCACACATCACCCATGAATACACCAGGGATCTCTTTGTAAATTTTAAATGATAAAGAGTATGGTCTAGACCTGCTCTATATGTACAGTGCCTCAAGATAACTTCTGCTGTGAATTAGCACTATATAAATAAAACTGACTTGACTTGACCAGTGAAACCACACAACACACAACCACACTAGGCTAGTTGTTTGAAATGAAAAACTAACTAGGCTAACCTGCTGTAATCCTAAATATATAATGTGCAACAACGCTTCTGTCAAACACCATGTCTCATTGCTGTAAACTGCACACCTCAGTCATTGCTCAGTGCAAGTAACAGAGCTCCAGTGCAGTGGAGCAGTGGCCCCTGTATGTAAGAAGGAGTCCAGAGAGGCAGATTGATGATGGTTCATGAGGGTGTACTGCCAGGCCACTTGTCCAGCTGGTGAGTTGAAATATTGCCGGAAGGTGTCCCTCACTTTCAGTGCCTCTGCTGATGCTTTGTAGCCTTTCCGATTTCTGATGGGGGCTAGGATGCTCACTGAATCTGGCTCTGGTTCATCACTGTCAGGCTGCTGGTTCTCCTCAGCTGTAAGGAAGAAGTTGGACAGTATGCAGGTTGCTTTCACAATACTGTCAGCAACTTCAGGGCAGACCTGCAGTCTTCTGTGGTGCACCGTCCAGCACTGGGTGAGAATGCTAAAGGCTTTCTCCACCACCCAGCGGTCAACCGTCTGAGAGCAGCCGTGGTAGAGTTTTAACTCCTGCACTAAGCAATGAAACTCCCCGTGTTCTGGTCTCCTCCTCAGAACAGGGTGTACCCGAAATGTTCTCTTTTTTTCCCCGTTTATCGTGTAAAAGAGCAAGCACCAGCTCATCCTCACATGACGACTCCATTGTCGATTAGTTTAGCAAAATGCTTGCATGATCGCGTTCAGTGTGAATATTAATGTTGTGATAAATTTGTCAACTTTTTCTTTCACATTTTCGCATTCTATATTCGCGTCGCGCTGTATGTGAAAAGGCCTTTAGTCCAAACAAATTATTTAAATAGGTATTTGTCTCCAGGTCACCTCCATATTGACAGATTAAAAGTCTTTGACAGCTGTCATTCACTCACCATGCATGTCTCCAGAGCTCTGTCTGCCTGCCATCCATTTTGATCAACTGTCTGTGGCAAGGACAACAAACCATAGCATCTCCATCCAAGCTGAATCTGCAAATTTCACAGATCTGTATTCTGGTGATGTCATCTCACCTACTGTAACCTCTCAAGTGTAAACTGCAGTACTGCCTTTTAATGTCAGCTTCAGGTGCTAATGATAACCTGATTTTCAGGGCTGGGATGATATTTCTATTTGTTTTATTATAGTAGAAGATCTTTCATGAGGTGCTGGTTGGCATTTGCTCTTTTTATTTGACGTTTTGGTTGAGACTGAGAAGTTGTAGCAGCATGCAGTTACAGAACAAGGGCTGAACAAGTGCCTGTCTTAATTGCCAATAGTCTGTTTTACTGTCTTAATCAGTGATAGGCTGCCTCCAAAAATAACAGGCACATTCAGCATCCAATAACAGCTACTATTTTCTGTTTCTATAGTTCAAGCCATTGTGGAGCCTATTTTGTTCAGGGATTTACTCACTCAGTTGTCTGCTACCAACCAAAATATATAAAATTTTACATCTGTTTTCATTAATGGAAACTATGGTGTTGTCATATGATGCAAACATATGCTTTATTTTGTTTGTATGTGTGAAGCATCCATAAATGTGCTATACCTTGTTTTACCACTGTTCTCCCCAAGTAGATCGCAACAAGGTGTGACCAGGTGGGGAACCCTCCTATGCCACCCTGACCCCCCTCCCTGATTCCTCACCCTATAACCATACCTTACCCTAACCCTTTTCCCCCAAATCCAACCCTCTGTAACTACCATTCGTCTAATGCTAGATCAGCTTCATGTATGAAATATTAAACCCATACTCCAATTAATAAAATGCCTTTTTAACTCAACAGTAACCTTTGTCTGACAGCTTTCAACTGAAACCTGCCTCTACCAAAACCACAGAGAGAGTCATAACTTCAGTAAAAAAATAATTAAGAGCTCTTTTAATGACTTAGATAATTACTTTAATAATAGGCAGTTTTAGTAATTAGTAATGATGAATAAAAGTGTGGTACACTAAACAAATTCTTTATATTGCATCTTGGAATGAAACCTGTCATTTAGAGGTCACTGTCTTTTAAAAAAGGATTTTTTCTCTTGTGTTGGTCAGTCAATCTTCACTCACAACATCCACCATCAGCAAACTCTGGCCTATGTACACTGAATTTACCTTCTGTCTACCTGAGTAATGTGAAGTACCGTATGTAAAGCCATCCAGCCCTCACACTACACATACAGCCAGTGTTTATCAGCATGGAGGACAGGCAGCCAGTTTTATGCACATTTTTGTGCATTTCATTTGGTGAATACAGTATTGAGTATGCAATGAGGAGTAGGAGTACCTGTTGCTTTGAGAATAGAACCAGCCATGAGTATTAACTTAATCATGAACTACAGTTTATGTTGTGGATAGAGGGAAGGCATTTTCTTGATGCGATATATAAAAATTTTATCACTGTATTTTCTGGTATTTATTGCGATAACAACATAAATGACGGTAAGAAATAGTACTGTGGGTGGGGTGTGTGTGTGTTTGGGGGTGAGGGGTGAGAGATGTGTCTACATACAGGAGGGGACTAGGATTAGCATCCATGCCAGCAGAGCCACCATCAGCAGATAGCACATGTTTAAAAAATGCTGATATTTTGGTCTGACTTCCAGATGTCTGGGCTCGATGTTTGTCCAGCTATGATTTTACAGAAACAATACAATATCGCCCATCCCTAGGGGACACCTGCCTCAAATAATAGTTCATCCATGTGTAGCTATATGTGTTAGTTATAAGTTAAGCTCTAAATTAAGTCACATTCCATCATCATTACAAGAACATGAAGATCAATTTGGTATTTTGGGAGTGATCAAGTTTTTTCAATAATGTTAAAAAAAAAAAACTTGAAGAACAGAAAATAGTGTGTGACAGAAATGTGTTTACAATAGATAATACAATAGATAAAGAAAATGTGTTTTAAAGGATAGGATCAGATTTTGAAGCTTTATCTTATCACAGTGCTCATAGTACTTCATATATAGTTTTAGAGGGTTACTATCATAATTCTGTGTCTCCATACTGACCATGAAGTGATCCTAACTCTAATGAAAAAGAGGGGGATCAAAATATGCACTGGTAGTTGCATATAGTTTGTTAATGGCACTCAGCACTGTCAGTGAAACCTGGCATGATGGAGATCGACAGTTTTGATGGTGCATTGACATAATGTGCATTTGCTATGCCTCTGAAATTAGTTTTTTGCTCAGTCTGAACTCATATTTACTCTACTCACCCTATGATGGCAATGTTTCATAGCTAGTGTGGAATGAGGAACTTATAACTCTTTCAAAGTCTGTATGGCATGTGGATATTAAGATATACTTGGAAAAAAAATTAACCTGTCTTTTAAATTATTTTTTAATGCAGCTTGCTTAAGTATTGCAATCCAGGGAGAGAGAGAAACAAACTGACTCTGGAGAGTAAGTGAAGTAAAATCAGAGCAGTGTTGAGAGAGTTGGAAAAGGGATTATGTTTTCAGGGCCTAGTTCTCTGTTTTCATTCCATTAAAGTGATTGACCGTTGTGGTCACGTCTGAGCCAGATGTCCCCATTATCATTTGAACCTTCACATTCCTCTACATGTCAAATTTTAGGCCTCGTATTAAGTCTAATCTCACTTTTTCTCCTGTTTCTTCACTACATCTGAGTGTTGAAAGCTATCAGATTATCTTACACGGTTGTTCCTATAATCCTCTGTGTAAATGTGTGTCTGGTCTTAAAACACTCAGTGACACCGTATGTCACTGTAAATGCATGCTAAACTAATGTGCATCAGAGCATGGAAGTTGTTGCATGTAGTTCTGATTAGAGTAAAGTGACCTCATAAGGCCCCAGTGGAAGACAGAATCAATGTCATCATATCACAGTGGAGTCGACTGGACTGAAACTGTACACAAATTGATTTCAGAAAATCTCCTAGTAGGAAACATTCAAGCCAGGTACAGTGATCCATGGACAAAATCCATATTGCTCCTCATGGATCTAATGTTCACAATTGATAAGTGCCTCCTGGCATAAGCTTTCCTAGGGAGGCCTTACCATATAATATCCCAATAATTGGAGCACACCCTTCAGTCCCTTTTCTAAAACTGGTAACCACCACCCTGGTTTGTCCATCCACAGGCACTGTCCCCAACCTCCACACTACACTAGAGAGGCATGTCAGGCTAGATAGCTCAACAAGAGCCTTTGGCATTTCAGGGCAAATCTCATCTACACTCAGCACTTTGCCCAGGGATTCTTCAAAGTGTTCTTTCCACTGCTGAGCAATATTCCCAGTCAGGATTAGCAGTTCTTTTCCCCTGTTGAACACTGCTTCATGAGACTGTGACTGCAATTATGCACTAGAGCAGTTTGTAGCTGGGTGTGAACAAGTCAGGATGCAATTCAGCCCATCCAAGTTTGATGCCATGGTTCACTGACAGAAAAAGTGGATTGTTCTGGGTTGGGACTTAGGTTGATGCCCCACGTAAAGGAGTTCGAGTGTCTCTTGTACATACAAATGAAGGTTCCCAAGAGCACAGTGGCCTTCATATTCTTCAGTGGAAGAAGTTTGGAACAATCAGGGCTCTTCCTAGAGCTTGCTGCCTGGCCAAATTGAACAATCAGGGGAGAAGGGCTTTGACAACAGGTGTGACCAAGAACTTGATGGTCACTCTGGCAGAGCTCCAGAGAGCCTGTGTGGAGATGGGAGAAATTTCCAGAAGGACAGCAACACTGCAGTCCACACTGCAACTCTGATCTCAGCTTAATGGCAGAGTGGATAGATGAAAGCCTCTCCATGGAGAAAGAGACCTTATGCATACAGGTGTGTGCCTTTCCAAATCATGTCCAATCAATTGAATTTACCACAGATGGACTCCAATCAAGATGTAGAAACATTCTAGAAACAACTGAACATGATTCAGAGAGATGAGAGGAACTTGAGCTAAATTTTAAGTCACAGCAAAGGGCCTGAATTATCAATGTGATATTTCAGTTTTTCATTTTTTTCCACAATGACTCAACACATGGGATAAAGCTAGCAATTGTTCTGCCTGACGCTCATTTTTACACCTGACGCCCCACATCTGATGGATCAAGGCTATTATTTGGTATTATACTGTAGTAGTGTTGTAGTAGTGTTGGCAGCCAACCTGTTCCACAGTACTGTACTGTACTGTACTGTAAGTATGTTTTGTTGATTACCTTGCAGCTTCCACTGCAGGGAAGGATCTAGTGTCACACCTTAAATATTGTATATATCAAAGAATGCCTACTTTCTAGATAAAGAGAGATTAAACTTATCTCTGATTATTAATATGTTTCTGTTGTATTTAGGTTTTTTGAAAGAGCCCAAAAGGCATGGATTTATTTTTTGAGGGGCTTTTTTCCCCCACAAAATGTGTTAAAACCCTGAATTTTGGTAAGGTTTTGAATATTTCTGTATATTCATGTCTTAATAATACACAGTTAAAGTTCAGTCACTTTTATTTATTAAGAAATTAATGCAAAAAAGTAAAAACCCCTCTGTCATTAGATTTTGTTTCACATATTTGCTAAATCCTGATTGGTGCCCAAATGGGCCACTTAAATTTGGTAAAAGTAGCACAGCAAAAAAAAATGTAGAAACATGTCAACTGTGCTCACAGTAAGAAACTGATTGGGAAAAAATACATTTAAAGGCCTTTAGTGTCACAAGACTCTTATAGGGAGAGTTGTTGAAAGTCTACTCTCAAAGAAAAACACTGACTTTCTGACAATAAGCTCTTGGAAGAATCACCTATTCTTACTTACACAGTAGCAAGTTCATCAGTTTTTAGCAAACTCAAATTCATGAGTCTGGTGTGCAAATAAGAACACTGGAAACAGTGGAAATGTGCAGTTGCCTGTGTTGTGTGTTTACTGCTCAGGAATAAAACTGGCAACTAGTCCTATTCCAAAGTTAGTGTGCTTGAAATGTATTCCCTCTGTCCCCTTATAGTCACATGTTATAAATACAGCACAATACATACATACAATACATGTATACCTTCTTTACTATTCACAGATGTTTAAAAGTGCTGATTTTTATGTTTTTTCAGATTTTTTTTTTTTTTTGCCTTTCTACAACACATTGTTTTACAAGAGACTATAATAGTGGGTAAAGTCAAAGAATCTCTGGGTTGCCAATGTCCAAGTCAGTTTAAGTAGTTGATTAATGGTGGAAACACATTTGGCAAGAAAAAGTAATTGTGTTTTTTCTGACCACTCAGTGGGGTAATACATAGCTAAAGTGTCACTGAATGATAATTCTTAAGTGGCTATTTTAAAATGTAAAAGAAATAGTGTTTTGGAAACAGGCTTATTCCCCTTTCTTTCTGAGAGTGAGATGAAAATATCAGTCTTACCTGTCCTGAAGACTCTCTCTCTCTCTCTCTCAAGCCTTCTCTCTCTCCCTTTTTCATGTACCTGCAGCCTTGTGGTACTTGTGGCGAGTATAATAGATGCAAAAGATAAGCTGGAATTCAGAGGTTAAACTATCTAAACATATTAAAAATATGTAAACAATGAATAAACCAACTAAAAACAAAATGTGAATTTAAGTGCCAGAGGTTTACCATTCAAGAGTTCAATAACCACAGGGAAAGTACTTCTTCTGTGCTTCTGTACTTCTTCTGTTGAGCTGTCTGAACATCCTCCCACAAGACTTTTCATCAGAGGGTAGCTTCTGCTGGGTAGAAATCATCTCCAACAATATTCAAGGCTTTTTGGTGACGCCAGACTTTATACATTGAAGAGAAAGATGGGAGGGAATGGCCATTAATTTTATATGTAGTCTTAACAATTTTCTCCATTTGTTTTATTAATTGTCAGACTACCAAAGCCAACTATTAAAGAAAAAGTTAGCACACTTCTACAACAGCTGTGTAAAATTGGACCAAAGCTTTTCTTGAAGTGCCAAAAGTCCTAAGCTTATACATAATATATATACCCCTTGACATTTTCAAGTAGTTTGCTGGCAATTTCAGGCAGCAGTTTCCCACGTTACCTCTTCTGAAATCTATGATCTTCTCTATTTTTCCCAGTGTATGAGCTAAGGGTTATGATCACTGCAACAACTCCTCCCTCCTGTGTGCTTTTTCTAGAATTCACTGTACTAGTAACTGTAATTAATAAATAATATGTGATGACGAAACTGCACCATTCACTGATCTCTTCTCACTATACGCAAATTGATTTTGATCAATACTAAAACAAGACAGAAATCAGTGGACCAGATGTCATTATAAACGTAATGAAGGCCAATGGTTTATAATCATTTGATTGTAGTTTTTGACTGTATAAGTGATTCATTACAAATAGAGGTTAGAATATGCGCTAACTGGCCTGGACAATGTCTGAAGGTTGCAGCAGGAATGTGATCTGGCCCTGCTGCTTTCCCTAGATTAAGAAGTTGCTATCCGACCTCATCTTCCTCTAAGATCAAGGGAGAGAATAGTGTGACTGGTCTATCAAGGGATGTCACTGAACAATCGTTCACAGTAAACAACAATAAAACATAATTTAATTTATGAGGAAAATTCAAATAATTATCCCACCAACACCCCTTTACTCTTAAAGTCTATAATCTGTTGCAAACTGTACACCCTTCTACTGTCCCTACTACTCATTTTACCCTTCAGTTTCTCTTTGTATTGTCTTTGACAGGATTTGCTGTCACTATAGAAAGTTGCAGGTTTAGATAAGATTCAGATATCTTCACAGTAACTGAAATAAGATGTCACTCTGCCAATAAAGAAAAACATCCCACATAGTGCAATCCAAGCAGTCTCTTAGCCTGTAGATTGTCCAGTGACCATGATCTAATTATTTCCGTTTGTGGTTTAGCGGTTTCAAAATTTTCATGTATGTATGGATCACAAGGTAGATCAGATTACCATCTGAGTGAACAAGTGGCACAGAGGAAATTGCTTGGTAAGTCCAGGGATTTCAATAGCACTGAGAAAAGATCTTACTCTCTCTTGTTGCTAGTTTTATCTGTGGTTTCTGTGCAGGGGGCACTTTGTACATGTTTTCAAACATAATCACTGTATCCAGGTACAAGTTGTTAGTGCTTCTCAGAAATTAATTTGCCAAGGAGTGTTGAGGAATTACAAGCCTGTGTTTATGATGGAATGTAATACTCCTAACATTTTAGCACAGCAGAGCACCATTACGCTGGCTCAGTCGAACTAGAGAAGTGATTCTGTGTTTGGAGCAATGTGTGCTGAAGATGCTGACTACTAGTGTGTGTGGCACGCTTGTTAGTTGGTGTTATTTAATTGTGTCTACAGAATAAAGTACGCTCATTTGGAAACTGACAGCCAGGTGAACCCCTTGTTGCGGAGGGTTCCTGCAGTCTGCATCTCAAACATACGGCCTCAGGTTATGGAAAACAGGATTGTTAACATCCAACATCCTAACTCTAGCTCTGTGTTTAACACACAGACATGACACAATACCAATCTTCTCATCTCACTCTCTGAAAGAAAGCAATTGTATTTCCCATAAGGTTGAACTGTTCCTTTAAGTATAAAATATCTCTCCACCATGGTCTCCTAGAATGTCATACTCATGTAGTCATCTCCTACATTTTCGTCAATGGATGAGTCAGTGTCTTGGTATATTAGAGTGGTGCCTGTTACATTGGTGTAGTTACCAAGGTAATGTGAGTGACAGGATAACGTATAGAAAGCCAGTCACAAGGTTGCCTCCTCCTGCTCCCAGTTTCTATCCTTGCTTATCCTTCTCAGGAACACTGAGTGTGGGTGAGCACACACCTTGTTTACCTTGACAAGCGCTTAGACAAATCTGCCCAGTCTAACACTAGTATTTATGCCCTGACCATTGTGCATTAGAAACATCATGCATGAACCAGGATACCTTACACAACAATGTTTACAACAGACTTCCCATTTTTCCTATTGATGTGTTTTTGTTGATATCCAGAAAGTCATTCGTTGTGTGTCTCATTAAATGATCTAAACACACCTCATTCATATTCTGCCACATTTCAAAAGTAGTTAGTATAACAAAACTAATTATGGCTATCAATTTAAGTCTGAAAACCCATTTCTGCTACATGTGCTGTTTATCAACATTAGTAATTAACTGAGTACCTGATTACTGCAGGTTGTTTATAGATAATTATGTGGTTTAACAATGGTTGCTTTCCACAGGGGGACCAAAGGCAAAGACATCAGCACTATCAAGTCACTGAGGGTTCTCCGAGTACTCAGGCCTCTCAAGACCATCAAACGTCTGCCAAAACTCAAGGTTTTCATTTTAAATGAGCTCAGCAGATTCCACGTCAGCTGTTAAGAAGCACATTACATTCATACTTGTTTGAACTGCCCAAATGTGTTATGTTACAGATACAAAAGAAAGCAAATAGCAGATTATTATGAGATATGATTATTATGAGCAGATTATGATCGCAGCTATACCTGCACCCTACACAGAATATATACCTCTCAATTTCCATTGTTATTTTACTTTTTTGTTTGTTTGTTTTTTTAACATAATAGAGTCATATTGGGGCTGTTTAGTGTTAGCATTTATTGTTATTTATTACATAATGTACATTACAATCTGGACCCACCAACAATTGGTCCAGTATTCCCAGTGGATAGGCTGGGCCTGCATATTTGTCAGCTTTAGGTGAATATCATTTTAAAGACAGTTCTGGTTAAGACAGCAACATCCTGACAAACAAAACAGACAAAAAAGTAAATTGATAATAGTTTTCAAGCATGTTCAGAAATTAATTTTCCCATTAATCCCCAAATGAAATGTGTGTCTCCTCAGGCAGTGTTTGACTGTGTGGTCAACTCTCTGAAGAACGTGCTGAACATCCTCATCGTTTACATCCTCTTCATGTTCATCTTTGCGGTCATTGCAGTTCAGCTCTTCAAAGGAAAATTCTTCTACTGTACAGATGAGTCCAAGGGCCTGGAGAAGGACTGCAAGTTGGTCTAAAATCTGCATCTTCCATATTTTTTATTTTAACAACTTTTTAACCATAAACCCTTAAACAAAACCAGGCCCTATGTCTGTCTATCCCCACTCTTTATTAATGTCTTCTTGTCATCCAGGGGACAGTTCTTGGACTATGACAAAGACGAGGTAGCTGCCATGCCCAGAGAGTGGAAAAAATATGAGTTCCATTATGACAATGTGCTGTGGGCCTTCTTGACCCTCTTCACTGTCTCCACTGGGGAGGGCTGGCCAACGTAAGTGCAGCTGACTTGACTCCCTCTTTGAGTTAAAGACATATGTAATGCTGTCATAGTTGAAACTATATACACCCATCAGTGATGGATTTGACACCTGAAACAACAGGGTTCACTCAGGATTCTTAATTTATGTAATGTAACTTAAAATTGGACCACTGGAAATGCAAGTGATAAAAAACATTACACAGACAAAAACTTCATTTGGATGTAGTAAAAGCTCTGGGAAAATATTAATCTTCACAACTGACAAAACTAAAATATTATTAACATACTGTACAGAGTGGAATCAGAAAAAGTATGACCTGAGCTGTCAAATCATGAAATGTTCCCATCTATATATAACTGACAGGGATTTTCTTTAATTTTCCACTGAGCTCAAATTAAAGGGTCATGTTACTTGACTTAAACTCTTGAATCCCAAAATTTTCAAAGATTCAAAATATGTCAGGCTGAATTTTGGGAAATGTGTTTAGAATTATTGACAAGACAGTGAATATCTCCATTTGATGGAATGATGTAGCCATCAAAAATCCATGCAATCTTGGGTTTAAATACTGAAATTCACTCAATGTAAACAGTGATGGATGAAAGTCAAATTTTATATGTCTATATCTTTTAGATCTGCTTTGGTCTCCACCAACCTCTGAGAATTCTAAACACAAAATCACCATTTGGATCTGCAAGATGTGCTTTTCCTCAGTATAAATAGATGTTGGAAATGTTGGAAAATCAAATCAAATGCCTTTTTGTGTAAATAATATTTTCAAAATATTTACTTACATTTCTTCTTTGGTGTTCACAGTGTGGATTACATGTGGTGAACAAAGAAATACAGAAAGTGTGCAGATTCAGCTGGCTCACAGAAAATCTCCTAACAGGAAGTGAAACCCTTAAGCAAGATAAAGACATTGCAAAATAAAAGTCACCAAAATAAAAGTACTTTCAAATTGATGTCTTTGATGCATCATATGCAGAAATATTGCTCTGAGAAGCAGTATTGAAAAAGAGTGAGCTGAATGGTGTTGGTAGCATTTCATGAAAGAAACACACTGACCTTTCAGTCATAAAACAGTGTGAATGGTCACTTGTCCATCAAGATCCTGTCACTGAAGACTGTGTGCTAGTGTTTTGGCCTAGCTCAGGGTTGCTGTTAAAACCACAGTATATTAATACAGTTCAATAAGCCTTCATATCTCTAATGTTGTATATTAATCTCATGCCTATTACACATACAAATACACGTTACACACGGTAATAACATTTTTTTTAAAAAACAATTTTATTACAGAAAGTAAGTATTGTCACATTGGTGCATAATATTATAGAGTGGATTTGTTTCTGCATCTCACCTCCTTTATGTTGTGCTTTCTCCTCTCTCCTTTCAGTGTACTGAAACACTCTGTGGATGCCACCTTTGAAGACCAGGGTCCCAGTCCAGGCTACCGGATAGAAATGTCCATATTCTATGTAGTCTACTTTGTCGTCTTCCCTTTCTTCTTTGTCAACATCTTTGTTGCCTTGATCATCATTACCTTCCAGGAGCAGGGAGACAAGGCCTTGTCTGAGTGCAGCTTGGAAAAGAATGAGGTAAGTACAGAGATAAGTATAGACATGGAAAACAAATCTGAGCTATGCTACTATAGTTCTTCTACATCCATAAACTTTTGGTCACTTTTTTCTTCCATATGTTTTCGTTTGCTAACTAGTTCTGCATACTTTGTGCCACAGAAACAATTCAGGTATCAAAATGTCCAGCTTTCTCTGGACATTTATGCTTGTATACAACTTTTTTCAGCTATTTCTGGGCAATTTTATATTAATCATTAAAACATGAATGGGATCCTATGGGAGCTCAGCTCAACTTTCTTCAAAAACACTCAACTTTGCAAGTTTACTAGTCTGGCATATGTGCAGCCACAGATTCCATTTTTGTCTTAAAATGTTCCCAAGACTTTGATATTTTAATGTTTAAATCTGCTATGTTTAGTTTAGGAGATTTCTGGCATTTTAGTGAGGGAACTTGTTACAGCTTCTTGGGGGATTTATCAGTGTGTCATGTGGCAGGCTAGAGTGTGGAGTTCTCCTCTCCTCCCCAATTCTTTAACTCACCATATCTCCTGATGTGTCTACATCTAGGTTCTACAGGAGAACATACAGGTGAATCAGCTGAAATACCTCTCAATGAACAATCAGTGCCTCTAACAAAAATAATTACTATGGTATTAAATCAATCTCTGGTTGTTCCACTCTATTTTGTGCCTGTACTTGAATTCCTGCCACCACCCAGGCAAGAAAAGCTGTCCATCCAGGCTATTAGACATTATGATGATTCAGAAAGCAGAAACATGAAGAATAGTGAAGGTGGATAACGAAGATGATGAAGATCCCATGAACAGCAAGGAAGAGATTATAATGAAGATGGAATCCCAGAGGCAGTGGGGTGATGGCAACTGTTGCAGCAAAGTTCAGTCTGGGATTTGTCCTCAATAAAAAACCAGCCTGCACAAAATGTGCAGAGCAATCAATTAATAGTCCATAATGTCCAAAATCACTTATTTCCCTTTAACACTATAACCGAACACAATATTCTCACATTTCAAATTAATACCTGTAACTATACAGTATATTTGAACAGTATTTGATGTTCAACTCAGTTTAAGCTAACTTTATCTGTCCATCAGAATGAAACACCATTTGGACGATGTCTGTAGCTCAACACTAACTCACTAGAATTTCTAGTACAAATGCTGTTTAACAGAGAATTGGCAGTTCCGTTGCTGCAGCAAAGCTATCTGCTTGTTCTTCAGTTTTTACTCACTTGTTACCATCTACTTTTATCAGGTAATATCTAATGTTTTGGCAACTTTCCCTCACAGGATCTAGTCTCTACTGCCACCCTGATCAATTTTCCATTCTCTCTATAAGAATGTGTCCTCTGTCACCCAGTGTGACTCCCATAGTGCCATGACTCACAGTTTCACTGAGCTCTGAAGTTCTTGTTAAAAACAGAGATGAAGGGTGTTTTAAAACAGTGACAGTGTCTAAACTATAAAACATACGTACACATATAATACATCAGTGTCTTTATTGAAGCTTTGTGGAGCTCATAGTGAAGACATTTTGTTGATAGGACTTGTACTTTCCAAGCTAGGAGAACATTTTTTGCTTATGTGCTGTTGTCCACCTGGGGTAGACAACAGCTCCTTTGGGGCCCACCACCTTTGGGAGGCCCCGGTCACAATAGTAACCAGTGACTCAGCAATTGGTGATGACTCAGCAGTTTCTGGGCACAGGTGGACTAAGCTGACACTAATTGGCTAATTAAACTGATCAACTCTTTGTCTGTCTCTGTCATTGAGGCCAATTTTACTGCTGACTGCTGATTATCCTGGATATACACCAAGCAGAAGGCACATTTAAAAAATTCTAGTTAGCTAGCTCTATTAACAGTTTTACTCCTCTTTGTTTGTTGGTTTGTTGGATATTCATAATTGAGAATGAATGAATTTTCATGAAGGCAAAAAAATCCAAAGGGAGACAAAATAAAGTAACTACAAAATTAAACAGGAAGTAATCAAAACCAAGACACAAGGTGAAAACCAAAATGAAAAAAAAAGTCACAGGGGAGATGGGCCATGACAGACTTGTGACTGAACAACAGCCATCTGTCTCTAAAGTGACCAAAGGATGCCCAACAAGTTTGAGTGAACACACAAACAGAGTCATCTTTCCATTCACCATCTCATTCAGATCTCATCCATTTTCCCCCCATGTCTTTCTCTTGTTAGGCTGCATTATGAACTAGCAGAGTTCAACTCTTTCTGATGAATGTCTGTTTCTGTTTTTGATAAAGAATGCACAAGAATTGATGTTCTCTCAAGATTTAGATGGTTGCCTAGTGACGAAACTTGTCATACTTGTCTGTTGCCTAGTGTGTTGTCTCAGCATTTGCTCAGTTGTTCAGTATCCTCCTTTTTTGGCTTTCAGGGCTGTAAAATCTGTATATTTTGGTCAAAACAGTTGTTATGTGTGTATGTAGTTTTTCAATGTTTTCAGTAATTTGAAGTCTTCTGGGGTGTCTCCTGGGTGTGTTCATTTAATACTTTAATAATGATCCACAGTTTAACTATAAATAGCACCCAGGACTGAAATTTATGTTCACATGTTGGGTATCAGTTACTCAGTGTTATTATAAGACTGAAACTGTGTTGTCTTTTCATCGAAACTGGTCAGTTCTGATGCTAGCTGCTCTCATCAGTGCAGATTCACTGAAAACTGAGGTTTGGGAGCAGATACTTTTAAATAATGAAGACAATGAGGCAAAAGTGTGTTTTCTTTGTTACAGCGGGCTTGCATTGACTTTGCCATAAACGCCAAACCTCTGACGCGCTACATGCCCGAGAACACACAGTCCTTCCAGTACAGGATGTGGAAGTTTGTTGTCTCAGCTCCCTTTGAGTACTCCATCATGATCATGATTGCTCTCAACACTGTGGTACTTATGATGAAGGTAAGTTCCATACGTTGTGTGCTTACTACACATATGACAAAACTGCTAGTTGGTGCTTCGTATGCTTATTCAAATGATGATTTGTGTGTACTGTGTTGGCACAAAAACACAATTTTTACAAGACTGCAAGAATTGTTTCCTTTTGCTGTGAGAAATGTTTTGCTGGTTTGGTGTAAGGTTTTGAGAGTGGGAGTGGGAACGAGGATGGTATTGATCTTCCAAAGTAACTCTCAACAGGAGACAGTGTTACATCTACAAGCCAGCAAGGAAAGCTTGATCAGCAAAAGTATACCTTGAAACAAACACTATTAACCCATTCTTTCAGTTCCATGGAGCTTCAGACTTATATGAAGTGATGCTGAAGAACCTCAACATAGTCTTCACCATTCTCTTCACTCTGGAGTGTATCCTCAAGATAATTGCTTTTGGTCCACTGGTGAGTAACAATAGCAGGGCGAATCTAAATTTCCTAAATAATTGAAAACAACTAATGATTTTCAACTGCTGTTTCTCAGAACTACCTAAAGGACGCCTGGAACGTGTTTGACTTTGTGACAGTGTTGGGCAGTATCACTGACATCTTGGTGACTGAAATCAATGTAAGAGCACCCTTCCCCACTCACCTCACCCTCACGTTAACAGGGCTGACTGTACTGTATCCAATACAGCTCTGCTGTCATGGTAATAAGCTCGGGCAGGGACAGCCTTTATAGCAAGCTTTGAGCAAACAAATTGGCTAGCCATATCAGCAATGACAATCACATGACAGCAGTCCAGAGAGCCTGATAGCTTTAGATGTTAAGAGAGGAGAGAATTGTGTGTGAGTCTTTCATTAATAGCAATGATTTATCATGGAGGGCTGACACAAGAGCTGAGGATGGGCAGTAGAGTCTGGTGTACAGTAGAGAAGTACTCTGCTTTATTTTTATTTTTAGTTTTACAGTTTCTCAATTAATTTCAGACTGCGTACATGTGCACACTGTGAAGTAGCCTTTGACTGACTACATGTGTGTATTTGTTGACTTGTATCAGTTTATGTTGTGCAATATGACAGTTCATGTTTTCTTGTTTCTTACTCATCCCTCTTCCATGCTGCTGTCCCTACTCAAACAATCTACTCTTTCTCTCTCTCTGTCTCTTTCTGTCTCTGTATCTTTCTGTCTTTGTCTCTCTGTTCCTTTACATTTTCATCTTGTTGATTGTCATCACTGGTGTTGCCTTGCCCTGGTTCCCAAACATCACTAGACTACGGTGAGTGATATTCTGTTGCCATTCTCTGCTCTTAGCTTGCATAGTGTTTTATTTGATATAGAAAATGTTACTCCAGAAATTTGTTACTATATTATGTAAAGTTGGGGGGCTTATGAAAGAGGAACTAAAAATAATGTCATGTGACAGAAGCCCAGACTGTAGTCCTGACTGTTGTCCCTTTCAAACATGTCCCTTGTTACATACAGAAAATGTGATGGCAATCCAATGTTGGTCTCGTGTCTGAAGTTCCTCAGTCACGTTTATATAAAAGTCGTGTAGTAAACATGCACAAATAAGTTAGAGAATCAAGCAAGCACCTGTAGGGGAAGGGGAAGCACTCCTTTTGGACAGACATCTTTTCATAATTGAATATTATAATATTAATTTTAATATTAATATTAACTGTGAATTCAATCAGTATAATATCTGAAGTCGTAACTTTTGATTTAAGGGATCCTGTTCTCCATTGCAAAGACAATGACTGGGTCTAGATATAGATCTGATTTAAACTATGGTCTACTAACTGCAAATAATTGATAAAATAGAAAAACAAATATAGCCTGGCGAAACTTAACGGCACAGGAGACAGAAATCTGTTTTGGGGGTCTTTATTCTGAACAGAAAAATTGGTGTTCAATTAAAATGTAATAAAATAAATAAAATAGGAAATAAAAAATAAAGCTTTGCAGAAGACTTTCTGCTGTATAGTACTTGCAGAAACAAAACGAAATTAGTACCAGTGGAGGACTCCCCTCTGCACACTGAAACTTATCTGCAAGACTTTCTCAAGACTTATCTTGTCTGCCTCAATAAGCATAAACGTCTAGTGCAAAAACACCAACTTCAAAAGACTGTAGACGTCAGTCTGTTAGTACAAAAGAGTAAAAAAATATCTCTGAACATGTAGGCTAGTACTTAGAAGGGCAAAAAAATATATATCTAACGGCTCATCCCTGTAACACAAACAGCCCACAAATTCACAGTTAACCACTTTACATTCAGATGTCTTAAAATGTTACAATAAATGTGTGGAACTTGCATGTACTAACGTGTGCATCTGTCCAGGAGCACAAAACAAAGTGGTGACAGGGCACTACGCCATTATCTCTGACTTCAACATGGTCTGCAGATCTATTAACATTCAACAAATACAAACATGTCAGTGTGCAACAGTTCACAAAATGCGGTAACAAATTACTTTACATCACTTTACATCGCTTGATATTTCAGACCACCAGCTGCATTTTACAACATATTTACCTTCAAAAACAGTCCATGATGTCCGGAAAACAACACTGCATGTCCGTGTCGTGGTAAAGCAAGATGGCGTCTCTCTTCCGGGTCTCTCTCAAGACTGTTCCCCAAAACATTGAGCCCACAGGTGGTTATCCAAATGGAAAAACAGTGTCATCTGGTGGCATGGGTGATTATAGTCACAGCTTCCCACCTGGCTACACAAAGAAGTAAAGATGATCAATTTAACGTGATTAACTAATAGCTGAGGAAGGTGATGTAGTGGAAGCAAATAGGTTCAAGGTTATGACTGTATAATCATATTTTTACCAAACCCTGGGATGTCGATGAATGAGATTTACAGATGAAATTTATTTATTTTGTTTGGCCTATTTAAGCTGTCCTCCTAACTTTAGACGGTATGGCTGGGTACCCAGCACTGTGATCTGCATCAGTATTGGATTAGGCCAGTGACTTTCTTCCAATGGACTTTGGGCCAAATCTGCCACACAGTTCTACCGGTGTGTCTCAGCTGTTCAGCCTCTGGATGTCAAAGACTGTCCTTTGGTACTCCATTGAGCGCTTGGTTAGGCAGTTCTTTGGTGCAGCCTGCATGGTTTTCATGCATTTTGATGACACAATAAGCGCACTAATCACTGTATTGAACTTTGGCTGAATAACTTCAGAAAAAATTGACATTGGCTAAATGACACAAAAATCCTTAGGGCAAAAACATAGGATCATTACTTGGATTTAAGATGCACGTATAGTCAAAAGACAAAAATACTTGAAGGGCATGTGTTGGCAGGCAGGACAAAGACACGAGGTAAGGCTACATAGATAAAGTGCATGGTGGGCACCAGAAATTCAGGTGCATGACAGTTTTACCCCTGGGAAATGATGTCACATTTGAAGGCACGGTAACATGGTCTCTGTCTTAGTTGAAATGATTTTCTCATTAAACTAAATTATTTCATTCAGAGTTCACATGCACAAGTCGCATATTCACCTTCCATTATATTCAGTAACATTATACAAGACAAGATATGGAACTTGATGATGTTAATACTGAAAGAATGAAAGAATGAATGAATCCAAACATTGGTCAAGTGTTAGCAAATAAATCACAAATCTTAAACATAAGAAAGGTGAATAATTGATCAGACAAAAGAAAAAATAGTTGCTAACACTAGTAATAAAGGAGTGGCGATACAGAATGTAAGGAATACTCTCTTCACACATCCAGCATAACAGTAGTCAAACTGTAGATCACTTTTTATTGCTTCGACACAAAATACATTCAGGCTGAATCTAGTGTTTTGTGGTCAAATGGGGTGATATGGCATTTCACCATATTCCTCTTGTTGGGGATTGAGTAGACTACTGAACCCAAACAGCAGGACACCAGAAGTGGCAGGGATTTAAATGGGCAGGGGGGAAGATCCTGGAGCTGGAGGACTGGTAGTACAGCGGGAGAGGAATAAGGAGTCCGGGGAGGGGAAAGATCCAGAATCTGGCAGAGTCGGCCACATGATCAGATGTCTCTCTCAGATACAGTGAATGCCTGGACATGCACTATCTGATTGCCACTGATGGATCAGGCTTCAAAAAGACTAATTCCCAAGTGTATTGCTGAAGAGAAGAGAGTTGAATGGTTCTATTATATTTCAGTATCTGTAGACATCTGTACTGTACTGTATGTGCAGTAAATATGTATAGTTTTGTATTGCACTACTGTGATTACTTTAGTTTATTTTATGCACTTTGAATTACTCTATGCAATCAGCGAATTACATCCTCTTTCTGTTCCTTTCTTTTCTTCTTCAAAGACAGAAGTGATACATGTTGTAATGGTTCCTGTGTTTTTTTTAGGTCAGTGTGTTCTCAGTGACAAATACATATTGTCAGTGCTTGTAATCAGGGTAATGACACAAGTGCACATATATTAGGTAAATAACATAAATAAAATGATTGGTTTCCAAACTTTTTGTGATGAAAATTGTTATTTTTTGGTTCCGAAAGGGAAACACTGCAGATTTTGTCCCCCATTGCATTGATTTATTTTTTAAGAAGTGATGTCTTTGCAGCCAAAAACTCATTCAGTGTACATGTCAAGCACAACCAGTATTATTTCAAAATAGCCTTAAGAAATTGAGAACTGAGTGCACCTAGGCATTTTTGCTACAGATATATGTACTATATCAGTTCGAATATAACAGCAGTGTACTTTGTTGCATTCACACAGGTTGAGATTGAGAATGCCTCTCACTGAATTTACAAATCCTTAAACAAAAAACATCAACTAAACACTGTGTTAAGTTCCACTTTGTTTCTGATATGACCACGTTCAGCTGGAGTTTGATGATTGGATCTTCAATGCATCTGTACTTGTACCTCGGCCCTACCTGGAAATGTTTTTGCTCAAAGCATGTATGTTAAAGAAAAGCATGTCATCATCTGATAATCTCTAACCATCTGAAATGACTTTAAACTAACAAATTTAATCCCTGATTAGGTTGTGTTTATCAGTGAGTGTTTGTTAGGATAGGGTATTTGTTTGGTGATTGTTTGATGTCCTGTCTGTGTCTAACAGGATAGACTGCTGAATCTGAGCTTCCTGAGGCTGTTCAGAGCTGCTCGGCTCATCAAGCTGCTGAGGCAGGGCTACACCATCCGCATCCTGCTGTGGACCTTCGTCCAGTCCTTCAAGGTGCTCACACACATTATCAGATGTTCATTGATGTGCACACACATACTGCATATATATTAGCAACCACATTCACATGCACACAGGCTAGTTTATTTTCATACACTCAAAACAAACTCATACAGTAGCTCACTGCACACACTAATTCAAACATCCTGGCTGGAACAATTTTGAGTTGATATTAATAATTAAGTGTTTTTTGTTTCCCATTGTTCGCTTTAGGCCCTGCCTTATGTCTGCCTGCTGATTGCAATGCTGTTCTTCATTTATGCCATCATTGGGATGCAGGTGCGTGATACCAATCTGCTGTAGTCACAGAGGCCATGATATTCATACAAGGGTTCACCGTTAAAATGCTGTGGCCTAAATGTGTAAAATTGTCTGTCTCTTTGCTGTAGGTGTTTGGCAACATTGAACTGAATGAGGACACAGCTATCAATCACCACAACAACTTCCGCACGTTCCTCCAGGCTCTCATGCTGCTGTTCAGGTATAAGGGATTGGCTTTATTGTGAAAAAGGCCTCACAGTTGTCCAGTAAATTCTACAGGGAGCATAATACCTCCGGAAGCACTGAGAGAAATAATGTGCCCAGCTTTTCTAAAATACACATCACTTGCCATCATACACTGCCTCTGAATATTTTCCATTACCCTCAGAGGCAAATCCCACTCATTCAAATTCAGCCTGATCTGTGTGTTCAAAAAATACAGAATGTGTACCACAGACAACAACAACAGAAGCACATTGCTCCACACTATCAGTTTGTGGGCCAGTCTGCGCAGTGGTACAGAACAAGTGCCTCACTGTCAATTTATATGTGACACCACTGTCATATTGTCCATTTTGACCAAAACATGACAATTCCTCAGAAATAGACAAAAAATGTTTGCTGTCAAACAACTCCAGGTAATTTATATGTGAAGTCAGAGTCACTGGAGCCCCTTGGCTGGGGCCAAGTGCCATTCAAGGTTTTCCCTCCACATACAGCCCCCCATCCTGTCAACGAGACATCCATTATGAAAGTTTTTTCTCATTATCACCATTCCCAGATGCAATGAACACATTTGGGTCTCTCTAATGATGAAGCACCAGCAGACATTCTGAGTAAATCCTTACGATTTGACTGATGCCTTATGTTGTACATACAGGTGAGGAGGGCAACACAGAGTTAGCCCTCCGAAACAGAGCAAGTTGCTGGTGAATTTTTTCGACCTGATCTTGTTACAGAAATACTTGAAACAAAACAGAATTCATTTCGATCTGAGTGGGAAACAGCACACACTTGGCATGATTGACACTGAAGCCCGAACCAGTCAGACAGCGCGGAGGGAGGGAGACCTGCGCTATCAATTGGTGTCTCTCTGTGCTTCCACCTTGCTGAAAAATGTCTAAATATGCCATCTCTCTGAGACCCACTGTTTGCACATGTGAACCAGTGCCCTTGCTGAATAGAGTGGAACAGAACATTGTATGTGAGGATTCTGTATTTGTACTTTTGGAGGTGAGAATTGAGGAAATGTAAATCTCAGAAAGGAAGAAAAAACACACCTCCCTTCTTTGGGATCAAGAAATAAAGGGAGTAGAATCTCAGATTAATTTTTGTCTCTGGAAAAACTTAGATTGTTCTTCACAGACCTTGTAGCCCCATTTGTGGCTTCCTGAGGCAACAGCCTGCCTGGCACTCTTTGATTTTGAATTATTACACCCTTGGCCTTAGGCTGAACCTGGCTACAACAGTTGTCTATTTTATGAAAAACCACAACATATTTGCTCCTCCCTCTGAACTGACTCTTTAGGGCGCTGTGGATGGGTAAATGAACTGGTGGGCACGTGTGTCTCTCCACAAATGTTAACAGGATGAACATGGTGAGCTGTTACACAGCACTGACTGGAACATGGTCAAAATTTTCCCCCTCCTCTCTTCTGAGGAGGAGGAAGGTGCTGATCTGTCCCAGAGAGGTTCAGAGCAGGAATCTCTCTGAGTGCTCACTGCTGAGCCTGATAAGCTTTTAGCACAGTCACCACTTTTAGATTTTTAATGGATTGGGCTGCTGACATACACTTTGTGGTATGTGGAGGCAGTGAAGTAATTCACCATTTGCGAGGTGGAGAAAAAGGATGGCTTTGGCTAGCCACACTCCCATGCAAGCACACCATGACGTGTTAGCCTGTGAGCCGATGAACTGTGAGAGCAGGTGCAGGTCTGCCACAAAGCGATAACCACAACTTATCTTGACAAAAAGATGCAAATACAGCCTTCTAATCCTAATGCCAAATATCCACATTTGGAGACTACCCTGATGGCTGTCTTGGTGAACAGTTGAATTGACATTCAGAGTCGAAAGTTGAAAGTGAACTTCATGGGGAAGAAAGTGAGAATGATGCCACGTAGGGATGCAGCTGTTTATAAGGGGGACGTGCTAGATCATGCAGCTCAGGTGATTGGTCTGTCCCCTGACAGACGTGGTGGGAGTGGAGCTTCCATGATTGGTCATGCCAAATGGTGCTTCCCATGATGTGATATCTTGTAAGGTTTTATCCTCAGCATCCTCCATCATTCTCTTTCAGAGTCCATTTTTGACCCTGGAAATAGTTGTGTGACAAAAGAGTTGAACTCAAGGTTTATTTACTATCTTTGGCAGAACTTTTGCACTTTTTCTTAGACTTTCCCTCAGTGTATGGAATTTGCAATAGCTCAGTTGTCATCACATGACCTAAGCATAAAACCTCAAGCGTGTGACAACAGATGGTTGTATACAAGGGGAGACTGTAACTTCTGTCTTTGACCAAATTTGATATTGAAACATATGTTTTTGTAATTGTTGACCATATATATAGATGCACTTACCGAATCTACCAAAGCTCTGAAATCCAAGTGATGGCAGATTTCACACACAGTGGCCAACACCATTACTTGGTTTTAGGCTGATTCAGACATTATTTTGACTTTCTTTAATTTAATTTGTAAAACACCATGGCTGTGAAAATCTATTTTCTATCTCTGTCTATTTTATATATTCTTAGTTTAATTATTTGACATGAGAGATTTTCTTTTTTGTGTGTTTGTGGCTGATAGCAGTTCCTGATCTGCTGCTTATAGTTCCAGACTTCTGTCAATCAAATCTGATCAAACCACACCCACACATTTAATCATGAATATTTAATGTTGTAAAGCAAGGTCTGCCAACCAAATCACTTTAGCTTCAAGAACACCTTTGCACATTTTAAATTCAACTTCTCTTGAATCTATGTTATCTCACTTTTTCTGCAAGACGCATTAATGTAACATCACCCATTTCACTTATTTATCATTTCACTAGCTTTCTTGTCTAATACTGTTGAAGCTGAAGTCCAGACATGTAAAATGCTGTCAGTCCTTTACATCTTTTATGTGTTTCTCTGTCTGTGTTTTTATGTGTATCAGGAGTGCAACTGGTGAGGCCTGGCACGAGATCATGTTATCATGTTTGAGTCACAGAGACTGTGACGAGCGATCAGGGTCCCGTGGGAAAGAGTGTGGCAGTGATTTTGCCTACTTCTACTTTGTCTCCTTTATCTTCCTCTGTTCCTTCCTGGTCAGTACTGAGACACACCACCACTGTAGCCACTGTAACTTCTAACCTGCAATTTATTCTGTCGAGTCACACTGGCCTTGCGGAAAAACTCTCCATTTCATTGGGGGGTTTAATAAATGTGATATGGCTTATGTTCAATCATTTTTAGCGCATTACTATATTTTTAAATGTGTAATTTTTATATTTGATGAACCAAGTACAATGGCTAAACATTTTTTATTAGTTTTTGTGTAGTTTACTTTTCGAACATGCATTTGAAAGAAAAGGCTTTTTTATACAAAACTGTGAGCTTTGCCACACAATGAGTTGCAAAAAATACACAATATCAGTTCCATATTGTTATAACATTAAATACTGTTTGAAGGACTGCTGCTTATGGCCTACATCACTGGTCAGCACTGTCAAGGTGGTGGTGTTAATCACCCATACCAACTGGCACATCAACGTTCACCGAAGCTATATGAAAAATTTGTGTGGATTTTCTTCACCTCCACAAGTGGCTTGCCTCATCATGCTAGTGCCACTGACATGGATTGATTTCGCTCCAAAATGTCCAAGTGCTGTTTTAAATACTGGTGTGACTAGGGCAGAACACAGGTGTAAACTCAACCTCATGTCTGTGTTCCAGATGCTGAACTTGTTTGTGGCTGTCATCATGGATAACTTTGAGTACCTAACCAGAGACTCTTCCATCCTTGGACCTCATCACCTCGATGAGTTCATCCGGGTTTGGGCCGAGTATGACCCAGCTGCGTGGTATGTTCAAAACTCCTTCTTGGCCCCAGAGAATATCATACAAAGTAACATGGATGGAATAGACACCGTAACTTTATTCCTCTCTTCCCCATTTTTGACTGAGGTGACTTAAGGAGGCCTCATACACAGGCCTCACTCCTGGCCCCAGCCTGAACACACCCACATGCCAATATTCACATTAAGTTATAACGCCACCTACTGGCAAAAGGAAATGGCATATTTTATACATTGACATGCTGTTGCTAGCAGGTTGACCGATCCGTCTCAAATTTTGTCAGGAAAGCCTTAAGGTCTTCATGATGCCTTATTTTGAAAATTGTAACAATCTGTTGAAGGGTGTACCTGTGGCACTGTGGTGAATCTAGATGTTACAAAGTTGATGTAACTCATGCATACATTGTCTATGCAGTCAGCCCACTGATGATCATTATTTTATTTTAAGCTGTTCTGAATGTTTGTTTATTTATGTGCTTGTTCTTTTCCACAGTGGACGGATTTCCTATAAGGATATGTACAATTTGTTACGCGTTATCTCACCCCCCCTTGGCTTAGGGAAGAACTGCCCTAATAGGGTAGCATACAAGGTTTGCAAATACCAGACATTTCCGTCACTAGGGTGCTTTGTGTACGTTTATACCAAGAAACTTTTAACTGAATGGCTGTGCACCAATGAAATTGCCTTTAGTCTAGCACCTGCCCCTCCAAACTGACTGGCTTTGGTTGATGATGCCGGAGTAGAAACAAAGCTTTCAAAGCCATGGCATTGGCCCAAAATGCCGCCTGCCATGCCCACTTTCAACTGTGTATAATGTTAAGACAACAGACATATTTTACTTTGCATGTCTATCGGACTCAAAAGTTTTAAAAAAGTATTGAAAGAAAAAGTCTTTAAAACTTTCCAAGACTCTGAAAGAAAAAGTCTTGAAAGAAATGAATAAGACAGCTGAATCAGATCAAAAGCCTTATGAAGAATATGATTTTATCTTTTAATGAAGATGTCTGCTGGAGGAAAGTCTATGGGTGAAAGCCCCAAAACAGGGCTTGGGCTGGCATTGAAACCTTTGTCTCTGTGTACCCTGGTTGAAGTACCAGTGGGATGTTTGCAAGCATGCTGAGGCAGACATCCCTGTTACAATGCTCTTCATTTCTCTTCCCTCCCATCAGCATCCTGCGTGTTGGGTCAACCTATCCTCCTTTCCTCTCTCCCCTCTCCCACCAAACTCACTCTTTACCATCCCATGTTTCCTCTCAGGGACCCTGAGCTCCACAGTGATGCATCCCCGTGCCCGACAGTGGCCAAGGATGGCATCCACTTTACATTTCACTTAAGGAAATCTATTAACAACAGATTTCTGTTTTTCCTTTCCATCACTCTCTTATTTTGTTTATTTCTTCCCTTTGTTCCTCTCCTCCTTCTCTAACTCCCCATCCTTCTCTGTTTGGGTTTCGTTTATTTTTGATTCCTTCCCTGTGAAGTGGCCGTATCAAGTACCTCGATATGTATCAGATGCTGCTCCACATGTCCCCACCCTTAGGTTTGGGAAAGAAATGTCCGCCAAGAGTCGCCTACAAGGTAGACCCTCTTCTTCCACTACCTTCCTCCCTGTGCTCGACAACCTTTCTTCCACTGGCGTGAACTCAAGCCAGTGTCTGTGCTCTGCAGTGTTCCCTCGTTTCTTCACTTTGTTTGCTAGCGCTCTGATATTTTTGGTGTAAGCCCCTATCTCATCTTTACTGTCTTTACTGTTTCTTTGAGCATTTTTGCTTGTGTGGGCTAATACCCATCACTAATGATAATAACATAGAGCTTAACTAAAAAGACCATGTTAATTAAGTAAATTATGTTTATGGAGGAGCTTGCTCCTATGACACTAATTCCTTTGAATGGTACACCCTAATTGGGGTTTTATTTTGTGGAGCAGTGTGTGTGTGTGTGTATGTGTGTGTGTGTGTGTATATGCGTGTGTGCATGCGTGCAGGTGTGCATGTGTGTGTGTAGCTTCTGTTGCTTTTCTGTGGAAGAGATACTTTCTATGTATATGTTTCACTTTGTGGTTCTGTCTTTGCTACCCTTTCCCTCTCATTCTTTCATCTCAGTCTATCCATTGCTGAAAATATTTGTGGGTGTGGGTGTGAGTGTATGTGTGCGCGCACATGCGTGTATGTTTAATATTTGTATGTCACTGATTTATTTATGTATTGCTGAATATTGACTGAGATAAGTGAGAAACCAGGAAAACCATGTGTTAATGCAGCCATGGTCATATTTTAATCAGCTCAGATCAGCAGTAGGTCTAGCAAGCTTCCCAACTGGCTAGCTCCTTAGAGTGCTCTACTGACTTTCCTGCTAGTCAGGAAGGCTACAAATAGATGCCCTCCATGCATGGGAGCATATGCCATATGTTTTCCAGGATTCCTCTGGCTTCCACTTTTTTTCCCACTATCGTCTCACCATTACAATGCCATGAAAATAATTTACTGATAAAGCTCTATGTGACTTTTGTAGTCTGTTCTGAAGTTTTAGACAGCGACTTGAAATTTCCAATATTGCTGTCTCTCTGATTACCTACTCTCTGTAATTGGTTGTACAATTTGTGGATGTGTCTGTATGTGTGGGTAAATGTGTGATCACTTTCAAATCAACATGCTTGTGTGTGTGTGTGTGTTTTTGCCTGTCAGCTCTCCATCTCTGTCTCATTCTGACTCTGATCTTTTTTACTCTCTGCACCACCACTGAGAGCACATGTATATGAATGCTTCTTTGTGTTCAGGGGAGCTCAACTCTTTCAGCAACAATCCCACATCATTCTGTATGCATCTAGTGGTGCCATTAGTCCTATATGAACCATGTCTTCCTGCTAAGGCTGCTCAAGCTTGGTGGAATGGACACTTTTTATTGCTAGCTGCCATTATACTTGCAGAGCATACTGAACCTCCTCAACCTCAAGTTGATGATTGTTAGGATGGCAACCACAGAGTCGAGCTCCTGCGACTGCCGTGGCACCTTCATGGTTATGCGTTACATGCCTTCTGTCACCTTTTTTTCAGTCAATGTCAGTCTTGCACCAGTGCACTTTGACTTGCAGCGTAGTGCATACTGTAGCCAATAGCAGTGAATGTGAATGTCTAGTTTGTCTCCTCTGTACATACTTATAGAGAATGCTTTTTGTGTGCTGAACTGAGTTACAATTTTTTTTTTACTAATATGGCCAAACTAAAACATTTAACAAAATTTAACAAAGCACCTTTATGCTAAGAGAATGAATCCATGGAGGGTATTTGATTACAGCAGCACACAGATTGATTTCTCTGAGTGGGTTGTATGTTTTATTGGGCTGTTTGCTATCACTTTGTGATGTCTCTCTGTGTGATCTGTCACTTGTCTCCTCTTCTCAGCGTCTTGTCAAAATGAACATGCCCATTGCTGATGACAACACCGTCCACTTCACTTCCACCCTGATGGCCCTGATTCGCACCGCCCTGGAGATCAAACTGGCCTCAGGTCAGAGAAACACAACACAATTACACAATTACAATAGAAGATATTAGCAAATGAGACATAAAGACTAATGTAAAGGAATACTCTGGTTTTACATCTTAACAGTTGAATTGAATTGAAGGCTTTAGTGGGGCGACACGGTGGTGGAGTGGTTAGCACTGTCACAAGAAGGTTCTGGGTTTGATCCCAGGGTTTTTCTGTGTGGAGTTTGCATGTTTTCCCTGTGGCTGCGTGGGCACAAAATTTTGCCAGACTTTAACAGATTTTAATGGATTCTTCCCTGGCCTTCCCTAAGTCAGAGGCTAATTGGTTTAATATTGTTTTCGTAATCCTTCTGGCTTCACTGCATGTATCTGTACTTTTAATGAGGATTTATCTTTGTGCCTTGTGTCAGGATAATTCCTTTACAACTTTTCTTGCTTTGAGTCATAAATCTCAATTGAGCCAGTTGGAAGATGTTTCTCTCTCTCTTTTTCCCCTTTTTATTCAAAACATTGCACTGTATATTGTGCTTGTGACTGGCAGTTGGTTTACAAGGAAGTTAAAAGTCTGTCTCTCTGCGTGGATTTTTAGGTATGGTAGCCCAGCGATTATCTGACGCCGAGTTAAAGAAGGAGTTGTCCACAGTGTGGCCCAGCCTTTCACAAAAGACCATGGACCTGTTGGTGACACCACATAAACGTAAGCATTTCCTACCTACATTTTGAACTTTCTTGGTGACAAATAAGGAAAAACATGAAGAATGAGTGGAGAAACAGGATGACAAGACCCCAGTGACCCCTTATGCCCAACTAATGGTCCAATCTCAATCCATTTGAACACCTATGGGAGATATTGGGCTGATGTGTTAGACAGAGCTCTCCACCACTGTTATCAAAACATCAAATGAGGGAAGAATGGAGTCCCATCCCTCCAGAGACTTAAGCAAACCCATATTGAAGCTGTTCTTGAGGATCATTGTGGCCCAACACCTTACTAGGACACTTCATGTTGGGAAAAGAGTGTGCAAAAGACATAACTTACTGTGCAATTGTGAGCTCTGCATTTTCAGTCAGTTCTGTCATGATGCATCTTTTGTTAAAAAATCTATTTTAATTACCTGCTGTGAACTAATCAAATCATCCACAATAGGAAGTATATTTTCTTTAAACCATTAGGGAGACAAGCAGCTAAATAGAGATGAATCAAGGAGAGTTGAATGAGTCAGCAGAATTTGGTCTCCTTTCCCTCCTCTTTTTCTGTACTGTCCACCCTCCTCACATAATTTTTTCCCTTCTCACCTCCTCAGCCAATGAACTGACAGTAGGGAAGGTTTATGCAGCCCTGATGATTTTCGACTACTACAAACAGAATCGAGCAAGGAGGCTGCAGCAGCAGCAACAGAACACATCAGGCTCCCAGGTACAACATCCACACTGCACACATGCACTGATGCACAACCACACTGGATGCAGTAGTGCAAACCTGTATGCATGCGCCCACAGATACTATGCTTGCACACACTGATACACCCTTCAATTGTATGCCTGCATGTATACACACATGCAATGAAGATGCTTTCGTATCCACCAGAGATTCAGTGGTAGATTACAAAATCAATCAACTGCTCTCCCAATTGTAAAAGCACCCAGTGATTGATTACCTATTAAAATAGCTTGTATTAAATATACACTTACAAGACACAGCCAAAGATGGATCTACATTTGGCTGTTGGATGGTAGCTATTTGCAGCCTTGCACATCTATTGTACAGGTGTATGTTTGTTTCAGCATACACAAACACTGCACAACAACAACAGATGCACACAGATGTTCAACATAAAAGCATGACTGCAAGAATATTCTGGCCCCAGTCTCCATATCCAGGTGGATGGGTTCAGCAATATTCTGCCTGCTGCCTCTGAATGTCTTCAGCATGTTGCCATCCATTTCTCCTCCACAGTGCAAGGTCGGGGCTCTGTTTAAGCCATTGCTGCCTCTGACTCACATGCAGGAGAAAGACCTGCCTATGATGTTAAACAGTGTGGAGCCTCCCAGCATGCTTCAGCCCCAGCCCAAATCTCATGCCAAGTCCCAGCCACAGACCAGACCTAGCTCCAACTCCCTCAACAATGGAGGCACGCTGTAAGTTAAATACTTTAGGAACTAAAGCTTAATGTTTCACATCAAGACTAAAAACAATAGTTGGATCTAAGACATGCAGAGTAAAAACCAAGTATGGCTTTACACAGCAACACATAAAATCATGATTACAGTAGATTACTACATTACTGGAAAATAAATTCTGACTTGTCATATACACCAGCCATAACACTATGAAGTAAATAACATCAATCATCTCGTTATAACACAATGTTCTGCTGAGGAACCTCTGGTCCTGGCATTCATTTGGATGTTACTTTGTCATGTACCACCCACCTAAATATTGTCATAAACTCCCCAATGTCAGGGGCCTCCCCCAGCAGGATAATGTTCCCACCACACCACAAAAACTGCTCAGAAAAGTTTTGAGGAAAATGACAAAGAGCCAAAGCTGTTGACCTGGGCTCCAAACTCCCCAGATCCCAATCTGATTCAGTAACTGTGGGACCTGCCTAATATTTCATAGGTCCCCCTCATACTGGCAAAACAGATCTGACCTGTTGGGGCTTAGACATGGGATCTCTGAATTCCTATTTTAAAGAGTACGGTCTAGACCTGCTCTATATGAAAAGTGCCTTGAGATGACTTTTGTTGTGATATGGTGCTATATAAATAAAATTGAATTGAATTGAATTGAATTGAATTGAATTGAATTGAATTGAATTGAAGCTCTCCTGTAGTGTCTGGCACCGGGACATTGGCAGCAGATCTTTTGTGTCCTGTGGGTTGCGGGATGGGGCCTCCATGGATAACTTGTTCTGGATCATCCCACAGATGCTGGGTCAGATTGGGATCTGGGGAGTCTGGAAGCCAGGTCAACACCTTGGGCTCTTTGTCATGTTCCTAGAGACAGGTTTTGTGGTGGGTGGTACGTGACAAAGTAACATCTAAATAAATGTCAGGACCAAAGGTTCCTCAGCAGAACATTGTGTTAGAACAAGATGATCGATGTTGTTTACTTCATCCACCAGTGGTCATAATGTTATGGCTGATTGGTGTAAAGATAAAGACTGAGGGCTAGATTTACATTGGGGTCATAGTCTGTGTGTATAAAGAGACAGATTTCATAAGACAGCGTGGTCAGCTGCTAATCCAAGTACTGACCTCCAGACTGTCAGACTAAGGAGAGATCATAAGTGTAGTTAAGCAGTGGGATCTTTATGAGATCTCCAGCTCAGAAAAGAAATGATAACATAGTGATCTCGATCCCAAAATACTGATCAACACTGGCTGTCACTCAATTCTACCTGAACTGTTACTCAAAATATTACTCATGGAATTATGACAAAATTATCTTAGCATATATATTATTTAATTAGTGATACAATATACACATCTATTATGATACATACCATCTGCACTGTTTACGCCTGGTCTTCAGAGGCAGAGAAATTATCTACAAAACTGACCGCTGTATGGCCTCTGTAAATCCAGTGAAATACATAATCACCCTCTATTAGTATGTTTCTTCCTATTATTTACATGATCCTCCCTTAAATGCTACACACTGAGGAGTGATGCACCCTGCAAACTCTCACACAAAGGACAGCAAACTGTCACTCCAGCCTGCTGCTTTGTTTGAGTTTATGGGTTTGGGGTAGTTTGCATCACATTTGCACCTGAAAAACTGGTGTAAAAACTGCAGCAAATCTGGTCCTGAGACTAATACTGGGTTTATACCACTTGAGTATGACAAATTTAAATTGGATTTACAACACAGACCTTTAAACCTGACTTTACATTTTCTGTGTCAAGAGTGACAACAAAGACAAGGTACACTGCATCCACTGTACATCTGCAACTGTACAAATGCTGCTGCCTGGTGTTCAAGGAATGTAGGCCAAGTTAACAGCACGTTAACATGATTGGGAGGAATGGAAAGAGACAGAAAATTAAGTTTAAGTTTACCACATCTAGACCAGAACTGGATCATTTTAAAATTATGATTTGGTACTAGAGGTAGATATATGCTTCTCTGCTGAGCTGTGCTTAGACTCATTAGCTACATATAGGGCAGCTAATGTGCTCCTGAAAACTGTTGCAGTGTGTCAGGTCTACTACATTGATTGTCCTCACAGTGTACTTGTGTTTTGTCCAACATGTTTTCAATGATGGCAGGGTGTGATGAATGAAGGCTCAAAAGTCTCCTCTTCTCCAGTAACACGAAACAGATTTATATTCTGTGATCTACCAAAACCTTCCTTACTATCAATGATAATCTTTAGCATAAAGGTACAGTGGCCCCAAAGGACTGACTCATACTCAAGAGAGAAAACACAAACAATAAGGGAATGGTGTGCCAAAGACAGAAATGCTTCAAATATCAAAACACATACAAGAGTGAAAGAATTAGAGGAAACATGCTACAATACACCTGTTATCAAGTCTGTGATGTATATTAAAAAATTAAGCAGAATTTGATATAGGCTGCACTGCCTCCATTTATAGACTTTTACTGAAATGTAGTGATGTATCTGTACATATTAAAAAAAAAACCTGAGCTCCACAGACACAGCAGTGTCGCTCTCAAATAAAACATGTATGTATTAGGTGTTCAGCTTCACCATTAGAAAACTGGCAGTAACAAATATCATATTTTAACCCTGAGACCAAATTGTATCTTTCTAAAGGAATTCTAACATAAATCAAAAACCTACAGACAAAAGTTAGTTGTAAATTACCACAGGACTTAGAAAGATAGAGCGTTTTCTGTGGGATGACAGTGCACATTGACTGGCTGCCTGGATAAACTCAACAGATAAATGGTAACTTTCTCTCTTGAAAAAATATTAAAATATCAAAAGGGTTAGGTTAGGTACCTAAGCAAAAAAATTCTGCATAACGTTGCTGCTTGTCCAAATCAATCTGCTCTTAACTAACAGCTAGTGGTAATTTACCATCCTGATCTTATGGAGACCTTGTCAAATGAAAGGGTTTTTATTTTATAATATGCATAGAGAGCTGTTAAGTCAAAGGCAGCTGGACTTGCTAGAGTCTCTAAGACATTTCAGTTCTCATCTGAAAAGCCTCATCAGTTCTGACTGGTGTGAAGTCCCAGGCCTTTAATCTCTTTGTGGATGTTTGTACTTGTGTTAGAAATCACTCCCTGTTTACTAGATTAATCTAAATTGTCTTATTTCATACACATATTATTTCAGTTTCATTTGTGTACTTTTTGAGGCTGAATTGTTTATCTTGTGCTTTATAAAGTTTATTATTCCCCACAGTGTAATCAAAAAAGACTCAGTGTTCCATACTGTATGTTGTAAATGCAGAAATTGCGCTGTGATTTTCAGCACAACCAGTGAGAGTGGTTGAAGTCACATGTGCATCATTTAGCCTCTTAGTAGTCATGTGAGAGTGTTCAGAGTCACATAAATCATAAGAACGACATACTGTAAGTGTCACGTGCCATAAGTATAAAGCACGCACACTCATCATTTTCAGTGTGAGTTTGCACCCCAGTGCTCCTCATTTCCTGAATGATGTTGATATTGATTGATTTGTGCATTTAAAGTGCATTCCTTTCACAACCTATTTGGAATAGCGGTTGTTAATCCTACTTTCACTGCAGAGGAAAAGTGTGAGCTTGCACCCCAGAGGCACCTTGACATGTCAATGCAATCTGCAGTCAATGTTTGCTACACTTTAAACTCACAGGGAAGGAATGTCAGGTCATCTTTGTAAGTGGCTGATGAGTGATGTCAGTGGTTATTCCAGCAAATGCCAGGGACTCCCCACCAGTCAGTCAAAAATGAGAAGGTTTTTCACGTGAGGTGAAACATCTTCAAGAAATGAAAGACCACTTGCCTTTGACTTAGATATCTTGTGATATGGATGACTGAAAATCTTCACAGATATGCACAATATACAAGTAATGTAACAATATACACAAGGTAACATGGTCTCAAAAGAGCCCTGTCATGCTAGAAGAGGTTCTTGAATGAATGTTTTAAATGGGCTTGATTTTACTCTTTAATTCACCGTTTCATTTGAAAATAATACTCACAGGACCGTGTGTATCAGTTATTTTACAATAGCTGTATAGCTTGTGCAACTATTGTATAGTAATTTAAGGTTTCACCCAAACCACTAAACTGTGCTCACACACTGGATGGATACAGAACTAACATACAATAAATCACTAAATCATTAGGAATGGAAATGATCAGATTTTATCAACTTATCAAATGAAGTTCCATTTGGGGGTCTGCAGAGTGAACATGTAAACCTTTTACCTATAAAATTTGCACTGTATTATTACTATTATGCTGAGCTGTCACTGATATGACACACAGGCCATCTCATGATCACAACATCAAGGCATCATCCTCCTGGGTGATGGAGAAACCCAAGGAGGTGCCCCAAGCTAAGACTAAAAGAAGCATGTCCAGAGGCCCATCAGAGGACACACCAGACACTGCTATTATTCAGGTATTGTCCAACACGTGGTGTGTGTGTGAAGCTGTACAGATGATCTGATCGTGTTGTATGGTTTTTACCTGGCCTTTAGTTTTTCCCTGTGGCTTTAATTTGAGTATGGTATAACATCAGCTGAAGAGGAGATGGAGAACAGTTAGTTTACCCCACCCCCACAAAACAATAATGCTAAAGGGCATGTGTTTGTGTGTGTGTGTGTGTGTATGTCCAGGAGTCAGTGGAGCTGAGGAAGATAGAGACCAGCGCCAGCAGCACAATCCCAGTCCCTGGTACCGGTCTAGAGAACCAGGGCAGAGCTGCTTCTATGCCTCGACTAAATGCTGAGCTGCAGGTATTATTTTTAGTCACATTATAGTCATTTCAATGTAATATTGAAATATAGTTTCAGTTTGATGATTTTATAAAAACTTCTAACCACGTGTTTTCACTTTGTCATTATGAGTTACTGAGTGTAGGTGGGTGGGCAAATGGCAGTTTGATCAATTTACAATAGAATATAGAATACAATTAAGAGTGCAAAAAGTGAAGGTGTCAGAATACTTTCTGAAGCCCCTGTAAAAATGTATGATTCCACAGATACATGCAGGTCACTGAATAAGGCTGCATTAAAAGAGTAACAGTAATTAGTTCATTTGTCCTTTCATTTGTACTGAAGAAACTGTAATACATTTCCTCATAGTGTTTTTTCATCTCATTTTGTCTAGAAAAAGGGTTGTCATAAAAATATAGAAATAAATTTTTCTATACAGTTTTTGTTGACAAAATAAACACTGCACCACGCCTACAACTTTCAGGATCAACTTGTGATACTTGTAATATCTTTATTTTGCTTTTTTTTTTGGGGGGGGGGGGGGGGGGGGGGGGTGTAATAGTGTAGTGAACCATCAGATAGGAAATTTCTGCTGAAAAAGCATGGAGGAGCTTGGACTATTCATCTGGTTAAGGCTGAAAAAACCTTTCACTAGATCCTAGAAATATAATAAGCTCCTCATTTCCTGAATGATGTTGATATTGATCGATTTGTGCATTTAAAGTGCATTCCTTTCACAACCCATTTGGAATAATGGTTGTTGATCTTACTTTCACTGCAGAGGAGAAGTCTACAGTAATCTGTGTTGTACAGTAATCCTAGCAGGCTGCCAGCTATTTGTTCAGTATTGTTTTTTCTCTTGCTGCCAACAGAAAAGATGGTAGTGGCTCCAAATACCTTTGGGCCCAAGATACATGAGAAAGGAAGGCAGTAATTTGGTTACTGCAGAATTGAAAGAATCTGGAGTAATAATGAATGGATGTAAAGAACAGAAGCCGGAGGTTGCCTTGTTGACTTGCTGTCTTATTTTTATCACATTTTGGAACAGAGGGCAGGAAATCCTTTAGCCAGTTAAATTCAATACTGGCCTTTTGGAAACTGCCTACTACTGCTGGAGTATGATGGGAACTGTACTATGCAACCTTGGGCCCTCCAGTCCTCAGTTGCAGTAGTTTACCTGTCACTGTTGCTATTGCTTTTCTTTTGCTGAATTTGAGCTCAGCTTTGCTAGGATCAGGAGATGATGTCTTTTAAGGCCTGCTCTGCTCTTTAAGATCCTTCTTTGTGCTGTGGTGACATTGGAAACCTCAGTCTTTCAGTCAGTCTGGTCAAAGTGAAGTCTCACAAAAAGCAAAGTCCTCATACATTTCCTTTACCCCAGGTGGTATTGGACATTAGAATCTGATTTAGCAGTTTCATCACCTTTCAAACAACACAGTGTGAAGGTACAGTGTTTCTAGGTAATCCATTCAAATTATTTTTACTCTATGACATGTAGTTACTTTGCACATTTTACATGCTAGATGCAAGTAATCAGAAAATATGATGCATATTTTGAGTTTATGTGACCAATTTCCAACAACTTCAACATAGCAGTATCTTGCTTGTTTATTTACTTTTTAAATATCAGTAATGTAAGACTCTCACACAATACATCCACAGTACATTTACTATTGCTAGTGAAGTACATTTTGCTGCTGCTTTTACTGCTACTGCTACTTTTTGCTTTCTTTTACAAAATTTTAAATACAGGCCCATAATTCCAGAAAGTATTTAAAATAATGAATGTGCTGCTTAGACTTAAAGCCACTGTGTGTAAGATCTGAAAATTTCTGCCTTTGGCACCAGCAGCAATACTTACCACTACCGTCTCTGTCCTAAATACCTACAGACAATCAGTTTTCAACAGGATCAAGACATTTTTCAACAAAAGGGCTTTATATAGAGGTTCAGATAAAGAGGTTAATACAAAGAATTGTACCAGATGGCTTTCAGTAAAAGATTTGATCACTGTTATCACCACAACCTGTAGCTGCTACCGATCTTGCTTAATATTCCTCATCTCTTTCTCTGGTGTTCTTTCCATTTCTCTCCTGCAAAACAGTGGGGCCACTCACGCCACTCTCCAGGGATCCATCTAGCTGTACGTACATGCTGTCACACAACTTGTATATACTTGTTTGTGGTTTGACATTGTGTGTATTTATCTGGTCTAACAGGGTGAACTCTTACATCCACAGGTAAGATCAAATCCAAATACACTGTCATTGTAACGGACATGGATTCACATGGGGTAACATCACCTTACAACTAGATGCAGTGTTATTCTGGATAATGAGCCTGATATGTGTATGGCCCCATACCTTAAAGACCTTCTGTGTAGCATTTGCAAACTTCCAGCTTTTCTGCTACTATCAGAGAAAACATTTTTAACTGAATTTGTTCTTACCAGTATATGTCATTACATAGTATACTTTGTATACAGAGTGTATAAAAGAAATTTACCTATGTTTAAATCAGTCAACACAGTATGTTTGTAGGCAGTGTATTTCCATCTGCTGTCATCATTCATACAGTTTAGGGTACAATGATACAGGACAGCAGGTACATGCTGGCCAGGTGTTCCCACTGCTGTAGTCTTTATATGAAGCTGACAAAAGCTTTTTCAGTCCCTTTGCTGTGGCATGACAAGTTCAGATGATTTCAATGAATGAATGAAACAAGGAATGGGATCAGATGAAAAGCCACGGTAAACAAGTAGGTTATCAGCATAGTTTCTAGTTATTTGTTCCACATTTGTGCAGCATTGTCATGTTTTAATGTGTAAACATACCATCTGTGTGAGTAAAAACAGTTAGACTCTGATTACTGGAGGGTCCCAGTGCATACAACAAGTGAGTAAATAAACAGGAAATTTAATGAACATTTGCAAGAATCAGGTGTAGTCATAGTGTGAACCTAAGCTACATGAAAATGACAAGTACTTATGTCTGTCTCTCTCCCTCCCTCCTCAGTCTGTCCCTGATGCCAGCCCTATGAAGCGCTCAGCCTCCACTGTAGCTCCACAACGACCCCACGTGGTCAACCTGAGGGAATATACCCTGGAGAAACCCAGCCAGGAGCGACCCCACCACCATCACCACCATCACCGCTGCCACCACCGCAGAGACAGAGATAAAGACAGAGACAGAGACAGAGAAAAGAGGCAGAGGTCGTTGGATACACCTCTAGGTGGACAACCTCCAGGCTCTGCTGGTTAGTCAGCACCTACACACATAGAGTTTAAGGAGAACAGTACACAGGCACAGTCTATATCCTGAGGTCCCATTTGTTGGACATTTCAAGCAAAACACTCTAAATACTGTCTCATCTTGTCTGGTGCAAAGGGGGACATCTGCTCTGCCTAAGAACTTAATTAAAGTTAAAACTTTAAGAGTTTTTCTTTCTTCCTCAATGACCCTGTGTGGAGGACATGTAAGAAAACAAAAGAAACAGGAATAATGTCAGTGGACAGTGACACTTGCCGCCCTGTAACTGAGGTTATATTTCTAGGAAATAAAATACAGTAAAATACAGAAAATGACAAAAGTAAGTAAATAACTAACTATTAAAATTAGCAAAAAAGCACACTTGTTATATTGTATTTAGTATTGAATTAAAATGTGCCCAGATTAATTATATATCTCCTGTCAAATATTAAGTAGATGGGCATAGAACATTGTCACATAAATATCCTCTCTCGGCACAATATGGCTACCTGTCTGAATGTTGATACTTAAGCTATGTACACAGGGTTGAACAAAAAAAAAAAATCTGAAATAAAGTCACTCTTGATTGAAAACTGGCATTTAAATATCTTCAGGCCAGGCATCTTATCATAAATGTGAAGTTTGAGGCAGATTGGGCAATGTTTTTCCTGTTACCAGTAGGTGGTTCTATGATTGAAAACTGGCATTTAAATATCTTCAGGCCGGGCCTTTTATCACACATGTGAGGTTTGAGGCAGATACATAAGTGAGTTAGAACAACTTCTTCTTCCATTGCAAGACATCGAAATTGCCACGCCACCAACTGATGATAACTCACAATCTTCACAATGTAACATTATCAAAGGTGGAACAAATTTGAGGTGGCATCTGGGCAACCTGCCAGGAGCAGGACATCAAAATATAAAACATATAATTTCCTGTTACCTGTAGGTGGCACTATGACTGTGCCTGAATATTGGCATGCCGATGTGTTCAGGCCAAGATCCTGATCATACATGCAAAATTTGGGGCAGATTGGACAATGTAAATGGTAAATGGTAAATGGACTGGTACTTATGTAGCGCTTTTCTAGTCGTATCGACCACTCAAAGCACTTTACACTACCCATCACATTCACCCATTCACACACACATCCACACAGCGCTTGCACTATTACAAAGCGCTCTAACACATTCACACACCGATGTTGCAAACATCGGGGGCAACGTGGGGTTCAGTATCTTGCCCAAGGACACTTCGGCACGGACTGGAGGAGCCGGGGATCCGATTAGTGGGTGACCCGCTCTACCTCCTGAGCCACAGCCGCCCCAGCATGTACCAATGTACCTGTGAGTTAGAGCAACTTCCTGTTTCATGGTGAGACATAGAAATTTGCTGCCCCACCACGGACACATCCTCTGATGAAAACTCAAAAGCTCTGCAGTTAACATCGTCTATGTCTTGATATTAGACTGACCAAATCTGAAGTCAATCTGATCAAGCATCTAGGGCAAGTTTGTATAAATACGACCCCTGAAAATACAACACCCCAAAAAATACATACAATTTTCAACTTACTTAAATATTCCTGTTGGGTTTAGGGTGGGGCTCCATGAGAGTTTTCTGTACATCTGGGCACGCCAGATATGCGTGATAAATTTCGTCCAGGTGGTAGGTAGATATTCACAAACTCTGTGCCAGAAAGCAAATAAGTGTGTTTCTCAAAATGTTCCACTCACACTTTTCAGTGTAAAGAAAATACAATGCAGTTCAACTTTTAATGACGTTTATGAAATACAAACACTGTTGCAGAATGCTTGGTCATAGCATAAGCTTTAGAACCTAAACAAAAGCTTATCACATGTATCTTATCACAGTAATCTATAAAAATGACAGAGCTTGAAAAAGTGTTCTCTGACTGTGGTCACCTCACAGGGTTTCATCTGCCACCATGGTTATGCACTGTTAGGCCCTGTTCATACCTGGTGTTGACATGCATCCTGAGTGATCTGATCACAAGTGGACAGCTATAAACTCTCATTTATACTAATTCAGTTGGGGTCCAAATCACATAAACTGGCTTTGTCTTTGATGTCTCAAATTTTTGAAAAGCCATATATATCCATACAGATATATTATTAGTGCATGAAAACATCTTGCAGCAATTCTTTACAAACAGAAATGATACAGGTGTTTATTTGCATATAACAGGGGCCAGTAAGATCCAATCACTCAAGACACGCATAGAGGCGCATTCTAATACCAGGTGTGGACTGATGTACCCAGAGCTGTCCACTTATAATCAGATTACCCAAGATGCTTGCTAATGCCAGGTATGAACAGTACCTCAGTCTTGTGATTACCTAAATATGCAAATGTATAGTCAGCAAGCGCACACAGTTGCATTTTCATATGCTCAGAGACATTAAAACATTCAGTTATTGACAGATACTTCTTCCATTAACCCATCAAATCTGCAGTTATGAAGGATGATACATTTTTCTCCTCTTTTTCACAGCAGATGTTGTACCATGTGGCAGAGGAAAAGCATATGTAAATAATAAAATTAATGGTGGCTGAATTCCATGTATGTTGTAATCACTTCAGTTTCATCGTCCTGGTATTCATTCTGGTTCACAGCCACACTGTCATGGCTTACTGGGACACTTGAACACAACAGAGGCATTGTTAATGTTCTAAGCAACTGCACAGAAATACAGTAAATGGCTTGACAGTTACACTGGGCACTCAAACTTGTCTTCAGCCTCAGTGAATCAAAGTAAACACGTCAGAAGATAGAAAAGTCAGAACTCTAAATATTATCTAGAGTGCAGAAACATCATTTTCACAACGCAATATTTTCCTCTTCTACCATTGCATCAGGAGAACCAGCATCTGACCCAGCTGCCTCCAGAGAGCGAGCCCATGACCGCGGGCGCTCCCACGAGAGGAAACACCACCACTCCTCGGCAGATAAACACCGCTACTACTCCTGTGACCGCTTCTGCAGCCGGGAACACTGCCACACCAAAACTGCCACTACAAGTTGTGCTGCCTCCCCCAGCGAGGGGCAGGAAACCAGCAACAAGCAGGTGGGAGGGCATTGGCGTGTAGAGTAGGGCTTCGAGGCTTACAACCCAGTGAAGGATATTTCTAATGGCTTTTTAAGGAGTTGAAGTTTATTTAACAAAGTCCACTATGTTTGCTATCTGCTCTACCTCATTCTTATCAAAAGAGAAAACTCCAGTTGGACCAAACAACTCTGATCCCCTGTAATCCATTGCTTTGTGAAAGATGATAAAATTTTGATTTTGTAATCACCTGAGGTTAAGACCTCTAATTTCATTACACTATTGATTGCTAATTAAAAATTACATAAACCTCATTATGGTTTAACAGAAGTTTTTCTCCACTGAGATCCATCCACCTCCAGACAAATTAATATCTACCTCCAGCTGCTGACAACAGATCTGTTGAGATACAGTGACTGAAACATTTGTATTTTGATTAAATTATTTTGCATAAAAAATTATAACTGGCCTAAACCTGGAATTTCTTATTATTACTATTCACTTCATCCAGAGTACTTCATTTATTATTACTGTGTGAAAACACTGTGTGAAAACACAGTAATAATGAAAAGAGGTTATAAAAAATATACTATACAGGAAATATAGAAGTATAGAATATATAGAAGTCAAAATACCTAGAAAGCAACATGGCCAAAAAGCAGAAATTGCTTAAAGCAGAGCACAGAGAAAACCATGCTGTACTACTTTCTCCTCTGTCTACCTGTAATGCAGCCTCTCATGGCCTTTCACTTCTTTTCCAATTTCTCTTTTCATCATTTTGCATCCATTTTGTCTGTCTGTCATTACCTTTCCATTAATGCTTCTTTCATTCTGTCCTCTCTGTCTTTGATCTGTTCCTCATTTGTTCTCTGTCATCACATATCACATTTTGATGTCTTTCCTTTCCTTTCCTCCTGGCGGCCCTGTCCCTGTTTCCTTCCCTCTACCTTTCCTCTCTATTTTGCTCATCATTGTCCCGTTTCAAATTGCTTGTCCAATTTTCATTTAGGGCAGTGGTTGGGTTAAAGGCAGCCCAGTGGCAATGAGTTCCAGTTCTAGTACACCAAGCCATGGACGTCGGCAGCTGCCCCAGACCCCCCTCACCCCACGGCCAGGGGTGGCCTACAAGACTGCCAATTCCTCCCCCGTGCACTGTGTGTCCAGCCAGGCCTCTCTGAGTCCCGGCCGGCTGAGCCGCGGTCTGTCGGAGCACAACACCCTCTGGCACAGCAGCTCCCACCACTTCCCCTGTCCCGTCACTCGTATCAGCTCTGAGCCCTTTCTGGGCCGGAGCCATGGCGATGCCCTGGGTAGCCCCTACAGCAGCCTCCAGGACCAGCTGGACGTCTTCCAGGATGTGGCGTCACTGTCGCCCAGCCCCCGTGCCGGATGCTCATCTCGGACCGCACTGCCTCGCATGATGGGAGCCCTGCTTCCAGCTCCACAGCAGAACCTTGGGGTGCCTAATGGGTACCACTTCAGCTTCGGGGGCAACACCAGCCCAGGCTCTGGCGTCAGGGCACCCAGGTATTACAAGGAGGCAGAGGAGGACGAATGGTGCTAGCATGGCTTTAAACCAACCTTTTTAATGCATTTTTGAGGAACTGTGATGAGTTTTATCATCTTCTTTATAGGCTTTAGTTTAACTTGTCACGGTGTGTGTTTGATGTTATATTTTAATCCTAATTTGGAGAGCTATGGTTAGGGAGAACATTGTAACAGGGAGAACACTTGAAGTGAGTTATATCTGAATGTGAACAGGAGCTTGTCATCTTTATCAAAGGGCATATAGCATTATGAAAGAAGAAAAGACAGAAGAGCAGACTTTTTGCCAATATCAGATATCTTACAGTAGCTATCCTTGATTTGCTCTGATTTCAGTGTTTTGTTGACACTACCATATTGACCCTCGAACAGCATTACATTATAAACACAGACTATACATTAGAATGATAATATCTTTGGGTGAACTTTGGATGGTATAGATGGACCAGACCAGATCTGCCGTGTGTCATTAATTAAAGTCTTTTTCCAGGAAACAATTCAAGAAAGCACAGTGCTGCTGTATTTCACTGTTACGCTGCAGGTTGAGTTGTTTCAGCACTCATGCACTGCACATGCTGATCTACTCCAAACAGGATTCTTTGGGAAACCCGTGTAGCTAACTTGAAGCAGCATTAATAGTTTCTTCTCTGTCATTTGGAGGCAGTGCAACAAGCGTTTAACACTAACATATCACTTTATAAAGCTGATAAGGCTAACATGTTAGCAAACGGCTACCTAATTATACATCCATCAGACATAGAGCAACACGAGCATTCATTTGGATCATGTTTCTGATTACCAGAGAATGTAAGTGACTCTCCTTTCAGCTATGTTGTGGTCTCCATCAACTGTGCTAAGAGCTCCACAATATTCACCAATTATTTGCAAACTCTGTCTGCTGTTTGGTGCTAAGCAGGTGGTGTAACAGAAAGTCCGTCAGAGTCTGTTCCTGCCAGAACCAGAGACTGAATCAAAAAGTTGTCTGCTGTCAAACCAAAACAATAAGCTTAAACACTCATTAGTATAAGGGCAATTACAGACTTTTGATTATTCCCTTTGTTGTTTGTCACACTCTTCAAATTACACATATACTTTTTTCATTCCAAGTATAAAAATATTGATTAGTGAAGCTGTAATGTTAGTTAGTCTTACTGTTTACAAGTTTTATAATCTATCACTATCTGTTCTGTTTACCTGATTACATGATATAAATTAAAACATTGCTTGCTGCAGTCTTTCACCAATACCACAGAGAACCAAACAGCCACATACACCACATACACAATAATTGAGAGGGCACATACAAAAGCAGCTTTTTCACAATAATGGAAATACAGCTAAAGACCAGACCAGATGAGTTGTGTTCTCTTTATCAGCTGGTTAACAGACATTTCACCTTCTTCCATATTTTTATTACACACAGCAAAACTGTGTAACAGACCAATTAATTTTTAACCTGTAAGTAAACCCAAAATCCAGTCATTGAATCTAACAGTAACTGAAAGCTTGAAATGTGTTTGAGAGTCAGTATGGCAGTTTCAACAGAAAATGATGTCACTGCTCGTCATGGAAACTAAAAGCAGGTCAATAGTTCATTAAAATGAATTATACTGTTGGAAAACCTCAAAGACATTATGACACTGTACAAATAGCTGTGATGTTCTTTAGTTTAGGACCATTCTATGATTATGCCTAGTCCTTTATGACATTCCCTTTGTGTCAGACAAACAGACAAAGTGCTGTCACATAGACAGTCATGATTGTTTATCTGTTAAATGTTTTTTACAAACTTGAAGAGAGAAGCAACCCATGGTAGTGAAAACTGACTGATTTGTTTTCTATAGAAAATTCCTTGTAGGTGTTCTCTTTTCTTGGTGTCATTTTTTGTATGACATGAAAAAAACAAAGGTGTGTTTTATGTGAACTGCTTCCGGTTTGCCATCATTTCAGGTCTAATGTTTCTTACAGACTTCTTTGCGATGTTTTAAGACAAAGTGCCTAACCTTTTAGATATACTGTAGAAAAAAGATGCAATGTCAACTGTTTTCTAATGCATCCACACTGTTCTATATGTAGCTCTGCAGGAAAACAAGTTGTACAGAAAGCCTTATCTGCAAGGAGACAAATGATACCTACAGTACGCTTAAAAGACAGGAATTGAAAATTTCTTTTATGAATTTTTTTTTCTTGTTTTTGATAAACAATAAACCACATGGTTGGGGGAGCGAAAATAACATTGTGCAAACGCTATGAAAACTGCATAAATATATCTATACAGTTACACTATGCCAGTAACACATTGTGCATGTTTAGATGGTAGACTTGATCAGCTACCTGCTATGACCACCTTGTAGTTTCTTTTTTATATTCTTTTGGAAAGGATATCACAGTGTGAGCCTTACAAGCTCCTGCCTTGTTTGGACTGCTACTGATTGTGGAGGATTTAAAGAGTGTGCACGTTCTCATTTAGGACACAATTTAGCAATGGGTGATGCAGTCTGATTCTTTATGGGTATCTGACTCAAGCCAGGCCCTGTGTGTGTGTGTATATGTGGATTAAAATTAAATTGGTATCATCAGATTTTGGATATGTTTTGCATTTCTGGGTCCAGTTTGTTATTTCCAGAAGTTTTTTTTTCATACTATCATGTATAACTGGCAAAAAATTGATCCTGCAATGTCATGCCAAGATATTTCCAGCAGTGACTGTATGATGGAGCAATCTAATTCATTCATATTAAATATCAGGGTTTGGTGTCTGAATGAAAACATTTAAACATTTTCTTTTTAAAGAGCTGCCAGTTTGCACCGGTAAAAGAGCGACTAACTGCTCCATCCACACACAACAGCATAATTAACTGTGTCTTAGTACCTTACCACATAATAACTATAAGCAGAATTTGGCATTGTCCAATTTTTGATGGAATACAATTCACAAGGGAGACTTTTATTTTGTAGAGAATTAGAGTGATCTCACAGAATAACAAAAGTTATTGCACTAAATTTGTATCATTCCAAATTCACAGTTTGATTGACGTCTGTTGATCTACATCTTAAATCATTTCCTATTAGTACAAAGAGGTAAAATATATTGATTTCTTGTATATTATCTGCAAAACAGTATACTATTGAATGCTGGATTTTGTACGTGGTACCATTTATCTATTTACCAAAATGTTTACATCCGCCAACAACTCTTCAGAATTTGTAAAGACTGATGGCATGTAGTTATGAAAGAAATGCAACCAAGACATGACACTTTACATTGTAAAATAGGTTGTTTTCTGTTGGTAAAACTATGTAATGGTGACGCTTTCTAATAATTCTAATCTAATAATATTGGTCAGTGTGATTCTAATTTATATTGTGAACTACTGATATGTTGTAAGGGATTGGGACACAGCTAATATCTCCACAAACACTTGAAAGCAAGAAGTTGATGTCTTTTTGTTGGTGCCTGTCAAAATGCATTCTGGGAAATGTAGAAGAGGAGGAGGTGAAGCAGACTGAGAGAAACTTGTCTTGCACGATCAACTGTATAAAGTGCGTTAAATACTCACTGTAAACCAACTTTAAAATTCTGTCTCAAAATAACAAGATCTCATCTGGCACTGTAAGACTGGAGAGAATGTAGTTACAATCCAGAGGATAATCACAAAACAACTCCTAAAATGTACACAACTACTGTCATTTGACTGATATCTGACAGTACTGGAGGGTAAACATCTCTTGCAACTTGTTTTCAAGTTGTCCTACTGACTAATACCTGCCCTGCTGCCACACTGATCAGAGATCAGTTCCAGTTTGAAGGAGCAAATTCTCCAGCTGTCAGATTTCTAGATGTACATCTATCAGTCAAAGAGCTCTGGAGAACTGTCTGGTTATACCTGAAACTGTACTCTGCTCTGATATATGTAGGCTGATTTACACACAAACAATATGGTATATGGTATTGGTATATGCAACTTGCTTGATACATAGGACTGACATCAATATCAAATGGTCTTTTGTGAAATGTTGATGTATTGCTTACTGTAGCATCACAATAATCTGCAACATGACGGAACGATTTTAACCCTTGCAGCTGCTGATTGGGTAGAAGGTATTTTTGGAGGATTTCTTGAAGGGCCCCAAGTGGTTGAGAGGGGGGAAGAGTTTAACCACAGTGACACACACTACAGGGGCCAGACACAAGACAGAGTAGGGCTATGGACCAAGACATACCCATTTCTCTATCCATTCTGTAGCTTTACATGTTGGTCTCTTCAGATTCAGGCTTCAGAATGAGTGTGACCAAATGTTTTATAGAAAAAGAAAAAAAAGAAAAAAAAACATGCAGACAAAAAAGACTTAAAATACATAAAGTGTAAACAAGAAAAAGAATATTTAGGATTACAGCAACTTTATACATATATTTGCATGCATATCATGTACCCACTCTGACAATGTCAAATGGAAATCCTATGGCTCAAAAGGAGGTGTTTCCAGTTTGGTCATTTTTTTTTATTTTCACAAATAAACCTTGAACTGTCAAGTGCTTCTTTTTGTCAAAGACAAGAACACATTCTTCTGCAGATAGATGACATTCGTTATTTTAAAGATTTTGTCACACTATGGCAGAAAAAATCATCACTGTACCTGTACCCTCTTAAACTATGTGGCTTCTGTATAGCGTGAAATGGAACCTACCTGTGTCCAGTTCTGGACCAATCAGCCACCAAACATTAGAAATGATCCAATCTTTATGTCTGCATACTATGGGCAGTGTAGATGTGGCTTTTTCTTGAGTAAATACAAATGTTTGCATGTTCTAACAATGTATGTGCATGTAGAAACCTTAGTACTTTTAGATACTATGTGTTATTTTGCTGTTGATTTTTAATATTTGATATAAACTGTGGGGTTTGTTGAAAAGATACATTTCTATCAAAAACAGTATTGAACATTGTTGATTGTTCCATCCATGCAGCAGAGCTGGAACATTCCTTTATTTGGGTCTTGGGATTCAGTGAAATGTTGGTTTGCCTGATTTTATGTTTCTTGGCCAGACTTTGAATTCTACAGTTGTTTCTACATTAAACATTTTGTATGAAGCAAAGTTCCTTGAAATAAAAAAGAATCAAATAAATTTGTCTTTGAATGATTTGGGTGATCTTAACAAAGATAATGGGATTGCTTCTTCTGTTCTGGTCTCTCCATTTCTCTGTTCCCTCAAAGATCAGCAGTATCAAGAAGGTCTGCAATTACTAACAGCACTAATTCACATTGCATGTGTTTGCATAAGCACCACATGAATTGACTCCATCTTATCTGGCAAATCCAATGATTGTAGCCATTGCAGTGGAAACAACCTATTCTGAACAGAATTTTCACATTTATAGATGAAGTGTATGACTAAGCCCTGCTGGACTGCTGATTTGTCCAGAGTGTACTCTGCCACTAGCCCAATGTCAGCTGGGACAGGCTCCAGTCCCCCTGCGCCCCTAACGGATAATCGGTACATAATAGATAATGACTGTATGTATGACTAAGCCCTCAACTCTGGGATGTCAGGTATACCTGGTTTGGCCAGGGGATGATTCACTCATGTATACCTAGTACCTCTACCGTGCAATTAAAGAACTATTTCTTGGAATCCCACAAAGAATTGGATTAATATCAGCCAGCTAGTCATATGTGAGCTGATCATGATCATAATTTCAAGAAATATGTTCTAATAAATGAGAAAAACTGTAAGAGGCTTTGATGTTTCCCCTCAGCCATGGACTGTTTCCATACATCCCAATTGTTCATGAACATTAGAACTTAACAAACATTTTTCTTAATAAGCTCAAAATGGACAAATGCTGTCTCCTGAGAAAGGAGAGGAGAAATTGAAGTCTCAGCCAATCTAACATGATATTTTTCTTAAATTCTAATGTTCATTAACGATCAGGAGGTATGGATACAGTCAGCTGAGATTTCACTTTCTCCTCTCCTTTCACTAGCAGTTGTTCATTCTGAGCTTTCTCAGCACCAAAAAGCAGCCAGACTCAGATGTTGAGTCACTGGCCTTAGTTCAAGTGTCCACAGAAGGCAAAAAGTTCCCCCTCGGCCGCTGACTGTTTCCATACATCCTGATTGTTTATGAACATTAGAATTTGAGAAAAATTTATGTTAGAGTGGCTGAGATTTCAATTTCTCCTCTCCTTTCATTGGAGACAAAAGTTGATCATTCTGTGCTTATCAAGTACCAACAAGCAGCGAAACAAGATTTTCACACACGGGCCTCACTTAGTGTGTCCACAGCAGGGAAATGTTCCCCATCAGCTGCTGACTGTTGCCATACATCCTGATTGTTCATGAATATTAGAATTTCACAAAAGTTCATATTAGAGTCACTGAGACTTCTGCTTATTAATTTTTCTCCTCACAGCATTAGTTAATTCTGAGCTTATTAAGCGTCAACAAGCAGCGATACAAGAATTTTCACACACTGAGCCCTCTATGCAGTTTCAGGGCAAGAGACAGCTTAATACTTTTAAAGCCTTGCTTGCACATTAATGCTGCCAATCTCCTGTTCTACCACATCCCAAAGGTAGCCATTAGAATATGGTAAACTCTGGCCATACTAGATATACTCAGATATGCACCAAGAAAACATTTGTCACACCATTAGACGACCACCACCAGTCCTTGTGTCAACCAGGATTGTTGTCAACCAGGATTGTTGACACAAGGCTGTTTGGGTCCATGTCATGTCAAATTTTGCCAGGCCGTTTTGAGCCTCTTTGGTGAGCCTTTGCTCACTGCAACCTCAGATTTAACCTCAGATAACACTGTACTTGAAGTTCACTGTAGGCACAAAAAACATATAGTAAACGTTTGGACACACCTTCTATTTCAATGGTTTTTCTTTGTGTTTATTACTTTCTACATTGCATATTGAAGACATCAAAATCAAGGAACACATATGGAATTATATAGTAAACAAAAAGTGTTAAACAAACCAGAATCCCTTTTAGATTTTACATTCTTCTTTACATTCTTCAAAGCATACTCAATCTAAGATCTAAACCCTGCACTAAACCCTGGGGTTCTTCACACTTCTTTGTTTTGGTTTTATGTGTGTTCTGCTAAAGTGTCTCTCAGCATGCTACCTGGAGTATCGGCAACATGTTTGTGTTACAAACATGTTCTCACAGGTTACAAGAAATACTACATTAACATGTGTGCGTGTGTTGTGGACAATTGTCAGTAACCCTGACAGGTAGTCATAGCATTGATAGAAGTCATGGCCTGGGATTATGTGGAGCATTCTTCGGTCACGGTCAAGCTCGGATTTGAATTTCCTCATCCCGTGAAAAAGATGAAAAATCAAAAGTTAGATTATCACTGGCTTTTATTTATTTTCCATGTCTGTGGCTATCAATATATAAGTGGTGATGAAACTTTTAATTAATTCATTTAGAATAAAAATAACATTGTCTTTCTACATACTGTTTCTGCAGTGTCTGCTGTCTCCCCCTCTGCTTGCTCACTGTGTGGGATGAATGCCTCAAAGTCAGACAGGGCGCTTTCCACTGCCTCTTCATCATAGTCTGTCTGGTCAGACATTTCCTCTGAAGGCAGACAAGAGGAGACAACATGTCCACACATTTTTATAATTTTTTAGATCAATATTTGAAGAATTTTATGTATATTTTATATATATTTCATGAGTGTAAACATTTTTTATTGATAACTAACCATCAATTAAGGCATTCTTGACAGGTTCTATTCTTGACACAATCTCCGCCAGGTCAGTGAAGGAGGCGTTTGGACAGGTGACCACCTGAAAGACACACTGCATCATTCCAGTGAAGTTTGCATGTTCTAACAATGTATGTGCATGTAGAAATCAGTTTCAGTTTCAGTTTTTTTCTCTCTTATTGATATAATCTCTTATTGATTATACATCTGGAAAAGATATCAACTGGCATCAATAAAACACTACCTCCTTTTTAACCAAAAAGTAGCCCTATTTTCCCTGCAGTGCAGTGACTGTGTGCAGACAAAGCCTTTAACTATTTGATAATATCATGGCTATGGCATTACCTGCACCAGAAAAGGTGGAAAATGAAACCCAGTTTTGGTATAAAACTTTGTGCTTATGCTTTAATCTACAAAAAACATATCTTAGTGTATGCGCTGGCATTTTGTGTGATATCTGACCACTAACTGTGAAAATATTTAAAGATACCGCACACACAGGTAACATGACATATTCCTCCCAACTGCAGAGGATGGTATAGTGTACCAGTAGTTGGTGGCAGCATTCTAGAAGGTAGCAATACACCAGTAAAGAGGGGCAGATCATAAGCACCTATCCTCATGAAATAGTTCGAGAGGCTGGTCCTGCTGCACATTAATTCCAGCCTGCTCATCACACTCAACTTCCTGCTCCAAATGAGGATGCAGTAATATCTACCCTGTACCCAGCCCTGCCCCACTTGGAATGTAAGAACGCTAATGTGAGGAAGCTATTCATTGACTCTAGCTAAGCCTTCAACACAATAATCCCAGGATTCCTCCTCCTGGAATCACAAATAGGCCACAGTCAGTCCAGACCAGCAGCTACACCTCCAGCACATCCTCCTGACATGTGACTGCGTCATCCAGCTCCAAACACATCATTAAGTTTGCCAATGACAGAAAAGTGGTGGCCTATTAGCACCACCTCAACCAGGTCCTGCAACAGCTTCCTCCTTAAAACTGTGAGGATTCTCAACAGCTTGCACACCCAGGCCAACACTCCCAGTCCCCTTCTCTGAATTGCAGCACCCAAGTCCATTCAGTCCTCCCCCTGGACAATACCACAGGCCTGCATCCACTACATGGACATTAATGATGACTGTACAAGTCTCTCTAACCCTTTTGCCTTACAATCAGGCAAAAAATGAATTCATGAAATGGCTGTTTTCATTAACATATTTTTATGTGGTGTGAAATTCCCCTATATTGACAGTACAAATGAGTGATGACAGGTAAAGTTAGAGGCTCTCTACCACCATTGTCTGCTGCCTGAGAATACCTGATCATCCATCTTGATTTCTGGTAATGATAATATAATAATTTGAGCATCCAGAGTACTGTCCAACCCTAGTCTGAAGTAAAACTAACCAGAATAATTTGATAATGATTTAAATTTTAAAGTCTACCCCCAGGTCTGTAGTGTCTGTTGATTGCACTCACATGGCCAGTTTTGGTCTTGTGGAACTCTTCCTGATGTCTGTCCTTAAGCATGCTGTCCACCACCCTGCTGCGTTGCCACACATCAAACAATGTCTTCCCATGCTGGTATCCTACCTCCTATAGCCACAGTGAAGAAGGTTTAGGGTGAGAATCAAAACCAGCATATGGAGGGAACATGGGAATGGCATTGAAGAACAGAGGGGAAACTCACAGCGATCTCGTCGAACTTGCCAAACTCTAGTGTGCTGTAGCGGTCAATGGGTGGTCGAATGTACTCACAGTATTCACTGTCTTTGACCAGTTCTAGCTGCCGCACACAACAGACATAAGCAAGCCGGGTTTGGATCTCTGCCATGTTCAGGACCTACAAGCAAAATTAATAGTTTGACAATGCTATAAAAGCCATTGTGAATATTCAGTATTGCTAGATTGTTTTTTCATAAATGGGCAACTAAAGAGAACATCTGACATTTCTGGCATAGGTAAGTGTACCTTAACTTTCTCAGCCCGTGGGTTGAACCTCTTCCACAGCACCCACCAGCCATTAAGGGAGTCACCATAGTTGGTCAGGTTGGTTTCATCCTGGCTTCCAACATCAATTGCAATCACAACCTTGGCCCCCATGGAGCGAGCAACATCAGCTAGATACCAAAATAGGACAAATACATTTTAACAGTGTTCTAGGTCTTAAATATATTTTCTAACATACCAAATACCTAAAAACTGTCAAAAGCTATGTGGATTGTGACCTATTAGGTCCACATATATTTCTAAATACAGAATTTTGCTAAGCCTGTTTTTCCTGCAAACAACCAGGTCAGGGTTTTGTTTTATCTACTGTGGTGCTTTAGGTTATGTTCCTAATCTGAGGTAACAGAGCTTCAGCACTGATAATGTACTGATAAGGGCGCAGACTCTTCCTGTTAACTGCTGTAAAGCAATCCAGCAGAGCCCTCCAGACAGAAACTAAACTACGTTTTTTTGAGACTCAAAAACTCTGATTTTGTGTGCGTATGAAACCCTCCACCCATTTTGTAAATTGAACATATCATTCTTGCTCATATGACATGGGAGCAGGAAAGTCCACTATCCTCTCAGAACTCCTCACCAGGCAGGTTGTTAATGTACCCTCCGTCCATGAGTAAATGCCCATCTTTAGGATCACAGAGAGGGGGGAGGTAACCAGACAGTGACATACTGGCCCTGACATACCGCCACAATGAACCTGAGGAGGAGACATAGTGCATGGGTAACAGATAGATATCTGTCAAGGATATTCCAAAAATTCAGTTAATTTATAAATTGCATTCTTCAACTCTTGGTGCAAACTTATTCCAAAGCTGTCACAGTGTTTATACCTTTAGATTTTGTCATTTTCTCTTTGTCAGGGACTCATGTATAGTGACCATTTTATTTTGGGACAGTTTTTCTAGTCATTAAGCCACCATGCCACTGCTGACAAGTGCCTAATCTATATGGATTCATTGGGGATCACACAAAAACATAAAATGCAGGTGTTAGTTTGTGTTCTCTAGAGCAGAACTCAAAATTTTGACAGACCGTCAGTGTGAACTCTCATGGAGGAGGCTGTGATATCTGTTGTAATGTTGAAGTATGGTAGCCACAGGTCCTAGCAGAAGAGAGCCCATGAAGGCAGAGAAAAGCAGTATTTGAGATCATATTTGTAAACATTTGTAATTTGTAATCAGACCATAACCACTGTTTAAGTGGTTTGGAACATTACCTTAGCTCTACTTCTTTGTCTTTTCAGTGAAACTTTCAGTTACATAAATAAAACTCATTGTTACTGGCAGCTGGACGATCAAAAAGTTGGTAAAAATATTTTGTTTTCAAGAAAGCCTTCACCTTACCTCTATCTGTTTGCCCTTGAAGACAGAGCTAATGCTAGAGTTAAAGGACGCCCCAGAAAACATAGAGGTAATTGGATAGGTCAGATCCAATATCTTCTTAAAATAAGAGGTCATATCCTGAGGAATAAAGGAGATGAGTACTGACAGGTAAATATCAGACTTTAAGAAGTTTGTCTTGTTATGATTTAACAAAAAAAAAAGTTAAATTAAAAAAAATGTAATTTACAACCATTTTCTAATAATTGTGACAAAGATTTAACAAAGATATTGGTCATTTTCAAGTTGAGTGAAAGAGGTGTTTGAACCTAAGCACTTTCATATCTTCAGTATAATGTAAACACACCATAGCCCATTCGCGAGCCCGGACCCTCATTCGGCTGTAGCTCTTCTCCTCAGCATACAGCGCTCCCATAAAGGAGCCAATAGAGGTGCCTCCCACCATGTCAATGGGGATCCCTGCTTCATTCAGTGCCCGCAGGATGCCCACCTGAGAGCAACCCCTGAAAAGTGATCCATCACATAACATTAAACATCATATCTCATATCACTTTTTGTTCAAATACTTTCAAAAATGTTAATTTCAGCAAGTCAGTTTCATATTTACAGTCATATTTTTCTTAAGGATATGATTTGAAGTCTGATTTGAGTTTTTGTGATAATGTTAGGATATAATGTGTCAAATCACTCCAGTAAGAAAATACTATTTGAAGAAGTTTTGACTATATTAAATGGCTTGGTAAAATTGATGAAGTGGAAGCACAGTGCACAGATAGGTGGCACTAACCACAAAAATAATGGAGGCTAGGACTAAGTACATAGTCTATATGGCCCTAGTCTTCATATTAACAGGCATGTATAAAAACATTATCTAATTGATGTAGTCATATGTCTACCAGTTGTCTCAGGTCATAGCTGAGAGTCCCTACCTTGTCAGAGCTCCAGGACAAGCCAGAGCAATGAAGAAAAGAAACAGATCCATCAGAATAGAAACAATCAGAATATACCTGCTTATTGGAATGTACTGTACATATAATGCATCTCATGTATTGATATAAACTGATTATCAGTAGTTTTCCATTTGTGTTGTTATTTGTGCAATGCTTGCATTGAGATGGCATAAATTTAGACTCTTCTAATGCAAAACTTGTACTAATATTGTACTGAGGGAGTCATTATATGTAATGCACATAAATGGACTGTACTTATATAGCGCTTTTCTAGTCATATCGACCACTGAAAGAGCTTCACACTACATGTCACATTCACCCATTCACATACACATTCACACATACTCCCTTTCAACACACCACTGCATTCTGGTCTTCCACTTATCAAAGCAGTGCAGTAGGTCTTCTTCAGACAGTTGTCTCAGAACCTCTGTGGTTCTTTTCTTAACTTCTGACACAGACTCAAATCGTGTTCCTTCGAGCACAGATTTGATCTTAGGAAAAAGGAAAAAGTCACACTGTCTCTTTATCAGTGGAGACCATTTCTGCTCTAATTCTTATACTGAGTTGTCAATCATTTCAAACTATTTGTTCAATTTGTTGAAGGTTTCAGAGGTTTCTGATGTGCATGGACGCACAGAACGGTCACCTTGTGTGTGTGAGTACCCAACCTTTAATATATAACACTAGGTGTGACTGTAAACCATGTGGTTTTATCCTCATAAGTGCAGTCTTAAAAGCCATACCTCGTATGTATGCAGTATACTGATCTCACTTTAATGAAACTGGCAATTTATGCATAAGACAAGCCATTAATTTGTTTTTAAACTCAACCAGTGCAGACTTACATTCTACATATATTTCAAATTCACTCATTGTTTACACTTATCAATTGGATAAAATTATTGCTAATATGTGGAAGTACCAAATGCCCAAAATAGTGTATTTGTTCATATTCAGCTTATGCTTGCAGGTGATGTGATTTCTCCTTGAGGCTAAATCTTACTAATGCTAATGCTAGTGTGTTAAATGTGTTTGTGCATGAAGCCACAGTACCTGGCACCCCCTCCACCAAGTACAAGGGCGATGCTGTTTCCTGTCAGGATCCTAGCTAATCGGGAGAAGTCAGAATGACGATCTGGACGTTTTTCAAACACACGCTGGTACAACTCTCTCTGAAAACCACACACACACACAAACATGAACAGAAATTAAGCATTTGCAAGCTAGGCTAGAATTGCCCATAAAAGACTGTTGTGGTGTTGGTGGTTAATACCAGCTTCGATAAATTCCTCCTGGAGAACACCCTGCGAGGGCAGGACAGGTGATGGTGTCTGGAAATCCAGCTTCGCATGTTCAACCACTCGGCCGTCCCTTTGGGTGATGGCCCATCCTCCCTGTGCAGCAACACCAACTGCTTCTGAGCCCGAACTGCGCTGCCCTCCAACATTCGCTCCAACTACAGGAGGAGAAGAAGAAGAAGCAGAAAACTTTCACTCAGCTCACAGGTATGATCCACTGCAGAATGGCTGTCCACAAATGTACAAATGTAAAAAAAAAAAAAAAAAAAACCTATACAAACTGTTAAACACTGTAGGTAAACACACCCATCTTAACAAGGACACTGATGACTACTACAAGCGACTTGTAGCCTTTCTCAGTCTGTGGGTCTAATACACATGAGATAAAGAAGCTGCTCAGAGGGATGATTTTTATGGCAAATTTTAAAGTCCCAGCAAAGACATAAGCTCACAGTTTGAGATGTGAATGAGGGATAGCATGGACTGGAACATTTCATGGATTTATCCTCTCCAGTTGGAGTGAGGCTTTCATATAAGCAGAATCCAGAGTGATACCAGGAAATGCAGACAAGTGACTGGGCTACCTGTTTTTTCCGCAAACAGAGGGATACCTAAACTCTGGAAGGAATCTAATTGGAAACCTATTAATAAGAAATTGGCGAGAAAGTGTGGCATGAATGGCAATCTGTCATTATTAGGGAAACTCCAGCAGAGAGTTGGTCATCCTCTACAACTAAAAGACAGCCTGACAGTCCCACTTCACTGAGAAAAAAGGCGACTGAGATGACTGAATAGGCATGATCCTCAATGCATCAGTTATATTGGCTTTGCACAGCTAAGCTCCCTGACCTGCTACTTCTAATAACTTTATTGCATTATTAACGGTGGCATGACGGTAAGGGAAAATGGTTGGTGTAGGCTTGAGCTTTTCATGTATAAGATAAAAGTTCTGCAGGATCTGCTAAGTGAAGAAGAAATCAGCAAGATCAAGCAGAAATACATGATCAATTGTGGCAGAACTGGCAAAGTTGGGAGTGGCACAGGTTGCAATGACAACAGAAAGAGGAGTTTCAAATATTCTTCAGATAAGATGATCATTGGTTGATAGGAAAGCCTGCAAACAGAACCCTATGAAATAATTGGATGATAGTGGAAAGGTGGAGCCTCAGTGTAATGATGACAGTTGTCTTCCTGCTTGAACTTGTGCTAACAGCTTCATTAAACGTAAAGATGAGTTATCAAGTCAGCAAAGTATAAGCAAACGATGAGGCAGTTACAAAGCTCTATCTACATTTTGCTAATGTCCTGTATTAAACTGAGCAAAGGTGCATTTTATTGCTTATGTGTTCAACTCTTCATTTGTAACAGAATAAGTGTGCTATTTTTGCTTCAGTATTTAAATAATTTCTCAATAATCTTTAATAACAGAATATACAATAGAATCTTGGTCACTCTATTACATAAGATAATTTTTACATATATACAAAACAAAATCAAATAAAAGCCCAGCAGCATTGATGTAAGCATATTTACACTGACCTCACCCACAGTCGGCTCCTGCTCACCCAGTCCCACAATAATGATGCAGTCAGCCTGGCGGATGCAGCGCTGGGTCCAAGGCGTGAGGCCAGAGTCAGACTGGTAGAGGACAATGCGATGGATGTCTTCCTGCTGGCCAAGCCAACTGGACAGACGGTACTCATGAACACTTTAGGGGAGAAATAGAAACATCACCAAGATTGCAATGTGTCACCTGTTACTGTGTGTATATACCTATTCATGTCAACTACAATAACATCTGTATAACTCATGTCTGTTTGTCATTAAGTATTCAACTATTAAAATGCAATAATAGTTATTGTGAAATTTGACATCTATCTCCATTGACATCTTGTTTTCAGATAGAACCAGACATCATAACCAGTAATGCCTCACTGGACTTTGAAAAAGTTTAACTCAGTCTCATTTGACCTTATTTATCTATTTACAGTTTGATCTTTTAATCAAATATCTACCTGTCCAGAGCAGCAGAACCTAGTCGCTGTTTGATGATGTCACTGGTCAGGAGTTGAGTGGGACCTTAAGAAATAAGAAACACATTAAGCAAGTTTTTCAAATAAAATCTATGATTGCTGTGAATTAATGTGAGATCCAAAAGTGGATAGGTATGTACTGGCAGAAGTAATTTCCTGATGAACCGTTAGTACCGCAGAGCTTTACTTTTGTTATAATCTTTAACTGTGCTTCTTTTCTCAAGCTTCATTATCACTTGCACACACACTTGTACAGAGAGAAATTCCTCAATATTATAATTATGCCTTTAAGGGTACAACAAAAATATCTTTTGGGAGAGCTAGCCCCTCTGGCTCCCCTGTCAAACAAACACTGCAACAATGGTCCCAGGAGGGACAGACCATGAACCCGCGTATCATCAAAGTGCAAGGGAAACAAAGACTTTCCCCTTTAATACTGAATATGATCCATATATTGGAATTACTAGAAAGAAATTATTTGTTCAATGAGAATCCAAAACAAGCAGTAGTAGAGAATTACTGGTGTACTTTGCCAGATACAGAGAAACATACTGTATATCTACAGGTGTATGTATTACTGCTTCTTGTAAGTGAGCTGTAAGCAAATCACTGTATGTGAGTGCGTATGTGTGTTTGCATACCAATGGCAATGAGTGCATGCTGCAGCTCCAAGGTGAAGGAAGTGAGAGGAACCTCCTCAGACACAGGCAGAATAGCCACAGTAGATAGGTTGGAGGCTGGATTCCCAGCATCCCATTTACTGGTGGGGGTGTTGAGAGCCAGACTACGAGCTGCAGGGCAGAGGAGTGTTTCTCTTATTGGATATTTTAGATAGTAAAACACTTTTGGGCCACATCAGCTGGTAAATGTTTCAAAAGCCAACTTGGTCTCCACATGATAACTAATAATTAACTTTATGTTGGTAAAGCAGATAAATTCAGTCCCATCCTGATATACACTAACAAAGAGTTTATGAGTACCGGCCAGAGGTCCGTTGATCTGCTGCATGTTGCCCAGGATCTTCTGCCCCAGAAGATGAATCAGCCGGGTGACAACTTGAGGATGTCTTCTCTTGATGGAGTTCAGAGCTCCTTCAGGTAGCTTGGCCAGCTCAGAGTCTCTGACAGCATGGACTGTGGTGGCTCGGTTCATGTGTGTCAGGGCCTCAACCTGATCAATCCACACAACAGGTGCTGTACTGCAATTTGTAGTGCCCAGAGTTTGTTTTCCCTAGGACTGAGTTTTTCCATTTTTTAAAAATAAATGCTGTTTTTCAATTTACTTCCCTTTATTTTCACAAGACCCCACTTGCCAGTTTCTGACCACTCACCACACCAATTAAGTCTCCACGACCATACTCTCCAGCCAGCTCCTTCTTCCCATTATCCTTTGCAATGACAGAGCGCAGCCGCCCGCTGAGGACGATGAAGGTGCTATCTGACTTGTCACCTTGTCTAAAACAATAAGGCAATCAAAATATAACAAAATCCAACACTACTCTATCCACATACTATTTTAGTCACTGAATCTTCTATTTCTTTCAGATATTCTATATAGTTTGCAGTACTCTCTGCCGCTGTCGCTTTCCCTGCATGATTCTAAGACTGACGTGACAGGATTTGTTATGTCCTATTTTCTTTGTTGCTCTTTTGTCTCAAAAACACAACATAAGGAGTGGACATTAATTATCAGAAGTAGCTAAACAAACATTACATGGAGTGGTTAAGTTTATTAAATTTGATTTAATTATTGTTTATATTAGTGACATATTAATTGTTTTAGTAGGAATTAGGGCTGCACTATATATCGAAAATTTATCCTTATCTCGATATCAACGAGCACGATATGCAGGCCCGGAGTGGGTAATTGGTAGAATCAGGCCGGGCTGGTTCTGGGGCCACGAGGGCTGGTTTATAGTGATAGTACATAGATCATATGGGCTGCACTCTTTAGGAATGAGCACCAGTATAGTTAATATTAGAGTAGCAATTCTCTATAGACCACGGCCGGAGTGGAACTCAGTTTCAGCCCGGGAGTTTGATGGCTCAGACCAGCCTGCTTTAGTTTACAACCTTTTACTGGAGATATGTAATTTTAATTTTACCATCCTAGTATGTAAGTCTGAAATAGTGCACTATTCTTTAGAACCTTGTTATTCAGCGTATTTATTTTTGACACACTTAAGTGTGGTAAATACTGGTGATACTAGGAATAATTTGATCAAGTCCAATTTTTTACATATTGTAGGCAACAGCTCACCTGTGCCTTCACTGACAGCAATCATTGCACTGGGCATGCTGATGGGTCCTGGCACTGCATCTGACGCAAAAATCAAGTTTAAAAATTGTTCTAATTATTTTCTCACGTCTGTGAAAACTTATCTCCACCACTTAAAAATATAATAAAAACTTACACTTGATTTATTAAAAAAAAAAAACATACTAAGTCATAATGAGATTTTAAAAAAGTCTAAATATGATCATCTCTATGACGTACTATCTCATAATTTTGACTTTTTATTTCATCGTTAGCATAACTGTGAATAGTTATGCTAGGAATAGCCATGAATAGTTATGCTAACTATTTATGCTAACTTTTAGTGGTTATGGTCATTAAGTTTTTCTGGCCAGTTTTCCTATAGAACAGGTCTAGACTGTACTCTTGTATAATGGCCATACAACCAGCCCGGCCATGGATGTACTATGAGAACATGGAGAGTTAGATAGTGAGCAGAGATTACGCTTGACTTTTTTCTGACGGTCAGTATTCACTGCGGTCAACCAGCCGTCGTTTGTTTCTCCGTGGTCAAACCAGCAAACAATAAAATTGGAGTGCCCCCGTATTCTTCCTTTACGGTAAATGCATTGAAACGATTCCGAACGAGCAGATATATCTGACTTCAGGACATAGAGAAATTCCTGATTAAAAGTCCTATATTTTTACTTTGATATGGTTGCATTTAAGTTTAAGATGCTGTATAAACAAATCGCTCAATAACCATCGCTCAATGGTAATGGCTGATATATTTGAGTAGAAGGCATCTCTGACTAACCACACACTGAATATTATTCATTTTTACGGTATCAATTTAGAGAAATTCCAAATTAAAAGTCCCACATCTGTACTTTGATATGGTTGAATTTCTTAAGTTTAAGATGCTGGAAAAACATATTGCTCCATAATTTCTGGCAATGGCTGATATATTTGAGTAGAATACATATGAATTCAATTCAATTCAATTCAGTTTTATTTATATAGCGCCATATCACAACAAAAGTCATCTCAAGGCACTTTTCATATAGAGCAGGTCTAGACCGTACTCTTTAAAATAGGTATTTACAGAGAGAGACCCAACAAATCTGTATCATTTTAGAGAAATTCCAAATTAAAAGTCCCACATCTGTACTTTGATATGGTTATATTTCCTAAGGTTGAGCTGCTGTGAACTAAAATAAGTAAACTTTAGATGCTGCCATCGATAGACATCTGAAATTTAGCAAGCAGAAAGTGCATAGTAATTATTCTCATGAGTATAAGGGTCAGATAGAGTGGTGCACAGGCTTTGACCCCCATGAGAACAGCGCCTTACACAAGTTGTGTGTGAAGAGGCAGAGAGCAGAAAAATAACCCTGTTCTTCATTAAGAGTGAACATTTTTACTGTTATTTAAAAGCAATGTTCCCAGGCCAGTGGTTACAGTGGTGGGGTCAGTGACCTTGAAAGGATATAACTTAAAGTCATCCCTTGTAATGAATTTCATTTTTTCAGTGTCAGCAAAGCCTACTCACTGTTCAATTCAATCTGAAGCAGAAAGACATTAACACTGTATACTGAAGCATTTGTTAATTTATCACGTCATATTGTTATTGCAATAATCAACAGTGACATCGCATATCACATTTTTCGTAATATCGTGCAGCCCTAGTAAGAACACATCACGGGGTCCATAGAGTAGATACCTGTAGACAGCACGCCCAGCCTCCACAGCCATCCAATCCAGGGCAAAGTCAATCTGTCTGACAAATGGTGACACCCTCTTCACCACAGTGTGAGCTACATTCAACACCACCCTGGGCTCCTCACGCATTATCCTGCAAAGTTGTAAGCACAGATGTGTTTACATGTGTCTAAACCACAAAGAAATGAAATGTTTTGTGTGTGAGCTTAATCCTACTCATAGAAGTGAGCCTTGGATATGGAGAGGAAGGTGCAGTCTCTGTGAGCTCGGACAGTGAAGATGAGGGGCTCCCCTGTGAGAACAGCCAGGTGACCCACCATCTCGCCTGGGTGAGTGACAAACAGCAGGCTCTCTTCCTCACGTTCAATCATACGCTGGTAAACATGGAGCAAACCTGAGATGACAAACGCCACGCTCACATCCTGTATGTGTTGTGGAGAAGAAAAAGAAGGGATGTGGAGGAGGAAATTTCAAAAAATTGATTTCTCCTCAACAAAAACTGAAAATACCTGATGCCTCAAAGAGAAGTGGGAAATGGAAGGAACATGGTACTTCCAGTATTTGAACTTCCAGTGTTCAAATAAGCTAAATGAGAAAATATTTTCCAAATTATGATTCCCGATAAGTCCTGTGCAGTGTTCCTGTCTCCCTGTCATTTGCTCATTGTTTGCTTTACTTTAAACTTTAGACCAATCAACTGCTCCTGTTCAATCAGTAGCTCCATGGAAGGCTACAGAAGGCCCTTACTCCACCTCAAAGAGTTTCCACACATCACTCTGATTGCCTTATTTACCTTAAAGCTGTATTGACCAATGGGTCAAATAACTGTGTATTTTAGGTGGTCACTTGCAGAGTGAAATTATCATGCACAAAATGCACGTACAATCAGGTAACACAATAAACATTCCCACCATTACAGTTATTCCACTGTTCCACAGGTGTTGTGATAATTTGCGCATAAATGCAGCAATGTGCCAACCAAGACAAAGAGGAAGATGTCAGCACCTAAACATGGATATACTCACTGCAGGTTTCAAACTTCAATGAAAAATCAGCTTCAAAATGTTTTAGGAGGAAGTAAATACAATCAACACATTTGTCAAACCTCATGGATATCCACAAGATGTTTTTATGAGAAACAGTGAACGTAAACAGAAACTTTATTTGTTCATAAGAAATGGTAGTAACATTCAAGAAGTAAAATCAGAAATGTTATCAAAGTGGAGATCTTGTTGCCAAGAGTTTGGCTGGGGTGGCAGCAGGTTAGTATGAATAACTTAGTAAGTATGAATAACCTTGGACACACCGCACCAGAGGCTGTCGCTCCTGACAAGACACTTTCCAGAATCACTGGGACACACAAACGCTTCCAGAATGTTAAGGTGGCGAATCTCGGAGGAAATGTCGGGGATTTTAATGTGTATGTGCTACCCGCATGGAAAACTTGTTGCTTGTTAGATACACATGCACATGCATTTGGTGCGTTAATAACCTGCCTGTCCCACAAAGAAAAACACATTGAGAAGTGTCTTTCTGTCAGTGTTAGCCCAACAGACTAACCTGGTCTCCCTGATGAGCCACAACAGAGCCAGCTTTGACCTGGCGAAGATTCACCCTCCCCTCAAGCAGACTGTGGTCCTGATGACATCAAATGATGAGTTAAAGACACAGTATCCTGTGGTAACTGCCTAACCAGACATATTTACAAGAAATCACATAAATATATAACACCCTCTTATCTACACAATATTTTATTGTTTGTTTGTTTTTTTTTAATTATACTTCACTGTTGCTGTGAATACATAATTTCCCTTTGTGGGAACAATAAGTATATAATTAAGTTGTAGTTAGTAAGTTGCATTTTTTTTCTTTGAAATTGATGATTTTCCCATTTGGTTTAAGTTAATTCTTAATGTGGAACATGTAGTTTGTATTGTAATCTACCTGTATTTGGATGACCTGCAGCAAATCCTTTTTGGCAGCTTGAAAAATGGCATTGACTTTGTTATGGTGGACATTTCCTCCTCCAGCATCACTGTATTGGTAAACAGCAGATGGAGTGTGCTGCATCGTAACGCTCTTCTTCAGAATAGACTGAGAAGATGGACAGAGAAATGTAATGGCTACAAGGAGGGTACTACATCACAAACTTGACACTCATTTTAAGTGAAGCTGAGTATACATATGCAGTGTACTAAAATAACCCACTATATCAAATGTGTCACATTATTCTGTAAGTATCCTCTGCTTAAATACAACTATCTAACTCTGAGAAATATCTTAGCTAAAACTGAACATCCCAGCTACTCTGCAGTCTGGCTGCTGATTACATTAAAGGGAAAAGACAGTGGTTGTCACAACTCCTGTGCTCAGTCAATCTTCCCTGAATAATAAATATTCTTCTACCATCCAACCTGTCTTGACTCAAACCAGCAAACTTCTAAAGGTGCAAGAAAGAAACTTCTTATCCAGAGACCTTTACAGGCATGTGAGGCACTGTCTCCTCTTTGGCAAGTCCAGTCTGTTCATAAACTCTGTTGAGGTCAGCTGACATTTCACCTGCATGACAAAAACAAAATCACAGACATTATATTAATACTAATACTCTGACACTACACTGAATATTATGGCCAGATGGCCTAGCATTTCCCTATGCTGATATGTGTTGGAGGATATATTACATCTTAAAGTTTAGAGACTCTGCTGATGCTACTGTTGGTGCTAGTTTTCACTACAGCAGCACTGGAAACTTTTTAAATGTTTCTTTACAACTTAGGTATCTAAGCCTTTCCTTGCTCGTGGGGTTAATTTCAAGTTTGCTGGTAAAAAATTAAATGATTGACTTTGATGGCTATAAAGCTTGCATAGTAGAGTAGGAGTACAGAAGTAGACAATTATTGATCACATAGTTTTGTAATGGTTATTACTGATGACCTGAAAAAAAACTCAGGCACAAGCATACATGGACCTGACACAAAGTTGGATTTCACTTTTTTAACATTAACCTCAGCTCGTTAGAAGGAAAACAAACTTCTGCAGAGTTCCAACATGTTTGTCTTGAAACGTAATGCCTACTTTTCTCATGATTCTTCACTTTTTTACATGTGTAATGTTCAACATGTGCAATTTTACTTTTATAAAACATTACACACTATTTGAATCTACGATAAGCTAACAGCATACAGAGCTGACAGTTTATTGAATTGCATATGTCCTATCGAGACAAGAAAGGCACAGACATAAAAATCTATCAAAAAGATGTATGTGTATGTAAAAAGAGATTCTGCGTGTGTATGTACCTGTAACAGCCACTGGGTTGGATAGAGAACGAGATTTCTTGTATTTTGATGAGGACGTGTCAAAGAAGCTGGACTTTTCTGTTATAGGGTGTATCAAGAAAATAGATAACTTTAAACAACCATTACTACACACACATTACTGTAAACTGACAATGAAAATGTCAAGGCTGCTGTTGTTTCTGACCTGCCTCCACTTTTTCTGAGCCTAGATCATCAGAGTGGGAGGGCTGTCTGCGGAGACCTTTGTGTGAATGACCCTCACCTAGAACATGGGCCACTGACACCAAGGAGATGGCTTGGCTCTCCTGTAAAACACACATAAATCAATGTCTTAAAAAAGACATATTTTCGCTTGTAAAGCTTCTTTAACTGAACATTAAACTCAGCTAGATTGACATAGTGGGGTGCTCAAGTCAGCCAAAATGTGGTCCAACTGTGACCAGATGGGTTTATTAGTCATACTCAATGATACATGTACTATAAGATTTTGATAAAATTCCACATAGTTGCATAAATACTTGTGTGGAGAGACGCTGAAAATTGAAAATACGTAAACCCAAAAACTGGCTTGACTGCTTCAAGCTATCTCAGAGTTTATTTGTATTCCTAAAATCACTCTATTAATCAGACAGTGTAGCATAGCAAGCAAGACTACCTGACTAAGTCCTTCTAAGTCCTGATCATTCAAACTGTCATGATTCTTTGAATGGTACCTGAGATGTGGACAATGAAAATTTCAAAGATGGCTCCAGCATTATTTTGCCATATTTTTGGGTATAGATGACTGACAGGAAGAGAAAGCTTTGTATTAAGCAAGAACCTGGCCACCAAGCACAGCTGCTGCAATATAATCCAACTGTGCATTTGTCCATGTCAAAGTACATTCACTAGAGTGCTTGTTTGTGCTACTTGTTATTTTAAGTGTATGACAAAATTATAAATAGGACTCCATACAAAGATAGACCGTTTAATTTAAGAGTAAGATCTTTTTGTTTTACCAAAAACATTGCTATATATCGCTACCAGACTTCACTGATTAAAACAGGAGGTCCAAGAATACCAGAGTTATCCTAGTGAGTTAAAAAGTGTTTCCCATTGGCCATTTCATTAATTGTAACTGTACAATCATAGTTTACATGTTGACCTTTTCTTGTAATAAGTGCTACACTATAAGATAATCTAAAAAACCTCTTCATTAAGCTCCTAATTCTGTATTTCAGAATACATTTGCAACACCTCTAATTTTTAGTCAGTAAATCTATTTTGTCAATTTAAAAAAAGTTAATCAGCAGCTACTTTGATTATCAATTAATTGTTTCAGTCATTTCTAATCAAAAATCCCATACATTTGTTGGTTCCATCTTCCATCAAATGTAAGGAAGATTTGCAGCTTTGCCTTGAATGACAGTAGACTGAATATCGTTGGGTTTGTTGGTCAAACAAATCAAGTAACATGAAGAAGACATTTTGGGCTCGATATGTCTTTTTCACTACAATTTAATATTTCATAGACTAAATTATTAATCAACTAATCTGGAAAATAATCAGCAGAGTAATGAGTGGTGAAAATAATCATTAGTCACAGCCCTATTGAAGAACACAACCCAGGAACAGGAAATCTGAACTATATAGTGGCCAGGCATTAATATAATATGAATAATGGCCAAACATTTTCCTTTCCTTTTCATAGCCTTAAGTAAGTTTAATCAGAGCAGATAATACTCAAACCAAATTATCTTACCCAAAGAGAGATGCCTTGGATTGACAGGTAAGCATCATGGCCCCAGCAAGCCATAAAGAAAGCTGAACTTTAAAATTATTCCTCTAATTTTGACTGTTGGTAAATGACATGCTGCTGTATTCTCGCTTTAGTTATTATGTCTGGGCCTACTACAAATGTAATGTATTTACTCTTCTGTCTGTTTACTTCAGTGTGATTTGCTGACAAACTAGGTAATTGTCTTGATTTTTCTATGAATCTGACTGCTGTTCAACACTGCTCATGGTCTTACATTGAGACAATGTTGCATATCAGAGAACAGAGTGAAGCAGAGCTGCACAACAGTAAAACAAAGTAAGTGTGGGGTGGATAATGCCAGTAATACACAGGGGAAAAGTGAGCTATCCCAATGTTTTTATGTCAGGCTACACATTCTGGAGCACAGGTGAGTAAAAGAACAGTACCGGGTTGAAGAGCTCAGTGGTCAGGCCAAGGTAATTGTGCAAGGCAAGGAAGGTCACTCTCTGAAGACGCACCATGATTATCTACAGAGGACAAGAGGGAGACAGCACAACACAGAGAATGTATAGAGTGTGTTCACTACACAACAACAAAACAAAAACAAAAGAAAAAAATGAAAATGAAAATTCTGAAAATGTCTGTGGTTTTGTTGCATGTTGTGCACTTGGCTAATATGGTACTTGCAATGTGTATAGCTCACTTCTCTTTGCCAATGGACACTTTACCTGAATGACTCGAACAAGAGTTTCAGGATATTTCTCAAAGACTGACTGGAAGGCTGCAGCTGGAAGACGCAGGACAGTGGAGGGAACTGCAGCTCTTGCTGACACTGTCTTGTAAGGTGCTGGATAGCCCTGAAATATTGATAATACAGTGTGTGGTGAAAGAAGGATGTTATTATTAGTAAAAACCTTCACAAAACTGAGTTTAGTTGTACTACATAATGTCAACATGAATAAAAAAATAGTCATACTAAAGAACTGAATGACAAAATATGATAATGATAAAAACTGAAATTTAACAGAATATATGTCACTATTCTGGTAAAAACAAGTCTAAGAACAAAAGACTATACAAGTATTCACTCAGCTCAGACTACATAATAACCAATATTACCAATTTCCTAATTTATCCTAGATTACAGGTGCTTTACAAATGAGGATGAACCATATTGTGTGCATTTAAACATGCCTGCACCAAGATGAACAACAAAGGGAGAGAAGGGGTGTTGAGTGACAGATAGACTACAGACATACAGTAATGATGTCCAGGATACTGAGCAAACTGTGAACACTATCTCCTGGTAAAACTTCCTTGACCACTGCATCTGTACCATCCTGCAGTAAGAAAACAGTAAAATTTCAATATGGAAGCAGAACAGCAATTATAGCACAGGTAAGATTTTCTAGACATTCAATGTTTTTCCATACTGAAAACAAATGAATGCAAATCCACTACTTCATCATTTTGTGATGCTGTAGGTGTTTCAGCCCTGTAATCTTACACTCTCATGGATGCATAGCTCCAGACGGCCATCCTGAACCACGTAAATACTGTCATCAATGTCACCTGGTCGGAAGAGTCCCTCTCCCTGGTGCAGCTGAATCAGCACCATGTGATGACACAGCTCCAGGAAGAGAGGCTTCTCAAAGTGGCCAAGCACCCTAGTTACAACATATGTGCATACGCTGAAGTTATAATACCACTAATGATAATTACCTAAATTTAACACAATGAGATACTCAGGTCACAGTATTCCTACCATATAAAATGTATTTAGTTATGTCCAGTCATCGTGTCCAAGGTGAAATGAAACCAGTTCTGATCACAGATGTACTACTGAATCAGTATATTGATCTATCCTTGTTTTCAGTCCTATTTTTGTTTGTTATTCTCCTCAACATTTGAGTCCTATAGGTTGGTTGACCACACCTGTGGTGGTAAAAGCAAGTTGGCTTTAGTAATAAATTCTTAAGAGTTCCTTTCATTAGCAACTAATGTTCTGACCACTGGAGGCAGAAAACTTGCCTTTAGCAGCTACACTGTCAGGAATGCAATATATGAAGTAGAAATACATGTTTATCTGTTACAACTGTATAATGTTGTTTTAATAAAGAAGAAAAAACTAATACAAACTCGTGGTCAAATTTAGGCTTTCACATTATGTTGTGTGGAGGAGTAGAGCACATCAGTTTGTACAGGCAGTTAATTTCCTGTGGATCTATTCTGGGGGGTTATGCATTTAGAATTTTAAGCAGGAAACTAAAGCTGCACCAGTAAGGCTCCTACACAAACTACAATATAAAGACTTTTTGGCTTGCTCTATAGTACTTTTGGTAAAAATTGTTGTTTCTAGTTAATTCATTTCTTTTTCTTCTTTTTAATGGAAATGACTATTTAATGCTGAATTTTGTAAGATTTTAAGAAAGTAAGAATTACTCAAAGCTACTTCTTGTTGTCATCCAACATGGTAAATCATAACCACATTTTGGTTTTTGCATTTTGTAAAATATGTGCATGGATCAACTTTAATACCTATAACCAATACTTTAAACCAATACCTCTGTGCGTTCATAGTCTACTGTGGGTCAGAGAATTGTCAAAATTGAAGAACCACTTCAAGGGTCATGGGGGCTAGAGCTGATCCCAGCTAGAAGTAGGGTATACCTGGACAGATTGCAAGTCCATCGCAGGGCTGATATATAGAGTCAAACAAACATTAACACTGACATTCACACCTACAGGCAATTTGAGTCACCAATTAACCTAATGTGCTGTCTTTGGACTGTGGGAGGAAACCAGAGCACCTGGACAGAACCCAGGCAGGCACAGTGCAAACTCCATACAGAGAAGATTAGAGCGAGAGGAGTTATAGTAGAAAATGTCCATTACAATTTGATGAAGCCCTAGGTGTTAGCTTCAGATTGCTTGATATGTCCAAGACATTCTATTTATAGTCATACGGTAGAAAAGAAAGAAGAACTGGAATAGAAGAATATCTGACATTTTTGCTTAAAAATGACTTGAACAAAAAAAAATGCTATTAAGTTTCTTTCACTTGACTCAACTGATTGACTAATTGTTTAAGGTCTAGAAAATCTAATCAGATTTTTCATTAGGTATTCAATGGGTCTATGCATTACTGTGAGACTGCACAGAGACATTGTTCCTGCTCATAAGGAGCAGGTAGTTTTACTTACCTGACATTTTTCAACATGTACAGCACCTCAGAGGGGAGATGGGAGTTCTGCACATCAAACTCTGTCAGGTCAGCTTCCAGCAGACAGGGAGGGGGCTCTTTGGGCTGCAGGGTGGGGGGCTCCTTCCGAATACGCAGAATTCTAACACAACACACACATATAATGTAAAAATACATTCTGCATAGTGTAAATGTTTACTTTTTTTTACCTTACTGTAAATGGTAGAACAATCCTCCTGAGAACCAAACTCATAATTTTGAGCTTATATTATTTGTTTGTTTTTCAACATTGCAAACAAAGTTCATCTTATGTTTAACAGGAACTTACTTTACTTCTTTTCTGATATCCTTAAAAGCACTGTCACTATCAAAGTGTGCACTATAAACTACTTATATATGATTAAACTATATTTAATTAAATATTTAATTCTGCAACATATACAGTTAAGGTCAAAATTGTTAGCCCCCTTTATGAAATCAAATACATTGTCAAATACATTGGACACTGTCCATAACCCAAAGTGTTTAAAGTTTGTTTGCGTCCAAAAGAACAAAGACAACAGCAGAAGGCCAAATTAACATTTATACTGATTTGCTGAATTGAAACAAGAAAAAAGCAAAAAAGGCAAAGGCCAAAATTATTAGCCGAGTATGGACCCTAACCTTAAACTCCCTCCACAGATTCTCGATAGGATTGAGATCTGGGCTCTGAGAGGGATTTTGTTTCCTTCAAAAAGTTTTGGACCAACTTTGATGTGTGTTTTGGGTCATTGTCTTGTTGGAAGACCTAAACCTAGACTAGCAGCAGACTTCTTGATGTTATTCTTCAAAATATCAACATAATCCTCATTTTTCATAGAACCTGCACCTGAACAAGGTTTCCTGTGTCTGAAGCAGGACAACAGCCCCACAGCATTATGATCCCACCACCAAAGCACAAAATCACATGGGGGCTAATAATTTTGACCATCTCAGTTTTCACCATATTTTTCATAAATAAATCTTGAATATTTATTTTACATTCCAAAGTGTACCAAAATGGGGCCATATCATTGATGAATGATTTACTATATAAAATGTTATGAATATTGTGAACATTGGGCAGTATTTTAGGGAAATGTTCAATAGTTCCTAGGGGGCTAATAATTTTGACCTTAACTCTACATATTCAAAAGAGGTAATTTTTTAAATAAATTATGTTTATGGAAATATTGAATAAGATAAGAGGCTTAAGGTAGACTTGTGGGAAATTTACAATAATTGTTTCATTAATCTAATTCATTCATTACTGAATTACTTTGTTGAAAAGCACTTAAAATTACTCTAAGCTTGAAGCTGATAGTGGTGGATGGTTTAGATAATGTTTTTCTTCCTGCTCCCTGACATCTTAAAATAATACTTATGAGGTCCAACAAAGTGGATTTTGAGATTATTTTGTCAAGTAGTTGTTCCCGAGGTGAAGATTCTTAAGCTTAAAAAAGGACTCACTTGCGAGCTAAAGACAGGACTTTGGTCCTTTTCCTCACTCTCTGTCGGGAGGTTGAGTTTGTGTTAGAGGCAGGGGCTGAGGACAATGTTTGAACCTGCAACAGCAAGAAAATGAAAGGTTTAATGATATGGAATTTTTGCAATTTGAGTGAAACTTTACAGGAGGCAAACAACATGTTTCTCATAATATTAAAAATACTTTGCTAATATCACACAACAGGCAGTGTCCTTGTTGTTCAGTAAATCAGTCCCAACAGAGAAAGGCATAACAACAACTGGCCAGTTCTGCCAATAAATTTGGTATAAATATTAATCATCCCAAGGAGATGATTTCTAATTACTTTAGTCATCCCCTTTTTGTCAGTCCAGTGTCTCTTCAAAATTCTCCCAACTTTCCTGTCACACTGAATTGTTTAAGGTCACATACTGATAGGATAGCTTGCATCCAGTCTACGTATATACTAGGTGCATGGACTGGAGGAGGAGTACAAGTATCCTAAGGGTTGCCCCCGATGGCATAACATCAGTGTGTGAATGTGTGTGCATGTCCATGGATAGAACAAATGCTCTGTGAATGGGTCAATGTGACTTGCAGCACATAAAGCACTTTGAGTGGTCATCGTGACTAGAAAAGCACTATATATGGGCAATCCATTTACCATCAGGTACTGGGGAGGGTCCACCTGCTGTACCCAGAGTTGAATATAAATTTGTAGAAGCAGCATTCAGATTTTATTCACCACTTACACTAATCAGCCACTAAAATAAAACCACTGACAAAGTCAATAACATTAATCATTTTGTTACAGTGGGATATTCTGCTGGGAAACCTTGGATCCTAGCATTAATTTGGATGTTGATCTGGATGCTCAGCCAGAGTTTGAAGGCCAGGTCAACAATTTGGCGTGGTGGGCATACTGTCCTGCTGGAGGAGGCCCATGCCATTGGGGAGTGTTGTTCCAATGGGCCAATTGGGGGGGGGGGGGGGTACTTGGTCTGTAACACTGTTTAGGTGAGTGGTACATGTCAAGTAACATTCAGATGAATGCCAGAACACTGTATTGTAAAAAGATGATCAGTGTTATTCACTTCATCTGTCAGTGTGTGGAAATATCTGGAAACCTGAGGCTAATTACAATTCTTCTTTTAAATCTAGGCTTGAAAGGTTTTTCAGTTTATCACTGCCTTTTATTAATTTAATTTAACTGCTAATGCATATCTCTCACTGCAATGTAACTGTAATTTTCTTTTTAATTCTCATGTTTATTCTGGTCTGTGGTATTTTATCTTATTTTTTTATCTTCATTTTATTAATATTTGAAAATTCTGTTTACTGTAGTCTTTTATATTGCCTAGTTTTTTTATAACTTGCTTTATTCAGTAACTACTTTTGCATTGACTTGTTGTTAAAAGGTGCTATATAATTAATCTGCCACACACATAAATATCAAAGGCAGATAACCATGAAGGAAGTGAAGAAGTGGAGGAAGTTAATCTGGTTGATTTTTTAAGTGATCTTTTCAGTGTCCCAACATTTGCCTGATGTCAGTTCAGTATGTGTGGTCTAGCAAATGTAACGTTACTTATCAATTCACAAAGTTAGTGTAACAGTAACATCCTCATGAGAGATGGATAGAGTGGCCAAGCACTGCCCTTTGTTACTTTCTAAGTATGTATGTAAATCTAATTCAATGTACTGTCAGTACTGTCACATACTGTAGCATTGTTAGTTGGACAGTTGTAGTCTTTAACTTATACTGTCAACAGACTTCACTGCTGTTTGTGATGGCCATGCTCAGATGTACTACATCTGAGTCACAGAGCAAAGGTAAATATGTGGTGAACATTTGACAAACCCAGGTCATTTGACAACATTCACTAGTGTTTTCTGTATCCTTCAAGACTTTCTAATCATCCAAAATAAAAATAAAATATAAATCCATGCGCTGCATTATAAAATTGATTTTGAGCACATTCCCTGATTCAAACAACAATCTAGAAATAAGATTCTGTATCTCCTGACTTGTTCAGCATAACACAAGAAAAATATAAACATGACTGTGTAGAAAATTATAAAATAATGATAAGTGACATAAAGCAAATTTTTGAGGACGGGCATAATCATTTCCAGCTACCACCTTTACCTAGATTAGAAATAGAGTTGCAATGGGTTCAGATTTTTCCGTAATGCAGTGGATGCAGCATTTTTTCATTCAGATGTTTTTTTGTTCTTATTTTAGAAATGTCTTTAGTCTTGGTAAATGACCTTTTACAGATATTTATCTTTCATTAAAACAGATGCGAAGCTCTAATGTTGACCACCCCAGTACCCACACCTGTCATGGGGTTACGAGGGCCATGTCTAATAGAGAGCTAAAGCAGACTCATGATCAAGAGAGAGAGATCAAGAGATCAAGAGAAAGGAAAGGACTGTGCAATGAATACAATATATAGATTAAATATGTGGACAATATATTAACTGTTATGAAAAAAGAGAGAAAAAAATATTGTACTTGTAGTACAAGATCTAACACTTGTAGTGGTAATATAGTTTATATCAATAAATGGCACAAAATGTGTTAATGTGTCTATAGAAACAGGCAACACTGAATAGGATTTTGAAGAAGACACTGACCTTTCTCATGATCTTTCGGCCATAGAACATGACCTTGTCTCTCTTCCTGAAGCGATAATGGGGAACACCAGCCTCCTCCTCTGAAACACACCAGACATCCTCTGTAAGACCATTTGCAATCTACTGTGTGAATCGGTCTATGCCTCTCAAACTCATGCTGTAAATCTGGTCCGATTAAATCATCTCTCAGTTTCAGTGGTTAAATCCCAGAAAATAACACAATTCATTCACTCAGTACTTTTAAACAATATTTGAAAATATGAGCAACTATGTCTGTATGAACAGTGAAACTGTTAATGTTGTCTCTGAAACAAACAAATGATATTTTGAACATGTTACAATTTTTTTTTTTTTTAGATAGAAATGTGCCCTGAAACAGAGTAGGATGTTCAATGTGCAGGGCACTGACTTGATAGATTGTATCTTCTGTAAATGAGGAACACAACAACTCCAATGACTGAAATCACTGTCACAGCTCCAATCAGCACAGCTGTCCACTAGAAGAAAAACAAGCAAAATGTTTGAAACATTTAGATTAGCAGTGTACACAGCAATTCAGACCCATATATATCAGAACCCTCGAATTTATTCTATCCTTCCACTTATTTATTCAGTTGTCTGTTTACTAGAAACATTTGCATGTCTCAGTCAAACCATTAGAGTCAAAGATTGACTATGAGCAGTTACCATAGTCACTTCTGTTCTTTCTTCCACAAAGTCCTGCATCACAGCCTTAATCTCACTACTGGCTGGAACCAGGCTCTGAAACATCAAGCACAGAAGTGGGCATACAATGGGCTATGTTACAGAAAAATCAGAGTTCAGTTGTTCAGTTGAAAATATCACAAAACCAACTTAATTTTTCCAGAAAAAAATTAAGCACTGCAGAATATTTGCAATGCACTGTTGTGTTGTCACAACCTCATACCTCAATGCCCTGCTGAGGACAAGGACATTGAACTTTCTTTTCACTTAACCAAGTGCAATGAAATATGTTGAGAAATGACATACTGGATATATACTGCAGCTCTCCTCATCATTGTTGTTCTCCATGCCTGTTTAAAACGATAAAGCAGCACTAAAAACAGGTCATCTCTGAGGGTGAAAAGAAAATGTAATGAACATTTGTTTTAAACTATGAATAGTAGCATTTCATATGGGAAAATGTGTATTTAATAAAGGAGGTAGAAGGTAAAATAGGTAAAATAGTACTGTTCTGATTAAGCTTCTGTGGTCATATATCAATAATAGTTCGAGACAATTTACCCTTTCAACACTGATGGCTTGTTCTGCCCAGCTGACGGTCACAGAGCAGAAGGTTTCAAAAATCTGGGTCGAGGACCACCTACACGACTCAGGAAAAACAGGTCACAAGCTAAGTGTTTGTAACCAGACACTGCTAACTGTAACCTTGCACTGCTATACTGCAAAAATGGCTAGTAAAAGACCTTGGTGACAGTATACTGAGGCTATTCTTTGTTAATTTGTAATTTGCATGTATTATGGTAATGTAGAATGACTGATCTTGTTTGACATTTACCAAAAGCTGGCACCTATAGAGTACGCACTGAGACAAAATTTAAAGTCAAAATGAACGAACATTAAATTTCTCACTGACTCTTTCAGCAGACTCCGCTTCTGTGGTTGCAACCCGCTACACAGCAAAAGGAAAATCCAATGCATATGAAACAAAAAAGGACAAGTCTGCACTGACATATTTTAGAACAAATATAAATAAATATTCACACTAACTAACGACCAGACCTTCAGCTACCATTTTCTAAACAAACAAACAAAACATGCTCACGTACCTTTCTTGGGTCAAAGTTTTTGTGTATAGACTCTATGCCTTATAAACTGAGAGGTAAAAACAATCTCAATGTCCTGTCAAACCTCAAAGTAAAATCCTTCACGACGAAAATGTACGAAGACCCCGATATGATGCAAGTACAGACTGCATTTAAGGAGGTAGTTCAATCGCCAGATTTCAATTTTTAGTGATATAAAAAATATATCAATAGTTCAGCTGAACATTAACGGAGCACTTGGATGCGCTTTAGTTTAGCACTGCACTTTTACGCCTTTATTTTGAAAGGTAATTCGTCTGTGTTCTAGGTAACTCTGGCTTACTTCACACACGCACTGAGTGCAAGTATCCCGGATTTGAATTGGTGGATGGTGGTGCTTTTCGGCCAATCACTGAACATTTCATTGGGCAGTCAGACGCTTCACTTGCACTAGTCCAACAGTGTGTTCAAGGTGAGAGGAGACGAATTTTGTAGCATTTTAGAAACACATGGGCAGTTTGAAGCCGTTTAAAATGTAAACGATATCGACTGTTTAAATCCAGAATTAGCTTACCAGCAGCTGATGCAACATTAACTGGCTCGCAAGTTATAGCTAGCTAGCTAGCACATGATATAACGTAGGTAACCGTAGTTAGAAATGTAACACAGGTTTTCCTTGCCTTAACTCATATCCACTCTATAAGGAACAATGTGATTATATCAAGTAATGTACCTTTGAACACTTCAGTAAGCGATAACAACTGACTGATGTAATCAGTCGACACAATACAGCTGATGTGTTGTGGGAAAGTTGGGATATATTCAGTCGTTGTACTTCATGCTGTCTGCTTTGGAAAACACATGGAAAACAATCGTTTCTCTTCTCCGCAGGCTTTCTCGGTTCAGGAAGGAGAAAACGCTGTGGCAGCATGGGTGTGTTATCCACTCTGATGAGGGGCCTGGTAAGAGGAGCGGACAGAATGGCAGAGTTCACTAGCAAGCGTGGATCAAGAACTCATAATAAAGGCAGGGGTTCAAGGCCCACTGGACTGAGGCTCTCCAGCAGAAAGTTTCTAACCATCAGAGCCATGATTCCTGAGTTTGTGGTGCCTAATTTAGAGCGATTCAAACTGAAACCTTACGTCTCATATCGCTGCCCCAAAGGAACAGAGCCTCCACTCACTGTGCAGAGTGTGTTTGCTGAGGTGGTGGCCCCTCATATCAGGAAAGACTTTGAAGACGGCTCTTTCAGCAAACAGCAGTTGGAGAAATACGGATTTGAGCCCACACAGGAAGGAAAGCTCTTCAAGTTGTACCCCAAGAACTATGTGCGTTAAAGATTGTTTCAGTGTCATGTATTTTACAAGGAAAGGCACAAACTGCTAATAAATTAGAGACTGAAAGCTGCAGACTAACTGACATGACACTCATCACACCGGGGAAGAAAATCCAATATAAACCTGAGGGGCAGAATTGTTTGGTCATTGTAAACATCAGTTGAACAGTTTGAGCTGATCATCATTTACATGTCAAAACTTAATCAAAGGTTCTCTACTTCAAATGAATGTCTGTTTGTCCAAGTTAAATATTCACAGTGAAACTTTTATGTTCTCAGTGTAATTTTATTGTTCAGGAACTAAAATGAACTTAACCAGCAATAAAACGGACATCCTATCCATTTGCATTTACTACAGTACTGAAGCTTCCGAAATCATCACATGGTGATGATCACCATCTCAGATTTCTGTAGTACAGACTGGCATAACTCAGAACAAATGCAAAAAGGGGTTCTCTAGAGGAGGTTCATTACAAGGGAGTCTTGAAACCAGCCACCATCCAGTTAGTCTGTGCTAAAATAAACCCTGTCAAAACATTTAACTGAATCCATCCAGTCATTGGAAACATTCACACACTGCAAGGGTCCCTAAGTCATGTGTTAAACTTGAAGCTAGTCCTCAAGCAAGGTGTTTTTAATGAAAACAAAATCACAAAATTGTTTTTAAAAAAAGGCTATGATAAAGTGAGGAGTTGTGATGAATGGTTGTACTGATATTGCAGCTGAAGGATATTCTGTATACACAGACTATACACAAATTATGTTCAAGTGTAAGTTTATAAAAATCAGTATAATTATGAAAATACAGAGTTTTGTTAATTGCACATTCTGTGATTTTCCAAAATGCAGGGGACTTTGTGTCCATGTCATAGCTGGGCTGTACACGCAGTGGTCACTTTTTAGGGACACCTGTGGAATTAATACAACAGCTCAGTCATAAATTTTATCTTTACAAAGATAATGTAATAGTAATGAGAAGTATTAATCTCTCTATATGTGTTTATTATTGAGGTTGTAAGTTGCAGCAGTATGAAAAATTACTTTATACAAAGAGTTATCGCTAATGTTTAGTCCACTCCATTTATCAACATGAAGGGAAGAATTTTAGAAGCACATTTTCAATATAACACAATCCAGTACAACACCACTATTACTACGACCTCACTAATAAGGATATAGCTTAATCAACATCAAACAGAAAGGTTATACAAAAACTGTCCATTTTAAGCCTGATAAAGGTAAAATATGTGGCAGCACTGTTGTACTGGATTGTTCAGGCATACCCAATAAAGTGGCCTGGGAGTAAATATTCTGCTTTACTTTGGTTCATTTTGTTATTTGACAGATGTTTCTATTGTGTCATCTCAGCCAATGCTCCAGCATGGTCAACACTGCTCTGATTCCTGGTGAGCCTCATCTGGAGTCCAGTCCCAGCGCCACACATGGAGCATATGGTCATAGAATGAGCAGCTTGCGAGCAGGCAGGACAACGAGGGGACATCACAATCAGGACTGAGGGCAGGGTCTGCAGTGGGGGTGGTCGACACTGTTGCAATGCCCTCTGGGATGTATCGCCCAACATCATCCTCCAGGGAAGTGTCAAAGCTGGCAGTAGGAGACTCATACTGAATCCTTAAGTGTCCTCTGCTCTCTGTGGGACTTTCCATTGGTTCTGCAGCAGGAGAGGAGCAGGGAGCAGGTTTCTCCAGGGACAGCCGGGACCAGTCAGCTCCATATGCTAGGGAGTTGTGGAGGATGTAGGAAGCTACAACAGGACAAGCTCCTCCTCTGCCCTCTGGACAATGACGAGGAAACAACATGGTTACAGAAATCTGGCAATAACTATGTTTTAGCAGAAACATAATGTTCAGACCACCAGTTTTTCAACAGTTGCACATTTTTGTTCTTCAGGCTCTGTACTTTATCACATAAAAAAATAATAATGAATACTACAATCAAGTCTGTTTTGAGTAGATTTATGTCAATACAGAAAGATGTGTATGTGTAAAACATGGCCCCTTTAACTCACAATACCCAAATTGTAGAGGTTCAAAAGTACTTAGACTGATACACATGAAGTCAAATAAAATCATTATAATTAGTATGTAGTAGAAAATCCTTTGCGGTCAATTACTGCCTTAAGCATTTGACCTATAGACATCATCACTGCAGCCACTTTCAGCTCTTCCTTCTCCATAGTTTCTATGGAGAAAAGGTAGAATATCCTCAGTCATCCACAGCAGTTGTGGTCCTGTTTGAGCCTAATTATTATCTTCTTCACATGCATGGTTTACCTCTTTACTCCTCGTACTGACAAGACAACTCCACCTCAGTATAACTGCAACTCTCAACTCTCATTCAACTCCAAGCCATGTACTCTGTAGATCAACAAACACAGCTGCCCAAGAAACATTTCACAGCCAATTACTTTTTAACCCTTGCAATTTGGTTACTATGTGTTAAAAGGACTATATATATCCCACAGCCCTTTCTATATTGATGTAAACTTACTCCAATAAAGCTGCAACACTGGCACTTTTATTTCACACTAAATGTGCTCAACCACAGAGGTGAACAACAGAGCCCAAAGAACAAAACAATATGCTACCTGTGTGATTTCTGGACTTCTCTTTGCTAAGAAGAAAGAGCGAGGAGAGGTAAATTAATCAGTGAGATTTTACAGCCTTGGAGCTGAGTGAAATTGTGTTTTTTGCCAGTCTGGGTGTCAAAAGTCAGTCACTTGCATAGGCAGTGACATGCTCACAATGTAGAGTCCAGTTGTCATTAAGGAAAGCAGCTTTACTAAAGCAGCAAGGTAACATGGACAAAATACAGTAGATAACAGTAAAAAGAGGCTTGACATTTGATTGTATCCATTTCAAATGTGTTAGCATTGGCCCTAATAAAAAAAACCTTAGTTTATCTTAGTATATCTCAAGCAGGTAGTAATCACTGCCTTTTTGTTGAGTTAGCCAAAATTTTGGAGTGATGATGGATAAAGTTCCAACAGTTGCGTTCTCCAACAATAAAGAAAAAATCTTGCTTTGCGTTAAAGGCACAAGATTTACATGCTTACTCTGTGAGTTTCAAAGTCCATATTAATAAATCCAGAGAAAGTATTTCCTTGTCCATCTCCCCTTCATACTAACCTAGGGCCTGCTGGCAATGAAGGATATGGAAGTCATTGTGCATGCAGGCTGCCAGCAGCAGGTGTTGATGGGCTGGATGCCATTTCAGCCTCCATACCCCACCACCCATGGCACTCTCACTGAGAGGCTGCTGCATGTTCCTGCCATCCCACAGCAAAACCTGCTCATCATAGCTGCACAAAGAGAAGACAGCAACACAAGACTTATAATCCCATGCCTGACAGAACGAGTCAGCATACAATTTAGGAAAAGAGGACCTAAAACAACAGATGCATTTTCAAAACTGATGCCAAGTTTCCATACACAGGCCATTGGGATATTTACCTGCCTGTCGCTAGGATGTGTTCCCGATGCGGGTTGCTGTGAATACTGCACACACCCATTGAGTGCCTTCAAGAAAACAGGAGAGAAATTGTCACTGTACCTTGCCTAAGTGACCAGTCCAAATGAATGCATCACTACTCACCTTTTACTGGTAAAGGTGGGGCAGGAGGGACCAACCCGGAGATCCCAGCCTTTAAGTTTGCAGTCATCACCACCTGGTGAGTAAAGACAGACATGATATTGAAACCACTGACAGATGAAGTAAATAACATTGATCATCTTGTTACAATACAATGTTCTGTTGGGAAACGTTGGGCCCTGGCATTCCTCTGGATGTTACTTCACATTTCACACCCACCTAAACAATATTGCACACCCAACATTTCAACAGCAATCCCCAACAGGACAATGCATCCACCATGATCAATGTTATTCACTTAACCTGTCAGTGGTTTTAATGTTGTGGCTGATTAGTGTACATGCAGGCATGCAAAAATAATCTACTTGAGCTCAGAAACTAGTTATGGAAGACCTATAAACTGTGACTGTTATGTCACCCCAACAGAAATACTGTATATTTACACTGATGTGAAGGGTTTGAGCAATATGAGGTGATTTATTTATGGGGCGATGAGGAGAAAATGGTACCATTGTCCATAACAAAGGCACAAAATTATATTTAGGTATTAATTTATCTGGCAAAATAAATCATGTACATCATCCAGGTATGAAATGCATGACGCGGCACATTTGCAGTGTTGTGAGAAAGAACAAATAAACATAAATCAATCAGATGATTGCTTTTATTTTATTTCCATTTCTGATGTAAGAGCTCATTATTCTTACATTTACACTTCTCCTGTTTTGTTGATGCAGTTTGAGATTAATGAGTAAATGCTTCTGATTTATCATAAAAAGAGTCATTTTGTAGTGTCTACTGTCATAGTGTATATGTGTAAATAGTGCTTTTCACATTTTTGGGGGTGAAAATGTGAAAAAAGTGAAGGGGTCTGAATACTGTAACAACAACAATAATATTGACTATTCTTTTGTTACTGAAAGGATACATGTATAAATAATTCATAACGCCCTTTCCACATTTTTGAGTTTATATCCACATTGTATTCACGCAATTTTCTGTTGATTTCCTCTAAAACTGAGGGGACCAATCTGCTGATCCCACACCTGCTTTCACACTCCATCAAGGCAGGCACATCCTGTCATGACTCCATTTCAGCTACAATGGATGAGGAAAAACATTCCTGATTTCATTTTTTATTTTTTCCTGTGTGAGAGTATCAGACAGCTCTGAAGGGTCTTGCTAATAGAACACAACTAAGGCTACAAGGTGCTCTGGCTGTGAATACTGGGTTGCAATCAGCACATAAGACCACTGACTGACACTAAGCTTCCAGAAATTGGGTATATCTGTTTACGCTATTTTATGCCCACATGTTTAATACATTATACAAATGTCATACATCTAATATTCTAGTATGGAGTGCTGTGATTGTTACGTATAACTTTGCAAGTTTTATAAGGGCTATAAAATTAGTTACTTTGGTAGACCACACAATGAGATAAATACACATACACAGTAAGTAAATCTATATAGGCTGACAGACACAATAGGTGGAGGAGGTAATGGACTGTAATTTTAATGGGGTGTTACCAGAGTAAACCAGCTGTGTATCCCAGTATGAGAAGGCTGAGATCCAGGCCTCAAAACTGTGGGCCTTCCACTGTGACAGAGCTGTCAAAGTGCCTTCAGCCAAAGAGAGCACACTGACACAGCCTGCAGAGTCACTGCACACCACCCGCACATCACTGCTGCTGACACAAACAGGGCATACTTGACAGTGACTTTTGTACAATTTGACATACATTTGATACTACTGAATGGAAAAATATAGGAGTAGTTGTTCTGGCTTTGGACTATGCAGAGTAATTCACCTGTCCATTCTTCCGGTGGACCAGTCTAATGACAGAGCCAGCCGCTCTGATCCCACAGCCAAACTGCTCAGAGTCTGCAGACTGCAGCTGCCTTCCTACTGGATACACACATTTATGAGTGCATACTACCACAACAGTCACACAAAGTCTGACACACTCATTCTACACTTTCAGATTTATGGCCAAACCTCATGATTTTAACAATTAACAATATATTAAGCATCTCACTGGCCAGCAATGATATTATGTTCATAAGTAACATCCAATAATATGTTATGTGTCACTCTCTTCCTCTGTACAAAGACAAACTGGATATATCTGGTAGAATGCAATTTAAACTTGGTACAACAACTCTCTAACTATGTGAAGCTGATAATGTTCTTGACATTGTGTGAGGAGCTGATTCAAGTCTTCTTGGACAACTTTATGTTGGAGGATGTCCTTTGTCCTTTAAAACAAACTCCTCAGTGCCCACAATGTAATGCAGCCAAGTACCAACCACAAACTACAGCCTGCAAAACATTTTTTGGAAATTAGTTTAATCAACACTAGGGTTAAAACGATTAGTCGACATAATCAACATCATCTTTTAGTGTCTACGCGTCACCATGTTCACTTGTTACTGCAACGCACTACAGGGGGCGACTCCCAAGAAAAGCAAAGAAAAAAATTTTAAAAATCAAAAGATCATTTATGTTTGCGTTTCTTTCCCCACTTCCTGTTGCTCGTGTGTCTCTGTGTGTGTCCGCACACAGGAGCAGAAGAGCTGCAGAGGAGACGGACAACTTGACACGTTAAGAGCAAGAAAAGCTCCTACAAATGATGTAAGTCTCTGCAGAATCATAGATGGACAGACGTTGATCCCAGACATCGGAAATGTCAGATCAAAACAACAACTTTTTTTTTTCTTTTTTATACACGCTATCTGCTCGCAGTGGCTGTGCTGGCAGGGAGAGGCTAGCTCTAGTCCTCTCCTCCAACATCCATATGTAACCTTATGGTTGTATGCCTCCAGCAAACAGTCCAGTTGCAGTTAATTAGCATGTTAATTCTTACGTTATGGCCAAAGCCTGTTTTGTGAGGTCATAGTGACCTTGACCTTTGACCAACCAAATTCTAACCAGTTGACCCTCAAGTACAAGTGAATGTTTGTGCCAGATGCAATGAAATTAGCCCCAGGCATTCCTCATACGTCATTTTCATAAGTAATTAGGTCATAATGACCTTTGACCACCAAAAGTTGTCAACCCATCTCCTCTGCGGCTCTTCAAACAGGAAGCGAGGAGAGAAATGTGAATGTAAATGATCTTTTAATTTTTAAAACATTTTTTCTGGGGTCGGGGCCCGCCCTGCCAAAACAATGGTAGGGGAGACACTGAAATGTCTGAAAATATAAGATGTAAGTGGCTGTGGTTCTTGATGATATCACATTTCTCACCTGACTGTCTGACAGTGTATATAGCTGAAGCTCCCCTGTGGCAGCTGCTATTCCCAGCACTGCCTTCCCTGACACCAGCACATGGCACCTGAGAATATGTGGAAGAATCAGTAAGAAGGAAACAAACAGTGTCAACAATAGTCACACTCGTCAAACCTAATTTCCTACCATTTCAAATCTAAAATGGCTGGTGTGTCCATGCGCTGCAGCTCAGTGAGAGGAGGGCTCAGTGATCCTTCTCGCTGAAAGTCAAAAAGGTACAAACGACCAGTCCGGCTCGGGGAGGCGTCCTCTACCCCTGCCTACAGGAAGTGTAAAAGTGGCAAACATCAGTAAGACACCAGCAAGAGCATGAATGACTGGAAGGCCTTTATAATCTGATTAAACACAAATCAATTTAGGGATATGCAACAAGTAAGCAGAATACAAAACAGTGAAGGTCCAGATTTTGACACAAGGCCTTAAGAAAAGGTTTTTTAATGTCAGTTGATATTGTGCTGTAATGATGCATTATCCCAAACAAAGTCACTATCAAAATTCCACATACTCAGCCAGCTAGTTATTAGAATAATAGAACCAAACCAATGAAGCCGCACTGCACTTGTGGACATAAACAACTGCTAAAAGGTCTCAAGTCAAGTCAACCAATTAATTACAGTATAGATGGAAACTGACTACATATGTTAATTAGTATGAGGTTCTATCCAGGACAGTTGAGATTGTTCTTCATCTCACCCCTTTCTGTAGCTGATATGTCCCGCAGGCCAGGATGTTGTGGCTCGGTGAAACAGGACACCACTCCACCGTGTCAGCACTCTGCTCCGTGTCAAACACTTGTAGACTGCGGGTCTTCGACTTCCAAGCCATGACCGCCTGCTCTGCATAACATTACTATGAAGGTGCAGTAGCTAAAAACAAAATGAATACGTCTCAGCTGAGACGTATTAAGTTTTAAGTTTATAAATTGCACATTAATCCCTACGCAGTGTTATCTACCTCGTTTCAATTAGGCTAACAGGGCTAACTAAATCTGTTTGGTAGCTAGCAAGCTAAATGAAGTCACAGCACTCTCACGAGGCGGAAACTGTCAACAGTGAACATTTCACATAGTGAACAGATATTCAGTGGGTGAATGGAACGTGCTAAGTAACTGATTATAACGGAGTATATACAGAGCTAATCATGATCAACAACACTCACGTGTAACTGAGCCCGGTAGAGTTCTGAAAGCTTAGGAGTAGTGACGTCATGTCACGTGACCAACCAGCGTCATGAACAAGCGGGCGGTGTTTGCTGTTTGCCCGTGGATGTATTATACAACCTGGGCTACGGTCGAGAAGTCAAAAATCTCCTCTCTTAACCACTTTCTCTTGACCTTGATGGAAAACGTCACGAGGTCAAGGAAAAATTTGAAGGAGAATTCATCAAGACTTCGAAAAGGGCAACCTCTATTAAGAGAATCTGATTGCACTTCATAGACTGCTGTGCTTCCTCTAGGCTTTTTTAGAGAACCAACTTTATTTATAATACATGGAGTGCGGTGACGAACTCATTGTTGTAGACTACAATTCGAGTAAGGTTTCTTGTCTAACACAGAATCACACCTCTTAAAGAAAGGATGTTCTAAAATGTTTAACACATGGAACATTTAACCATCAGTTACTTACAGAAGTAACAACATAATCTATTATTATTATTATTTTGATTATATTATTATTGAAAATAAAGTAAAAAACAGAACAAACAGGATTTAAATATTGAAATAATTTAATGTGAAAGGAATACACAAGCACAGAAAGTTGAGCCATTAAAATGATTGAATAAAAGTAAGGAACTGAGTGAGGGTCCAGAGTAAATTATATAGAGAAACAGAGAGTTTCCTGTCATGGGTAATTTTTACATTTTTATACATTTATTAATAGATACATTTCTTCTTCTGAACTCATTCCACAATGCTGAAGCAGGACCTACGAAGCCTCCACCTGAACTTCCTAGAGATACTGATCATCCCGTCCACCATTGCCCTGTTATCCCAGGACAGTTAAATAAGTAAAGTAAAACAGTATTTAAACCCACTGCCAGGGATAGTAATGCTACAGTTAAAACATTATTATTCTTCTAATCATTATTTTTCATTTGGCTGTTTTTCTGACCTGACTGCAGGGTTTGTATTTTATAACATGTTATATTCCACACATAAATAGGCCAGGGAAGATTTATTTGTGTACAGATCACATTTTTGTTCTTTGGCTTTAGATGCATGTGTCTTAGTTTTTAATTATGTTTTCACAGTACTGTTCACTCCACTGGTCTCCACTAGTCCCCACATTAGCATAGCTATCCTCTATCAGCAATTCTGTATAGTATACAGTATGCTATATGTTCATTAGCATTCATTACCATTTAAAAAATTTTTAAATCCTTTTAAATTTAATTTTTGTTTTTCAAATCAAATATCTGGGGCATTTATGTAGTTCATAAAAATACCAGGGTTCTGTGACAGCTGCATTTGTGGACAGTGAAATACAGCAGTGTAGTGGAAATATTGTACAAGTGTTTAACTGTTTTTGTAATATAGAGTCACACCATGCAGCTTAATGATGTTATGAGTGCAAACTAATTACAGTTACCAAATACAAGTTGGTATTTAAGAGTCCATCCATCCATTATCCTTGCTTATCTGTTAAGGGTCATGGGGGGGGGGCCTATCCCAGCTGACACTGGCCGAGAGGCAGGGTACACCCTGTACGGATCGCCAGTACATCTACAGGTAATTTAGTTACCAGTCAACCTATGCATGTCTTTGGACTGTGGGAGGAACCTTCTTGCTGTGAGGCGACAGTGCTAACCACTGCACCACCGCGCCCCAGTTCTTAACAGTGTTGTAAAATAAATAAATGGATGGATAGTATTAAGTTTTTTGTATTTAATATATCCACTCCACTCACAGCAAGCTCCAATCCTGAAAGTAGCTTATAACACTGGAGAACAGTGAAAACAGTGTAAGTAATAAATTATGTAATAATATAATAATGTAATAAACTATAGCACTGCACAACTTAAGCAAAAGATATATCATATGAATATGCTTTTAAATGTAAAAACGTAACAAAGCCCTAAGAGCTTTTTGGTCAAGGTGTAGTCATATGGGATGTCTCATAGGATCCATTTCTCATTTAAAAACATGAAAAAAAAATGCATTGATTATAGACTGTAACAAAGCTCCCAACCGGATGATGACTTGTTTTCCTCATAGCATCACAAATAAATTTAAATAAACGCTCAACACAAATTACTCACAATGTTAATGATTTCAGCATTTAATACCATCTTATTTTTTGGAACATTATTTGGTTGCTGTCACTGTTTGTATAAATACATCCATGGTTTAAAGCAGCGTCTTTTTAAACCATGATTATTTATTAAGCTTGAGAAATAAAAAAAAATAACACTGAAGAACATTTAGGACAAATAAACAGATAGAAAAACAGAGTGAATAAGTTAGACTTGACTAAGAGACTAACAGAGTGTGTGAGCGTGTGTTCACTGACTTATATAAAGTCCCACTCAAAGTCCATTCATTTCTTTAGTAGACTGGAGACATGAGGGTTGACTGATGAGTTAGTTGTGAGCACAGTACCAGCTGAAGGATGTAAACATCTAACCTTTGAATGAATTCCAGTGAACATGCAGTGTCATCTTGGTAGTGAAGACGAAGGTGAAGTGAGCAGAAGAGACAGCAGTGACTGGACGTCGTCCTGAATGATGCACCCCTCAGTGCTGATGATTCAGCGGTGAAAACAGCTTCCTGGTGTTTCACCTGAACAACGACCCCTCCTTTTAAAATGTAATGTATTTTTAATGTTATATGAATTGTGGACTGTTCTGAATGGTTGAGTGCTACATGCATTATGTGTGTGGTGTAATGTAGACAAAACAAAAAACATAACTTAAATTTGCCAGAAGGATCAACCTCTCCAGGGTCTCAGAGAAGTGAATCATCCATAGTTGGATGATGACAGCAGGGTTACGACTCAGTGACAGGACTCCCAGACACCTGTGGTGGTGTGTTGGTTCTTGAAGAACTCCATGTTGGCCCCTCCGTGCTCCTCCATAGTTAGCTCAAGTCCACGCAGCACTTTATCACTTTAAGTTAGAAATAAAAGTGAGTCAGAGAATCACACTCTTCACTACAAAGTCAACATGGCATGTTAGGTGCATTGTGGGGTATAGATTTAATCGAGGCTCCTTCATACACTCCTTGTGATGTCTGCTAAGATGTGATTTCAAACCTTCAGATTTTTGGAAGTTCTTACTGTGGTCAAGGATGCAAGACATAAATACTAAGTTAGGAGTGTTTTACATAGGCCACTATAGTGCTAGACTGATGTCCCCAGATGTGACATGGAAACAGAACATGTGAACAGAGGTGGTTCTATCACAGAAGCTTTACCAGCTTCTCCAGCTCTAACTGACATTTGCATTCTGTGCTAGGCTAAATAACTTCAGACCACAGGCCAGCTACAGCTGAACAGTATTATATTAACAAACCATTTAACTAATGTTAGCTAACAAGCTCTCTGTTAGTTCAGGTGCCACACCAACGGTAAAAAAAAACTGTTTACATAAAACGAGTTGATGAATTTGCAGATGAAGATGGTTGAAAAATCATCCATTAAAAATGTGGGCCAACGTTTTCTTTGTCTTACTGTAAAAAATACAGTAAAAATAATACTGTAGTACTGTGAAATCAACTTTACCAATTAAAAATAAATACTGCATTTACAGATGACAGGATTATACTGTTGAAATTTTCAAGTAAATTTACAGCAATTTATTACAGTGTACTTACTATATACAGTGTATGATAGTTACCTACAGAAGCTTGAGAATAAGATTGATGTAACTTGTAATTTTTGTGGTGAACACAGTGAAACGCTGCTACATCAATTCATCAACTGTAGAGTAAATGTCCCGCTTTATTGCTGATTGTGTTTGCCCTGAATCTACCCTAATTTTACCTTACTTTGTTTTTATTATTATTATTATTATAACAGGTATCTCAGCCTTCAAATGTCTGTGATTAATTTGATTTATAATTTCAACCAAATTTTATATTAATGAATTCAGATTCTTAAACAAAAAGCAAAACTTTTTAGAGCTAGCTATAAACCTCAACACATTTCCCCTGTATCTGAATTATCTTTTATTATTAATCTTTAGTTAATTATTATCTATACATCCATACACTATTTATGCTGATTATTCTGTAAGGGTATTATTATATTATATATTTTTAGTAAATATTGAGACTATTTGGACTGATTATACTGTGTACTGAACACCTGATGTTTACTTATTCAATAAAGTTCTTTTCAAAAAAAGAAATGTAGAGGGAGATAAATTTTTATTTAGCTACTTATTCAACCGTCAAACTACATGTGAGCACCACCCATGTACAACCCAAATCCCCACCCCACCCCTGCTGCTGTAAACATCAGTACACACAAATAATTTCATAAACACATTTTCAGCATGTAGGCCCCTATTCTACATCCCTCCCTCTCCGTGAGATGGAATAGAATTATCTTTCAAATACTATTTTGAACTGTTGTTAATTCTAATTTGAGGTTATGTGATAAATATTCAAACATTTTGCTTTTAAATAAATATAATATTAATAATGTATTTAAACCTTACACACTTTCACCGCTGTTTGTCTGTTCTAGACTTCCTGTCTGAACTACATCTTGTCTAAATATGAGGGGGCTTCAAAAAAGATTTTGATCTCAATGGACCTGTACGTTCTTGTACTAATGTGTTATAACATGTTTTAACATGAACCCTTAAATCATAACTTAAACCATTTTTTCCAACTGTCCTTTTTCCACGAACTTTTTGAAGCCCCCTCGTATAAGCAGTGAGTCATACACATGCATCTTCTGCTTTTATTTTGGTTTGTTCCTCGCTGCACTTTCTCAGTCATAGATTTTCCATGTTGCTAATGTTGAAATGAGGAAGTGAGAAGGGCTGCTGAAAGCCCCGTGAAGAGCTGCGCAGTTCATAGCACTATGAAAAGGGGAAGTGTAAGCAGCAGCAGAGTTTGCAAGGCACAAGTCTGAAAACAGAGACGAACAGATTCTTCTTCCGAGCAGGTAAGACCTAAACTATTGACGCTGAACTTTCAGAATTTTTTGTGTATTGTAAAGTTTGTTCATTGTTACAAAAATTCTTCTTTATTATGTAAAAAAGTGTTGACAGTATCTCCAGAGAATACATTTATAAACAACCCCAAAAAGGCTGAAAAACGACGTGATCGGTCATCTGAGTATGAACTATATATATATATATATGTAGTATGGCAGCTGTAGTTAGTTACTTTACAAACTTAAATAACATTTACACGTAAAATTATACGCAGTTCTGACATCTGTTGTTATTCATCTTTATTACAGCAAAGATCAGTTATAAGTCGATACATAATTTGATGTGCTTGGACATATTTAACGTCTTAAACATATATCATACAGTGTTTAGTGAAGGGGATTTGTTTCTGTACCTAAAAGTACTCATTTTATATTTTGGGCAGGTTTGGGCACACGTCAACCATAATTTATTCTGTATTATGTGGTGCTGAATAAACATAAATGTATTTGAAACGTCATTTCTGCTTGAAAAGGCCTTTCTGCTGAGATGAAACACAGGAAGTGCGATTTGTTAGCGTCACTTTCCTGCAGTGTGAGAATGACGTTTTGACAACTTTCAGGCGAAGGCACATACACAAATGCCTAAATGATACACTGCTCACTTAACATTGGCTTCTCCTGTTCATATAGATGAAATATGACAACATGTTTGTTTGTTGTTGCAGGTCTGATCAGAGGTGTTACATTATGGCTCAAGGCTGCCTCAAGTGTTTAAAGTACACCATGTGTATCGCCAATTTCCTTTGTTTTGTGAGTATAATCATCCAACAGGTTGTTTTGAAATTGTCAGGGGGTAAATGGTAAATGGACTTGTACTTTTCTAGTCTGACTGACCACTCAAAGCGCTTTACACTACATGTCACCTTCACTCATTCACACACACATTCATACAGCACAAATTCTATACATGTACATGTAAGTGCTCTCTTTTATTGAGTGTGTGAACACTAGCAAAGCCTCAGAAAAGACTGAAGTAATACCTAAAAGGGCTGGATATATGGTTTAAACGTCCAGATTCTGCCACTATATGTGGTAATGGTACAAATTCAAATATGACAGAACCTACTGAAAAAGTCAGTGGTGGAGGAAGCTTTTAGATTTTGTATCTTGAATGTACTTTAAGTATCAAACATAACAGTATTCATTATGAAGAACAACTAATTCTGTCAGTGTTATATTATTGTCTACATGTTATATAATTGAATTAATATTGTAATGCATTCATGTGTAGATTGTTATAACTTGTTAACTTAAACTTACTATACTGCTGTGTAGATTAACCTATTGCAAAGCGTCCTATTTTATACACTTATGTTTTGTTAATGACTTCTTTTGCAAAATAACTATAGCTATCTATATCTATATCTGTGAGGTAGAAGTACTTGATTAAATGTGTTATTAGACCACCAATGAAAAAAAAAAAGCCCTTGAGCAAGGCACTAATTACTCCAGTGGTGCTGCTCAGTGAAGACACTGTTGAATGAATGTTTCTGCAATTATGTAATCAGGTAATTAAGGTGTATGAACCTAACTGTGGAGTACATTCTCTCCTGTCAGATGTGTGGTGTGGCAGTACTGGGCTTTGGTGTGTTCATGATGGTGAATGTCAGGGTGGAGGCACTCACTCCTACCTTGGCCAGTTTCAGTGTGGCCAACATGCTGCTGATCAGCGGCATTATAATCACCTGTGTGTCCTTCCTGGGATTCCTGGGTGCTCTGAAGGAGAACCGCTGTCTCCTCCTGACGGTACAACACACACAGCACCCCTGAGTGACAACAGCAAGCAAAGTGGATTTAACATATAGACTTGAATAGACCATATATGAGGTTTAATTAAGTGGTGTAAGAGACAATACACCCCCAAAAAAAAATCTATTTAAACACTCCCTGCTGTTTCATAAGCATTTGTAATTTTCCTCACACATTGGTTATAGTCACAAATAATTTTACCACCACTATACCAGGGTGTTTAAAAAAAAAAAAAACTGTTTGAGCCTTGCTTCAAAATCCTGTGTGAATTGAAACCAGAAGACAGAAATATTTGACACATTACAACACACTTCACATATGTTGATAAAACATGATTAATTCCTTAACAGATAATTTAGGTTTATTATAACTTGGGTCATATTTTCACAGTTTTACCATATTTTCTATCCTGACTCACAACAGTCAGATGGTCAGACATGTTGTAAACAAAGCAACAGTTAAGCCAGGGGATCTAAACCACTTTATTCAAGTGAGTGCTCCTGAAATATCAGGAACAATCTCTCATTGCACAGGAAACCTCAGCCCTCTTGTGACCTTGTATGTTACTCTGTGATAACCATAACATTTTGTAAACATTCATAGCTCCCAGAAGATGAATATGATTACAAACTAGGCTTAGCCATGCTTTTACAAACAAACAGAGCTTAAGTTAGTTTACTCTGAACAAGCTAATGTTGTATATCTTAGCAACATTTTTAAAGTAACTTAATTAATACTAAGTGATAATTACTAAGAAGAAAATAAGACCCAAGCTGCAATAAATCTGAATTTTCCTTTAATTTTTGTCAATATAATGTGGTGCAGTCATATATTTTGATGCATCTGAAAGAGTACAAATACATAGACTGTTGAAATATAATCTGTTGACAGTTTTTCCTGCTGCTGTTCTTCCTGATGTTGGTGGAGCTCACTGCAGCATGTTTGCTACTCATGTTCGAGGGAGAGGTAGAGTTACATCCATCAGTACTCACACTGTGTGTTATGCTTATAAAATAAACACATACAGGCTATGTGTAATTTCACTACTGATAATCTTTAGATTGCTACACTGGTGAAAGATGATCTCAACAAAGGTTTGACTAAAGCCAAAAGCGGAAATTCAACTAAGGAGATGAATGACTGGAATCTGATTCAGACCAAGGTAACTGTGTCAGAGCAGAGATATGTTGACAGCTTACATAGAGACACAAATGTGCAAAATTACTGAGAACTACAGTGTGTGATCTCAGTCTGCTGAGATATTCATTATTTTCTCTGAATGATTTGTTTTAGTTTGACTGCTGTGGAGTCGACAATGTGACAGACTGGGGAGACAAAGTGCCTGAGTCTTGCTGCAAGGAAATATGTAACGCCTCTGATCCCAAATACAGGGAAAAGGTAAGTCATAGTCTTATTATTACATGTGACTGTTGGTTGCATTTCATCCCAAATTTATATTCTCTGTTTGCAGGGCTGTTTGGTAAAATTGAAGACCATGTTTGAGGAAAATTTCCTAACTACTGGGATTTCTGTCATCGTCCTCTGCATTATTGAGGTAAACTGATAGTGGAGCTATTAAAAATATTTATGAAATGTAAACATCAAAGTGCTGGGAAAGCAGTTTCTGTTAACTTCTCTATTCAAAATCTAAGCATAAGAACTGTGCTTTGGGATACTGCAAAGTGAACTTCTGGCACAGGAGGTCTGCTGATCAAAAGTGATCTTAGAAAATGAAATGCTCACTTTGATATGCAAGTATTTATAAAAGGCTAGAAAAAATAGAAGCCCAGCGTGGCCATGTTTGGTCATACTCATTTCAGGCACACTTATTTGTGAAAACAACTCAGCTTTCTTTCTTCTTTTTTAGGTCATTGTTTGGTTTCTGGCTGATGGTCTAATCAGTTGTGTTAACAGCATTAGAATGTGGCAAATTTCAGCAGAAAAAGCTCTAATAAATCTGTTCTACATTACTTATCTAGCACCAACTGCACTGCTTAACTTCTAGTGACCATTCTGGAGTATTTAGCTGCACAAGACCCAAACAAGACTCCAAATGAATGCTAATGCTGTTCTGTGTCTGTTGGATGTTTATATAGGCAAATGTTCACTAACAGTTTCACCTTGGCTGTGTCCAAAATCTCTTGTTGATGACTTCACTACTAATCTAATAGACTCAATGGTTTATTGTGATATGAGATACATTTTAATTTTGGAAATGCATTATCATCATTTGTGCAGTGCACCATGACTATGTTTTCTGCATTGTTTATTTGTTAGCATTCTGTTAGCAGAAAGTATTCTACATGCTATGGATTTTTTTATTCCATTGTGGGGATTTCTGAGGCAAATGTAAAAACTGACAAATTTCACACTTTTGAACACTTATATAAATGTCAGTAAATGTAGCATAGCTGATATGTTAATGTTATATTTTCAGCTTGTTGTGTTGCAGCCAAAAAACCTTCCCGAGTTTCAAAGACTTTCAACCGAAACTCTTAAGTCAAAAATCTTTTAATCAACAAATTATTTTGTCATCTTGAAATGACCCTGAGCAACAATTACACACATGGACCTTATAGCTGTTGTTTGACAAACTTTGTGATTCAGAATCCAGAAAAGTGCCACAAATATAGTTTTTGAGATTTTTACATATAATAAAACAACCACAGTATCTGTTCATGTAGAAACAAACACCAGGCAACAAATTTGTCTATCAATTTTAAAACTTAACTTTTCTTTCCTGATACAGGTTTTGGGAATGTGTTTCGCCATGACGCTCTTCTGCCACATCAGTAGATCTGGACTGGGCTACAAGTTATAGACTAGTGATAGTCAAATGGTGTCCTGTGGGCCAAATTAGGTTCTCCAACAAAATATTTGGCTGCCCAATGAAAGTGGAAATTTTATATAGAATATTCAATACATATGTACAATGCTAAAAAAAAAAAAAAAAAATTGACATTTGAGGTTTCATCTCCATTGTGCCTGTAGAACTATGTGAGCCCTCAGTTGAACAGTATTGAAAATACAGGCCCACAGCTAAACCTGATTGATGACCTGTTACAAGCCACTCTTAAACATATACCCTTTATCTTTGTATTATTGAGTTAATCATTGTACACTTTTTGTCCTAGGAAAAGACTAGGAAAGACTTTTGTGATTAGAAATTTATTTTATAATCACAGCACTGACCTCTACAATTTTTTAAACCATGATCACATTTTACTCTAAAAATACTTCATATGTGGCACTGGCTACCTGTTATAATGAGATCAAGCTATGTAAAATGCAATTTCATTATGAGCTGTGTGAAACGAAAGCAGTTTTGTATGGCTTACTTGTTGCCAAGTTTCTCCTTTTATGTCTATACTTTAAAGAGAACAAACCATCTTTTCTGTAAAAACAACTCATTCTTCCACAAACTTTTCAACGGCAACTTTTGGAAATCTGGTAATATACAAATAAAGTGTTGTTTATAGAATTAAAATGGCACTGAATCCTCCATCTTGATTATGTGTTCTCAGATGATCAGCATTTCCTGTCTTTAGCTAGCAGTTCAGTGATCTGTGGTGGAGCCATAAATGTAACCACTTCCTCTTTTGACCCTGTTCAACCATCAGTTGGTTCCTCTAAAAACTCAGTCTGACAGCGGTGTTTTTCTAAATGTCATTATTTAAGAAGGTCTGAAAAGTGTTATGTGTTAACTCACTTGATATATTAAGACTTTCAATTACAAGAAAAAGTCCCTCATAAAAAAATAGTTTCCATCAAGAAACAGTCTAATATAAGACAAACAGAACAAGTTGAAAACAAGAAGTAACACAGAAGAATTTATTTATTTAAAGAATAAATCCTGCATCAATACTTTAAGACAAAACACTAAAAAAATACTAAGATTTCCTTTACACTTTAAAATAATTTTGCTCTTTTTGAAACCATCACAAAAAATAGAAACAAGTAAAACTTTTGTAATTAAAAAATGTAACTGTACACAGCAGAATATACCATTTATTGCAAACTGAACAACCCTGACACCTCATAAACTATAAACACATGTATTATAATTCACCTACAGATATGAAAAGACAAAGACACACACGCACGCGCACACACACACACACACACACACACACACACACACAAAACTACTCTGATACAGCTCTCATCCTCTTCTCTTCTGAGACAAACAGCTGTGTTAAGACAGGTTTTTCCCCTCAGAGTGCCCCAGAGTCTCCAGAGGCAGCCAGGCAGCACAGTATCTTGTATGTGTCATGAAGCCATTCAGGTCCATTTTAAAAGGGATTTCCAGTAATTGTGGCCTCCCCCGTCCTTTTGATACCAGATGAACACAGTCTGTCTTTGACAGTCCACACTAAAAACTAAACAGGCAAATAAAGAGTCCCCCACTGCAGCAAGTTCCTCTGAGTGGTGTTGCACTCACTGATTCACAGGAAACCTGGTCCAACGTTATTGTAAAGCATTCCTGATCTAGCATTATGGAAATTTTAAAAAGACATTCTGTCCTTGTTATTGCTCAAAGGTTATATAAAGCAGCTCGTTTAGAGAAGATAGGATTGTTCCATTCAGCAGCCTTAGGCAACTCAAATACTTACAGACTATAACTAGATATCACAGAACAGGCTCAAGTTTCAATTCACACCACCAAAATAACAAGGTACTTTCATTTTGTTATTGTTGCCATTAATAAATGCTATCGTAGTGAAACCCTATTTAAAAAACTGTTGTTAAAAAGTTTGTTCTCAAACTAGTTTGTTCTCAAGATGTGTATAAGTATAGCTGTTACAAATTCTGCTGCAGTAAACGATATCAGAATAAAGGTCATTTGAAGGATCAGACAGTACCATGCTCAAAAGAACATTCTTGTTAGAGACACAATGATATAAATGTTGACAGTGATCTCTCGCTCTAAAAATCCATCAAAAGAGCTGTGGTTGCAGATGAGAATATCAATCAATCGATGTCAATAAATAAGAGAAAGACAGAAGGAGAGTCTTTCCCAACCCTGGTTCATAAATGCCAACCCCAAACCCAGCTAATAAAACCAATGTCCCCTAACCATGATCCACCAAAATAATATTTAGGATTCCCAGCCCCTAGTTTCACAACATTAAAATTTCAAGGGTTAAACGTCTGATTTGCTGTCATTTCATTAATGACTAACACAAATATTAAGATCTGTTCCACTTCATGCTCAGTTACATCACATACAGAAGATGACAGCCATATAACTGTCAACACCAGCAGACGTGACCCTCACAGCTGCTGCTAGTCCATTTACACTCAAGTGTGACATTAAAAACCATGACAGACAGACACTCAACTGGCTACTTTTTCTTTTTTATAAACAAAAAATATAGTAGTTACCTCAATTGTTACTTTTAAATCCAGGAAAAAGACCGGTAACACACAGGAGAGTGCAATGGAAATATAAAACATCTACAAAACCATGTCTGTGTCTATGATAATCCAGAGTTCTAATAATCAGAAGGAAGGTATTGCCCTTAACTCACTATCTGTGTCTGAACAATCAAGCCAAAAAAGAGGCACTGTTAGCTGTGCAACAGCAATGGGGATTATTGGAGTTTCAATGGATACCATGGCCAGAGGCTGGATAAAACTGGAAAACTAGACAAACAATATCAAACTTCTATGAACAAAAACAGAAATTTTATCAGCTGAGAAAACAATCTAACAATCATCAATTCCATTACTACTCGGTGAACTGTTGATAAAACCATAGAAACAATTATCATTATCCAAATTGGTACTTCTATGTATTGTTTGCCTACCCAAAACCAGGATAAACATAAAAAAAATTAGATGGAAACCTAACTAGGCTGAGTACTATCTATGTCTCCTTGAGCAACTGGAATTAGATCCTGGTCAACAGCACACAAGTGTGAATATACTGACAGCCACACTCATGTGCATACAGTAACAGGTGTGAATCTATTGACAGAAACTTTAATCAACATGAATGCGTTACTCTGCTGATGCCACTGATAGCACACTGTCAACTGGAGAAGCCAAAGGTTCTGTATCAATTTTTTAAAACTTCTTGACTGAACAGGCATGGCCTCTATTTTTCTTTAAACATCTGATGACTTTAGGCATGTCAATTTCCACTGAAAGCATATCTGAGAATACAAAGCAGATGTCACGAGACATTCTGTTGAAGCCTAACTGGAATTATTAACATCGGTAGACCAGGGCCAGCAACAGAAAAACTTTCAAGAAATACAGTACTCCCCACTAGTGTCACAGATGGAAGAAACTATTTAGCAAAGTCCATCCTCCCTGTACACTTTTGATGGTTCCTCATTGGTGTATAGTGCTTGTGCATGGGATGGTAGGAATCCGCCTGTCCCCAAATACCTATTCCCTGTGATAACTTAAATCCCATGATGCATTTTTCTCTAAATGGGTGCAGTGTTTCACAAAAATCTATACCCCTATCAACGAGGCACAGGTAGTCATATCCCACAACCTCAGCACTACATGATGAATCCTGAGGCCTTCCCATTGTCAACCCATACTCATAATACAGCAGAGACACTGACCTCAAAAATAAAACCATGCCAAAAGGCACCACACAACATTGCAGGTCCCCTGTCATTTCTTAAGAAGGTCCTCATGCAGCTGTGGCCTCATCTTATACACTGATCAGCCACAACATTGAAACCGCTTGTTAAAATACATTGTTCTGCTGGGAAACCTCGTCCTGTCCTTGTATTCATCTGGATGTTAACTTGACATGTACTACCCACCTAAACATTGCTGCAGACCAATAACACCTCCCCCCGGCAACAGTACTTCCTGACAGTAGCTGCTTCCCCCAGCAAGACAATGCACCCACCACACTGCAAAAACTGCTAAATAGCTTGAGGTACATGAAAAAGAGCCTGAGGCATTGTCCCAAACTCCCTAGATCCCAATCTGATCAAGCACCTGTGGGATGCACTTGAACAAGCCAAATCCATGGAAGCCCCAAGCAGTAATCCACATGATGCAAAGGATCCACTGCCATTGTCCCAGTGCCAGACACCACAGGATACCCGCAAAGGTCCATACCATGTCCATACCCTGACAGGTCAGCGGCACAAGGGATCCTACACAATATGAGATTTAATGTTGTGGCTGATCAGAGTAGATTTATAAGGCATTTTATTCTAACCATTTCAGCTAATGCCATTATACATCGATGTTTATTAGAAGGTTATTGGAAGTTTCTGCCGCACTTGCTAGTCCACTAATCAGGTTAGTCAAAAGACAACAGAAACTAGATAGACGTAACCCAAAGATAACACTGTGAACAACATGATAAACAAGTAACTGTTTGGTTTGTTGATTCTTTTCTAGAGGTGAGAGCAGGAAAAGATGTGGAGTATGGATGGACAAGACTTGAAAGCCACGAAAACACTCCCAGAGGACAGGGAAATGCTCTGGATTCCCATTCCATAACAGTGACACAACAGGTTGGCATACACTGCCTCTACGCATGAATTACTCTTAATAATTAAGCATTAAAAAGAATATACTAGCACAAGGTGAACATGCAAAGTTTGCATACGAATGAATCTCATAAAAGCCACACTGACTCACTAAAGACTATCAACACAACAAGACTGAAGGGCCAAAATTCTTGGAGAAAGATCAGGGAGGCAGTGGGATGCTGCTAGGAGGGTGCTATGATGCTATACCTCTGTCTGTGGCCATTCTTAACAGGTAAAAGCCCCTTTTCATGCTTTAGGCATGGTCTGAAGACATGTAGTATGGCCTAATTAATTTGTAGTTTGGTAAGCCCATTAGTGTCTGCAAATCATTATTCACACTTCCAACAGCGTTTCCAAACCAAAGCAACCATTTACAATGTTAGTCACAGTGTATCCTCAGCAATCATAGTACTACTTTGTGTGTGTATGCGTATGCGTAGGGGCATAATTGTGTGAAATATAGTAATTCATTGTGCAACATTTGAGACCATTAAGGTGGACTCTGGTCAAAGTGAGTCTCATCTTCTAGATGAAAAAACTCAACAGCAAGTCACTAAATGTAGCAGCAATAAAACTAACCATTTACATTAACACTGTATCTTACTAAGATCTGTCAATTCCTCATTAGGCTACAACTAAGTGAAAGCCAAGTCATCTGCAATCCTGCTATCTGAAGCATGATGGCGTTCTGATTTTAAACCAGTAAAAAGGAATCTGAAATAAAGAGCCTTTAGAGTTCCATGTTTCTTGAGAGTTCCTTCAATTTGACACTGTTCTCTGATGAGAGATGTTAAGGTGTGTGACTCATATGTAAATGTGTTTGTCACTGCGTTGAGGGTAGACAAACACATGAAACAGTTAGTAGTTCCAGAATCGATCAACACCAAGGTAGTGGTCTACTGAGAATCCCTATCTGAATTTTTGTAAAAATCTTATCAACATTTTAATATTCTAATGGGTGTTAATAGCCCTGTGATGATATATATGATGTGATGTCTTCCCTGCACTGCTAAAAATATAATGTGTGGGAACACTTCGAAAACTTGTAATATTTCAACTTGGTCCTAACGAATTATACCTGTATTCAAGCTGAACTTATTACAAAAGCTGAAAGAAATTCCTGTGGAGTCAGATAAAGAAATGAAATCAATTTGTTGGATAGCACACTTAGGAATGGATAGTATTACTGTTTTTTGGTTTTTAGATATTTTGAAGAAAATTACTGAAACCAGTTAAACTTGGCATGTTACATTGTTCCCAATTAATAAGGTTTAAGACTAGAGGATAAAGTAAGTTAGAATGCATACCTCTACCCCTGTACAACAGTGTGGTAACAGACACATGTGTTGATTTGGATCTATCTGGTCCTGCTGGGTCAGCTGTTCAACTTCCATAGGTCAAATGCTCTCTTGGCATTTGACTTTTTATTAGTGCATTGCAACATCAATGGAAAGTGCAGTTCAAAATGAGCTTGGTGATTTAAAATACAATGGAGTGCTGCTGAGAATATCTATCAATATAATTTCCCTTTTCCACCACTGACCTGCCAGTGCTGAATTTAGAACCAGCTCTACACATTTCCACTAAGAAAAGTCTGGTGCCAGTGCCAAAAAGCTGGCACCAACACAGCTCCATAAAATTGCTGGTCCAAAAGTTGGAACCACTGATGTTAGTGGCTATTTAAGGGGCTACCACAAGAAAACCTTCCCCATTTTGAAAAACATGAGTGAAAGTAGCAGCAGAAAGGCTGGCAAATGATGAACTGCTGCATGAACTCCCACCAACTGGTATCGAGTGTGAACTAAATAACGTTTGGTTCTCAAACCTGTTGAAATGTGGGCCAGTTCTCAAAAGGAGCCAGTTCTTTACTGGCACCGGCATCAGCATCAACCTGGTGTAAAAGAGATATAAGCTATTCTAAAGTGTTGAAAGACAAGGTCATTTTGATTTGCAAAGATCCACCATTTTACTGTTTTCCAAGCCTTCCAACTGGTATGTGCAGCGACAGTTACAGCAAGGTAACCATTTTTCATTATATTTTTTACTAGACCTCTCCCCATAGTTCAGTGTATGAAGTTGCTGACTTATTCTAGGCTTCTAATTGTTAGAGCGCTATCTTCCTCTGCCTCCTTACATTGGTTCGTTGTTGTGGTTGAATACTTTGCTTGCCCATCGATGTATTTTATGAGTGAAATATTAAGTAAATACTGGAGGTTCCCATTGAGACAAAATGTCCTGTCATTCTCAAACAGGCACCCAGTCCGCATTCAAAATCAGTGCTTCACATCTCAGATCTCCAACCCCAATTAAATTGCCTTGCACTGAAAGGCGCGCATGACCACTGAGCATTTGAAGTATGTAAGCTAATCAGGTGACCTGAACCTACAGCCACAGCAGATTTTTGACTATGATCACAGTGCTCCTCAAAGGTCCAAGTGAGACTATTTTACTGGTGAAAATGGGCAATGCAAGTCAACCAGTTTGATGAATTTTCTCAGGTGGCCTGATTCAAGACATTTGAACATATTTCTAGACCATTCTTTCACTTAATGAGCAATTTTTATAAAAGGAAAAACATACACTATCACTAAGCAACATGTTAAGGTTATTTCTGCAGTTTGTTACTGAGTTTTGTGCTGAGTGGTGCGGCTCCAGGCCTCTGCAGGGGCAGAGAGCGAGTTGGGGGTCATGGTCTGTCAGGACAGCCAACTGTAGCCTCTCTGAGGCACAGGGAGGCTGTGGCTTTGGACAGGGTGACAGCCTCTCTGCCCAGTGCTGCAAGGAGTTTAGAGGGGCATCAGCCTGGTGGTGTGGAACAGGAGAGGATTCAGGTCTTCAGCGTGGACGGCCCGATGAAGCGATGGCTCAGAGCGACTTCGCTCGATTTTTGGCAGTAGGTCTTGCACCTGCTCAATGGCCACCAGGATCTGATGAAGGAAAACCAAATATAAAGAAAACCAACAAATTCAAAATTTAAAGTATGATGTTCATATACATGTGGTTGTCACCCTCAGGTCTGGATTTTACAAAACAACTGCAGATGTGCTTGATGTAATAACAGCTAATATATGGACATTATCAGCATTTAGAAACTGCAATTATTGAAACATGAAAATTCTTTCTAGATGTACATTTGTATGGAACACTCATCCTTGTATTTCCACAATATTTAAAAAGACACAACAAATGGAATTCCAGTGAAGTAGTAGCAGTAGCAGTTAAAACACTTGATGGGACTACACTGACAGCAGTAAAACAGTTACCTATACACCACTCACCTGTGGAAACAGGGGCCTCTCGTCACGTTTGAACTTCAGGCAGTCAATGATCAGCCTTTTCATTGACTTCGGTGAGGTACTATACAGCTTACTGAGGTCTGGAGACAAGTAACCGCGTCCAACCATAAAGATTATCTGAGAAAGGAAACAAAAAGGAGACAGTTACTGAAATCTGACAGTGCTATTCATGTAGGTAGTGTCACTAACTTAAGCTACAGTAAAAAAAAAAAAAAAAAAAAAAAAAAAACTAGAGGGAAAGATTGCAGTGTTTCCCAACAGAACAGAGGTCTTTATCTAATACAGCCAGTAAATGTAAAACAAACACTATATATGGTAATTGATGTCATTCCATCTGTTGGTCAGTTAGTCAAACATCTTGGTCCAGAGTGAAATACTTTTGGATGGATTACCATGACATTTGGTAGAAATATTCATGGTTTCCAGAGGATTAATCATGATGACACTGATGATGCCTCAACTACCTAGTGCCACCATGAAATCATAACAACATAGTCTCCCCCTGACCTCTCCTATAGTTAGGTTCAAAATTCCAGTGGTTCCTAACACACCGCAAAAATCTGAAAAATTGGGTGTAAGATTGGCACCTGCCAAATGAATTGAGAGATCTGGAGGTACAGAGACAATATCAGCAAGAAACCCAGGTCTCTGTACTGGTTGCAGCACACCTGTCCTTCAAATTCATTCTTTTTTAGATATGTGTACAATCATTGTGCTTGTCAGAAATCTCCAAAACATTAATTAATCAGATACTCTGCTTTAGACTAAGTGAATGTTGTGTTAACACAAAATAAAGTGTGATGTCACCTGGTCTCTGTTGTTGATATTGGAGTAAGGCAAGGTCCCTGACATCAGCTCAAACAGCACTACTCCGTAGCCATAGACATCAGACTGGAATGTGTATGGGTTGGTGTCCTGCATCCGGATTACCTCTGGAGCCTTGGGGGAAAAAAGAGGAATATGCTTATGTAATGACCTGCCATTTATGTCATGATAAATTAAACATACAGGTTATACTAATTTAGCTTGTTTTAGGCTGTTCCATCTTGAGTATAGCGAATTAGAAGAAATTAGAAGTTTATATCATATTATTTGGCATTTGACAGTGATGGTATGCATAGTGCGTCATCATTATGGGGGGTCAAGGGATGTTGGTGAGGGTTTTTGGTTCCCAATCCAAGTCTGAGTCTGATCCAATATTAGTTCATGTTACTGAAATGTTGATTAAATAGCCAGTGTATTTGACATAAAACAGCTGTAGATGAGTCCTTCTCACACACCTTATTTTTATAAGCTTCTTGATCCAAATACTTAGGTCATGGTAATAAAAAAATGAAGTTTCAAAGGTTAAATTATTGATAATATGAATGAAAGTTCACTTGGGACAATGTCACATCTGGCAGTGACAAGATGTGACCAACTGGAAAGAAAATGTCTCACTTTGCTGGATTTGTTGGAACTAAAGAAACATTTGTGGTTTTACAGTGGTGTTACAAAGTAGAGGTTCTTCCTTCACAAAGACAACAGCCAAGTTTAATTTAGGCTTGTCATCAAGTTACTGACAGAATTAAGATTAATTAGTGTCTGCTGATATGATGCTCTGGTGGCCATGTCATTTTAACCAGCGAAAGTGACGCTCAGCACTGGCTGTGTATCTTTCTGACCTCAGTGTCAGTTTTGAACTCAGAGACATTCATTGTTGCGCCCAATTAATATTTCACTTTTGCAAGATAATTTTCACTAGCTTTTCCACTGGCATGTTGCACTGAGTCTGGCTAATTTAAAGAAGAGGAGATGCAATATGTTCAGGCTGAGATGAACAAAACACAGCAGAGAACAGTAATGGTAGGATTTGATTTACATCTGCCTTATTTTTTGCCAATACCAATCCATTAAAATATGACTGAATCCTTAGGGTCAGATCCGGACATCTATAGGAGGGACATACAGAAAAAGTAAATGTCCCAAATGAAACGTGATCTTGAAAGTCACTGAACTGGTGAAATTACGTGCACTATTACTGACATGCTGAGGTAAGCATATCGTGTCATATCTGGTTGTTAGTGTTTCAGTGTAGTGTCTCTGCTGTTTGTCTCAGTTTAGATAATTTTCCTTTACCGACACTATATCCATGTCTTAATCACTAACTTGCACATTTAGTGTTATCAGTAGTTGTTAAATCACTCAGACCTTTTCGGTACTACCACACCACTGTTTCACGCTATTCTACACTAGCTACTTTAGCTTAACAACTAGCCATGGCCTCATCCCACTTTCGATGAATGCGGTTTATTAGGGAGCCAAAGCCCTGACAATCCAGAGTTCAGGCCAGGAGTTGCAGTCTTACATGCTTCTCTGTGCCTCCTAGAACTAGAACAGTCACCCCCCGTTATCCCATAGAGACTGTGATTGCCCCCCGAACACTTAAATTAACTAAATCAAAGGCTAGCAGAAGAGGAGTTAGCTACAATAATCTCATAAAAATCAACACAGCCAATTCAAATTTACAGCAAAATAAAATAATGGGATTACTTAATACCAGATCTCTCTCTCTAAAGCTGTACTAGTAAATGATTTGATTTCAGATTTCCATCTTGATTTATTCTGTCTGACTAAAACCTGGTTGTGTCAGAATGAGTATGTTAGCCTGAATGAATCCACCCCCACCCACCTCCCAGTCATTAATACTCATATCTCCTGAGACACCAGCCAAGGAGGAGGAGTTGCAGCCACTTTTGATTCCAGTCTATTAATTAACACTAAAATTAACAATAAACCTAAACTCAATTATAATTCATTTGAAACGTCGACAATGACAGCATTAGCTTGGCATTTACCTCATTATTGGACTTTATTGGCTTCTCTCTGTATGTAAATGAACCTATTCATTGTTTTAATCACACCCTTGACCTTATTTTGGTCTATGGTATTGATATTGGACATCTAATAGTTTTCTGACAGAATACCCTTTTATCAGACCACTATTTAATTACTGTTAATTACTATTTGAATTCCTGTTACTGGATTACGTATCAACAGGCAAAAATATCCTTACTTGAAATCTTTCTGATAGTGTGGTTTCTAAATTCATGGAAGTGATTCCCTCTGCCCTAAATTCATTGCCAGATTTCAATTTTTCAGTGTTGCAGGCTCACTACTCTAGACTCTATTGCCCCCCTAAAGAAGAAAGCAATAAAGCAAAAGAGGCTAGCTCCATGGTTCAACTGTTGAACCCGTACACTAAAACAAACAACATGTAGACTTGAAAGAATTTGGCGTACCACCAAACTGGAACAATCCCACTTAGCCTGGCAAGACATTACCTTAAAAGGTATAAGAAGGCCCTCTTGTAATGCCAGAGCTGCCTATTACTTGTCATTAATAGAGGAAAATAAGAACCCTAGGTTTCTTTTCAGCACAGAAGGCAGGCTGACACAGAGTCACGGCTCTACTGATCCCTGTATTCCTCTAACTCTCAGTAGTGATGAGTTCATGACCTTCTTTAATAACACCATTTTAACTATTAGAGACAAAATTCAGCACATCCTGCCTGCAATCAGCTCTGAGCCAAAACACAGGATCCCTAGAAACAATGTAACACCTAATCTCGACTGTTTCATTTCCATTGACCTCCACCTACTCACCTCAACTATTTCTTTATCTAAACATTCAAACTGTCTTTTAGACCCCATCCCAACTAGGCTGCTTAAGGAAACCTTACCCTTAATTAGCAACTCTGTACTGGATATGATTAACCTGTCCTTACAAACAGGCTACGTGCCACAATCTTATAAAGTAGCTGTAATCAAACCTCTTTAAAAAAGCCTACTTTCGATCCAGATGTATTGGCCAACTATAGACTGATATCTAATCTCCCTCTGCATCATAGGAGATTGCACTTCCTAATTGCATCAGACAAAGGACTTGTCTTTATACTTGTCTTGTTAGATCTCAGTGCTGCTTCTGATACGACTGACCATCACATCCTTTTACAGAGACTGGAGCATTTTATTACCATTTAAGGAACCACACTAAACTGTTTTAAGTCCTATCTATCTGATAGGCTTCAGTTTGTACATGGTCACAACAATTCCTCCATGTACACAAAGTTAAGACACTGAGTTCCACAAGGGTCAGTGCTTGGACTCTATTCACCCTGTATATTCAATTCAATTCAATTCAATTCAGAACACTTTATTTGTCCCTGAAGGACAATTAAAAGGCACTGAGAGCACCACATAGGACACAGACAGAACATGAGACATCCAAACAAAACATAAACATAAAACATAATGAGCATCGACCAATCACAGCTCAAAGTGCTGTGTGCAGTTAAGTTCCATTGTTATGCTGATGATACACAACTATATCAGTTAGCCAAACTTGAGGCATGCCTTAGGGAAATTAAGACTTGGATGACCTGCAACTTTCTACTATTGAACTCAGACAAAACCAAAGTTATCATACATGGCCCCAAACACCTCAAAAATACATTTTCCAATGACGTAGTTACATTAGATGGCATTGCCCTGGCCTCCAGCTCCACTGTGAAGAACCTTGGCGTTATCTTTGATCAGGATATGTCCTTTAACTCCCACATAAAACAAACTTCTAGGACTGCCTTCTTTCACTTATATTATTATTGCCAAAATCAGACATTTTCTGTGTCAAAAGAATGCCAAAAAATGTGTCCACGTACTTGTTACTTCCAGGCTGGACTATTGTAATTCATTATTATCAGGCAGCCCCATTCTCTAAAGACTATGCAGTTGAGCACAAATTCTACAGCACAATTACTGACAGGAACTAGAAAAATAGACCATATTTCTCCTGTGTTAGCCTCTCTACATTGGCTTCCGATCAAATCCAGAATAGAATTCAAAATCCCCCTCACCTACAAAGCCCTTAATGGTCAGGCTCCAGCCTCCATCCTAAAGACCTTATAGTTCCCTACAATCCCACCAGAACATTTGCACTCCCCGAATGCTGGCGGTTACTGGTGGTTCCCAGAGTTTCCAGGAGAGGAATGGGAGGCAGAGCCTTTAGCTATCAAGCTCCTCTACTCTGGAAACTTCTCCCAGTTTAAAACTTTCCTATAGGCTGCTATAGGCCTAGACTGCCAGGGGATTTCCCATGATGCAATAAGCTTCTCTCTCAGTATGGATTCATATCCCATAAATACATGTTACTAACTCAATATCTGCCCTTTCCTGTAGTATTGTGCTCTTTCGTCTCTCTCTCCTCTTCTGTCTCTTTCTGCAGGTATTTCTGCCTCTGGAGCTGTAGAGTCTGATCTGTGATGACAAGTCTCCTGCTGCTCCTACAACTCCACTCAACACCTGCTGTTATACCTAGAAATTATTAGTGCTGCTTCTAGTATTACTACTGTAACTCTCATAACTATTAATACCACTATTGTATTACTGATACCAATGTATGTATTTATATGGAATCTCCATTATGCTATGTTCTCCTGTCCCTATTCTTTTTGTGGCGTAAAGAGCTCTCATCATACTACCTTCAGAAAAGATTATGTTTACTCTCAGAAAGCTGCAGTGAAAGATGGTCCTGCCTCCTTTTATTGCAGCAACGGGCCCTGCTGAAAATTGTACCAGTGACTTAAACACAGCTCCGCATAGTCTCCTAAATTTAGTTGCACCTCACACCACCAATTCTTGATGCTTAAAAAGTTCCCTGGCTCATCAAAGAAATACATGCTCTGAAGCAGGCCTTCAGGATATTGGAAGCAAATGGTGTACTGAAATATAAGCGCACATTCTCTAATGATAGAGCAGCATATTTCTCAAACTTAATCAATAACAATAAAGACAACCCTGGATTTCTTTTTTTGCTGTGTCTAAACTTATTCAAAAGCAGCTGTCTATCAGGTGCTCACTCCCTAAGATTCTTGATTTTCTAGCATCTTTCTGCTGTAAAATAGATGACATCAGACACAAAAATCTGCTCCTCGTCTTCAGCTTCTACTGCAGAACCAGTTAAGCATTATGTTAAGTCCCAGAGTTTCTGCTCTAATATATTTTGAAATTGAATCACTGTCTAAGCTGGTGTTGGCTTCTAAACCCACTACCTGCCTCCTCAACCTACGTTTTGAACCTTTTCAGTCCGTCTTTAGGGTCTGGGTGGTAAATAATCTTCTGCTCTCTATGGATTCAGATTCCACCTCCATGCTCCTCTTACTGGATCTCAGTGCAGCCTTCTATTCCATAGACCATTCATTGTATACTTATGGACTGATTGAAAAACAAATTTGGTGTCTCTCATCAAAATCCTACTTATCTGAAAGAGGGGTTGAGGCCTCCCACCCAAAGGCAACTCAGCAATTGTACTATAAATGTATTAAGTAATCCAACAACATCAAAGGCATTCCTTAATGTCATGGTTTTATAATAACAATAGTTTCACAAGGTGTCAAATAGAGGATGTCTCTTTGATGAATCAAAGTCATAGACTTTAAATGAGATACTTACCATCCAGAGAATGGATCCACTGGGCTGTTCCACCTGTTGAGAGCCACTCCACCGAGACTTCACTGTGGCCAAGCCAAAATCACCGATCTTAACAGTCCAGCCCTCATGGAGAAAAATATCTAACAGCAGAGCTCAGGAAAAAATTACAACAGACAGCTGGTATACATATTCTTGGTATTAGTTATCACAAACAAAACATTAGTTTTGATTTCATTATGTCTTAAAATTGGGAGACTATGTGAAAACACTTAAACTGTTAACCCATGATGGGTGCTAACACCCTTACTGCCTCTAACTGCCTTTACTGCAACATTTTACCCCGATAATCATTATTTCATTTCAACTCTAAAGCACCACAGAATACAGACACAAAATAATGCACACCTTACCAGTGCTTCCCCTACCGTTGTCTTGGGAGGGCGGGGGGTCCCTTTGGTGGCGTGGGCCGCCCTCCCAAGAAAGGCAAAGAAAAAAATTCTATATTTAAAAGATCATGTACACAAATCTCTCCCACAAATAGTTCTTAACTGGCAGTTAAAAGCTACCACTGGACAATAAAAGGATACTGTTTGATTTCAGATCTCGATGAATTATGTTCTTTGCATGAAGATAACTGAAAGAGAAGGGGAAAAAATCTAAATCATTGATATCATTTGCCTAAGGGAACAGACAGAGCACAGAATTTTAAAAAGTTCCAATTCCACTTACTGCGTCCAGCACAATGATAAAAACACACTGTGTAAATCAGCTTTGTCACTGGCTCTGTTACAGTATCAACAGTCTTTACTTTTACAAATCCTTCAAGTATGCCTCCTGAACTGTGTTTGACTCTATCAAATGTCAGTTTCTGCTTTTTAAGCAATAGGTGGAACAAATTAAACAAGATTTTAACAGATATTAGCAAGTTTGGAAAGTTTAAAGTTCATGAAGTGCATAAGTAATCAATCTCACAGAATAATTCCTATCTACCAAACGGGCAAAAAACACTACATCAATTGACAACTGATGTGTCAAGTACTTCAAAAAGGGTGTCAACAGTGAGTATGTGGTATTGTTGAGGTGGAATTTAGCAGCAGGTCTTACTCCATGCCCTGTGCTGTCTGTCTGGCCACATCTATGCGCCGCATAGTGTCAAACTTGGTTTCTGTGACATGCAGATGGCGGTACAGGCTGCTGCCTTCACACCACTGTGTGATGATGGCAAAATTGGGCTTAGTCATGTAGCCCATGAATAGCAGGATGTTGACGTGGCGGGTCTTTCTGCAGAGAATAGAAGTGGTAATTATGTTAGAAATTCCATTGTCTTATTCAGGTCAGTTTAAGATAAAGGTTACAGTGTACTTACTGAATCATTATAACTTAATGTGATAACATTATAAACTGGTGTTAGTCAAAGTGGTGCCCAAAGTTATTATAGTGTCCAACTAAATTGATTTAAAGCCCTTTTTACATAACAAAATAACAGATGAAAACCTACTGATGAAGAGTGTGAAGACTTTTAGTAATATTTTTAGTATGAAAATAAATAAAGAAAGAAAAAAGCTGCCATGCCGTTAACAATGATCAGCTTTTTCAAATAAGGAAGAAGAAGAAGAGAAGAAGAGGACTTAAAGACAGCACTACTAACCGTAACACCTGCATTTCATTTTTGAAGGCTTGTAACTGCTCAGGCGTCGGCTCGGTGACTTTAAGGATCTTGATTGCCACATCCCCATGCCACTTCCCTTTAAAGACTGTTCCAAAGGAGCCAGCACCTATTCTCTTCTGGATGGTAACTTCTCGAGAGTGAACCTCCCAATAGTAACTTGAGTCTCTGTAGCCCCCTCGGTGCTGAAACAACACATGGACTGAATGTTCTACAAACTCACACCATTATGCTTTTTTACACAACTAATTTATGAATGAATCCTTAAGGGTTTTCCCGCCACCTTGTGGCTTGTGAGCAAAGTTAAAGGCTACATACCACTTTCTTTTTGTCATCAGATGAGGAGGGCTTGCGTTCCTTGTGCTCTGAAGGGGACTTTGGTGGTCTCCTACCTGGAGAGCCGAGAGAAGAAGGTGGGCTGGTGGAAGGCTTTGGTGAGGGCTCAGGACCTAGATTTGAGAGAAGGAACAAGGACAGACAAGTCAAAAGTAAAAACCCGTAAGATTACAAATACTGAAATAGAAGATTGGCAGGGGGGGTCAAAAACGCACCCATCATGTTGTTGAATTTCAGTGCTTCCTGAAGGGAGGAGAAACAGCACAGTTAATTCACATTTGACCATACATAAGTCAGTAATTAGTGTTATTTTATATATATATATTTTATTATTTTCATGCCTCTTTCAGAAAGACTAAATGTTTAAAGCAAAATTTCCTGACAGGTCTCGTTGTTTAGCTAACAGCACAGAGGCTGGACCAGCATCTGGTTAATGTTCTCTGACCATATCCTATTGGTTAATTTGGCTTCAGTGTACACAAAGCACAATGTATTAAGACTGCCATGGCATTAACTGCGGAACAAAAATAATTATTTACCCATAATGCTTCCTGTATCTGAGCTGCATCAGAAGTACTTTTGGTGGATGGATTGGAAATATTTAACATACAACAAAGACACAGTTCCTTTAGTCTGCATAAATGTCCAGTGTCTGATTTCTGTAATGGCCAAACTAGCCCAACTAATGGAGAAATCTCTGAGTTTATAATGTGTTTAATTCTATTAGGTGAAAAAACAACCTAGCGGGTTAGGAGGTTAAATAGTGGTGTTATGTTGACTATTGTATCAAAAAGCTTATTAGCTTAACAATAGCAACCAATAAAAACATGTGCCAATACCGACCTCTATGATGCTGGCACCAACAGGGCCCACTGTGCTGACCATGTGAACATTGGGAGTGGAGGTGGAGCGATGCCTCTGTAGAGACTGGCCATCTCCACCAGGCATGGGGAACCGAAAGGCAGAGGTTGGGGACAAGAGGTCCATCCTGTGTGATGAATTGAAATAGTTGACAATTTGTATCTGAATATCAGTTCATAGACTAAAACTATGCTGTCCTTTTAATTTGAACATTGAATTGTGAATTGTTTATTGTGGCAGCTTACCCAGCAGGCTCTGGGGTTAAGGCTAGGTTGCTCTGTGATGGGGAATTTTCTGGCAATAGTATCTGTGGGTACTCATCTGTGCAAGGATTAGGATCACACCTGGAAAAAAAACATAAGGGAGAAGTGATGGAATGAGACTAAAGAAACATTAATTTGAAACATTAAGAAAGTAGTCGGGCGAAAATGTTTTAATGCACAGCCATCCGGCCGACAGCTGACACTTACGGAAAACACTATGGATTTATGGTACTGAAACGCTCATGTTATAGCAAACCACAGGAACAAATAACAAATACCTCTGGTGACTTAAATGATTTCAGGCGATATGCAGTTACAGCTCTGAAAAATAGTCTGATGGAAGCCAAGAAAGCAGCAATAACAACTGATGCATTGACAGCTCTCACGCTGGATATTTTTGGTCATTGTCACCTGCTGGGCATGTGTTAACAATGATGTCATGACTAATCAACTAATCCATTTAATTGACTAATTAATTGACTTCAGAAAATAATTAAAATGTGTGTGTGTGTGTGTGTGTGTGTGTGTGTGTGTGTGGGTGGTGTGTGTATAGTGTATATATTGACTCTTGACCTAAGAAACAGTACATAACTCAAGACAACAGTGAAATGTAGTTTAAAGCTTCAGAAAAAGTTACTAAGTGGACTTTTAAGTAATGGTTTTTGTCAAACACTATTTCACACTATTTTAATTTCATCTGTTATAATAAGTGCTGTTTTGTTTTAGTTCAATCAAATATATTTGAGGAAATATTAGCAAATCTGCTAAAGAAGCAGTGGCAAATTGAAAATAACTTTCTTCTTCTTGTTGACATCATACGGCTAGAAAGGCACTTGGTACCCTTGTACAACTACATCTACTAATAAACTGAACAGAATTATTTTATAAGGAACACATCATCTCCAACTCACCGTTTGCTCACAGTATCCATATCCACGCACACAGTAGGGACCTTGCTACTACAGTGCTGGTGAAATTTGTAGCCGCATGTTTGACATCTGAAGCCATTAAAAAGAAACTTGTGGCAAAAATCACAGTAAGCTAGCTTGAAGAAGGTTTTCCGTACCTGCACAGACAAAGAGGCCACAGTATTCACTTTTACAGCAGCAATTTAAAAAAAAAAACAAAAAAAACAATCAAGGACCAAAATATAAAGTGTATTTTTTTCAACTTTCTGATTCTTTCTATAAATATAAGGTATTTTAGAAAAGTCATAAAAATAAAAACAGGTTATGTATGTTTGCCAACTACTTACAAAGTTGTGCATGGTGAGAGGAATATCATCCAGGACCTCAACTAAAAGCTCTTCTCCAACCAGAGGAGTGATGTTGGTGTCCCAGTCTGTCAGTCTCTTACGACTGGAGAGGAAAAGTCAAAGAAAGAAAAAACTTAAATGACAACAGTTTATACAAATGGTCAGTGTTTTGCAACCACATTTCTAGACCTGAGGTGGTAAGGATGAATGTTATTCACTTCAGCTGTCAGTGGTTTTAATGTTATGGCTGATCAGTGTGTGTGTGTGTGTGTGTGTGTGTGTGTATATACACGCATCATTTCACATTATTACACATAACTTAATCTATGGACATCTATGGTTTGATTTCTTTGCATGTGTGAATTGCATGGGTTGTTACCAACATCATGTCAATAGGACCTTTAGAAATATATTTACTGAGAATAATGGTGACATGTTCAATACTTATTTTACTCGTTGTATATCTAATTTAGGGTTCTCAAACAGAAAATTACTTATTACAAATATTCAAAAGCTATATTCAAGCTGCTCTATTTCAATAAACATCTAAGACACCACAGAAAGTAATGAAAGAATTAAAAAGCCTGAAAGAAATTGATCCAACCTCACTGGGCACATATGCCAAAAAGCATTGGCCATGCCTCTGTGGGTTTCCTCATGCTTTTGTGTTGTTGAGCCCACAGAGTATACTGTATGCACTTGAGTCCCTCTCTATTCAAGCTGCCCAAAAGCTAAATGTCTAAGCTGACTCCTCTTGGCTCCCTGCACATATGAATGTGGTAAAATAATATAATCATACAGCTCCTCTAGACCTTCCAAATGTTATTGGACCAACTGGATCACACTCTGATGATAAAAAAAAGAGTCATTTTGCACTTTTTGTGATGCTTGGAAAGATTTATTCACCATTTTGCAGCCAATCCTTTGATTGAAATAGAGCAACTTGAATGCAGCTTCTGAATATTAGGTATACGGCTGGAATCAATTTGGTCTGGTCTTTGGTCAATTTGGTCTGGTCAATCAATTTTTATTTAACTGCTCAATCTGCATTTGTGCCTTTTCTTAGTAAACGTGCATGTGCGCACAATGTAATGTGTATACAGTGGTTACTTGTGGTGGTTGTTCAGTTACGAGCATATGATGTTGAAAATGTCTTCTTTAAAGTTATCAAGTTATTACAATGTGCACAAAGGTAATTTTAAGTAAAAAAGGAACAAAGATGATATGTGGCTACATGAGACACCTTGACTCACAACAGTCTTGCAAACTCTGACGTGAGTATTTATTTTTTGGGGCGCCCGGTGCAGAGAGTATCAAGTTAGATAACGGAGCAGTGTGTGTTGATGCCTAATCTCACTATGCCAGTCAATTTCTAACATAAACTGAGGCTAACTCACCGCTCACCATGATGCTAATTTTTGCTATGTTAATACAGGTCTTTTACAGTTGTTCTACCTGGAGATTATGTAGCCTACACACCGACAGAGACCAGTGGCTGTACTGGACTGGAGAGCAGCTGAGAGATTTATTAGGTTTCGTTATTCAATAATCAATATAAATGAGTGAGTATATGGTGCTAAGTGTTTATCCAGCATGTCACTGTTCAGAAAATCAACACCTTAGTTTGTCCTTACAAAATTAAGTTTAGTGTCTGCTTGGAGCAGACCAGCTGACAGTGACAGTGACAGTGACAGTGCTGCCTGCCTGAGGGTCTCCATCAATGGGCCAAGCACAGATGTAATCAATTTTTGGAGGACACTAGAACAGTTTTTCACCAAACCAAGAAAAATCTAATGCAAACATGCAGGATGCAATGTTCTTTGTTCATTGTTTTGTTTGTTTGAAAGAATGATTGTTCACATGTTAAGTTTTATATGCTCTGAATGAATGAATGAATGAATTACTTTGTGTCATACTGTTTTTTCAAGATAAAATTTCATCCTGATATATGCCTTCATAAATTCTTATGTATGTTACCAACCTGTCATGTTCATATACAGCAAGTTTGAGAATTACATTACATTTGGTGGTCTCAAAGTGCACCAAATAGATACATCTGGCTTTAAAATGTACACACACCCCCACCCCCTGAGGGTCCCAGACCCTCCCACCACAGTCTCCTAAAATCCTGTGGGAAACACTGAATAAGCGTCATACTTGTTACAAGTCAGTAAAGATGAATTAACTGAATCATCCTGTGTGTTCCTACAAATACCTCAAAGCAAACATCGCTATTATGTGCCCACCTACAGGTATACAGGCCTAAATGAATGTGCACTTGATAGAATTTCATATCCAAGGACCAGTGTTTTTCAGTTGCTGAATGCAAAACAAATTTAAGTTCCCTGGATAAATTCTAAGAAGTGCTTCATGTGACATAACTTTATATGCTTGATGTATCCTAGTCACCAAAAATCCAATCCAATCAAAATTCAATTGATTCTGCACTTTGTGAATAACAATCAAATAGGAAGATTAGTGCCAATATCCAGTCATATTACCTACATAAATTTGACAACCAAAATGTAAATATTTGCTGGCAGTCAAGGTTTTGAAATTGTACAACTTGACATTGACTGAGAAACACAGAACACATAAACTCTGAGATATCATTTTCAAAGTAAAATATTTCAGTGTAATAAATTCAGTGGTATTTAACTTTCAACGTTATTCAGTTGGGATCAAATTTCAAAATTTGGTTTTCAGTTGCTGATAAGTCAGCAACATACTCTGCCTTCAGTCTTAATATTCCATCAATGCAATGTTCCCTCTAAGCTGCACGCCTGCGCAATCGTGCACTGCTCCCGCTTTCTCTCTCAAAACTATTTAGCGCATAAAATTAGAGTGTGCGACCGTATGCACGTCTGATGTTGCTCACAGTGGTCCAAGAAATTCTCAGGGAGTTTGTGTGTATGCTCAGACACGTGAAAAATTAGGGGGAACATTGCAGCAATGTATAAACAAAAAACCCTGGGACTTCTGACAATTTGTTGCTGTTGCCTCTTGATCTTTCATGCAGGTGGTGAGAAATACAACCCATTATCCCTATATGGTGTGGGTGGACATCCAGCAGACAATAACACAACCTTACCCTTCTAGAAGGCGGAATACAGCACAGCAGTCTTGGCTTAGGCCTCTCACTTTGAGCGCTTTATCTAGACTCTCGTGCACAGTCTGTCCTTGGCGAACATTCACCTGTGAACAAGAAGCCATATCTGAACAAGTGTGACTTTGGAAAGCCATTCATACAAATAACAAAGAGGTATACTAAAAGTACTCATGGGGAAAATTGACAGTCACACATTGAACTAGTGTTTACACCAAAAATTATCCATGCTGTTAAAGAGATCTTCCACCAGACTAGAACGTCAGTCCAGTATGCAGATCCCTTTTCCCTCCAAATTATGTTACATTCTTGTTCTGACAACAACAAATCTCTTATGGATGACGCTGTGGGATGTCAGTCAACCACAGTTTCTGGTTCCATGGTGATATTACTGTACAAGATGTTTCACAACCATATAGTATAATCCATGTTGTGCTGAGATTAATACAAACCCTCTGAAAACCACTGAATCTCTTTAACTCTCTGTTGGTTTATTTCCCCAGGGACACGAGTGTCCAGGCTGTGTGCCTATCTCTCTCTTTCCCCTACTTTCTCCTCCCTGTCCTTTCTTTTCACTCATGCTCTCTTTGCTGGACCATCAGCTGCCCTGGGACCCCCCCCGCCCCCCCCCCGGTTGTCAGTATCTCATCCATAAGGTCTGGATCTTTATCCTCCAGTTCATTTCTAACATGGTAATACAAAACAGACCTTGTACATATGTGTTGCATGTCTGTTCATTTATAAAAATCCCAGCAGGAAAATTTTTCATTAGGCAGGATTTAATTCAGCCAAAGAATTTAATTAAAATCATCATTTAAGAAACTCATGCATTACTTGCATTTCTGTCCATGCTGCACGAGAATACATGAGCTGATGCACATTTCTACATATCCATTTAACAACATTTTTCTTGTTGCCTGCAAGATTACAGAAAATGTTGAAAAAAAAAATCAAACCATATTTCACTTAAAAGCATTGAGAGTTGAAGTGTATGCTGGCCTCATTGAGCTTTACAGTTGCCCTGCACTGTAAAAGCTTAGACATGTGGCTTTGTGTTTTACAGGGAGATATGGATAACATGAAGAACACACTGTCTTCCAACAAACACCTTTAACTACTATGCTTAATCATCATTATTCCCTAACATTACAATTTAGCACAATGCCACCATGACAAGACAATTTAACAGCCATTTTTCAATATAATAAAAAATTAAATCTATGTCTGACAGGAATTAAAAGTCAATTAAGTGAAAGCTGGAGGCAGGCATCATCAGTGAAACCTGACACCAAGTCTACTCATTGACGTGTGGTGAAGGACATAGAATTTTTACACTTACAACCAACAGTGCTGGCATGATTCTTCCACAGAGACAGCGACTGCCAACTATCACTCACTAATACAGTTATAGCATACACATATTTTTATTTGTTGAAAGTAGTGTATGCCACTACATCATTGACAAAGAGAAGTATGAAGCCAATCATCTCACCACTGTCCTCTGTTTGTTGGGGAGGTAGACGCGGATGGTGCCCCCACCTCGGGGTACATCCTCCGGACTAGTCTCCCCTGAGGAGGAGTAGGAGGAAGAGGTGGAGGACATGATGAGAGGGAAGTGGAGCTGAGGAATGTGGTACTTGCACTGCAACACTGCCACCCAAGGACAGCTTCATACACAGTGAGGTCAAGGTGAGTTGGCTCTTTACTTAGAACCTGTAACAACATGGACATATTTCAGTGTGAACATAGTATACATTAATATAATGGAGCTGCTTGCTGAGGGAAAAAGGGGATTTTTTCTTTCTGTTTATGATGTCATAATGATACCATCCTAAGAAATCAACTGTGAGAATAAAACATAATGTAAAAGCCTGTTCAAAATACCACTGAAACTGTAAAAAAGACATTACATGTGGGAAAATCATAGATTTAGATGGAAATACAGCTAAAAAACACAAGCAAACAAGCAAAACCATCCACATTTATGCATATATCAGAATAGTTAATTAATTGGGGCAAACACTTGTCTTTATAAAGTACATAATGTACAGATGCCTGAGTATACATATAGAGAAAAGGAATATGATACAAATATATGATGAAAATGGTAAATCAATCAAATTTTGGCAGATTTAGTTGTTCGTGGCTGAATTGTAAAGGAAAAATACATCAAATTAGCATGGGATGAAAAGGAGGTGAGGGTGAGGAGGTAATGCATCTCTAGTTTCCAGTTCGATGGAGAGAAGGTGATGTCAAATATTACCAGTCCGTAACTCACATAACAAGAATCAATAGTCTGCTGGGGAGCATCTAGAGCGAACACTTTATAACGTCATTGAAATTACTAGGTTTGCTTGGTGTATACATTTTCAAAGTAACACTAGATAAAGCCTTAAGAGTCGAGGGGGTCCCTAGTGATTTTCATATAGGTAACAACCTCTGTCGCTGAAGAGGAAGCAATTAACGTGATTACTCAAGATTTGAATTATGTTTGGCGATAAAAGAGAGAATGACACGTAACGTTAAGTATTAACGTTGAATCTATGCTATTTAGCAGCACAAGCGACAACGGTTTTTAAAGCCCGGATACTTCACAAAACAAATATTAACTTTCGCTGGTGTAACCATCCACGTTAAACGGCCGAGCGTTGAATTAATGTTGAAATTAAGCACTCACAGTCAAAGCTGCAAAGCAGCAAACTTGCTAACTTCTCGCATGATGCTAATATTAGCTTAGGTTAGCCAGTTAGCTTAACATAGGATTTGTCTGTTTATGCATTCTGACATTTCGAGTTTTGGGAGGCCACGTTTCTCTCGAGGCGCCAGTTGAATGACTTAAGCTAACTAGCCAAACATTTTAAAGGTAGTAGTAAGCAGTTAAAAAGTGACATAGTGACGATAGAACGCTAATAGTGCAAGGTTATCAAGGCTTTCGTAAATTCCTCTCGGTTCGACTTGAAACTGCTAGCTAGCTAAGTACTGACGGGAGTGGAAGAGATTATCTAGCTAACTCACTGGCTAGCTTACTTTAACAGTTACTGTGTTGAGCTTCAATGCTAAAATTACTCCTAGCCTGCTAACGTTAGCCAACCTGTGGTGGGGGGATTACCACCGCGTCAGTTTGTTGCCTACTTCCAGCGTCTTCCCAAATTACACGGCCGTGACTTATTTAATAGTCATTCGTACAGCTGCACGGTACCGTTGTCACTATATTTTTATCAGGATATTGGCAAAACCTCTTTCCGTCAGTGTTTTATTATAGTTTGGATATAAGATACACTCTTACCTGTAGCAGCCATCTTGAATTCTCTCAATCTGAAGTCGGATCTGTCAAGAACTTCGGGGAAAGCGGAAAACCTCCGAAATGCTCCGTCTTCATTGGTTAATTCTCGTAGCTGTGCTCTTTCATTTGACAACACCAGCTGTACTTGTAAAAAGGTAGGAGTTCTGGGTATAGTTCTGTACTGTAAATGAACTACACATTGTGTATCAAAGCTAAACCAGTAAATAAGTGAATAAACGAATACATTTGAAGCAGACTTGCTTGTTAGAAAATACACTTGCGAGAATATATTTGCATACATCGATGAGTATAGACTTTAAAAAAAAATGTTTTTACCCCCACTATGGATAATACAAAATATCACTAAGCCAATATAGGTCATTAGACGCAACTTTTATTACAAAACATTACAGTTACAATACAGTAATGCAGTATGTATTAGACCTTTGTTTACTGTTGGATTTGTCAAAAAAGTTAAATTAAAAATACTGTCACTTATGTTGAACAATGATGCAGTTTGAACACCGATTTGCAAAAAAACGTGACCATAATTGTTGACTATAGGAAACAAGTGACTGTAACTTGTAGTAATATTTGGTAGATTAACAAAATATCAATTGTTATTTAATAAACTCCAAATTATAAGATTTCCACAAACCACAGTTGTTGACAACAGTTTGGTTATGTTTTCGTTATGTTCCTTTATTAGCTCCTATTGCACACTGAGGAACCTCCTTTTCTTCGCTGTGTGTGTATACGCATGGTGACGCCACTCAACATCTGCGGTGCTCTCATTCTCTAGGGTGCCGAGTTTGATCATGTACACTAAACAAGAAAATAGCTGTTAACATTTTACACATCCCAGAAGAAGTGGAACAGAAGGATTAACACTTAAATTGGAAAATGCCCCAAAGTTATTTCCTCAGAACAGAAACAGCCATTCCATGACATTTCCTTTTCTTCTTTATTCCTAAATTATTACATAATTTGTAATGCTTATTCAGAAAAGTAGTTTATCAGCAGTGTGACCACATTAGGCTTACAGTGCTTTCACAAAACTTAGCTTCAGCTGTGATAACCTCGTCCAATGTTTTTTCCACTGGTCCTTAATTAAAGGAAGAGTTTGAAACCTTGGGTATTAACACAACCAATATATATCTTAATCCTGTTAAGCAGTGATGGGCCTAGTCTCAGGCCTGTCTTAAATTTACGGCCATTTTCAGACCTACATTAGCACACTGAGGGAAAAAACAAAAAAATCATTATTTTTTTTTATGAGGGTATCTTACTATTAAAAAAACTTGTCAGGGTTCTTTGTTGGACAAACTATGTAATGACACCACTCTTTCTGAACTAGTTCAAACATTTTGGCATGTCTGTATTGGAATTTCTTCTTATTTGTCAGACTACAATATTCACGGATATTGATGGCTAAACTTTTCTTGCATCGCAATACCATATCATCCGGCACTGCCCTGAACTGGCCAATCAAATTTGTGCAAACACACACTGCAGGTTTCTTTGTAATGTGAATCCCCAAATTCCTGCTAAAGTCAAAATGAGAGATACGGTAAATTTTCTCAAGATCACTTTCATTTGACTTGTAACATCCCATCTCATGGTACTGTTAACTGCTGAGCAATAGTTCTGGTTGTAGTGTTAAGTTATCCCTGTACTGTATGAATCCATAAGTAGAAAATCTCTTTATCTATTCATACTTACATTTCATTTCAAACCTGGGTCCTACTTCTGTTAGCTCAATGTTCTTGTGGTCTGATTTCTTGTACGTGTGATGTCTGTAATGAAATGAATTGTTACTGTTATTACTGTTCAGGTAATACGAGGCTCATATGGTATTTACCTTGAGGGAGTACCTTCTCACTTACCTGAAAGAGATGAAGTCCTCTTGATTGGAAAATGTGATTACACGCCTACTGTCCTCCTTTGGCACTGGAAAAAGATACTTGAGGATATTTGATACCTGTGCAAGCAGAATTAATTAGCTGTACATACAAACAAGTGGTGAAAGAAAATATCAATGGCATGTGTACAGAGCATGGTCCATCACTAACTTACCCTCCTACCAAGCTGTGAGGTGAAGTTGTGAAAAATGAGGTGGGGATAGGCCTCAGACATGGTGCCTATGCCTGGAACATCATGTCTCATTACCACATTGTAAAGTGTGAAATAAGCTGTGGGTCCAAAAGGCAAGTGGCACACCACCAGGCCATCTGTAATACACAGGCACAAAAAACGGTCAGGTACTGCTAGTGTAGCTATTCTGTGCTGACTATAGTTTACTTTCACATTAATACTCTAGTCATAGGGTGCACTTTGCTTACATTTGTACCTCATTTTCCAATTGTCCCCTTACTATTTAAAAAAAAAAAACTTTTAGCCATGAGGTGGCATGGAAATAGAGATTAGGATAAGCAAACAATGGAATGACAGCTATGAATCAGCTGACTGACTGATTGCCTTTTGTGTTTCTAGCGAGTGATTTGCTAATTCTCATTGAAGCAAGTCCACAAAGAGTCCACCAGCCATGTTAGTAGCCATATGAGGTTTCACATAACCACAGGGAAGCTTCAAGCTAAATAACACAATGTAAACATTCTAATGTTCAGCAGGTGCGTTAACCCTATTTACCACGGTCACCATCTTAAATCTGTGTGTTAGCAAGCAAAGACTTAGTGTTCATTTTGACAGCCATTTTTAAATTTAGTCTTGGTCCAGTGATCAAAAGTATGTCTGAGATTCAGTTGTGTTATGCCTGGAATAAATTGAGAACAAACAGACAAACAAACAAGGTAAAACCTAGCGTCGACATTACCCACAATGCATTTTGACTGCTGACACTTTTTTTGGATGGAGATTTGGTGTATTATGCTAGTAATGGCTAATGTAGCCTCAGGCCATTTGTTTCAAACAGAGATGAGAAGTGGAATACAGAGTTCTGGTAAGACCACTTTTTTCTAACTCTTCAAACTTAAAAGTCTTCAGACCCAGCAAAACTGACTCAAGTGACATCACTTGAGGACATATCAGACTTCACACAGCTCCCTCTGGTGACACAAAAGGCTTTATACATCTTTTTCACATATGCAGTTCCCCCCTGCATCCGGAAACACCCATTGCTGCAAAATTGGTTGAGTTTCACTTTGAGTGAATGTGGCATGTAATGAACATTACTGGCTGCTGGTATGGGTATAAACATTCATGGTGTTACAATAGACTGTTTTTGCGGTTGGTATAAAAGAAATCTATGTATTTCTTGTACTGTACCAACAGGAAATCATGCAATATGTGCACTGACAGACTCCACGACTAATTTTCATGTGTTAAATTTTATGTGTTGAATAGTGATGACATACAAACACATCTTGACTTTCTGGTTTGGTCAAAGTCACAGAGACTGATCAAATTTCACAAATATCTAATGTAAGTAAACAAACGTACCTGGCTGTCCTCTTGTTTCATGCACAATGACGAGGTCTGTTACGTTGTTGACTTTACAGGCTTGCACTAATGCAGCAATCTCATGGTTTCCTCTGTTCATGCGCTGGGCTCCAGGGAACATCAACTTTACCTCCTGTAATAAGTTCCATAGTGTACGTCAGTTAATTCTACACCCCCTTTCCAATATTTCCCGTTACTGTCCAGAGACTGATTGTTAAATTACAAATAAAAAATTCTAAAGGAAGTTGTTTGGGGCCTTGTCCTGCTCTCTTCTGTGACATGTACTGTAGCTCAGGTGACTCTAAAGGCTTCAGTAAAAGTTAGAAGGATTGGATTATAAAACTTAGATGTCTGTTGAACTTCAGGATTAAATAAGCAGCATTACTATTAATGGCTAGCAGTGAAAGGCCTGTAATGTTAATGTAGGATTATCTGTCTGTGCTGTGATGGAGTGACACCCCATCACAGCACAGCCCTACCTTTTTTAGGCTTTGGTCCATCTAAGGCCTGAACAATGGGCAAAAATATATGAATGGATTGTGCTCATTATGACTGTTAGTGATTGAATTAACCACTGTCATCATTTTAAATGTACTATCACCTTACTTTACAAGCAAATCATTTCAGAGGAAGTTTTCTTTCTCAGTTGATTTTTAACCCAAGTAATCATTCATTTATAATTCATTTAATATTAGAAAATTAAATCCCCAAATCTGTTGAATTGTTTGCTTGCCTAAATGCAGGAGGCAAAATGGAATCTAATGAACATGCCATTGCCTATAGACAAATTCAGTTTTGCATGTCGAGCTGTGTCATGTGTTGCTAAAAGTGAGTGACTAAAAAGCTCTTTAGATTATGCTATATTTGGAAGTGAAGCTATTGAACATCAAATCCATTTACTATATAATCTCTATCAAATTACATAGTTGTTTTTAGGAAAATCCTGACAAAAACATCCAGGAATTAGTCTGAAATTACAATATCAGGTCAAAAAATACAGTGTTATCATAAATACTTAACATTCTTTGCAACTGTTTGTAGCTATGCATTTCATCATGGGGATCAGAGTGAAAAGTTATCTGCAGCATAAGTTCTGTCCCACTCAGAGACACAATGAGCTGAGTGACACATGAACCATCAAATTGCCTGTTTACATCTGGCCTGTTCTCCCTATGTCCATGCATCACACTTGCAAAAGTTATTGGCCAGCCTTACAACCTCCAGGTCAGTCTGCTGTCCTAACTAGGGATAGACTGCTTATCGGCCGGGAGGAATATCGGCACCGATATTCGGCATTTTGACGCATATTGGCATCGGCCATTTTTTTTAATCCAATGGCCGATAAGAGATCAATTTAAAACTGGGTTATTTTGGCTCTGATGCAGCTGCACCTCTCTGTCTGCAGTCACTACGCTCCAGCATTGTCCCACCCACAGCACCATCTGATTGGTTACACACAGAGCCACGGGTAACAAATCAGCAGTGAAAGCTGTGCATGCACAGTGCTCACACACACACACTGAACAATTCTGCTTTTTGCACCACAATCTGGTGCTGCTCAATTGGGACTAGTAATTGATTTGAGACTCACATTTCTGTGCAAATTATATTTAACTTTGTTTTATTGACTTTATAAAACTTCAGGAAGCTATTTTTTTATTCAGTTAACATTTCAGTTAACTTTATAAGAGATGCTGCTTTCCCTGGGAGCTCCCTGCACTTTTTGTTTTTGTTTGAACTTAAAACAAAGATAAGTGAAAGATAAAATAACATTTCAGTTATATTGAAATTTTGGAAAACTTTATTTACTGTAGAAAACTTTAGGGAGATATTTATTTAAGTTTTCATTTAACTTTATAAGACATGCTGCTGAGCCTGGGAGCTCCCTGCACTTTTTGTTAGAATTTTAAAACAAAGATGTCTATTGTCTAAGATAAAAAAAAAAAAAACCTTTAACATGTTGCAAATCTGAAAAGCTGCTTAATCAACATATGCTTAAAGGCATTTAAACAAAGTGTTGGAGTTTGTATTATTCAAAATTTTGATGCCAATATTTTCACTTTTACTGCAAATGAATATCAGCTCCAAATATCGGTTATCGGCCTCCTTCACTACTAATAATCAGTATCGGTATCAGCCCTGAAAAAACCATATCGGTCTATCACTAGTCTTAACCAAGCAATTCACAACAATGAAACTGGCCTGACCTTGGAAAACATTTTGAGTCTGGAGCTAGGGTCTCTGGATGTAGTGACCATGACTTTAGGATCGTCCACTCCTGCCCATTTATACTCATCATCCATGTGAGAGCTAACACCTGGACAGACAAAAATAATAAATGAGCTGATGATTAGACAAAAAGGAGCAAAAATGAGCTATTAGAGAGAACATTGTTGATAACAGCAAGGAATAATAACACCAGCCTTCTGCCCCTTCATCATCATACTCCACGAGTTCCTGTAGCTGCAGAGCCTCTTTGCGTACCTCAGCTGGAAGAACACAATTTTCTGCAGAGAAAAAAAAACAGTTTAGGTCATTCAAAGACTGATCACTTATGGTGCAGATAACCTGTAATGCAAAATGTAATCTAATGAACATGCCACCCTACCATCAAGTGCTCCCTTCAACTTCTGTTTTTTCTCCTCTATTGTTCGTAGCCTGTCCTCTTGTGCCTTCCTGTACAGGTACTCCCTCCTCAGTCTCACCTCTCGACGAAGCTGTTAACATTGACACAATTACACCAGATCAAATCATAAGCAAATAGATGCAGACTGGTAACAGTCTGATGGTATTTTGAAGGGAAACGTGAGCTTAGGTCTGAGGATGCTAAGAACATCAAAAAGTCAACATCACACATTTCTGTTTTTGAGGAAAATAATTGTATGGCAGTGTCAGGACGCTGAAATCAGTCTTAAATGATTTTCAAGACATCGGGTAAAATTTATACACAACCTGAAAAGTATTGTGTATTTATGCTACATCTTGATATGGCACATTGAGTAATAACCGTTCTGGCTGTGCACCAATCACAAAACAGGTTTTTATTATTACGAGAGAAATATGGCTAAGTTCGCTGTAGCATAATGTACCATCGATTTGTCCAGCTGCAATGGCCATTAACAAGTTGTGGGCCACGGTGTGATTCTTACATCAATAAGATATCAGGCCAGCATGAGTAAACGTTACACGTACCAGTGGCATTACACTAGTTGCTAACGAAGCTTCGCTTTTCGCCACTAAAAAATTCATACAAAGCTATTAAGCTAAAGACGTAACACTGAATAACTTTTTAAACAACTTCAGCTTACCATGATTTCTTCCTCGGACTGTAGCTCTCTAGCAAGCACTACTCACATGGAAGGAGGAAGACATGCATACAAGCGCTTCTTTCATTTGCTAACAGAACACCAATAAGAGCGCTCGATACTGACTGGAAAGCCTTTCAAATTAAAAGCCCCAAGTTCAAAGATTTTGACCTCTTAATATACACTCTATGATTTTGACAGTCTAGATCTGCTCCGCTGCGTAAGAAAAGTGCCTTGACGTAACTTCTGTTGTGATTCGGCGCTATATACACTACTCACAATAAGTTAGGGATATTGTGAGAGACTCAGTGGATGTCATACATACGGTGTTTGTTTCACTTCAGGGATTTTTGGGATAGGGAGGCAATTGTATTGGGGTGATAGACACACCTCATTTTGTGTTTTCCTCGTAATGGTGTCACTGTGTACAGTGTGTACAGGAGTGGAGCCCCACGAGTGACAGACTGCAACGATGACCTGTACCTAAGGACCTATGCACTCAGACATCGTTAAGCAACTGCCACACAGCTGCAGATGTGAGGGGTACTAGGGTTTCCAGACAAACCATTCGCAACCGACTCCACCGCTTTGGCTTGAATGCCAGACGACTGTTGCAGGTGACTCCACTGACACCAAGACACCGCCGTGAACGTTTGCAGTGGGCACAAGACCATGTGACCTGGACAATGCAGCAGTGGTCTACCGTCCTGTTCACTGATGAGTGTCGGGTCACCTTGCACAGAAATGATGGTAGGCATCACCAGTCAGCCCAAAAAAGATATGGTTATTGTAGATGGCTCAGTCACTGCACGTTCTTACCTCAGAGACATCATAGAACCCATCATCATCCCCCAATTCCGCCAGCACACCCCCAACTTTCTGTTCGTGGATGATGATGCTCCACCACATTGTGCCAGAATTGTCACAGCTCGACTTCAGGAAGTCGGAGTGCATCATATGGTATGGCCAGCAATGTCCCCTGACCTGAACCCCATAGAGCACGTCTGGGACCAGCTGAAGCAGAGACTTGATGATCGTACCCCACCCCCACGTGACCTGGCAGAACTGCGTGTAGCACTTGTTGAAGAGTGGAAAGCATTGCCTCAGAACATCATGAGGCTAGTGAGGAGCATGAGACGTCGCTGTCAAGATGTCATTGCGGCAAATGGTGGAAACACCCGCTACTGACATTGTCAATTTTTGTTGGGGCTATCCTTGTTATTGTCTAAATTTTTGGGGTAATACATATTAAACTAATGAAAATGGTGTTTCTTCTCATTCATTATTAGTAATATCAAAGGGAACTTTTACTTATTTCATTAAAATTCAGACCAAATAGGAAAAGTACTCATGTAAATAACAATATCCCTAACTTATTGTGAGTAGTGTAAGTAAAACTAAGTAAAGCTTCAAACTGGCAAGAAAAATCCACATTTCCAACTGGTTATTATTAAGATGAGTTCTCTATGAGGGCAGAAGTTATCAAAGCAGTTCTTAACTTGCTAAGACAATGTGTTGCAATCACCCCCACAGTAAGAAGACAGATAACAGCAACAGATGTGGGTAGATATTTCCTGAAGCTCATTAACCTAAAAAGCAGCTGCTCTTCCTGTTCCTCTTCCACATCAAACTTGATCATAACCTGTTTCAGCGCTTAGATTACGCTGTATTATGCATCTTCTAATTTCGCTGTTGCTTTCAGCCCTGGGTAAGTGTACACCTTCACCATGATAAAGAACTTAAGAAATTCAGATATACTCATATGAGGTTTTAAAAACCTGATTAGTATAATATTATAGTGATTAACTTAGCCAAGTACCACTAGCTGAAGCTGATTTTAAGGTGTTTACTACTGTCTAAAATCCATAGAAATACATACTGATGCAATGTGGAGAGGTTAAATTTAATGGTACACTAAACATCAGCTACCATCATGTATTTTATGTTAATCCTTTTTATGTTATTTATTTATTTATTTATTTTTGTAGTAAGTCATTTGTTATTACATTTCCTGATGGACTTGAAATAAATTCATGGTGTGATAAGCCTTTTCAAACAGTAATATAAATGAGTATATGGAATGAAGAAATCAAAACGCAGTTGTGAAGATGATAAAAGTTCTTAGAATTAATAGGTTACCTTTGCATTATACTGGTAGGAAGTTCAATTTACCAACTGTTTTATTTACCACTACCTGGCTGTGTGCAGGTGCCTGTGAGGCAGTGTATTGGCAGAAGCTGAGATGTCCATATGACCTAAAGCACGAGAGCCTGCAAAGGGTTTGGTGTAAGCAGAGCTCCACCGATTGCTGCACTGGCCTCACCTTCAGCCAGAATGCCCATTTAGTGGATGGAGGCAAACTGAAGGTGACCCAAGGCTCTGACTTTTTCACTGTGGCAGTGTTGGAGCTGCGCCATGGAGAGGGAGTGTACTGGTGTGGTGTGCTGAGCATAAATGACACCCTCATCAAGCTAGCTGGTGACTACTTTCACAGCTGTGAGTAAAAGAAAATATTTAGAAGTTTATGAAAAAGTGACAAAATCGGTCAGCTACAAAACCACAAAACTGGTTTTAATGTTGCGGTCTAATGGTGTATATATTATATATTTGTACACTGCCTGGCCAAAAAAAGTCAAGCACTTTTAATATTTCTTTAGACTGCCTTTACCTTTGATTACCACACACTTTTGCCATGGCATCATTTCAATAAGATAATGCAGTGTCACAACATTTATTTCCATCCAGAGTTGCATTCATTTTTTGCCAAAATCTTGTATTGATGATAGGAGATTCTGTCTTCGAAGATTTTCAATGAGGTTAAGGTCAATTCATATGTGAAAACAATGCCTCATTCTCTCTGAACCACTCTTTTGAGCTGGTTGGCACTATCATGTTGGAATACATCAGTGCAATCAGGAAAAAATCCATTGAGGGAAAAACCTGGTCATTCAACATTGCTGAACCTAGACCTGACCAACTGAAGCAGTCCCAGATCATAACACTGCCCCCACAGGCTTGTACAGTGGATGAAGTGATGCACAAACATAATTTCTTCAATTTGATTTCCCCAAAGGTTTAAGTGATCTCTGATCACGATCATTCAAGATTTTTTTAGACCACATTTCTTCCTTGAAGATGATGGATCACAACTATCCATAAAGTTTTATTAATGCTGTGTGTGTGAATAACATCAATCATCTTGTTATAACACAGTGTTCTGCTGAGGAACCTTTGGTCCTGACATACATTTGGACGTTACTTTGTCACGTACCACCCACCTAAATATTGTCACAAACCAAGCACACACCCTTCCAATGGCAACAACACTCCCCAATGTCAGGGGCCTCCTCCAGCAAGATAATGTTCCCACCACACCACAAAAACTGCTCAGAAAGGTCTTGAGGAAAATGACAAAGAGCCAAAGCTGTTGACCAGATCGGGACCTGGGGAGTTTGGAGGCCAGGTCAACACCTTGGGCTCTTCATTTTCCTCAATTCATTTCTGACTTGTTTGCCCTTTGGCATCCCTTTGCCTGCCACCAGAAGTGGCACCTCACCTCTAGGGTGATCTTTCACACTGGGGGTATCCTACAGAATTCCTACGGAACAACTCAAGGATTAAACGTGGTTGCGGAACCAATGCTTGTGTTTCCAGTCGAACACGGACTTCCTGGACCAAGCCTACTGTTTGGCTGTAGGAGAAGATCACTGTTTAAGAGAGTTGCTACTCTTAATAATGACAACTGGTGCTCATTCCTAGCGAGTGCAGCCTATAAGATCTATTTACTGTCACTGTAAACCAGTCCTCGTGGCCCCACAACCGTTGGCAAAAATCACGCTGATATTGTGGTCTGAATTTATTATGGACTTTTCAGACGTTTGGGGTCGGCGTCTTTCCATCTATGATTTTACAGACTTGTAACGCTTGCACTTAACCTGGCGAGTTGCGAACCTGACTCCTTTGCGGCTCTTTCGCTCCTGTGCGCACAGGACAGGAGAAACACCGCTGTTGTGTCACGTTACCAGACCTTTAACTGCGCTCAGTGTCGCGCACCGACACAGTTGGGCTATCGCTTCTATTTGGAGTCAACACTCTTGCTGCATGTTTGAGTAGAAATACATCTATTCTTTCCCGTCAGTATGACGTAATTATCTGAATTAATGCAATGATAAATATTTATTGTCGTTGAGAATTAATCGTGGCATTTATACTGTGGGGCAGCTCATTTGCGGTCTGGCGCTGCCCTTGCTGTGTCGAGATGATAGGAAGTCAACAGCAACTTGTTACAACCAAGGTATACATAATGCACATGTCAAATCTTGAAGCAGCTGGGCTACAGCAGCAGAAGACCACACCAGGTGCCACCTCTGTCAGCTAAGAACAGGAAACTGAGGCTACAATTTGCATGGGCTCTCCACAATTAGACAATAGAAGATTGGAAAGACACTGTTGGGAAATTTGGACGGTAGGGTCAGAATTTAGCATAAACAACATGAAAGCATGGATCCTTCCTGTCTTGTATCAACAATTCAGGTTCAGTTCAGTTCAGTGGTGGTGTAATGAGCATTGTTTAAACACCACAGCCTATTTAAATATTGTTGTTGACCACTGTCCATCCCTTTACAACCACACTGTTCCCATCTTTTCTTTGGGTGGCTGCTTCCAGCAGGATAACACACCATGTCACACAGCTCAAATCATCTCAAACTGGTTTCTTCAACATAACAATAAGTTCATTGTACTCAAACGACCTCCACAGTCACCAGGCTAAAGAGGCTAAAAAAAATCTGTAGAGCTGATTAATTCCTGAGACACACTTTCATACTTTCATTTCATCCAGCGTCAATATGAAAATCTTGATGGGTGAAACTTTAGTAACCTGCAAATAGTTGATATTGTGATTGCTCAGATATTACAAACTCTTCACTATCCTCCTGCAGCTTCTGTTACCTATATCTGGAGCTTCACTCGCTGGTTTCTGCTACCTCTGCTGCCCATGGTGACCATATTCACCAGTGTTTACTGCAGAAGTAAGTCATTGTACTGTTCCACAAACAAAGCCATACATTTATATCTTATTTTAGGCAAATGGTAAAAAATTATAGCCAGCCAACAGCAGTCAGTGCAGTGATCAAAAGCGAATAAATACTAAAAAAAAAAACTAGAGGAGGAAAAAATAAAAGCTCTGAAATATTAAACTGACACATTTTATCTCTAATGTAGATAATGGTAAATATGACCAATTCACAAGATCAGAACAGTGACTTAACTCTCAAATCTTTCTTTCACAGCAACAACAAAACACAGTTGTAAGGTAAAATACTGCCATTTTTTTCATGCTACAGAAACATTTGAGCTTTTAAAATTAAAACAGAATTCAAACATCACTTACTGTTTAAAGAGTCACTGCTGTAAAATATTTCTCTTTCTTTAGAAACCAGAGGAACCAGACGATGATACCGCTACGAGCAGAGCACTGACTGATCCATATGAAAATGCAGCATCTGTCTGTGAGCTGGAATAATAAGGGAAATGTTCAAATGCTGTCTCATCTTAATTTGGCACCAGACAGAACAGAAAAATAAAGTCCAGAGGTCCAGATCTGACTTACCTTACTGTTGTTTTGCAGCCTAGTGGTCATGACATGGTGCTGAAATATTTTCCAAAAGCATGTTTGAGAGTGGAATTCTTTAAAAAGTGATACAGTGCCCTTTATGAAGAAATAAGTTTGCATTTATTGGACAAACCAAACATAGGCAAACTCACACATAGTGTAAAGATGGAACATGACATAGGGTGAAAAATAAATGAAGGGTTTCATTCCAAAATGTAATACATCCATGTGGAAAAAATATCTTAAATACAATATTTTTAATATACACACAGCTGGCAGTTTATAGCTAAACCCATGCAGTCTAATCCAAAAGGCCTGCTATAAATGATCCATTCATTAAGGTTATAATGTAGTTTTTATTGAAACTGTGCTAAAGAGGAATTGACTCAACTGTATGATTATTTTGGAGGCTGTTGTTTGTGGTGCTGTTGAACTATATTAGGGTGTTTCATTTATTCAGTGTACCCTCATCTGAATAAGCAGGACAAAAGAACAAAAACACCTGTCAACATAAGGCAGTACAATTCAGCAGCACTATACATTGCATCTTCCAAAATGATCACAGTTGAATTAGCACCTCTTTAATGTACTATTGTATTTTTGCTGTGCTTAGTATTCAGCAGGTGTTACTAATAAATTGACAACTGAGTGTATAAGTGCATATCCATTATCAGAAATATTATTATTTTAGACAGCATGATTTTATAATAATTCTTTTCTACAGCAGCTTCCCAGCAAAATAATTTTTTGGGGATTTTATTTTTTCTACATGGTGTATTTATCATTTTTGGAACAAAGCCATTTAAATGTGTATATTTATATACTTTATACATTCTCTTCTTGCCTCATTTAAGTCTCATGCTTTGCTTGAAACTGCTTTCAGCATTTATCCTCAGTCAAATGACAACAGATAAAAAAACAACATACAGTATTCAGGATCAATGCTGCATAGTTTCAACTTTGGAATATCAAACGTAATTTCCTTGTAAACCAGCAGTGTAACCATGTGCATGGGAGATGGAAAATGTATGAAATCTGTCACTTGTCAAAGCATGTCTAAAAATATACACCAATTGTCTTCAATGCAAGAGTGCTTAACTTGAAACATTTTGATGATATACTTTATAGAAGATCCTGCACCTCATCTTTGTCTATTATAAACAATTTGAGGCATTGGACAAAAGAAATAACTCATGAAAAGTGTAGCAGTTTATATTATCACGAGCATTTCTTTAAAAGCAGTGGAAATAAACCATTGGAGAGTGTATTATGGGAGAAAGTTCCCAAATGTGAACAACAGTAAGTCATAATAAGCTGCATGATGTCTTTGACCATTGAGGACAGTTTCAACACAAACCACACAAACAAAACTGCCATTTTGGAAGAAAACAAAACAAAAGCAATAAATAACATAAGAATAAAACAAGACATTTCTGGAAATGTTGCACTTACAGAAATAATAATGCAATTCCACAATACTCCTTTATAAGGTTGGTGTTTTGCTGTCCAATGAGAATCAAACAAAAACAAAAGACAAACAAATGTACTGCTTCACTGCAATCTCACAAGAGGCTTTAAGGATGACAGAGATTCTGTTCAATAACAGGCTAGGACAACACTCTGAACCCAACCAAGCTACTATTTACATTAAGAACACTTGATAATGGTTCATGAGGATAGCGGCACATGATTCCCTTGTTGTAACCTGCATTAAGGCAATTCCAGAAAAGGTGGAAAATGTGTATGTAGCCTATAGGTAATGGTAGAGTGGAGGGCAGGGGAAAATGCTTAATTGCAGTTAAGCTAATGAGAGAGGAAGAAAATTTGTACCGACTATTCTGACCAGTGGATCAAATCATGAAATCAAAAGTGATGACTTTTACTTTCAGGGGGCTAGTGGCTGTTGTTTGTTTCACACAAAGACTACATCCACACTAAACCAGCGCATTTTGAAACATGCATCCACATTCAAATTTTTGTAAAGATCTCCATCTACACTGAAACGCCAGGAAAACAAGTAGCCTAATGTTAGAATGTTTGTCTTTCAGGTTGGTCACTGTCAGGTTAGACCATCAGTGTGATAAATTCTTCCTGTGCCCAAAGACACAGCAGAGTATCACTCCCTAGTCCACAAAAAAATATGCTTGTTAAGCTATGGCTCTGTAATTAGAGGACAACCACCATTATAGGGCTTACCAGAACATTCTCTTTTGAATCACATTGACCATTAAGTACAGTATCCTGACCTCTAAAAATGCAAATAGTGCAGACAAGCATAATGCTGAAGTTAAATGGTAAAACAAACAACACATTATAGCAACATTTTAGTTTATTCTGCCTCACTGTTCTGTATAAAAGGCACTGAAGCACAATGGGGGGTGTATACGAATCAACGCCTGTATTAAAGGTCTCATGCCTCTGATCCCGTGATGCCGACAAGCAGTATAAAAATACACACTGGGATGGTATTATGCCAGCTGGGCTGGGTTCTGTGTAAACAAGTAAGGGCAGCGAATGCAAGGGTCTTCTTAATGCCAATATTGCGCAATCTCTGTGTAAAAAGGTTAGTATTTAGGCCCATGGTTCCCAACCTGGGGTTTGCGCCCCCCTCAGGGATCACAGAGATCACTGAGGGTGCGCAGACCTTTGTCTGCTTTGAGGTTGTACGGTTATTAATATTATATTTGTGCATATTCCCAATAACACACCCAATTGGATAATTAAAAATCTGTATAAACCAAATTAAAACATATTTGTGTCCACATTTAAATTTATTAATCTACTTATTACCAACAGCTCTGTGACCTCTGAACTTCTCTTCAGTCTTGTCAGGTCAGCTAGCAGCTACCTGGGTAATTCATCACTGATCGTTTTCCTGCTGTCAGCATCATATGAATAAAATACCATGTCTGAGAAACACGCCGATGACTCATCAGTACCAAAAAAGAAAACAAGACAATATCTCGACAGTTAACCTCGATTTTGGTTTAATGGAAGGACAGTTTTCGGCCAGAATGTGTAATTTGTGGTGAGAAGCTAATGATAGCATGAAGCCAAGCAAACTGACTCGACACCAGGAGACTAAGCACCACAAGACTACGGGTCGGGAATATTTTGAGAGTAAGAAGCAGTTGGATTGGAGAAGTAGTGTTGGATTGTCCAAGGACGCACTGTAACTCCCAGACTCAAACACGCAGTAACAAGGGTTATACTAGCTTTCAGCACTACATATCTGAGACAGCCTTTAGTGCCCTTGTAACAATAAAAACAAAAGCTGGACTGTCACAACTATCACACCTGACATCACACCCCTGGTCAGAGATATGCAAGCCCAAGGTTGTCAGTAGTTTATGAATGAACAGACTGGCACAGAGTAAAAACTTAAGGACTAATTTGTTTATTGCTATGGCTGTTGTTAAAGTAATGACTGCACATAAACAAGTGTATAGCTGTGTCAAAACCTGTATTGACATAATGTGCGTATGAATATACAACAGATTTTCCCATTTTAGTTAATTGTCTGAAGGAGATCTACAGAGCTGTATGTTTAAGCCTAGGGGCTGATACATCTCTGAAATATGTCATTATTCCTTATGTAAGAAGGTGTGTGTACCCACTCTGTTAGGTTGTTAATGGAAAACTGTTTAAGTTAATTAATTAGTGTTTAGCTCTCACAACAAGAGTTGTTTACTTTAGAAATTAAAAGTTTGTAATTAATGACTTAATTCTTCTGGTGCATGTGTGTGAGCAGGGGTTGGGGCTGGGGGGTGGGGGGGTGGCTTGTCTTGGACACAATCAAGGAGGGCTTCAAGAGAAAAAGGTTGGGAACCACTGGTTTAGGCTTTAACTAGGATGTCCAACATCTTTTCATAACATTAAACTATCCTCATTTAAGTTTCCCTTCACTTTCCCCTTAAATGCCAAATTGGAATCTAACTTCAGATGCATCAGAAAAACCTTGACTGGATTTTATCTCTAATACTCAGTGGAGAGATGCAGATTCTGTATATTTTCATTTATTATGGATTCAGAGGAAGACTTCACCTTAATTAGAAAAAGATGCTCAGGCTCACACACACCACTCCCATCCATTAAGCTTTCCACTTTAACAATACCCAGCACACACACTGTTCAAATCACAAATCACTCACACATATGCAGGCAAAAACAAAACAGCAAGCATATCATCCTAACCAAACATATACTGTTAGCTAGCTAACATGCAAATTAGTTGGGCATGTTTGATGTACTTGCCAACAAACAGGGAGCATTCCAGCTCAAAAGAAGCAGTGCCATGTTTGGGTGCTGTTTTTAATTTCATCTTGCTGGTCATAATATACAGATGTAACCTATACCTGGCTTGGATCCACAAACAATCCAAGCCTGACCATCTCCAGATGCAGTGTGATTGTGTTTACGTTGCAATAATGTGTTTTATCTGTATCCATATAGGATACCTGTGTTAATGTTAATGTAAATTGAGTTTTAATACAGCAAAACACGTAACTTCTTCTTTGTATTTGTTTTCATCTTTGTGCGTAAACAATGATTTGATTGCAATTTATAGAAGCTACCGAATGGTATTTCCTGTTCTGCTGTGCTTAAAAGTTGGTCAAGTCACTATTTAATGATGAGAAAGTATGACCAAAATCAGCATAAGTACAGCACGATGAAAACCCCAGTGTTGTGTGATTGGCTTTATTGATTTTATTGTTTTTTTTAAGTGATCACAGAGATAGTTGGAGGTGACAGAAATGTGTCTTTTTAACTTTGTTGCCACAGAGCCACCTAATAGGCTTAAAACATAGCTTTTCAAGATTTATCCACATTAGAGACTGTTTTCAAAAAGCTCAATTTCCAGATAAAAACAATGCAAGCCTAGTGTGAACAAAAGGCCAGCCTAGAGAAAAATTATGCATCCATCCATTATCTACACTGCTTACCCTCTGAGGATTGGGGGGGGCTGGAGTTAATCCTGGCTCACACTGAGCGACAGGCATGGTACACCCTGGACAGATCGCCACTCTATCATAGAGCTGACATAGAGAAACAAACAACCAGTCACACTCACAGTCTCACTTACAGGCAATGTAGAGTCACAAATTAACCTGCGTGTCTTTGGACTGTGGGGGGAAGCTGGAGTACCCAAAGGGTACACAGGGAGAACATGCAAACTCCATACAGTGTATGGACACACCCCAAGAGTGAAAAAAAGTTGTTGGCCAATTCATCTCTTCAGTGCTTCACATTAGGGGCGCGAGACTAAATCAGAGCAAAGATCTGGTTTAATCCATTTCAGCCAACATGGAGGAAAGAGGAAAAACATAATTAACACTACAGAGTCTCTAAAGAGTCAATCATCACTTTGTGCATGCTCTCAATTTTTACACCATCCACACAAAAATTCTGACAAGATGATACCCCTATTTACAGCAGCTGATTTGGAGTAGATCACTTGCTGAACGAATCAAATCCAAGAAAATAATAAGCCAATATATTCAATCATGTCAAAGTACAAAGAGCCAATCTTTGTACTTTGGCTACCGGTGGCTTTGGTTGTTAGTGTGGGTACATGTGGGTGTTCTTGCCTTTTCTTACTGGTTGGAATGAAGTGACAACAGTAGTGCAGATTGGGAAATCAATCAGAAGGAACATACAGGTACCAGAGTCCTTGATTATTTTACCTGGGTGTCGTCAGTAGCCTTGCGTATTGCATATGGCTTGGAGATGCTGTGTTATGCACATACAAATCAAGGAACCAGGAGTTTCTGAAAGACCATGTGCCTTACTGCTGTTCAGTGGCTCCATTTCCTAATAAAACAGGTGCTTTTATAGTTCTTCATAATCACCGTCATCTCTTTTGACCAATCCTGCTCCTCCACCCAGAAAGTCCTCCAGTTCATCCACTTCTGTTTTCTTGGGCCGGGATTTCTTTTTCTTTTTCTCTTTGTCATCTCCTGCAGCAGCTTCTTCTTTTTCCTTTTTCTTGTGTTTGTGTTTCTTCTTGCTTTTGTCATCCTCCTGAAAAAAGGACAGAATTTGGTGAATTGCCATTACCAACCTTTAAACACATTACAGTATGTAGCAGCTACTGCACCTCTTTGCTTCTCTTCTTCTTTTTCTTCTTTTCTTTTGAGGAGTGTTTGCTTTCTTTCTCTAAAAGAGAAGCAGATACATACAGTAGTCAATGATGATGTATGTATGTATGTCAATATTGTAAAATTTAGTCTGTTAAAACCTTAAAAGCACAACTTTACCCTGTGTTTTTGCTTCAAAAACCAATGATTCATAACAGAAAAATATTCCAAAAATGGATTCAAGTCCAGGCATCACACTACCAGTGTCATTTCTGGTAAGTTGTACTAATATCTAATAACTGTACAGTAACTATAGCTTTAGGTTAATTCTGGATGACCTCCAGATGCGGGTATGCGGTGAGGACAGAACCACAGACCTCTTTGTCTAAAGGACAGAAGTGTTTGATTTTTTTTGGGGAAAAAAAGAAGTGAGCACCATAAACTCGGACTGGAATTAGTGGGTAGTATAGAATGACTATACATATGATGTAAAACAAGTCGCATATTGCAACAATCCTAGAATTCTGAATCAATTCACAGATCACAAAAGTAGCTGTGAGTCATGTAAGACATCACGACTATATGTACCTTCCACTAGGGTTATCTAGTTTATCTTCATAGAGGGTAAGCATGTGGGTGCATTTAGGATTGAATTACTTAATAATTTGCTCTGCAGTACATGGGTGAAGTGTATCGCGAATACTGTGTATGCCATCACCCAGAGACAAATGTTAGTGAATTGAAACATTGAACTCCAGCACTAGTAAACAAGCCGGCCAACCAGTTCTTTTGAATCAAAACTTCCAACTAACTGTGATCAGGTGAGGAAAATATATCAGATGATCTGATCCAGTGTGGTAGACAATGATGCTTTCACCTGGTCCTTACTTGGTTGCAGTGAGTTAGCAACAGCTAATTTGTTTATAGTAGTATGACTTCTGTACTGTGAATGAAGTGAAGAAGAGTTAGAGAGACACATCAACAGATATTTCATGACTTGCCTTCCTGCTCCTCACTGCTGTCCTTGGCTGCAGGAGCTTCTTCTTGGATGCCGAGGCCAAATAGATCAGTATCATCCTTTTGTTTGAAGGATATCACAGTGGGCTTCAAAGGTTCTGGCACTTTGGCTAACTGCATGTCATCATCAGAGAGATCAGACAAAAGCTCGTCCCTGACTGGAAAGGTATCCTAGGAGAAATGGGGCAGCCAAATATAAACTTACACACAATAGGAAATGTTTTGATGTTTTAAAAAAATAAAGAAATAAAGGCTTATGATGTGGCAGTGTGACAAGTGCAATTAAAATCTCTTAACTAGTTCCAGGTAGTATGTCTGTCTGTGGATTTGTTTGAATCACTGATTAAATAATGCCTGATTTGAAACCAACAGCACAGGCTTTCAGCAGTAAAAAGAGCTGTAAACTGAATTAACCTCAGAGTAAATCTGATGTGATGGTGAATCAGTTCTACTATACCTTTGCTATTTTTGGTGTATCTGATGCTTCAGACTCAAAGTCAGGGTCATCCATGACAAAAGAGAGCATTTGCTGAGCTACAGGGGGCTCGGGGTCGGTATCAGAGTCTTCAGCTTTGGGTGTGCTTCCCCTCTTCTTGCCTTGGTGTCGGGCTGGCTGCTCTGCTGCTGGAAGTAAAGTGAGGGAGATGGGCGCTGTGGTCTGGTCTCTGGGCTCTGAAGCTTTAGATATCACCTTTGGTTTTGTGATGGGAATCACAGGCCTGAAACAGGGTGATAATTAATTAGCTTAAAACATTTTTGTTTTTTATATCCATACATTTTACACTTCTTTTACATACGCATTGATGTTCCTCACTCTGTATGCTCTTTTTTGATCTTTAGCTGCAGTAGTCTCAACTAGAGTTTACACTAAATTGTGTTTGGGAATCTGGATAATATGGGCACAATCTGGTCACAATGGAAAGAGGGAGGAGGAAAGGAATAGCACAGATCCCTTTGTGAGTGTTTAGAAATTTTTGAAATGAAAAACATAAGAAATAATTTTTAGAATGTTCAAAAGGTTGAACCCATGAGATAAATCAAAGTCCACCTTGATTTTGTGTTTGGTGTGTTTAAAAAACAATAAGAAAATAGAACATGACAAATATGAAAATGGGTGCTAGTGACTACTGAGCGCACCTGAATATAAGCCGCTCCCACTAAATTTAAAAAGAAAAAAAAAGGGCCGCACTTGTAAGCCGCAGGTGTTTTTGCGGCATGAAGCTCGTTAGCCCGTAAAAATCTATAAATTAGCCACATCATTGTTTAAGCCGCAAGGTTCAAAGCATGTGAAAAAAGTAGCGGCTTATAGTCCGGAAATTACGGTATGCTAAAAGCCATTATAGGATCTGCTGCATCCCTGATATTGGTAGAACTCTAGCAAAAGAACTCGTGATTAAACATATTTACATTCTGAATGTTCGCTTTACTTGCAAAGACAGTATATTAGTGAAAGCTGCTATTTTTTTTACTACTCAGTAACTATTGTATTGTGGCTCTGGAGGAAGGTGTCCAGCCTCTGTATAAAGAACCCTCATGTTGTCACAATAATGTTTGAATACGTGTATATTCACAGAGCACATGTTCAGACCTTCACTTTGGGGAGATATTCATAGTGTTGCACTCAGTTGAGGTCATGTAACAAATAACAAAAACAAGTTTGAGAGAGTTCAACTCCTGCCTACTTTCTCACACCCATACAGCTTATTTCAGAAATGATTTATGAAAGTATAAACTACAAAGGAAAGCCACAAAATCTATTGCTTTATGACTGTTGATATAAGATGTTGCTATTTACTAGAAATATTCTAGGTGGTATTAGTAAATTTTTACTTTGGCTCCCTGTGACAAACCTGCTCTAAGTCACCTACCTTTCCTCTAAATCCCTGCCATATTCCAACATGGACATCAACTCTCAGAATGTAGTAGATTCTATGATCTCCTAAATTCTAGGGGTGTAAGCCCATATTGTTCAGAATAAAACTTACGCCCTCAGTTCAGGTCCACTGTCCAGGTCTTGGTCCTGTGTGATAGTGTGGGCTGCTGGTACTTCTTCCTCCTCATCACTGGTTAGAGTGATATCTTTACTGGGAGGCAGGGTCTTACATTGGGGGAGGCTGGGCTCAGTGTCAACAGGATCCAGCTCATCCTGGAAACCAGACACCATGGGGTTTCCTCTGACCTCACCATCACTGGGACAGAAAAAGAACAGGAACACATTTTACATTTACTCATGGAGAAAGGGTCTACTACTGTGGGCTACTGTGCAATCTCAGGCTCAGGATGGGAGCATGAACTGATGAAGCCTCTTGGATGAGAGGTGAACGTCTTCCTAGACTACAACTAAGTCCAGCTGCGTTCGATTAAAACTTCCTTGAGATAACTATGACCTGGATGAATGAGAATATCCACAGGCTTCCTACTGTGCAATGCAGCTGAAACAAGAACTTCCATAACATCAAATGTACAAATGCACCTATCTAAATGCTCAATACTCTGATAAATGTAGCCCACATATGACAGCATCAAATAAAAAGTTTCAAAGTTAATGCACTTGAGGTGCAAAATACTGCTCACTGCTGACAGAATTCCTTGTGATATGAGCGCCATTCTATCTGCCAAGGGACTTCACCATTGTTTTTGTGGTGACTGTTTACAGTACTGTTTACCCCAAGTACGATGGTAAAGCAAATGCCACAGAGGCTCTGTGGTGCCTTCACAATGCTGTCAGTAAGCTAGAATACACATCTTGACAGTTTTGTAGTGATTGTTGGTCATTTAAACCAGGCTAAGACTGTGTTCCCCAAATTCCAGCAATATGTGGAATTTCTGTTTCAAGGGAGAAAACATATTGGACCAACATCCCTGAGACATAAAAGACAGCCCCTGCTCCCAATGAGGCCACATATCTGTTATGTTAACACCAGCATACAGACCACTGCTTAAGGGTTTGGCCAGAAGAAGCAACCTCAGCACTGCAGACTTTTTTCTGCATGCTGACTGAAATATATTCAGGGTCAGCCTCTTAGAACCACCTCATAGACATGACATTGAGGAGTATGCTGAGGCAGTGTCTACTTATATAGCCAAATGCACAGGAGACATCAGTATTAACAAAAACTTTCACTGAACATGGCAATCAAAAGCCAGCAATGCCAACCGAGGTCTGGTCACTACTGAAGGCCCAGGATGCAACCATCAGATTGGGGGACAAGGCTGCCCATTGCTAGGACTGATCCTTCACATGGGATCAGGGAAGAATGCTGGAAAAATTCAGGGATACCCTCAGTGGAACAATGGACACCAGAGCTGGGATGTGATCTTAGGGATTATGTCGATCAGCTAGCAGCTGTTGCTAACAAACTTAACATCTCTGAGTCAAGCCATTGTCTCCAAAAGCATCAAAACCACCACAATAATCCCAGTAGCAAGGAAACCAGTTGTGGCCTCTTTGTGTGATTATTATCTTGTTGTCTGATCTAGCTCATCAAGGCGCACATTACAGCCAGCCTACCCATGTCACTGGAACCATTCCAATTTGCTTACTGCCCCTACCAACCTAAGGAGGATGCTAGAGAAAATAACGACAGAAAATGTTAATGAAAACTTGAGCAACAGCGTAACTGAAGAAGACGCCCCAATGGACACAGCCCCAAATGACAATGGGTACAATGGGTAATGACTGACAGGTACAAAGAGCCAGTAGAGACAGACACAGCGGATAAAAACTTCCAAAAACTGTTGGATTTGGGATTTGTGCTGGCAGAAAATACAAAATACAAATACAAATCTGACTTAATGTTAGCTATTTCATTCTACCATTTGCTCTTTCTCTTTCTCCCTCTTGGCTCAACCGGGTAATTTGCACATTTATAATATTGCAGCAGCGGCAGTAAGCTCAGTTATCTCTGCCATTTTTAACTCATCATAACACCAGTAGTTTGCGCTTTAGCCGTGTCCATTCTTGAGACTACAGCTGTTGCCTGACACTGGAGCGTAGAGAATCAGAGAGACTCACACTGCCTGGATCGCACTCTCGCTCTGCCCCTGTTTTCATGTTTCACGTTTCAAGTATTTAACTCTACAGTTAGTTTTGTGGTTTGATGAGTTCAAGACCAGATTTGGTTGTAAAGTTTACGGTCTGTCACTCTGTAGCTCCTGCAGTGCTCTGTGTGTGAACAGTGAGGCAGCGAATACATTCTGTGAGTTGAATCAGGATCTTCCCTACTGATGCATCAATTAGTTGCCCAGCCCTAGTCCATATATGTTTTTTGAAACATAAAGGGCTGAACAAAATGGACCAACAGCGTATGCAAGATGCGCACATCTCTACAATATTCAAAGTGCTGAACCAATGAAAACCCAACAGATGAAAACAGACCAACAGTCCACACACTGCAGCTTCCCCAAAATAGTCCTCTGGGACGTCCACCAGCTAGCGTGAGGAGGGCATCACTTTGCTGGTGGATGTCACAGTGGACAGTTTACTCAGTTTTAATCTGAGAACAAAATGAATTAAATAAAAACAAATAACAAAAAAACAGTTGTCTATATGTCTATATGTGTTGGCCCTGCGATGGACTGCCGATCTGTCCAGGGTGTACCCCACCTCTCGCCCTTACGGATAAGAGGTATAGACAATTGATTAATGAATGAAATAACAAAAACAAACACCCTACTTAAACAACAGGCTGTTTGTGGCTACAGAAACCTTAGAGAATCCTCATCTTGAACCAATTAACCCTCCAACTACAACATCCTCTCTCACACCTACAGCATAGATCTGAATTCTTTCGCTTTTGTCTCCAACTCTGCCAAAAAATCCTGTAATTCACAGACCTTTTCTTTGTATCCTTTTCTCAGAGTGTTTGATTTTATGATGAGCTGTACTGTCAAATCAGCACTTCTCTATGCTGTTGAGGACACAGCCCAGTTAGCTAAAATTTGCAGACAACAGACCTGAAACCTGAGGCCTGAGCTATGAAGCAGGATTTGCGGTTAGCGAGGTAACTTCAGGTTTAACTCTGGGTTTTCAGTCTTATGATAGTGGTTCACTTCTTATCACGGTAAATCTCCATGGTAACGTATGTTGAATGGCTAACCTGCTCCGGGGCAGGTTAACTTCAGAGGATCAGATCAAAACAGCACAACTACTGACCAATCAGATCACTGGAAAATTAGAGTCATCATTCCAACAGAATCCCAACATGGACAAAAGAGTTTACAAATAAAGTGACAAATAATAAAAATCAATAGATATTTTTACGACTCAGTGGAACTGTTTTGCTGTTTCAGTCTTTCCATATGTTTGTTTATCAGACTAAATGATCACATATGTACTTGAATAATTCCAATGATTATATATTAACATTTCAGTCAGACTGAGCTCATCAGACATTAACTCTCTCCTCTCCTCTCCGGCTTTGCTGTAACTTTTTTATCTGCATCACATCAGACAAAAGCTAAAAACGCTCACTCAGTAAGAAACAATAAATCCTCATCCTGATTTTATTAATTGAAAATTATTTCTCGTGTTTTTTCCTTTTCTAGTCATGAGAACATATTGTCTAAATGTCATTTTTGGAAGTCGTTGTATAACCAAATTAACCCACAGGTGTCAGAGTTTCTTCTCATATCATATTAAGTATTTTATTAATGGTTCTGATAACATTACTTGTAATTAATAACTCCACTTCTTTTGCATGAACACGCTGAGGGAATCCTGGTCGACTTAATAAGTTGATAACCAGCGTCACTGCAGGCCTACTATATTCCCTATCCTGATCCTGATCCTGTGTGATGTAATGTGAGATGAGGCATTTGGTAAACTGTTGCTGTAAAGGAGATTCTCCCTGGAGAGCATAACAGAAGCACACTGCTCCATCCTATCAATTTGTGGTCTGTGCAATGTCACAAAGTCAGTGTGCTATCTGTTCTAACCAAAACATTACAATTACTAAGAAATAGCAAAAATGTTTGAGAGCCAGGAAAACTTCCAACAACTCCAGGTCATTTATATGAGCAAAAAGGAGTCGCGGGGTCCAGGTGCCATTCACAGCCGTCCCCTTGAACACAGCACCCCATCCTGTCAAAGAGGCATCCTTTGTCATGGTTTTTCTCATTATCACTGTTCCAAGTGGGATGCTGGCAGTAAACAGATCCAGGTCCAGTGATGAAGCTCCAAGTGCCAACAGATAGTCTGGGGAAACCCTCACTACTTGCCCATTACTACCTGACATTGTATGTCCAAGTGTAAGGAGGACCCTGCACTGGAAATCCCACATGTTCTCATTCCCATAACAGAAACGCTCAGAATGAAACAAAATTTTATTTCTCTGTCCTGCAAACCCCTCTAATTGGTGGCTGGCTGCTCTGGCACTTAAAATCTAGGGCCCTTAAAGGTAACCACAAAGTGTATATGGAGTATATATTGAATAACACATACTTCCTTCCCCAGGAGTAACAGACTATCTCAAAAATACTCACTATACAAACACCTCACCTGTCACTGTCCATAGCTGGAGCTGGTGCAGACTGAGAAACCTTGGTCTTCATGGGTAGGCTATCCTCCAGGAAATTCTTGTCCAATCTCTCATCTGGCACAAAATCATCCACACTCTGGACCTTAGCAGGACACACTGGTGCACCAGGATCCTCTAAGGAAAACACAAAGCCAAATGTATGTAAGAAATAATCAAGTCACTCAATTGAAATCTACACTGTAACATTAAAAAGCTCCCCATTTTAAAAGACCTGAACAAAGAGATGTGTGAGACAAAAAACTTGAAGTCTTGGATGAGGTCAGCAAATGTCAGCATTATTACCTGAAGTCAGAGATGAGAATGAATGAATGAATTAATGATTTTTTTCCTGTGAAAAACAATCCCATTTCATTCAGTATTTGTGAGGGGATTTCTCTGATGTTAGCATGTAGTAACAGCCCTCTTACTTAAAGATATCACATCTAACAGAGAAGATACAGAGAGAAAAATTACAACATTGAGACCACATTTAATACTTTCTCCCAAAAAGGGTGAACATGTGAACACTAAAGATGTGGGCATGGTTTATTTAGGGGATTATAAAGAACTAAATAAAGATCTTCCAACAAAAAATCCTTCAGGTCTGTGAATTAGTGCAGACACTGATGCTGGGTCCATTCACACAGGCAAGAATGGCAACATGTAGTGCACTGTAAGTACCAGGACAGCGCACTCTGGTGGTGCAGAGTCTATTTGTTCCTTCAGTGGAAATGCTACGCTATCAAAGATATGTGTAATCTACATTTCAAGATTTTGTAATTAAATTATAAAATTACTTAGATGACATCTTTGGCTGAGTATACAGACAATAAGTGTTGCACATTAACAACTCATATGGAAAAAGAAAATTTGCTAAACCTTCATCTTTTGTCCCTCCCAGTAATTTGAGTCCCACTTTTGGTTGGCTGATGGAAAGATACTTTAAGGAGTTCCTGTGAAAGGAAAAGGGTTCATTCCTTTATAATTTGAAAATGAATCCTCATTTCAAGAGGCACTGGGAGAGCTTCAAAACAACATGAAGTACATCATAATCAAGCCTGCTGACAAAGGAGGTGCCACTGTCATCAAGGATTCTGCCTGTTACAAAATTTACTATGAATTAACATCTCAGCAACAATTCCTTCTACAGTCTCATCAAGGGTGACCCTACATGACATACAAGGACAAGGACTGTAAGTGGATAATAAAACACAATGTGACCTTTTTCAAATTCCATATCCTACAACTTTATATTATAGATTCTAACCATACGTATACATAACACATCCATACAACATAATTAAAGATCCTAATAATCTGTTTTTTAGAATCATTGTCTCTGGTAATGACAGTGTAACAGAACCACTATCCAAATTTGTGGGTTTCCATCCACAAATTCAATCTTAAGTCAGCAAGCAGCCAGTTTTCTCAAAAAGATAATAAAGACCTTTTGAAGGAATTAAAAGCAATTGCCAGAGCTCTGTCAAGTAGATTCTTCTCAATCCTTTCTCAACTCATTCCTAAATGATCTGCTCAGTTCAGTTGTTAGTTGTGAATGACTGGGAATCAGTCGTCATACACGGCGATACATATCCCTTTCAATCTAAAATCATGATGTGGTGGCGGTACTTAGTGGCATCTTCTTACTATTTGATGGCACTAAGAAAGGCCTAATGGCATTTGCCAATTATTTGAATAGAGGCACAAGTTTCCTCTGCTGGTTGACTAATCAATAAATTACTGCTTAAGCAATGTAAAGAGGACACTGACCTGGTACAGAAGCTGGAGCGTCAGCAGCAGGTGATGAACCAAACCAACGGGAGATGAAGCTGCGTTTCTGGGGAGCCAATACTCCAGATGCAGCAGAGGACTGATGGTGCTCGGGAGACTGGGCTGATGGCTTAGACTCAACAGTAGGTGAAGGTGCCCCGCTAACTGCTGCCATGGGAGGTAGAGGGGAGGACGCAGACACAGATGGTGACTGTGGGAGCAGCTGGGTTGGGATAGGAGGCTGAGGGGTGCTGGGGCTGGAGCTGCCCGTGGAGGCCCCACTGGGAGGAACAATGGGGGACTGGGAGCCTGAGGAGGAACTCTGACCATTGGCTGGACCAGAACAGCCATAGCTCTTATTGCGAGACTCCAAGTTCTCAAGAAAACTGCAGAAATCAAAACAGGGCTGGTTAAAAACAAATTGTGATTGCAATAATATCAGAGGACAGAAATACAGTGCAGCAGTATAGAGTGTAAATGGCACTCTTGATTCAGTAAAAATCACCCTAATTGTTTTGTTCTGACAATATTTTGATGGTGCCCTGTGCATTAATCTAGTTAATCACTCAAAAAATGCATTTGAGCTACATTCTGGCCATTCTAGCCTTTTTATGACAGCCAATATGCCCATTACTATTCCAGAATTACAGCTATATAGAAAAAGACACACAATATTAGTCTATTTATCTGGCATATCTTCCACCTGACTTTTGGGTTGTTGAAATTTTCATCTAATGGCCAACTACACGTGATACCTGCTAAAAGCCGCTGTATGCCAGATAACGGAAACTCTGTTCTTGGTTACAAAAAAGAAAAAAACCACAACAGGAAAAAAAACTTCACTCACTGCCATTAGAAGAAGTAACTTGGGATGGAAGTTGTCTTTGTTGGTTAAATTATTTTGCAGACTCAACACTAACCGTCCAGACAAAAGTGGATTTGTGTTTTCTTAAAATGCTGACAGGAACTCAATGCACTTCCACCTTTACATTTTTGAACTACTGTGTCTTTGACAACTTACAGCCAAAAGTGGCTGTCAAGAACAATTACTGCACTAATGTATGTGTAGAAGAAGAAAATGCATATTTTTCATTTATAAGAAAGAAGAAATTAGTTAAAGAAAATTTACCCAAATGGCATGACATTTAGAAGCTGGACAGAAGCACAGCTAGTCTATAGTGTGTGTCCAGGTGTATGAAGTCCCTAAATGATTCTCAGAATGTGTGCACCAGAAACTTGTGGAAGATAATGCTTTTGCTCATGTCCCTTTAAGGGCTGAGTACAGCAGTATGCTGGCAGAGGAAAAAAAAAGCAGATAGTACATCTCATAGTTTTGATCTTCAGTCTCCTGCTGGACTGAGAGCTCTTCCAGGGTGGCGTCCATATCTAGCTGGTTGGTCTCCAGCTGCCTCAGGAGGGTTTCTCTCTGCACACACACATACTTGACATGAATAACTGGGAGCAAGGCTGAGATGTAGCCTTCATATTCACACTATACAAAGCAGGTCAAACAGCGCAGCCACCCCATATCATTTTGTCCCATTAACATTTACATTGTGCAGTCATAATTATAGCAACATATCAATTATCCATTTAAACCAACATAGCCTGGTAAAACTAGTAAAAAATAAAATGATCATAACAAACAATAATTGAAAAATACAAAGTAACCTGTAGCTGCAAGAAGGGGATGTTGAAAAATCTGTGCAGGTATTTCAAGCCAAACCCATTCTTCATAGATGACTCAGCATAATGGATGTATGATGATCCCATTGGTCTGTAAAGTACAAGTATCACTAGTTAACTCAAGATTTGAAAATTAAGTGTAAAGTCTGGAACTCCTTGCCTGAAGATCTGAGGCTGAATCACAGTATGTTTTTAAAATATCTTTTTTGTGTCATGTTATTGTTAATGTCTCTGTTATCACAGGTTTTCTTCCATTTTATTTCTGTATTATTTTAACTGCCTTATACCTGAAATGTTTTAATCGCAGTTTGACCATTTGTAACTTTGTTTTGTAAAGTGTGGTAATGCAGCATTAACTACTGTGGGTGGCAGAACAAGCTTTAACAATATCCGAGGTATGACCACCTTAAGTTGTTACAGATCAAGCAAACTCAGAGCAATACCATCACATCACCAGCCAGTTGCTAACTTTGTCAACTGTTTGGTGCTGTTCAGGTTGTGTACAGGAGGTTCATCAAATCACTCATGTCTTTAAGCCTGCCCATTTCTCCTGCATAAATGTTGGTTACAAGAACTGACTGTTCACTTTGACCTTGAAATATGCCTGTGTTGACCCTGACATACTCTCTGTGCGATACTTCTCTGTTCGTCTGTCACTACAAGCAACCCCCTTAACTTTGCACACAGTAATGTTATCTGTTATCAAAATAAAAATGGAGGAGATTTAACATTTCATATGGAAAACATTGTGACATGGCTACACACTCTGGACCAAATCAAGACATTTGTGTGGTTGCACAACAGGGACTTTCTGGCCTTTTACAGAGCCAGGCAGGTATCAGGTGAAACTTTGTTTTGTGCTAATTTGAGGAAATGACATTAATCTGAATTACTGAATATTACAATCTAGTATAATAATTATTATAATCATTCTGGGTTTGTTGTACAAAGGATGTGTGCCAGATTGAATGCCTGTCAAATCTTCATGACATAATGCAATGCAGTCTTGTCAATTGCTGATGCAGCCAAATAAGGAAAACATACAATCCCATGAGAGATTTGTCACATATGACTATGATTGTAGATACGTTGCTGTAGAGTTGTAATTGTACCTCTACGTGATCACTTTCAAATTCATATTTAAAGTGAGTTTTAGTTTCCATCCCCAACAATTGTCCATGTAGCGGAGTGCTGATCTCTACCTGTTTAGTCCAGCAATCAGGTCCCTTATATCATCAGGGAGGATGACACGATGCTCACCCATGTCCCTATGGTTTCCCAACACACACACCGGCACATGGGTGGGGACTTTGGGCAGTTCCCTCAGGATGTAGTTAAATGTCCTGAAATAGGTGGATGCAGAAAACTTAGAAGCTCAGGCTAATAAAAAAAGAGAGAATTTACTGGAGGTTGAAATGGAGGGATTTAAGGATTTATTGTGCTGTCTAACAGTAACATATAAAAACATATATCAGATACAGTACACATCAAATTACAAAACACAAAAAAAGCTCTAATATTTCAGCAAAAGGAAGCATTCTTAAAGCATATTTTCAACTGAGCAAGGTTAAAAGGTTTATTAAAAGCCTATTTAGTTGTGTATATTGAATTCACTGAGAGACAATAGGTTAGTCTGTCTTTCAGTACTATCTGATGTCCTTGACCCATTTGTGGCTCTCACTGGTCCCTATCAAAGACCTCAGTATTTACAGTATGGTTAGAAATGAGGCATGGATCATTTCCGTACAGTTGGACAGAGTTTTAGAGCATTACTCAAATCAGGTGGAAACAGTGCATTTGATGGGGACTATCTTCAGCTGAAGATTAATCCACATTTTGTGCTCTAATGGATATTTCCAGCAGCAGGAAAGTGTACGTGGGATTAAGTCAAAATAAACTACTGCCAGTGTGTTCATGGTAATGAAGGAAAAGTGTAGCTCAGTAATGTGTTTTAGTAGTTTTTGGATAATGATGGAGCTCCATTGCACAAAGGAATAAGCTATAACAGGCTTCGGATACACACATAACACTTGTTAGTAGGATTAACTGAAGGTTTATTTGGGTCTTTTTGTGGGATTCGCTGAAAAAAGAAAAAATATTATTACTAGATTTACAGTTTACTTTAAGTGTCAAAAGCAGCAAATATTTAATGTATGTGCCAAACTTTTTCTAAAGCACATCTGAAATACTGGCACGAATATATACATATTGACATATTGAAACTGATACCAGTACATTTAAATACATATTGGTGTATGTCCCTAGTAGCAAGGCATGCTAGTATTTAGAGAAATCTCTTCCAATTCCTCCAGAATGCCCAAAATAACAAAGTTGAAACGCCTTCGAAGCTTAGCTAATTTCACCATTGGAGACTTTCAGCTACACAGCCACACGAAGACTGACTGAAATCTAATCTGTCCATGCATATTGCAGCATTAGAGTTGACCTATAAGACAGTGCTCAGACAACAGTTTAGACAGAAAACTCTTACCACTGCTTTGTAATGTCAAACATCATGATGACTCCATTGCAGTTCTTGTACACATCCAGGAACTCTGCATCTAGGGCCACCTCGTCTGACTACAATATACAAATATCATTATTATTAAACATGTGGATTAATCACATGATATATAAACAAGAAACATTCACTTTTATTTGACAACTTATATTTTTTATTTTCCATGCACAGTAAGACCTCTTTAGTTTATTCCATTACTGCCGCACATACTATGAGTGAGCCTTTTTTTCCTGAACACGTGATATGTTATGTGATAGTCACCTCTTGGGGCTCATTCTCCAGTTTCAAATTCTCTCCACGCCTTTTGCCTTTGCCTGAAAGAACAAGAAATCAGAAGTGGCAAGTTTAAACAAGCTGGTAAGAAAAAAACATTGCTTAATTTGTTGTTTTATGTTACTTTTTGATGAATGAAGCAAGCAAAGCAGCACAGGTGCTTTATTTATGGAAAAGTATCTTGCTGCTCTGTTTCAACAAAATTTGTCCTTTAAATACTTGTTGCTGGCATAAGTCATGGTTCACACTGTGCAGACATGCAGGCTCTATCTATACACAGCCCAAAAATGGAAAAAAAATCTGACAAACTGTGACATGTAGCCACACAGCAAACTTGGGAATAGCCAGACCTTAAGAATATTGACAGTGAGATAAGAGCTGAATGAGGCAGGGCAAGCCCACGGCACACAATCAAGTTCAATTTCTATACACTATAGTAGTGCTCACCTACACCTTCAGGAAGAGGATATTTTTGGCCTGACATGAGTGCGAGAGAGGTGCAAAAAAGACAACATCAACACGAAGGACAGAAAAACAAACAAGCAACCATGCATCTATTTGATGTCATGAAATACTGTTGCAGGTCAAGAAGAAAAAGATGCAACTTCTGTGAGGAGTGAGGTCAGTCTCAACTGTCATGTGTCTCAACACTCACCTTTGTCTACCACGTCCCAAACCTCTACTTTGACCACATCATCAGTAGCTGAGAGAAACAAAAAGGGTATTATTATTATTCATGTTCTTTGGCCACAGAGTAAAGTAACTGAAATGCAGGGGCTGTTAAGTGACTCTAACATGGATCCAGTAACTAAAAACACTACAAGAAGAAGTGGCAGAGAATGTTTTGTTTGGTATGGAAGCACTAACGCAAACACAGGACACCTACTCTAGAAATTGGTTAGCTGAATCTAAGTCCAAACACAAAGTCTCATTTTTACCTTGATATGGAGCCACTGAAATAAATCACCAAGGCACAAACGGCAGATGTCAAATACAAACTAGAATAGAAACATAACCAAAGCAGTGGTGACAAAAGAATATCAGCCATTATGTTCAGTGCGTTTAACCTACTTTTGTAATTCCAATGGATACTTGTGGCTTGGATCTCCTGAGTGGGTATGTACTCCTCCACAAACTTCTTGCCTTGCAATCGATGCCATAAAGTACTCTTTCCAGTGTTTCTATCTCCACGGATGACTATTTTCACTTGAGAGGGAAAGAAAACAGTTTAACAAATTCATTTCAACATTTGATATTTATAAAGTCAATGGACGTATTTGATTGCAGAGGCCTGTTCACCTGTTTGGCTGGATTACTTACTATTATACTGAACCCCTTTGGCAAAGCGTCTCTGCAAACTCTGGTTCATCGACTGCAGGCCAGCTGGAATATTCTTCTCCCTGAGCTGCCCTGGCTCAGATCCCACCAGCTTCTTCAGCGCTGAAAACATCTTGATGAGGCTTCACAAGCTTGAAACCAGTGGTAATATGGTGGAACTCACAACGAATTGGTGACAATTTGTCACAGCTGCAGATAACAAGTAACAGTGTATCCTGATGGCTGAGGAATTTAGGAGTCCATGCTTAGGCGCAAATATGTTGTCAAATTACTAAATACTGACTCTAAACTGAGCCGCTGTTACCTTAAACCTGACTAAATTTCCTTGATTGCCAGTTAGTGGTAGAGATAACTACCATGTTGTTTTGAGCGTCATCTATGAAAAAACAGAGAAATACGGAAGTTATGGTTGAGAATTAATGGTCATATGTTAGGTCAACTGTTAGTCTTCATTACAAGGTGTGACAGAGATATACAGCCAGATCTGTAAGTGTGAAAAGAGATACACCCCTACATTAAACATTCTGGTTATTTCAGTTGATAGATGTCAAGAAACACATGCTGTTTCCCTAAAACAGAAATCACACTGTAAAGACTAATTCTTATGTAGCCTCGGGTTGAGCCTCTTATGTTTTGAGTCAAAGCATCCATCGTTATGCAACATAATTACCCAGTGATCAATGAAAAAGCAGGAAGGTTATTTATCCTGACGTTCTGAATCAGACTGTACTTTCAGCTTCCTCAAAGACTCTTTGAACCATGTGTATGAATTACTATTACATCTGCTGCATGAAAACAAAATAAAGTTAGTGTGATTAAGAGAATATTTTTAGATTTTGTATGATTGGTGAGACAAAAACTTAATATACTGTTTAAAAACATTAACACTGAGCAGTTAACAGACTATGGTTTCATCCAGATGGACAGATATCAGAGTCTGTGAGGTGTTGTTAATGTTAAAAGACATCTTCAGCTTTTCAAAGATTACTGGTTGCTTACTTTTCGAAGCCACAAACGGGCTACATTTGCTGACGTGGTCAGGTGATACTTTTTGCAGGAGATCCACTAACAGATGAATGTATATCAGGCTCATATATTCATTAGAGAAATGTTAGAGCCATATTAATGATACATGAAAGAACGGCAGCTATGTATCAGAGCATGTCTCCATGTCCCTGCAAAATCCTAATGGGAGCTGTCACAGTGACACAGGAGGTGTTACATTATTCACTATCAAGATCAGCTGTGGGATTTGTCTCCAGTAAACATGATCGGTACAGTGCGTGTCTCTGTTCAGCTAAAGGACAAACCAGCTAAAATTCAGAGGCGAGCTGAGCAATACCAGAATAATAACCCAGCATTTCCTTTAAACGCCATCCAGCTAGCGTTGGCTGCGCAAGCTATTAGCTCCTGATGAGAGGGCTTGTCGGATTTTTTGAGCAATGATAGCAAAAAATGTTGAAGCCAAAAACTCTAAAGGGTATGTCAAGGTCAACACAGGCTTCAAAAAGATATGAGGTAGCCCGATTTGTTACCTACCCTGTTTAAAATGTAACGTTATCCTCTGGCTCTGTTTTAGCTAGCTATCCAGCCGATATTAGCTTAGCCGTTTCCCCTATACGCTCACTGTCATTTAGCGGCAGCTAGACTGAATGTCTTTGTCCAGGTGGCATCACTAACAAATACTCACGGTTATTTAATGAGATAAGAAATTGCAATCCCGACATCGTTTTCTCAGAACATCTGTCAGACCTCCATTCCAACAGAGATGTAGCAGTGACATTCCTCTGCAAAAAGCAAATACCGACCCAGAGTGAGGCGTCACACAAACACGTTGAACTTCCATGAAAACTTTCAAAATAAAGACAACCAAAAAACTGAAATTTCTTCTTGGCCTCGGAAACAGCAGGTGAGAAAACAATCTCACAAGATCCATTCGTTAGCTATTCTGGAGCTTTCATTCATATTACAACAATCTTTATTAGTACATAGAGATTCCAATGTCAAGAATGTATTTTGAATATCTATATTTCAAAAAGCCTCGGAACAGAACAGTTGCTAACAGGACACTGGAGAGATTATTTTCTCTACATTTGAAAAATTCAACAGCAGTATACATTATGTTGTAAATTGAATAGAGGGTTGCCATAATTTACCATAGTTGTTTAAGATATTTTTAGAATATCCTGTGTGAGCACAAAATCCACTTCTTTGCGTTATTCTGCACATCCTAAAGCTTAATGTAAATATTTAACTTTTATTTTGAAAACAGAATGACAACACTTCCGATATTATACTGACTACGTGTAGCTAACTTGTCACAATTCTAGCAGCACAAACTATATTGTACAATCCAATGTAGCGTGCTTCTTGAAAATATTTATGGAGTTAAGTTTATCCCTTAATTAAAAAGACTGCAGAAGGTGGAACTGCAAACCAGCCAACATAAACTGCAACCCAAAAATTGCTATCATGTGATTTGCCGCAGCTTGTATTACCTGCCTTTTGGTTTTCGTCTCTTATTTTTGACTTGAAAATCGTGGGGTTTTTTTGTTTGTCTAGGAGGAGGATGTTTTAGATGAAATCATGTCCATTTCCGTATGAGGAAAGCCTCAATGAAACAGGCCTCATGTCACCTAAATTGGGTTTGAACAGCGTTTTTCCAATGCAGTTTAGATTAAACCACGCCCATTCCCGTACACACATGTGTTGGGAAAACGATGTTCCTACCCACTTTAAGTGAAACCACGCCTGCCTCAGTATAACCATACCCTCAAATGGGCGTATACGGGAATGGGCGTGGTTTCAACTATTGGAAATACATCGGTCCAACCCACTTTAGATTAAACATCCGTTTCCGTGTAAGGTCCGCTGCGGTCGAATAGTGAAAAAAAATCTCCTTTCCTAACCACTTTTCCTTGACCCCGATGGAAAACGTCATGAGGTCAAGGAAAGACGCAAAGGAGAATTGATAAGTAGGTAATTAGGAAAAGAGAACCGTCAGTCTTCTGTTGTTTATTCTAACGATCATTCAAATATATTTAATAAGTTGGCAGACAGAGAAAACAAAGACATGCTGCTCTCACTAGACTAGCAAGATGTCATCAAATTGTAAGTAAAAAGACGAAGAGGGTGCGGGGGAATGACTATAAAATAAGACTGATGCTGTAATAGAATTTTATTGAACATGAACATTTTTCAGTGTCTTTCTCCTTCAACATACTCCCCTTCTGCATCAACACACCACTGCATTCAGGTCTTCCACTTATCAAAGCAGTGCAGTAGGTCTTCTTTGGACAGTTGTCTCAGAACCTCTGTGGTTCTTTTCTTAACTTCTGACACAGACTCAAATCGTGTTCCTTTGAGCACAGATTTGATCTTAAAAAGGAAAAAGTCACACGGTGCTAGATCAGGTGAACAGGGAGGGTGATCAAGCACTGGGATTTGTTTTTGGGCCAGAAACTGCTTTACCGAGAGCGCAGTGTGAGCTGTGTATGTGTAATGTGTACAATGAATACAGTGACATATATTAAAAAGTAAATGGTTAAAAGCAAGTGCAATGTTCTGTGACTATTGTTTGTCATGAATTTTTAAAAGTGGAGAGTGCAATGAATGAGCTGAGCTTTAGAGTCTGTTGCAGATGATTCCAGTTATTTGCAGCAGAAAACTGAAAAGAAGAGCGACCAAAGGAGGCGCAGGCTTTGGGAATCAGGAGACTAATGAAGCTGCTAGAACGTAGACTGCGACTAGCGCTATGAATATTGAGTAGTGACTGTAGACATGAAGGGGTTTTCCAAATGAGAGCTTTGTAAATAAACAGAAACCAGTGGGTCTGTCTGGGAGAATGGAGTGAGGGCAAGTTCACCAGGGAATACAGGCAGCAATGGTGGTGTTAAATGTTGTTGTTGTAAATGCTGTTAAGTGTTAAATGGAGCTCCAGTCACAAAGTGGATGGGAAATAAGATTCAGTTTGTGAAGGAGAGTTTTTGAGGCGGACCTGTAGACTACATCACCAAAATCAAAAACTGGGAGCACTATCATTTTAACCAGAAGTTATTTTGCAGAGTCAATTTGAGATGTAATAACACAATCCGCTACGATCGCAGTGTTCCGCTGTAAACAAACAGTACGGTGACAGACAGAAACGGTAAATGGAGAATATTAAAGGAAAATGTTTCATGTATTAGCAACCCTCCGAAGAGGCACAAGGTTAGTATTTGTTGCTATAGTGTAATGTTATTATCTGTGTCTTAAGTCAGATTTGAACTTCGTTAACTTTCTTTGTATAATTGTTTTATTGTTAGCTTTAGCTAAATATGAGCTATTGTTAAGCTATGTTTATGCAGTCAGACTGTGGAAATTAGCTAACGTGTGGTATATGTTTTTCTGTTTGTAACCAGCTCTTACGTTGGTTTTGGGATTTTCATTAAAGTGTGTCTCACATCACATCAAGTGTGAGACCATCTTTCGGTGGGATATGCTACACTCACTCAGTAAAAAGCGTTTTTACTTATTTACAATAAATCCCCAGCCTGACTTTGATATTTGCAAATTATTTCTAGTGTTTCTATTCTAGTTATATGATCATATTATTCACATTTCACCTTGTTAAATGTCATTTAAGGACGTCGCTAGAACCGAAACGACATGCAGCTATCAGCGTTACTTCTCATAGCATTTTAGGTACGCAACAACGCTGCTTTTAACTACTAACTCCGCCTTTTTCACATGAACGCGTTCGGGAAAACCTGGGTTGACTTAACGAGTTCACAACCAGCGTCGTAACACCGCTCAGAATCCAGATTGTGTTTGTTAGGTTTAGGAAAGCCAGATAACGATAAGATATCCTGGATGTTCATCTTGCATCATAGTGCAGGCCTCGGAGAGCATGGCATAACAATTTTCGTAACTGTATAGTGGATTCACATATTGTAGTAAAATGACTAATGACTAAAACAGTTTTGAATCAATTTCTTTCGAAATATTACAATTCAGGGACCCAAGTAGACTAGGAATGGTATTTACGATATTCCGCGGGAATCAGTGAAGGCAGCATGGATGTATTTGAATCATATGTGTTGTTGTCAGTGAGCAGCATCGCATTCAAAGCTACAAACGGATTGCTGTTAACTTACATAGTCGAATTATAACAACAACAACAATGATAAGTGTTTATGCATGAAAAGACCCCAGAAGCTAAGCCATTGACGCTGAACGAAGGCAGTTGAAACGCTGACTACTACTACTCTCCTAGTGGTGGATTAGACTGGTCACACATGTAACGCTGGATATATTTCAAGGTGATGTTAGTCCGTGTTTTCGTTTTTTCTCGGCACCCATTAAATCCTCGGCAAAACATTTTTCAAAGATCATTTCTGCCGTACTATAAAAATCTTCGCGTATTTACTCATGGTATCGCCCATCTTAGGCCTCAAGCCATGCCTCGGTACGCAGTTGAGCTGTGAATCCACGAAACGTTACTTCGACCCAGTGACGCTCTGGCGAGGTAGCCGCAACACGGGCAACTCCGGACTTTCCCCTCTTGTGTGAAAGGTAAAATGACGCTATTCTGTAGTTACAGCAAAGTATTATATACAATATCACATACAAAGCTAGTGCTATTGGATAATCTATGTATATGGATATTCAGTTTACATTTAGGTTAACACTGTTAATTAAGTCAGCCTGTTGATTTAACTTTGGGTTGTAAGGTGGTGTTTACAGAGGGGTTTTTTTAACAGCTATTTGACTAGCTAGCTATGCTGCGCTGACCACCAAGGTTTTGTTTACATTTTCCCTGAAATAAAACAGCTCGAGCATCAGTTAGTTAAATGTTATACAGCATTAACTGTGCTGTGGATTTTCATTAATTTCAATTACGACAACTCAAGTCAGCGTGAAAACCTCTGACTAAGCTCTTTTATGTAAGGCCAAATGCGTGTAAAGTGAATTTAAATGGGGCGAGACTCTGCTCTGTATATATGACCTTTTGGTGTTAATCTGTAGTCATACTACAACCACACCTATATTTACCAACTAGGCTCTCATGCTAGTTGCGTCTTGTTCCCCTAGCTTGCTTCGGACTGGGTTAACTCCACCGTACCGCAAAAACTCACTACCCTTAAATGTGTCTCTTCCTCTAGGGCTGTGTTACAGACATGCACCCAGGATCTCGACAGGGCTATGTATCCATTAGCTTTGTTGGACAAGGAAGTGGAAACTACAATAACAGTAAACAGTGGAGGAGGCAATCCTGCTGGAGGGTAAGTTGGTCACATAAATGAGCTGGCCATTGAGGGATTTTCCCCTCTCCTTCACAGTTTTCTGGTTTCCCACCCAGCTGCGAAGTCATGATGGGGACACTGCTATAGTGTTTCACTTTTCTGATGGCTGGCTTTAGTTGCTGATGCTTGCCAATATATCTGTGAGGAAAAAAAATGTAGATGATGCCCCCCTCCTCTGTGCTGTGCTGTAATGCAGAGTTGGGTGTTGTGCATTCAGCAGCTCTCCTTGTGTCATTGCTGAGGCTTTCATACCATCTTCAAATAGTTAATTTATTAATCATCCTATCTACCAAACATACAATTTAAAAGACATATCACATATTTGAGATATTCCTGTGATTCTTAGAATAAAAACCAGGAAGGGAAGCTTGGAATAACGCATTTGATATTTTGTATACTTGCAACAACCCAGCAATGTTGGGCTTGTTCTAGTTTACATTTTTTTTCTTTAGATAAAACATTTATGTTGTAAAAAAAAAAAAGAAGAATTCTTTTATATGCATTTGGTACCATTTTCAGATAATGCAGCTTATTTTGCATACTGTGTATTATTTGTACACTATATGACTCTGTATATGTAATAATTTAACTCTCAAGTTAAATTAGCTAAGAGTTGGAGTGATGGTGCAACAACAGACTATGATAGGGCCATTGCTCCACTCTTCAATAGGAAGGAAGTTATTCCAAACATTTTTGCTGTGCAAGACCACAAAGTGAACTCAGTTTGAGTGATGAGACCTGTCAGTTAAGTTGGTTGTTTGGTCAAGAAAAAGCACATGAATTCTGCAAGAACTAGGCAGCAATTGGAATTATTCTCCATCTCCCTCTCCCCTGTGTGCCTGCAGAAATGGAAGCAGCTGTCCAGGCTGCAGCGGAGCCTCATCCTCTTCACCCTTGTTCTTCTGTTTATTTGTGGAATTGCTTCCTATCCTACTGTCACTGAACAATTCAGAGGTAAGGCTCTTTATAGATTAAACATCTCCTGTGGGATCCAGTGTCTGTGCTGCTGTTATACTGTCAAGTATGTGGATCTGATTTGATGGAGACCTTTGAGGTTCTAATTGTGACCCTCAGTAATAGTTTCATATTGAGTCTTTGTGTATGTGTGTTGAGGCCTTACAGATGGAGAGCAGGACACAGACACTAACAGCGTCCTGAGGCCCATCACCCCCCATGTGTTGCCAGAGCCTGTCAAACAGGGCCATCCATCACTGCCAGAACAACTTTCCCAGGTTTTTATATCTCTGCTGCTGTTCTCTATAAGGTTTATAAAGGGACTGATGTAATTTCCAAAAAATCCTTGAAAAAGTGTGCAGTGTGTGGCTTTTAAAAATCTTAAAATCTTAAAAATGTGGATAGATTAAAAGTGACTTCTTTGGACGCCCAGAAAAGGCTCATTAACTGTTGCTATGGTCACCTCCAGTTTAATATACCCACTACACTGATTTAGTAGTATTGACAGGAGCTGTATAAGCTGTTCTGATAAAATGTTAAAACAGACGTCAATGCCTGTGGTATAATTTAGGGGCTTCCCCTATCCCAGTTGAAAGACACGTCATTGATAGTGTATCATTTTAAGTTGACATACCTTTTGAAATAGACAGATCAGGCATGTGCCAGTAACATTCACCCATGATACGGATAAATCTGCTTGTTTACATGAAGTGAAAATTTAAATGGTACAACAGGTTACTTGTTCATGCCACCATTTATCATAGAGGAAATTATCCAATAAGAGAGGGCCACCCGTTCTTCAGAATCGTCTTCAGAGGAATGGAAACACTTCAGATACAGCAGTCGAGGACAAAGCAGCTGATAACAAGAAAAAGAAGAACAGGGAGGAAGAGGGATTTGTAAGGTGAGACTTGGAGTGTGCTCACTACCAAAGTTTTACCTGTGCATTTGTATTATTCATTTCTCAGTCCATTGGTGATTTTCAGCTGGCGTGGGGCGGTGATTGACACTGATAAGGCCACAGAGAGTATCAAGGACGGGGAAAAGGAGGATTCACCTGCCAAACAAGAAGTCAAATTATCGAAAGAGCCAGGTATTTGCTGTGTCAATTATGAATTTGCATTTTTGATTTTTCACTTTAACACAATAAAAACAAATGCATCACAATTTCTAAGAGGCTTGACTATGTTTGCGTCCAATCATCACATCTAATATCCACTTTATAGTATTCCTTAATATCAGTGATCTGTTTCTAAATCACTCTCTAGACTTAGATGGGATAATAAACTGGCATCTTGTGTGTATTGTGTGTTCCAGAAGCTGGCTGGTTGAAGGCGGTGCAGGAAGCCTTCAGACATGCATGGAAGGGTTATAAAGATTTTGCTTGGGGCCATGATGAGCTCAGGCCCATCTCCAAGTCCTACAATGAGTGGTTTGGCCTGGGTTTGACACTTATTGATGCCCTGGATACCATGTGGATCCTGGGGCTTAAAGAAGGTAGGCTGTGCCCTCCAACACTAAAAACTGAACTTCGTTTTCATGCTCAAAACAATGCACATGGAGCTAACTTCTTTTGTTCTATTATTTTTTTTTTAGTGGGGCATTAGAATCAAGTTCTATTTGCAATGAGTCTGCACCACTATGTAGAAGTTCAGTTCTATTGAGACATGGTGTTGAATTAAGTGCTCATGGAATCACTTTCTTTAATGTAGTTACAGCACTCAGATAGACATCTAGGACATTTTCGACCAATGGTATGTAGTCCAGTAATTGTTATTCTTAAAATTTTGAAAAACGTGTTGCAGAATTTGAAGAAGCAAAGGCGTGGGTGGCCACAGAGCTCACATTTAACAAGAATGTGGACGTCAATCTGTTTGAGAGTACTATTCGCATCCTGGGAGGCCTGCTCAGTACCTATCATCTGACTGGGGATACTCTGTTCCTAGACAGAGCTGTGAGTCAACACACATGGTTTCATTAAAACATTTATGGCCATAGAAAAGTAATGATGAAAAGCATGTTTTAAACACACTGAGTGTGAGATATTAGCATATGCAGATAATAGCACCTTCTTCAGATGTAGACAGAGCTGTACCTTTTTAAAAATACTTGATACTGATACTGTGTTTCGAGCATACCTGTTGTAAAGATTGTACTGCAATTTTTAAAATATTAACCAACACCTTTAGACCTCAACTGTGGTATTTATTTTCATAAATCCAGTTGTTTCCTGTCCCAGCCCCTGACTTTGCTGAAGAGGATAAATATGTTGAAAGAAATTTTCCATCAGCCACTGACTCATGTCACTGTCTACCATTGCATTGCCATCACTAATCTGCTGTTGTGCTTTCAAGGCATTAGAGCAAATTTGGCTCAGGATTGGACTGGGGAGCATACACTGTAAAAGAGGTGAAATGTTCACAGTATCCAAAAGGTTTCTGATTTTTTTATTTATTCATGTAGGAATATTTACCTTGGCCACAGCTAACTTCTATTTTCATGATCAATTTAACTATCACAATTAATTCTGCCAATTATTTTCTTAATTAACGTGACATCTTCAGATGTTTCTTTTGTCAGTCAGAAACCCAAAATTAGCAAAATTACTATCATGTAAGACAGAGAAACAGAAGATCTTCACATTTGACAAGCTGGAACATAGAGCATATTTTGGTTAATTTAACACTTCTTCAAAACTGTTTCAGTTTGACTAATCGATTAAGATGAATTGTTTAATGCTTTCAGTTGTAGAAGTCTGTTTAGCACCTTTGCAAAAAGAACCTGGTAATGTCAAACCAATATCATTGTTCCCTAATATATCCATATTTGAGTCTGAAATGGGATGTAAACTGTCACTAATATAGAGGAAAAGAGAACAATATAGGCAGCACAACTCAAAGTGGCTGAGAATACACTGCAAAACTGTGAACCACCTATGATATACTACTTCAAGTCAGTTGTGGTTGAACTGTTAACTCTGACTTTCAGTGCCATTTAACTGCAAATGTCTAAATGTAATCTGCATCCTTCCTCTGCAGAAAGACATTGGCTCCAGGCTGATGCCAGCCTTCAATACCCCATCCAGGATCCCCTACTCTGATGTGAACATCGGGAAAGGTACAGCCCATCCTCCTCGCTGGACCTCAGACAGCACTGTGGCAGAGGTTACAAGCATACAGTTGGAGTTTAAAGAGCTCAGCCGCCTCACCCAAGAACCACAATATGAGGTGACCAACTCATTAAGAGCTACAGCCATGTTAATTCACGGCCTGCCTAGCAAGTTTTAAGATTGGCACTTAGGCTCAGCTTTCTACTGTACTGTTGCTTTTCACAACTTGATGTCATTATGTTTTCTCTAACATAACATTGCAGCACTTCTAAACAGCACTGGGATACTACTTCTGCTCTGCAGTTGCTGTTTTAAAACTGGTACATGGACAAGGTCCTGAAGATTGTTATAATTCAGATTCCTCAAGTAATTCCCTCAGCCCTGCATTAAGCAGAATACAAGCTAAGAGTTTCAGATGAGCAGAAATGGACAGATGAATATTTTAAATGTAAAAAATGACTTTCCTCAGGCACCAGCCTCTGGCTATAAGTTTTTGAATTTCTGCTCCCTTCGTGGCAAAGATCTAGTTTTAGGGCCTTTGTTTTCTGGTGTGTCATTAGCATTACTGCCTCACAGGGCTGCTATTGTGGCTAGCCTTCCACAGAATTGGTGCATTAGCTTTTTCTAGTTTCGTCTTTTATGCATTGATACTTTTTGGGTGTTGATATTAGCTGCTGCTTTCATTGCCTTGCAGCAGTCATGGTCACCTCTCCCATCGGACTGTGGCTAGCTGTCAACTACAGGCTAAAAATTTCGTGGGTCATGAGATGGGCCACATTCGAACCCAAGAAGTCATGTTAACATGGTACGTGCCTTAGGCTAAAGAGCCACAAGACAAAACAAGTTTTCAGAAGACACGGGAAAAAAACAAACTGATTGTGTGCGCAAGGAATTCTCAGGCACTGTATTTCAAATGCTAAATGACTAGTCATCTGTAGTCTTGGTCACTGGAACAGTCAAAACCCAGTTCAGTTTTAATTTGGTTGCGGCAGGACTCAAAACCTAGTCACGTTTAGTCATATACACATGAAACTTAGGGCCCAGTTTTAGTGTGATTACTTCAGCCCACAATGACTGAATGTGCTGCAGCTTTTCTGAAAAATTACTGTTTTCTTTACTGTAAATTAAAGTAATAATTAATAATTGAAAGTAGGGGAAAATTTAGATTTTTATGATTAATTGATAGTCTCAATGATAATATCTTATTGTTGTTGAAAGAAATGGTATAAATGACCTTGTGGGTGCTGAGCGTTCCTTTAGTTGCAAACTATGGCCTACCAAGATTTGACATTTTTTTATAAAAAAAAAATCCTGGTCACTGGTTTTGCTGTGTTTGCTGTAATAAACACCATATTATTCAAATTCTAGTTAGGAAGTGTAGTGTTGGCACACTGACTAACCGATAGGAGGTGAAATTTAAACAACTAGGTCATAGTTCCCTCTCTTACTTGCCATGCACAAACACTAATGATTGTTTTTGCCAGAGCACACAACCAACCTGGAGATACAGCTACCAGGATTTCGTTTTTGCCTGTAGCCAGCCATCCTTAGCTTTATGTGACCCTTTTTTTTAGAAACACTGCAAGGACTGGACAGAATTGCAAGCTGATGTAGATAATGCTGAAATTGGTGAAATTTGTGTTAACTCTTGCCTTTAACATTTAAGATTGATGGTCATTGAAGGTGCATCAAATATACTTGCTGGAGCACAGAGAATACTCTGTACAGAGTATTAGAGTGGAGCATAAAAATGAGGGTGTGATGAGTTATCATCTTCTCAGACAGTTTTATTCCTCTCTGCATACAGTGAGCAGCCATGCCAGATTTGCTATACATGCCAGTAATTACTCCTCAAACATGAATGAAAGTTGAGACTGGCTTTTTTTTAAGTAGGAAAATACTGTTAGTGTTGTGGAGAGTACACAGCACCCAGTTCACCCAGTGAACAAAACATGTGCACTAAGATAGCAACATATTTCTCTTCTCTACTGTATCAGCTTTATTAATTGCTGTTTATAGGGGTCATACCATGCTGAAGGTGTGGACAAATTTGTCGGTACCCTTCCATAAAAAAGAAGAACCCACAACTATCTCTGAAATAATTTGAATCTGACAAAAATGAATGGCATCAATCATTGTTTATTCTGTGTTTAACACAAATCAGTCTTGAGCCTTCATTGTGCTCTGCACAGATTCAAGGCCCCCTGTGCCAGACACAGCAAAGCAGCCCCAAAACATGACTGAGACCCCTCCAAGTTTCAGATTAAGTATGGTGATCGTCAGAAAGCTCCAGTTTTGTTCAGTCTGGCTTTTTTTATGTTATTCTTTCAATTATGGAATTCTCCTGGGTCGCCTTCCATGGAGCCCATTGTTGTCTAAAAGATGACGGATGGTGTGATCAGATAGTGACTTACCTTGACCTTGGAGTTCAGCTTGACTGGCTTTGGATGCTTTCCTTAGCTCTACCATCCGCACAACCCTTCTCATCAACCTGGGGTTGTATTTCTTCTTGCAGCCACGTCCTGGGAGGCTGACTACAGTCCTGTGGACCTTTTATACTTTTTAATGATATTTGCAACTGTAGTCACAGAAACATCAAGCTGCTTGGAGATGGAACTTTAAGATAGTTATCTACAATTTTCTGTCTGAGCACCTGAGACAGCTCTCTCCTTTGCTTTCTCTGGTCCATGGTCAGTGTGGTGCATGCAATGATACCAAACTTCACAGTGACACGTTTTCTCTCTTTAACCCTCCCGTTGCCCTTTGTATTCCGTATATTTTTGTCTTCTTACTATTATTCAAAAACAAAAGATAACCGCTTCAGAATCATGAATGTCATGCACAACAACAAATCCTACTACACACACACACATGAAGGCACACCGGGTCACTTTTACCCAGAGGACAACACGAGGGTTAAATAGGCTGATTGGTTGATAAAAAGATTGAAGATACCTATGAAACTAATTAAGGTTAAACAATTAGTTTGAAACATGATTAGAATGCATTGATTGAAAATCTTTTTTAGGGGTACCAACAAATCTGTCCTGGCTAGTTTTTGCATATCTTGGTAAAATAAACAATAAATCATTTCTTTTCACAATTTTATCAGGTTTCTCTATCCCATACTATAGGCACGCAGGTATATATGAGCCATTTAATCACTTTTCAGGAGGAAGCATTGTTTCAAAATGCTGTAAGGGTACCAACAAATTTGTCCATTTTGTGTTGACCAGAATAGTTTTGAGCAAAATTTACACCAAATCACAGTTTACTAAACATCAGGTCACGGTGCTCATTGTTATGGTGTTCACGCCTATTAAAATACTGACAGAGAAGGTTTTCATTTTTAAATGTTTTAAGGAGCTTTTTGAATCTCTATTGCAGAAAGATCATTTGTTAAATCTGTTGGGAGGGTAGTATGGCCTTTGACATTCTTTTCATTCTTATTCATTTTTTTTTTTTTTTACTTTTAGCCATTAAATCAATGTCACAAAAGTACCTACAGCTTAATTTATCTGACCTCTGACCTTGATTGTCCAGGCAGCAGTGGCTGAGATTATGAATCATGTCCACAAACTGGATGGCAAGGTGGATGGTCTTGTACCCATGTTCATCAATACAAACAATGGACAGTTCACCCATCAAGGCATCTACACGCTGGGAGCCAGAGCAGACAGCTACTATGAATACCTGCTGAAGCAGTGGATCCAGGGAGGCAAGAAGGACAACCAGTGAGTAATTACTACAATTTTATACCTAAAGTACCATACCATTGCTTTTGCATCAGCCCAGTAAAAATGTGCCTACAGCTTACATTGACAACCATTTCCCAGGCCACACAAAGTGGAGCTGTAATTTTTTAATGTTTAAATGTTTCTTAACCATCAGCTATCCAAATAAGACAAAATCTTAATCTCAGACAACAGACATTAAAGAAGGGCAATAGTCCAATTTTCTAAAAGCACTAGAAGAATACAATTAACATCTGCAGAAGCCTAAAAAGAATACTAGTGTTTAAACATAGTTGGAGGGACACTCTAGAGATCTGACATGTCCAATTGATTTATTTGTCATGATTAGTAGGAATATTAGTCAACATAACAACCCTGTGTTGGTTTGTGGCATTTGAAAGAAGTGGGTATTTTTCCAGGGAGGGTTTATTAATCATGCCATCAATTTGCATCATGGGAAAAGTTTGATCCAATGTCTTTGGAGTTTGACCTGTAAGCTCTAACTAATGCTTTTCAGTTTCCATCAATCTGTGGTTTATGATTTCAGTTAATCATTTTATCTATAAATGCAGAAACTAGTGGAAAAAAAGCTTACTACAATTTAACAGAGCCTAAGGTGACATCACCTTAGTCAGCAACAATACAAAATCCTAAGAGAATGGGTTTATTATGATATGATATAAAAGAGAGAAAAGCAGTGAAACCTCACATTTCTGGAGGCAGAAAATAATTTGGCATTTTTGCTTGGACAATGACTAAAATGGTAAATATTCATTGCTCATTAATTTTACCTCAATAGACTCATGTTATAATTCTAAATGTTATAATTCTATAACATTCTATTAAAACACTATAAATTAGTCAATGTCATATGTAGGGACAGAAGCAGTACTTAAGTTATTCTGTCAGCACTGGCAGCATTTGGTTAGAAGGTCTCTGTCAACAGGACTGATAAAGGATTAATATACCAGATCAGTCCCCTCTAGACACTCAGCACCAGGAGGTTTAGGCTTAGATTAAGCAGCTTTCAGGGTCTGAATAGAAGTTTTCCTGTCACATATTTGGTTTAGGGCTACATTAGTTAGCATGCATACTGGATTCAAAGGAGAAGAGTTAATAATTTACTCATTCTTTTGGGAACATATGTAATATATAGATATAGATATAGATATATATAGATAATGGAAGGATGGATGGATGGATATTACATTACAAGCAATTCACTGTGTGTGTGTGTGTGTGTGTGTGTGTGTCTGTCTGTCTCTGTGTGACATTTTAGGCTCTTGGAGGACTATCTGCAGGCCATAGAGGGTGTAAAGAAGAACCTGTTGCAGAAGTCTTCTCCTAATGGCCTTACCTTTGTTGGAGAGCTATCTCATGGACAGTTCAGCCCTAAAATGGTCCGTAATATTTCAAACCATCCTCTGTCTGTTTCTTTTGACATTAGCTGTGAACCTGCTGCTACCCAGTCAAATTCAGATTTATTTGAATCTCCCCTCCTGTTAACCGGATCAGGTCTGTTCCAGTCTTAGTCAGCTGGTGTTAGCAGTCACCAGATTAATTCTTTTAGCGTGCTGAACAATTATAATATTTGTCTAACAAAACAGGCTGCATTAGTGTGATGCTCTGTGAGGGAGTCTGGCACCGAGTTTTCTTTTCTTGCCTGGGGTTGTGCAAAACATGAATTCATTTACCAACCATATTCATTACCACATAAGCACAGATAACCACAGTACCAAACATCTATCCAGCAGTCCATCGCAGGCCAACAGTACCAAACAAGTGAAATCAATACTGGAGAAAACATTTTTACCCTGAAGTGCAAAAAATGAAGACTGAGTGTGTCGTACATATGGTTGGCACTGTTGCCTCACAGCAAGAGGCTTCATCTGTGTCTGTGTGGGTTCTCTCTGGGTACTCCGGCTTCCTCCCACAGTCCAAAGACTGGTGGTCTGTCCAGGGTGTACCCTGCCTCTCACCTAATATTAGCCCCCCCCCCACAACCCTTATGGATAAGCAGCATAGATAATGGATGGATGGATTGATTGCCCAGATTGATATATTATGATACCAAAAAGTTGGAAAATACATCTTACCCGCTATTTGGCCTCACTTACACACACAGACAGCCGTGGACACCACAGACATGTTATTCCTGACATTTGTTTCTAATCTACTTGAAGGAGGGGAATGTTCAGTTGCAGTCTTTTGCTTGCAGCATACAGAGTGAGATGCAGCAGAAAAGAAGCACTCAGCAGAAGCAGAACCATAAAGATTAGTTCGGCATCTTTCCTCCCACCTCTACCTGATTAAAAATTAGTTAAACAAAAATTTGTCAATTCTTGAAAATAGATGTCAACTATGTTTACCTTGTCAATTAATTGACTAATCAATTATTCACGCATATTCCTAATTGCTAGTATTGGTTTTGTCATTCATGTAACAATTTTTGGAGGTAAATAATCAACCAAGAAGCTACAGAGATGAAACTATATTCACATGAACTCATCATTCATATATTAACTGATTATTCAAATCGGCATGGGGGACTCAAATGTATCTGTTGATATGGCTGTCTGTTAACTCAGGACCATCTAGTGTGCTTCCTGCCGGGCACTCTGGCTCTTGGTGCTCACAATGGCTTGCCTGCTGATCACATGGATCTGGCCAAACAGCTGATGGAGACCTGCTACCAGATGTACGTCCAGATGGAGACAGGCCTCAGTCCAGAGATTGTTCACTTCAATATGCATCAGGGCAGCACCCGAGACATTGATGTAAAGGTAGGTAGAGACAGTGTTGCTAGAGGGGATACACAGACTTTGCACTCCTGATAATGCACTAGTGTCTTATTTAAAAATGTAGACTCTTGTACCTGCAAACCCATTTTAAATATTTCTGGACAAGGGCATTTCGAAAATGGCCATGGAGACCCCCCATTGACCCCAACTCTGACCCAAACCTTTGACTGATGCAGAAATGCAGCAAATCAGTAAAAAATGAGACAATTAACAATCCTGCAAAGCTAGGAAGATTGCTAAATGATGAGGATGCTAAATTAAGCAGATATTAAAACTCAGATGTGTCTCCTTTGTATTCTCTGTGATAGCTTGCAGACAGACACAACCTACTGCGACCAGAGACAGTGGAGAGTCTCTTCTACCTGTACAGGTTTACTAAGGACCGCAAGTACCAGGACTGGGGTTGGGAGATTCTCCAAAAATTTAACAAGTACACAAAGGTTGGTAAAACAAAGGTTGTCTTCACTGGTCTGTCTTGATCGAGGATCAGTGCTGTAGGTTGGCTTCTGTAGGACTAAATCATAGTAAATGCACATCTGTTGTTCAATGTGCATTTGTCTCAAGTCCCTGGGTTCACTAACATTACCTCATTTTATACAGCCACAGTCAGTATATACAACACAGAGAAAAATTAAGTATGTTAAAATTCATATGGAAAATTGGAGAGAAACTACTCTGTGTAAGAGTGAAAGCGAGACCAAATGTATAAAGAGGCATGGATATAACAATCTAATCTTTACCTCTACAAAGAAGGTCCTGTCAAAGAAAGTTGTGATCACAGTCACAGGTTTTGTTTTATTGACATTTTTTGATCAGTTACCACATGTTAATTTTAATGTTTAGTGAAGGCAGAGAAAACATGTTTGCACAGTAAATTGTTATTCTATTGTTGTTAATGAATTATATTCTCAAAGTTTAACTATTGAGCCCACTGGTTTCTTTAGGCCTCTGTCATTGTTATGAAACTCACAGATTAAATATTGTGATAAAGATCGATCAATATGTGAAAAAAAAATTGTGATCATATCCCCCGGCCCTAGATGTAATATCTACTTTAATACTAGCTGAAACTGAGTAATCATTGCAGACTGACAGTTGTACTGTAGTCAGGAGGAGGAAGCAAGAGTAAAATTTGCAGCACAGTCACCATCTGATCAATATTTCATTAGTAACTGAAGACATTAAATACATTTTAGTAGAAGCACCAAATTACAAGTTACACGGACTTGCTGTGTAGAGTTTTGCTACCCCACCTGAACCCAAGAGGACCATGTTTTGTTGTGTAAAACTTAGGGCTAAGGGTTGACTATTGTCGAATGTCATTTCCAGTATACAACATTTCTCTCTGACTGTGCCAACTGACTGCATTCATGCTTGTGTTTCCAGTTGAAACAAGAAAAGACACAGCATGTCAGTATTACAAAGCATTAGCTGGATAACTGCTATATCCCCACTAATAGCCAGCAACGCAGTGACACTCTTTAGTGTGCTGCTTCCCTCTGCTTAAATGTTGATTTTTCTGTGTTGTACATCTTAAATGTTAGTAAAAAAAAAACAAAAAAAAACATTTTTTAACCCTTTTGGTAATTTTGGTTAGTTAAAAAATCCCTTCTATGTTCTAAAATATGACAATATTGTGTGAATGTGGACGAATGTCTGTGTGTTTCAGGTTTCCTCTGGCGGCTACACTTCCATCAATAATGTGCGTGACCCAGACTACCCGAGCCCCCGAGACAAGATGGAGAGCTTCTTTCTGGGAGAGACCCTGAAATATTTGTACCTGCTCTTCTCAGACGACCCCAACCTCATCAGCCTAGACCAGTATGTCTTCAACACTGAAGCTCATCCTCTGCCTATATGGCCTTCCGCTGCGTGACACACACATGCACATACACAGGAATTCAAATGGAACGTATATTCACAACAAAAAATCTCAGGGATAGTCCAACACTAAGATGACAGGTTTGTCTCCTCTGTCTCAGTAAGTGAACTCTGCCAAAACAACCCCGAACACAGATGGAAAAAGCCTCCTCTCTACTGAAAAAATGACACAAGCCTGATTCAGTGTGTGGCTTGTTTATTCATTTGACTCGTCATTTTTGTTATGTGGACCTCTGGTCGGTTAACACTCAGATGGCATCAGCACTGAAGAAACATTTGGTTGTTACTGGAACTGAAGCTGTCTGTGTTGGGTTGAACTGATGCAGGTTGATTCTGATATTCTCAGTTTAAAGCTACTCATAACTCATATTTTGCTCACATTTGTGTATGCTCAGTTTCTAACGTAGCAAAATGTTCCCTGATGGCAGTCACCAGCTGTGTGAACTGAAACCAGCCACTGCCTGCTGCACCTGAACCTGAATGCTCTGTCGACATGTTCACACGTGTGTGTGATTCTTGCAGGGATATGAGGAAAAAGCTAATTCCTCTTCACACTGTATATAGTCATTAAGTGCTCTGGCTAGATTTATTCTCTGATGCTGAATCTTGCTGATAGGACATGAGCACGCCACTGGTCCATGACACATGCTGCATTCATGTCATACAGGACACCAGCTTTTACAGCATGAAAATCCCAAACAGTCATTTCATTTTGAGGAGAAAACATTGTGTGGAAAGTCTGACTTGATTAATGTCTGTCACTGACCTTTTTGCAGCTACAAAGGTTTAACAGACAGAATATATGATGGTATATTATATCAGTTTGTCATCTTGTCAGAGATTGTCTTGTCATACTGTTTATCAGTGGAGGTAGTAGCATTCAGATCTTTTGCTTTATCAACTAACTGTGATAAGGGTTAATGTGCTTCTGACTCCATACAAAGGAGGATAAGCAAACCAAACCAAACTGATTTTTTCCAACCTAGTAAGGCAACAAGAAAATCTATACAGTAATGTTTTTGTAAATTAGTCAATAAAGCCATTAAGTACAAACCATAAACCCTTTAAAAGTTTTCTTTTAATGCACCGTCAAATCCTAACATGAATAAACTGAAGTAGAGATATAAAGTAGCATTAGATGGAACTAATCATGTTCAAATTCTACTTCAAAATTGTATAATGATAGAATGAAGTACCTCACTTGTCAGGTATTCAGACCCCTTCACTTTTTTCATATTTTCTTATGTTGCAGCCTCATGCTGAAATTAAAAATGCTGACAGAAATATTCAGCCCTTTGCTGTAACACTTGTTCCTCCCATTTCTTTTTGTTATCTTTGAGATGTTTCTGCACCTTCACTGGAGTCCACCTGTGGTAAATTCAGTTGGCTGCACATGATTTGTAACAGTTGTGCAGTGGTTAGCACTGATTTAGGACTTGAAAATGTATGAATGAGTCTTTAACTAATAATTGTCTGTGAGGCATCAAGTCCTGCTGTTAAATCAAAGTGAGAAACTGACAGTGAGGCTGTAGGTCTTTCAAACTTGTTAGGTGTGAATGAAACATGGTGGCAACCAACCATCTGCTGGCGATGAACTCTGAACTCTGATGTTATCAACAAGGGAATGTCAGGTGTGTGTAAATGATGTTACTAAGAATCCTCCAAAAAACACAAGTGTGGCTGACTACAACAATGTCGCTGCTACTTCCAGCTGTTACTCCCATACGACATGAATGCAGCACCAGTGTCTACACAGGACACAGATGAACTTGGTCTTCGTCCAGTTATTGCCAAGCAGCAGATTTACAGCAGCTTTTGTTTTATGAGGAAGGCAATGGGTTTGTAACATCACTGATTTTGTCAGTGGGGGTGGGAAAGCTGCTCCTCTCACTTAATTTCATTCTTTTATCATTTTCCTTTGTAAGGTTTTGGTAGGGGTTTTTGTTAAAAAAAAAAAACTGTTAAGACTTTAAATATAAATTTAGAATAATATGTTAATTTGTAGTGTATATTTAAAGTTGTAAGTGAAGCTATTGTAATTCAACAAGCTCAGATTGTGCATTTTGTTTAGTTTTTGTAGTAGCACCTGCAACTTTCAGTCATTCCTATAAATACCACTAGTTTACATCATATCTCTACTTGTTACTTTTGGGAACTTTGTGAATTTGACTTGAGACCAAACTCATTTTGTATATTCTGTGTTTTTCCTCAGGTGTGCCTTTAATGTTGCATCAGACAACATTCAAAAGACAACTGTTTAACTGTTAAGGTTCATTTCTATCCATATAGCTATTTTGACATGTGCATATGTTGCTGATTTGGTGCAGTGTATGGTTTTAGGACTGATGTTAGTGATTTTGGAGCTAAATCATGATGATGGATTAAGTTCTGTGTTAGCTGCAGCCACCAAACAGACTGCTCTTGACAGCAGGCTGCACACAGACAACTATAGCTGTGACAGTACAGAAACACAGATTTGACAAGTCACAATCAGTGCCCAAATTCTCATCATAATTTAATTTACGGTGGTGTCACCAGAAAGCCCATTAAAGTGTAATTTGCTGGAGTGAAAGATTCAAATCTCATTTAGACCATCCAAAAAAAAAAAAAAACCCTGAAATTTGTAAAATGCACAAGAAAAGTACACCTTGTGCCTGGCACTCCATCTTGGAACAGCTGCTATAGTTGGGGTGGGAGGCCCTGTCAGTCACCATTTACATAATTCATAAGTGATACAGTCTATTTGAACATGATAAAATGGTCTGAACATGGATTTACAGATACTGTTGCAATTACACATTATCTGTGTTAGCAGACGAACATCAAGATCAAGATTGTAATGTTAGTTACATTACAGTCAACATAGTCACTCGTTTACCAGTGATATTCTTGACCCAACATCTCTTTTCAGTGTCAGTATTCCTCTGTAGGCTTGACAGATGGCTGTCAAATTTACAGTAGATTTCTAAAAAATGAGGCTTTGCAATGGGAAAGATAAAGAAACTGTAAATGTCACCAACTCCACACTGACTACACCCTCTGTTTTTTGTCAAAGAACAAAGCAAAACTTTACAGCCAGCTGTCAAGTCCACAGGGGAGAAGGGGGTAAGTGAGTGATAATTCCAAACTAGATCTCTGGTGGAGCATCTTCAGCTTCATTAAATCTTCAGCAGCTATTATGCCTTGTCAAGAGCTGAGCAAGCTAGAATCCTGCAAATAACTATTTTCACCTCACAGACATTGTTGTTATTGTGTTGTGTGTCTAATGTCCTCTCTCAGTCCCAAGTGTGATCTCTGTGCTGATGCTGTGAAATTAGGATCTAAAAATATGTGAATGTGAAACAGTTTTGCTCTGATGGAGAGGCAGCTGTGGATGCAGCTGCATTGGTCTAGTGTTTTACTTCTGTTTTCTGATTTTTTTTGTTTGTTTGTTTGTTTGTCTTTCCAAACTTTCTCAAACAAAAAAGTTTATTACCTGGGGTATAATAAACGCTGGATCTGCTTTAATTCTGTTGAAAAATGTAAAAATTGAAGAGATTTTACAGTCAGTCACACTTGTGAAACAAACAAGGTGTACTAGTCATCTGGTTTACACTTTTTGGAGATGTTTGTTTAAAAACATACATAGAACACAGTGAAATGAGTGGAACCACTTTTTATTATAGATTTTCACTGTCCATGAGTAGTTGTAATTTTCTTCAGCTGTGAGCAGCTCTTCCACTCCTGTGGTTAGTTGCTTGCATTGTGAGACGCTACTGTCCACGAGCAGCACACTCAGAAATCAAACCAATTCATTACACTTACTGATTAAGTTCAACCAATTCTGGCTCTTTTCCAGGGTGAACACAGTACGTCTTCTATATTTAGTGTGTAGAATAGAATGGGGAGACACAGGTGGATTTATGGAATCCAGTATTTTCTGTTCTCTGGACCTTGGTCTGAGGTGAACCTGAATTCTGCTACAGTAATCTTAGAAATAACTTGGTTTACATAATCCCAGTCCTGAAACAAATTGGAACCTGCGCTTTAAGATAGTGTTTGCAATCTGGTCCTCTCCATTTTCACCCACTGTTCGATGATGTCTGCCTCTGTTTTCCTGGCAGCGATTACTGTCGCTGGATCATCGTCATGAGACCCTCTGCATAAAACAACACAAACATCAGATTAGATTATGCTATGTGACTTTGTAGATTAAAGGTGACTGCTGAGGGGCCAACAGCTGGCTGTACCTCAGGTCTAGATGATGTGCTCCTCCGGTGTTGACAGCTATTAGTGATGAGCTCAAGGACTTGCGCACCTAAACAGCAGAGATCTGATTAACTCAGACTGACAAAAGGGACTTTGCAGTTCACTGAAGTGTTAAATCTCTTACCCCTCCATTTGCCCATGGGTCCAGATCGCCATTGGAGAAAATGATGTTGCTGGCTGTGGAGAGGGCTGAACACAACAGCTCATTACAAACAAAAACACTAGTGGAGAAATACAGAGGTAATGTTCATCCCAGAAGGACTGTCCACTGCTGGACACCTACTTGACTGAAAAGTTCCCCATGAATAAAGTGGGTGCACTGCAGTTTTCAAGTTTCTACATCACACCTTGTGTAAGTTGAACACTGGACCATGATTGGCTCCAAACTAGTTATGATATCACTGTATCCTATTTGTGACTGCAGATTTATGGTGAGCACAGAGACACACACACACAAAATGAGACAATGCCTCCCAGCATGCACTGAGGCAGAGCACACCAGTTTCACAAATACAAGCATTTTCAAGCAAGTGGCTCTGTAAGGTAAGGAATATGAAGCTGCCCACTGCCCTCTAAGGATCTGCTGACATGAAATATATCTTTATATCTGATCACCAACTGAAGAACTTCCTTTCAACCTCCACATACTCATCTTTTTTTTTTAGAACCAATATCTGAAATACAAATCTAGTCTGAAACAACACATTAAAAACAATCATTAGACAGCTAAACAATTATTCATCATTTTGTGCTGATTATTTTATAAAAGCAATTTCTTCTAAGCCAGCTGCCATATGCCTCTTACTGAAGATGTCCAATCAATTCAGTTTGCCACAGATGGACTCCAATCAACTTCAGACACATCTGAAGGATAGCTGAAGCAAAAAGGATGAATTTCACCATAATCTGAAGTGCTACAGCAAAGGGTTAGAACACTTCTGTAAAGAGCGTAAGTAAAGGGATTTCAGATTAAATTTTTTAATAAATTAGCAAAATTTCTGTGTTACTAAATGGAAATTTTATCCAATTAAAAGTAAAGGGGTCTGAATACTTCCTGAAGCCACATTAGTATACCCTACACAACTTTCTCGAGATGCCATGATACTTCAGAACAGTGTGGTGTTTCTATCAGTAATCAGTGCTCACCATCACCCCAGAACTGGGTTTTGAGCCAGTGTGGCCGTGGAACCACAGCCCAGCGTGTGGAGCAGTACAGCTCGCGGTCTTTCTCAGTGAAGGCCATGGGAGGAAACATGTCCGTCACATTGTTGCTCTCAAAGCACAGATTAATCTCTGTGCAAGCCTGCAACCAGAACAGAAGCAGGGGAAGAGTTAGAATCAGTGTTAAGATGAAGCACTTCAGATGCATGAGATATTTAATTTGTCATAATAAAATTCTGTCAGACAAAAAATGCCAAAACAATCTACTATAGCATTTTTAAAAATATACTGACTTATAAAATAATTACATTTCAAAAACTCAGCACACTGTTTTCATTTTAATAGATAACTGATTTTCTGTTGTCATCAAGTGAGAAATCTCTATCACAAATGTTTGTAGCATCTCATCTCATCTCATCCATTCATTAATCCAAGCCGAACATTAAACAGACAAAAGGGAGGTATGAGATGGTACCAGACTACACGCATTTTGCTACTGCTATCAGCAGATACAGATATTTGATATTATATTAGCTTTCAGTGCATCCATCCACAATACACAGATTCCTTCATTCTGTCTGTAACAAAACCTTAATTCTGCATGAACAGAAGTCAACTTGAAATGATCTACTGCTGTTTTGATCATATTACATTATAAAAAATACAACTAACACAAATACTGGATGTTGGAGTACCTGGTAGTCCCAGGCCAGGCTGTCAAAGCCCAGTCCACATCCAGTGGGATCAGCACACTCCAAATACAGATTGTACAGGTCAAAACAGGTCAGCACCCCAGTAGCATTGTATACAATTCCTGCAGGATGGAGCATGACGGTTATTTAATGTGTGGTCATGGGAGATTGGTACGTGTCTATCAGCTGTAATGGAGACCACATAGATACTACACAGTATCAAGTTTAAAAATAAATAAATAAAAGCACCCCCCCCCCCATTCATAAAAATTCTAGGCCAGAAAGTACACGCACACTAAATCAGACTTTTAAAACCGCACAGTGCACTTTAATGCACCAACAAGAAAACAGAAAAACACAGGTTTCTAAAAGGACAAAATACAAAAAACTCTAGATATGAGGTTGCCAATGCCCATACAAGACATTTTTTGGAACAATTGCTAGTGAATGTATGCTATATAAGTATTTGAAAGCAAATGTATTTGCCATCTAAGAAATATGAAGCTGGCCACTGCCCACCCTTGACGGCTAATATGAACTATATCTGATCAGCAACAGAGAGAACCTACTTTCAATCTCCATATTCTCATCTTTATTCACCAATATCTAAAATAAATACATTCTAGTAGACTAACAATTGTACCAAATTGTATGCTAATAATGATTTTGTAAGAACAATTTCCTCAAATGTTGCACACAAAGATTTAAGCCTTTTTAAATAAGAAAGTGTTCATATCTTTTACCTGCAGTGTTCCTGAGGTTACCAAGTAGGTCAGATCCACTCAGCATGGTTTCACAAGCCACCTGAAAATCAAAGTCACATTATACATCACTGTCAGCTTTAGTCTCTTGTTAAAACTGGAACAGATCTCATCAAATTCATGTGACTTCTTGACATTTTTTTTTCTTATTTTGTTCTTTCCCCCCCTTATTTGACAGTAGTTAAAATCACCTAGATATATGTTGTCCACGCTGAGGCATAAAAATTTTGTACACCCTCCCTCACACTGTATATATACCTTGACAGGGTTGGCGGGCATGTTGCCCATGAAGTGAGTGCTGTAGGGGTAATCCAGCATGGCCATCAGAGTGAAGGCGTTCCTCAGTAAGCCATACAGCTGGTGGATGTCCTGAGCAGACGATGGAGGTTTACACAGAGTAAACTCAGACTGGATGCGACTGTAATCTGGTAACAAAACAACACCACAGAGGGCTTAAATTCCTTATTCAGTTAATAGATTTTGTTGCACCTAGGCTGTTCTGAGACATTTTGGGTTTTTTTTATATCGATTCAGTGGACAACGATTTGAAGTTTGCCGATATCATCATATATGAGACGATATTATCTATTGATTTAACACAGTCACTTTTATTCATATCAAATCACAAACAACAACTAAAACATCATTTGACATTTTTATTCCTGAGCTCAACCAGACATTTAAATGAAAAACCTTCTCTTTTGATAAAAATAGATAAATCCTGTTTTCTATTAAGTGCCACATTCTGAAATGTGAAAAAAACTGAAAGATCATTAAATTTCTATTTGTATACCTTAAAGGAGGATAATGTGTAAACCTATGTAAACCTGTATTTTATCTTGAAGTGGCATGGCTTAAACACAGCATATAACTGGCCTTTCTCCAAAATGTTTCCAGACCACTGATGTATTCACCACTGTGCCGCTCGCTTTTTGTTTGGCTGTGCGCGCTCCCGCGGAGAAAGACGTGAGAGGGGAATTTCAAAATAAAAGCGCATCTTACAAATGATTAAGTATGATGACTGATGGATGTGGGCAGCACAGTGCCTCACAGCAAGAAGGTTCCGGGTTCGAGCCCGGTTCGGGTCTGGGGCTTTTCTGTGTGGAGTTTAGGTACTAGGTACTCAGGCTTCCTCCCACAGTCCAAAGACATGCAGCTTGGGTCAACTGATAACTCTAAATTGCCTGTAGGTGTGAATGGTTGTTTGTCTATATATGTTGGCCCTGCCATGGACTGGCGATTCAATCCAATTCTCTTCACTCTTTTGAACATATTTCCTCTATCATCATCATCATCAGTAAAAGGAAATAACCAGTCTGTTTCACTTCATGCAGATGATATCTTATTATTAATTTCAGACATGACAAACTCTATTTGTCAAGTTTTTAAACTATTTGATGAGCTCAGTTCCATCTTAGGACATCATATAAACTGGTTTAAGTTAATTCAGATGCCACTTAACCTTGCAAAATATGTCCATATCAGATGCTGTTTACATTCAAAACTGCAGGATTTCACCAGGTATCTTCTTATCTACATGCAACCTACTTCCGTACTTTCAGTACAAGGCAATTATAAACTTTGAAATACTTTCTTTCTTCTCCCTGCTGCTTAAGCATGGATCTCAAAAATAATGGGCAGAATTTCAAAAATCTCTGGGAATTCAAAATGGATGTTCTTAGGTCTATTTTGCAAATTGATCTTCCATTAATCTTTAAAACTGGATGGACTGCTAATGCATCCAGTTTTATGCCAATACCAATGAAGCAGTTTTGCAGTGTGATAGTCCTGCTAGGGGAGGCCCCTGCCATTATGGAGTGCTGTTGCCACGGGAGGGTGTGCTTGTTGTGCATCAGTGTTTAGGTGTGTTGTATGCATCGAGTAATATCCAGATGAATTCATGGACCCAAGGTTTCCCAGCATAACATTGCATGTTAATGAGAGAATCAAAGTTATTCACTTCTGTCTATCTGTCAGGGTTTTAATATTGTTATAGTTGATCAAAGAGTATTGCTAACTACACCCGATTTTTTATTATTTACCTCTTTATTTTCTATGTATTCATTTTTTAATTGTTTGCTGAGTTTTTTTTTTTAGTTATTTAAGTCTTAAATGAGAAAAAACAGGTTTAAGTTGGACCAAGTGTTACTGGTGCCTTAACAATAAAATATGGTCCAATACTTCTTTTTGGTCTCTTCACAAAGAACATTATTACACAGATTTACCATGGCTTTCAGCTAATTCTTTCAGCTGATGGAAAGCTCCTCTCACAGCATCTCTGCATTCAGGGGCAATGTTTTCAAAATCCTTTCCAAGAGAAAAAAAGTTATTATCTCATATCATAAGTGTGGTTAAATTTACAAATGATTTGCTACAGTGTACTGACTAAATAAACAGTTACCAAGACAACTGTAACACATTTAGGGTAAGAAAACACTTGGAAAATGACAGCTGGCACAAATGCAGATATTTTGGAATCTTTTTTTTTTTTTTTTTAAGGTTAAATAAGGTTTAGTACACTTGTCTGCCTAAATCACAAAATGGGCAGCAACAAAAAGATGGCAATCCAAGTACTTACATTTGTAACATCTCTAAAAAACTGCCTGGAATCTCCCATCCCAGCGGTGGACAGTATGGGGGCACTGGCAGCCAAACCTCCAGCCACAATGTTTGGATACTTGAGTCTCATATAGACCGACAGCATTCCACCATAACTACAGAGAGGAGGGGAGACGGACAAACAAATAAGACATAATACTAAGAGTTTCTACCTTTTATTTGAGAAGAAATCTTGTGTCGTGTCTGGCCTAAAATGGACTGAGGAATAACTGGGTTGGTATCATTTTACTTAAGTATAATCAGATATCTGAAAGTGAAGGGAAACTTGTCAATGGGCCATTCTTTTCCATATTTCAGAGGAGTGAAAGCATATTTAGTTAAAAAGAACGAATAACTCACTGGCCGAGAGGCGCTGTACACCCTCGACAGACTGCCAATCTATTACAGGGCTGACATATAGAGACAAACAACCATTCACACCTATGAGCAATTTAGAGTGACCAGTTCACCTGCATGTCTTTGGACTGCGGGAGGAAGCCAGAGTACCCACAGAGAACCCACAGGGAGAATGTGCAAACTCCACACAGAAAAGCCTCAGGCCCAGCAGGGTCCAAACCAGGAATTTCTTGCTAACCACAGCAACTATTTCAGTTAATGGTTTTATGTCCTTTTCTGAAGAATAAATCCATACAGTCTCTGGTTCCAGTTTCTTAAAGGTGATTATTTGCTGTTTTTCAAAATTCTTTTATGATACTTTATTATATGTAAGATTTAAACAAAAAAAATCAACTGATTTCAATGTGTCAACGTGGACTCTTCACAGATTTTATTAACTAAATGGTTAACTGGGGGAATTTGTTGTTTTGTTTATTTCCAGTGTTTACTGGTTTATCTGGGTTTATCTGAATATGCTACTTTTATGTGCACAGATTTGTTGACTTATGTTGCATTATGGTCTTTCTGGTTTGAAAAGTTAAGACAAAAAATGTGAACGAGAAAAGTATGACGAAGTATAACTGAAAATGATCACATAGTTAAATCAATGCCTCTCCAAAGAGTCTGAACATTAGCAGGATTTATAGCAGGGTTGTGGACGACACTGAGAATAGTGTCATCAGGTGACTCTTACCTGCCTCCAAACACAATGACGGGACACTCTGTGGCTGCCAGCTGTTGTTTCAGCTCAGTGATCATGACACTATAGTCAGCAAGGGCCTGCTCCACTGTCAGAAGGCTGATCTGGGGGATGTTGAAGGAGTCTTTGCCGAAAGGCAGAGATTTGCCATAGTATCTCTGTAAGAGAGAAGAAACTTCAAGTCCTGTTTTTTTTTTCTTTTTTTTGCTTGATGAGAGACCAGAGCTGCAGTATACCCATCTCCTGAGCCATCGTGCACACTGAGTACAGTAAGTGAATCAAAGTCTTCCATTGTCATCAGCCTTGTATGGTTGTGTTAATGTGCCAATAACAATGGAAGTGAAAATCAGCTGACAGTATGAGTTAAACTTTAACCATCCATTAGACTTTGTCACATGATCTGCAAATTCTACTCAGCCAGAACAATTTGGTCAGGAATGGCTGTAGTGTTTGTATTTTATTGGACTGTTTCATGATTTGTTCACACTCCTTTCTTACATGTTCAGCAAATATGACCAGTGCCTTCTGCTGAACGGCCAACTCTGTGATGAATCCAGAGTTGAGGGCAAATTCCCAGATGTCTCCCTCATTGCCAGTGTAGAAGAAAATAGGGCCGTAGCCTTTCTTCCAGTACTTATCTAGAAGCAGAGGGAAAACAGACACAGTGAATCATTTGCTCATACATTAGTTCTGTTTCTAGCAGGAAACTGGTTTTACCTGAGATCAGGTAGCGCTGACTGAAAGTCCCGTTTCCCATGCTGTTAAAGTTGAAGTGATCCAGAGTCTGACTGAAATACTTCTCCGTGAAATGGGTCTCTGCCTTGAATCCATGTTTTCTTGACTATGAACATGAATCATGAATTAAATATACAGCGCATATTATAGATAGATAGATGTACTTTATTGATCCCGTGAGGGAAATTCATGAAATACTTTGTTATTCATTGAATTCTAACGCTTTACACATCACAACTGGGTGATAATACAGAAATTTCGTTAGACCTTCCAAAATATCTTGCCATTTTGAAACACAATGAAAAACCTGTGGCTAATGCTAAATCTCCATTCTTTATCTGACATACCATTTAACACTATTGTATTGCCAAAACATAAACTTTTGAAGTGTTTGAAATGAAAGTGTTGGTTTGTTGGTCACTTGCATGCCAAATTTGATACAATTGTCAAAGACGTAAAGGGACAGTGAAAGGAAGTAGAGCACTTCAGAGTGGAGTTTTCACTAAAACTGAGCTGAAGTTTCAGAAAAACAAAAACTAGCAAACTTTAAAAACTCAAACGTTACCTGAAAATAAGTGTTTGGCAGAGCGTGCAGCGGCTCAGCAGAGAACAAGCTTGCTGCTACCGTGAAAAAAGCTGATATTTTAATCATGTTCTCACGTCCAAGGGACATCGAACCTACCAATCTCGAATGCGCATGTGCGAATCGCACGTGTCACATGATCTATGTTATGAACTGTGCAGCGTTCAGGGCGCCTCGAATAATCTACAATTATTTTTTCAGTAGGTTATGTCCATGAATATATTACGAGAACATGTATTATGTATTAAACCCGGAAGCCTGAAACTTTTTTGGTGTATGCGTCAGATGAGCGACTCTTTGTCAACCTACAAGTCATACAACATCGTTCTGAAATCGGACACAGAACAAATGAGTTAAATATCTCTTACTGTGTCCATCAGTTCATGAAGGCAGCCATGTGCACAGACACTTAGAGGGGCTTAATCCTCTTCAGGGCTCCTGTAGCACTCTTCACTCTTCCTCTTGTAGTTCCTTACTGAAAATTTTAGGAGAACCAGCCCAAAAGTTAGGAGCACGTTTAAATCGACATTCAATGCAACATATTGATATTTTTTTTTCCATGTTAACTGTATTAATGATAAATGCTTTGGCAATGAATAGACAATTTCAGGAAATAACATTGTGCTGTTTCCTTTTAAAGGTAAAAGTACTTTAAATCTACATGGATGATTTAAGTTGCCCTTTAATGTGAGAGAAAATAATAAGAAGTAATCCACATTTTTGAGAGTGATCACACTGTGCGCCATAAAAAATGACAATCACAAAAAATCACTGTTTAAACAAGGCTGATAGTGAAGTGATTTGAACAGTGAATATCTCATCTGCCTAAAGTCAGGGTGAGGCCTCTAACCAGCTGTAAAGATGGGTGTCATTAGGATTTTATCTTTATCGATCCAGACCCCTGTTACCGGTTCTTTTTCATTACTAAATAACTGGATTTTTTAATGTATCATTTTGTAAAAGAATAAACTCAGGACATGAGAAGAGTTTAGTCATATATTAAAAACAACTAAATACTGTTTCTAGAGTAGCAACAGTAACATCACAGTAAACTCAATATCTCACTGGACAGAAATCTAAAATGTCGAGTGGCTGGTTTGTCTAATCAAGTAAAGTTTTTAGGAATTAGTGAAATTTTGAGATTAGTGGCAAACTAACCAGTTAGACTACCAGTTAGTTACCTTAACCAGCGTGGTTCCTGTTAAACATGTGAGACTGTGAACAGTGCTGATATATTACTTTTCTAAATGCTTGATGAACAGGTGGTTTGACAAGGTAAGAGAAAGGTAAGAAAAGGTAGAGGCCAGTAGCTTTTACTTTTCAATGCACTTGACGAGCGTAATCATAGTCAACTTGAGCTGCTTCAATTCAGCTTGCTTACCTCAGCCACTGAGTGTGTGTGTGTGTGTGTGTGTGTGTGTGTGGCGCCTGCACTGTGGATGCAGCCTCGCCCCCGCACAGAGAAGCAGTGCGAACATAAATGATAACAATGGACTCGACCCGAGAATGGGGTTGTGGGCATATTTGCAAGCTGCACTGGCGCTCCTACTCATAAAATTTAGTCACACTGTCTCTAAAAATGCGAGTAATTGGTCGCAGCCTGGAACCCTGCTCTTTCCTTTCGCCCTCAGACTTGACGAACTTCATTCGTTGTAACTTTAATAGGCCTTTCTGACCTCATGTGAAATGGATTTTTACCAGCCTACTTGAGGAATACATAGATGTATAATTCATGTCATTTCCTGTTGCCAGTAGGTGGCACTATGAGTATGGCTCAATGTTGGCATATAGATGTGGTCAGGCCAAGACTCTTACTAAACACGTGAAATTTGGGGCAGATTGGATAATGTATAGGTACAACAACTTCACGCTGCCATGGCAAGGGTGTTTAATGAAGACTCACAATCTTCACAATAAATATAGTCTTAATCCTTGTCTGACCACATTGAGGTGAATCTGATCAACCCATTTAGAGAACGAAAACATGTCATGTCATCCTGTGTGGTGCTATGAGTAAGGCTGAATATTTGTATGTTGATGTGTTCAGGCCAGGCCTCTTGTGAAATGTGAAGTTTGAGGCAGATTGGACAATTTATATTTGAGTTATAACAGCTTCCTTTTTCATATCAAAACATCAAAACCACACCCCCACAGGCACGCTGTCCAGCAAAGTCCAAAAAGCGTCACAATTTAACACCACAAATGTCTTCAGAAGTCACCTACCAAATTTGAAGTAAATTGGAACAAATCTCTAGGAGGAGTACATTTAAGTACAATGGCTGTAAATAGCGAAACTTCAAAATGGCTGACTTCCTGTTGGATGTAGGGTATGGCTCCAAGAGGCTTTTTTGTACATCCTGGGGTGTTACATGTGCCTGCCGAATTTGGTACACCTGGCCCGTTGCTCTGGCCCTAATAATCTCTACAAAACAATAGGTTCCTTGCAACTTTGATGCCACACTTCATGCTCAGGCACTAATAATCAGAGCAATTCCAATAGGGCCTTCGCACACTTTGTGCTCAGGCCCTAATAAGAATAAAAGTTACAATGCAGAGCAATAAATCTCACATTTGATCTAACAGAAGGCAGCGGCAAACTGAAAATATTTGTTACAGATCAATCAACAGCCAATGTTAATCTGATATGTTTTAACTGTGCGACAGCAATGACGTCATTAATGGCGCAGAGAAAACAACAACACTGCACCGATGAGCCCACTATGTAGTCCACTGTAATATACCTATTATGATTTATAACAACTAAAACTAATATCTGCAACCACACTGTCTCAAAGCATGCTGGGAATCTCCACCCACCTTATCCCTAACATGTTATAATATCACTGTGGACTGCCACAAGATAAAAATGCCAGAGGGCTGGTGTTATATAAATGACATGGACATTACTATATTCTGTAGTCAGCAGGCAAGAGGCTGACAGCTGACTGTTCCCTGATGTTTATTAATAGTTAGTCATAAAATGTTTTTACAAAATTACATTTTTTGTCTGTGAATTTAAGATTATTTATTCATATTAACATAATCACATCACATTTAAGCAATACTTAAATGCATTTTAACATGAGTTTACCAAAATATTATTTGTGACAAAACAGAAAAAAAGTAATAATAATACACCTTTTAATGAATCTGCAGTTAAAAAAAGCTTTAAAACATTAGTTTTTTACAGTAAGGAGTGGGAAAGAAGGAGAATGAATAGCAGGGAGGGTTGCAGGTGGTGGTGTTGTTCTTTAGAGGCTGGGGAAGGTTTTCTGCTGGTGGGAGGGGAGGCACGTAGAGGACGGGGTATCTGAGGTGGAAGAGGCAGAGGGAGGTCAAGCCTTTGTTAATGAGTCAATCTTGTTGAACTAGTTAAACTTGTTAGTCTTTACTTTGTCCACTTTACTGCTCCCTCTGACCTTTTCATGCCAGTAATGGCCCCAACTGTTTCCCCTCAATCCTGTCCTGTAACAGTATTTAACTCTCCTCAGCTCCGTCTGGATTTCTTTGTTGAAAAAAGGAATGGAAACCAGTTACTTTACAAATAAATATTTTATATTTACACATCTACACATTAACATAAAGAACCTATAATGTGAAATATTTTATACTGCTATAACACTATATTCATAATATAGTATCATATTTAATAAAATGATGAAAACATAATACAAAAACAACAATTTCAAACTGAACAGATACAATATTAACTGAGAGGGTGTGCTTTAAGGTCACTGGAGCACGACAGTGATGCGGTCAGGACCGAGGCGCTAGCATCACAGTTGAGTGTAATATTGTGATTATACAACTATTACCAACAAAGTAAAATGTATAATCAAAATCTCTTCATGTTGAGGAGCAATTTGCTCTCAAAATTAAAAGGTTTTGACGAGCGTGTGACTCCTATGTGTAATGGAACCGAGTTCACCACTACAGCAAATAATCAGAGCCTTAGTAACAACCTAGCAACAGAAATGATTTTCTAGTCCCAGATGAGTGAACTCTGAGCTGACGTTAATGCTTTATCAAGGTCTCAGACTTTACCAAACTAAACCAACAGCCTACTGCACAAATAAATGTTACTTTTATCAACCACGTTATAACAAAGATGCTGCATTTTTTACTCACACAGATGTAGCTTCTGCAACCGCAAACTTTTACATGAATTTTAAGTTATAGCACCATGTCACAGATACAGCTGATGGAGAAAGCCGAGGTGCTTGCACCGAGGTCCGCAAGCATCACTGAAGTGCTCAGATGACATTAAAGTGTGTAACATTGCAATTATACAACTATTACCAAAAACAATAAAATGTATATGTCTAAGTGTTGTTGACCAATCAGATTGCTTGGTCAGAACTACTTGTTGTATAATGCACAATTTAGCATAATAATAGCTGATCATTAAACTGTGGCTCATACTGTATTCTTTGGAAGTAAGACTTGAATGTAGTATTTTTACATTGTACCGCTACTTTTACTTAAGCAAAAGATTTGAATACTTTTTCCTCCACACGTGGTCATGCTGTGCTCCACTTATCTGTGGAGTTTCTGTGATGGGTGGGGCCACACTGTGGCTATAGTGTTGCACTACAGCAACACAACACAACCTGTGCAGCAGGTTGACCCAGTAGCCTGAATACTGAAAATTATAAAGACTGTTTCTTTAATTTAAACATTATAACCATTCTCATACCCACTCAACAGTATTTCTTTATGTGTGAGGAACTGTGACTTCTAGAAAGCAGAAAGTTTTTCACCTGACTTCCTTCTCTGAAACATTCCTCATAAAGGTCAAAGTTCACCCTGAATAGCATCATACAATGACTCAGGGTAATTACACTTGGTATAAACACCTTACCTTCCATTGTCACTACATGGATAATACAGGATTCCACAGAGTTTCTGTGCTACAGTCCCTGGGTCAAATAATGTTCAGGATAAAACATTACACTGGGTTGATTTTCATCTGTCCATATACAGTCATAGTGGGGTTTTACCATGACAGACAACAGAGTGCCAGAGATCTGGGGCATTTAGAAAATATTATTGATAGCCAGCTTGCATTTTTTTTTCTTTTATTTACAGTTTATCTGACATGGCATGAAAAATCACAGTAAATACCCAAACAAAGACTCTGCTGTAAGAAAGATGAAACTGATCCTTTTGTGGTTATCATGTCAGATTAAATCCTGTGTGACTGGTGTATATTGTAATTGTCATGCATACGTGCTTCATTGGCAGGTGAATTCCAGAGCCTTTCTCGGGAATGTGGACAGAGAACTTCCTTATGGCAGCAGGGTGGAGACTCTGGAGGAGTCCTGTTTTAATCACTCTCACTTCCCTGTTGGCATAGTGTGGAGGACAGCAGATAGCAAGACAGAGCTGAGCACTGACTGAACTCACCTGCCTCTCATTCAGGAGCAAAAGGTAAGCAGACTGAACTTCTAAAGTTTCTCATATAAACTATTCAGTTTGCATGAACTGAGCTAAACAACATGTACACGTAGACACTGAGGTGAAGTACAAGGAAGTATTCCAGTAAAATTGTGTAGAAAGTAACAGTTTTAATATCAGTGTTTCTCTGTTGGTTTCTTTTTTCTTTTCTTTTTCTTTTTTATTCTATTCTTCTTTTGTATGTTTTTTTAAAGGTTTGGTGTAGGAATTAGTGTATGTATGAGTCTTTGATCCAGCCCTTCATCCTACTTTATTCCCCTCTGTCCATCCACCTTCTCATCTTTCTCTTACCTTCTTTGTTTGTGGAAATTTTCCACCTTTGTCTTATTATTTAATTTAAATCAATACCTTATTTTTCTAATTTTTCCATTTCACTTACATTATTTTGATGAGCTTATATGCATGGTGTCAGTGGCAAAATAATGAAGTCAGTGTTGTCAATCAGTCCATTTGTTTTTTGTGGCAGTGGAATGTTACAAATTACATTTACTTAAATACTGTTACTGTTTACAAGTTTCAGACACTTGTAATTCACTTGAATTTTTCAGTTTCATCTTTCATCTAGTCAACCACATTTCAGTAGAACAAGGTCCTTTTATTAGACAGCTATTGTTACCAGTTTCTCTATAGATTTAAAGTTCCATCCACAAAATAAAAACTGATCTTATTGATTAAACTACAACAGTACTACATTTTAAAGCTCCACTTAGACAAGATATAATGTTAAAATGATTACATTTCAAAGACTTTGCAATTGTTATATATGAAAAAAACATATGTATTCTACACTGTAAAAAAGAAAAAGTTGAGAAAACAAGAAAAAAGAAATTTTCAACTTCTGCCAAGAGTTCAGCCAACTTGGTTCTTCTTGTTCAGCCAATGCAAAAGTTGAAATTAACCACTGGCACATGAAATAGAATAGCGCTGCAAGAAGGTCAGGAGGACATATGTAGTGAAAATGATTGGCTGCGTACCCATTCACTCAAGTTTTACATGAGCATAACCACAATTAACTCTAGACCAATTAAAAGTTGTTAAAAGTTAAGAATTTCACCAATGAACAGGTAACTAACAGGTAAAACACCAACAACTCTTTTAAAATACTGAGTGACAAAATTGCACCCACTCTCATGTATTGTCAACAACCTGACTACTGGAATAGATTCCTCTGACAATAATTGACATTTCTAATGATGAATTATTCACTTAGAGAACAGTTAATCCAAAAATAAAATTTCCATCATCATCTGTGATGCCAGTTGAAACTGAGGTGAAGTTTGCACTAGAACAGGCTAAACAACATAGCTTAAAGTCATATCTGGCTTTCCCATCAACAGTCACAACAAAAGCTTTGTTTGCAGAGACCTTGTGTGCTGTGAGCCTCGACAGCCACTGAGCTCAAAAAAGATGGTCTGAATTGCTTTGAAGGTATACTTCATCTGTTTTGGATAATCAACGTTCAGGGCATACAGAAGGCCAAAGAGGTATGCCAAGGCAGTAGAGAGGTCTGGAATGTCATGCAGCATGATGTTCTCTTCCAACACAACTGTCTGGTCTTGCACATGTATGCCGGCTTCATCATTTTGTAGGACAGTGAGGATGGCAACAGACACACCTTGCAGCACTGGTTCCTAAATGTCAGAGTCGTGAGGAAAAACAACAGATGCATTATTGAGAGCTAAGAAAAACTAAGAAAAAAAACCCATTTCTATTTATTTTGAACTTAAACTTTAGTACCATGCTACTGACTTGCCATTCAAATTGTGAAGGTTTTAACCAGAAAAAGCATCTCTTTCTTTAATCAATGACTGTAGCTATCACCCATCAACCTTGTGATGAGTTTTATACATAAGTATTTTCTACTAAGGAACACTAGCCAACAATGGCCAGCTGTCTGATGTCTAAAGAGTGTCCAGTGGAAAACACAAGTGTTTCAATTAGTATAGTACTGTAGTGAACTTAATACATAGAGCAAAATCAGAAATATTTTATAGTAATGAAGATAAAGTACAGGTCAGACCCCAGTAACATGCTTAAGTAAAAAAAAACAAAAACACTGCAATCATGTGGACAACTTTACTTTTACAAATAAAAATACTGTTAAACCAAATTACTGCTGACATCCATTTTTACTGCAGCATAACCACAAGGTGGTTTTTGCAGCCAACACATTTTCTGTGTCTCTGTTATAAGAAAACACACACACACACACACACACACACACACACACACATATATATATATATATATAGTTAATTGCCAGTAATGGTTATAAATGAGTTACATCAGATAAATCATATAACAGACAATGAAGATATGAGGAAGGGGACCACTGATAAAAGCAAAAATATTATTATTATATATATATATTCAAATACAGAGAATAGCTAAAACTGCCAATTTTTGAATGGTACATTTTGCTTGAGACGACATAAAACTTTTGTATGATTCATCATGACCACTGATATTTGGTACTGTCACTCCAAAACATGTCAGGTTTATATTCACCTCTGTATTTGTATTCCAGTTATCCAGGATTAACTCTGAACCCACTGCATAGACATTTGGAATTCTCTTCATTTCATCTACATTTTAAAGAATTGTGATAAATAGTTTTTATTCTTAAGTTTGTGAGTGAGAGTAAAAGTGATTAACTATTACCCTCTTTCCTAAATTTTGCTGTTAATGCTTTGGCATGAAACTCATTGGTGACCTCCAACATTTAGCAACTCTCAAAAAAGAAAAAGCAAAGAACAACCTCATGTGCTGTATATTTGTCTATCATCCTTGATTTTGCTCTCCTCTAACTAGTCTTCAGCATGCTTTACACCGAGTTACTACAGCTGTGGGACGAGTCGGTGCAGGCAGTGGATGCCAAGAACTGGCAAGGAGCTCTGAACAAACTCGAGCAGATTAGTGAACCCACATCTCGCACCCTGTTCAACGCTGCCTCAGCTCACCTGGCTCTGGGACAGTTGGCCCTGGCCATGAGGGTATGTCTGTTGAGTATGATGGATGACGGTGTGAACATGAGCAGGATTTTAAAATCAATTCTGAACTAACTGGCTGTCAGTGGAATAACAAATGTTTTCTTATTCTTGGGTTTTGTTAAGGGTCTGAAGGGTTGAAGTATTCTAAGCTTAAATCGTAACACAAATAAAAGCATATATAAGGGATTCAGTATCCTAAAAACTTTAAATTCACTCTAGCAACATTCTCGAAATAGTAGAGGCAAGATTGGATGACTTCATATGTATGAATACGAAATTCTAAATTCATGGATCAAATATTACACCTACACAACAGAAAGTTACAATGTGGACCTAGGGATATTCACATCTTGCAGCAGAATCCAGATTTTTCAGATCATGAAGAATTTTTTTCACCCTGTAGCAGATCCCCCCCTGCACATCACCATTGTCCTATTTATATACTTATAGCACCCATTCTCACCTCATTTATGAGTTGGCAATGAAGCTAATTAGATGTATTTTGGTGACACAGAGATCCATTTGTACTCATGTTGTATGAATGAAAAAAGAATGAGGTGCTTTGTGCCATTATCAGCACCATTAATGGTCGTTCCAGGTACATACTGATCCCCCATAAATGTTGTTTCCACATGCTTTAACTGTTATTTTCTCCTCTAATGTGTGTTTTGGTAGCAGTTCTGAGAACACCACCTTTAAGACAACATCGAGGCTAAAGAGGTTAAAAGTTTTTAGCCATGTCTCAGCCAATCAGGGCCGTGGGAGTTGCCACATGGTAGTTTAGTATCAGCTCCACCCAGACTTACTCCCCTTCGAACAAATCTGGATTTGTCCCTTTCTAATGCTTAGGGGACTTCATGTCTGTGATGTAGCCAATTTTTATGCCATTGTGCAGCACAGTTTTTCATCTTGTCGCTGGAATGTTAAAATTCAAGTAGCAGTCTTTTGAACAAAGTATTAGACTGTATCTGCTATCTCCCACTGTACACCAGTTTGGCTGCTGAGTACCACTGTTAAAAAGAAACATATTGTAATACTTCCATCTTTTTGCATCTTTCCTGAACTTGTCTTTTCCCCTCTGTGATGTCCAGGCTTTAGACCTCACCATTGCCAAGGATGAACGTCTTGCTATTGGCTTCTTCCAGAGGGCAGCAGTGATGATGCAGATTGACAGGCAGGAGCTATCTCTCTATTCCAAAAAATGATTTACAGTCTACACTACAAAACACAGACACTACAGACAGACAGACTACAGTACTGTGCAAAAGTTTTAGGCACAAAAGGTAAAGATTTTTTTTTTCATGAATTAACCTCATGTGAAGTGCAGTAAAGAGAAAAAACCTAAATCAGATCAGTCCCCCCAACCCACCTTCAAAACAGCTCCAGCTCAGTACACCTGTACTTAGGTAGTTTGTTCCAGCAACTTGGAGAAGTTGCCTCAGTTCCTCTGTGGATTCAGGCTGTCTCAGTGTCTCTGTCTCTTCATGTAATCCCAGACTGACTCCATGATGTTGAGATCAGGGCTCTGTGGGGGTCAGACCATCTACTGCAGGACTCCTTGTTCTTTTCTCTGAGGATAGTTCTTTATGATGCTGAGTGTGTGTTTGGACTTCTTGTCCTGTTGCAGAATTAATCTAGGATCATCAGACTGCTCCCTGATGGTACTGATAAAGGATAAGAGTAAAAACTAGGAGCCTAAAACTTTTGCACAGTGCTGTATGTAACATTTGAAAGTATGTGGTTATTTCTTTAAAACTACTGACTAAAGAGAACTTTGGGAAATTAAGAGAACTGCCACTTGTGGCCACAGTGGGTGCTTCAGTGAAAGATAAAGGTGACATAAAATGCTACTGTTGATTCCTTAATGTGATGTCATTTCTGTTGAAATTGCTAAGTGATGGGTCAGTCTTATGTTTCAATCAGTTATATTAAGAAAGTCAATTTGATTTGGCAGAAAGGAGGGATTGCTAAGACATTTCTAATGATTGGTTGGACTGGATAAAGAAATAGTTCGACTTTTTTTTTCCAGGCACAGTCACTTCCTGGAATCTTTTTGTCACTGTGAGGTTGCCAGGCAACCAACAGAGACTCCAGGAAGGTACTGCATTCAATGAAGAAATAGTCTGACCCATAATAACCTGTAAAACCACAACATGTGGGTTTTACACTTAAGTTCTAGAACAGCACAAAGTGCTGCATTTTCATTTTCAACACAGATGTTTTTTCATCCCACTGTTTGACTGTTAGAGTGCTTTCTGCATTGCTGTCTCTCTCCAGGTTGGAGGAGGCTCTGTCAGACTGTATCTGGGCACAGAAGCATATGAGAGGAAACATGGTCATTGACTACAGACAGCTGGGACTGAGATATAAACTCTACAGCTGGCAGGTCTGACACACACACGCACACACACACACACTGGCACACTGACACAGGGAAACACCATTCTCCACCATGCCTGTTCTGACACATTATAACAAAATCAAAAGGAAATCCAACCTCATAAGGTCTGTCAGTGGTGAGGAATGAAAACAGAGAACTGTGCTGTGTCATCACCTCCACTGTGTAGTTCAAACATCACACACTCCTGGGGTCTGACAAAGCACCATTGATGGAGACTGAGGAAGAGGTTACACAACATTACATATTTCTCATGGTACAGATAAGACATCCTGGAGCTTTCCTCAGACAGTGCACCTGCGCTTGCAGCTGGTAACAGCTAAACTGTGGCTTAGGGGAGGTCAAATTTCACCATCAGTTTGAAAAATCACATCAATCAAGGTCCCTTGAAATGGGAACTTGAACACATTAAAAACCTGCTACTGCCTGCAAAACAGTGCATATCCAGTTTGGATTTAACCCTTGTTGTAAGTCAGTGGATGTAACAGGCATATTAAGACTGTGCAGTTTAGAGGCAGTGCAACGTTAGTGGATAGTCATGAGTGGATGCAGAGACACAAATGAATCCTGGGTGCCAATAACTGACACAAACACACATCCAGGGGAGTTGTTTCAATTTGATCAACTTGATGCTGAAACTTTCTGACTCTGTGTGAATGAACACAGACTGACAGATAACACAGAGTGACTGGAGGAAACAAGCAAACAAGAACTCAGTACATCCTGTTCAAAAGGACAGCACACTTTAACAAAGTAATGAAACTATTTCATGGTACAAAATGTGTAAATACCCACAAACAACGCCATTTCATTGAATCTGGACCTCAAATTTAGTATTATATTATATATTGGTGTTCAGTCAGTAATGCTTGATACTTGAAGCAAAGAAGCAGCAAGGACACAGTCGTGTTTTTGCCTTTCTTTGAAGCAGCAACAAATAACGCTTTTCTTGGACAATATTTCTCTTCAAGGTGGAAGACTTGTGAAATTGGCACAGGTCTCTGGCTATTAAAATCACAGCTCCACCAGACATACCCTGATGAATACTCAAATAATAAGGTTTTTTTTTCTTTTGCTGATAGCATCATCCTCCAGTGTAACTTCAGTGCATGGGAAGTTTTTGTTCCAAAGTTTGGAAAGACAGAAAGTTTAGTTAAGTCATTGATACTGGCCTCATACAGTTTACGGTGGTAAATGATGATGGATAATAAAAGGGTTTTCACACAGGAGTTACATAAGATAACATGAATATTAATGGGATGGTATAAATGTGATGTGTGCCCTAGGTTTTATATAATGCAGCAGCTGTGTACTGTCGGATGGGCCAGTGGGAGCAGGCCAGTGAGGTCCTGCTGTCAGCCTCTCAGGAGAAAGGAGGAGGTCGAGGAGGAAACATAGAGGCAGCTTTGGACAGTGTCCTGGTGAGTGTCACATTTTGAAAAGATTAAGATGACTGGTCTGTCTAAACTTTTTTAAAACCACAATGAAATGTTAACTGGAAAACAGCGAAGCATATACCTCCAAGCTCAATTAAACTTCCAATTCTCATTTTTTAAAGGCCCTGAAAATCAGTTTTCTCAGTCAGTTTCTTATTCAACCAGTAGGGTCCTACATGAAGTTAGTTATCATACTTGCAAGATTTGATACACTGCACTAATTAGAAATTGGTAATATTTGAATCAAAATCTGATAAAAGCTGTAGGATTATCTGTTGATGTTTCCAGGCCACTGTCAGTCAGATCTGGTCAAACTACCTAAGAGTGGTTTCCCCATTTTTAAATTTGATTGTTGTTTATTTCTAGCTATTTGCTTATTTCTAACTAACTATTAAATGTTGTAGAAAACAGTTGAAAACAAGTTTACCTGGGATTCAATTGTTGGATTTTTCATTTGGATTCAGAAATGACAAGTCACATGAAAATAGTTGTCACTAGTCTCTGTTGTTCATCATGCTATTGGCTGTAGTAGTTTGTTTACTTTGCTGCATAAACTGTTGATTTATGGGCCTGTTTCACCCAGTTTGCAACCAGCTGCACTTTGTAACATGTGAAAATGTCCCTGTTCTTTTTGACATCATTTTCTGATCAAATGTTTTCTACTGGTGCTTTTGTGAGTTTGATCTGTGTTTTGTGGCCTGAACTCATCTAGTTTTCCTGGACTTTGGTGAGACTTGCTGCTGCAGTTAGGGACCAAATGATATATCTCTAGGTCACTTCATATTTCTGCTGTTATGATAGAACATACCATACACTGATTTTTTTTTCATTTACAATAACAAAAATACAGACAGACTAATCACAGAAGTTATGTAAAAACAATTAAAAACATTAAGTAACATCAAGTTTAATATTATGGAAACATAATGAAATGTAGCTTTACTTCAAGACCATAAAATCTAACCAACAAAGTTTTTACACTTTTTAAATAAATCCCACCCTTCTGTCCCGTCTCTCAGATACATCTGGTTATTTTCAAGTATTTTTTCTTTTCAGTTTGTTCACTATGAGAGCCCTTGTTGTTATTTGCCTTAAAAAAGAACACTTTACCCTGAATTGAAAAACAGAGAAAGGATGTCCTGGCTCCTCTCTTGGTGCCTGAGGGTGTGGTGTTTCGTCCCAGGAAACAGGATGTGGAACAGCTGCAGCAAAGAGACTTCTTGGGCAAAGCAAAGGTAGGATGTCCCATGATGAATGTGGTGTCATGGGTGTATGGGAAGATACTTTAGTTATTACTTGCTCTTGTCATTTAAAAAAAAAAAAAATCAAATTCAAATTCAAATTTGAATTCATATCACCTCTGTGTGCTCTTTTATCAGCCATCTCCTGTTGTGTTAGTTTATACCTAATATGAAGCAGTTTGAAAGTTGTGATAGATGATGCTTTGTCATCTAGATTCAAATGTTTATTATTATGTTTTTGTGTGTGTATACACAGGTTCTTAATCAAAGTACAATTTTGATCAAATTAACTTAAATACATTACTACACAGAAAACTGTGGCACATGTTGGGGATTGGCTGATAAGGCTAGTAATTTGATGCCACTGTGTTATAGAATCAAAGGAAACCTTGAAATAATATGGAAATGTGCATTTGTATTTAGTGATGTGGTACAGTGGTTAGCACTGTCCCCTCACAGCAACTGCCTGTGTGGGGTCTCTTCGGGCACTCAGCTTCCTCCCACAGTTCAAAGACATTCTCAAGGAAGTTTAATCAAAAGGAACTGGACTTCGTTGTAGTCTAGGAAGACGTTTCACCTCTCATCCAAGAGGCTTCATCAGTTCGTGTTCGCATCTGACCAGGCTGGGACTGGTCCAACTGACTGTTACGAAGCCTCTTGGATGAGAGGTGAAACATCTTCTAGACTACAACTAAGTCCAGTTGCTTTCGATTTAACTTCCTTGAGATAACTATGACCTGGATAAATGAGAATATTCACAGGCCAGTTCAAAGACATGCATGTTAATTGGTGACCCCTAATAAATAGGTGTGAATGGTTGTTTGTCTCTATATGTCAGTCCTGTGATAGAAGGAAGTAGGAATGGCAGCTGGACTGAGAGCAGGGTTTAAAAGCAGTTGGTAGGTCAGGCTAAGAGAATGGTGTCACCTGTCACCAGTTGATTTGTCACAGCATAGCCTGAGACCAATTGGTATAAGCATTTAGCATGTGTCCTGGGCTTCCATGGGAAAGCTCCCCCAACTTTTGGCACATTTCACTGCGTACTATAAATAACTAACTTCGGGCATGGAATAGCAATTAAATATTATGTGTATCCAACATTTTTGAAAATGCCATGTTTATAGTCAGTTAATTACTTACTTAAAACCATCATTTCAACTTTCAGATTAAAAGTCTTGCACCCAAGTTGTTTGATTACTTTCAATGACTTACTTATCCACGACCAAACAAACAAGCAAACAAAAAAGTAAAGTCAAATGTGTAGAATTTAGTGATATATGAAGCTCTACTTGCAGGTGATATCCTCCATGATTCCTAATGATGATTTTGGAGGCTTTGAACCTCTGAGGCTGCAGGTAAGTCTGACTACAGTAAGAATATTGTTGTCAGTCTCTCCCTTTGCTAACTGTCACTCTGTCTTCTCCACAGAAACCAGGTTTCTATGAGCCCAAGGTGAACGGAGCTCAGTGAGTATTTTCACCAGTCAAACAGAGATATTAATCTGTGCTGGTATCATTACTGTGTGAGGATGATAACTACAATTGAAAAATATATACACACTATAGTAAAATAATACTTGTAAGTGGACTGCACTTATATAACGCTTTTCTAGTCATGTGGACCACTCAAAGTGTTTTACAGGTCACAATCATATAGCACTCATTCTGTTTATATATAGAGTGCTCTAACACATGCCCACAAATTCACACACTAATGTTTTACCATTGGAGGTAATTTGGGGTTCAGTATTTTGCCCACTTTGGCACATGGACTGGAGGAGCCGGGGATGGAACCTCTGACCTTCAGATTAGTGGGTGACCCGCACTACCTCCTGAGCCTCAGCCGACCCTTTCCTGGACTATCAAGCATTTAAAGCACTTTATAATGTATGTCTCTTTCACCCATTCACATGCACAGCACAGAGCGGTTAAGAAACACTTGCTCAAGGACACTTTGACAAGTTTTCTGAAGGAGCAAGGAATCAAACCAGGAACCTTCTGATTACTAGATGACCACTTGATCTCCTGAGCCATGGCACCCTTGTAGATATGTGTTTGATTAGGTCTTTTCACTTCCTGTCAGGGATTCTCGATATATGCGTGTGCGGGTCCCTTACATGGCTCGGGGCCCTGGACAGCTGACTGCACCGGGAGGGGCAATGGTGTTTCTATTTGGGGAGGAGGACAGGGACGGGATGGCAACTGTCATATATGATGGACAGGTAAGGAGAAAGATAGGTGTTATGTTGAGGTAGGTATTTGTTTGCAATTATTCCATTCCAGGTTATTAAAACCCTCAAATTTTTAGGCATAATACTGAAAATTTGGTGTCTTTGAGCGTGGTGACCAAGATGTATTTTTCAAGAATTTCTCATTCCTTGTCCGTTTATTATTTTTTAGCGAGGATGTCTACCAATGTCCCTACTTGAACCGGCAGATGTCAAGACATCCAAAGGCAAAAAGGAGAATGTAATGTATTTGTCCATGTAATAATAAACTTTAGGATTTTTTTTCTTTATCTCTGCTTCACTCCTGTGTCCTGACAGAAAAACTCTTGTGAGAAAATATGTGAAAATGTTCTAAAAAGAATTCCTGCTACAGTTAAAACCCTTCAGCCTTAACAGTTACAAGATAAGTCTACTCGTTCCAACAAAACTTACTGCTTCCCGTCTTGTTTTCTTCCACAGAGATTTCCCAGTGGGATCCCCCTCCCACCAGGACTCAAGCCACCCAGTCGTCCACAGGCCCAACCCAGCCCTGCAGCTCCACCTCAGGGTAATAATCCATCACACACCTTCTTGTACTTTTTCTACAATCCTTCAGCCTCAGGAACACTTCTACACTTTCTTTTCTCTGATCTGCTCCAACAAGCATTTCTCTATTATGACACTTTTTATTTCTTATTGCCTATATTTTTGCCCCACGAGCACAGAGATGTCAGATTGTAGGTCTGTAAGTGTGTTAACATTAACATTTTGTAGGCTTTAGGCTTTTTCCAGACAGTCGTGGTGGCTGACATATATTTCTGAATTAATCTCAGAATAAGAAGAAATTGCAGCTTTTAAGTGTTATTACCCAATAACTGCATTTTCATTGCGGAACAGACTACAAGAACATACACAACATCTACCTGCCTAAAGTGGTATTTTGTTTGCTCAGACTGTACCTGTCCTGTTTTCCTTGCAGTACGTTTTACCTCAGACACTCCACCTCCATCCTACACTTCTGCCACCCACGTGCTGCTGCCAGCCTCAGAGCCTCCCCAGTACACAGCAAACACAGCCAGCGACCAGGTAGAATCCCCTCCTGAAAAGCCAGATTCATTTGTGCATGCTGAAAGTTGGAATCACATCATTGTTCTTTGCCTCACACATCCAGCTTATGCAACCCTTTCTCCTGGAAATAACATGTATATACAACTTAAATGTGACAGCAAATATCTTTTGTAGTAAACATAATCTGCAGTTTTCTTTTATTTCTCTTCTCTCAAATTAATTTTACTTTTTTTATGATTTGCATGGAACTTTTTCTACTAGAGGGTCACCTATACAAATCCTCTAGTACACTCCACTGCCATGGCAACTAATAGAACACTTCATTTGAAGGGCACTTTATCATGTGGTGGGGTGTAATTTACAGGGCACAGTGATATTTTCTTCCATGAAGGCATGCTATTTTAGTTTGTCACATATAGAAACATTCTACAGGGCATTTCATGTTGGTTTATCTGCATTTAAGACAGCCATTACAGAACTTTGATACGTTTTCTCTGAGCTCACTTACTTTACATTCGATTTTGGTTATTCTCCCCTAAAGGTTCTACAAAAGTTCTTGTTACTAAGATGTTAGTAAGAAGTAAATGTTACTAAAGTTCTGCAAGTATTCTGGGTAGGTGAAGCAAGGACCTAAATAGGACCAAAAAAGAAAATTATAAGGTGGTCCCATACAGAGTGTGAAATGGGAACGTAGTATAGGGACCTAGAGGGAAAGTCTTGAGGCAGAACATCCTGAACATTCCCTGGAATTACACAAAAAATGTCTGTCTACTGTTCAAAGAACTCAACAGTTTGGGAAAATTACAAGGCAACTTCACTTACGCCAGCAGGGGCACCTCAGAAGATACAAGGAAATATTCTCAGAATGTTCTGGAAAAGAGCACTTTCTAGCTGCAATGGTCCCCTACATGTTCCCAGGACAACCTGAAAGTTCCCTGAAAGTCCATCAAATACCCCCCTACCCTTTAAAGTTCTCCACAGCGTTACCATCTGGAAACATTCTGGAAACAGCCAGAGAGGACATTCTCAGAATGTCAGAATGTTCACCTTGAAACATTTGGGTCCCTGTAAAATATAATATAAAGTAATTTCAAGTTACTGCACTACAATTCCTATTAGTATTAGCATTTCAAGTACTAATCTGAATTACAGGGGCGGTAGTAATATTAGCATTAGTATTACTAATACTAGTGCTGTTATTACCATAATAACCATAAAAAAGTATTCACATTGACTGGAACAGATCAAGAAGAACTGTTGATGCAATTCCCTTAGCTGCATTTACATTTTCTTTTAATGTGTTTTTCAATGCTCTCTCTCATTACTCCCAGCATACCAGTTCACCTCAGGTAGACGAGGTGGGCTCTGTGGTGGTGAAGGTCCACTACACGTACAGTGTGGCTCTGTCTGTCCCTCTGGACACACTGTATCATGAACTGAAGGAACAAATTGCACAGAAATTGGGCCAGCCTGCATCTCAGCTGCGCCTCAGGTAAGTGCAGGCCTGCCAACCCACTTCTGTCTCAACAAGTAATGCTTCATATCTAAAAATATGCTTTTCTTTGTCCACTTCACCCTGTGGGTCCAGTATCTATTCTGGCTTAGAAAACCAAATATGAGATATAGGACAGAGGCTGCAGCACGACAGCCTGTGAAAGCATCAGGAAACAGCAGAATAGAATTAACACACCATGATCATGAAATAGAAACACATCACAAAAACATTTTGTCATCTAAGGATTGTTAACAATGTAGCTGTCAAAATAATAGAGGCTGATAACAAATAATATGCATCATAGGCTGATGTTTGTAGCTATCTGCGTCATCTTGGAATAAAGTCACTTCATTTATTTTTGATGCTCTGCGTCCATGATACCCTCATCTTTCCATCTACTCTCCTTTATTTCCCACTTTCCCCTCACTATTTCTTATCTCTCATCAGACATAAACCGCATGGCTCCCAGGTGCTGATACCATTGGGTGGAGAGGAGGAGCCAGGCTGCACCATACAAGAGGTGGCTGAGGCTGGCAGAGCCACCCTGTGGTGCCAGGTGAGCATTTAGAATCACATCAACATGCATATCAAGATTTTAAATTGCCATCAATTGCCAGGTCTATCAGAGGGTTTGCAGTTGCCCGTCTGCCAGCTTCCCATGCTACCATTGTTAAAGCAGCACAAGTTCAAATTTGTATAAGAAGAGTGGATCAAAAATGGAGCACCCTGTTCATCTATGGGATCAGGTGCTGAACTGCAATGTCCTCATGTCTTCAGTGAGAATGCTCTGATCAACCCAGCACCAAACAGCAGACAACAGAGTCAGCAACTAGCTAATAAACATAGTTGAGCATTTAGCAGCTAAAGAAGCAGTTAAGTAAGAATATCCCACAGAATAAGTAAGTATCCCACAGAGATAAGATCTTACTGAAGCTGAAGCAATAGTTTGTCTTCAACATTACACTGATCACTGGCTGCTCTCCACTGAGCTCATGCACCCATATGGCCCTCATTCCAAATGTAGACACTCCATCATAATGAACCAGACTGAAAGACCCCTGCATGTATATCACCCTTCTACACAATTGGAATAACCAACATAATAAACGTGGTCATGTGCTCATGAACAATGTCAACATAAGGTATAAGCATTTTAATACATCTTTATCCCATGCTCTGCCTAAGAATGTGTGTTAGTAATGAGTGTTTTTTTTCTGTCTACTTTTTTCAACATCAAGAGCACCTCAGGGATCCCTGGATTTACTGCACATCCCTTAACTCCCACCCTGCTCTGTATACAGTTACTGACAACAGGAGAGTTTGCATCAAAGCTTATGGATACCAGCAAAATAACACAATACAAGATTATAATGGCATTTGATTTTCACAAACAACATTAAAATCAATGTATTGGCTCATAATCTAGTTTGTTAAAAAACTATTTAGTAGCAATTCAAATTACCTAGTAAAGTTAACAACAAGTAGCCACTGGGTAGGTGATCTAACAAGGTTTTAAAAGTTTGTTTCAAGGGACTTTATTTTTATACAAATGAAATTGCATTAAAGGTGCCGAACATTACATGAAAATCAATCCTGTCTCTTGTTTTCCCATCACAGTCAATTGGAGAGTGGTTGGAATATTTACATTATTTACAGTTTTGTTGTTCTTTGCAATAAATTTGAATTAGCAAATTATAATAGTAATGTGAGTGCTGGTGTCTATCAAGGTTTAATCTGGAATTGTGATACACCTTTATTAAAATAGTCAATTTCCCTTCAGGGATCACTTAAGTTGCATCATTTTGTGTCTTTTCTTAGGATACATCATCTTAAATTCTCTATGCTTTGCCTCTTTTGGTTATGAATGATGAAAAAAGCTGTATCAATTTAACACTGATGTGTTATTTTGACATGTTGGAAGAGAGGTGCTGCTGTTGTTTCCTAAGTCAAGGGGAGGAAATGTCATAAGAAAATATTGATAATAACAGGGTGGGCCTGTTAAGTGCAACATACAGTTTCAGTGCCCCTTGCCATCCCAGTATTTTTTACAGGTGCATAAAATATTAACTTTCATTTCCCTGTATTGTACTTCAGACAGAAGACCCTCTGGCCAATCGTACCATCCTTTACCAGATGGTGGCGCTCTATGACTATGCTGCTCAGGGCCCAGAGGACTTGGAGTTCAGTGAAGGGGACACCATCGATATCCTGGGTCAAGGTGAGGCCCTGCAAGTCAACTGAACTGCTTTTCAGTGGAATCATAAAGTCTTTTTTTTGTCTTTGTTGGGCATTTTAATTTGAAATGTTACATCACTCCCCCATCCCCTTCAGATGTGCCACTTTATATTTCTCTCTTCCACTCTCTCCTAGTTAATGACGAATGGCTGGAGGGACACTGTGCAGGAAATATTGGGATCTTCCCCAGCTGCTTTGCCTACAGGGAAAACACCAGTATCACCCAGAGCTCTGAGTTATAAAAGTAAATGAGCTACTGTACAGTCATCTTTAATAAACCTGTTAACAGTGGATGTTTACAGCCTCAGAACAACCAAACAACACTGTTCTAGTGGCATACAGTCCACTCTGACTTAATCATGATTTTAAAATATTTTTGTTGTATATGGTATCACTGAAATGTTGCTATAGTAGCTCAGACTATGTCTATGTTTTCCTGTTTTCTATATTCTGCTGTGTTACTATGATATTCCTCTGGTATTCTATAATACCAGAGGAATATATAATGATACCTGTGATATACCACATCAAACTTTATGATATATTTTTTTAAACTCAATTCTGTATCCAGGAATATTTCTACAGGGTTACTTACTTAATTACATGGTTCTCTGCATTAATTGGTCATAAAATTAAAGCTTATTTTCATGTACAAACACAATGTGCTAATGAACTTTAGCAAATTGTTTCTCTGGAGTCATCTCAACTGGGTGCTCACTTCTAGGGAGGAGCCCACAGACTGAAATCGTCTCCATTTCTAGACAGTTTGTCTGACTATGAACAGATGAATATCTAAACTTACTTTTTCCAGCATTATGCAAATCAACAGTCCTTTGTCAGTAGATGCCTCTTGTGATTAACAAACTCAAAATGTTTCAGTGGTTTGAAGTGGTGAGTCAAAGTAGTTCTAACACACAGCCCCAATCTTGTTTCATTAATCTATCAATATTACCTGATGACCAGGTTTGCTAACTCTTGACTCTGATCAGCTTGTGTTGATGTTATTTAGCCTGTTTGCATGATGAATTCAATATGGACTAGAGTGATACAATAATTTGTGTGTTATTAGATGAAATAGATTGTGTTGTTCACTATTATAACCTATAACTCAGAATTTCTCCTAGATATGATCAATTTGTCTTTATTATTATATTCTCGCACCATATGCCTCACACCTGCACATCAAGGGGGTGGGACAAGAGATAAATACCTCCACATCACAGTCCAAAGCCTTCCGCCATCAGTATGGCCAAAAGATTTAGCTGTCAGAGGACTTTAGAGCTTATATTTGAGGAGAGTCAAGCGATGTGGAAGATGTCTCCGAATATGAGGATAATTTAGATATGATGAAAGTGAATTTGAAGATGGCCTTTACTGGGAATATGCATCACAAGGAGCACCACAGGCGGCCGCTGGAGCAGCCCAAGAGCCAGTCACTGGAAGAGCCCCACAGACAAATTTGTCTAAGAATGGACAGATTGGGGCACTAACAAGCAAGAGTAGGACGCATTTTTCAGAGCTCCTGTGGAACAGATAGCATTTTTCATGAAACAGCGTACACCAGGTGACTCAGACCAACCCTCGCCCACTCAGAGTAAAAGTGTAGGTATGGCCGCTGAAGATATCAAAGCAGAAATACTATCATCCCTGAGGGGGGAAATCTCTACACTGGCCCACTGGTGGAGGACTTTGATGCACTTAAATTACAACTCCAAGGGGTGCGATCTGAAATCGAAAACAGCACAAAAGCATTCTGAACAGAAGTTGACCATATGTAAATTAAATTACATTATAAATTACAAAAAATAAATTACATTATGATGAAGACACCATGGAGATTCTGAGGAGAGCCGAGGACAGAGCTCCACTGACCTACAAATGGGAATCGGAGGTCTGAGTGTATCCTTGCTGGTAACTGACAGTCAGATTTTGCTAATACGCCACTATTCCCTGTCTGCTATAAGAATTTCATTTAGTTAATTTCGTGAACAGGGTGAATTATGCATTATAACTAACCCAACTGAATATATCCCAACTGAACTAGACAGGGTACTAGTATTTCATGGATGTCACTTATTACATTCTACCATGTCTACCTCACCAGTAGTTATTATGAGAGAAGATCAATAACACTTAAACAGAGCTGACTTCATGTGTAATCCTAATGGATACATAACCATAACCATTTGCAACCATTTACTTTATACAAGAATATGGACACCTGCTGCGATGATGCAGAGCTTGTAGAGTTTCTAAGCCATCGACTGAATTGACAAATAAAGACCTGCTTTAAACTACTACTTCTGGCAAGACGAATCAATCAGATAATCACCCAAATTATACATTATACAGATAACGTGCGACATCTATTAAATATCCCATCAACAAGATAAGAAATTTGAGTCACTGATCATATCCCTTGATGCCCAAAAGGCATTTGAACGAGTATCATGGCAATATTTATTCCATTCCAGATTTAGATTTGGTCCTTAAAGCAGTCATTAAAGTAAATGGGTATAGATCAGGGAGATTCTCATTAAAACAAGGATGCAGACAAGGCTGCTCACCCAGGTCACCCCTGCTGTTTGCTATCAACATTGAACCACTGACCCAGCTTATTAGGGATGATAATAACATAAAAGGAATTGTAATAAACAGAAAAGAGCACAAAATATCACTGTATGCAGATGACGTACTACTGTATTTAACAGAACCTACATCAACAATACTGCATCTAAAGGAGCTAATTTATCAATATGGGTATTATTCAGGATACAAGGTGAATGTGGATAAAACGGAGGCTATGGATGTGAATGGTACAGTTTTATAGTAAAATAATATGGTGCATCAATAGTGATTTGGAGCGGTGGTCCATGCTCCCCCTTTCTCTGCTGGGCTGTATATAAAGTATCTGTATGAATGTTCTGCCCAGACTACTCTATTTCAGATGCTACCAGTGGAAATTACAAAATCAACTTTATACAACTTAGACAAAATAATATCAAAATTTACATGGCAAAAAAGCACCCTAGAATTAGGCTTAAAAGCTTACAATTACTCAAGTTAGATGGAGGCTTTAAAACTTAAAACTTGAAATATTATTTCTGGGCTGCACAAATGAAGCCTTTGATAGCGTGGATCCAAAATATTACACTCACGTAACGACTAAGATGGGTCCAACATATTCCAGTTCATGCTGTGGAACACAGACTTCCAACCATACAGACCTATTCTGGCTATGTCCCAAGCTTAGTCTATCCTGGCCAGAAGTATTTGATGCCCTTAAAGAGGTTTTCAGACAGGATAAACCACAAAGTCCTACAGTGGTATTACTGGGAGCAATACCAAAGGGTATGAACAGGAAGGCTGAGAAATACCTCTTAAATATATTGCTCACAGCAGCATTAAAATGTAGCAAATTACATATTCATTAAGGCTCCAGAGATCAATTTTTACTAAACGATGGAGCCCTACCATGACTTAATGACTATTAATACAATGAGGTTTTGACCCTCATGCTTGAGCATTGGCCACGTGGATTTCCTGTGCATGCACTGTATATGCCTCTAACATCACCTTTAGGAGTGAATATTGTTCCTATAATTGGATGGATAGTTTTCTGTTTCTTTCTCTTACTGATAGGTTTTGATGGACTTGTGTTACATGTGTGCATACATGCACACTGGCAGATGTGTGGATACATGTGTATGCCTATAGTTAGCCCCCTTTTTTTCCTCTTTCCTGTTTTTTTTTTTGTTTAATACTGAAATATATGTATAAAGATTATGTACAGCTGTCAATAGTAAAGCAAAATAATTGTTTAAAAATGTATTATGGATAAAAACTACCTACAACAACTACTACCTTTACAACCCTGGGCCCAATGTAACTGGCATGAGCAGCTTGTAGGGTTTAGAGGCTGCTGCCTTTTCAGGCAGTATATGTCCTCAAAACCAGCAAGGTATGGCATCAAAATCGGGGCTGTCTGTGATGCCGTTTAATCATTGCATTGAACATGCAAATTTATACAGGGAAGCCAGAAAGAGGCGCTGCTGAAAGAAACCAAGGGACATAAGTCATGCTAGATACAGGCCTCAGTGGTCACAACATTATCTGCAACAGAGGTCATACTTGACTACAAAGCCACCACAGTAGGGGTAGACAACCTAGGCAAGCTGCTGGCCTGCTACAGCTGTCAAAGAAGAACACTACAGTGACTACTCGTGATCTTTTACAGCATGCTGGATGTCTCAGCCTATAATGCATTTACAGTCTGGATGGCAATCAATCCAGATTGGAACCAAAGGAAGCTCCAAAGAAGACAACCTTTCCTTGAGGAGCTAGGCAAGGCACTGATGACACTGCACATCAAAGGAGACAACATATGCCCAGGACCCCAGCTTCTCTAGCCACAGTGAGGAGAATGGCAGAGGCTCCAGCTGTCCCACCCGCACGCCTCATGCGACCACAACCTCAAGTTTCTGAAGTAAGTGTCCTGTTGCAGTTGTGTGGTGTATGCATTTGTGATTTTAGAAATAAAATAAATCCTGAACCAATGGTCTTTTCATTAAACAAAAACAAATCACACTTCCATGGTTAACTGAGTAGCGACTGATTGCAATCATTAAACATATATGTTATCTATATTGTTTGAAATTGAGATAAAGACAATACATGTTAATGGTTTATGAAGTAAAATTTAATTTCAGGGTAATGTCATGTAATTTAAAGTAGCTGTGACTAAACCTCTTCTAGAAGCCTACTCTCGATCCAAATGCATTATCCAACTTTAGACTCATAACTAACCTTCCCCCTTCATCACTGAGGAAGCAAGCACCAATCAATTATGTGACTTCCTACACACATTTTATTTGAGGATTTTCAGTCAGGATTTAGAGACCATCATGGCACAGAGACAGCACTGGTGAAAGACATTCAAATGATGTTCTAATCACATCAGACAACAGACTTGTCTTTGTACTTGTCTTGTTAGATGTCTTGCATTTGATACAACTGACCATCACATCCAGCTACAGAAGCTTAAGCATTTAATTTGCATTAAAAGAACCACACTGAAGTGGTTTAACTAAATTTTAGTTTGTACATGTTAATGATGAATCCTCCATGTTAAATACAGAACTCCAAAAGGTTCTGTGGTTGGACCAATTCTGTTGTCCTTATATAGGCTTCGTTCAGGCAATGTTATCAGGAAACACTCCATAAACTAGAACATAAAGTTAGCCAATAGTTAATTCACTGGAATGTCCGATACAAACACCGTTTGGATGATGTTGGTAGCTCCGTGGCTGTTGTGGCTGTAATTAGCTAGCACTAACTCACCAGAATTTCCAGTACAAATGCTGTTTAGCGGCTCAGGCCTGAATCATCTCCTACTTATGCTGCTATAGGCCTAGACTGCTTAGGGATCTCCCATGATGCACTGGGCTCCTCTCTCCTTCTCCATCTGTATGTATTCAGATCCCATAAATGCCTGTTATTAACTTGACATCTTCTGTTCTCTTCTGAAAAAGGGAGGACTCAAAGATGCGGATTTACCAGGGCGTTTATTGTCCAAAGAAAACAAGGAGCCAAAAGGGCTGGGGAAGAACACAAAGAGGCCGCCAAAAGAGCAGTGGGTCTGGCAGGGTCTGGGTCTGTGACCAGAGCGGGGCCCGGGGAATAGTGCAGGTAGAAGGCAGACGAGGGAAGCCGGGAGGACGGGCTGGAGCTCGAGAGCCAGGACGACCAGGCAGGGACCAGGGGAACAGGAGGAACGCCACAGGAGAGACCACGTGAGCGACCTGGAGCACAGGGAGAGCACACAGGAGAGACAGGGTGAGAAAACAGCCAGGGACACAAGGGAGGCACAGCGGTGTGGAAACACGCTGGGGACGAGGAACGGAGGAGAAGCTGGAGGAGAAGACTGCCTGGAACTTCTGGCAGCATCAGGGATGCACTGCTATGAAGAACTGGCGAGGAAGGGAAAACAGAGGGCAGGTTAAATAGGGAGAGTGATGAGGGGAAAGTGGAGACAGGTGTGGAAGGCTGCGCAGGTGTGCCTGGTCGTCGCTACTCAGAGAACTCAACCTCCGGCTCCGCCTCCCAGCCTGCAGCAAACGAGAAAAGAACACAAAACAGAAAATAATCCCTGAACCCTCCCCGATGCGGCCCCAGCTGCCGCATCATGACATCTTCTCTCTTCCATAGAGTCTACCATGCATGTCTCTCCCTCACAGAACACTCTCATTTTGACTGGGAAAGAGGTTTAGGACTGTACTTTATTCTTCCTTAGCACTTTCTTTGCCTGCATGTATTCCCAATGTTTCCTGAGGATGTCCGGTGCATAGTCATGATCCACAAAAACTCTTTTCTCCTAATATAAAAATCCCTTTTTATGCCATGCCAGCTTTAAGATTTCCTCTTTTGTCTTAAAGCTTGAAAACTTAACAACTATGGATCTTGGGGGAGATTCTGGTGGTGGTCTCGGGACACCTCGATTTGAAAGGTATGCAGGCAGAATGAGGGCCTTACTGTTCCATCTTTAAGCCGGCAGTGGAGGCAGTTGATGTCTGTAAAAAAGGGAGAGCTGGCATGGTTGAACAACAGCTGGACACTGGCAAGGCTGCTGCGGTACACATGGTACCTCTGATTCTAGGATAGCAATATAAAAGGGGCAAGTGATTAGTTTATTGATGGGTGTGTGTCTGACATTGGCGTGTTATCAGCAGCACTACATCTGGTGTAAAAAGGGCACTGCATAACATCATGAAAACATCATCCCAGCCGTAAAGTACACTACAGGTAATATGTGAGTATGCTCTCCACAGAGGAGTGGTAGAAGGCCAGCAGCAGCTTCTTCTCCAGCTTGTTCTTCTTAAGAACTCACAGAAAGTGCAGCTGCTGCTGTGCCTTCTTCACCATGGCTCTGATGTTTGTGGTCCATGAGAGAACAGCTGAGATGTGGGTGCTCAGGAAGGCAGCCATTAGCCTCTGTGTCCATGTGTGCTACCATGTTGCAGGATTGTTGTAGGAGAATGAGAATGTGTAACATGAAAGTCTCACTGGTGGTTACAAAACCATGGGGAATTATCACCAACTCTGCCATTCCCATCAGCTTTATGAGACATTTTAGCATCTTTAAGGTCAGTGTTTTAGTTCAGTCTCAGCACTTTAATCAGCATTGTTTCCAGCAGCAGCAGGCAGCTGCTTTTAGTGAAAGGCTCTGATAAAGTAACTGTAACCAAACTGCCCAGGACCAAGAGGTAAACAAATTTAGAGAGTGGCTACAGAGCCAGCTAGATATTTTCCCCTGGAGTTATTGGAGAACAAACCAGAGCTAAAAGGAGAGTGAAGTCGTCAGAAGAAATATTAAGCAAAGCTAACATACTGTGTCATCAAGCACACTCACCATCCCAAGCAGTACGTCCATTCTACCATGATCTTCAAGTTAAAGTTTTCTTTTCTAGAAAATGTCTGACATCTGCATGGTATGACATGAATGTAGATTACTGTGCATGTTTACATATGAGACATCTCATATAGCTCAGTTTTTATTAAATACCTCTCATCAACATATAAGAGCACTGTAAATGGTAAATGGACTAGTACTTATATAGCGCTTTTCTAGTCGTATCGACCACTCAAAGCGCTTTACACTACCCATCACATTCACCCATTCACACGGCGCTTGCACTATTACAAAGCGTTCACACACCGATGGTGCAAACATCGGGGGCAACGTGGGGTTCAGTATCTTGCCCAAGGATACTTCGGCACAGACTGCAGGATCGAACCGCTGACCTTCCGATTAGTGGGAAGGTTTACCTCCTGAGCCACAGCCGCCCCAACTGTATGTTACTGCTTTTTCCTTTGGTACAGTCATTTGTATGTCTTCTTACTTTTCTTGTATTACCTTGACCCACCCTGCCATTTAGGTTGAATAAGTCTATATTGTTGAGAAACTGTACATTCTGCACTGGTTACAGGGGTGATGGTTAAGGAACGTTAGAGGGATGGGTGAAATACATTGTATGAATATATTTTCTCTCTTTTCTATTTAGCATTTGTTTGCAATAAAAATAGATGTATATTAAAAAACAAAACAAAAACACCCCATCACAGTTGAACAGCAAACAGAAGACAGTCAGTGTCAACAGAGTCACTTTATAGGTGTCTCAATGGGACTCTGCTGATGTGAGGAGAAGTAATGAGAAGTAATCTATGACATTTTTGTATAAAACAACACTGACCTAACACCTCCTCAGGTTGGGGGGCCCAGCTGTGCTCCCTGGTGTGGTAGGCATGTTTCCTATTATGCAAATGGACCAGACAGAGGGAGCTTATTACTGTCATGAGGAGAAAGACAACTCTGGGCTCCTATAAATAGCTATTTAAAAATAGCCTTAGGCTACAGTTATGACAAGGAGTCTCAGGCAGGCATTTGTTATAATGCAGCTTGATCAGCTTAAAGGCTGACAGGCAGACACACACTGTCATTTGCATCCAGATGAACCAACAAACATATCTTTAAGATGAACCCAAAGCAGTGTATTAATATGCTTTTAAGTTGTCCAGATAAATTCCAGCTGAACAGGGATTTGCCTGCTTTTGTTCAGGAAATTATCAACTAAAATTTGTGAATTCTGACATTTCACCGGTTTGTGTGTTTTTTTGTAGTTCAACTCAAGCTATTCCTGCTTCCACTCAACGGTGTATGACATCACCCAATGCCTTACCAAAAATAATCATTTAAATAAGGGTAAATAGTGTTGTCAGTTTCTAAGCAACACGTACACACATACACACAGCACACACACACACCTGCGTCACTTCCTATACACAGAGGATCTGAGAGCCTTCAATTCTGCACACCCAGCCAGTTGCGCACAGAAACCCGGCACACTCCGGAGTTTGTTTGAGGACAGAATAAACACGGTGAGTGTCATTTGTTATTATAAGGAACCGTTATTAAATGTACTTCTAGTACAGAGAGCCCATCACGGAGTTTAACCTGCCGGGTTTTATATGTTACACAGGACACTTTGAATCGCTGATGCTCGCCCCGGTGAAGGCAGCGGTAAAGATTTTGTTGTTGATGGAATAAAAAGACAACAGGACAGAAAGACCATTTATGCTTTGATCAGTGTCAGAGAAAAGTGCGCATCGACGGGGAAATGGTTTGTTTTCGGCTGACACTGTGTCACACATTAACGCCCTTACGCGCGTACATCTCCGATTACCTGTAGAAGTTGCCTGATGCGCAGTGAGCTGTATCACGATTTGCTTTCAAACGGGAGAATAGACTTGAACAACGTTTCGCCAAATGCCCGATCTGTCCTCCGGTCTGTATGATGCACTGTTTCACTGTTATGTTGTAGGATGAGCGCTGACCTGGAGCGCGTGTCGCTCAACACATCTGTGAACTCGGCCGGCTCGGGCGGCCGTGCGCTCTCGGCAAACGTCCGGAGGCTCCACAACGCTCTCAACTTGCTGCTCAGCGACTTGGAGAGAGAGCATTTCATCCACTGTCTCAATGTATACCACGCGAAGCGCAACGTTTTCGACCTGGTCCAGACTCTCAAAGTGATTCTAAACACGCCCGGCAAACGACAGCTGCTGCCAATGCTGCGCCTGGTCATCCCGAGGTCTGACCAGCTGCTGTTCGACCAGTACACTTCAGAGGGACTCTATCTGAAGACAGACCTGCTCCTCGGCAACGGCAGCGCAGAGGGCTTTGAAGATGAAGATGACTCAGCTTTGCAAACATATGTCAGTTCCATCCATGAGCAGCCCCTTATGCCGGGCTGTCCGGACGGTTTCAGCGGTTCGGCCGAACAATCGGCTTCCACGGTCTCGGCGTTTCACGACGGCTTCTTTGGAGAGGTGCGCAAAGTCACCCTGAGACGCTCAAGGAGTCACGAAGGTCTGGGCTTCAGCATCCGTGGTGGTTCGGAGCACGGCGTGGGGATCTATGTGTCTCTAGTGGAACCAGGCTCATCGGCCGAGAGAGAAGGACTGAGGGTCGGGGACCAGATAATGTCCGTGAACGACATGACGTTCAACTGTGTCACTCACATAGACGCAGTGAAGGTAGGATTTTCTGCATGTGTGCGTGTGAGTGAATTTGATCATGATTACATGATTATTTCTAAATCAAGCTCAATCTAAATAATCAATAATCTCCATGAGACCAAGAATCCAGTAACAATTTGTGTGGGCCTGTTCTATTTTGACACATGTATATCTTCCAGATGTACACAGTGTTTGCTTCAGGCAGATACAACGGTACCACAAAACACAGCAGTAGCCAAGTTTGTGACAGTGCTACCTTCTAGTCCAGCTAGATCCCTTTTATTAATTTTTTCTACACCACTTGGCCATGGCCTAATGCTCTGTGGCTGCTGGCACTGTGAACAAAGATAAAGTCAGATGTTCAGAAGCAGGTGAAATGTAGTTTTCTCATCTGACTGTTTTGTATATAAAATGTTAGAATGTGTATTAGTTTCCCACAGGTTAAGGTTTACAATCCAAAACACATGTATGGCAAATATCAAATCCTCACATTTTCGAAGCTGGAACCAGCAGATGGTTGGCTTTTCTGCCCCAGAAACAAAATCAATTCACTGATTGTCAAAATAGTTGACAGTTCATTTTCTTTGTATCAGTGAATTCATTAATTAACTAGTTCTCAGAGCTCTAATGAGATTTATTCAAAAGGGACAACACGGGAGGGCTGATTTTCAGCCCGGAGTTTCATGGCTCAGGCCAGCCCACTTTATTTTTCAACCTCTTACTGGAGATATATAATTTTAGCCTTTCTAGTATGTAAGTCTGAAATAGTGCACTATTCTGTACAACTTTGTTATTCATAGTGTATTTTATCAAACATTAAATTTCCAATTTGCCACACATAAGTTCACAACTCATTTAACAAATATGAGAACACAATTTTTATGTACACCAGACTTTCTAATTTTTTAATTTTTGACTGAAACTATATATTTTTAAAATATATAGTTTTATATTTTTTAAATTCTATTAAAAAGAACATTTTCATCCTTTCTTAATGTTGTTTAAATTCTTATTATTTATTATCATACTATTCTACTATTAATGCGTTAAAAAGCATAATAGGTTACTGGTGGCATGTGGGTGTAAATACTGGTAATAGTGGGACTAATTTAATCACGTCACATTTTTCACACACTCTAGGCAACAGCTATTGTGAGTCACTGACAGCAATTATTGCCTGGCACTGCTTCTGACACAAAAATCAAGTTTAAAAATTAGAATTAGTTTCTCACATCTATACAGCTATATAATACCAAACAGTTCATTGACTTGATTCATAAACTTGAAATTGGGTTTCACATCTACGATCATGAGCTTATACTGCTAGCTTACCTGTGTCATCTAGTGATGGGAGGTCTGGCTCTTTTCAAAGATTCAGCTCTTTTGGATCGGCTCCCTTAGAAGAACTGGCTCCTACGGCTCCCAAATGGCTCTTCATTTAGTATCGCTCTGAGCCTTCTATTTTAGCCTCATTTAGCAATTACGAATGTATTCAGTGTTTTCATAAAAGCCTTTCATTACAAAGAAAAAATACATAGTTATTACTGTTTAACATTTTAATCAAACCTTTAAACGAACAACTGAATGCAGAATCACAGCAAACAAAAAAACAAGTAAATAAAGGCCAAAGTCTTAACATTATGACATTTAAGATACAATCCCAATTCCAAAAAGGTTGGGACGCTGTGTAAAATGTAAATAAAAACAGAATGCAATGATTTGCACATCTCATAAACCCATATTTTATTCCCAATAGAACATAAACAATGTATCAGATGTTGAAACTGAGACATTTTGCCATGTCATGGAAAATATTAGCTCATTTTGAATTTGAAGGAGGCAACACATCTCCAAAAAGTTGGAACTGGGCGATGTTTACCATTGTGTAGCATCCCTTCTTTTTTTTAACAACTGTCTGTAAATGTCAGGGAAGTGAGGAGACCAGTTGCTGGAGTTTTAGGAGAGGAATGTTGTCCCATTCGTCTGATGCAGGATTCTAGCTGCTCAACAGTCCTGGGCCTTCGTTTCTGGATTTTTCGTTTCATGATGTGTCAGATGTTTTATATTGGTGAAAGGACTGGACTGCAGGCAGGCCAGTTCAGCACCCGGACTCTTCTCCTGCGAAGCCATGCTGTTGTGATGGATGCAGTATGTGGTTTAGCATCGTCTTGCTGAAATATGCAAGGTCTTCCCTGAACGAGACGTTGTCTGGATGGGAGCATATGATGCTCTATAACCTTTGTGTACTTTTCAGCATTGATGGTGCCTTTTCAGATGTGTAAGCTGCCCACGCCATAGGCACTAATGCAACCCCATACCATCAGAGATGCATGCTTTTGAACTAAGCGCTGATAACAAGCTGGATGGTCCCTCTCCCCTTTAGTCTGCAGGACACAGTGTCCATGGTTTCCAAAAAGAATTTAAAAATTTGATTCATCTGATCACAGAATGTGGCAAAATCGGACAGGACATGAAATCATGTAACCCAATACTGGTTGTAAACACAAGCTACAGGGCCACAAAATGAGAAGTATATACATCTTTTATAAAATACTTAATTTTGTCTTTGTCTGTCATCCTTGCTCTGCCCAATTTATAAGGAATATTCAAGAGACTTAATTTCTGTACACAAGCATTCACATTCTGTTAATGCTAAGCAGAGTTCAAATGATGACATCCAAAAGGCTTGCATTTTAGCCCCGGTTCCAGACAATGCTACAACATCACTTTTTATAGGTATTTTCTATTTATGCATAAATAAATCTGAATGGAAATGCTGGAAAAAAGTGGAAAAGGTTGGTGTAGCAATAAATGTGATTTACATGGAGCCTGTGACTAAGTGACTGATCTTCTTGATGATTCTACTGACAAAAAAGGGGTTCAATGCGTAAGAGACAGGCCAGAGACTGCAGGTGTTTAAAATGACTAATCAAAGGAGCAGAGACATCATCCACTGGAGTGGTGAGCAGTTGTGAGTACGTACAGTTAGAGCTCGTCACAGCTCTGTGCTCACACGACGGCATTTGTGCATGTAGAGCAGAAACATTCCCTTGCGAGGATGGTTTTCCACTCACAGGTACTGTTCTGTGTGCCTGTATCAGTCTCCACCATTTGTTTATATCAATAAACCAATTCCTAATATTCACACAATAGTAGTACTCAGAAATGTGTATTTATTAACCTTTTTTTTTTTTTTTTTTTTTTTTTTGCTTTTGCAGGTTTTTTTTACATTTGAAGTAAACCTGGCTAATGTGTATCCTCTTGGTGGAAATACTTACATTTATGGCACACAACAGCTTCAGTGCCCCCTGTGAGGCCAGTGGGAAAGGGGCGCAAATCTCACAAATCATACACACAAATTAGGATACCAACTTTAAGGCAAAGATGTAGAATAAAGCTGTGTGTGGCCTGTGAAAGCATGTTGCTTTTGGTTTGACTGGCATGGCACAGCTATGACTGATAAATCCCAGAATGTAACCATATAGTGCCAGCCATTTTTGTAAAGGTCTAATTTAAGAGAAAAACCCATTAATCAGAAAACTTGGTGCCCTCTCCTCCTGTTGTGCTGTGTTCCTAAATAGCCACATTGATATGACTTTGATTCTTCTGCTTGATGCAACAGAGATATGAGAGAGGAAAAGCATGGAATGAAAGACATTTAACAGAACAGATGAGGCAGAGGTCTCAAGCAGCAAAAAATGCATTCCTCAGTTATTTAAAAATAACCCTGATGATGTACTGTTTTGTTGTCCTTGACACTAATGTTTTATTTGCCACATGTATTTTGACTGACTGCAAAACTCTTTTTTTAGGACTTTGAAAGCTTTTCTCACTGAGTCAGACATTAATACATCTACAGCAATCTCCAAACAGAAACAACACTTTGAATGTAGGCTCAATAGCTTAGGCCTTGGAATTATTTAAGAGCAAATAAAGATGATATATATGATGTATATTGAATGTGTGAGGGGAGGGGAAGCTGAACCACTCCTTTTCATTGAGAGCACTGACGATGTTTCAGCTTATTATGTTCACCTGTCATATGGATATTTGTGGTATAGAGAGGGCTGCTGGCTTGGTTTGCTGTCTACAGTGAAAGCTCTGAGTAGCCATCACAGAGAGTGAAGCCCCCATGATCTAATTGCTTGTTCACAGATCTTGGCTCTCCACTATCTGTCACTGTGCTAACATGTAGAACAGGCTACAAAAGAGCTGAACATATGATATTTCATAAGGCACAACTGAAGTACAAGTAATCAAGATTATCAATAACTTACAATTATTATGAATCACATGAGAATTTCCATTACACATGCCATATCTTCTGTGTTTAGCCTGTGCGTGACCTAAACCTATCACAGTATTCATTGTGCTGCCTCTTTGTGAGTTTGAGAAATGCGTGGCCCTATTGAAAATCCACACCCCTCTCTCTCTTGCAAACACAAGGTGGGGGAAGGTATTGGCTCACCTATTGATGCTAATACACGCTTGATGAAGTGTTCTCTCTGGGGTCAGGAACTCGTTTGCAGAGGGTCTCAAAGGGCTTCAGGCCGGTCTTGTTTCTTCCATTGTTTTTTTGTGGAGGTGGATGAGCACGTTCAAGTGCCTCTGCCCACATTGTTAGTATCAAAATTGCAAAAAAAAGTTTTTTATGGAAATTAGAGAATCCCTTAGATCTTCAGTCATCATACTCTTTTTGATACATGGTCTTTGCAGTGTGTCAACTTGGCATAATGAAGGAACAGGTATTTGGGTAAACAAGGTTTCCCTTGGCTTTGTCAGTGAAAGAGCAGCCTGCTTTCTTCCAAGCGAGTCTCTCTTCTTGGGTTCTGGCCTGCAATTCCTGAAAATCAGCTGTGAGTGTTAGTGGTGAGTCAGAAACAGCAAAACATTCAAAAGTGGGTTTTTGTTTTGCAACTGCTTTCACTGCAGCATCTGCTCTGGCAAAATTGTAGCGGTCATGAAACAAATCAAAATGGATCCTTTACCTTTGAGGTTGTGTAAAAATCTGTGTTTGGAATGAGCTCAACAGTTCTTACCGTGGTCACTACAGCAGAAAACCTTTTCTGGTGCACCTTTAAATGTAAATGGAAGTCAATACCAGGGTCTGATGTTGCTTTCCACCAGGAGGCCTTGTTACATGCTCTGGTCCAAGGTCCTAAATCCTCCCACCCTTTTTTGGGTTTGACCAGTGAAATATGGAGATTGGAGTGTGGTGCCCTAAATAAAGTTGGACAAGATGGGTTAGACAGAGTAACTGATACAGCAGAGTGATCATCAGACCAGTATAACCAGTCAAGGTTAAATTTATCCTGGCCCTGCATGTACCATTTCTCCTCAAAATCACTGTCAGTCCCATGAGAGAGATGAAATGTGCAATGTAGGCTCTGTGTTGTCATGACATCTGTGTGTGTGCCTGTAGTGTCTTGGCCTCTTGTACCAATATGTTGTTGACAGAGTTGAGTGCAGTGCCTGGAATTATTCACTGATAAGTATTATGAATGGCCTTCAGTAAACCTGGCATCTTGTATTGTGTAATTTATGCGTTATTGTATGAAGACGTTGATGTTTACGTTTATGACGGGACTTTTATTGTGTTTCACTTTATCACTTCTTGTTCTTGTATTTATTTTATTCCAACTATGCTACTAAATTATAGTTCGTATTGTTGTATATTGTATATACCTACGTTACTGTAATCTTTGTGGCATTTGTTGCATTTAGCTACTTGTTTATTTATTTTATGTTAGCCTTTATTTTATTAGCTTTATTCCTATATATTCCTTATAATAGCTTTATTCCAACTCTCTCTTCACACTGTATTGCTTTTCCACCTCTGTATTGCAACTGGTGCACAGCAATTTCCCTCGGGATAAATAAAGTTTCGTGAATCTTGAATCTTGCATCTTGAAGGGGGTGTCACTGGAAGAAAAACAGACGGGGAGTATATAAGTAAAACTCGCAGGTTTTCAGCTGTTGTTGGTATGGGTCTCAATATGTTTAGCACCCAGTCGATAGAGATACAAAGGTCTATATTTAATTTAAGCCAGTGTTCCATTTTGTGTTCAATGTTTTGAGACTTTTTTTTTATGCAGCACATGTGTGGGCTGTGTTAGCCATATGCAAGTCAGAAAATGTCGCAAACTAATGTTACAGATAGACCATTTAAAATATTTTTTATGTGAGTTTTAAGTCAAGTTCTTTGGTAAACTTAGCCTACTATGGCAGGCTGTGATTAATCTACTCTCACAATAATAGTTTACAACAGCCCTGCAATAAATCCTCACATCATTATGATTCTAATGTTCTGTTTTTATTGAATCTGTTTGAGAGAGACGTTGATTTATTGTAATGGTCATTTTATGGTGCTGTTGAACTGTACTGGGCTATTTTGAGAGATGTTCCTAATATTTTGGAGATCTTATTTCATATAAATGGGATGTGGTTTTACACACAGTTTTCTGCTTTCCATCAGCACAGAGATGTTCACACAGGCACTTCGTTTTTCAGTGTCTTCATCTAACCTCACCACCAATATCAGTTGTTGACAGACTTTCTTCACATGGTCTAATTATTGTATAATTTCTTATTTACACATGCACATTTTTTCAAATACAAATCTTTTCTATACATGCACAAAGTTGAATTTTAAAACAGAATTTTAAAATGCCAAAAACGCTCTGATTTTAATGTTGTGGCTGATCACTGCATATTGTCCATACACAATTACCATGAAAATGTTCTGTGATGTGTGATGTGTACATTCACAAAATTGTAAATGTGAACATGGTATTTTTGTGATGAGTACATTTGCTGGAGTGACCGTGATACAGTATAGTGATATTGTAGCATGGCTCTCTATTGACCACATCACTCTGCCTCAACAGTACATTCAAGGTCTTGTGGGATTTGTTGTCAACATTTTGAACAAAAGCTTGTCAGATTAGCACTGATGTAGCACAAGTACAGTGCCATAAAACAGTCATGTTTAATGGCTGTTGCTCTGTCACACTAATCCTGTTGGGAAGTTGTGTCAGGTTGTCTGGCAGACATATATTCGTACAGATGTGTCTTTTATGGCATCCATCTCCTTGATGCTGTCTTTGAGATGTTGAAATGTGGGGGCGTTCTGTAAGAAATACTGGTGAGAGGGAGAGCAGGGGAATCACTGCACAGATATTATGGAGTCAGTGTTATTCACAGCTGTTACAGCTAATAAACATTCCTCACTGCGTGAGCACAACTGTAGAAAAAGTCTAGGACAACCTTACACATAATTAGTATTTCACATAATACAACTTATGTGAAATTGTGTTATTTTAAAAGACTTCGATAGCTCTTACACTTGTCATCAATCCAAGGCAGACTATACTTTTGATGATGATATCTCACAGCAGCATACTGCATGTGTAACGCTGGTTACTGTTTGATTTTATTTTTAAACAATGACTGCTTCAATCTACTTGTGTGTGGAAAAATAAGATTACATAATCACAACCAAATGACTCCACTAAGCACATCAGGCCCTCAACAAGCTCTAAAAAAAGCAACTCTGCCACAGACTCCTCCAAAGCGGAATGGAGGAGGAAGAAGTTGTTTCAGTAGGTGAAGTTATCCTTTGCATTTGGTTTCATAAGGCCAACATGATGTGACCGCTTGTTATTAGAACAAACTGTGTTGACTGCTCGACTCCCTTAGCTGCTCTCCCAATCACAACTCCATTGCTGTATACTGCTGTTGTCGAGTGTCCTTGAGCACAGCTCTCCCATTTTATAAAATGCATATTCAGGCATCGGTGTGTGGGAGAGGCCAATGGGAATCGCCTCCCTGATGTGGAGAAGCAGGCTGACATATACTGTAGCTACAAATGAGAGAGCAGAACAACTGTCACAATGTTCTGTGTGTGTGCGCACGTTTGTGTATGAGAGACAGACCAAAGATATGTATATTCTATGTGCAAGTGTTAATTCCAGTTATGTTTATGTACATGCATTTGTATATGTGTGTTCTGAGTGTCTGTGTTTGTGTGTGTGTGTGTGTGTGTGTGGGAGGGGGGGGGGTCTGTGTCTAAGTATTCACATGTACAGTGTATTACATAAACAACAGTACATAGTCTAAAACAGTCAGATGTATCCATTCACTCTGATTTCACTTTTAGTCACCACTGAATGGGTTTACATACACCTTAATATTCCAGTAAATTGTATGCATGCGTCAACTCTGTGCAGCCTGTTGCGGTGGCTCCTGTCTAACTTTCTAATTTATTCTATTTTTGCTTGATTTTTTCTCTCTTTAAACTTTTTACATTAAGCTATTTTATTATATTTTAAAACTCTCAATTTAAATATGATTGTTGTGAGAGTTATTGCCCTTTTACTTGTGGTAGCACTGCTACTTTGTGTTACTGCAATGGAATGACTACATGCCGCTCGGATTGTTTACTCCAGGGATCAGCTGATTGACCTAAGGCCGGCTGGCCTAGCAACCATACCAACAGAGATACCAGCAAAAATCTGGAGGAAAACACACAAGGGATGCAGAGGGGGTAAGAAACAGCGGAGGAAGAGGGACAGGGTGAGACAACAGAGGATGACAGAAAAGAGGAGATTTAAACCATGTCTCCCCTCTCTCATCATGGGGAACGTGAGGTCCCTGGCTAACAAAATGGATGAGCTGACAGCACTAGCCTGGAGTCAGAGGGAGTATCAGGAATGTAGTCTAATGTGCTTCACTGAGACATGGCTGCACCAGGATATTCCTGATGACAATGTTTCCATCGAGGGCAAAGCCTGTGCCCCCCAGCTATGTGGAGTGCTTCACCATATCTTAAGCCTGAGCCTGTGTTGTCAGAGGGTCCCTGTGCTGTGGAAGACATCATGCCTCATTCCTGTGCCAAAGACACCGCATCCCAGTGGCTCCAAGGACTACAGACCTGTGGCACTGACGTCACACATCATGAAGACCCTGGACTTGAAGACTCATCTAGATTAGCTCCAGCCCATGGTCAGACCACTACTAGACCCTCTCCAGTTCGCCTACCAGCCCAAATTAGGAGATGAGAAATGCCTTTACCTGCTCAATTGTGTCTATGCCCACCTGGACAAGTCGGCGAGCACTGTGAGGACTATTTTCTGAGGTGGCTGAGGTCCTTCAACATAGAATAGGATAGAATGCCCTTTATTGTCATTATATTAAAAGTACAAGATTGGAGAGCTTCTCCTTTTCAGTGCATCTGACGATGCTTAAGATGTTTTATGAGTCTGTGGTGGCCAGTGCCATCCTTTACGCTGTGCTGGGGCAGCAGACTGAAAGTGAAGGATGCCAACAGACTGAATAAGCTAATCTGCAAAGCCAGCCATGTTGTGGGAAGGGAGCTGGATTCTCTGACAGCAGTGTCAAAGAGGAGAATGTTGTCCAAGATAAGGACTATATTGGATAATTTTTCACACCCTCTCCATGATGTGCTGGTCAGCTGGAGAAGCACATTCAGCAACAGACTCATCCCACCATGTTGCACCACCGAGCGGCACAGGAAATCATTCCTGCCAGTGGCCATTAACTTATTCAACTCTTCTCTCTAACAATCAGTCTGTTGATTGATCCCTGGACACTTTTCTCCACTCACGTTCAATAACCAATAATTTTGCTGTACAAAATATGAATAGCGTGTAAATATTAAGTATGTACATATTGTTTTATTACCGATGGGGTATATTTTTATATTTATGCATCTTTATAGTTTAAGATTGGGGGTTATATTATTACTATTATTATTTTGTTATTACCATACTTTATTTTATCTTATTTTATTTTTATTTTTATTGCATACATGAATTGGAGCACTGCAACTCAACAATTTCCCGCAAGGGATAAATAAAGTATTTCTGATTCTGATTCTGATTATAACAGGGTGGTGGATTATCTATTGTGTTTGTCTGTGCACATAATCATCAGATCCTGGTCTCAAAACCAGGATAAGTCCTAAACTTGGCTTAGGTATAGACATATAAGCTCAAGCACAGCTACATTTTAGTTTTAAAATTTATCACTGTTGTTACGTTAATGCTTGGCATGCATACTACTCAAGCCCCTGTTCTACCTAAGAGTTTTCAAGCCCCTATAAGGAAGACTTTGGGAAAGGCTGCTGGTCCCTTTTTAGTTTCAGAACCTCTTGGATACGTTGTAGTCTCAATGGACAGAAACAGAGTCTTTTGGACACGATGACATAGAACCAATGTTTGGCAGTGACAACACATCCTTCTCTGATTTGTCATGCTCCTATCACATGATATTTCCAGAGGAAAACAAACAGTATCAGCCTCGACTGCTGGTGATGAAACCGACCTTGGTGTGATAACCTGTCATCTGTAAGCTGTTGTGCAGTTAAACTCTGCATTTTATAATGCTATTACAACCTACATGCAACAGACACAAGCTATTACTGTAGTGATCTTCAACAATTCCCATGTCTAGCCGTACTTTGAGTGCCATGAAGCACTAATCTTTATGTGAATAGTCATGTGATATACTTTTTCGGGTGTGTTCTGTGTTGCTCAAAACACCAATTTAAAAATCAAAAACACCAATTTAAAAATCAAACATATCAGTGTGGATGTAGCCTCAGGTTAAAAGTCTTTACCAATGTTATTCACTTCACCTTTCTGTAGTTTAATTTTATGGCTTTTTGGTGTACATTTGTGTCAGTTCTTGCCTTTACTGGTAATCAGACGTATAGTGGGCAGGGGACACAGGGGAATGTCGTCTGCCCACTTCTGTCAGTGTGATTTAAAAAAAGATAACAATAATGATAAGCAGCAGAAGAAGAAGAAAGTAGGGATGCACCGATACCAATACCAGTATCGGGTATTGGGTCCAATACCCTGTTCCTGTACTCATCTAAAAAACCAACACGATGCCGAGTTCAAAGCGTTTGCTAATAATGGCAAACAGCAACAACCAACTGCAGCAAACTCTGGAGAAGAGGGAGAAGGTGTTAAGAGACAACCTGCGTGCAGTGAAAATAACAGAGGCTCTGACCCAGTACATTGCTCTTGATGACCAGCCATTGTCGGTTGTTGATAATATGGGATTTAGGCGTCTTCTCAGCGTACTGGAGCCGAGGTATGAGATCCCTAGCCGACACCACATCATTGACACAGTGTTGCCAAAGCTAAATGACTTTGTGAAGAGGCACATCCGCAGCCTGTTGCAAGACATTTCGGCCCTCAGATTCACCACTGATATTTGGCCGAGCAGCGTTAGCCCGGTGTCCCTCATCAGTTTACCTGCACAGCAGATTGACAAGGATTTTCCTCCGGATTTTAAGAGTCGTCCTGCATGCAAAACAGTTTAGGGGTTCGCACACCAGCCAAGCCAGCCGTGTTTGATGACATGCTTCAGACATGGGGGGGTCCCTAAAAGTTCTGCTCATGTTGTACTACGTGATAATGCGAAAAACATGATCAAAGCCATGAGTGACGCTGGACTCCCGAGCCTGCCGTGTGTCGAGGGCTAATTAATTAATGAGGGGCTTTTAGCACAGAGGAGCGTGGCTGATGCTGTGTAGTTGGACATTTTAAACATTCTGCCTTAGCCTACTCCTGCCTTGAAAATATTCTATTTATTAAAAAAAGATGCAGTTGAATGCTAAAATGTCAATTACATACTTTGTGTGGCAGTGCCATATATAATGGAATGTTCAAATGTCAGTCACAGCAATTTCTTACAGCCAGAGAATGAAACAATATCTGATGAAAATAAAACACGTTTTCAAGTAAATGTACGAATTGCAATGGCATTAATAAGTACTCGTATTAGTACTTGGTATTGGCAAGTACTCAGATCCAAGTATCGGTATCATATCGGTTTGAAAAAAAAGTGGTATCGGAGCATCCCTAGAAAAAGAGCAATTTTACTGTTAAACTGGTGTTATTAGTAATTAAAAAACAAGTATAACACAAATATATCTTTGTAGCCTACATATAAAAAATAAAACATTTACATTAGTATGATCATCATCATCCAGACACACTTGCTACGCGACAGGTCGCCGGAAAAATACAGAGTTTTACTTTCATAAAGATGCCAGTTACAACGATTTTGGAACAACATCAGTTTCTTCTGAGGAGACAGCCAGCACCAGCAATGTTCACACACATTATAATTGTTGTTTGTGGTGTTGATTTTTGTAATTGCAGCCATATCCAAAATGGCTGCCTTCAAGTAGTGGCTCAAGTTTTTGCAGGGAAAGCTATGCTAATTATGAAAAACGTATTGATTAATATTACATATTGTTGCTAATATCAATATTAATATTTACTGCACTGAACTAAGTTAATATTACTTAATACCTCATATCTCATTTTGTGGTAAAATAGTGTTAAATGTATTAAATATTATGTATATAAGGTTGTTTATCTGTTAATCCCTCATTTTTCATTGTATTCCATTTCAGGATGTAATTTGCGTTATATCCACCACAAGGACAGATTTATCATAATTCAGGCATTTATGGCAACTCACTGACAAACAGGATCCCTCCAAGGCAGACAAAGATGGACTGTCCAACTAGGGATGTTAAAATATCAAAATCTGTTGATAGGATAATACCATGGTAATCAGATTCAAGACTCAAAGCTTATTGTCATATGCACAGTAAGGAAACATGTTTCCCTGTACAATGAAATTCTTTCTTTGCTGCCCACAATGAATGCCAAACAATATTAAATCGTTGTATAAAATAGTTAAGTAATAAAAAATAGTGAAAATGATAAGTAATAATTACACGGAAATACAACTATGGAGATAGAAACAGAGCTGCAATAATATTTGTATATCTCATATTTGTGATGAGTGTGCAATTACGCATGTGCAAACTGAAAATGTAAGATGATGCTGGAGCATCCACACTTTCAAAGGCTTCATCTCTCTCTCCCCCTGCTCTATTCTCCTCACCTTCAACACCGGCATCTGCCACTGCACTACATCCACAGATTTGAAGGGGGAGCGAGCGGAGTGTAAAGGATGAAGGGCACACATGGGATGATAGTCTGTGCAGTTCTCATTAGGGCTTAACAATTTTGGGAAAAAAGCTAATTGTTCATTGGTATAGTTTGCAACAAAATAAACATGATTATTATTTAAAGAGTCACTTATCAGAGTACATTTTTACTATAATTA